>NC_136057.1:1029123137-1030475927 GCF_964261635.1 Lissotriton helveticus
CCCTTCCAGTGCACCCCACGCCGTCTCCTGGCGGAGGTATATGTGATGGTTGGACCAGGGCACCGCAGGACGTGTCTTTAGGTCAAACCCTCAAGTATGGCACCGAACATCCAGGACTTATGCCATTTGTGGAAGGCAGTGACATCGAAGAATCTCAGGGACCAAGCATATCCAGAGTCCTCCCCGGGGTATTTGCACAACGGTCCTCCACCCCTAGGCCGCCAGCTATGCTACCTTGACAGGAACAGTGTCATGCATTTGGATCGATGTTGCAGCAGGCTGCCATGTAAATAGTTATTTAATGAAACGTTTTACCCTGTTACTTTGTTGGTGTGTTGTATGTATTTATAATATTTGCATAGGGTTTGTCGTTATTTTGGGCGGGGTGGGCGGCGGAGGAAATTCACTGAAAAAACCATAGGTTATAGGCCATATATAGTTAGGAATTAGCATTTACAAAACCTTGAAAATTCACTGAAAAAACCATAGGTTATAGACCATATATAGTTAAATATCTCAAGTCCATCTCTGCACTCGATGGAGATACAGGTCGTCGATCAGAAAATGTGCTGGCCACCTCTAATGGTAATAGCGTGGCCAGGGCTTTTGTCGATGCCTCTGCAAATTGCACAGGGTGCACTTGTTTGACATGTCGCACCATGGTATGTATGGAAAAGGAATATTTTTTTGTTGGATTTCCTCTTGAGAGAAACGAGTCACATATCGTGCAGGTTACTTTTGGTCCATTTACTTTCTTTTGATCTTCAGGATAAGTGAAAAATTGCCAGATGAAAGATTCTTTTTTTCTTCTTAAAGGTAGTCGATCATTTTGTTCAGATTCGGAAGATGAATGAGATACGGTAGCCATTTCACCAAAGTCTTCCGAAAAATGTAGGACGTTGTTCTCTCTTGAGAGTAGAAAAGATAGTGAGAGAAGTGGGTGGAGTGCTGCGTGTAAATTCCAGAATAGAAACTAGTAAGAACCAATTGGAAGTGTTGTTTTCATGTTGCAGCAGGCTGCCATGTAAATAGTTATTTAATAAAACATTTTACCCTGTTACTTTGCTGGTGTGTTGTATTTATTTATAATATTTGCATAGGGTTTGCGTTATTTTGGGCGGGGTGGGCGGCGGATATGATTGTAGCGTGGGTGTTTCACTTTTTTATAGGTAATAGAATGCATTCTGCAAGCATGTAGTACTCCTCCTGCTACAGCATAAATATTCTTCAGTGCTTATTTTCATTTCGTAAGTGGTATTGAGACCGACACAGAACTTCAATGGATCGGAGGGGCTGTTCCTGTGCATCTGGAGGACTGCCAAGCCGTTGCAGCAGTGGGAGTGAGGCCTCTTACAGGGGCGTAGCGCAGCTCCTTTTGATGTTCACAATTGCAGATAACAGGGTAGAGATGTCCGTGGAATTTATGGATGGTTAGTCACACTAAAGTGTGCGCGGCGCCCCTAGCACCTTATTACGGCACACAGGGGAGCCGCGTTGCACAGTTTGAGAATCAGAGACTTAGGAGATAAACCTTCATAATAGGAAGGCTTCTAAGTGATAAAAATCGCCGGTGCTCGGCGTTAAAAATATCACTGCTATCGGTGGAATTTTCCACGGTGTTAGTGCTTCAACAGAAATGGGAACACATATCTGATAGAAAATCCTGTAACAATCTCAGTATTTCACATTATCGCGTGAAAAGAAAGTCTTTCGAAAGATGTTGAACGTTGTTCTCTTTTGAGAGTAGAAAAGATAGTGAGAGAAGTGGGTGGAGTGCTCCGTGTAAATTGCAGAATAGAAACTACTAAGAACCAATTGGAAGTGTTGTTTTCAAGTCACATGACTTAACATGCGCGTCTCAGGACGTGTACGCGGTGATAGTATCTGGTCACGTACGCCATTTGGAAGTAGCGGTCTAATTCAGCGAAGTTTCAAAACGTGAAAAGGAGTA
This sequence comes from Lissotriton helveticus, assembly GCF_964261635.1. Lineage (NCBI taxonomy): Eukaryota > Metazoa > Chordata > Amphibia > Caudata > Salamandridae > Lissotriton > Lissotriton helveticus. The sequence goes on from NC_136057.1 coordinate 1,029,125,089, forward strand.
AATCCAAACACATCCGGATTTAATATATCTTCTGAGCTCGATTCAAGCATACAATTGTTAAAGTATAAAACCTTTTATATTTTTTTTTTTAAATACCAAGGTGTGTACATTCGGTCACGCACAAAAGGTTAAAAAGACATTCGGCTCCATTTAATGAAAATGTTCATAATAATAAAAAAGAAGCCTAGGTTTAGTGTCTTTGACGTAGTATAAGTTCTTTGATGGGTCTATGAAGAAATGTAATAAGTTGCAATTGCAAAGTTTTCACGAAATATATAGGCGGGTGCGCGCACACGGTCGCGCACGAACGAAAGCCAAAAAAGCGGAGATAAACCCACTTTATAATATGCTCCTGGAGCTCTTTTTGGTAGAATGAGTTAGTTCTGAAAATAACTTTTTTTTTTTTTTTTTTTAAACAAGTGTTATGTTGTTTTTGATTTTTTTAACTTGCAACAACATTTTCATGTGTGACACAGGATCAAAATGAAATGAAGAAATGTATCTTTTCTCGGGGCATTTATGACTCTCAATTTTTAGTTTAGTAAGAATGAGGCTCTGCTCTCCGTACAGAAGAATTTCTCCACACTCGTTGCATTTCATGTGCACCTTTGCAAGATATGGTCTCAAGTCCATCACAGCACTCGATGGAGATACAGGTCGTCCACCAGAAGATGTGCTGGCCACCTCTGATGGTAATAGCGTGGCCAGGGCTCTTGTCGATGCCTGTGCAAATTCCACAGGGTGCACTTGTTTGACATGCCGCACCATGGTATGTATGGAAAAGGAATATTTTTTTCTTGGATTTCCTCTTGAGAGAACCGAATTGCATATCGTGCAGGTAACTTTTGGCGCATTTACTTTCTTTTGTTCTTCAGGATAAGTGAAAAATTGCCAAATAAAAGATTCCTTTTTTCTTTTTAAAGGTAGTCGCTCATTTCCTTCAGATTCGGAAGATGAATGCGGGGCGGCAGCCATTTCAGCAAAGTCTTCCGAAGGGTGTTGAACGTTGTTCTCTTTTGAGAGTAGAAAAGATAGTGAGAGAAGTGGGTGGAGTGCTCCTTGTAAATTGCAGAATAGACACTACTAAGAACCAATTGGAAGTGTTGTTTTCAAGTCACATGACTTCACATGCGCGTCTCAGGACATGTACGCAGTGATAGTATCTGGTCACGTATGCCATTTGGAAGTAGCGGTCTAATTCAGCGAAGTTTCAAAACGTGAAAAGGAGTAAATCCAAACACATCCGGATTTAATATATCTTCTGAGCTCGATTCAAGCATACAATTGTTAAAGTATAAAACCTTTTATATTTTTTTTTTAAAAATACCAAGGTGTGTACATTCGGTCACGCACGAAAGTTTAAAAAGACATTCGGCTCCATTTAATGAAAATGTTCATAATAATAAAAAAGAAGCCTAGGTTTAGTGTCTTTGACGTAGTATAAGTTCTTTGATGGGTCTATGAAGAAATTTAATAAGTTGCAATTGCAAAGTTTTCACGAAATATATAGGCGGGTGCGCGCACACGGTCGCGCACGAACGAAAGCCAAAAAAGCGGAGATAAACCCCCTTTATAATATGCTCTTGGAGCTCTTTTTGGTAGAATGAGTTAGTTCTGAAAAGATTTTTTTTTTCTTTTTTTTTAAACAAGTGTTATGTTGTTTTTGATTTTTTTAACTTGCAACAACATTTTCATGTGTGACACAGGATCAAAATGAAATGAAGAAATTTATCTTTTATCGGGGCATTTATGACTCTCAATTTTTAGTTTAGTAAGAATGAGGCTCTGCTCTCCGTACAGAAGAATTTCTCCACACTCGTTGCATTTCATGTGCACCTTTGCAAGATATGGTCTCAAGTCCATCACAGCACTCGATGGAGATACAGGTCGTCCACCAGAAGATGTGCTGGCCACCTCTGATGGTAATAGCGTGGCCAGGGCTCTTGTCGATGCCTTTGCAAATTCCACAGGGTGCACTTGTTTGACATGCCGCACCATGGTATGTATGGAAAAGGAATATTTTTTTCTTGGATTTCCTCTTGAGAGAACCGAATTGCATATCGTGCAGGTAACTTTTGGCACATTTACTTTCTTTTGTTCTTCAGGATAAGTGAAAAATTGCCAAATAAAAGATTCCTTTTTTCTTTTTAAAGGTAGTCGCTCATTTCCTTCAGATTCGGAAGATGAATGCGGGGCGGCAGCCATTTCAGCAAAGTCTTCCGAAGGGTGTTGAACGTTGTTCTCTTTTGAGAGTAGAAAAGATAGTGAGAGAAGTGGGTAGAGTGTTCCTTGTAAATTGCAGAATAGAAACTACTAAGAACCAATTGGAAGTGTTGTTTTCAAGTCACATGACTTCACATGCGCGTCTCAGGACGTGTACGCGGTGATAGTATCTGGTCACGTACGCCATTTGGAAGTAGCGGTCTAATTCAGCGAAGTTTCAAAACGTGAAAAGGAGTAAATCCAAACATATCCGGATTTAATATATCTTCTGAGCTCGATTCAAGCATACAATTGTTAAAGTATAAAACCTTTTATATATTTTTTTTAAAATACCAAGGTGTGTACATTCGGTCACACACGAAAGTTTAAAAAGACATTCGGCTCCATTTAATGAAAATTTTCATAATATTAAAAAAGAAGCCTAGGTTTAGTCTCTTTGACGTATTATAAGTTCTTTGATGGGTCTATGAAGAAATTCAATAAGTTCAGATTGCAAAGTTTTCACGAAATATATAGGCGGGTGCGCGCAGTCGGTCGCGCACGAAAGCCTGGAAATGCGCTATCCATTTTATTGAGAACTGTTGCCGAGAGTGCGCACACCGGGTCGTGCACGAAAGTTTAGAAAGGCTATTTTTATTTACAGACAAATTTTAATGCGTTGAAAAAAAGGCAAGGTACAGACTTTCTAATTCTGTATCGCTTTACAAGGAGTCTCTATGCAACTTGAACAGTGAAGAAAACGGCTTGTTTCCGAAAAAAATATTGCCAGAACTTTATTGACAAAAGTATAGGTTGTATACACGAGATATTTCTGAATTAGCATTTTAAAAACCAATGAAATTCACTGAAAAAACCATAGGTTTTACACACGTTATAGTTAGGAAGTAGCATTTACAAAACCTATGAAATTCACTGAAAAAACCATAGGTTTGACACCAGTTATAGTTAGCTGGAAATTTTACTGATATAAAACCAATGAAATTCCACGTTATAGTTAGTTGGACTCACTATAACTTGCGCGTGTAATGCACTGCTGATGACGTCACATATTACATCACTCATGACATCACTGATGACACCATCCTTGTGACACAGTGACAGACCTCCTTTCACTGTAATCTAACCCTTGAAACGCATATTCAAAAATAGAAACTAAAATTTTCAAAAAAATGGAGATACCCATACCAGTTACAACAACCAATTCAATAATTCCACCATCTATATACACATGCACTAATTCACCAACAGTTCTATATAGTCACTCATACATATATTCACTAATCATATGTAGTGATACACCTACACATCCTGTTACACACCGACAGTCATCCAAATGTTATTCACACACATACTCACACATGCAAATAAACTATTGAACATCCATTTATTTGCATAAACAGCTATACACACACTCCCACTTTACTTCTAAAGAAGCTTACACATACTTACTCTCTTAAAAAATCACTTATAGAAACACATACTAATTTAAACAGGAACTCTTACAATCCCTCACTCTCACATATAGTCACTTATATATATCAATATTCACATATACTACATTAAAACATATGTAGTTACTGACAAAGACACTAATAAGACAGTCATTCACTCACTAACACAGACATATGCACACTAATCCACCCATACAGTCCTGCACATATGCTGTCTTCAAAACACATACAAACAGAGACTCAGTCATTCTTGCATCTATGTAGTAAGTAATACCCCCACCAAACCATGCAAACACTCATACTGATACTAAGAAAAACATCTAATAACCTATATACATACACATGTACCTACTCATCAACCCATGCAGCCACTTATACACAAAGTGAAACACTAATACATATATTTAAATATTTAAGCATTACTCAGTAATATATGTATTCACTAAGATATTCAATAATATATACATATATAACACATATTTATTTTTCAGAAACACACACATTCACTGGATGGTGTCATCAGTGATGTCATGAGTGATGTAATATGTGACGTCATCAGCAGTGCATTACACGCGCAAGTTATAGTGAGTCCAACTAACTATAACGTGGAATTTCATTGGTTTTATATCAGTAAAATTTCCAGCTAACTATAACTGGTGTCAAACCTATGGTTTTTTCAGTGAATATATATATATATATCAACGCTCCGAATTTATCCCAAACTTGAAAACGCACACCAACTCCCACTAGTCACGGGTAAAAACAGAGGCAGCATGAGGCGGGTTGCAGCGGCATTAGAGTCTTCCTGTCTGCTCAGTTCTTAACCCCTGACGCGTTTCAGTGCTTCCGCACTTCATCAGAGGCGTAGTCATCACATTACACATGCCCCTCCATTTGAATGTTCTGTATCCAATGAGCGGCTCGGTTGAGCTCAGATGGAATTCTGGGACATGTGGTTTCTGTTGCGTCATGTTGTTCTGCTAACTATCCCTTGTGGCAGTTCCCATATTGAGGCTCTGTAATATCAGGGGTCCCATGGCCCCCACTTTAGCATGGTGGTGCATTTTCTGCGGCTGGACCACCGCAATTTATCAACGCTCCGAATTTGTCCCAAACTTGAAAACGCACACCAACTCCCACTAGTCACAGGTAAAAACAGAGGCAGCATGCGGCGGGTTGCAGCGGCATTAGAGTCTTCCTGTCTGCTCAGTTCTTAACGCCTGATGCGTTTCAGTGCTTCCGCACTTCATCAGAGGCGTAGTCATCACATTACACATGCCCCTCCATTTGAATGTTCTGCATCCAATGAGCGGCTCGGTTGAGCCCAGATGGAATTCTGGGACAGGTGGTTTCTGTTGTGGCATGTTGTTCTGTTAACTATCCCTTGTGGCAGTTCCCATATTAAGGCTCTGTAATATCAGGGGTTCCATGGCCCCCACTTTAGCAGGGTGGTGCATTTTCTGCGACTGGACCACCGCAATTTATCAACGCTCCGAATTTGTCCCAAACTTGAAAACGCACACCAACTCCCACTAGTCACGGGTAAAAACAGAGGCAGCATGCGGCGGGTTGCAGCGGCATTAGAGTCTTCCTGTCTGCTCAGTTCTTAACGCCTGACGTGAACTTATGTGTACAAGACGATCCCCAGAATCATCCAAGGCCCAAAAGGCACACAGGGTGGAAGAAACTTCCTGAGATATTAAATCTAGAGTACCTGGGTCATCGACTACTCTACACCACCGAACCCTGCGCCTATTGTTTGTTAAAAAGGCTTCCGCTATAGCACACTCAAGGACTCTATTTCCCCTTTGGCTGTCATCAATTTTCAAGCTAGCAACCAGCAGGTTGTGGTCACTCTCAGGACGGGTCATAATTATCATGTCCACAAGAAGCGACCAGAACTCCGCTTTAAACAAGATATAATCGATTCTACTTGTGCTAATTCCGTTGTCAAAGGTTGCCTGACCTAGTTTATCGGAGCGAGAGCGCCCATTTGCTGCTCTCAGCCCCCACTCAATGTAATGCAGCCTCAGTCTCCCTTTTAATGGGTTTAAGATCCAATTGTGGAATATCCCACAATGCGTCTTCCTCTGCCAGGATATCCTCACCCTCACTTAGAAAGGGTTCGAAGGTGCAATTGAAGTCCCCTGCCACTACCACAAACTTATCCCTACCAATAAAGTTTAAAAAAAGATCTAACTCATTGATAATCCCATGGCTTCGCCCTCCAGGAAGTCCTCAGGCATAAATACCAACAATAAAGATCTCCAAATAATTGGGCCTATGAAGTTTAATCCCGAGAATATCTAAGCTACATACTGATACTTCGGTGGGCTTATGATGGAGTGACTGCTTCACCCAAATAACAAGGCCACCAGACGCTCTACCCCGTGTACCCATAATAGCAGGTTTATAAAAGTTAAGATACCCCAGTCTGTAGATGGGATCTAAAGCCCAACTTTCCTGGAATATAAGGATGTCGTGGTCATCCACAAAATCAGCCCACTCCCCTATGGGTATTTTGCTAGCCAGCCCAGCAATGTTCCACGACATAATTTTAAATGGTAAGGCTTGGGCAATGGCTTGGGGCAGAATTTCCACCTGCTGAGTGGGGCTTGGTAACCGCCCCTCCTCCAACATGGGGTTATCAGATAGGCTCTCCATAGAGGGGATGTCCAAGTGTGGACCTTCCACACCCTTATCATCCTGCCTTCCCTCCCTATCCAAACCAGCTCTACAAAGAGATGACACCGCCCCGGGGGGTTCGTAATTAAGCCCTTCCAAACCAACAGTTTCTATACTATCGGCCAGCGCGACCAGCCCCAGCAGGTCCATACTAATTAACTGAGATTCCAAGTTGACTCCAGAGTTACAAATGGGTCAATCCACCCCCTCCAGTCCCACTAGGGGCTCATACCTATTCCTTAGGGTGATGTGGTGCCTCATCCTATCCATATGGCAACCATCATGTAATCCTCCTCTATGGGGAGGAAAAACTGGGATAGATGTCCCCTGCCCTGAACTAGGATAGAAATAGTCGAGGCCCAAGGATTGGATGTCGCCAACTCTACCAAACCTAGGTTCTCTACAGATGAGATTCACCACCCAGGGGTCTCTAAAATTCACGATTACACAGTCCCCCTCCAGGTCCTTTGGGCAGTGACCCACCCAACTCACCCTTCTGACAGCTAAGATCTCTGTGTGACTTGAAGGAGGGAGGGGCCTGTTCTTGTTTAGCCAATAAATGACTTTGTTTCTCAGCTCCCTCTGCGATTCCCTATTCTCCACCCCTAGGCCTGGTACTCCAACCAGAATGGTTGTGTAACATGCGGATTCTAGGGGGAGATTTATACAGGGGAGCCGATAATTGCTGGACCCCTTCCCTGTTACTGCATGCCTATTAGGCCGAGGGCCAGACGTTAGTTCACGTGGGGCTGGCTGCAAGCGTGGCTCTAGATCACTTATGGTTGATTCGGGGCCAGGCACCCCACCCGTAACTACGTCCCCATCCTTAGTAGCCCTGGGTTTGTCTACCCCTGCGGTGCACTTTACCACATGGGGTGGCTTGTGCAATGTCTTAGGCTTATCAGATAGGGACGGTTTAACCGGGGCAGTACCACTACCTGACTTTGGCACTTGGGGGGCTGTTGCTTTATTCCTAAGGCACTCTCTACCTATAACTAGAGTGTCCAAAGTTCTAGAATTACCAACGACTAACTCCTACAACAGATCTAATTTCGAGCTAATCATTCTGGTCCTCTCCAGTAAAGGTAGCACCAGTGACTTGACCAGAATCTCAATTTTCCCCAGTAAATCCTCATTTATACTGCTAATGGGGGGTGTATCGCTGGGAACAGAGATAGCGCTAAACAAAATAGGGGTCTGAGCTAAATTAGGTGTTACCTGCCTTTCCTTATTTTTCTTATGATGTTCGCAATTCCACCCTTCTGGGAACTCCTCCCTCTTTTCCTCTTGTTAGGTTTAGATGTAGCTACATGAGTTGAGCTTTCTGGTAATCCCTGGGTAGCAACTAGTGTGGTGGGGCTAATTACCGGGGGTTGGATATCAGCGCTAATACTTAGATCAACAGAGTCCGTACTAATGGCCGTAGAGTTTGGTGATAAAGAGACCTCTACGTTATCAGAGGCTACCTGGATGATACTTGAGTTGGGGCTCTGAGTAGCCAGTGAATCTAACAATATCGGGATGCCTGGTGAGGTAACCAGCCCAATATGACCAAGGGACGAGCGCTTGCCCGTGACAAGGTCTATGGACAATCTTTTCTCTGTCAGAGCAATTTCTTTCTCTAAAATGACAGTCGCTCTTTTATAAATTGATCCATAGTGTCTGTCACCGCCCCCCGATGTTTTAAGAGGCTTTTCCCCGATCTTAAAGGCATGATTGCTAATTTCAGGAAATCCTTTTACTCAAATTAGAAGGCACAATGCAGGTTGTAAGCTAGTTAAACAGCACTCTATAATGGGTATTGGCAAATGTAAGAGACAAGTGCCAACCCAACCTCAGACAACCTCGGACGGCCTCAGACGGCCCGCCCTTTGCCCGGGCTTCGTCCGGCGGCCGCCCACACGCGTCCCGCGTGCGCGTAAGATTGTCAACCTACATAGGAGGTGCTGAGGGCGGGTCGGGAAGAGGACCCAGGTGCGGCCGGTGTCAGAGGCGCTGTGCAACCTGGTCCTCGCAGTCCCGCGGGTGTTAACAGCAAATGCCCACAATCGGCAGAGTTCTCCGGTAGCTGGCGGCATCCCAGGAATGAAAGCAGCAGAGTCACAAAAAGTGCAGGTTCAACGCCTCGAGCGGCACCTGCTTCATTTATTTTTGAAAAATACTTTCACTGCCTAACAGCCAACATGTGTTTTGAGATTCAGTCTCTTCTTCAGGGAGGCACAGTCAGATATGTTACTTCAAAGCGACTTGTTGTATGATAACAATTAAGCCATCTCAGAAAAATTGTTGTCTACTCAGATGAAATGATAACAACATAAATAGCTCCGTGTCTATATTCAAACTCAACTGGACAGTATTAAAATTGTTTATAAAAAATGTTTTTCTGCCTCTCACTTTTTTTTCCAAGTCACCATTTCTCCTGTCCAACCTGGTCTGCTCCACTCCATCTAACATCAGCAAGTTGTCCTAATGTGTGCGATGCCCTAAAATGAACCGCCATCAGGTACTTGTTATCTAAATTTTTGATGGCTCTAATCTGTTCTTTCCACCGAGCTCTGAAGTTTCTTATGGTTGAGAAATATATTATTTGGCTAAGAGAAGAGGTATGCAGTTCCTATGGTGACAGGGGGACGTAGAGGCTAGGTCGGTTTAACACCCCCACCCTTAGGCGGAGACAGGATGTCTCCCAATTTGGGAAATGGGCTGAGTGTCATACTTCATCATAGGGCATGCTCCTCGTCAGACCAGTGCTGCAATGTCTGGTGGGTGCCCTTTGAGGAGATCTTTTTCCCAAGCTGTTAGGTGTAGTGCGGGTGTTGTGCCTCGTGGTGTAGATGTGGATGGGATGTGTGAAGGGATGGTGTGGGAAAGGCTAAAAATGAGGCGCAGTGGTGCTCCAAAATCAATTTAATCAATGAGCCCTCTGGTAACATTTAAAAACAACAATGGTGTGTCACTTCTGAAATAATGATAGTGGTGGCTACAAAGTAGTGATCAACATGTTTCTTGTCTCATGTGTCAAAGATGACATGGTAATTATTCAGCACCAAAAACTATAAGTGCACTATCTACACAGTGGTTGGGTCAGAGTTATTTTTTGGGGTGAACCAAGCACTTAAAAACCTGGCATTGAGGTACCTTATTTGTGGGCCAACTCATAAGGGCGGTAATTTAGCTCTGTCAAGGTAGAGGCAGAGTGTATTTTAAGACTATTACGTCAGTTCAGCCGGTGCCCATTCGTCGTGAACCTACGCCTCACTCCGCCTGTTCGGAAGAATGTATAGTTTGCCACATACATAGATCATTGTATAAATACAATTGGAGGTGTTACAATTTATGAATGATGCATATTTTTGTTCTACTGTGGTATCCTCAATTATCTTCTCATTCTCTGTTACATATTTACAACATATACATTTTCCACATTTGTAAGAGCCATTTGGTAATTTAGGAAGCCAGTCAGTCTCTGTATTCAATTTTCTAGTACTTTGATAGTTAATAATGTCACCAGTGCATAGTAAAGTTCTCAGTGTCAATACTTTTTTTTTTAACTGTTCTAAGTTTCACAGGAAGGATACCAGGAAGTAGCGTTTGCCGCTCGTAGTTATAGTTGTCAGCTGTTCCATAGGAAAAGTGTTTTTTGTGTAGCTAATAACTTTGGCACCATTTGATGAATCTCCACAAAACTTTCCAAAAAGGTGCTACTTTTTGACTAGTTTGTACATGGAAAGATTTGATGTGATCCATCAAATGGGGGTTGACAAAAAGGGGAGTTCTCTAAACGCAAAATTCCAATGCATTTTCCTTAGACTTCTTTAGACAAGACTACAGCAAAAACCACTGAAAGGAATTACACAAAATGTGCCTGGCAGCTAGATCTTGGTCTACAGATTGTGCTTTTTGTGATTTGGTGTAAAATAGTTCCATAGTTTTTCAGGAAAATGAGATTAAAAACAATTGGATATCCGGACTGTTGGGTCTACAAGAGTCTTGAGAGACTCTTGTGGGACTCTTGTGGGAGCACCAGTTTAAAAGTAGAACGTTCTGAGTGGCACAGGGAGTGCTCTGCTTGGCTGCCAGCAACTTGAGAAGAATGTTGCTGGCATCCATTACAGGACTCAGGGACTTATGTCCCTGTACTGAACATTTTTCTTTTAAATATATAAGGGGGCAAGGTAGGGTTCCCTGACTCCCTAGACCCCATGAGGGACCCAGAAAGACCCTCCAAGGGCCAAAAGGAAAAATATTCTGCAGAAATTGCTGTGATTCTACAGGACTCCTGTTGATTTGTAAAAAAGAAAGAAAAAAATGGCAGCCGGGGCTGCTTTGTTTTAATAAAGGGAGGGGGGTTCTCTAGCTTTTACAGGCCCCCATACTGGAGACAAAATTATTATATCTGAGGAAGGAGGATGCGTGCCCCACCTTCTGAGGCATAAGAGGCCACCCCCAGGGCTTTGATTTTGCAAAATGGGGAGGGGGCCCCATTCCACTGGGCTGGCTCACCAGCTATGTCCTGGGGAGCTCACCTCCGAAACAAAATGGTTTCCCTGCCCATTCTGGCACATGCTGGGAAACCTGTGTTTGCTCCCGCTTTGCAAAAGCATTTTTGAATCTCCAGCAAAGCAGGAGCACACACCAAGGCCACTCCCAACGGGTGGGAGCTTTTAAAATGCTTCCGCCCACTGGGAACAGTTTTTGATCTGTTTCCCTGCCCACATGGATTCGGGCATGGAAACAGACCAAAACTATAGTGTGCATGACTGGTTTGGGTGGCCCCAGAGGGCCGACCAAACAACCAGCACCCTCAGCAGTGGGCAAACCACTCCTCCCCTGCTCTAGAGCAGTCCTGCACACCCACCCGCCCCCAACCAAACCCTTCTGCTTTCTCACAGTGCGAGAAGCAGAAACATAATATGGTAGTTATTACCATTTTATGTTTATGCTTCTCGCACTGCAAGAAAGCAGTGCGGCGATGCTCCACCACCCTAGTGCAGGAGCCGCCTCTGAAATTCATTTCCACCAATTGCCACTGTTAAACCGCCGAACACTTTTCATGACGGATGCCTCCTTACGTGCAATTGGCTGCACGTCAGTAAATCCATCAACAGCATCTCACAAGAGACAGGGGTGCGCTTGTTTTTTAAAATCCATTTATTGTTCCAACAGTTGTGAAAAGTGTTCTGTGGTTTAACAGTGGCAATTGGTGGAAATGTATTGATACTGCCAGAACCATCACTCAGCCAAACCCTTCCTTGAGCCAGAATTAATATGGTAATGGGGTCCTCAGGGACCTCCCCGGGCCCTGGGACCACCACCTCCCTGGGGCCAACTTCTTTTTTTTTAAGTGGGAGGTGGGCCTCCTCAGCCCCAAGAATCGCCACCTCCCCAGGGCAGGCCCTCCTGGAGCCATAGATGGCCCTGGGGACTGCCACCCCCCCCCCCAGGGCTGGCTCCTGCTAGGTCCTGGGGTGCCCACCCCCGGGACATAGCTGTTTGCTTTGGCTTGGTGTGAGCCTTACCGCTCCTGCCAAGCCACAGCAAACACTCCACTTCTAGCAAGCGAGAGCTCCGAAATGCTCTTCTTTTCTGGAAGCTGAGCAGAATTGCTGTCAGACACAGGGAGCTGCATGTTTAGCAGCTCCCTGTGACTGAAAGCAATGCCAGCTCCCACAGGAGGAGGGGACCCAGCAGTGTCTGCCGGGGCTATCAGCCTCCCCCGTGGTCCCAGTGGAGAGTGGGTGCCCTTGGGGTACCCACAGAAATATTGCCACGCTCCGGGGGATGGGGTCCCCGGGACTGAAATCAGCCCATGAAGTGGGCCACACCCCCACCCTCCTCCTTTTGAAAAGGGTCAGGCCCCAGAGGAGGGGGTCCTCAGGGGTTTAAATCAGCCCAGGAAGGGGGCCACCGGGCACCCTCCCCAATAATATGATAGAACAGGCCGGGCTGTGGGGTTCCTGGGGCCGAAATCAGCCATGAAGGGGGGGGGGTGCACGCCCCCCCGGCCTAATTTGCAAATAAAAAAACTAAAAGTAAAAAGATTGACCTCCAGGGGATGGGGTGGTTGCACTGTAATAGGCCCCCGTTTTCTAATAAAATACCACATTTTAAAAAAGGCCAGCCTTTGAGATGTAGCTGGAGGCCCGCCCCTTTCACAACCAATCTGCAAATGGGTCTCCTGGTGCACAACTGATTGGGAGATGAAGTCCCCTTGGCTACTGAGGGTCCTTGGGGGCCAACGACCCCTCCTATTACCTCCAGTAAGTCCCACACAGCCGGATTGATGAGAGGTTGTCAGAGGCCACACTCACTTTCTCCCCTACTCTGCAAACAAAACTCCTGGAGCACTACTGGTTGGGGGATGAAGTCCTTTTGGATGCTGAGGGTCTTGGGGGCCAAGAACACCTCCTGTTACCTCCAGTAAGTCTCACACAGTGGGATTGCTGCGAGGTCTTTGGAGCCCCTGCCCCTTTTGTCGACCACCCGGAAAACATGCATCATGGCATACTACTGGTTGGGAGGATGAAGTCCCCTTGGATGCTGAGGATCCTTGGAGGCCAAGAACCCCTCCTGTTACCTCCAGTAAATCACACACTACGGGATTGGAGAGAGCTGATAGGAGACCCCATCCCCTTTTCCCTTCACACTGCAAATGCGCCACCTGGTGCACTACTGGTTGGGGAATGACGTTCCCTTGGACGCTGAGGGTCCTTGGGGACCAAAATCCCTCCTGTCACCTCCAGTAAGTGCCACAACACAGGAATGATGAGAGCTGGTCAGAGGGCCTGCCCCCTTTCTCCGCCACTATGCGTATGTACCTCCTGGTGCACTATTAGTTGTAGATTTAAGTCCTTTTGGATGCTGAGGGTCCTTTGGGGCTAAGTACCCCTACTGTTACCTCCAATAAGTCCCACACTGCGAGATTGCCGAGAGCTAATAGGATACCCCACCCCCTTTCTCCTTCACTCCGTAAACACGCCTCCTGGTGCACTACTGGTTGAGGGATAAAGTTTTCTTAGATGCTGAGGGTCCTTTGAGGGGTGGGGGGCAAAAATCCCTCCTGTTACCTCTAGTAAGTCCCACACCGCAGGATTGCTGAGAGCTGGTTGGAGGACCTGGCACCTTTCTCCACCACTCTGCAAACATGACTACTAGTTAAAAACCACAGAAATTCACTTAAAAAACAAAGTTTACAGATGCATTATAGTTAGGAAACAGAATTTAAAAAAGCTTAGTAATTCACTGAAAAAAAATAAAGGTTACAAGGACGTTATCGTTAGGCTCAGATTTGACTCATACAAAATCATATAAATACAGCAATTATAGTTACCTGAGCTAACTATAACTTATGCCCCCACAATGCCCTGCTTATGACCTTACATATTACATCACCATTGACATGATCAGTGACATCACTGATGACATCACTGATGAAATCTCAAATTACATCACTGATGACATCACAGATGACATCACACGCAGAACCACTCACACATCCACTCACACCCCCTTACAACCACCTGTAAGCCCACTCAGACACCCACACAACCAGTCACATACCCATTCACAGACACACACATCATACATCCACCAACTCATCCATAGAGCCACTCGCACATCCACTCATTTGCTACTACACACCCACCTATTCACCTATACAGCCTCTCATACACCCACTCACTCACCCATACAGCCTCTCTACACACCAATGCAACCAATCACCAACTCACTGACACACCCACACAACAACTTACATACCCATTCACATATCCATACACGTACTCACACATCAGCTCACCCACCATATAGCCATTCAGACAGACACATACTCTCCAATACAGCCAGTCACACACTAACTCACTTAATCAAACTCCCACTCAAAGAGCCACTGACTCAACCATACAGCACACTTACACACCCAGTCACTCACTCATACAGCCATTCAGATGCCCACTCCCTCACCCATACAGTCACTCACACACCCACTCACCCACCCATACAGCCATTGACACACCCACTCACTCACCAATACAGCCACTCACACAGCCACTCACTCACCCACACTGCAATACATAGACCCACTTATACACCCATACAGTCACGCACACACCTTTGATAGCCAATCTCACACACAGATACACACAGCCACTCATATATTATATATTTAAAGTAGTATCACTGATTGGTTGTACACCTAGTATACTAATTTAACTTTTGTAGTAGCTTAGTATTTATGTTTAACAATCATAAATTCTTAGAAAACACTTACACTGGTGTCATCCGTGATGTCACCGGTGATGTCACCGACCATGTCATGAGTGATGTAATATGTGAGGTCATAAGCAGTTCATTGCGAGGGTGCAAATTATAGTTAGCTCAGGTAACTATGACTGCTGAATTTCACTGGTTTTGTATGAGTAAAATCCAATCCTAGCTATAACATTCCTGTAACCTTTTGTTTTTTTTAGTAAAAAAAGAAATATATATGTATATATATATATATATCCAACGAAAAGTTGCCTGCTGTAAGGAAGCCCTTCTCAGGTAAGTAAAGTTCAAGCCATCTTAATTGGTGGGCGAAAAGCAATGTCCAAACATTCACAAAGTGCTCCACAGAACTTCATGCCCAACGCGTTTCGTGATAACGATCACTTCCTCAGGGGCTGTGGGCCAACAGGCGAGAATGCAGAACAGCAGTTTTTAAGTTCAATCTCCCGCCCATGTGGGCGTGGCTAACACAGAGCCTGCTGGTACTTGGAGTCATAATCCCAGTGGATCGCTGTATCCTTCCTTCATTCCGCACCCAAATTATTCCCAAGTGGGTTGTGGTTCACTGCTACAGTCTGCCATGCTGATAACATTCACCCTCCGGCACCTAACCTGTTCCATTGCCATAGCACCCCATGATGCCACAGCGGAACTGCACGAGTGCAGCGGGGCGTTCCTTGCGGCTCAGGCAAAGCCGCTTAAACATCCAACGAAAAGTTGCCTGCTGTAAGGAAGCCCTTCTCAGGTAAGTAAAGTTCAAGCCATCTTAATTGGTGGGCGAAAAGCAATGTCCAAACATTCACAAAGTGCTCCACAGAACTTCATGCCCAACGCGTTTCGTGATAACGATCACTTCCTCAGGGGCTGTGGGCCAACAGGCGAGAATGCAGAACAGCAGTTTTTAAGTTCAATCTCCCGCCCATGTGGGCGTGGCTAACACAGAGCCTGCTGGTACTTGGAGTCATAATCCCAGTGGATCGCTGTATCCTTCCTTCATTCCGCACCCAAATTATTCCCAAGTGGGTTGTGGTTCACTGCTACAGTCTGCCATGCTGATAACATTCACCCTCCGGCACCTAACCTGTTCCATTGCCATAGCACCCCATGATGCCACAGCGGAACTGCACGAGTGCAGCGGGGCGTTCCTTGCGGCTCAGGCAAAGCCGCTTAAACATCCAACGAAAAGTTGCCTGCTGTAAGGAAGCCCTTCTCAGGTAAGTAAAGTTCAAGCCATCTTAATTGGTGGGCGAAAAGCAATGTCCAAACATTCACAAAGTGCTCCACAGAACTTCATGCCCAACGCGTTTCGTGATAACGATCACTTCCTCAGGGGCTGTGGGCCAACAGGCGAGAATGCAGAACAGCAGTTTTTAAGTTCAATCTCCCGCCCATGTGGGCGTGGCTAACACAGAGCCTGCTGGTACTTGGAGTCATAATCCCAGTGGATCGCTGTATCCTTCCTTCATTCCGCACCCAAATTATTCCCAAGTGGGTTGTGGTTCACTGCTACAGTCTGCCATGCTGATAACATTCACCCTCCGGCACCTAACCTGTTCCATTGCCATAGCACCCCATGATGCCACAGCGGAACTGCACGAGTGCAGCGGGGCGTTCCTTGCGGCTCAGGCAAAGCCGCTTAAACATCCAACGAAAAGTTGCCTGCTGTAAGGAAGCCCTTCTCAGGTAAGTAAAGTTCAAGCCATCTTAATTGGTGGGCGAAAAGCAATGTCCAAACATTCACAAAGTGCTCCACAGAACTTCATGCCCAACGCGTTTCGTGATAACGATCACTTCCTCAGGGGCTGTGGGCCAACAGGCGAGAATGCAGAACAGCAGTTTTTTTTTTTTCGCGGAAGGAGCCCTGCTGTGTTGCAGACCTGCTGCGGTGTCACTCGGCTCCGCGGCGTTGGTACTGGAAGCTGTTTTTTGAAGGGACAATATGCTGGTGCTTGAAAGAATGAGGCTCTGCAACCCACTTGGGATAATATGGTTGAACACTTGTGAAAGCGGCTTGTAACCCACTGGGGAATTGACTATGCACCACAAGAACCAGAATTCCACATGGCGTGGACACGCCCACTGAGGCGGGGACTCAATCGCTAAGGTGCTTTAAAAAATACATGACCGCTTCCGCAATACCAAAGCCCGCAGCCCATGATTAAGTGCAGGTGTGCACGAAACGCGTCGGGGATGAAGCAGGATGATTACAGCGTGAGCAGCGATCTTACAGCATGCAGTACCTTCATTAAAGATTTCACAGATACTAACCTTCCAGTAGTGGGCTCTTCCTTAGCAGGCACTTGATGTTTGGATGTTTAAGCGGTTCGGCCTGGATCGCGGAAGGAGCCCTGCTGTGTTGCAGACCTGCTGCGGTGTCACTCGGCTCCGCGGCGTTGGTACTGGAAGCTGTTTTTTGAAGGGACAATATGCTGGTGCTTGAAAGAATGAGGCTCTGCAACCCACTTGGGATAATATGGTTGAACACTTGTGAAAGCGGCTTGTAACCCACTGGGGAATTGACTATGCACCACAAGAACCAGAATTCCACATGGCGTGGACACGCCCACTGAGGCGGGGACTCAATCGCTAAGGTGCTTTAAAAAATACATGACCGCTTCCGCAATACCAAAGCCCGCAGCCCATGATTAAGTGCAGGTGTGCACGAAACGCGTCGGGGATGAAGCAGGATGATTACAGCGTGAGCAGCGATCTTACAGCATGCAGTACCTTCATTAAAGATTTCACAGATACTAACCTTCCAGTAGTGGGCTCTTCCTTAGCAGGCACTTGATGTTTGGATATATATATATATATATATATTTATATATATATATATAAATATGCATTCTTAACTCCACACTTATAGACCTTGATGATAGATATATATGTCTATATATATATATATATATATATATATATATATATATATATATATATATATATATATATATATATATATTCACTGAAAAAACCATAGGTTATAGACCATATATAGTTAGGAATTAGCATTTAAAAAACCTTATTTTACTCACACAAAACCATTGAAATTCCATATATAGTTAGTTGCACTAACTATATATCGCGCACCTGCAATCCACTGCTGATGATGTCACATATTACATCATTCATGACATGGTCAGTGACATCACTGATGACATCACTGATGACATCTCAAATGACATCACTGATGACATCACTGATGACATCTCATTTGACATCAATGACCACATCACTGATGATATCATTCATGTGACAATACAATGCATCTCCTCACATTTTAATATAACCTCTGTTTCACCCAGTGTTAAATACAGAATATAATTTTTGAAACCATTGACACACCAATACTAGTTACTACATACGCACTCACTGATTCCTACGTCTACACACACCTTCACTCATTCACCCATACTATCATTCATACATACAATCACTCATCTTTACAACACTATCATATGCACTCATACACCTATACAGACACTCACAGTCTGCCACTCATCCATGGAGTTACTCACACACCTAGTCAGTCCTGTAAAGAATCAATGACACTTCCATTTTCTTGTCTATACAGTTAAACATAGAGCACCTTACATTTTCAAACATATACTAACACATACTTACCTTGTTATACAATCATTGATACAAGTACACATTGATCTGCACAGAGTCACACACCTCCCAGCCAGCCACACACACACTCAGTCTCCCATACAAATACTTGGACAATCAATCAGTAACCCATATAGTTAATCATATAGCTACTGATCAAAACATGCAGCAGTTTACAGAACAACAGACATAATGATGCACAAATTAAGACACTTTAGTCACTAACCCATGCACTCAGTGAGACACATTTAATCACTCACTCATGCATTCAGTCATGCACCTACTAAATCCTTTGTCCAGACACTTATACTTCCACTCATTCTTCAATATGTAAGACACATTTTAACTTTACAGAAACATACAGTCACTGGATGTTGTCATCAGTGATGTCATCAGTGATGTCATTTGAGATGTCATCAGTGATGTCATCAGTGATGTCACTGACCATGTCATGAATGATGTAATATGTGACATCATCAGCAGTGGATTGCAGGTGCGCGATATATAGTTAGTGCAACTAACTATATATGGAATTTCAATGGTTTTGTGTGAGTAAAATAAGGTTTTTTAAATGCTAATTCCTAACTATATATGGTCTATAACCTATGGTTTTTTCAGTGAATTTTCAAGGTTTTGTAAATGCTAATTCCTAACTATATATGGTCTATAACCTATGGTTTTTTCAGTGAATTTCAATGGTTTTTTAATAGCAAATATCATAAGCTGTCGAATGTCAAGTACGTGGTAAGTGAAAACATTTTCGTGTTTATGCACACTGATCTGCTTTGAATGGTGCCCCCCCCCTCATTTCTATTAGGAGTACTCTCTCTTTGCAGATAGTGAAAGGTAGTTAACGCAGGTCTTTGCCCCCATTGTAATCCGTCGTGCCTGCTTCTCTCTCCATTTGATTCATTGTTATCCAAGTATTTACTGTTTTAGAATTAGTTCTCTTTGGTTCATTCTCTATTTACAAACAAACACAGAGTCGCAATACTCTGTTTAGTCTTTGCAGATAACGAAAAATCGTGTAAAAAAAAAGAAAAGGAATCGAGCAAAATCAGTAGGCCACTAATGGGATCTCTTTTTGACCTCGCTAAAATAGAAACATTAGGAACAACCCCTCATGACAAATACAAAACTAGTGAGATGAACTGAACTCCACACAATGATGGCTGCAAAACAGCTCTGCTCCGCCACCCACCCCGCCCAAAATAACGATAAAGAACGGTTGCCATGATTGGTTGCGGAATGACCACGACGGAGCTACGAAATGGTGCTGCTCTCATGCTAACCCCAGCTTCAGTCTGAAACATCCAGAAACACTGTAGACTACCAATTCGATCAGTTCCGGTAGCGCCCCAATGTAACCCGGTAGAGAAGAACTAGCCCTCCCCTCTTTGACTGATGGTTCTTGTTGCCTGTCCCTTCTGTTGTCATTTAACAGAACTATTTAGCCTGCTGAAAGGGGTTGTGTTCCGACCGCTGGTTGGTGGAGACATTTTGACTATATTCTGTACCTGCGTTGTCGCGTAATGCGTCATATGACGCGCCGCGTTAGCGCATCCGGAAGTCATCCGGGGCGCGCAGCGCGTAACGTAAGCATAACAAGTCATGTGACTTGTTAATAAAACTTTTCATTGGTTCATTTTACTTTTCTTATTGTAATGATGAAAGGCTTGGTCATATGACCTAAAAATTACGCTTTTCATTACTTCCTAACATTATTTTTTCTTAAATATATGTTATAATGTTCCAGGCTAATGTACTTTCCCGGAAATTTTACAACTGTCCTGCAAGTAAAATATATTCTTTTTTCGAGAAAAAGAGCGTTTCTTCGTCCCATGACGGAGCCGTTGAGCAAAAGAGGGTCGACCTGCTGTCTTAGTCGCCGATACGCCTGAATATGAGATTCTTATCGATCACTTTATGTTGCAGGAATAGAAAACACAACAGCCCTTGACCATTTATCTTTACTGCGTTCCTTCGTATTATACCTTTTACCCTTCATGTAATTGGTCTGCTTTATTTCACTTGCCTTTTAATGATTCTAAAACAGTGACTATTATTAAAAACTTTACCAATGTATATACTACTACCATGTTTTCTTTTAAAAACCTTTATTGTGAAAATTTCATTATACAAATACGAGCCTATAACCACGTGGGCCGGCCACGGAGCAAACTGTAATCGTATATGATAAATAGACATTTACACTGTAGAGGAACGTAACGGGCGGGCCATTAGGTTGCAAGAACTAAGGTGTCTAACAGTTACGGAATCGGTGGACGTACATTTTATAATTAAAATACGACAGGGCCAGTTACAATAAAATTATCTAGATATACATTTGCGGGCAAGTACCATGGGTGACGTTAATTCGAACTTTCAACAGTACAGTAATCAATAACACATCAGAACTTAATATCAATAGGGATGTCGAAATATTCAATCAATTCTCGTCCCCGCCCGCCATGTGCTTCAAAACTGCATACGTATCTCGTGATTTCAAGGTTCTGCAACCAGTACACAACAAGGAGTTACGAGTCCCATTTATTCTGGCGCCATTTTGGGCGAGGACGGGCAGGTCCAGGATATAGTCAAAATGTCTCTACCAACCATCGACTATGATGATGTTCATATGCTGTATTTATTAGAGTAACACTCAGATGTCCACATGAAATAAATTTGCCACAATCTAAACATGTCATTTTAATCTTTCCAAAGTTCTTCTAAATATTTGGGACCGTTTCCCTTGCCTCTGAAGCTCTCAGTGCCACTTCTTTGATGAATGTACTAGCAGGTCAGGGGTTCTCCTCCAAATCTCTCTTTTATGCAGCACTATAATTAATTGGTGCCACCTCTCCATATGACGATGCATGGTATAGTTACCACAACTATATTTTTTTTCGGTTCCTCTAGAGAGTTCATCGTGGCAGATGAAGCGTGTAACGTACCGGGCATTTACCTTTTTTTGCATGTACAGGAAAGGAAAAAAAAATCGAGCGTCCGAGTTCTAAGGTGTCCCAGGGCCATTTTAGTGGACCAGGCCCAAATCCAAAGAACAGGCCGCCATTTTGAGAGTCCTGTTGCAGCCGCCTGTCGCTGTAGCATCAAGAGCAGCCGAAACTCAGCTGAATGGCAACTGAAACGGTAAAGGGGCGCCCCACTACAGCAGACGAGCCAGGCCCAAATCCAAAGAACTGCTATCTCACAGGCTAATGGGGCGACCCACGCCGAGTTTCAGCATTGTAGGATGACCACACAAGTACAGCAACTTGCTAGACATCACCTCGGTGCCATCCGGATCTCGGCGCCCCACTGCAGATGAAGTGCCTCTCAACTATGAAACCACCACGGTGACATCCGGATCTTGGCGCGTTGTGCTGCCTTCGGCCTATTCGCACATCGGTCCGCTACTGACGCCATCTCACAGGCTAATGGGGCGACCCACGCCGAGTTTCAGCATTGTAGGATGACCACACCAGTACAGCAACTTGCTAGACATCACCTCGGTGCCATCCGGATCTCGGCGCCCCACTGCAGATGAAGTGCCTCTCAACTATGAAACCACCACGGTGACATCCGGATCTTGGCGCGTTGTGCTGCCTTCGGCCTATTCGCACATCGGTCCGCTACTGACGCCATCTCACAGGCTAATGGGGCGACCCACGCCGAGTTTCAGCATTGTAGGATGACCACACCAGTACAGCAACTTGCTAGACATCACCTCGGTGCCATCCGGATCTCGGCGCCCCACTGCAGATGAAGTGCCTCTCAACTATGAAACCACCACGGTGACATCCGGATCTTGGCGCGTTGTGCTGCCTTCGGCCTATTCGCACATCGGTCCGCTACTGACGCCATCTCACAGGCTAATGGGGTGACCCACGCCGAGTTTCAGCATTGTAGGATGACCACACCAACTTGCTAGACATCACCTCAGTGCCATCCGAATCTTGGCATCTCAACGCCTAGTGGTATCTTCCATACAAAAAATATTGTTACGCTGCCTTTGGCCCCATTCGCACATCAGTCCGCAACTTAGACATCACCTCGGTGCCATCCGGATCTTGGCATCTCAGCGCCTTGTGGTGTCAGTCAGAAAATATTGTTGTGCTGCCTTCGGCCTATTCGCACATCGGTCCGCTACTGACGCCATCTCACAGGCCAACGGGGCGCCCCACGCCGACTTTCAGCATTGTAGGATGGCCACACCAGTACCACAACTTGCAAGACACCACCTCGGTGCCATCCGGATCTTGGCATCTCAGCGCCTTGTGGTCTCTTCTACACCGGAAATATAGTAGAAAATATTGTTGCGCTGCCTTTGGCCCCATTCACACATCAGTCCGCTACTGACACCATCTCACAGGCCAACGGGGCGCCCCACGCCGACTTTCAACATTGTAGGATGGCCACAGAAGTGCGACAACTTACTAGACACCACCTCGGTGCCATCCGGATCTTGGCGCGTTGTGCTGCCTTCGGCCTATTCGCACATCGGTCCGCTACTGACGCAAACTCACAGGCCAACGGGGCGCCCCACGCCGACTTTCAGCATTGTAGGATGGCCACACCAGTGCGGCAACTTCCTACACACCACCTCGGTGCCATCCGGATCTTGGCGCGTAGTGAAGCTGCAGCAGCTGCAAATAAGCTTCAGACAGTGTTACAACCGCTGCTCAGAACTCTCAACTATGACACCACCTCGATGCCATCCGGATCTTGGCGCGTTGTATTGCCTTCGGCCTATTCGCACATCTGTCCGCTACTGACGCCGCCTCACGTGCCAACGTATTTTCTCCGCATTTTATACCCTATGCCGCATAACAGGTCATGTGACTTGTTTATAAAACTTTTCATTGGTTCATTTTACTTTTGGTTTCCTAATGATGGAAGGCTTGATCATATGACCTAAAAACAACACTTTTCATTGGATGAAAACTTTTTTTTTCCCCCAAACGATGAAAGCCCCACCTTGTTTCTGGATGTTTCAGACTGAAGCTGGCGTCACCATGAGAGCACCACCATCTCGTAGCTCCGTCGTGGTCATTCCGCGAGCAATCATGGCAGCCGCTCCCCACCAGAAGCCTGCAGGAGTCGGGGCCCCCAAAACTTTTGATGAATTCTCAAGGCGGAGGGGACGCTTTCGAGAATGGGGTCCAAGACCTAGCAGACAAGCGTCCGATTTCCAAGGTGTCCCAGGGCCATTTCAGTGGACCAGGCCCAAAAAGGAAACAGCCTGCCGCCATTTTGAGAGTCCTGTGACAGCCGCCTATCGCTGCACCGCAAGAGTGGGCGCAACTCAGCTGAATGGCGGATTTTGACACAGTGGACCAAAAGCGGACGGAATGGCAACTGAAACGGTAAAGGGGCGCCCCACTACAACAGACGAGACTCCACCTGGAGAGGCCCGTTCACGCCGCCTCCCCCGGGGCGCTCCACGCCGTTATTCGGAGCAGCATTGTAGGATACCAAAACCAGTGCGGCAACTTACTGGACATCACCTTGGTGCCATCGTTCTGCTGCCTTGGAACTATTCGCACAACAGTTTGCTACTGATGACCCACCCCCCGCGACGCCCCACGCCGTTATTTGCTGGGTGGCAACTTACTAGACATCACTTTTGTGTCATCTAGATTTCGGCGCGTTCTGCTGCCTTGGAACTATTCGCACAACAGTTTGCTACTGATCACCCACCCCCCGCGACGCCCCACGCCGGAAATCTGGACGTTGTGCTGCGTTGGGACTATTCGCACAGCCGACCGCTACTTCGTTGTTTTTCTCTAAAAATGTTTATATGTTATTACTATTTTTGTTTTCTTGTATATATTTATAAATTATTAAAGTTTTATAATCTTACTACTTTGTCGGAGTGCTATATATTTTTAATGTGACACATAATTGTAAAAACTTTGATGTACAAAGAGTCATCCCTGGAATCTTCCGCTTCACGCTCGGTCCCCTCCCCAATCACAATACAGAATGGTTTTCAGATAATAGCAACGCTTCTGCTGTGACGGATCTCATCGAGTGTGGGCCTTGATCTACTATAACTCCTTTGAAGACGGGTGATTCTTTACAGCTGTGGCCATAAACTACATCTGCAGGGCTAGCTGATAGCCTAGGACCGGCCTGGACAATCGGACACAGAGGAAAAGGAGTGTCAGAGGGTGCGGTAGTGAATAGGGCGAAAGGGAGGTGTCGGGCGGGCACAGGGTGTGATTCTCAGGGAAGAACAGCGCAGATGGGGGGAGGTTTATTACCCATGCATAAAACAGAGAGCGGGGGTGACCACTGCCTGGGGGAGATGCTTGCGAGGGTGGGGAGCCATGCTAAGGATCGACAGCGTTCACAGAGTGGATCTGGTCAAGGCATCTAAAATGGCTGCCGTGCACGACAAAAGTGTGGCATTTGAAAAAAGACAAGATGGCGCACACAATGTTTTTCAACAATTCCTGATTTCCTTCGAATCGAACGTTAACAGACGTTGGGGCATATTACCAAAGTTAAGCGATATTTATCCCTAACGATGCATTGCAAAGATTTTTTTACCGTCAGAAATTATCGCAGATAAACCTTGCTATTATCAAGGTTTATCGCAAATACGATAAAAAACGAGCGCAATGCATTAATGTCGCTGAAAACTCCGCGATATTCATGCATTACCGAGCTAATGCTCTTAGCCATGTTATCCACCTCCCATTGGATAACATGGCTAAGAACTGCTCAGGGCAGCTGTTACTTTTTGGAGATATTCGCGCTTATCTCGAATATCTCCAAAAGTTGATAATAGGAGATAGCGATGTTAGCGACTGTTTCCAGTCGCTAACATCTTGGCATGCCCACTTTGCATGTCATTAGTGATAAATATCACTCACATGCAAAGTGGGACCCAAGATGGTCGCTATCTCCTACTAGCCGTCGCTAACTGGTGTTAGCAACAGCTAGGTAATACACATATAATTTTATCTCCGCGAAGCGGAGCGCTGTTACAGATATATATCTTGTTTTTGAACGTTAATTTCTCAAAATGCACTGAAGCACATATATTGAGACATAGCAAAGGCACATCGGGCTACCAGTCCCTAATATTTTACCAAGTTTCGTGCAAATCCATTCAGCCGTTCGATTATTATTATTATTATTTTTTTTTGCCCCGCGGGGCCCTTTTAAAACCTCCACATCAAACCTAGGGGGTCAGCGAGGATCTACTATGCCCCCTTATGGTCATCAGCCGTTCGATTATTATTATTTTTTTTTTTTTTGCCCCGCGGGGCCCTTTTAAAACCTCCACATCAAACCTAGGGGGTCAGCGAGGATCTACTATGCCCCCTTATGGTCATTTGCCCCTTCGCTTTGGCCTCCTCTTGTCTCTCGATCCTACCGAGAGACAAGATGGCGGCCGCTACGTACTGTTTGGAATGTTTACAGACACCGGAGAGCCAATCAGCTTCGCTTCGCAAAGCTCCGTAACGCGAAAAGTACGCGAAGCGGTGCGCTGTTACAGATATATATCTTTTTTTGAACGTTAATTTCTCAAAATCCACTGAAGCACATATATTGAGACCTAGCAAAGGCACATCGGGCTACCAGTCCCTACAATTTTGCCAAGTTTCGTGCAAATCCATTCAGCCGTTCGATTATTATTATTATTATTTTTTTTTGCCCCGCGGGGCCCTTTTAAAACCTCCACATCAAACCTAGGGGGTCAGCGAGGATCTACTATGCCCCCTTATAGTTATTTCCCCCTTTGTTTTGACCTCCTCTTGTCTCTCGATCCTACCGAGAGACAAGATGGCGGCCGCTACGGACTGTTTGGAATGTTGACAGACGCCGGAGAACCAATCAGCTTCGCTTCACAAAGCTCCGTTGCGCGAAAAGTCCGCGAACCAGAGCGCTAACCGGTCCGCTGTTACAGATATATATCTTTTTTTAAACGTTAATTTCTCAAAATCCACTGGAGCACATATATTGAGACCTACAAAAGGCACATCGGGCTACCAGTCCCTACAATTTTGCCAAGTTTCGTGCAAATCCATTCAGCCGTTCGGGCTAAAAGTGAGGCCAACCGCCCTATGGAAAACTCAATGTTAAAAACACGTTTTGGGACCCCCCTTTTTTCTCGGCCCCCACTGGACGAACCCCCCCCAAATTTTCAAAGGCTGCTCAGAAACAAAATGTGCCATTTTCCTGAAAATTTCAGCCGATTCCGTCCACAAACGCCAAAGTTATTAGACATAGAATTTTCAAAAAACCCATAGAGAAAAAATCCTAACTATATATACCTACTGGCGACCGCCAGTAGGTAATATATATATATATATATATATATATATATATATATATATCTTTATCTTTATTTTGGTTTCGGACAGTTTGGCAACGATGTTATGGTATTGCAATATTACTGTAGTTGATATTCTGACATATAACTCTGAAAACTATTCTGTCGATACTACGCAATAGAAAAAGTGGCCCCAACTAATCAAATGTAGCTTGTCTGTCGCACGCCTCTGCGCCCTCATTATACCCTAATGTAATTAGGCATGCATGTACGTTAATATAATACATTTTTTTTAGTCTGTATATTGTTTCTCAATCTGTACTCACAGTTTATCAAAGCCATAAAAATCTATATGTACAACACCCAAACAGCACATGATGTTTCCGTTGGTAATCAAGCTTTTCTTATGGTAATGCTCCATTTTGCTCACATATGGACGTAAAATACATATTTAAAATGAAAACATTGTTCTTTGTTTGTGGTAGCATCATTTTTTTTTATTTCAAATATATTTGTATCAAGAGACATTTCACGAGCACAAACCAGCCTATTCTGCTCACACTCAGCGCTTTATGGATAGTATACTGTTCCACGCCTTGCATATATTCAAATGAAAACACACAAACCTTATGTATTAAAAAATAAATGTATAATTAGTAACAATTCTCCTACATCAACAATGTGTACACAGATTTTGTCTGTAAGAGAGACGTTTCATGGGCCTGTTCGTTGTTTACAAAATACTTTTCCAACTCAAAATTAAATCACATCTCTGCCCCGAAAGAATCGTCCCTAAGCTGATATATTAATAAACTAAGAAGGTGTGTCCCTTTACTCCAGAATTTGATGTCAACGTTGATAGTTCCATGCTGCCGTTTGGTTCGTCTAAATAGTCATTGTCAAAAATGTATTTAAATATTTTGGAACATAATTATTTTTTACAGACCTTTGTTAAAATGGGACAAATTAATAAAGAGCTGGGAGAAAATGCCCTGGTGTGTTGGTGAGAAAGATTTGAATGACAATGCCCCTTCATTTTATCCTCTTCCTTATAAGACTTTGTTATTTTATCATTTGGCCACATATTCCTATAATTATTTTTTCTTTCCTCGTGTCTTTCTTCCCCATTTTAGTTTTTATTGTCCATCTATTTCCATATTTGCCTTTCTTGGCGTACCTTTTACCGTACTGACTTTGATTTATATTTCTTTCTCTTTTTATTTCTACTTTCATTTGTTTTAATTTCTTACTTGCAGTCTTCTTTCTCTATTCTTTCTTATGTGTGTCTTTATTTTCCTTCCTCTGTTTCTTTAATGTTTTCTCTTGCTCACATTTTCTTTTCAAGTTCAATATTTTATGTGTTTCTTTATTTCTCTTTTGATTTCTTCCTTACACAATCTCTTTCATTCTTTCTCCTTATCTTCATTTTATTTTAGCTGGCCCTTTATCCTGTTACATTCTTTCTCTGTTTGTCTCTATGCTTCTGGCCCTCTGCCTCCCTTTAATGCACCCAAAACCATCCCATCCTGGACAGACGTCTAGCAAAATCTATATTACACTTTGAAACTGCTTTTCTCGGGGAAAACGAAAGTACAGCACAGAAGCCCTGGCAGCAGTAGCAACGGTTTCCACAACATCCAAAAGACACGAGCTGGAAGTCATAAAAAGTTGAAATCAGGAAAAGTTTTTACAACTCCCAGGTGGACTGGCCGCAGACTGTAACCAAGTCTTCCTGCCAGGAGTTTTCTTTTTTTTTCAGAAGCATCCTTTTAACACTATCTACACAAGCTTAGTATGAGAAAGCAGAATTAGGCATCAGTGTATCTCCTGGGGGGATGGGGGAGGGCACTGCAGCAGTGGGGCCTGGTGACTACCTGCATGAAGCAGGAACTGACAGCCTGCATGAGTAAGCCTCTATTCTTGTGCAATGGCAACCCCTTCCTATAAAAAGGCAGCAAAGTCATGGGGATGTGACAGAGCGAAAGCCAGGGAGTTCAAGGTAAGACACTCCTCGCCTCTTTGCCAGGGATTGAATTGTGCCTTTTCTGTGCTGCTCTTGTGTGTCAGGCTGCCAGGGAAAGCCTGGCTGCCTCGTGCCCTGAGTCAGGCTGCGTAGCCCGGGGCAGCGTGCCATGTGCAACGGGCATCCACGCCTGGGACACGTGCGAAAGCCCAGTCATTCCTTCGCCTGCATCAAGTCTGAGATCCGTTCCTGGTTCATCTCGGCAGCAGTGCTTTCTGGGACTTGTTGTTCTCACGTTCCCGTTCTAAAGCAGATGAGGCAATGGGCCTCTGTGCGCTGCGGGATGTGTAAACAAAACTGGCCTTCAACCGAGGGTAGGGTGGCAGCCCTGTGACATGGTAATAATGTGCGTGCCTGTTTTTATCAGAGTGTTTAATGTATCAGAAAGAGTAGTTTGTATTGTGAAATAGGATCATGAATGCTGCATGGTCAGTTTCTCGAAAAACATGCATTTTAGAGGAACTGCGATATTTGTTTGGTATTTTGGTTCTGTCAATATTATCAGAGCTAGACGAGTCATCTATTTCAGCGGAGGTGAGTGACAGATGAAGTTTTTGGTGTCCAATTCACAAAGTCTTTCTGTGAGTAGATGTGTTTTACTCCTAACCAAGATGCGACATATTCTTGAAATTCCAGGAGTAAAACATATTTGCTTAGGGTAAATAAAAGTTTTGGAAATTGGACAAACAGCGCTCACTGTGAGATGAACTGCATGTGGAAGCTTAGGAAAATGTAGGCTGTGATTCCAGTGTCATTGGTTTGAGCTGGACAGGGGCCCTGTGACAGAAGTCCTCCGCAGCATCGCATGTTCCCCATTCTACCAGCAAGTGATTATCAAATGTGGTTGGGTGTTGATAGAATGGTTGCAAGACCATGCCCATTCTGTCCTTGGCACCTCTGCTGATAATGCCAAAAGGGTGTCTTATTGGGCCAATTTTGGATGTAGGATTGTAGTATTTGTAGAATATGATAATTGACTAAAAGTGCTTGCAATTAACACGCCAGTATGTGTTTGGTCTGGATAAATATTGTCACAACAGGCCCTGCTGCACATTTAGAGAAACTGAGGGCTCGGTGTGTATATAGCCTGGGGAGGTGGAGGTAAGCGTGTAATAAGTCTTCGTATCCACAAAGAACACATACATGTGATTACAGGCGTGAGAACCAGACTTGTGCAAGCAAGGTACACGCCAGTCGACCTGTGGTCACTGAATTTGATCGTAAAGGTTTGGTTTCTGGGCCTTCGCTTCTAAAGTGTGCTCACTGAATTCAGGTCTCAGTGGCCTCACCGCTTGCCAGCTTAGAATACGCTGGGGCAGATTTAAAAGCCCCTTGCGCCACTTTTGCGTCATATTTCCCATTTTAAAAATGACGCAAAAGTGATGCAAGGGGCTTGTAAAAATACCCCGCTGTATTCATCTAAGTGGCTTTTTTTTTAGCAACGGCGTTGTGAATTATTTGCATAATATTTAAAAGGTACTGAATTACCTATTTATTGATGTATTGCCTTTTAAGAATGCGGCTCCTTAGAGTGCATGTTAAACATGACCAAGACTTGAGTTGCTTTAACATGGCTGTTGGTTTTTGGTGGAGGGGGTATTATTTGCTTTGGTGGAAGGAAAAAGTCCTCATCTGAGGTTTTTATGTTAGCAATCATTACGCACTCGCTTTATAGGGGATTGCAAGCGTGAGCGGAAGAGGGAAAAGTAACATTGATGTATGGTCATTTTAATAGATCATTCAATGAATTGAGTTGCTGTCGTAATGTTTTCCGACGATGATATCATTTATAAGCTGAATAAACATGAAAAACACAGTTGAGTTACCCGAACAACGTTCCTGCTCGTCTTTGGCTTCGAGCCCGTACTGGAGGTGACATTGTTTCTGCCTGCGCGCCAAGATGTGCCTGGAGCCCGGGCTTTCGGGGGGACGCGTTGCGTTGTCTCTGGTAGAAAGCAAGTCCCATCAAACGTTGCTTTGTCCAGCTCCCAGATTCCGCTTATACAACTGTTGGCGCTCTAGACTTGAGTGCTGGTTGCTGTCATGGGCCCTTTCCTTGGTTTACAAGAGACTTATCATATCAGTTGCGGGTAGTATTATGTTTTTGAAAGGAAACACTAATTCGAGCGCCTAAAAACGTCCCAGATTCAGGTTCGCTAAAATTATGCAACAAGGGAGGACACGATTATGCTGTATGTTTAACTAAATTATGCGTCAAAAGAGGAAAGGTATGCACATCACATTTTGTGATAGCATTACGTCATTAGTTTCTCATTTTACACATTCACAGTGTTTCTGGAAATGTTTCAACTTTTAGCACCTGTTTAATGCCCAATTACATGAATAAGCAACTGAAAGGTGATTTGTAAACATCGGCGATGGGCCTTCCACTGTGTGGCATCAAGTGTCGCTCAATTTGAGTAACTTTTGACCAATTTATGTTATAAACTTTTTTTTGCTAAAGTCTACAAATGATGCAGCAGATGGTGGATTATGTGGCAAATGTTGCATATCGCCACAGCCGTTCAAACGCATAAATCCATTGGCTCTGACCCAGGAATAAGGAGTGTGTTGGGCACAATTTATCAGTGAAGGTTGTGTGTCCGGGAGTTTGTCATGCTAAGGACTTGCAAAGACCTTCTCCAAGCCCCAATGCCTGAAGATACTCGGATAAGACTTAGCCCTGTAAACATTATTTATTCCTCGGTGGTTTGTAAGGCTCTACCTGCTGCCATCAGGCCACTTTAGAGTGGCAAGAAGGGGCTAGAGAAGGGGCCCTAGGGAAAGGGAAGGACAGCAAGGAGGTGAGAGAGGGAACAGGACAACACAGCACACAGGAGGTAGCATGTCTGTTTCTTCTCTATAAGGCACCAGAAGGCCTGGCCTAACTATCTCCAGGCAAAAATATCTTGTTCTAAATATTGTTAACAAAAATATTGCAGCAGTGAAGTAATTAACTCTACAACCACAGGAGGCATATTTTTGTAAACAATATTTAGGCCACAATATTCTAATTATCAGTATTCTGCAGTAGATCTGCTCCCACTGAAGGTGCTGTAAGGCACCAGAGCAACGCTCTCTGCAAGGCTCGCATACACATTAATTCCCAGGTTCAGTATCTGACCTTGGGCCCATTTTTGCCTTCATGGGGTGGGTTGTAGGACTTCAACTGCAAGGCCAGTCCAAGTTAAAGTTTTGTATGATTCCCCTCTCGGCTAGCAGCACGTGCTCTCGGTAGGACATGTTTTCTGCCACTTTACTGAGATCATAGTTTTGCATGCGTGCTTGGATTCTATCCCAAATCCTGTTGTGCTTAAACCATTACTCAACTCTTATCCCACGTTATGCAAATCACTGATTATATTGTCTGGAATGTTTCGTGTGTCATTCCAGGAAGGAGAACCACCCAACACTTCATTAGTGCTCGCCTCATTGTAGCATCTAATTTTCTTTTGTGTTACTTCATCAAATGGGATGACAACTTCATCCGTTTCTTTAATTCTTTCTGCTTTTCGGTCCTGATACTTCTCTTCAGATTAGTGTCTCCAGTGTGGTTAAGGTTGCTTACATGTGTTGTCACTTTCCTGAGTTCGACATGTTTCTCTATTATTGTGCTCTGCAAATTGTGCAGCGCTCTGCTGACTTTAGGCGAGGTTAGCGCTATGCAAATACCACACACATACTTACAAGCACTGCAGCAGAATATTAGATCCTTTTAGCATTCCTGTGTCCTGCGTGCAGTGGCTCGTCATATTTTTTCCCCAGTTTTCTCTAGAGGTTAGCAAACCGCTGAAAGCACGAGCCAGGCTAGAGCTGAAGCTCGGCTCTGGTTAGGCTCGAAGTCTTGTTGGAACCTCGAGCCCATAAAGAGCCGAGCTTTCATGTGGCTTGTTCTTGCCTCCTCTAGGCAGGATGTGGCATTATGGCCATAACTGCTGACCGGGTTGGAGTCTGGCGTGGGCTCAACATCCTGTTTTTCTGGGCAAATCACTTAATCTCCCCTGCCTAAAAAGAATAAATATGTAATTGTGTAATGTAACTGACGCCTATGTAAAGCTCTCCAATACCTTTCGGTAGAGTTCACGCTATTTAAAAAATGCACAAAGAGATAGACACAAAGCCCTGACACAAGGAAAGACAAATAGATATCCATTTCCTTATTTGTGCAAAGTGAAACCAGAAAACCTGGATAAATCACGTCTCCTCCCCTTAAATTGTGTGATCTTAGGCAAATATCTTATTTCACCAAAACTATTTTAGGCACTTTGAAATACATGTGTTCAGAATATCAATTGCCCAAAAGCCTATTGTGCTTGATTGAATGCACTACAATGATGGCTCTATAATAATCTGGGTCACCTACATGTCAATTGTATTGCCTTTCGGGGCAATAGTGTTTCATGTTTAAAAACAGTTACTTTTAATGAGTACTTCCCTGATGCATTGCTATTTATTCATGCCAAAGCTTCACATGTTAAAGAAATACACACACTTGAATTTTGGAGCAGCTTCATCGTGCTTTTATTTATAAAGTTTTATATATAGCGCTAGCTAGACCCGTGGGTATCAGAGCGCTTTAAATACACAAAGGAAAAGAAAAATTGCAGGACATGAGGATGCATGAAGATATAAGTAAAGACATAATACTTATGTATCCAGTGATGGGAGAATATGCTTTTGGGCAATTGATATTCTGAACACATGTATTTCAAAGTGCCTAAAATAGTTTTGGTGAAATAAGATATTTCCTGATTTGTACAAAGTGAAACCAGAAAACCTGAATGAATCACGTCTCCTCCCCTTAAATCGTGTGATCTTAGGCAAATATCTTATTTCACCAAAACTATTTTAGGCACTTTGAAATACATGTGCTCAGAATATCAATTGCCCAAAAGCCTATTGTGCTTGATTGAATGCACTACAATGATGGCTCTATAATAATCTGGGTCACCTACATGTCAATTGTATTGCCTTTCGGGGCAATAGTGTTTCATGTTTAAAAACTGTCACTTTTAATAAGTACTTCCCGATGCATTGCTATAATTTATTCATGCCAAAGCTTCACATGTTAAAGAAATACACACACTTGAATTTTGGAGCAGCTTCATCGTACTTTTATTTATAATGTTTTATATATAGCGCTAGCTAGACCCGTGGGTATCAGAGCACTTTACATACACCAAGGAAAAGAAAAATTGCATAACATTTCAGGACATGAGGTTGCATAAAGATATAAGCAAAGACACAATACTTATGTATCCAGTGAGGGGAGAAAGACGCAGGTGGTTGAAACAGTCAGATAACCACCGTCCTTGAAGGTCAAAGTGATGAGGGAGTCCATTAGGTTATTAATGCCTAGGTTGGTTGACTTGGTCGTTAAAGTATTGGTTGAGGAGAAGGAGTTTCAGGTCCTTTTTGAAGCAAGAGAAGGAGGGGTTGCACAGTAGTTTGCTGAATTATTAAAATCGCTAACTTTTTCAGGGCTCTGCTCGGTCACGGACGGGTTCTAAGATCCGAGCCCGACCATTGTCCGGGCCCTGGCTTGGCTACTGGCTTCCTCACCTCTAGTTTACCTTGCAGTAGCTGCACTGGAAGCTTTATGCCTCGGCAGCTCAGCGGTGGCTCTTAGTCGGGACACCCTGGCACTAGGAAGAGATACAAATGGGCACCTTAGTGAAACTCGAGCTCCAGGCGCACATACAGAGGGGCACAAAAAGAACCCCCCCTGGCACTCCGAACCCAGAAAGGGCTGGAAATTTAGAGCAGCACTTCAGTAGTACAACGCACCCCTATCTCCGAGGACCCGTTGGTGGTTCACAAATTGATAGAATAAACGAAACAAACAAATAGTGTTTGTCTGCAAAAGTACAGAATGTATGTATGCTAATTGTATGCATGCTAATTTTTCACTTCTGAATAATTTGACAAGTGTGTGTGTTCTTTTACTTGATCACGCTGGCCTTAATGCACTAAAACATTGCAGCCTCAGCATTGAAAATGCCATTGCCTCTCCTGCTGGGACTTGTATGGCCTAGTGCCTAGAGTCGCAGTTCACAGTTTTTTTTCTGTAAGTGAATGTGATTGGCTCACAACTTTGGTGTAAATTACACCTGAATTTCCGCAAGTAAATCCGTATTACAAAACAACGCTTTGTAAGACAAACCTTCCGTTGTCAAGTGTGCATTCAATGTACACGGTTTGTAACCCAGTCTGGCTTGCCTACCACTGCAATGTGTGATCCTGGACTCATCGCTTCTTGTCCCAGTGCCGCTGCTCCCTCTGGTAACTTACGGGACACTTCGACCCGGCCTGGGCTCCAGTGTTATGGCTGAGGGGGTATGCTCGGAGGTGTTGCACTACTCTTACATCCTCGCTTGCTCTGAGACAGGCATCTGCAGCCTCTTTTTAATGCCGAGAGGCGCGAGCGCCAGTTGTTGATGCCAACTGCATAGGAAGGGAACTGCTCGCTGAGATCAGCAAAGAAAAGCAGTTCCCGATAAGCTGTCTCGAGTCACTGCGAAGACTCTTTTGAAGGAAAAAAGCGTTCTTGGATGAGGGGTCAGCATCAAATCATTCTATCCTAACAGGGAATATTTTTATTAGCCAGCTTCTGCTATTCTTTTTTGCAGTTTCTTCCCTTACTGTGGTTAAAGGCCTCAGACACATCGCGTGTTGGCGCTACATACACCCTTGGAAGAAATTAACGCCTCGGGTCCCCAAAGGAGCCATGTTAGCGCTATACAAAGCCAATGAACTGTCTAAAATGCTCCCAGAAGGCGCAGCGTGCATGACTCAGCAGTCAGCCGCTGCTCCAGCCACGGCAGACAGTGAGTTATGGCAGCACTGGAGGTGTGAGAGGCTGAGCTGAGCTGCCCTCGGGAAACGTCTGGACCAGGCCTTCCCGGCAACGACGCCGGGCACCTGGGACCTCGAGGTGGTTCAATGACTTTCTCACAGTCCCACTCCCGCGGCACCTCCTACGCCGAAAATCTGATGTTCAGGAACACCCAGGATAGCATTCAAAGAAATGGCAGACACCACAACCACAGACATTTCCTAAAATTCCATTACAATTCCAAGAAGAATAGGACCGTTTGAAGCTTGATAAATGAAAAGATGTAATCTGGCTGCCAAATGGTTAACATTCATCCAGAGAGCCTCAGTTTCCAAACCTCGCCTCCCTGCTTAAATAAATGATGTGATCTTGCAAAAAATGACTCCAACCCTCTGTGCCGGTCCCGTTGTCTGCAACACGTTGGAAGTGAGTAAAATGCTAGCAAAAAGTGCTATACATATACCATTTAGATATTCGAGTTTTCTAAATTCTGCATGTTCTTTATTTGTGGACCTAGGGGTCATATTTACGAGGGGATTTGTGT
Source organism: Lissotriton helveticus (assembly GCF_964261635.1). Classification (NCBI taxonomy): domain Eukaryota; kingdom Metazoa; phylum Chordata; class Amphibia; order Caudata; family Salamandridae; genus Lissotriton; species Lissotriton helveticus. The sequence goes on from NC_136057.1 coordinate 1,029,161,014, forward strand.
CGTTTTTTGCACCACACAATGTGGTACATGTGCGACGCAAACCGCGAATGCAATTTATGAATCCGCGCAAGACCACTTTGTGTGGCCCTGAGTGGCTTCATAAATCTTGAGTAATACAACACAGTGTAAAATGCTGCGTCCATTACTCTGCCTTGAGAAGGTTTTCCATGGGCGTTGCGTGTGTGTTTCCAGGCCACAGAACTGGTAAAGTTGGGAATGCGTCAAAATGCTACACCATCCCAGGGGAGGCAAAATGAGGAGAAATATATTTATTTCTCCTCTTTACTTCCTCTTTCTATGTGGGATCACTGACTGAATATCAGAACCAAAAATATTGTGCGGACAGAATATCATGTCAAAAATATCGAGGACCAAATTATCGAAAAGGTATGTGCAATTAGGAAGTATAGATTTACTATTCTTAACTCCATAGCTACATAATGTGAATATATATATATATATATATATATATATATATATATATATATATATATATATATATATATATATATATATTTATTTATTCAGATATAGCCGAAAAGCATTACCTGTGATACTGCTGTGAAAGCAATAAATGAGCGTATTGTGAAACCGAGCGTGCCAGACAGAGCCTTTGCTTACCTTCGTGAGAGGCATTTGGAGAAAAAATCTAGATATATATGTATGTATGTATACATATATATATGTATGTATGTATACATTATATATATATTTAAATATATATATATATATTTATATATGTCATCATGGTACATTATATAGTAAAACTTTGCTTACCTATAGAAACTTACCTTCTGGATATTTTTGTTCTTGGCACGATATTTTTGATCTTACAATATTTTTTTCTCTGATATTTTGTCTAAACACCTTGTATGTGTGCTGCAAGAGGACAATGCCTCAGTGGATTGTTTTATGCAGGAAGGTACCCCTCCTTGCACAAAAAACAATCCTGCATGCACCGGAGGCGCGCTTGCTCTATTGTGCAAGGGTGCCTGCATTGGCACTTGGCTGCCAAAAAGACGCCAGCTCGGTGACAAAAAGGAATGTCCCTTATTCTTTCAAATACCGTGGATTTCTGCCCTGTTCCTGTGACGCAGCGCAGCAAGGTGACTTGCTGCACTGAGCTGCATCACAATCCCATAAATCTTCCCCTTAATATATAGAGGCAGCTGTTTGGGGGAGAAGTTTCTTTGGTATGGAGAGTAAGTCTTTGTGTGAGTGATAAACAAAGAAAGGAAGTTTACATTAAAGTTTTCTTTGTAAATGTCACTTGTTCCCCTAGATGGCAATATAACACCATATTGCAGATTTTAACTAGTTTCTATTTTTGTATCAAGTGTTTGTCAAACAGGTAATGTTTATTGAAAACAATGCAAGATCTTGATAAAAACACAATTTTCCTTGTTAAAAAACATGCTTTGTCTGTAAAAGGGAATGATTGTTGAAGCTGTTCTCTGCAAGGCACACCTAACAATGGCCAATGATTAGGATTACAATGTAGATGTTTTGCTTTTCTTTTGTGAACAGAATGTTGATTAAAGAATGGACAGCTGTAAAGTTGTGCTGTAGTTTGAGACTGTCACTATAATGCGGAACCCATATATTACAGTGACCTGTAACCAATTTTCCATATTTCACTGGGATCCGTGATATATTTCCCATATTTCATGAGTCCTTGTGAAATATGGGTTTTATGCCATTACATTTTGTGAAATAAATGCACCTAAACATGTAACTGATAGATAGTTCTCCCAACTCGCCGTAGCAGCCCAACACATGCTCCATTTGGTCTTGGGCTATGCCCTGCCTCCTGCCATAGTTGGATGTAGAGCAAGGCCCTGTGCCAGCCGCCGGCGGTAGAGGGAGCACCGGCCGGGCGGTGATGTGGGGAGGGGGAGAGGCAGGGTGGGGGTAGTAATTTATGGATTACGGACTTTAACAGGTAAGTACACATATAAATAAATAAAACGAATTTTGTTGCATGCACTGCATCACCAAATGCGATGCAGTGCGCGCAACAAAATTTGTTTTATTTATTTATATGTTTACTTACCTGTTAAACTCCATAATCCATACATTACTACCCCCCACCCTAACCCTCCCCCTCCCCACGTCACCACCCGGCCGGTACTCCCACTACCGGCCGCTGCTGCCCTGTGCCCAACTCGCCATGGCCGCCCAATCCCCACTGTGCACAGCCTGCCATGTACCCATTCAGCCTTTATTTAGTCAGGCCCTGCCGCCAACCACCTTTGGAAATGCACTGAAGGGGTTGGTTGCAGGGCTTGCCTGGCCTTGCACCCGGCTCAATTTTCTAGAATACAAAATGTATACAGATTAATTGAATATTGCCAAAATTAGTAGTGAATGAAATTCTAATTGCCATCCCATTTATGTTTCTCCCCCTCCAACAGATGTGCCCAGTATGAGACATAACCAACAGTAAGCTAAACCCACTAAACATCTGCAACATTTTATGTGGATCCATCAAACGGTGGAACATTTATTAGTAGATGAGCATAAATTCCCTCCTCCTTGATGGGCATGTATGACATTGGGAAAACAAGGTGTAGGCTACACATGTTAAGTCGCTGCCAAATTTTGTTCATATCCATCGGACTAAGCCAAATCTTATGGAAAATCAAATATATTGTCCCCCCAATTTAACTCATCGCACATTGGATATGAAAAAACCCTGAAATACCTATACTCGGCACAGTTTTATCAAACAGTGCCAAAGTTATAAGCAATTCAAAAGTGTGTTGCCCTCTTTTGACTCCCACTCTTGATGGTTTACACAAAACGTGGCATATTAATTAAAATCCAAACCTTACAGGCTTCTGCCAAGATTTGTGCAGATTCATCACAAACTGCCAATGTTATTAAAAAAGATTTTTTTTTGCAGTGGTGCTGAAAAGGTAAATAGTTTTATTTATTTATTTACTTACTTTACTCTTGGCCGTCGTACGTCCGACTCCAAAACGAACGCACTGTTGTTTGCAGTGCTTTTGATATTTTGCACTTTTTTGGGTGAAATACATCCAAAATGGGCACAAGGACGCCTTTCACACTAACCAACAGAACCAAGTGAAAAGTTTTGTATCTCATGTAATTACACATCATTTTGCTTATTTTTTCTAGATTTCCATATAATTATGCCAGAACAAATTATGCAAATATCGCACATTCCTAAATCAAATGTGCTGAGTCCCTGCCCAATTTTGTGCAGAACAATCAAATGCTGCCAAAGTTATTACTAAATGAAAAATATTTTTGACCCTTCTTTAATTTAGTCCTTGGATGTATCTTCACAAAACCTAATTTTATTGCACTGGGTATCATTGCTAATTTCAGGATTATACATCAAGGTGTGCCAAAGATACAAGCAAATTGACAAATGGCTTTTCAGTTGACAAAATATACCAAAGTGTTAATCCATTCATGCCCATCTAGCATGTTTTTTAAACGCTTACATCTCGCTTTCTGAATTAAGTTCTACATTACTGCCAACTTTGATGCAAATTCATTCAGAGGTTATTGCTTTATCTTTCAGCAAAACTTCTTAAGAGGAGTAACCTGGAAAAGGATACACTTTCCACCCTCCCCTTCACTTGGCAAATCCAAATATGCTTTTTCAATAAAAACACTTTCTCAAACATAGCTACTCGTTGGCTCTAGCAACTGTATAATATATATGGAAGAATGCGTATATGACGTACATTCTAGATGAAACTTTCCAAAGTTTGTGTTTTAGCCATCAAAAGGATTTTGTTTCATATATGATGCAGATCAATGAAGGGGATGGGGACGAATTATAGAGTTGGTGCCCAAAACGTGTTTTATACAGAATATTGAATGCGAAAAACAAAAATGCGAAATGCAATTTTACTAAGGTTGGCACGCAGCTCACACTCAGATTCATTCAGTTGGTTTTATTAGCTTGGTCATTTTTTTTAGAAATACCCAAAAATGAAGCTATTGAGTATACAGGATATTGTGGGCATAAGAAGATTGCGACTGATATATATCGTCTTTCAGACATAATAGATAGACATACTTATGCTCATATAGATAAGTTTATCTATTATTATTGTAGAAACAGAAGAAGTTACAAAACCTTTATTTCTCTGTCAGCAGGACAGAACCTAGAAATATATCCCAATCGAATTGATTATTTCAGCTAAAAGGAGACATGATTTTTATTACTTGTAATATAAAAACATTTTTGTTAACCACGCTCCGTCTAATGTGAATAATGCTACTGAGAGTTAATTGGGTTGCATGTTTTCACCTGAAAGATGGTAATATCAAAACATACTAAAAGGTTAAACATGATATGTTTTATGTATTACATACTGTACTTTTAAAGGTGGGAAATCTGTGTTTCATGTGTGTGAGATACATGTCTGTTGCTAGTAAATAGTCACATCTAACATGTCTGTAGATTCATATATACGCATATGTGCACATAGGTACATTCACATACATATACACGTATATACTATTTCAGGCAGGCTTTCCTTTTCACAGTGTGAGTCCTCATTTCTTGTACTTTCCCATTTCAGCTACTGAAATACATTTTTCTCAGATTGCATCGGAGTGTGAGACACGTGCACCTTCAGGATAGCGCCATTTTACTTTAGCACGCTTTTGCCCTGTTGACGTGCACCTTTTAATTTAGCACTCTTGCTCTGTTGAGTAAAAGAGGCTTAAAGATATTTGAGGTACAACGAGTCACTCAGTGTAGCCATTTCTCATATGAATACTTTTTCCAGCATTCCTAGTGTATTAGTCATAAAACCCCAAAGTTTAGCAGCATTGGATATGCTCATGGTGTGAGCAGAGATAGATTGCTGGGGAAGTAAGGTAATAAAATGTCAGGTTGTACATATCTTGCAAAAAAATATTGGAACAACAATATAGACGATGAAAATATCAACAATGTGAGTATATATTTGTTTACGCGTACTATACATAATTCCACATATATGTACCTTAACAAAATATATATCTTTAGGGTGCATAGATGTGGAGTTAAGAGTAGTAAATCTACACTTACATCACTAACTATAGACAAAAAAGACACACAATGGCAAACCAAGGTTAAGCGCTTCAATCCCTGTTGCTTTTTACATAAGTATCCTGTGTATCTACTTCCAGCACCTGCCATCGTAGAGTGTCACTGTTACAAAAAGATTCTTTGGAATAGAAGGTGCACCAAGAAAATATTCGAGAGAACAAATTGAGTCCATCAGTCTTCTTTATTCAAAACATTTGTTAAAACCGGCACCCAGCCAACGCGTTTCGTTCCTTTGTGCAGAAGGAACTTCATCAGGGCTTATTGAGTAGTGTAGGGTGTACACAACGGAACCTAATAATTCACAGCAGTGTAATCCGGTTGAACGGGTCACATTGGGGGAAAGCAGGATCAGATCCCGGCAGGTACATTTTATTTCCACTTGTGCAAATCATGCACAAATGTATGAATGGATACACTGTGAGAAACCGAAAGGCGACATTCTAAGTCGGTGGACTAGGCTGAGGAATAACAGCAAATTTCACTTCTGATTCTCGCCCCCACATTCCTGATGTATAGGTTTTGCAGAGTAGATCTATGAAACTCCCGCAAACTTAGGAGTATGTCAGGAGAATATCAGGAATAATTCAAGAGTAAGACAGAAGTAAACCAAGAGTAGGTCAAGAGTAAATCACACCAACTGACAGAAAATAAAAATTAAGCCACTAGTCTCGTGTTCTCTTTTCCCCTCTTTTCATCTTCCACTCACTTTCAGCCTCTCTTCTTAGTTATTGATCTCTGTCTAAGACGTTTTTCAGTCTCCTCTTTTTCTTTTCCACAGTTTATGTCACCCAGTTTATAATAATATTTGCTGTTTCTCACCTAACCTTAGTTTTTCACTCTATCACACTTACTATTTTCTCCTCTCTCTATAACCCTATAAAGCACAATGTGTTTCTCACTGTCTCTCGTGCTCTTATTTCCTCTCTTGTACTCTCACTTCCACACTCATACTGAATCTCTATTTTCTTTTCTTGCAATATGCTTCCTCTCAATCCCTGGTTACTTTGCTTTCCCACACTTAACTTAATTTTTTCACCTTCACTTCATTTGCTCTTTAATGAATTTATTCCACACTTTGACACTTTTTCTTGCTTTCTCTGTACCCCTCAGTATCTACCAGCTCACAACTAACCTTTTCTCTCTCAAACCCTCAATCTTGATCCCCTCTCCCTTTCTTTGCCTTGTCTGTTGCTCTCGTTTTTGTGTCATTCTAGCTAACTCTACCACAAGTTTGTTTCACCACTGCCAGTCCTCCAAACCCTTTTTCTTTCACAGCATTTCTTTCTCACTCTCTTTCTCCATCTGCATCTCTCTCCTGCTCGCCACATTGCCCAAACCTTTTCACCGAATATATACTTACCTTCATGATGTTATGGTTGTTGATTTTTTTGGGCACAATGTTTTTGCATGTTGCTATGTATGTTCTCGAACGGCATATTGCATTCGAATCACTGCTTGTAGATAGTTTATCTGTGCTGAAGGCCATGTCTTACTACTTGCAAGCCTCCTTAGAGGCCTGGAAAAACAGAGCGCTCTGTCAGCTGTTTGTGTGGCACCATACTAAATAAATCTCTGTCTTCTCCATGTTTAGGCCTCTCCAGAAGTACCTGTGAAAAAATGCGCTACACTGGCTTCCCGCTCTTTGGATTCTTCTGGATGTGGATCCCTGCATTCAGCTGTCGGCCAATCATGGTCGACCAGCTTCGGGCAGATGCCAAGAACCTCACCAGGACCATCATGGCCAGACTGCAGGAGCACCCCAGCCAGGTATGGGGCTGATCATTGATATTAATCCCAAAGTCATGATTGACACCTTTTGTTCAAGCTGGAACCCAAAAATGCCATATTACCTTACCTCCAGAAATATATTCTAGACTCAAATGAGATAGGGGGTTCTTTCCTGAGCACAGAATTATCGAGTGGATCACAACACAGTCACAGCGACACTAAAATATAAACCAAAATACAAACTATTTAAGTCAAATTTGTGATTCCTACTCTGTTCCCCTCTTTGTGGAGCACAGACCTCCAGCGTATGAGAGAGCATCCTTTCTGGCTGATTCCCCTAGAAACCTTAGGATTTTTTGTGTTAAAGCATCCCAAAGTGCGTACTATGCGCCCCTGCCCCTTGTGCACTTTATATTTAAACCACTGCATCGTTTTCATCAGAGTATGGCACAGACCTTGTACTAATTAAGTATCTACCATCTTGAATGTCTCTACTGTATCTTTACTCTTTTGGAAATGTGACTCCCAGTATTGCACGCAGTATATTTTTCCGAGCAACTATTGCTTGTTAAACTTGCTAGTCAATCAGATTACTACGATAGGGCTTAGGGCTGCATTGAGTAGCAATGACACTCAAACTCTCCACAAGGCAAACCAGAAAGGGCCAGCCAATGGCTGCTAGGAAGTATGCCATATAAGTACGATAGCCATACCACATAATTTAGATATCCTTGCTACATAATCCTAGCGGCTGTGACAAGGATAGTGCACTTTAGAATCTCTATCTATCTATCTATCTATCTATCTCTCTATCTATCTATCTATCTATCTATCTATCTATCTATCTATCTATCTATATTTATATATATAAAATTCTACCTACCAAATCAGATTCACAACTTGGAGAAATTTCCCAAAAACTTTTTTATGCGATTGAATTCTCCTACAGGCTTTTGTTGATTGTAAACAAGTTTATCCATTCTCTTGTTTTTTTTATACTTCACAGCCTTCATGAAGTCTTTTGCTTTCTGAATTTCAACAATTTTGTCAATTTCATAAAGTTTGTGAAGAAAACCATTTATGGTTGGTAACTTCACCCAAACATGTAAACGCACTCACATTTTTTATGACAAGGCACTGAAAAGAAATGTGGACCAATAAGTTATTTAGGACAACTGTACTAATAACCACACATTCGTTTATTTATTACTACAGTGCAAAGATCACAGTTTCATTTATTAACATAGTACAGCAAAATTGACATAAAACACTTTTTACTGCCACATAGATTGCATGTGACAATGTTGCCAGAAATGTACATAATTTCTACACTTTCCACATTTTAGGTCAATCCTTTGTATTCTAGTCTGACATTATGAGGAGCATTATAACCTGTATTGTGATGACATCTGTAGACATTGGGAGGTCATCCTTAGTAATAACATGTGAAATGTGTGTTTTTTCATTGCAAATCAAATGTTCCTTAAGCACAAAAAACAGTAATGTCCTTTTTCTCTTGCACAGTTCATTTTCCTGAAGAATCTGAAAGTTAGCGGCCTTGACTTCATCCCTGGAGAGCGCCCCATGGACAACTTGGCCTCCGTGGATGAGACCCTAGACATCTTCCACACAATCCTTTCAAACCTCCCCCTGGGCAACATGGAGCAGATCCTGAACGACATCGAGAACCTCCGGCGCATCCTCCAGTCCCTTAGCCAACTGCTGGGCTGCAGCGGTCAGAAGAGAATTGACATGGACACCCTGGGGAACCTGACAGAAGAGTACGCCAAGTCTCCGTACACGATGGAGAAGGTTGCAATGGACAGGTTTCACAAGAGCCTCCACAAAATTGTCAAACATTTGGACCACACCATGAGCTGTTGAGGGGGACAATTCCACCCACCATGAACATTGTTCCATTAAACTTCAAAGGGCTGTTTAGGAGGAGAGCACTCTAAGCCAAAGATTACCAAGTTGAGGGTATCCACGGTTATCACTAGTTCTCAGAAATCCTCATAGGAGATCAGAGAACAAGGTTTCTCTCACTGCACCACAAAATCTGTAAAGGGGTCAGAGGCCCCAGAGATTTCAAAATACACTTAGGATCAATGGGTTTCCAGTCGACCTGTGAAAACCTACCAGATAGTGATATTTTTGCATAGTCGACATCGTATTTATGGACATATTTTATTAATGTTATTTATTAATTATAAAACATTGTGATACGCTCAATCCATTAGAAAGTTTTAGAGGGTGAAGCCAAAGTCTTTGCACATCTTATGTTTGAAAGAGGACAGTCTCACACAGGCGAGGGGGGGGGGACTTTTATAGACTGTTTAACTATGAGTGGATGAGAGAGAAATATGTTTTTATTTATATTTAAAAGACACCTTTATACATAATGTTGGTGCGAGTATAGACCACTGTGTTCTAATTGTAAGATTATAAGAACTGCAAATTTGTTGAAATAATCATTTAGCCAATTGCCCTTGGACTTTTAGCGGTTAACCAGAGAAACCTCTTTAACATGAAGGCACATTTAATATACATAAAAGGAATAGAAGCCAGGACCATTAAGCACTCTGCTGACACGGCAGCCATTTTGGAATGGGGTATAGGTACTCCCTGAGGGTACTACTACTGGGCTATGGCAGAAAATTCAGTTCATTGATAGGTACATTACGTAGGGATATGTAATGCATAAATAATAGCAACCATTGACATTTCTAATTGAATGCAAAAGTGGTCTTATAACAATTATTGATTTCGGGTTGCATAGCAGGTAATTGTGAACTATCTGACTTCGTTCTGGATCAAAAGAAGGCAGCAGTTTCATTTTAGTTCCACAATGGCTGCTCATTGCACTCATTGTGAACAGGCTCAGTTCAAGGCTGGCCCCGCTCTGAGCGCACTTAGATTGATGTTTGTAATTTAAGTTGATATCAGTTTCTATGAGGACCTTGTTCTCCTTTTACAACGTATTTATTAATGCCAGTTGCTTTCCATCTTTTCAATGTTCTAAGATTGCTTGAGTTTAGCCCCTGTCGGATTTTCAAGCAAGAGGAGGCAAAGAGCATCTTTTTTTAAAGAAAAAGAAAAATGTATTTATTTATTTATTCTATGAACTATTTTTAAATTAAAGTTTGTACTAAACATTTCGTTTTTGAGTGATATCTGGTTGTTGTTTTTTCGGCTAGAACTTTTAGACCTGAGACTTTCATCATCACAAAAAATATTGTTAAAGGAATCTCAGGGCACCTAACACAGTGTTTGGTTGCCTCAGAGAGAGAGAGAGCTATTCTTATCCCTCCTCCGCCCCACGAAAGATTTTATGATTTTGCAATATGCAACAAAATTGCAAAATCTGTACTCTTGTACATTTCCCGTAATTTTCACCAAAGTCCCCAAAAAATTGTAACAAAAAAATGAAATAAGACAAACCCGTTTTTTGTTGGCTCTCTGCTGTCGCTAGTCCAATAAGCAACGTGATGTCAGCAGGCAATAGTAGTGTTAAATTCCTGTGTTGCCTGCATTTACAGCACTTGCACATGCAAGCCTCCCCCACTTCTGTGCAGAGGGCCTCATCTAGCACCCTTACTTTTATGACACCCCCTCTCTGCAGCCCCCTGTGAATCCTGCTGCACTGGTCGGCCTCTCTCCCTTCCCACCCTCTGTGCTCCCACTGCAGTGCTACCTCTGACACCCGACTACCCTCCGGCTCCTTCCATATCCGTGTGTCCTATCGCCCCCTTGCCCTTGTCTCCTGTGACCCCATCCCATCTCCCCCCACTGCTCATGACTCCTCTGCTGCTCCACTTTGCCTCCTGTGCCCACCCTCCTTTCACAACTCATCCGCCTTCCCACTAGATTCTTCTCAGACCACCACCATGTCTCAGGTGCCCTCTGCTACCACATGTAGCAATCGAAAGCAGATTGTCCAGTGCCCAAGAGTGCAAAGTTTTAGAGAGTTTTAAAACTGAAATCTGCACTCTATGGCGCTGAACAGCCTCCCACTCCGCGGAGTTGTGCTGCTGGAGACTCTGCTAGGTTACAGGTCGTGACTTGGCAGTCTTCAGCAATGACGGACCTCAGACCAAGCAGTATTTTTGTGGTAAACACATTTTCTGACTTTTGCAAAAATTATGTACATTTTGTGGAGTTAAGCAGAAAATGTAGCTTCTTCTCGCTGCAAAACGTGCCAACCCAAGCAGCAAGATCCAGGGAGGGGGGGTCTATCTTATTTATAGATCTTCCACAGCACCAGGACAGTTGTTTTACAGATGTAAGAGACACATCATTTCTCAATCACTAACAGACTCAAGAGCCTAATGCAGTGTGTGTGTGCAAGCCTCAGAGGCATGGAGATCCTATATCAATCACAAACCACCCCACGGCCAGATTTTAATGAACGTGGCTATCCACTCTGAGGTTGGAGCTTCTCTGTCACTAACAAACCATCCCCTGGAGCAGAGCCTAATGCACTGTGTGTGCAAGACTCTGAAGTAGGGGACTTCTCTCACAAGCAAACCACTACAATACCAAAACCAAAGCAGGGAGTCAAACTGCAAATGTCAGAGGCAGGGCACCTCACTCACAAACACACTGTCTCAACTTCACAGACTAAAGAAGTGTGCCTGCACATTACAAGAGCAGGGAAACTCTGCAACAATGCAGAGCCTAAAACAGATCTCTTACGAATAAACCAACCACCAGAGTCCAATGCAGACTGTCGCTACTCCTCCACTCTTCTGACCAGAAATGTCACCAGAGTGCCCACAGGCGAACTGGAATCTCACTTTCTACATATTCAAAAAACCCTCACTTACACTGTGCATGGGTAAAAATGCTCAAGTCTGAAGTGGTGGTTTGCTATGTTATGGAACCGACACCGGTTGAACAACACTCAGAGCTGCTGCGGCAATGGTAAATATGGAAGGTTTGTCTCTGATACCACTTACGATTTGTTGGATATTCATATATACTTGTTTCTTCTTCGTCTTCTCCTTTAACCATGATTTCTTCACTGGCTTTTGCAGTAGGCGCTTATATTCAGTCTATGCACCCCTATGTCCAACTATTGGATAAAACTAGAGGAAGGGTGAGGATATTATTATTAAGATGTGGTGTCCATGTACAACACAGGCAACAGGAAACAGAATGGGAGGACGTGTGACTGAAGTGAGCATCGGATTCTGGTCCATTCTCCGATCCTATCCAGGGATGGGTGATAACCAGGACCAACATACAAACCAAACATTATCCCTAAATGCAATTTAAAAAGGATAGTGAATGCCTTGTCAGCAGAAAAAAACATGAGTGATCATGTAGTCTTTCTCAGCTACCATAAGAATCTGTCTCTCAAAGCTGTATAGATCCAAGTGCCTAACGTAGGTTCTGGAGGTCAGAGCCCAAGACAAAATGACTGGATGTCTACATAAGAGAGATTTATATACTATGAACCTAAAGTAATTTCTCCTCACCAGGGATGAGTGAGATTTCAAAGTAAGGTGAGTGATTTACATTAATTGTGGTTTTAAATGCAACTTGTATTTGTCAGTCAACTGAAGAGGAAACATTTCTATCTTAGCTCGCTTCAGTCTCACTAGACATGTACTCTCAAGCCTAGAGAATCACAGCCTAACAGTGAGCCTTGACTTTGCAGCTGACTCCGACTTATAGTCGGTAAGAGTGCTGCTTGAGATGTTGTACCTATCCAACGCGTGTTTGATTGGTTAGAACCATTCCATACATTTGTTAGCCTAATCATTTTCCACAAAAAGTAAAGTAGGCCATCCGCAACCAACATTGTAACCTTTCTTAATTTAATGGCATTTCAATTTTTTTACCTGAGATTGTGTACATGTTGGACTATAACAGGTTTTCTGGGGTACATTTGCCAACACAGCCCCTGCGTTCTTTGGTACATATACCATCATCGACAACTGTGTGTGAAGTCCTCTTTAATGATGGCTTTGAAGTGGCAAGATGATTGTTGAAGGCAAGCAACATGGACATTCTTTTTATTTCCCCAAAAGACCTACCCAGGGAGGCTTATCAAAGTTTGAAGATGGCATCCTCGTCGCCACTATATAAATAATACATTCTTTGTTGCCATAAAAACTTAATTTCAGGCAAAGTCTCGGTTACATGATTGAAGGTCACTGGACGTGCTCACTGTGGTTTTAGTCTATTGGGAGAGAATGTGTTATTTCCAGAATGACTGATGGTTGAGAACATGGCTTCCAATATACAGTCAGTGTTTCAACTTTATTAGCCACTGAATGGAACTTGACTTTCTCATTCTTTCACTTCTGAAAGTTGTAATACTCACTTACAGTGGCCAAATACCAGCGTTGGCTTGCAATACAATCCGAACCAAGCGATGTAGTGTGATAATTGTTTGTGTGACTCTCAGTAGCAAGTGCACTTTGATTATAATTATTTAACAGAAGGTCCAGGAAAAGTTAGTATATTTCACACAATAATTGATAAAATGGATCATCACAAATTAAATAAAGAATATGTTTTAATGTAATAGTCAGCGTCGAGCTGGTTCTTTTCGTTTTTCTTTCTTGAATGTAATTATATTATGTATTTATTCTGATAAGCAGGGTATACACAAGAACAGCCAACACCTGTTTCGCCTCTTGTACGCCCATGCCTGGAGGCTTTTCATTGCTAAAGTAAAAGTGCTAATTTAATGGGTGGGTGAGACCGGGGTGTATTAATTGTTCAAAGGCTGCATCCTTATACAAGAAGTGAAAAACTTATAAAGTCAAGCGGGAGAGGTTTATGAAAGGCCTGAGGTCATCTGGGATAAGACTTTGTAAGAGAACACTGAAAAAGTCATGGAAATCCGTGGTGTTGCGGTCGCAATCGGGTCTCTGTAGGTCAATAAACAGGGCTGGGTTAGTAGTCCAAAGAAAACAAGGCTTCTGAAACCTCTTCCACTTTTCCACTCTTAACTTTATAAAGTATTTCATTTATCATATAAAGACACATCCTTAACAAAGGACTAGCGTACCCTGGTCTCACGACCCTATAAATTATCACTTCTAAGTTTGAATTGAATAATGCCCCAGGCCTGCACGCCACAAGGGACGAACCACGCGTGAGCTGTTCTAGTGCATACCCTGATTATTGGAATAAGAATATATTATACATAAAGACAAGAAAATAACAACAAAATGAACCAGTTCGACACTGATTAGTACATAAAACACATTTTGTCTATTTCATTTATGATGACGAATTCTATTCCTGCACGCTCTCTTAAATAATACTAGCCTTTGTTCCACACAGAGGAATTGTCAGGCACACTTTCAACTTATTCTAAGCCCTGTCCAAGAGGCTTAGAATACACAAGCAATTTTAATTATAAACCCTTAGTGTTTACCACAGGTTCATACATGAATGCCAACATATATTAGTCTTCAAAATGCATCTTCTCTTCTCTTCAAAATGCATCTTCTCTTCTCATAGCGCTGTTGAAATTGGATTATTGTGTGAGATCAAAAAGGACTAGCCTATTTGTGAATTTACATAGACTCAAGACTGTAAGACAGGGTACAAAACTTTTTGTTTGTCCATGAAGCCCTCAGGCGTCGAAGCACACCCGGGACACACTCGGTGTCACTGGGTGGGCCCGATGATGAAGCATGCCACCAACCAGGTTGGTGGGTGAGGGCTTCATGAACAAACAAAAGGGTTTGTACACTGTCTTACAGTCTTGAGTCTATGTAAATTCACAAATAGGCTAGTCCTTTTTGATCTCACATATAAAACCCCGGGGATACGGACTAGCTAAATATTCCTCTCTCTCTCCTTTGATAGTGATGGAGATAGAAATTGGATTATTCTCTCACTTAAAGATGCCCTCAGACCATATTTATTGAGGCACAATGAGCACATTTCTCTGACCACCCAACCATAGATTTGAGCTATCTCCTCCCTAAAGGGTGTTCTCCATTGAGTCCTATAAAAAGTTTGAGGGTGCTACTCTGCTATGTGTGTGTCTCCTTCCACCTCTTGCAGATTGAGTCGAGATTTTGATTCTGCACAGCAATCATCACCTTCAATTTCTCTAGATTGATTTGAGATTTCAGCTTTGCAATGAATCTATGTACTTCAGCCTCTTTTTCGACTGACTTGAGATTCTCACTCACATATGTTAGCTAGATTTCTCATTGGATGCATTTCCAACGACCACCTTATCAATAGCTTAGAGATCGCTTACTGAGCCGTTGGTACATCTCCTTCGAGGTCCCTAACAATAGGTTTGTGCGTATAATGAGTGCTTCTCCTTCATACTCCCAGCCAATGTATTTGAGCTACTCCTCCGCAACAATTTACCTCCTTTAACTACAGCACAAAGTAAGTTGAGACTCCTTACACTGCAGAGTGTGCATCTCCTTTTGCATCCCCACCAATAGGTTTGATCAAGTTCTCTGCAATTGATGCATGTCTTACAATCTATCTTCCAATCGAGTTGAGATTGATGGTCTGTATAGGGAGCAACTCTTTAAGCAACGCATCGACACACCATCCTAGAATGAACATATCCCTGCAAGCTCCAGATCAATGGGTCTGAGCTAACCAGTCAGCAACAGATGCATCTCTTTCGACCCATCAACCAATTTGAGATTTCCTATTTTGCCAAGGCTGAATCTGTTTCGAATTCTCCACCTATATATTTCAAATTGCTAACTCTGCAATGGGTGCACCTCATTCGAAACTCCCTATAAATACATTTAAGATTGCTTACCGTGCATTCGGCATATTTCTTTCAGCTTCTTTCTCAATCGATTTGATTCCCTACCAATAGATTTAACATGGTTAAATCTTGAATGGGTGCACCTCATTCGACCTCCCAATGAATGTATTTGAGATTCCTTGCTCTGATATAAGTGCCTCTACTTCAAGCTCCCTACCAATACATTTGAGATTGCTACTGGGAAATGGCAGCATCTCTTTTGAACAATGTAGCTTCTATCACCACTCGGCAATTGATGCATCTCATTTGAGATCCCAAAAAAATGATTTGAGAGTGTCGCTCGAAGTTGCCGTGGGAGAGACTCTGAAGCTTGAGACCTTCTGGGAGTGCCTATCTTGACAAAGGAACCGGGAACCAGACCTACCATCTCTGCGGGCGGGCGGAGTGACTCACAGCGGGACTGCGAGTCCCAGGATTCCTGCCTGCGCGTGCCGCACCTGGAGACTCTTCCCCTGAGCCCCCGCCCCCTCCTGGGCGTTCTTAACCGTGACTCACGGCCCCCGCTCCGTGGGTGCCGCTTTAAGTTGCCGTGGGAGAGACTCTGAAGCTTGAGACCTTCTGGGAGTGCTTATCTTGACAAAGGAACCGGGAACCAGACCTACCATCTCTTGGGCGGGCGGAGTGACTCACAGCGGGACTGCGAGTCCCAGGATTCCTGCTGGCGCGTGCCGCACCTGGAGACTCTTCCCCTGAGCCCCCGCGCCCTCCTGGGCGTTCTTAACCGCGACTCACGGCCCCCGCTCCGCGGGTGCCGCTTTAAGTTGCCGTGGGAGAGACTCTGAAGCTTGAGACCTTCTGGGAGTGCCTATCTTGACAAAGGAACCGGGAACCAGACCTACCATCTCTTGGGCGGGCGGAGTGACTCACAGCGGGACTGCGAGTCCCAGGATTCCTGCCGGCGCGTGCCGCACCTGGAGACTCTTCCCCTGAGCCCCCGCCCCCTCCTGGGCGTTCTTAACCGCGACTCGCGGCCCCCGCTCTGCGGGAGCCGCTCGAAGTTGCCGTGGGAGAGACTCTGAAGCTTGAGACCTTCTGGGAGTGCCTATCTTGACAAAGGAACCGGGAACCAGACCTACCATCTCTGCGGGCGGGCAGAGTGACTCACAGCGGGACTGCGAGTCCCAGGATCCCTGCCGGCGCGTGCCGCACCTGGAGACTCTTCCCCTGAGCCCCCGCCCCTCCTGGGCGTTGTTAACCGCGACTCGCGGCCCCCGCTCCGCGGGTGCCGCTCGAAGTTGCCGTGGGAGAGACTCTGAAGCTTGAGACCTTCTGGGAGTGCCTATCTTGACAAAGGAACCGGGAACCAGACCTACCATCTCTTGGGCGGGCGGAGTGACTCACAGCGGGACTGCGAGTCCCAGGATTCCTGCCGGCGCGTGCCGCACCTGGAGACTCTTCCCCTGAGCCCCCGCCCCCTCCTGGGCGTTCTTAACCGCGACTCGCGGCCCCCGCTCTGCGGGTGCCGCTCGAAGTTGCCGTGGGAGAGACTCTGAAGCTTGAGACCTTCTGGGAGTGCCTATCTTGACAAAGGACCCGGGAACCAGACCTACCATCTCTGCGGGTGGGCGGAGTGACTCACAGCGGGACTGCGAGTCCCAGGATTCCTGCCGGCGCATGCCGCACCTGGAGACTCTTCCCCTGAGCCCCCGCCCCCCTCCTGAGTGACGTCACTGCCTAATACCTATAAGAACACGCCAGCCACTCGCACTGCGGGATGCGCGCGGGCGGGCGCCGGGCTAAGCCCGGGCAAAGGGCGGGCCGTTTTAGGCCGTTCAAGGACGGGAGAGGCCGGGCCGGGCCACCTTCCTAACGCCCCATTCTCACTGCCACCTTTGCTTGACTGTTTCTGGTCCCGACACTGGTTGCTACACAATGGCTAGTAGAGAATCAAGAAGCAAGGCTGGTCATGCGGTATCAGGTACTTTGGACAAATTCCTTTATAAGGCAAAATCTGTGGTTAACAATGGTCTAACTCTGCTAGATAAGCAAACTGAAGAGGGTGCAGATTATTCCTCTTTGGCATCCCCGGCCTCACCAACCAATACTAGCACACCTATATTACTTGATGCCACGCATCTGTCAATAATGGATAGCATTGACCAGACCATAGAGTCTGTCCTCCAACAACTAAGGACACCATCGACTTCACGCAGGGACAGAGACTCTTCTTGTACTTTTGCTGATGCAGATCTCCCTCCTGC
This sequence comes from Lissotriton helveticus, assembly GCF_964261635.1. Classification (NCBI taxonomy): domain Eukaryota; kingdom Metazoa; phylum Chordata; class Amphibia; order Caudata; family Salamandridae; genus Lissotriton; species Lissotriton helveticus. Next base: position 1,029,178,796 of record NC_136057.1, read on the forward strand.
CGTTGAGTTGGTACAGGTTGACGTTCTGGCGGAGGCCCCAATAGCGATAGAACATATGGGTTGTAGAGGGGATCTTGCATCGAAAAGGAAGAGATCGAGAAAGCCCAAAGGCGCTAAAAGGGCCAAAGTTGATTCTATAATGCCTACTCAGGTAGATAGTGTAGATAATGCAGGCGCGTCAGGTATACCACCTATGATTAATGATATGGAATCATCGAGCATTCAATCTGTCAACTCCATACCTGTGCACACCGGGCCATTTATCTTTGGTGAGACCTCCCCTAACATCGCAGAGCTCCTTATTAGTTCACTCACTGACATCCTCACAAGCCTTTTGAATCCCCTTACAATCAAACTGGATTCTATAGAGTCCAGACTAATGGCTATAGAAAGATTGAGTGCTAATAATGGCGCTGATTTAGGGATAGGAGCAAGCTCGCAGGGGGCACAGGGGGCCAGTGGGGCCAGTGTTGGGATCACCCATTTCTCCATTGCTGCACCCATTCTGGCTCCACCTCCTTCATTAGCCCCTTCAGGGGAAAACACAAATATTATCAACACCGTAGTACCTGCGCTTCAATCTGTACCGCAACCACCACCTAGGCTACAGCCTCCGGTACCAGTCCCAAGAAGGTCGAAGCAATTTGCTCCGGCCACTATACCCAGCCAGGAGAGACTAAACAACGAGACAGGTAATGGTCTTAACCAGTTGGTCAGACCCAACACCAGGCGCAAGGTAGTAAATCTTCCCCCAGAGGCGGCAGCCTATACCGTGATTCTGATGGGGGTACCAGAGCTTACTGGTGGCATGATGGAATCGCATAATTCCTTACGCAATAAGGTAATCAGTTGGCTAAACATCCATAGGCCACTACCATCTAACCTAAGAGGAGAAGTCCTTATGGTTAGAAGGGTCCCATGGGTTGGGCTTACCGTTAAGAAATGTGTGGGGGACTGTATAATTGTTAGTTTTAAGAGTCCGCAGGTGGCTACCTACATCTGTAATTGGCTTGGTAGTTTAGGTAATACCTCTATTGAACTGGTCCCCCTCTCATATTTTTATCCAAATGCACGTAATCTAACTTTGAGGAGGGACGATGGCTGGACACGTGTGGGTTTTGCAGTGGATGGGTCACGCTACAGGCCCAAATATAACGCCTGCCCTGCTTATGTTAACTATACACATCCAAACAGATTCTCTTGCCTCGACTATGTCGATTGACCACAAAAGGGTGTGCGCCTACAATCCAATCGAAAGACTGAAAGTGAATGTGTAGGGCAGGGGATGGCGAGAGGAGATATCGAGATTTCTACTCGAGAATTGGAACCCACCTTAAAGAGCAGTCCAATCCCCACTAATTCTGAGGGCCAAGTAGTTATTTTACTCCAGAGCCCTCTGGGTAGCAACTTAACATCCATGGCCGTATCTACCCCTGTATTAACATCAGCTGCCCCATCTGCCCCAGAAACAACACCGCAAGGGCCCTTAGCTCCACCCATGGATACTGTACTAGAAGCAATTGAGGGGCCGGGATTAAAAGCCCCTACCGAAACACTCAAGGTTCTCTCCTGGAATGTGGCGGGCATTGCAAATAAGATACATACAGCAGACTGGGATTGCCTAGTAGGTAGCAGTGATGTCTGTCTTTTCCAGGAGACGTGGGCTAGGGAACCCCTGAGTAGATCGGGTTACGCGGTCTTTGAAATCCCGGCAAGATGGAGTGGCAAGGGGAGGCCCTCGGGTGGTCTGGCGGTCTGGGTAGCCAGTCACACTGGATGTGATGCGGAGAACGTACCCACGTTCTCGCAGGATATCCAGTGTGTACTGCTCAGGTGGCCCGGTGCAATAAATCTGGCAATTGTTAATATATAATCCCGCCCTGTCAGTGTGGCCAAGGAATCGCCCACTCTCGAAGATCTATCATCTTTTCTGGGCCAATTGCCAATTGACTGCAAGGTAGTGATGGGCGAAGACTTTAACTGCCACTTTGAACCCCTGGAGGGCTTAAAGGAGGGTGTCCTTACTGCTGAGGATGACTTTTGGGGTGTTCCACCTTGCTTATCCCCCCACCCTAAATCTTGGTCCCCACTTGCAGTGCAAATTATGTCCCTTACCTTAAACTTTGCGATAAGGGCTTGTAATGGGCGCACCCCGTCAGACAGCCCCTCTCTATGTACCTTCAATAGGAAGGACCATGAGTCGAGGCTGGATTATATCTTTATAGACATTGCTCTGTGGTCTAAGGTCAAGGACTTTAGGGTGGTAGCTAGAACCGATAGCGACCACAACGCGCTTTTACTAGAGATGCAACATCCTGCACCTGTTGGTGGATCACCAGTCCCTAATCCTAGTGATGACCTAGTGAACCTGGTCCTCACTTCCAACAGAAGCAGAGTAAAATGGGGGAAATTGATAAACGCTGAAGGAAACCTAAGCAAAATCTATGAAATAGCACTCCCCAAATTCGAAGAAGTGGATGAATTAATTGAACAACCTAGAGTCCCAGATTACAACGAGAAACTGGGTAAAATCCATGCCAATCTAGTGGGAGAACTTGCTGAGGTTTTCTATCCGGTGGCAGCACCACGTAGCAAAAAGACACGCACTCCATCCTGGTATAATTCTTCTTGTAAGAAGATTAAGTCAGAACTAATTGCCACAATTAAAGCAGGCTCAAACAAGGTCAGGGTCGCGGAACTAAGGAGGGAATATAAGGCGGCCATGGCATCGGCAAGGTCGGAGTGGGATTGGAACCGATGGCAGGACCTCTCCACAGCATTAGAGGCGAAGGACTCTAGAAAATTTTGGTCCCTAGTAAACACTGATACAGGAGAACCTAAAGCGGCAGTGGAACCTAACATTGCTTCTCCTGTTTGGGAGGCCCACTTTGGTAAATTGTACCAAGACACTATTCAATCTGCCAATGACATGTCCCTTGAGGCCATGTCTTTCCCTGTAACTGGTCTGGAATTTACACTCAGCGAGGTGGTCAGTGCAATAGAGAGACTGGCGATGGGGAAGGCCCCGGGTCTTGATAGACTGCCTGGTGATCTTTTTAAACATCATTCGGAGATCTGGGGTCCGTACCTCCTTATTCTTTTTAATGCCATCTTAGGAGGTATGGAGATCCCCTGTACTTGGCTGGGGGCGGAGATAGTCCCTATTTTTAAGAAGGGTTCTCCTCTTCTCCCAGCCAACTACAGGCCGATCAGCCTTATAGATGTTCCCCAAAAACTATTCTCTCGCATCCTTCTGGACCACCTTTTAGATTGGATGGAGGCCAATGAAATACTGAGTCCCCTCCAGGCTGGCTTCAGGAAAAACACGTCCACCATGGATCAGATTTTCCGCCTCCTCCTGCTGTACTGGAAAACGGTGAGGATCGAGGGGGGGAGGCTGTACATGGTGTTCGTGGACCTGAGGTCAGCCTTTGACTTGGTTCCACGCAAGAAACTGTGGGAGGTTCTGAAGAAGCTGGGTGTTCCGGCCCAGCTACTGCATGCTATAACTAGGCTGCATGATAGCAATTATGCGCAGGTTAGGTGCGGGAGGGATGGCGCGCTATCATCTAGGTTCCCTGTTCTCAGAGGGGTAAGGCAGGGTTGTGTCCTGGCGCCAACCCTGTTCTGCCTCTTTGTTAACAGTGTCATATCCCATCTTGACAATGTTAGGGACAATGACGCCCCCTGTATGGCAGGCAGGAGGGTGCCGGCTATTATGTTCGCCGATGACACCCTACTGCTCTCCAAATCCCCGATGGGGATCCAGCGAATTCTGGATGGATTTGGCCTTTTCTGTAGACAACATGGTCTAGAGATCAATACAGAAAAGACCAAATTCATGATTTTTAATCCATCCCCTAAAACTAGACCCAACCCCACATTGGGGCTAGCCAGCCTTGAAAGGGTAACAACTTTCCAGTTTCTGGGGGTAACACTACATGAAAATTTATCCTGGGACCCCCAGATAGTGAGATCGTGGCTAAAGCTGTCCCAACTGTCTGGCGCAATTTTGAAGGTTGTAAACACCTCTACCTTTAAACCTGTCAGCCCGGCTGTAGAACTGTACAAAACGCAAGCAAAGGTGGCCTCAACCTATGGGAGTGAACTTTGGGGCTACAAAGCAGGGCAAGAACTTGCCAGAGTGGAGAATAATTTTCTTAGACGCCTTTTGGCCCTCCCTCGAGGCACACCGCTGTTGCCCCTAAGATTAGATATGGGTCTCCCCTCTATTGCTGAGGATCTTGAGTCAAAGCCATTAAGGTTCTGGCATAGGCTCTGGTCTACTAGTGAACTTGCGCACTATAGGCAAGACCTTATTCATGTTTTGAACCTCAATCATTCTGATAGAATTCCCTGGTTGGCCTTTGTGAAGAAAGAATTGTATCATTTGAAATTGTCTGAGTTGTGGGATGATCCTGTACAAGGCTGTCAGAGGGTCTCCCGCAAAAAACTGGTGCAAATTTACAAGGAGGAAAGACTAGCACTTTTGGTCTCTGCGTCGAATAACGGCACCCTAACTGATCGCTTTCTGGAATCCAAAAATTCCTATAAATTTGAAGGTTTTATGGATATTATTTTCCCCATTTTGTCACGGAAATTGTTTATACAATGGAGGTTAGGCACATTGCCCATTAAAACCTTTACTTGTAAATGGCTAAAGGGGGACGGCAAAATCTGTCCAGGCTGTAACATTCAAGATGAAGATGATATTCATCTCCTGTTTTTCTGCCCAGCATACAACAGGCCCAGAAAATACTGGTTGGTCCCGTTATGCAAGAACTTGGGATTTAGGAGTCACCTGTATGCGTACAGAATACTGAAAACTAGCACTCTGCCCCATATAGTTTTTGCAGTTGCTAAGTTTTTAACGGCCATGTGGCAGATAAGGAAAAAACTACTGAAAGTACGGACAATGTCATGAACTGTTTTTGTTTTTTTTTAATCCTCACTTGTGCCTGGATTACATTGGGAAGTAATTGTATGTATTGTGTTTTTTAATATTTATGTTTTAAATGTGAATATGCTTTGTATCTTTTATGGTCTAAATGACCGAAATAAAGAATTTTTGGATTGGATTGGATTGCTTACACTAGAATGGGAGCTTTACTTTCAAATTCTGACCAAAGCATTTGAGATAGCAACCCAATAACAGGCCCATCTCCTGCCAACTTCAGACCAATGAATTGCTTACTGAGCAGACTGGACTATATCTGGAAACTCACAGATTATGCGTTAATATGATCAGAAAAATCTCTGTTACACTTTTCTGCCAACCCTTAACACTTTCTACCACACTCAGTTGATGATGAGTACAGCTAACTGTCTTCTTACCTTTGGAGTCTAGATGTGACTTTGGAATGTTGTTCCTAATCTGGGACACAACATCATTCTTACAACCTGCTGTAAGTAGCGCTTTTCTCTTCTTTCACATCCACAGATTCCATAAGTCTTCTTCACATTTCCTTCTCCCTTGCTGTACATGAAGACATAGTTGTTATGTTATGTGTTTTTGTAAAGCACACTATAACACTTGAAGGTATCCTGGGTCTTCGCATAAATTTAATTTAATAACATTATTTATCCTACACTACATTGAACCATATTCACTAATATTCAGTCCATGGAAAACCTATACACTGAACAAACCCTGTATAAAATGCAGTTGCATGCAACAGCTAGTTGCACCTGGGTTGCCTAGGACACATACTGCAAGCATCAATCAATCAATCAATCAATCAATAAAACTGGTTTTATGAACAAAGCCAATCACCCGCGAAGGTATCCAGGTGCTGAGGGCCTTGCTGCCTCCAGTGGTGTCAGTTGAACAGCTGGGTCTTGAGTCCCTTCCTGATTTCCATAAGAGAGGATGAGGTCTGGAGTTGAAGGGAGAAGACGTTCAAGGATTTATTAGTGAGGTAGGAGAAAAAACGTCCTCCACTGTTGTTTCAGCAGATGCGAGAAAGAGGGAGGTGGAGCGGAGGTGTCTGGAGGGTTGCTGGAAGTTCATGCGTTGCTTAATGCATGCCGGTCCTTGATTGTAAAGGGTTTTAGAGATGTGGATTAGCATATTGTATTGGCATCCCTTCTTAATGAGGTGACAGTGTAGCTTTTTGATATGGGGGGGGTTGATGTGGTCTGTTTGGAGAGGTTGAGGATGAGTTTGGCTGTTAAGTTATGAATGGTCGGCAGTCTCTTCTTAAGGAGGTGAGTGGTGATTCCTATGTAGAGTGTGTTGCTGTAGTGCAGTCTGCTGGTAATTAGGGCTTGAGTGATGATTCGTCTAGTGTTGATCGGGAGCCATTTGAAGATTTTCCAAGAGGGAAGAAGCAGACCGAAGAGACTGTGGTGATCTGGCTTTTCATGGTGAGCCTGCTGTCCAGGATAAGGCCAAGGTTCTGGGCGTGGTCTGTTGGTGTGGGTGATGGTCCTAATTTGGAGGGCCACCAGAAGTCATTCTATGGAGAGGTGTTGTTCCTGAAGGTCAGAACTTGCGTTCTGGTTGTGTTGAGTTTTAGGCAGTTGCTTTTCATTCAGTAGGCAATGCCTGTCATGCACCTGTGAAAGTTAGCCCTTGTGGTGGAGAAGTATTCTGATAGCAATAGGATGAGCTGGGTGTCATCTGGGTAGGATATGATGCTTCGTCCATGGGTTCTGACAATGTTCGCCAAAGGAATCATGTAAATGTTGAACAGTGTGGGGCTGAGGGATGAGCCCTGTGGAAGGCAGCGAATTATGTTCTTGGGTTCAGAGGTGAACAGTGTAGGTGGGTTCTCTGGCTTCTTCTGGTGAGGAAGGAAGTAATCCACTTGAGGGCGGCTCCTTGGATTCTGCTGTGATATAGCCTCGGTAAGGGTGTAGTGGGATACTGTGTCAAATGCTGCTGAGAGGTCGAGGAGAATCAGGAATGCTGTTTCCCCCCCGGTCAAGGAAGGTTCTGATGACATCTGTGGCATTCATTAGGGCAGTTTTGGTACTGTGGTTGGTTCCGAATCCGGATTGGGAGGTGTCCAGCAGCTTGTTGTTCTCCAGGTGTTCCATGAGTCAGCGGCTGATGGCTTTTTCGAGGACTTTGGCCGAAAATGGGAGCAGAGAGATGAGATGATAGTGCTTGAGTTTGTTGGGGTTGGTGGACTTTTCTTAAGAAGGGGTTTGACTTCAGCGTGTTTCCATTCATCGGGGAAGGTGGCCGCGGTGATAGATGCGTTGAAGGTGGTTGTGAGCTTGCTGTTGATCTTCGTGCTCCCTAGGTTGAAGATATGGGGGTGACAGAGGTTCATGGGTGCTCCTGAGTGGATGGAGTTCATGATGGCTGTGTTGTTCTGTAAGGTGAGCAGGTTCCAAGCGGTGAGTCGGTGGGATAGAATTTGGAGCGTTTTTGCCAAGCAAGGTTTCCATACATATACATAGAATACCAGATGAGTTTTAATAGACTGAAACAATTATAAGCGGACAGTAACTGAATTCACATTCTGCTCAATAATAAGTGGACCCACAAATGTGGGCTGAAACATAGAAGATTTCTGCCAATGTACATTTTTTCTAAGTAACCGTACTTTCTCACCTTAAATATATTGGGGAGCTGGACTTCTCTTAAAATCAGCATTGGATTTATAACTAACCTCAGCTTTTTTAAAGGTTTTATTAGGAGATATTTTATGAATATCTTTAGTCTCAATTAAATGTTCTTGAACGGAAAAAAATTATGTATATAAGGACTGGTCCAAGGATAATATGCAGGGATGGTGATTATAAATACAATAGAAAGGTGGCATTCCACTACATGAATGTTCAATATTAGTGCATTTTATCTCTGCTAATCACAACATCTTACCCCAATCATCCTTTTGGAACAAGGATTGCTATTTTAAATACTGTGCAAGACATTAATTCAGCCTTTCAGTCGTTTTGTACATTTGAGGGTAATAATTAGTGGACAGATAGATTGCTATATCTTGCTTCTTGCAAAAGACAGACCCACATCTTCAAATAAATAGGAATCACATACCAGTAAGCAGAACCTGCCGAACATCATGCAATCCAACAAGGTGTTGTGCAAACACTTGTGACAGTTCTTTAGAAGTAGGCAGCCCAGGCAAGGATAAAAAATATCTTAGTTAAATAATCCACAACTTTTTGAAGTAGCATGCAACCTTGACATTTGGGTAACTTTACAATAAAATCAATTGATATGATGTGCTGAGACTCAGATGGGTCAGGCAATGGACTCAAAACACCCATATAATTACTACGAGAACTCTTAATCTGACCATGTTTGCACATAACTCTTGACATCTATAAATAGACTTCATCACTGAAATTATCTATTGACTATTGCAGAAGCCATATCCATCCCAGGATATCCAGCAACCTTTGAATCATGAAACCAATTCATAGTCTGTTGTCTTAACTGAACTGACAGTAAATAAACATGTCTTCCTTAATACAATATTTTGTTTCTTTCATGTCTTTATTCTTGTTCCTCGGACCAAGTCTCCTTATCAATAGATTGAATTTCACAGGCACTTTTGTGAAACAAATATTTCACATTAATTAAGGAAACAGCTTAATGGTTTTATATTCTTAGGAGATTTAATTAATGGTGGGTCATATGTCAACCATCTGACTTTCAAATTCATTTTCTCGAGACAGAGCATGAGCTTTACAAATGTGGATTATTATTATTATTAATATTATTTAAGAGAACCCGCTCTATAATTTGCCATGAAATCATAGGCAGAAAAAAATAAGATTGATCTGGGTTGCCTAAGAGTATGTGATCTGGCTAATTTCAGGAGCTTTGGATTTCTCTGATCAGAATATACCTATATATAGTTTTGGCCCTCAACAAGTAATGTCTTCACTCCTCCAAAGCACTATTAATGACCAGACATTCCAGATCAGTGATTGTGTAATTTTACTCTGCTGGTGAAATTATTTTAGAAAAATAAGCTACGGAGAAAACCTGTCCAGTGGTTTCAAAACACCGCACATGAGAAAAAGCATCCATTTTGACAACAAAACGATATTTACAATATAATGTCGCAAAATTTCAGCACTAGAAAAATTTATCTTTAAGAAACAAAAGGCCTGATTAGACTCTTCTCAGCAAGCAAAAACTGCTCTCCTACATAATGACTTGGAAATGGGTCTTATTATTTGAGAAAACTGCTGAATAAACCTCCTAAAAAAATTGACAAAGCCCAAAAAACTTTGAATAACTTTACAAGAAGTTGGTGTGGGTGACTGAACAACTGCTGGCACTTTCCTTTCATCCATTTTATCAAAAAGATGTGCTCTCTCTAGTCTTGTAAACAGTCTTGACATGCACCCTATAAGTTTCTAAGGAGCATGAATAAATCAAAATGTCATCCAAAGAGACAATAGAGAACACATCAAAAAACGTTTATTACTTTGTCAATAAGCAATTGAAAAAAACAGGAGCTTAGCTGAGCCCGAAAGGCATGACCTGGTATTTGATTAACCTAAACCTGACTAGACAGTAAGCTCTATCGAGATCCAACTTTGTGCATATTTTTTACTTTCGGATCTACTGAAACAGATTTCGTGGCACAGGGTAATGATTCTTTAGTGTGATTCTACAGGGGGCTCTATAATTTATACATGTTCTCAATTCACCCGCTTTCTAGAGAATGAAAAGAGAAGAAGAAGGCAGTTGTGAGGGACTACAGAACCCATTAACAGGTTGTCATCTACGTAGAGCTTATGATATTCTTTTTCTGATTTAGTGATCATACACACAGATGCAAAGTACTGGTACACCTGATCGCAAATTGATCTTACAATCAAAACTTTTATGTACTTAAAACATTAATTTTTTTCTAACAAATTTGTAATAAAACCTCAACCACAGAACAAAAGGGTAGGGAAGTCACCAGTTACTGTATAATCAGTAATTCGTGATATACTATTTCTTGCAAACTCTTCAGAAGGATGACTCTTTCTAGATTTATACGTAGTTAAACAATTTACCACACAATAACCAGAATTCAATTGTACTGCCCTTATGGCCCAATCAATATAAGGGTAATGTAAAGTGAACCAAGTCACTCACAGGATTATTTTGAACTGTGGAGCATCTACCAAACAAAATTTATTTCCAGAACCGACCAAGGGAATCATTTATTCCTGACACTGTAGTGGACTTGAGAACAGAGTAGAACCATCCACTGCCTTCACCTTCTCAGGAATCATTTTCCTAATTGCAGAATTCTGAACAGACTGAGAAAATGTAATGTCTATAAAATTTCCTAAACCTCCGTAATCTAAAAGCCTGGAAGCCACCGTCTCTTGACCTTCTGATATAATCAATTCTATGCAAACTATCATATGAACCACAGATTTCAGCATGGTATTCATTACCCTTTTGGTTAGTGACTTAATGTCTTCACTCAAAAAATCAGTATTCTTTGTCTAGTTTTCTGATTGCCGCTGCCTCTCACTTGTTAACGTCCCCAACACTTGATCCTTTTACACTGCCTAATTGCATAGTTTCAGACGTTTCTAAGACTTTATTTTCCTCAAAGGCCAGGCTACAAATCTTCAGTATTTTTCTGAACAGTATCCAGCTAAGAAAATCATCTACCCGAACCACTAAATCTATAAGGTGCGTACACTTTGTAGGGAAATGTACCATTTCTGCTAAGACATCCTTCAAATTGTTTAACAGCTCTTGCTACAATAAGGATATTATTTTCCTTCCTCCACAACAACCACCAACCTATTGAATACAGTAACTTTAGACACCTTGATAGCCCCGTTTCAAGATTAATAACTTATTATCTAATGAAGGATGGTGTGTCTTCTTATACAACAATTTCTACATCTGAGCAGAGGCAGAATATTAAATCACAAGAGATCAATTCTGTCTACAAATGGAATTTACCAATTTGCAGCATTCCCAATTAAATGGGAGAAAAATAAGGTAACTTTAGTTTAATCATTGAGAAAGGCCATAGGTTAAACTATAAGAGTAACAAACTGATTAAGAAAAAATGCAGCTCTTTTGGAGTCTCCAGAAAACCCTACCGGAGGTGCTAGGGGTATTATTAGAGTCAACAAAGAGGAGGGATGTTCAAACAACTTGATATGTCTTAAGGAAGATGGTAACATGCAGGAATCAGTATTCTTGGAATCTGTGGGTAAAGGCACTTAACTGGTGAGTTGATTCTCTGATTTTAGCACACTACCTATCTCTTGTTTCATTGACTTAGTTCGAATTGCAGAGGCTTATTCTCAGATCTCATTAAACTGACCTAATGTCTGGATCAGTGTAGTGTCAGAATCTGTGGGCTAGGTAATCTGCTAGAAAGCACTAGTCTTGTACTTTGTATCCAATAGGGAGCCATCTCTCACTACTTCAACAAACGGCCACATACAATGGGAAAATGAGAGTCAGTGATAGCAACAAGAAATGGGGAACTTAGATATGAGAGAAAACAGAGGTACCAGATACCACCTTTCTGAATTCACTGTACAGGGCCATGACATTTTCAGGTCAAATTGGGTATCTATAAGCAATAGGACTTATCTTAGTAGCCTGTCATGAAAGGTCTACATCAATCCTCAACAGTGAAAAGGAAATACCTTATCTGTATCCCCATGCAACCAACTCCCTGCATTCAGGTTTTACGTTTCTTTTTCTGAAACGAAAGCATTACCAGAGGTAAGTACCTTTATATACATTCATCAACATTTCTCCCCACTTGGTAAGATAGCTACTTCCAGCTTCATAACTAAATGCTCTCTTATGAAGATATGCTTGGTTTCTACTTGATGGGTGTACCAACGAACATTCATTAATGTTCTGTGGTTTAGAATGTTTGCAGTGCATACAAAATTTGTTAAGAGCTTGTACCTTATGCCAAACCATATCTACATATCATGTCTAACCATTGTTTTTACAAGACAATGCTGTCTGTTCCTATACAAAATCAAACCAAAAGCTTAAATGTTACCGCTTGTAAAGTCTTAAACAATGCTTAAAGTCAAATTTTAAAAAATAGTTAAAAGATTGTTTCTCAACAAGATTTGGTTTTCATAATACTTCTCCGTATTCACAAACTGCCCTCCAACAAACTCTAAAGGACACAGCTGTTCTTTGCAAAACAAAATCCAGAATCCAAGTAGCTAGGTCCTGTAAGCAGCACCACTGTAGCACAGCTGCATATCAAAAACAGCATGGAAAGCATGCCAAACAAGGAAATATATACCCAATGAACAAAGATGGCTGCTGCCATAGCCAAGCAATGTAAGAGTTCAAGGACTTATGGAAAACGTGGTTCATCCTCAGGGGGTCATCACTGTTCTTTGCAAAATGAAAATTCGGAATAGAAGTAGCAAAGTCCTGAATTCAGCATCCTTGTAGCACAACTGCACAGCAAGTACACCATGAAAAACATGACACACAAGGAAAATTATGCCCAGTGATCCAAGATGGCTGCTGTCATCTCCAAACAAAAATAAACGTTTAAGGATTTCTGGAAATTATAGTTCATCGTCAGAGCACCATTGCAAAGCATGTTCTCCACACTTTGAAAGACTCACAAGAGACAGTGCCAAAACTTTGTAAACACCGCCAACCCGCTTATCTGAAATGAACTCTGTGTGTGTGGGTTTGAAGTGCTGCGCCCCCCTTGAGCGGTAAGCCATGGCGACTGACATGCCTCCTGACAAGTAGCAGGACTGACTTATTATTCAGTTGACGCTTTACTGTGTGGTGAGCTGAGGAATAAAGTCCTGGATGCATCTCAAGTGTGAAATATGAAACTATAAGAAGCAAAAATAAAGGGCATTGTTGTAGGCCAGCAATGCTTCCCCTTCACCCAGACTCAGTTGAGCAAGCTTTTAAAGCATTCTGCATTTTGGGTATCTAGAGAAAAATCTTTATTAAGTACCCAGATTTTTAAATGAAGTAAAAGTCAGGATCAGGCCCAAATATCCCAGGTCTGAGGACCAGAGCAGTTTGTTGCTACGATAGATAATAACCTCTGTTTTGCTTTAATTAAGCATCAACAGATTTCAGTTGTGCTTATCAGAGAGACAATCATGCTGCTTGTCAAATATAATAGATTCTTTCAATCAACCTTAAGAAAGATCTGGGTGTTATCAGTGTATGCAAAGTGCTGCATACCACAGAGGAAAAAAAAGAGAATCAAGATGTTGGGTATATAGAGTGAAACCATCATTAGAGAGCACTGCACGTGGAAGGGAGGGAACATAAGGAATAGAGCAGAAGAGCTAAACATTGTGAAATAAACAATCTGAACCATATCGCTAATGTACATTTGCCACTGGTGGCGGAGTAGGATGGCATGGTGAACGCTGTTGAACACCACAAAAGACCAATAAGACTCATGGGTCAGGGACATAGTTGTCAGTCAGATGCCACAGTTCATTTATTAGGTTACTCAAAATGGATTCTGGACCTTTACCTGGTCTAACCCTGAGCTTTAATGAGAGCAAAAAGATGATTCACTCTAATGCAAATTTGTCAGCCGGACAGCATACGGTTGGGTGGAGATGAGGTCATGGTTGCCAGGCTCTCTGGGGCCTACAGAGACTTTTTTGAGAAGTGGAGTCACCTTCGCCTTCTTCAGGTTGCAGGGAACCACCCCCAAAGTGAGTGAAGATCTCATAAACTTTTGGCATACAGGACCCAGTCCTTCTATCATCTTTGTTACACTTGTCAAGACCCAATGTCATTAGGTAAGCCCAAGATGCAATATACCTGAAACAACAAGCTAATAAAGCAGGGGCATGAGGGAGGGCTTCTCAAATGTAGCTCTCAACAATAGTCTAGTGTCTCAAGAAGCCCCTAATGTGGTGCTTGAAAGCGATATGCTTATTTAGAAGACAATTTATTTGCCAATAATGTGAGAAAAGTGAGAACCAACCTTGTCAGAGGGTGACGGGGTGACGTGGTGTTAGGATACCTATTGAAAGATACAGAAGACCGCCTTCCGTGAAAGAGAGTATTGAATAACAGCGAAGGTCTTCATCCCTCAGCCATCCCAAGCTGTTAAAGCTTCTTTCTACTGACTTTGACCGAGGCCTCCACATTGTACATCATCTGCATGGGTAGAGCAGCCTGGAGGGAAGTGAGGGTACTTCCCACTGGGCGAGTTCCTCTGAAAGTCTGGTAAGAGTTTTGTAAGACTGTTACATGCACTGATCTGTACTAGCTGACCAGTCAATGGGACTCTGCTCTTGTGCTACAGGTGAATGAAACCTGGAGCCTCTTACCTATTCGTAACCGCTATCCTACCACAGCGCGCAGACGTCTACTGAGTGGATGTGTTCATACGCACATGTTTAGGGTCATTTAGTATTTTTGCTTATTAACCAGTGTGACCTGGATCTCCCTAGGTGAGGCTGTCCTACAGACCCCACAAACATGTCTCTTCTTTTGCGAGAAAGTGACATCTAGTCTGGGGCCCCCTTATCTTGAGATGGGATGCTTAGTATATGCGAGCAACAAACAGAAAGTGGCTTCATCTCGCGATGGAAAGGTTCACTTTTACCAATTTGCTAAGAAACACACTCATGCCAATTATCGCCACTACAAAGAAAATCGTCGAAAAGAGCGAAAGTACAACTGTGTTGAATCCTGAAAACACATTATTAAGTTGCTTGCACCAACATGAACAAAACTTGGCAGTAACAACGTGAATGCAGCACACTGCTCAGAGAACTGCTCAAGGGCGCAGGGTGCCACTCAAATATATGGGCATGGTTAATTCATAAACTCTGACAAACTTGTCTGCGTGGTGTCTGCCAATATTTGAGTCTTCATTGCACATTAAAATTAAAAGCTTGTTTAATGCTCCCCTTTACTTGCTCTATTTCCTTACAATCATCTGATTATTTGATGTTTGAAACCTTCCCTTCTCTCTGTCTCACTTTCTATCTCTTTTTTTTAATCTATCTACCGATCTATCCTTCAATTCGTCGACTTCCCTTCTCCATCTCCACCTGCCTCTCTGTTTTGTATTCAATTCCCTCCTTTTCTCACTTAAGATGCCCCCTATGTTATCGCTAGCTCTCTCTCACCCTTTCTCTTTCCATCTGTCCTTTCCCTCTTTTCTATCCCTATTAATCTCTCACATTTTATTTTCTCTCATTCTCTGCTCACTTCCCCATCCCTCTCTTCTCCTACTCCATCCCCTCTCTACTTCTCTTCCTTGCTTATCTTCCTCATTCTCTGCTTCTTATTATCTTTCTTCCCCTGCCACGTGCATTCTTTCTCTCTAGCGGATGCTGTCTATTCACTGTCATCTTTCTTTCTTTCTCTGCCCCTACTTCAACTCTCTTTTTACTAGACTAGTTGTATTGTTCTTCCTACTTTACCCTCTTTCCTTAGTCAGTCATATCTCTGTTCTCATTTTTCTTTTAGGCTTTTATCTATCTCTGTGGTCTTATATCTCTTTATTACCGTCTTTTTATTTCTGTCTCCCAGACCTCCAACTATTGCCCTTACCCGATCCCCAGGACTCTGTTTTCTAACTATTTCACGTCTAATTAACACCCTTACCATGGCGTATTGTGCACATTAACCACAGGCATTACCCTCCCAGGACAATTACTGGTAAATTAGGACGGCACATAGAAAATCATTTAAAAAATCAACCTTAATGCTAGATTGGTCATAGCTTAAAACATGCTAGATACTCCAAAGAGCAGTATAAAAATGAATGCAGTAGCTAAGACACTATTTACAGGTGCTCTCACTTGAAGATCTTCCTACGATGCTTCCAAGCCCTGCTAGTCCATTGGGCGACAGAAAATCAGGTGGTCGAGATTTTGGTAGATCCCGCTAGGGACATAGTTGCTGGCACATCTCAACACCATATTCTACAAGCTGGGATTTCCAGTCTTCACAAGCTTTTAATAAAGGAACAAATGTAAACAAGAATCCTGGTTTCAATCAGTTGAATAGCCTTTAGAACATGAGCGATTAACCTGCAGAGCAGCTTCCACAATGTTGCAAAAGGAGCCAATGCTAAAATATAAGATTTGCGTCTTCGGCAAGAAGTTCTTATTTGCAGGGAGTAGAAACTTCTAAACAGGTTCCTCTGGCCCAGGTGAATTTAGTAGAGCGCAGCGTTGTCAAACAGCAAACTGGCACCTGAGTATAGCCATTAGTGACATTGATTGCCATTTCCAATAATAAGGAACCAAGCTCCTGAATAAATGAACAAATGCGACAAGCAGAATTCCTTCTCAGATATCTTTCAGTACCAAACAAATCGCATGAAGTTTCTCGCAGTCCAAAAGCAAATTCTTCCTGCATTCTCTCAATAGCCCTGATTGTAGCGCGGTTCGTACCTTCCAGAGCCCAAGCATTCTGCAGCGTCTTGCAATCCACTGCACCAAAGGCCTTTTTAAGGTCTCTGTAGGCTAATTATAGGGAACCCTTTTTTGCCTGTACATGCATTGCAAATTATGATTATAGTAAACATTATTCTGTTGTTCAAATTCTAGGGCGGAACCCAACTTGAGCTGATGAAATATGTCATGAGCCACTCCTATACTTTAAAAAGCTCTTCCCATGACCTTGAACCTTGCAACAGGGAAAGCAATTTTCTAGGTCACTGTGATCCCCTTTCAGGTAGATGCCTATACTTTCTATTCCATCACTATGTCGCGCTGAATGGCCCTGTGTTTTTCAATACATATCTTTACAGCTAACATATAACAGTAATCATGTGCTTGTAATGTCCTGGGGTACAACTGGGTGAGGACCAAGGAGAAAGGGCTTTATTCAGAAAGAGCTTTCATTCTTTAATTTTAGTCTAGTTAATATTTCCTATTTAAGGATAGCATCATGGGCCAGTGAGTAAATTCCTGTACTAGTATGTGATGTGGTGCTAAAACAGAAAATAATATATAAATGTGGTACTCTAATACTTTATATGTCATGTGATTACCACTATATGTATGCTGACATCTTTGGAGATGGAAATAAAATTCACTTACCCATACAAATCTGGAAATATTGTAAGATACAGTATCAATGACAGAATTGCCCAAACTTTAGACCAATGGTTAGGATTCAATATTACAGAATAATTTAATTCAAATTTTGAAATTATCTTTACCAGATCTGCCCCTCAATCTAATAGGAAATAAATACCACTGTTTGCTCGATAATAGGTTTATCAGTTTAAAAGATTTGAAAGATTAAGACACGTGCTAACTTATGTGTACCTTCAGCCTTTGAAGACAACAGGAAAAGTAAATTAACAAAATGATTCTTTGGAAAACGCCCAGAACACTATGCTAAAGGAGTATGCCTTGACTTTCTGATTGAGCCATCATTAGCAAGCTATCCAATCATTCATATGAGCTCCATTGTTCTGTATTTCAAATGTTAATTTATTTTAAAATTTCCATCTTAATCACATAAGTACATTCAATACCAAAACGATGGGGCAGAGTTATAAGCACCTTGAGCCGCTTTTGTGTCACTTTTTCCATGTTAAAAGTGACACAAAAGTTGCGCAAGGGGCTTGTAAATCTACCCCGATATATTTAGTCCCTTTGAAACCTTCATTATTTTGAGGGCATATCCCTTGATCAGGGGACATACATTCAAACATTCTATTACATTTCTAAACAATAATAATAAAAAACACAGTTTTTACCTTGAATTATTAAGTAAAAAAAAACATGCAATGTAAACACATTATTGGAACCTCATAAGATTGTAGGAAACTTTCAATCATGCTATTTACAGACCACTTAGTGCATCATTTTGTGTGAGGTCTGACTACAGACGAACGCATTATTAAAATCATAGAGGAGTTGTAAAAAACTTCAGTCTTATGCTGTTTCCCAAAAAATCCATTTGGTATCATACACAAAGGTTGCATTCACATTGGTTGATCTACAGGGGACACCTACTATTATAAACTATTTATAAAATAATCTTGAACCATGACTGCATGTGAATACCTCAACTGTTTAGCATCGGAAAAGTCTTACCATCTGGATTTCTTGGTTACTTTCCCACATCCACATTATCTAGGTTGGGTGCAGGTACAAAGTTGTCAGCATGTGAGATTGTATCACATACAGATTAATGAAGACTGTGGGTTCATATATACATACTTTCAAAACATTACAAGAGCCCCATTTTAAGTAGGTCAGAATCTCATACTGTCATACTGCAGATGCAACGCCATATTGAAACAAATGCGCTACATTGCAGTTCGATGTAAAGTTCCAGGAACGCATAAATTACAATAAATATAAATAGAAACAACAATTCCAACATCAAATGGAAATTGGGAAGGTGGACCTGCCAAATAAATCTAAAAGTCAGTCACATTTAAAGAAAGCAGGACAGCGCCATATACTTGTCGAGGCTTTTGTGGCTCTGCCTTTCAAGTATCTTGACCCAATATATTTCACTGTACAGTAGAGTTTTGATTGTCACTATCTATTTTACTCTGTATTATTTCAATTACTTTGAAACTGAGTTGACACATTTTCTTGCCGAGTTTGTGGAAATATTTGTTTACAGAAGATTCATATTTCTAACACTGCTTTTGTATTCATCACTGATTTTGATTTTTTTCTCTCTGTTTTGTTAATATATATTTTGCTACACGGATACTTCAACAAAAAATATAGCTCATTGGTTAACAAATAAATATTCCTCGGATTTTTATTTTTTCCCAGAATAGGAATGCCCAATTTCAGTGATTAGTATGACAGCTCCCACAGTTGTGGGAAGGCAACACCTCCTTTATTATTACTATCCATTTTATAGTAAGTTTAGGTCTAACTTTATTTAAGACATTTTTTTACTAAAAATTATATACATAATATACTTACATATAGGAACTTTCAGCGCAGCTGTCTGGCTATGCAAAAGACATCTTGGGGACTTTCAGAAAGTTAACTTTGGAATGGTATTTGCTGGTATTTGTTTATTGTTTCAATTAATTAAAATTGTTAACAAAAGAAAAAAGGCGGGTTGGAGAACACTCCATCCGGACACTTTTTGAGCATAAATAAAACATGATCATTTCATTTAACGGAACTGTTAGTAATATATAAGCCATAATCATTTCTTTAAAACATTCTGGTAGTTACTAATTTAAGAAAAAAAGAAGAAAAAAGAGACCACAAGTTTAAAACTACAGTTTGTCTCTAGTCTTTGACTGAGTCATTACGTAATAGTTCTTTCACCTTGTGGGAAAATTTCGCTAATCTTGCTAGTTCCATTGGGATCTCCAGCTTAAAGAGAAGTTTCATGGCATCTAAACAGGTGTGTATCCCATATTTTAAAAACAAGGGTTTCAGTAAAGTGCGACGTGCATTATTCAAACGGTGATATATACAGACCATGTGGGCCATGGATTCCTCATACTGGTGACACAATCTGCAAGTAGTAACAACCTCTAATGTTTTCCAACGGCTGTTGATGTCTTTTATCAGTAGTACCATCAATCTCACTGACAGAATATGCTTTAAAATTGGAATACATTCCACCCGTAGGTTGGTATTGACTTTGTGGCTTGTAACCCATGTTTTCTGCCTTTCCATTTGCTGGCTTTCTTTGTTTAAGGCTGTGCAGCTTGAGTTCTTACCTCCCCATGCAATAACTGCGTTTACCGTATTCTTCTACAAACTTGTTTTCTGTAATAAGCAGGCATTTAAACCCTGTTCTTATTTCATCACATTTGCTGAGCATTCAAACACCAAGGTCAAATATCAAGCTGTGTTTTGATAGGACCCTGGTGTTTATTTTGCTTTCTTGACTTCAAAGGGAGAGCGTTTATAGGAAAGAGGAATGCAGCATACTTTTTCCATGTACCTGCTTGTGCCCTATTTTAGATTGAGCCTGGGCAGTACATGCACTGCTCTACGAGGCAAGCTGTAATCTAGACTGTGATCTACTTGAAGTACCTCCCATCTTTCCCATTCGTTCCTTCATAAATGCATGCTTTAGGAAGGTCAGCATGCTTAATTAGTCCCACCTTTTTCTGTTTCAAACCTTCCCAGGAGACTGCCCCTGTTAAACATGGTCTTACACTTTTTCTTATATAGGTTCCATTGTGCACACAATTTATTTTTTTTGCCTCATCTTGAGTATCAGCACAGTGCCAGCTCCAAGGACGCTTCATGTTTCGGTCGGCATTTGCATCACAGGTTTAATTATTGTTTTACTTTGGAGGTCGTGTGCCTTTTAACTATGTGGACACTTTCATTCTCACCATTGTGTTTTGTTTCCTACTAGTGGCAACCATTTTGCCCTGTGCTGTCTCTCCCTTCACCCTGCCCCCACTACCGCTCCGAGATCGCTTCTTGTATTTTAAGTGATTTGCCTAAAATCACAGGATGTTGAGCCAACACCAATACTCAAACTCCCGAGTCAGCAGCTCTGACTGAATGCCCTTCACAGGATGTTTGGTGCTGTTTCATTCCTGTTTTTTAAATGTTGCCAGGTGGAGTCATTTATAAGTTCAAACACTGTTCCAGTCACTTTGCATGCCATCTCTCTCCATCCCCTCACCACTTTCATTTTCACCATAGCATCATGTTTCCTGTTCACCCTGTGCCGTCTCTCCTGACCCCATCACCTCGCACCCACCACCCCTCCGAGATCACTGCTTGTATTTTAACTGATTTACCCGAAATCACAGGACACCGCTTTCATTTTCACCATTGCATCTTGTTTCCTGCTGGTGGCAGGCTGCTTACCCTGTGCAGTCTCTTCCTACCCCTCACCTCGCCCCCTATCCACCCCTCCGATATCACTGCTTGTGTTTTAGTGTTTTGTTCAAAATCAAATCACAGGTCACCGCTTGCTCATCAGCGACTCAGCACCCTGAAAGCTCCGGGGCCACACAACATGCTGCATTATTAAATGTTTCTAAGGTCCCAAAGATGAGACCTATTACATTGCAAATCCTTGTTTACATTTATTTTAAACAAAGTATCTTCTTCTTCAGCTGTGTAAAACATTTGCAAGTTTTTGGCAAAATTGCTCTTTTTTTGTGAGTCTATTTAATTTGTGAAACTGCCTTTTCAGGAACAAAGTACAAAACCGCATTCCAGTCTCAGTGTCAGCCTAACATAAGGTGATCTTGGGCAATTTACAATGTTTATGGCCCATTCACTGTCAGGCACATGATAAGATCTTTTCACAGGAAAGAGACAGCCACATTATCACACAATTTAACAATGATTGTTTTTCACTTTGATGTGTAAAGCATATGTTTTATTTGTAACATCTGTGGCAACTCTTTTTGGAGAGTTGGATGTGTTTAAAGCCCCTTTTTATGAAAGCTTTTGTGTTTATGTTTAGCTACACAATATTTATATAGTCCGTCTGCAACTGTGCCTTTTTTCAGAACACATATATCATTTTCAGGCTCTAGGGTAAGGATTTTAATGGTGCAGCAGTTGCAGTGGCACAGGGTCCAAAGGTTTAGGAGACCCATTGAGTATTGCAATATTTTACTACTAAACAAGCGGTTACAAGTGCACTTACCTTGCAGGCACTAGGGTCTCGATTTCACGGGGCAGCAGGTGCAGCTGCACTGGAGTCAAAAGGTCTAGGTAGCCCACTGAACACCAACTATTCCAATGTTTTGCTACTAAACAATAAGTTACAAATGCACTTACCTTGCAGGTACTAGAGTCATGATTTGAATGGTGCAGCAGGTGCATTGGCACATGTGCTAAAAGCTCTAGGAACCCACTGAACATCGATTATTGCTATGTTGTTCTACTAAACAAGCAGTCAGTTGCAATTAGCTTGCAGGCAGTAGAACAATGATTTGAATGGTGCAGCAGGTGCAGTGGCACAGGGGTTCAAAGGTCTAGGAAACCCACTGAACACTGATTATTGCTATATTTGACTACTGAACAAGCAGTCACAAGTGCAATTGTCTTGCAGGCACTAGGGCAGTGATTTGAATGGTGCAGCAAGTGCATCAGCATAGGGGTCAAAAGCTCTGGGCAACCCACTGAACACACAATATTGCAATATTTTACTACAAAACAAGCAATCACAAGTTCAATTACCTTGCAGACACTAGAGTCATAATTTGGATGGTGCAGAACGTGTAGTGGCTCAGGGTCAAAAGCTGTAGGAACCCACTGAACACTGATTATTGCTATATTTTACTACAAAACAAGCAGTCAAAAGTGCAGTTAACTTGCAGGCACTTGAGTCATGATTTTGGGGGCCTTGGGCAAATGTATTTTGGTTGCCCCCGGTTCAGCTTAGAATTTGTGATCCAGTTTAAACTCTTTCATGCCCTCTTTTGCCAGGTCACTGACAGTGATCAGACATACTTGTCCAATTCCTAACTATGTTTACATCTAATATTCAGGGATAGTGACGTGTGTTTTCAATATTGTAACAAAGCAGTAGCTCACTAATACTACTGCAAGTAATCTCTCATATGTGAGGCCCAGTTGTGATGTAAATGAACCTTTTTTAAGGATGTTGCATGATACATAGCACATCATTTCTTTGCAAAATGTTTGTAATGTACTCTCACACACCACCCACATTAATATAAATTAAAGGAAAACAGTATATAAAACCATCTGTTTAATAATTATTAAAGGTCATCAAGGCATGCCTCTCCACAGAACAGGCTCTTTCAGTGGAACCCCTGAAAGGCTGGAGCCCGGGGACAGAGCCCATTTTGCCCATGCCTTAAAACATCTCTGCTACTAAACATACTACAAAATGCAGTTTGTTAATAGGCCCCAAAGCCCGCATGATAAACCTTCTCCCTTCCACCAAAGACTTACTATTCCCTAAAAGTGGCAACATCCTCTTTCAACACCTGATGCTGCCTGGCCTCTGTACAACATGGTATGAGGGTGGGCCACCACCAGCCTTTGATTTTATTTCCAAGAAAATGTCTTAGGAGCCTTACGAGTTAGCGTAGGCGGATTTTTATTCGCTAACAAAATGCCTTTTTTAATAACGTGCAATGCTTACGTTTAAGTGAAATATATGCAAAAATGCAAAACTTGTAGAAGGTAATCATAATTAAATATTATAGACCTACATGTAAATAGAATTAATTTAATTAAATTAGCCTAACCGTCGATACAATGTAAAATGAAAATAATACATTAACATTAAAAAGCCTGTTTTTCACACTAAATAGTTGTTGGCACAGAATGTTTTTCTCTTTGCTACTGTTAGCTAGTGAACAGACATTTGTTTTGTATTTGACAACTGATAGTGAGTTCCCAATGGGAGGAGAGAAGGTGACCAGATTCATAAGAAGAACCGTCTGGACCACGAAATATCAACAATGTAAATTTTCAAGGTCTAATGTCTGAAAGTCTATGTGCCACCATGTGAAAATGGAGAGTTTGTTAAATTTCCATGGGAGGACTCAGAAGAAGAAAGAAAATAATGTTGCAACATAGAAAATCATGTGTTCATATTAGTGTGTGTTCCTAGAATAGCAGTTAGAGTCCAGGATTCTTTCATGACTCTTTGACTGGAGACTCGCTTTTGAGTTTGTGAAGCCTTATTTCATGAGAGGTTCTCTTACTTAGATTTTGCTGAATTGTCTGCTAATTTTATTGAACATTGTGTTCTACTTTATAATCAAATTTCGATTGATGGATTATATTAACTTTCAATGCTGAAATCTAATGATTATTACCAAAATACTAAAAGATGAAAACTAAAAGAATTGAAAATAAAACTCTTGAACTCACACTGATTCTCCTTATTGACTGTACTAAAAGCCATTTACAATTTAATATGTGATTATACTGATGTAGATGATTGCTCCTTATTTCTCCTTGTCAAAGAATAAAGATCCATACGACCAGTGGCAGGCATTATTTAATAATTACACTCGAAAGTGGGATATAGAAAACCCCACTCCCTCTAGTGGTAGCAAAAGGATGGTGCATGTCACAGGAGATAGGAGCTTAAAAATGTGCCCAGTTTAGAATTCCCCATGTCCCACAAGTCCCATGCCTGCACTTGAAGACTGAAGGAGTTTCCAGTTTTGAAGGTGGTTGCAGTGGTGGAGGTGTGAGTGTCAAAAGGGTTATGCATCACAAGTATCTGATTAAGTGTCTCTCATTGCGTGAAGTTGTGTTTTTGTGACATAGTATAGCTCATAGAAGAGTTGTGTTTATGCTTAGATGTTCAGCAGTTAAAGTTGTTACTGGACTCGGAGCAGTCCTGGATCCCAGGATAGTTAAATTTGTGGTGTTGTCTGCCAAGGTTTTGTGGTACAGATTCATGCGGTATCATCGACTGCACAGTTGAGATGGGGACTATAACAATTTATTGTGAGTGTACTAATATTGATTGGTGTTAGTGAAATCTACTGCACAAAAGTGGAAACTATGTCGATCAGGGTGATTTCCCATTGGTCAAGATTTCATTTGTGTGTATTTATGTGTATAGGGAAGTCAGAAGTTGTTAAGACCTTATTGCTAATTTGAATCTTGTATGAATGAACTTCTTTGAATTCTTTAACGGAGCAAGCAAAAGTTTTTTATTGTGCTTAGTTAGAGTTGTGAAAATTGTGAGTGAGAAAATTGTAAAAGAGGGTGGACCTATGCGAGGAGTGAAGAATTATGTCAGAGTGTGCCATGCTGGGACCGGTCAGTTGATGTGAAGTGCTGCACTGAGAGTAGATGATGAGTTATCAAGTATTAAGCTGTGATAGGCCAGCAAAAGAAAACTGTGACAAGATTGAAGGAAAGTATTGACATAATTGTAAACTTAACAAAACATTGAACTTTTGATCTTGATTACTGTTAATTTATTGTTGATTTTTTTGCAATCATGAAATGTTTTAAAGCCCTTAAAGATTGTATATGGGGTAATGCATGGGTCCCACATCGGGAGTGTGACGAGGCTCCACCGGAAGGTATGCCAACTCATTATATGGCGACAAATGTAGGGCATCAAAAAAGAAGGGATTGGGAGCAATTGGGTTCCAGCACACACTGTCCCCTGTATGGGCTAATCAATAGACAAATAGTATGCAGTTCCTAAATATGTCTCATGGGGAACACCACTAGTGTATACCCATGACAAAGGTGGATGGTGGAATGTGAATATTCAGGAGGAAGAGCCCTCACCCACGCAAATGGATTGCTTTGAGGGGGAGGTTGTTCTGCAATAATCACGTTCAACTCCAGCATGCACACTTCACAGTTTTCGCTGCAATGCCTAAGGTACCTGATTACTACTCTGAAAGGGTCAGAATCTTTTCCCTCTCTTCATGATAATCTATGTAAGAGATATTGTCTGATCTATACTTTACAGGTGGTAAATGTGGATTGGGTACTTCAACGATTTGGACACCTGTCTCAGTTCCCTGTAGATTAGAATAGTTAATGGTCC
This sequence comes from Lissotriton helveticus, assembly GCF_964261635.1. NCBI lineage: Eukaryota > Metazoa > Chordata > Amphibia > Caudata > Salamandridae > Lissotriton > Lissotriton helveticus. Next base: position 1,029,204,183 of record NC_136057.1, read on the forward strand.
TTCTGATTTGCCAAAGATCATTCATGAATTCATTTAAGAAACATGTTGACCTATATTTAACTCTATCCTTTGAGATAAACAAGAAGGAACATTATTTCATGTTTAGTTTCACTCTGTTTTTAATCATAGCAAGAACCACCATTACAATAAAATAGTGACAAGGTGGTCCTTAGTCATTTTTAACATTTCAGTCACTCTCCTTCCCTTCTACACTTCTAACACCCTCACCATGGGCTTGCTACAGCAAATCATTTTAAAAGATCTCTGGCAAAGAGCCCCCTCAAGGGGTAATTGGGCAGTGCAGTGCAGGCGAGGAGCTGCCCAACGTTGAAGCATGCCATCCATTTGGGTGGGTGATGGCTCTTGCTTTTAAACATTCACATTCCACCGAAGATCAAAGTTGTAGGTGTAACAAATGAGTAAATAACTAATCAAGTCCTGTAAATCTGTTAGGGAGAGATCTTTTGAGCAAATACATTATCTTATTTTCTGCACACAGGATGTTGTTGAGTTTCAAATGCATGATGAATATATTGAAATTAAAAACGGACTGACAAGGAACAGCTGTAGAAATATATCCCTTAAGAACAGTATAGAATAGGTGTAGATCCAGTCCGAAACACAATAACCCCAAATGCAGATTTCCAGAGAAAATCACCTTATAACTTAACATCAGAAACAATGGCTGGAATATCAACAGTGGTTGAATACATGCTAAAACAAGAGAATTTGAAGGAACTGTCGGAAGTCCATGCAATTTGGCAATAATGGGTTTACAGAAGCCTAACTGCAAATATCAAATTGTACAGGATCTTCGGAAAATTAACAGTATAGTTGTCCCATGGTACCGAATCCAGCAACAATACTATTTGAAATTCCCTGCACTGTAAAATGGAATCTGTTTTAGATATCAGCCATGTTTTCTTCTCTGTGCCATTGCACGGGGACAGGCATTTCCTGTTCTCGCTCTGTGTTAGAAGGTGGTTCTGATACTAGGGGCCGCTCAGATTTTCTAATTGTTGAGCTTTTACTGTGGGGGAGCCTCATATTCTGGTACTCACCCACAGTGAACTCATGATGAAGGAGACTGCATAGAGATTTTACTGGTGTCCCCCGGGCTTGACTAGGCCACTGCGCAGCAACTGGAGTATGGGGCACCTCGCTGGTTACATGCAGACATGTTTACATACATGTGCACACGTGTAGGGGCTGTGCAGGGGAGATTCCTAGCGTGCACAGTCCAGGAGATGCCACAGAGTGAATGGTGTGGCAGGACTTATGCAGAATTGGGTGGTGACATGGAATAGGCTTTATACACTGGAATGAAACATGCCAGGGAAAGTCAGGGTGTTTTACTGTGTTTTTCACTTCATTATTCCCTTATGGGAAGGTGGAACACATGGCTAGAGTAACTTCCACAAGGCCTACAGATTCCAGACACGCACTAAAGTCCAGTGTAGCGGATGTGGAAATGAGTATTCTGCAGAGTATAAAGTCATATTTGTACTGCTTTTGGGTCATCCAGAAATGTCATATTTCTCTGAGTCCCTGGCTGGGGTCTGGCCCTGGCAGGTTAGATTAATGAACTTTCTTCCCAGAGCGAAGATTTTCCCTCTAAGGAGAAAAGATAGGTGAAGCTACAAGACAATCAATCAACTGCTGTTGTTGGGTGCCAGGCACCAAGCTGAAACACAGTGAGGGCAGTGAGGGGGGAAGGAGTTGGGTTTCAGAGGCCATGTGGCCAGAGACACTGGACGACGCCATTTCGAACAAACCTAGAGGCTGGACAAGAAGGAGGGAGCAGGGGCAGGGAAGAGATTTGTCGCTGTTTGATAGGACACACAGCGACTTCCTGCCAGCCCTCTACCCAACTTTTAAAAAGTACTTGCACAGGAAGAGAAGCTCTCTCTGGGGTGTGGTCTGCTGAGGCGGAAAGTGCTGAAGCCTGGCAATGGGCAGTTGGAAGGAGAGACCCCCTGACTGTCACCCAGGCCCCTAACAGCACCAGAAGAAGATCCCAGGATCGGTGCGCAGAAGCAGGGACCTCTGCGCATGGAGTCAGTGCAGACCGCTCCCTGCAGAATGCATCCTCTTGGAAACCCATAGGAGGAAGGGGAGTGCACCCAGTGGCTGGGGGACGCCACTAGGAACAAGAGGATGTGAAAATGGGGCAGACCGGACCCCCCAGGGGCCAAGATATGCCCCCTGGAAGGTAGGCGACCTTTGACCCCTGCCAGGACCAACGACGAAGCGCATGGGGCTCTGCCGCTGATCCCAGATGAGCCCCTGGGGTGGGTCAGGTCTTGAGGGCTGCCCCCAGAAAGTCCTGTGAACTGGCCCCTGAGGGGTGCCAGGAGACCACCCTGTCCCTCAAAGACATCAGTGGAGGGGGAGCCCCGTCGCGTCCCCCTCGAAGAGAGATCATAGCCAGGGAGCGCCGTCACGCTCCCCGTGAGGATGGCCCCGGTGTGGCGGAGGAGGGGGCGGGACGCAACGCATCCCCCCTCGCGGCCGAAATCAAGCCAGGGAGCGCCATCGGGCTCCCCGGGAAGTGGGGCAAACGGGGTGCCAGGAGCCCACCCTGGCGCCTGACAAGAATACAGAAGTTGGGGGGATGCTGTTGTATCCCCACATCCTGAAGACTGTCCCTGGGTGCCCGGGAGCCCAACTTTGGTCCCCGAAGACCTTCGCTGCAGCTGGGGAGTGCCGTCACGCTCCCCGGGAAGAATGCTGTGGTGTGGGGCCCGGGGTTCCCAACTCCGGGCCCCGGTGTGTCCCAGGTAGAAGGCAGAGGCGGGGGAGTGCCGTCGCACTCCCCCGAGGTCCAGCGGACCAGTGCTGTGTTCCGGGTCTGCCTGCCAGAGCGAGCAGACTAGAAGAAAGGTGTCGGCTCCCGCGGCAGCACGCGAGGATGCTGGCCATGCGGGGAGCTGTTGAGGGCAGCCAGGGGTGGGCTCCCTGCGCTGCCCTCCATCGAGGAAGGCCTGCGGAGGTCCCGGGTGGGACCGGGACCCCAAAACCAAAGGAAGGAGGAGCCAGGGGCCCAGGTGGGACCGGGCCCCCCAACAAATGGCATAAGCGGCCGGGGGTGGGCTCCCCGAGCCATCTAACTCACCTGGGACTGGACCCCCCAACAGTCAAAGAAGCGGCCGAATGCCCACATCGCGGCTCTCCCCGGAACAGCGGGAGAGCCGCTGATTAAATATGCGGCACAGCCCATAATGCTTTGCAGGCCAGGACCAGCCTGTAAGGGCAACCGGGCGTTTTCTTGGCTTGTGGTGGGCCCAGGAGAACGGGGTCACCACCACACATGTGCTAAGGTGCTGGGAGAGCTGCTAGAGAAGCGCAGTCTCCCCCCTGCACGAAGAGGAAAGTCCCACCCTACGTGTCTTGGGGATTGGAGAGAATAATCCCTCAAGGGCTCAGCATGCATTTTAAACTTTCTGGGCTGGAACTTTGTTCTTTAGCTGAGGGTGATTGAAAAGTGCTTCATGAAGTGAAGGGCTGAGGTGGTGGATGTTTGGAAGAAGGCATCCCCTGGAGACGAAGAGATGTAATTGCACCACAATTGCTTTTACTAATATTATTATTGATAGAGGGACCGAAGTTCATGTGTTTAATGTGGAGTACATGATTAAGGTGGAGTCATAAGCAAAGTGGATTTAAGTGGCTAGACATTCCTGCTAGTGTGTCTGACTGTATTTACTTAAACCTGTGATTTTATCTGTGATGCCTTTAGGGGCTGTAATTGCAATGCTTCGTTAATGATATCCAAATGTTATGAGTATGATCATTCTAAATTGGTGCTTAAACATGTATTCTTGCTGCTGCTGTTAGGTGAGGAACAACCCAGACTGCTAGCCCTTAAGATGTAGAGGTGCATACTTTATGGTCAGTAGGAGATGCTCAGTCAGGGTTATGTGTCACCAAGGCCAGTCTACCCATTTTTAATGCTGGTTGACGTAATGGGGGGGTCGCCACCGGGATGGTGCCAGTGCACAGTGCCCTCGCTCCAGGTTCAGTCCAATTCACTTCATTGGGGGCAAGATGATGTGCCTACATGGGAGTGGTGGTACTAGACCCCACCCCCCTTTCGGGAGAAGTGGAGATGTTATGCAATGTCACAAAGTAATTCCAACAGCTTATATATATTTGTAAATTGGTGCATAGTATTGAGTAGTGTGTTTGTTTAATAAATGTACTCTTACTTTTATAGAGCAAAGTACAGACTGGACAATCAATTATTGAGTGTTATTTCTGTGCACTTGCAAATGGTGATTACTAGCCCACACCACCTCCCTTGAGTAAGCCTCAGACTGCTCTGCAACGCTACCCTCTGAGAGTCAGGCACTATAATTGGGTCTTTGGTTCCCAGTGAAGGACAAATGTAGTCATGTTATTTGTGCAGGCCTCACAGATGCTGCCTCGTTTTCCAACACTCATGTTTAGAGGTAGAGTTTTGGTTTGGTTGTGAGATCCACAGGGGTATACAGCGAGTCCTTTGATCTTTAAAAAGAATTTTGAGAATTTCCAGATGCCTTGCAATTCAGTTCTTGTACAGTACTTTGATGACCTGCTAGTGGTATCAAGTAGGCAAGAAGCTTGTAAACAGAACACAATAGCTCTTTTAAATCATTTGGCTGAGAACAGACACAAGATGCCCCTGAGAAAATTACAATAATGTCAACAAGATGACCTATATTTAGGACATCTCATTTAAAAGGGAATGAGAAAGGCGTCACAGAAGAGAATCAAGACAATTCTGAAGATGAGTCCATCCAGAAATCAGGATGTTCCTGGGAATGGTTGGCTACCATAGACTGTGGAAGCCAAATTTTTACCTAGTGGCCAAGCCTTTACTGAGGCGGATGCAAAAAGATGTGCCTGATCTGCTTCTATGGGAGGACGATTGCTTGAAAGCTTTTCAGAGCTGAGACAATAGCTCTGTCGTGCTCCAGAGCTAGGAATGCCTTATTACAGTAATATGATCACATCGTTTTGCAGAGAGCAGGATGGCTGTGATCTTCTTGTGCTTATTCAATTGCATGGAGACTCTAGAAGACCTCTTGCAAATTTTTCAACTACACCTGACCTTGTTGCTACAGGTCTGCCCAGATGCCTTGAAGTGGTTGTGGTGGTTGGTGTCAATATTGAGAGATGCGCGAGCATAGTGTTGGGTTACCCTCTTGCAGTGATGGTCCCTCACTCGTGGAGATATTGCTCACCATTACAAAGAAACAGTAGTTGACAATAAGCAGACTTACAACATATAGAAAATAAATACTTGCCACTGATAATGTTATATTCAAAAACACTCAATCTAGCTACATTGTTACTGTTGCCTGAAAGGAAAATTGAAGTAAATAAGGTTGAACATGTCTGCCTGGATGTTATGGATGTATATCAGACATTAAAGATGAACCGCTCAATGAGCCTACCTATGTAATCTTTGTGGATGGCTCCTGTCTAAGAGACAATGAAGGGACTTTGAGAACAGCTTATGCTCTCTGAACAATTCAGGAAGTGGTAGAAGCCTCCTTGCTTTGAGGTGTTACCTCTGCACAAGTGATGGATTTAAACGCTCTCACAAGAGCATGCAATCTTTCAGCTACTCAATATGGCTATTGTGTGGTCCATGATTTTGCGCAGCTATGATCATGAAGGGGATTTATGACATCATCTGAGTACCCTATTCGAAACGGGGAACATGAAATGAAATTGTTAGAGGCTTTGCAGTTGTCCCAAGAGATTGCTGTAGTTAAATTGGCAGCTCATGGAAGTGGCAAAGATTATGTCAATGTTGGAAAATCGATATGCTGATGAAGATGCATGATACTGTGCACTTGTGGCATGCACATGTAACAGAGAATATGTGACTCAGATGAGGACACTACCTTTTCTATGTTGTAGGCAGTAGCTGATATTTGGAATGAAAGAAAAAGACTGCAGGAAGAAGTCTCAGAGGCAGAACAGCAAGGATAGAATAGAGCAGGACGTGTTAAAATGCAAATAACAATTGGGATTCAGCAAATGGGAGACCGGTGTTACCCAACAGTTTTTTGTTTCCATAGCACAACATTTCCATGCCCCTTCAAACACTAGAAGGAATGCAATGGTTAGCCTGGTTAAGCAGAACTGGTTTGATTCCCAAATCAGAGCTCAAGCTGAAAAGCTATGCCTTAGGTGTGCTATGTGTCAGCAGATAAAAATGGGAAGGAAAACCCCTGTAACAGCCACATTGCAAGATGAGGAGGAACCTGTAATAGGATGCTGTTGGACTTTATCAAAATGCCTGTTTGTAATGGGCGAAGGTATGTCCTGGTTATATTGTGAATTTTCTCCTGATAGCTGGAAGCGTACCCAACACAGAGCAATGACAGTCTCACTGTAGATGAATGAATAAAGTATTTAATTAAGCGCACGGTGGCCGAACGGCTTCCTGGCGCTGGGGACCTGATCAGAGCTCAGCAGAGGGAACCCAAGGAGGTTTTAGGAAGGGAATGCCTGAGAGAAAAGAAAAGTTTTAAGAGCTTTGCGGAAGTGAGTGTAGATGGGAATGGAACGGATAGAGAGAGGAAGACTGTTCCAGAACTGGGGGGCCAGGACTGAGAACCGAGTGCCCCCCGTTCTGGATTTACGGAAGCGAGGGATATGAAGAAGAGAAAGAGAAGAAGAGCGGAGAGTGCGGACCGGGGCATGAGAAGAAACAAGAGAAGTGATGAACAGAGGCGCAGAACGGAAATGAGCCCGAAAAGCTAAACAGGCCAATTTGAAAAAGGATCTAAAGTGAACTGGAAGCCAATGAAGTGATTTGAGAACCGGGGTGATGTGAGAAGATTTGGGGAGGGAAAGGATAAGACGAGCAGCTTGATTTTGAATGGCCTGTAGGCGGCGGGATTCGTAAGCCGGTATGCCCACGTACAGGCCATTCCCATAGTCAAGGCGGGAGATGACAAGGGCCATGACTATGGATTTAAGTGCATCGGTAGAAAAAAAGCGTGAATTTTTCCGGATTAAACGAAGAGAGAGAAAGCAAGAAGACACGACGGAGCTGATCTGGCTATGCATGGATAGGTCATGACTGACTTTAATACCAAGAGTGCGAACAGAGGAAGCGGGCACCGGGGGGGGGGCGAAAGAAAGGGGCCAATGTGCAGGGGACCAAGGGTTGGAGGGGCCACCAGTGAGAACAAGTTCCGTCTTGTCTGGATTGAGCTTCAGATGGTTAGCGCTCATCCAGTCAGAGATGAAGACTAAAATGGAGCAGAACTTGGGAAGAGAATCAGGGGAAGAGGAAAGATCAAAGACGAGCTGGAGGTCATCTGCGTAGTTGTACACCGAGACCCCCAGCTCAAGGAGAGAGGTGATGAGGGGGTGAATGTAAAGATTGAAAAGGAGGGGGGAGAGAGAGGAACCTTGGGGAACGCCGCAAGTGACAGGGCGGGGGGGAGCAGAAAAACCGGGGAGATGGACTGCCTGGGACCTGTCCCGCAGGAAGGACGCCAGCCAGGAGAAGGCCGCGCCCGAATGCCCGCTGCGCTGACACGGTCGAGAAGGATGGAATGGTCAACCGTGTCAAACGCAGCGGACAGATCGAGAAGGACCAGGGCTTGGGGGAGGTTGGAATCGGCCTTCCCCTTGAGCTCGTCCAAGACTGCGAGGACCACCATCTCCGTGGAATGGCCCGGGCGGAATCCCGCCTGGTGGGATGCAAGGAGGCCGTTCTCCTCTATATAAGTGGAGAGGCAGGAGGTGACATGAGCTTCAAGGATCTTGCCGAGATAGGGAAGAAGAGAAATGGGGCGGAAATTTGAAGGAAGAGAGGGATCTAGGCCAGTTTTTTTTAGAATGGGAAGGACTATAGCGGATTTGAAGGAAGAGGGGACAGATCCAAGAGCCAAAGAGGAATTAAGAAGAGCAAGAGGGGGGGCAGGACAGTTGGTGAAAAGAGTTTTGAGAATGCGTGCAGGCGCGCAATCCGCAGGAGAACCGGACTTGGTTTTGACCAAAAGTTTTAAAAATAAATCGGTGGAGATGGGAGGGAAAAGGGCGGAAGAGGAAGAGGGACAGATAGGGAAGCAGGTGGGACGGGGTTGAGGCACTGTAGGAATGTTGGCTTTAATCTTCACGATCTTGTCGATAAAGAAGTCGTTAAGTGAAGAACAGAGGGACTGTGAGGGAACTAAACTAGGAGTGGAGCGATCAGAGGTGGCGAGATTGTGGACCAAAGAGAAGATTTCACGGGGTTTGTTAGCCGCGAGAGCTACTCTCTCGGTGAAGTATGCGGTTTTAGCCGCTAGGATCGCTTTTTTATATTCAGAGAGGAGTGATTTGTATTTGACGAGCAAAGAGGGGCAATAGGTCCGTCTCCAGTGACGTTCCAACCGCCTAAGGTCGAGTTTAAGTGTTTTCAGTTCTGGGGAGAACCATTTGTGCGCGTCATATGGACGGACCGCCTTGATCTTTCTAAGCGGGGCGACTAGATCGCACGAAGAGGAGAGCCATGTGCCGATAGCGTTAACCTGGGATTCAAGAGGAATATTAGTGAGGTTAGGGGCAGAGGAGGCCAAAGTGAGCGAGAGGGAGTCAAGGTCGGTCCGATTCCAATTGCGAGCTAAGATGTTTTTCGGACGGGGAGACTTATCGACCGCTCCCAGATGGATAGAGAAGGAGATGTTAAAATGATCCGACCACACGCATGGGGATATGAGGGGGGGTGAAACAATGGGACGTGAGGACCAAATTTGGTCCAAGATATGACCCTGGGTGTGAGTAGGGACTGAGACGTGAGAAGTGAGGTTTAGACATTGAAGAGTGCCCGAAAAATCTTTGGAGGGGAGGTCTTCCCTGGGGTCGCCCGGCCAATAATTAAAATCGCCGAGCAGAAGGACGGAGGAATTGTTGACCACAAGAGTGGCCATAAGGTCCTGAAGGGAGGCTACAAAGGAAGGCATGGATTGAGGGGGGCGGTACACGAGGACAACAGTGAGGGGGGCAGAAAGATTAAGAGAGCGAGCCACAAGGTAGTCCACGTTGGGTAAGGGGGGGTAGTTGAGGAGTTGAAATTTGAAGGTCGACCGAATGATCATCGCCACCCCTCCCCCCACCTTACCATCCGGGCGATCGGCCCGGAGGGCGTAATGGGTGTCAGGGAGAATGGCTAAGAGGTCGGGAAGGGAATCAGCAGTGAACCAGGTTTCAGTCAGAAAAAGGAAATCAGGGGAATCAGTGGTTAGGAGGTTGAAAAGAGCTGTTTGATGTTTGACAGCAGAGCGGGTGTTAAGCAGTAAGGCAGAAGCTGCAGTGGGGACAGGGACGAAGGGGAAGCAGGGTGGGCGAAGGGAGTCAGCAGCAGGAGGAATGGGACTAGAAGAAGCCGGAGTCGGGTGAACGGGGGGAGAAACGAGAATACCAAGTGTGTCAATGTGTTGCAAGAGTGAAGGTGAGGGAGGGGAGACCGCAGTGAGAGCAATGAGTTGGGCTGAGGTATACACCTGAGAAGGAGCAGGGTGCATGGCCCCTGGTCCCGGACCGTCGCGGACGGGCGTAGACGGGCTTGCCCTAGGCGCGCCTTCGGCGCGCAAACGGCGCGCCCGCTGCGCGTACGGGGAGACACATGATTTATAGTGAGGTTAAGGGCGTGGCCTAATGAAAGTGGGCGTGGCTAAGGGGCGGCTCGCTGGTGGCGGTGAGCGAGGGCCACAGGACAAAGCAGGGTCCCTGGGGGGAGAACAAGTAAGTTTTAAAGTTTAAAATAATGAACAGCAAAGTAAAGCACTAAGGTTTTAAAAACAAGGCTGCAGAGGTCTGAGCTCCCGCGGAAGGCAGGGGAGAGGCAGGCGATCCTGAGCTAGCAATCAGCTCCTGTTTAAATTGAAAAGTGGGCGTGGCCTAATGAAAGTGGGCGTGGCTAAGGGGCGGCTCGCTGGTGGCGGCGAGCGAGGGCCACAGGACAAAGCAGGGTCCCTGGGGGGAGAACAAGTAAGTTTTAAAGTTTAAAATAATGAACAGCAAAGTAAAGCACTAAGGTTTTAAAAACAAGGCTGCAGAGGTCTGAGCTCCCGCGGAAGGCAGGGGAGAGGCAGGTGATCCTGAGCTAGCAATCAGCTCCTGTTTAAATTGAAAAGTGGGCGTGGTCTAATGAAAGTGGGCGTGGCTAAGGGGCGGCTCGCTGGTGGCGGCGAGCGAGGGCCACAGGACAAAGCAGGGTCCCTGGGGGGAGAACAAGTAAGTTTTAAAGTTTAAAATAATGAACAGCAAAGTAAAGCACTAAGGTTTTTAAAAACAAGGCTGCAGAGGTCTGAGCTCCCGCGGAAGGCAGGGGAGAGGCAGGCGAAGATAAACTGCTGTTATGTGAACTCATTCCGGGGTTTGGATATCCAGTTTCTCTGGAGTCAGAACCGGGGATCCATTTCCATAATGATGTCCTTAGAATGCTGTGTGTGACCCTGTGGGAGATTACACTGTAGCTATTGTTCCAAGGGTTCCGGGATAGTGGAACACTTAAATGGGACTTTGAAGTCTCAATTGGCCAAAGTCTTGGGATTCCGCTTCATTGAAATAGCCATATGCTCTACCAATGGATTTTATGAGTTTTTGAAGCACCCCTGACAGGAGGACTGGATTGACTCTGCATGAAATACTGATGGGTCATGCCATGAGACTGCCTGCTGTGCCTGCAAATGCATTTGTAAACTTCATAGATGACATTATACTTGACTACTGCAAAAGATTAGCTGATGTGGCACATTCTGTTTCTCGGCGGGTTGGAGTTGCCACTGCTAGTCCACATCAGGAGCAGTGCCATTACATGAACCCAGGGGACTGGCCTTTGATGAAGAAACGTGTACAAATCCTTCCTGGAACTGAGGTGGAAAGGCTTCTATCAAGTTATCTTGTTAATCAACACTGCTGTCAAATGTGTTGGAATACCTAATTGGGTGCATGATCGCACACTCAGAGAGTGAGGTGATTGTACGAAGAAGTAGTGTTCTATGAGCCAAGTCCGAGATCTCCTGTACCCGTACGTCTGGTAGGACCAGAGGGGAGTGAAGTACTGCGAAATCTCACATTGGTGCTAGTTCCTGAAATCTTGCAATGTGGTGTGGAAATACCCACTGAAGAAGACGAATTGAGATTTTAGGATAAAGGAACTGTTGAGCAATCATCACAGCAATCAAATGATCCAGGCGAAGGAATCAGTGTGAGAAGAGTAAGACCCTTACTAATATCGTAATGGCCAAATGGTAGGAGGCAATTGAGGTCAAGTGTGTCAGTTGAACTTATACCACAAACTATCATCGCAGAACCAGAATCAGGTGTAAGTGACAGAGAATAACAGCAGTCACCAAGGACATCCAAAAGAACAAAAGTACCTTGTTGCAGGCATTCTACACCTGAATGGCCTTATTACTCAGAGAATGTGCCAAATGCATCAAGTCAAAATCTCAATTAAATGGGATCAGAGACATTTGAACCTCCATGGTGTGCCACAATAAAGCAGCATTGCTTAAGTAAGATTTCGGATGCAAAAATGTCAATTAAGAACTTGCCAAGAGCTATTTGGTAAATTCAAAACTGAATTAACTGAGCCGACAAATGATGAACTGTGTAGAAAGCGTAAATGAAATTTAAAATAAATATTTAACTAATGTTAATTAAAAGAATTAAGAAGATTTCCCTAGTTACAAGGTTGCAGTAAAGGAGTAAGAATAACACATTTAGAAGTAGATGGAGTGGGACTAGGGATATCTCACAGATTTGTATATAAGCTGAATGAAGTAAATACAAGTTTATCATTGAAAGTTTTGCTTGTTTGCACAAGTAGAAGTCAATGCAGAATATTGAATTTGCCTGCTGCTATATTTTATTCATGTTCTGACTGTAGAAAAACATGTATGTCGTTACCAAATCTAAGTGAAGAATAGTGATTATTGTCACACAAATACTGTTGTATTAGCAATAAGTTTTACATCAGAGATAGATACACTTAGGTCTACACCTGTATCTTGCACACACAATAGAAGAGATTAAATTAAAAGATTAATTTGTAGATTATTCAAAAGAAGATTTTTCAACCAATATTTATTCAAGATTAGTCCAGGAATACACTCAAGCTTTAGACACCAAGGACTGTTATGTCTGTGTACACTTACCTTCTTCAGCTGCAGAAGAGGTGACAAGCACTACATCCCAATTTCATATACAATTACATGTAGTATTTTACTTACTTTATTTTATAGACAGGAATGTTTTGAATATTATTTTTCTACCTCTGACATGATTCATTCAAAGTTCCTCATCAGAAAATAATTAATCCTCATCCACAAGAAAAAGACATAGAAATTGCATAGTTTTTCTTTAGATCCCCCACTGTTATAGACACTGTTAAGGCATTCAAGAAGAACCTAACTTGTTTATTGAGGTCATTGGAAGAAAGTTCATTTTAACATAAGGGGAGAGAAGAGCTCTCATTTTTCATAATGCCAATAAAGGGGAAGATGTTTTAAGAAACATTTGGAAGAAATAAGAAGATTAATACAAAGTGAAAATGGTTTACCCAAAATTTAAATTAGATAGACGACAAATATGGAAATTATGTGTTTACGAAAAGAGAAACCAATTTAGAAACAGACATAATAGGATAATCTGTTGTGAACACCAATTTGAAGTTTTGGGAGAGCCTGTAAACATTTTCACAAGGAAAGAAGTAGTTATTCCAGAAGTCTACTTTGGGTGTGGACAGGATGCCTATTTTCAGTTATCTGCTGTTCTGTAATGTGTTTGCTATTTAGTTTTATTGTTTACTAAAATGTATCATGTGAATAGTATAGATACTTTAACAATGACACCGCCCCATAGACATGCATGTAGTACTAATGGTGGGGCGCAATTAGTGGGAGATATCTTTGGGGAAATCATACTACCTGTAGGAGTAGTTATAAACAATTAGAATATGAGAAAGTTATCAACAGTGATAGATAAACTGGCTACAAGTACATATGGAGCCTTGCTAGCTGTTAACAGAATTGGTGGCTATTAGATCAATGGTCTTGCAAGACTGATTTGGTTTAGAGATATTATTAGCCGAGAAAGGCAGATTCTGCTAAATGTTGAAAGCTCAACATTGATGTTCATACATTCCTGACGAGAGCAAAAAGATAGAGAAATTTGTAAAGAGTATTTCTTACCTGAAACCTGAACTATAACTTTTAGAAACCACTAGTGTATTAGGAAATTTAAAGAGATGAGCTTCAGTAATTGGCAACTGGTTTGCAACAGTGGGTGGAGGACTTTTTAGAATCATACTGAGACCTATACTAATTATTGCCATTTGCTCAATATGCTTACAAACTTTATATAAAGGTTTTGGATGCCATATAACAAGGGAAAAAAATCAATAAAGGCAAAGACAAATACGAGAAGGATTAGAAATGGAAAAAAGAAAGAACAGAGAATGTATGAAGTTGAAGGAAATTAAAACCCTAAACATTTTAAAGGATGACACAGCTGAGAATGAGGGTGCATCCTAAAGATTCATTTGTAAAGAAAATTGTGATGCTTCAAACATCAGAGGGCAGAACTATTAGACCATTTAATTTGCTTACAAAATGCCTTGATTAATAATGAGCAAATCTTACATTTAAGTAAAACATATGCAAAATATGTGATAGGTAATCATACTTAAATAATATAGGCCTGCAAATAAATAAAAATGCTGATTTAAGTTAGCCTAACTGTCAATGCCATATTAACTGTTTTTGACATTGAACAGTTGTTTGCGCAGAATGTTTTTTTCTTTGTTACATATGTTGTATTTTCTGAAAGCCTTTTGTTAGCTATTTAACAGACATTTGTTTTGTATTGGACAACTGATAGTGAATTCCCAAGCGGAGGAGAGGAGGTGACTGGAAGTATGATTCATGAGCAGACCTGGCAGGACCACAAAATACCAACGATCTAACTTTCCAAGGTCTAATGTTTGAAAGTCTATTGTCCCAGCTTGTGAAAATGGGGTGTTTGCTCATGCCCAACAGTTTGTTGAATTGCTAATGGAGGACTCAGAAGAAGAAAGGAAATAATGTTGTAACATCGAAAATTGTGTGTTTATATTAGTCCGTTCTCCTAGAGTAGAAGCTAGATTCCAGGATTCTTTCCTTGGCTGTTAGATTGGAGACCCACGTTTGAGTTTCTGATGCCTTTCTTCATTAGAGGTTGCCTTACTAAGGTTTTGCTGAATTGCCTGCTGATAACTTAAGCTGAAAATACTGAGAATAGTTTTTAGCTTATTATGCAAAGCAGTTTTACTTTTCGCATTGATTCTCTCATCAGAACTCTTTATTGGGTTTCTAAACTGACACCTTTTTCTCTTATTATGCCAACTTAATTTAGAATAGAGAATGTTCCTTTATAGAACATGCTTGCTGCATTATTTCAATATTAACTGTGCTTTTAAAGAACATAGTATTCTATTTTGTAATCAAATATTGATTGGTGGATTATATTAACTTTTAATACTGAAATCTAAAGATTAATGTCTAAAGAATAAAAGAGGAAAAACTAAAAGAATTGGGAACAAAACTGTTTAACTCACACTAATTCTCTTTATTGACTCTACTAAAAGTCATTTGACCTATTATTAGACTGATGTAGATGATTGCTCCTTGTTGACAAACAAAGATCCATATGATCAGTGGCTGGAGTTATTTATTGATTACATTCAAAGATTGGGATCTAGAAAACCAGCTCCCCTACTTGAGTTCTCATGACATACCAGGCTGTGCAGAACCCAAACCTCCTCCCTATAACTCATCGACGTGTTCCATCTGATCCGGAGTTTGGTATCAGCATCAGTTCTATCCCCACCCATCCTTAAGAATAATGTTCTCTGAACTCAGGGCTTTAGAACATAGCTGCCTCTTATTAGGCTCAGAGTTACATGATCCCAAAACCATCAGAGTCACTAAGCCTGTCTGGGAGAACAATAGCACACAAAACAAACGTTTTCTTAACTGTGGAACAGAACACAATACAGACAAAAAGCAAACAAGAGGTCCCTGCCATTCACAGGATTAAAGGACTACCAGGCATGCCTGATGCTTTGCTCCTTGTTGCAAATGATGGCTTACAGGTAGGAATTCCTTGATTAACGCTATTGTTTATGCTGTTTAGTTCAGTTTATAACTTGTGAAAGTGATCGTCAGTAAACTAAAAACTGTGCAATAGTAAGTTAGTTGTAGGCACGAAAGAAAATGGGCTCAAAATTAAAGTCACTATTGCCTACTTTTTAATGCATCGTTTGATTTGTGTACGTCTTAGTAGTTAGCATAGTGCCCTTAACTATTAAAAATATATATTTCTTTGACGTTTTTCCTTTCATCCATCCGTATATCTTCACTTAACAAGGAAAAGGGAACTGCAGACATGCCACTCAGCCATAGACTCACTAAGTCCCAAATGGCACCTGTTCCCTCACTGTTACAGGATTCTTGTTTCCGGTCCAGGGAAGAAATGGCTTGGCGGTTCGGGCTGGTCTGTTCCCATGAGGCACAGGGTCAAGACTGATTTGCATATAGCTGTGTCTGAACTGGGGTGGAGAAGTGAGCTAAAGAACGATGATGTATTCAACCCAGATCTGTGACTGGGGGTGAGTGTCTGAAAAGTTTTGGAGCTCCGTCCATCATCTCCTTGTGTTTACTTTGGTCGCCCTAAGTTGGCAGGGTATGCCCAGACGTGGGTCCCTTGCTCACTTTGCCACTGGATTCAAGCTAGCCTGGCTGATGAGGGCTGTTAACTCAAAACCGGTACAGGATGTTTGTTTCCGGTTCAGGGAAGACATGGCTTGGCAGTTCGGGCTGGACTGTTCCCATGAGGCACAGGGTCAAGACTGATTTGAATATAGCTGTATCTGAACTGGGGTGGAGAAGTGAGCTAAAGATCGATTATGGATTCAACCCAGAACTGTGACTGGGGGTGAGTGTCTGAAACATTTCGGTGCTCTGTCTATCATCTTCTTGTGTTTGCTTTGTTCGCCCTAAGTTGGCAGGGTATGTCCAGACATGGGTCCCTTGCTCACTTTGCCCCTGGATTCAAGCTAGCCTGGCTGATGAGGGCTGTTAGCCTGAAACCGGTCCCTGGATACTTGTTTCCGGTCCAGGGAAGACATAGCTTGGCAGTTCGGGCTGGACTGTTCCCATGAGGCACAGGGTCAAGACTGATTTGCATATAGCTGTGTCTGAACTGGGGTGGCAAAGTGAGCTAAAGAACGATGAAGGGTTCAATCCAGGGCTGTTAGCCTGAAACTGGTCCCAGGATGCTTGTTTGCAGTCCAGAGAAGACATGGCTTGGCAGTTCGGGCTGGACTGTTCCCGTGAGGCACAGGGTCAAGACTGGTTTGCATATAGCTATGTCCGAACTGGGGTGGCAAAGTGAGCTAAATAACGATGATGGATTCAACCCAGAACTGTGACTGGGGGTGAGTGTCTGAAAAGTTTTGGTGCTCTGTCCATCATCTTCTTGGGTTTGCTTTGCTCGCCCTAAGTTGGCAGGGTATGCCAAGACATGGGTCCCTTGCTCACTTTGCCACTGGATTCAAGATAGCCAGGCTTATTAGGGCTGATAGCCCGCAACCGGTCCCAGGATGCTTGTTTCCAGTACAGGGAAGACATGGCTTGGCAGTGCGGGCTGGACTGTTCCCATGAGGAACAGGGTCAGAACTGATTTGCATATAGCTGTGTCTGAACTGGGGTGGGAAAAGTGAGCTTAAGAATGATGATGGAATGGAATAAAATAAAATAACGAGGACAAAAGGACAAATAGAGAAAAAAATGAAATGACTCCTCCCCAGATATCTTGTAGGGAAAAATTCGCAATTCCATTTACTTGTGTAGAAAAAATAACAGTTAAAACACAGTTTGTTTAATTAAGTCCCTTCCTGTCCATTAAAAAAAAAAGTCAACCCCAATGTATTATAATAAAAGACTGAAAAAATGTACGGCTACCGTTTTTCTCAAATTTACTGGTCTATAATTTTAAAGTGTTTAATAAATAAAACGTTCTTCTCTTTCAACCTGGATCAAAAATCATAATTATTGTGTATGTAATAAGTGTGTTTTACTACACGTGGTCGGAATTGCGTGTCACTTTCCATGAACTAGGCCTTGATTGCTCGACAAGGACATGTAGGACAATTAAGGTGGCGTTGGAGGACTTTATTATATCTTGACCCGTCCGTCTTGGTGAGTTTGGAACACATGCCGGACAAGCAAGATACTGATTATGTAAACAATAAATGTGAATGGGTGTTGTCAAAATAAGCACACAAACATATGTCTTGTAATTTGTTGCAAACAAATATTTAAACAGGTTTAAAATGTCACGTAAAAATTGGATTTTTCATGTAAAGCAGTCAGTCCGCTCTTCCCTCCTCCTGTTCTACACATTTCCAAGCCATCCCACCCACCGCACGCGCCTGTTGGGATCTACAGCGCTCTGTTGATTCTTAGATAGGTTCAATGCCACATTAACGCCCCTCCAAACATAAATACATGTATAAAATATGTGTGCAGTCTAGGAAAGCCCAGCTCTTCCATCCAAACCTCTATTAGAAAGTTAGAGAAACATGGGTCGATAAATATCTTCCTACCTGTCAATAACTGTGTTGTCAAGGACAGAACATTCAGAAGAAAGGAATCTGAAAAGCCAGCCATCCGTTTAATGGAATCTTTAAATGGCAGCTCTTGCAGTGCGCTGCTGTCAGTGTGCTGGCTTTGGCAAACATGGCGAGGGAATCCATTTAATGCTTATTCATGCTGCCACTGTGCACCAGCCTTTCAAAACAAGGCCTTGCTTGTTACACCCAGATGCTGGAGTCAAAGTTGGGGTGCCTTTGCATTCCCTTCCACCCACACTGTACCACACCTCTTAAAGTTACTCCAGCTCGCTCAGGCAGGAACCACACAAATCTATTATTGTGTATAGTAAAAACTGAAGATTTTCCTTCTGAAATAAAATGCGGGAAACACCCATATTACATGGCCTCTGTAAAGAATTGTCTATGTAAAGAAACATCCCGACGCATAACCTCTAGCGACCATGTAACATGTTGCCAGGTATAAAAGATTGCTGCTGGTCTATATCTCCAAAATAATGAAGAGATTAGCACTGTTCTAGCTAATGCGTGTTCATTTGGAGGCACAGACCTTAGTAAGAGGGAGCAGTTTCATCTGAAAGTCAATGTATAGCAATGTACTCCTGCAGATTACCGTGTGATGTTCCCGAGAGGTAGTGGTGGCGGCTGTAGAAAGAGAACTGTTGTCTTTCACTTCCTCTCTCTTGCCTCTCTCATCTCAATTTAATGCAGTTTATTGATGCGTCACTAGCTGACGTATACTTGACGTATAGGTTTACAAATATACTGCATAGGTTTACAAGTATAGTATAGAGTTTGCAGGTACAAGTGGGTAGCCCTGGGCAGAGCTAGCGTAGTGCCTCTACGCATAACTCCACGGAGTTTGGAAAAATCTCAGTGAAGCTACGCATAGCACCGCTCCGCTCCCTCCCCACTCCCAAATGCTTTAAACAGGTATAAGTAAGGCCCTTAGCTCAGCACACAAGGGGGGAGGGGGGAGGGGTCAAGGCAAAAGTCCTGCACCAGTCAATGTACCTTATCTAGGCTATATTTCCTATCTTGAGATTGATGCAAAGGGCCTGGGACACGACCTCCATATGCCCCAAGGAAATGACATACAAGTCACTTTAAAATTAAACAATGGTTGGCCCAGCACTCAAATAAATAAACTATGAGTAAAGATTGTTAGTTAACCATAGTTGTGACTATGGCTAACTAACAATCTTTATTCATAGTTTATTTATTTCAAAGCTGGGCCAACCATTGTTTAATAACTAAGGCACTTACCTGTTTTTCTGCTGCCTCCCGTGCCTCGCCACTCTCCTTCCTGCTCCTCTCGCGTCCTCGACGTCCTTCTCAAAAAGGACATACAACGCAGTGTTTTTTTTAAGAAAAACATCGAGACAGCGAGAGGAGCAGAAAGGAGAGTGTTGGGGCACGGGAGGCTGCAGGCATGCAAGTTAGCGCCTTATTTATACCTTTTTAAAGCATTTGGGAGGGGGGAGGGAGAGGCTAACTCCGCTCCACCACAGAGGTGGAGTTTTGCCTACCTCTACGTTTGCCACGGAGTAGGCAAATTTCCGCAAACTCTGCTGCTGGCGGAGCAGAGTTACCCGCCCAGGGTTAGTGTTCAAGCATTCACAAGTGTTTCAAAAGAACGATGATGGATTCAACCCAGATCTGTGACTGGGGGTGAGTTTCTAAAAAGTTTCAGTGCTCCCTAATTTGGCAGGGTATGCCCAGACGTAGGTTCTTTGCTCACTTTGCCACTGGATTCAATCTAGGCTGGCTGATGAGGGCTGTTAGCCCGAAACCGGTCCCAGGATGCTAGTTTCTAGTCCAGGGAAGACATGGCTTGGCAGTTCGGGCTGGACTGTTCCCATGAGGCAAAGGGTCAAGACTGATTTGCATATTGCTGTGTCTGAACTGGGGTGGTGAAGTGAGCTAAAGTATGATGATGGATTCAACCCAGATCTGTGACTGTGGGTGAGTGTCTGAAAAGTTTCAGCACTCCTTCATAATCTCCTTGCGTTTGCAACAGTTTTATTTGCCATTTTTGTACCTTTCACGTTGCCACTGTCTTTCTAGCATCTCCCCGGATCCAAAATCCCTGAACTGGCTATTTCATGAGGCAAGAATACAACTAAAGCTTGCTTGCATGACTCACAAAGCCATACACTACAACAGTCCTAGCCGGCATGACTCGCATGTTGGGGGGTTAGGGGGGGGCGCACGGGGGTGTTTTAATCATTTAAAAAAATTAAACTTACCTTCCCGGCGGCTGGGTCCCACGCCATTTCTGCTCCTCTCCTGCTCTCCTGCCTCCAGCAGGAACAGGGAGCAGGCAGCCAGGCTCCCACCCGTAGGTCAATCACAATGCTGCAAGCAGCATTGTGATTGGTCGGGAAGCTGCCCAGCCAGGGGCTAATGGCCCAGTCATGTTCTCTATGTAAAAGACACACAATTGACAGACGGAATGCAGAACAAATCAAAACATTCAACCCAGTCAAGAGATCTGGGTTAAATCCATCATTCTTTTTCTCACCATGCCACCCCAGTTTAGACCCAACCATATGCAAATCAGGCTTGACCCTGTGCCTCATGGGTACAGTCCAGCCCAAACTGCCAAGCCAGGTCCTCCCTGGACCAGAAACAAGCATACTAAGACCGGTTTTGGGGATTCACCCCTCTTCAGCCAGGATAGCTTGTTTCCAGTGGCACAGTGAGCCCAGGATCCACATCTGGGCATACCTGGCACACTTAGGGCGAGAAAGCAAAAGACACACAATTGATGGACAGAATGCATAACAAATCAAAACATTCACCCCAGTCAAGAAATCTGGGTTAAATACATCATTATTTTGCTCACCATGCCACCCCAGTTTAGACCTGGCCATATGGAAATAAGGCTTGATCCTGTGCCTCATGGAAACAGTCCAGCTCGAACTGCCAAGCCAGATCCTCCCTGGACCGGAAACAAGCATCCTAGGACCTGTTTTGTGGTTTCACCCCTCTTCAGCCAGGATAGCTTGATTCCAGTGGGGAAATTGGACCCTTGCCGCCAGCAATATAATCGGACCTCCCCTGCCTCACCTGGAGAAAGCTTGTTTTACCGCTGGTCCCTGCCTTCTGTCTCCCCCCGCTGTCGCAGCCTGTGACATCCCGGTGCGGCCGCCGAGCGGGGGAGACTACGACCCCCAGTGTCCTTTGCGGCAGGAAGCCGCCTGATCCCGTTTCCGCGCCTGGAGGCGCCTTAAATTCAATCAGCAGCCCCTGTGGAGCGGGCTGCCTTGGGGGAAATTGGACCCTTGCCGCCAGCAATATAATCGGACCTCCCCTGCCTCACCTGGAGAAAGCTTGTTTTACCGCTGGTCCCTGCCTTCTGTCTCCCCCCGCTGTCGCAGCCTGTGACATCCTGGCGCAGCCGCCGAGCGGGGGAGACTACGACCCCCAGTGTCCTTTGCGGCAGGAAGCCGCCTGATCCCGTTTCCGCGCCTGGAGGCGCCTTAAATTCAATCAGCAGCCCCGCGTCGCGGGACGTGTGCGGGACGTGCGCCGGGCTAAGCCCGGGCAAAGGGCGGGCCCTCTGTGGCCCTCTGAGGCCAGAGGAGTACGGGACGGGCCACTCCCCTTGGTTCCTCGACTAGTGGAGGTATATCGATTAGAACTATACATTGACTCTCTTTGGACAGTTCATTCACCCCTTAAAGCCACCCTCATTGCTTATATAGTACCACACTGTATCATGACACGAAAGGGGACTAATAAGAAATCTCCCTCGCAGCGCAACCCAGGCCAGGGGACCATAAATTTTATGGTGACTAGTAGAACATTGCCCATCTCTAGTGAAGCTGAGAATGACCCGCACCAATCCATAGATACTAGGCAATCTCCCCCACTGATTCCTGATAGTCCGCAGAACATGCCTTTTTGGGAGGAAATAAACGCCTTGTGTGGCACTAAGTATGCCCTAGTGGTATCACCAACCCCCGTAAAAGGCATCAGAACCACTATCCCAATAAGGAAACCTTGTGACTCATTCTTACCTTCTCAAAAATACAATACCCAAGGTATTGCATTGTCTCAGGGTCCAAACGCTAAAAGGAAGCATGACGGGACTAATGACAGTGGGAATCATCCGAAAATACTAAAACTGTGTACTGGTCCGACATCGCCAGTCACTAACCCCACCTTAACTATGGTGGAGGCTGGAAAATGTGACGACAAAATATCTTCTCCCCGTCTCCCTTTATTTTCTCAGTTAGAGCTATTGTTAAATTCTATTGTATTACCATTGGTAGAAAAAATTAATGCCTTGGGTGATAGATTAACAGGTATTGAGAAACTCATTCAAGCCAACTCTCCACCAACTTCTAAAGAGCTGTCTAGTGGGGGAAGAGCCCCTCAGCTAACTACCTTAAGAAAAGAGAAAACCACTAAAATCAACTCTCCGTCCACTTCGAAAAAGGTAATACCTAACGGTTCTGACCTATTTATTGCCCCCAATGCTCCTTTGCCTGTTAACATAAGTAAATACGCCCAAACCCCTCCACAATTCTCAAACAAAACCGCTACAACTGCCCCTAAAGTCGCCCCTAAATCTGGGTTTACTAAGTATACTGCTGACAGAGTGGACCCAAATAGAGCAGCATCCATACACTTACCCCCAGAAGCCGCCCCATTTGTTCTCGTTCTCTCAGGAATACCGGCACCCTCCCACGGGAAACCCGAAAGACGCCAGGAACTTTTAAATAAGGTCATATTCTGGCTATCCAAAAATAGACCACTCACACCCAATCACGACGGTGGAATCCTGTGTGTTAGAAGGGTGGGTTGGCTAGGGTCTTTAACTAAAGACATCAGCGGGGACCTGGTTCTAGTGAAATTCAGAAATAGGAACATTGTCCCCTATCTACAATCCAACCCGCCCCAAAAAGGAGACGGCCCCATATCTGTGTGGGACTTACATGACTTCTACCCAAGTACCCCATATATCCCGCCAATAAGATCAAAGGCAGATAATACCTATCTGCTGGGAAGTGGTTCTCATGCTTTCAGTGGTAGTAACTTTTTTGCATCTAAGAAACTAGATTCACGGTATAATAACTGTAACTGCTGATGAAATTGTATAAAGGGACAGTGAAGGACTGGACTTTTTAACAGTACCAGCAGTGCCAGGGAACAACACCTATAACCTTCATGGGATACCTGTTTCGGCGCACAAACTACAGAGACACGGGACACTTCCTTCGGCGTCAAAGATTCAAGGTTTATTTACTGCAGGGAACACAGAAGTCACAACAAGTACAACATGTGCAACTTGGGGAGACTGCTTCAAATTGGTTCTGTGGATCGCTCCTTTTATACAAAATTAACTCATAGGACAACATGGTACACAAAAGTTTACAACCTGGTTCCCATAATTATCTCCCAGAGGGGTCGCTTTGGTCACTTTGGTACACATAAGGTCCGGAACATAAGTGCGGAAACATTTGGCGGTTCCCAACTGTAAAAACCCATCTTCCCAACATTAGTGAATTCTAATCGGCAGTAAAACAGATGAAAATAGGGACAAGGACAGGTGCAGAGGAAGATGGAGACAGTGGGGGATTGAAAAGAGTGTAAAAAGGGGAGGTATCGGGAAACACGAGATACAGGCATCAAAGGGACGTGCCTAATGAGATGCACGGCTGAGACAATAAACCGGCACGGCAGAAGCGCCTCAAGCGGGGCCATCTGCCTTACAGTATCATCCCCCTCATCGTAAAAGATATTTACAAAGAACATGTGTCTTCCACAAATATCTTGAGAGTCCCAGGGTAACGAAGCGGACAGTGTCCGTTCGCTGGCTACTTGAGGGCAAGAGACAAAATGGATGCCGTATCTAAGATGGAACCCGTGGGTACAGATGAAAAACCCACATATCAAACGAACGGTTTAAGTTAGCACAGCGAAACTGCGCACACTTACTAAACTCGTCATTTGCGGTTCTTAGATACCAGACTCGACCATATTCGTGCGAGTCGAAAACATCACTTAAAATTGTCACGGAACCTCAGACGCTCCTTTTGCCCTCATGTAGGCAAGCACTAGTCGGAATCATATTCGATATTCATCAGACCCTCGAGATGTTGCTGTAGCATAGCTCTGTCCAACTGAGACCCTTTGGTAACAGGTGGCTGTCTTATACACGTTGTAGCACAGAGGCCACATAAGGCAGGACCGCACTGCACGCAAAGGCAACACGTGAACAGGAACGCTACAACGACTCCAATGATCATCAGAATTTTCCAACCCCAAGTCGACATCAGGCCCCAAAACCATCCAAGTAGCGTCCAATCCCCTACATCCACGTGTATGGATTCGGAGATCTTATGCAACTTCGAGATGGCTTGATAGACAGTCGGAGCGTTATCAGGAATGAAAATACAGCAGCTCGAATGGATCACCTTACATACCCCACCTCGATCTGCTAAGATCACATCTAAAACCATACGGTTTTGTAACGTCATAAGTCTATCCGCCTGAAGTTCTGTGGTGATATTACCAAGGGCACTGGCAGTAATATTAGCTGTCGATTCTACCACTCGAGTCAACTGTCTTAGGTTCCTACTATTAACCATAGGTCCCCAAAATGGGAGGAAACCCTTGAAAAAGTCTCCTGCCTCTTGACCGGCAGTATCCTCTTCGCTAATTACGCCCCTCACAACTCTAGTTTTGTGATAATCTGCATCTACAGTAAACGTCGGAGGCAACAAGTTTGCGATAAAACATGAGCCCATGAAGTCAGAGGGCAACCATGCATATGCACGATCATGACAAATAAAGTATGTACCCTTGGCAGCCAAAAACACAGGGGACGAGACCATTGGCAAAATATAATTTTCAGTGCAAGCACTCTCTCCAAGTCGGGCTTTCGATCTACGGCCGCGACCTATTAAACAAAAATTACCAATGTGGGGTACGACCCATATCGGAGGCGAGCTTTTAAGCTGTTTTTCACCAGTGAACACACTATATTCGCCTCTACTTAGGACCCTATAGGCTTGTACCTCTTCTTCAGGGATAAGCGAGGGATCATAGATATCGCTATCTAAATCCTCTATTGCTATAGACAAAGATTTTTGGTACGAGGTAGGACCAGAGTAGGGGGAACGTGGTTCTCGAATGGGGTGGAAACCCAGTGCGCTTCGAAACATTGTTTGAAATGCTCGAGCAGACCCTTGGGAGCTATACGGTAACACCAGATATGGAATTCCCTTATCCGTAGTATGCGGCATCAACCCACACACCCAACAATTAGTAGTGTTAACCACTAACTGATGCTGATGAAGGAGCTGAATAAAGGAATTGTTGCGGAATTCTGCGCGTCTAGCCTGCTCGTGTTCAGGTAAAATGTGAAAAGAATGAGGAGAAACAGTGGAGGTGAGTTTAAGGTCAGGGGTAAGAGTAGGTATAGTAGAAGGCAAGAAGTAAGACATTGTGTAATACACTCCACCCGCCAATAACGCAGAAACAGTCACAAACAGTACGAATATTTGGAACACAAAACATTTGGTACGACTGAGTTGCTGCAGCTTGAATCTTTGTGTTTGAGCTCTTTCCAAGTCCATCAGCTTTGAAAATGCCATTTCCTATGACCGTCCGCAACGTTTCTTGACGCACTTCGTTCTGTGTAGCAATAGTCAATTCCTAGGAGTTCCCAGAAATCGACGGTCTTTAACCTAGCGTCAAGACCTACTAACCAGGAGGAAGTACACGCGCGGCCCTACGGTCTTTATTTCACATATATATATATATGAAAACAATGTCTCTCAGCTGTGGAAACAAAAATGTAAGGAACAAAGCTCAATGAATATGTACAAAATAATTACAATAGAATGAGTGTTCAAACTGATCATGGAAAACGGGATAATGCATTTGTCAAGGGACAGAACGGGTTTTTTTTATTAGTCTTTAGTGCTGGATCTCAAAAAATATCGGGTTTTCCCAGGACGTGTCTGTTCGTTAAACAAAAGATCCGTTGAAGGGACAACGCCCTGTTGATCAGCTAAATGTTCTGGTCTTGAGTCTTCTGATGACAAGTGTTCAATAATGCCTTTTTGCTGCACTGAGGATTCTCCGACAGGTTGTGCGTCGCTGAAAGGTACAAACGCCGACAATCTTTCGGTTTCAGTTGATGCAATGCCTTTCCTCACCCACGAGTCTGCTGGCAACGGAATGGGGACTTTCTTGGTATGGGTGGCATGCACCCAATTTTTCCGCCCCTCGAGACGAACTGCAGTTCTCGTGGCAAGGAGGACCTGATAGGGTCCAGTGAACCTGGGATCCAAATTGTTCTTGCGCGAAAAATTCCGCGTTACCACCCAATCTCCGGGCTGGAGCTGGTGGCCTGGACCCTCCGTCTGTGTCGGCAATGCTTCGTGAACCTGTTGGTGAATTAACCTCAGTTTAGCAGTCAGGTCATGAAGATAATCGATCAACATTGGATACTCAAGTTCACAAAAGGCACCCGGTCTAGGGACCCCCCAAACATTGGCAGGACGACCGAACACTATTTCATAGGGACTGAGCCCTACTCGGGAGTGTACAGTTGCCCTTGTTGACAGTAATGCTAAGGGTAAAGCGTCAGGCCACGAAAGACCTGTCGTAGCCTGAATCTTTGCTAGTTTTAGTTTAAGGGTGCCATTGTACCCTTCAACCAAACCGGCTGACTGAGGATGATTGGCACTATGAAATTTCTGTACAATCCCTAACCCGCGACACACACTCTTCATCACGCTCCCAACAAACTCACTTCCGTTGTCTGACCACACAACCCGAGGCATTCCGTAGCGGGAAAAATACTCTTTGAGTAAAATTTTTGCCGTGGATAAAGCCGTATTATCCTTAAGGGGGTAGGCCTCAATCCACCTAGAAAATGCACACACCACAACCAGCACATACTTCAAATTATTACATCTCTCCATGTGGATAAAGTCCAACTGGATAACTTCGAAAGGGTACGCAGGAGGGGCAAAATGGCCAGGTGGAGTGGGAGTGCCCTTACCAGGATTGTGCATCAAACACACCATACAATTCTTAACCAAGCGTTCAGCACATTTCGTAATACCATCATTCTTCCACACAGGAAACAGCAATTTACAGATACCTTTCGCGCTAATATGTGCTAACCCATGTGTCATAGTCACAATAGCCAGCACATACGCATCAGGCAACATCCATCTTTTCTGTTCCGATAAGTCAG
Source organism: Lissotriton helveticus (assembly GCF_964261635.1). Lineage (NCBI taxonomy): Eukaryota > Metazoa > Chordata > Amphibia > Caudata > Salamandridae > Lissotriton > Lissotriton helveticus. The sequence continues at coordinate 1,029,231,059 of NC_136057.1, forward strand.
TCCAACAACCATTCGCATCCAACTTTCCCGTACTTTCTTTCCACTTCGCCTTTTCAGTCTCGGTGGCCTCATTCTGAATTGCTTTCACACTCTCGATAGTGTTCTCACACATACTTGATTCTGCAGGCCACCTAACCGAACTCGTCACATACATTCGAGTGCTAAGGTTCCGGGCAGTCTCCTTAGCAGTCTCATCCGCAAACGCATTACCACGACCAACATCATCCGTCACCTTACGATGCGCACTACATTTAACAATTGCCACTTGCTTAGGCAACGTAAGTGCATCCAAAAGATCATTTACAAGCTGGCCATGTTGAATCTTCGTACCATGTGACGTAAGGAATCCTCTCTCTCTCCACAGTCGTCCAAAACTATGTGCCACACCAAACGCATACTGGCTATCTGTAAACACATTCACCCGTTTATCTTTAGACAACACACACGCTCTCGTCAAAGCAATTAACTCAGCAGCCTGAGCCGAATTCTGACTTAACCTTGCACTTTCCACAATCGTTCTCAATGTAACTACAGCATACGCAGTCGTCACATCACCGTTCGGCAACTTGAAACAAGAACCATCCACATACAAAGTACCATCGGGATCTGTCAATGGAGTATCTTTTAGGTCAATGCGACCCTTGGTTTCCTCTTCAGTTTTGAGATAGCAGTCATGTACTGCTTCACCACTTGATTCTGTGTCGATCGGCAGCAATGTTGCTGGATTCAACACATTACACCGTTTTATCCGTATATGACTGGCCAGCAACGTCAACTCATATCCAGACAATCTTGCACTTGTCAGATGTTGAGTTTTCGTTCGGTTCAATAGAGTGTCGACTGCATGCGGAACCATTACCGTGAGCATATTATCCATGACTAGACCTGCGGACTGTCGAATGGACGCCGCAGCTGCCGCTGTTGCCCTTAAGCAACTTGGCAAGGCTCTTGCTACTGGGTCTAAAGTCGAAGAAAAATAGGCACATGGGCGTTGCTTACCACCAAAAGGTTGTGTCAAAACACTCAACGCGCAACCATCCCTCTCGTGAACGTATAGTGTAAATGGCTTACTGTAGTCAGGAGTGCCCAACACAGGAGCCGAACACAACGCATCACGCAATTCAGAAAAACTTTTCTGACATTCTTCAGACCAAGGTACTGGGGATGAAACATCTTTGCACGTAAGGGCTATCAATGGTTTCGCTAACAATGAAAAATTTGGAATCCATTGTCTGCAGTAGGACGTAATACCTAAAAAGGCACGAACATCTCTTTGGGTTTTTGGCACAGTCATTCGGGAAATCGCTGCAATTCTCTCTGGGGTCAACCTTCTCCCTTCTTTTGACAATAAGTGACCTAGATAGGTAACTTCTTGACAACAATACTGTAGCTTTGAAGGCGATACCTTGTGGTGTAAGTCATGTAGATAGTGCAATAATGATACTGTAGCCGTTTTGCAAATGGCCTCCGTATCAGCTGCCACTAAAAGATCGTCAACGTATTGAATCAAAGCTGCACCTTTAGGCAATACAAAGGCATCAAGCTGACCTTTAAGTGCTTGGCTGTAGATTGACGGACTCTTCACAGTAGCCCTGTGGAGCGCGTTTTAGCCTAAAACTGCGACCTCCTAATGAAAATCCGAATAGGTCTCTGCTTTCCTCTGCAATCGGGATGCTAAAGAAAGCATTTTTTAAATCGATCACTGTGAACCAGGAGGCAGATGCCGGAATCATTGTTAATAAAGCCGTAATGTCAGGGACCACAGGAAATTGCGGAACCACTATTTTGTTTACCTCTCTCAAATCTATAACAAAACGATACACAGGAGGTTTAGTTGGGTCAGTTCGTTTCAGAATTGGTAATACAGGGCTATTGCACACGTTTCCACGAGTTTCTTCAACAACACCTTTTCCAATGAGATCATACACAATTGCTAACAGCGCTCGTTCACCCTCAAGAGAAATACGATATTGAGGTAAACGCGGTAATCGCGCATTTTGTTTCAATTGAATCACATAGGGTGGAATGTCTAACAGGCCCACGTCATTGGGACCTGTGGCCCATAAGGACGCAGGGAGGGAACTCAATTCCGGTGGGAATTTATCAACCGATAAATACATGGGAGAGATCACTCTCCGTCCCAATGTAAGTTCCACTCCTTCGGGGGAACAATACAATGTTGCATATAATCGTTTCAACAAATCCAGGCCCAAAAGATTTTCACCACAACCTGTAGATAGAATCAGTGGAGCGGTTAGCTCACAAGGTCCAATCATAAGAGGCAAAGGATTAGAGACTGGGTTACTAACAGGGGCGCCAGAGAATCCGACGGAAACATTCGTTAAGCCAGACAAAGGTGCGCCAGGGAGTTTTGAATGCATGATGGAACTTTTCGTCGCACCAGTGTCTAACAGAAAAGGCTCAACTACACCCGATGTAGCCACTGCAACGTAAGGCCCACTCTGATCGACCGGAACTGACACTACTCCCTCTCTTTGTCATTGGCTGTCCTAGTAATGGTCGTTTACAACAGTCTCGTGCTCTACGTAATAATCATCCACATTATACTGTGCAGATCGAACTGACCCCGCATTTCGCTGGTCAAAGTAATTATTTGCATCTGATTGATTTTGATAACGATCACTCTGATTGTGGAATGAACCACGACCTCTACCACGTGGTGCCTGCTGAGGACCACCACCACGGTTTCCTCGTGTCGACACACCATTCAGGCGGTCCCGTAAGGCAAGACAATCATATTTTAGGTGTCCCTCTTTCCTACAATATGCGCACTGATTATACCCAAGTGAAGATCTGGAATCAAAGTTGTCAGAGCGCGGCTGTGTCCTATCGGGCTGTGCTCGTGGTCGATACTGCTGTTGTGCATCATTTTGGTTTGATCGTGGAGGGTATGCTTGCTGCAACAAAACCTTCGTTTTGAGCTCCTTAGTTTTCTTTTCTACACGATCACTTTCTTCCTTTTCCCTATTCTCATAATACTGGGCCGTTGCTAGTATTTGCGCAGGGGTTGAAACTGCCCACGCACTTTCTGAATTCTTTAGTTTGTTGTTTAGTTCAGGCAACAAATTCGACACGAATTTGTCAACGAATAACCGCTGGCCTCCCTCAGCGCCCATGTCCTGGCCGCTGTGGTCGACAAACGCTTCCTCAAACCTTGTAAAGAAATCTGAGACACTCTCGTCTTTCTTTTGCTTACAAGCTGATAACTTATCCCAGTTCACCTTCATCGCTGGCATGAGAGTTTTCATGAGCGTAATGATTCTCTGAGGCAAATCCAAGATCAACTGTTCAGGTTTAGCCCCACCGACTTGTAATGCATCAGCTGCTAGCAGTGCAGCCCAATCACCCCCTAATTCAACTGCGTGATCGGCTTGACGAATTTTAGCCCAAACTGGTTGCGGTACAACATTGCCAAACAACATGTCGATGTCGGCAATATTCATAATAGAAGCTTCTATCAGTTGTGATAACTCCTTATAATAACCAGCCGGATTTTTACGCGGATCGGGTAAGGATTGCTTCACTTGCAAAACTTCCGATCGCTTCCATGGAAGATGTATCCACACCCTTCGAAAATGCGGTAGCACCACAGGGTTCGCATTAGGATCACCAGGCACCCACAGTGGCGGAACTTCTCTCATGGGATACTGACCAGGAACCGCTTTCCAGTTCTCAGTGGTATCATCTAATGTCACCCGAGAATGTGCTGTGGATCTGAATGCTAATAAGCGTTCCACTGCACGTCGTACATCGTCTCCTATAATCATACCGTTCGAAAAGTGACTTTGAAGTTCAATTATGTCGGACGGTACATCATCTACATCATTATTGTACCATTCTTCCCTCAAAAAGTTACACATCTCCTCAAATACGAATCTCTGCGTAGGCTCATTAAACTGAGAAAACGTATCAAAGACTACACGCGGAGTGTAATTAGCAGGATGTCTTATCCACCTATGTGCCATTGTTACTAACGTCTCTTTCTCCCTACCACTAGGGATCTGACTCCGTCTCTGAGGAGTTTCAGATGAATCAGACGAAAATAACGGACCAGAAAGAGGTGAATAAAGAGTAGCAACAGAGTTAGGAACACGCTTACGAACAGAAGGAGAAAGAAAAACAGGGGCAACAACACTAGAGGTGAAGGAAGACATAGTAGGAACGGACAAGGTAGTTGGAGTAGCAGAAACAACAGTCTGCGAAGGTACAGGTACAGGAGCAGTAGGAACAAGAACAGGTGGTGAAACAAACGTAGGGTTAACAGCGGGCTGGCCCGCAGCCGCTGGAGCAACAAGAGGTACAACAGGAGGTACTACAGGAGCAACTACAGGAGCAGTAGCACCCTGTACATAAGGAGGTGGTGATTTCATCAAGTATGACAGCAAGGAATCCTCCTTCAAATCTTCTTCTTTCTTTTCTAATTTATTCGGTAAAACTGGGTAACATTTATCTATTTTCATGTGATGTAATCTAGTAGCGATTTCCATATCTTTTTCTTCTTTGTCTTGTCTACATTCTTTTATAGCTTGCATTACAGGAACGAACTCTTGTTTTTGATTCTTTTTAAGTAGTTTGATTTCTTTCTGCTTGGCCTCTTTACGCCATATCCGAAAGGAATCAAACATAGCTGGCCTAGCTTTCTTTAAAAATAATTTAGCCTCAAGATTATCTAAAATCGAAAGTTCAAAAGTTCCATGTGGTGGCCATCTAAGGTCACCGTCTTTCTTTGTATAGCGGATCCAGTAATCATTATATATTATAGGACCCACACCATGTCGACTATAAAGATCATGTATCGGAGTTCCAACTGGAGGTATCGGACATGAGTCCTCCAACCGGGAATCCATTGCGCAACATTTGAAAATACGAAACAAATCACTATGGCTAGGCATCGTGCACACTAACCTAGTATCAAACTTCAAGGATTACCGAAGCAATAAAACCTCGTGTAAGTCAAAACCCTCGGTTTTTGGCAATTGCAACTGTCAAATAATACTAAGAACCAATACTAAGAACCACAAATGCAATGGAACCATGCAATACAACAAAGCCTTAAGGCTATTACAAAGCTCGGAGAGCTAACCACAAAGCCTGAGGAGGCTATTACAAAGCTCAGTGAGCTATTACCACAAAGCCTTAAAGGCTAACCACAAAGCTTTCAAAAAGCTAGAACAACCACTAAGGACTGGGAGCGACCCACAAATACTTAACTCAGAACTTCAATGGCGTCACCAGGAAGGCCCGTCTATCGTCTCGCTTGTACATAAGGTCTACGCCGGGCGTCGAAGACAGGTCGACAGTCAGGGCATCGGTCCATTGCAGCCATCAGGAGGCGGGAATCTTCGCAGGGAAAAACTTCGGGCCACTTATTTCGATAACAGGATCGATGAAGCGGGGTGCACCTTCCCTCGGAGATTTCACACGAAGTTCCTCACGATCATCAGGCTTTGGACCGGACCGGTACCGCTGAAGTCGCCCCACGTTGGGCGCCAACTGAAGGACTGGACTTTTTAACAGTACCAGCGGTGCCAGGGAACAACACCTATAACCTTCATGGGATACCTGTTTCGGCGCACAAACTACAGAGACACGGGACACTTCCTTCGGCGTCAAAGATTCAAGGTTTATTTACTGCAGGGAACACAGAAGTCACAACAAGTACAACATGTGCAACTTGGGGAGACTGCTTCAAATTGGTTCTGTGGATCGCTCCTTTTATACAAAATTAACTCATAGGACAACATGGTACACAAAAGTTTACAACCTGGTTCCCATAATTATCTCCCAGAGGGGTCGCTTTGGTCACTTTGGTACACATAAGGTCCGGAACATAAGTGCGGAAACATTTGGCGGTTCCCAACTGTAAAAACCCATCTTCCCAACATTAGTGAATTCTAATCGGCAGTAAAACAGATGAAAATAGGGACAAGGACAGGTGCAGAGGAAGATGGAGACAGTGGGGGATTGAAAAGAGTGTAAAAAGGGGAGGTATCGGGAAACACGAGATACAGGCATCAAAGGGACGTGCCTAATGAGATGCACGGCTGAGACAATAAACCGGCACGGCAGAAGCGCCTCAAGCGGGGCCATCTGCCTTACAGTATCATCCCCCTCATCGTAAAAGATATTTACAAAGAACATGTGTCTTCCACAAATATCTTGAGAGTCCCAGGGTAACGAAGCGGACAGTGTCCGTTCGCTGGCTACTTGAGGGCAAGAGACAAAATGGATGCCGTATCTAAGATGGAACCCGTGGGTACAGATGAAAAACCCACATATCAAACGAACGGTTTAAGTTAGCACAGCGAAACTGCGCACACTTACTAAACTCGTCATTTGCGGTTCTTAGATACCAGACTCGACCATATTCGTGCGAGTCGAAAACATCACTTAAAATTGTCACGGAACCTCAACAGTCTCATGTATTAGCCTAGTTGGTAACCCAGTTTCAAACACAGCACGTTTTTAAATTTGGAAAGTACCTCAAAGTTTGGGCACATGTTTTTTTTTTTAACTTGTAGTTCTCTTAACCTGTAGATATTTGACCGCATTGTATCACTGTCTATATGTTTTTTGCCTTTTTAATTATGATGTCTTTTATTTGTACGCTTTTATGATTTTTTGAAACAAAATCGAATAAAGCATTATCAATATCATATCAATATCATAGTGCCCATGCTACTAAAAACATGTAATACAGAGTAAACCACAAGTGACGAGGTGCTCATAAAAACAGGTGCGTGGTGAAGATGCAGTCAGGGGCAGCTCTTCTGTGAGAGCGGAGGAGCATCGCTGCGCCACCTATATAGCCCCCAAAAGCCTCAGAGATGAAAACTAAAATGGAAATAGATGCTTGCACAGTGATGGCAGCAGGGATGATGTTGGGCTACTTCAGCACTTTTCAAAGTGCACACGTCCCTTTGTTTCCAGCACACTTTTGAATTTCCTGACTGCTGATATGTTTTGAAACATTGGCCCAGTTTACTTGCAGGTATTTAAAAGTTGTTCTGTGTTACAAAAAAAGTGACAGTTTATAGCCTTTGGATTCACATGCTCTTTACGATCACAGCAAGACTGTCAACTAGTCCACTTTACTATGCTGTCTTTTATCGCAAAGTTAGAGAGCGGTCACGTAGACGTTACAAGGATGGTGCATGGGCACTGATTTATGCCAAAATGGTGTGGCTATCTGAGGTAGGTGTAACGAGAAGAAATATCCTTATTTTTCCTAGTTACTTCCTCTTTGCATGTGGCCAGTATTCTGCAGCACAAAGGCAAAGAGGAAATAGCTGCAAAGGATAGCTTTCCCTTCCTGCGCAAAAAACATACTTCTCAACAATGTTTTGGCACTAGGCAGCCACAAGGGTGCCAGTACTAGGAGAGCGCAGAAGTGCACCAAATATTTGAAAATAGGGTGCTGTTGTGCTTTTTCCATTCAGGCAGCACAGAACTTCACTTGCTGAGCTGTGTTGCATGAAAAGTTAGTAAATATACCCATCATAAATTTGGCAAAGGTTTTCAGACATAGATTTTGTCTTGGGTATTGTATAGCGCTCCGCTGCCTTTTTGGCTAGGATCACACTACAGAAATAACATATACATACATACAGATAGAAAATCACAACTTGTTAGGAAAAAAGGATATTTTTCAAAGAATAATGGAGAAATGCATCCAAGGCTCTAGCTCGAAGCATTTGTCTGGCAGGTTACAGTGGGGCACTACAAGGTATAGGGATTAGTGCACACCAGTTTTGTTATGTTAGACATTTCTAATTGTGCTCTTTGTTCTTCAGTAACGGGAAATGGTGAAATAAAAACTGTACAGAAACATAAGTTATAATAAAATAAAATCCCTCCATCCATAGGTTATGCCTTCCTACCTGTTCATCCTACATTCAACTCTTGAAGTGCTTTTACCTCAGGGCCTGGGGCACAGTCTGGCTGCAGAAATGATAGCTATGACCCTGGCAAGGGCCAGCTTTAGTGCTTGTGGCACCCGGTGTGACAATCTTTGTTGGCGCACCCTCCTGTGAAAGTAGTGGCATAATGCAAAACTATGGGGGGCCCTGCAGAATTAAATGTGGGCCCACTGAGTCTCTCATATCTCACATATGAACATTGGCTTTAGGCTGTATGATGCCTCCTGAAGGTTTGGGGTTCCCTTGAAGGGTTGCCACCTACCCCACACTGCAGGGGATACAGAGGCCTTCAGCCTTCATTACACCCCTTCACCAAAGACCACCCTCTGCACAGAGTCCTTCACTATCAGCCTCCAATGGTGCCCTTCATCTCCATATAGACCCTATCTTGTGTGTATTTCATATCTTTTAGAGTGCTAGTCAGCCCAGTGTAGTGTTTTGAGCACTTTAGCTCACACACATTGTTCAGAGACAATAACTCATAAATGTGTGTAAATCAATGTGTAGGACATGTTAATTAAGACAATGGGTGCTGCAAGGTGTAGGAGTCACATGTCATTCATACTGGTGGGTACTGTATGCAGGGCCACTGGAATTATGCAGCAGGGGAGGGCCAAGTTATGCTTCAAGCTTGAGTAAATTATTTGGTAAGAAAAGGAACATTCTACAGCTGCAAAATTTGTGATAGTATAACTACATTATTTTCTCATGTTTACATGTTTTAACACTTTCTGGGCATTGTTTGGACCTCATTGGGACCCGTATAACACCTAAATATACCAATATGCACAAGAAAGGTGACCAGTCAACCTTTGCAAAGGGCCTTTGCAACCATGCATATTGTCATCTTTTAAAATCTCACACAGGAGATAGGCATCCCCTGTACAATTACTAACCACTAATCTTCGTTTGTAACTTTGCAATCACCATTTTGGGTAGAGAACAATAAAAACATAACTCACAAGATTGTGTGCATCACTTTAGCTGTATGGTTTTTGTTGTGTAAAGTGGGAAAAAACATGTGCTGGCGGCTAGCCTTTTGGCTTTGTCAATGCATGTTATTTTGTTGTGATTTTTAGTACAACTAGATTGTTGGTAAAGTTGGTGGGCCCTTGAAAATATATATAAAAAAATATTGGCTAAAAGCAAATTCTTTTTTGGTCTCTAAAAGCATGCATTGCCGTAGTAGTCCATGGCACAGAAGGAGATTTCTTTGGATGTGGAAGCGTTCCGTGTGAAACAGTAGAATGCAGTCACTCATAATTAAATTAGCCAGTGGTTAAAGTGTGCTGACATAAATCCCCATGATGCATGTGGTAGTAAGTGAAAGAAAAAAATGGGAATGGCACAACAAAAGGCTGTGAGGGAAGAGGGCTGACTGAATGCCCCTATGCGTAAATATATTATACACAGAAGTTTAGTAAAATCTTAAGGTTTTGTCTAATGCCAGATCTACAAGAAAAAAACCTTATCAACTTTAGGATGACCAGTTTGGAGCTTGTATGGATTTATCTTCGAGTACGAACAGCTTTCTTTGTTCTTTCTTGTATGTTGGTGGTCATGTGCAGAGAGTATTGTTCAGACCAAATTGAGAATTTTGAAAGCGCAGTATTTCTCTGATTGAGGTCTAGCAAAGGTTTCGAGGAAGCCCTAGAATTGGCACCTGGTTGCAGGGTTTGAGGATCTTATTTCTGTTTCCTTTTTTTTTTAACCATACCTGTCTAGCTCGTATTTAATTTTTACTAAAATATTAAACATTACTTCTGAACCGAATATCCCAGCCTCATGTAGTTTTGCACAACTAGACCACTGCAATGCAATATGTGAGAACATTTACATGTACATTTACATGTAAATGGTGCTATATGGATATCCCTAACTATAGATATTTAACATTGCATGCATTGGCTTTGCCTCTAATCTGCGTGCAATGTCAAGGACAGTCAGGGTAGATCTAGCCATTACATTTCATTTTGCTTTCATTTTTGGTACCCACGTACCCCTTTCAACAAATAAAACCCCAAGGTATGTAAATGACGTCACCCGTGATATTACATTTCCTTCACAATAATGAGTTTTAGGTATTCTGGGCTTTAAACCCATCATTATTGTGTGGGATTTAGAAAAATTTACTTCAAGGTCCAGTGACTTCATAAAATCAGCAAAGGTAGTTAAAAGATGCTGTAGGCCAATCGCTGTTCTAGCTAGAAGGTAAGCATCATCCGCATATAGGAGAGCCAAAATTAACTGCTCCCCCACATGTGGGATGTCCCTACTAGCTCCCACTAAAACTGAGTCGAGATTATTAATGTATAAAGTGAATAAAATTGGGCTAAAGGCATCCTTGTCTAACTCCTTTCATAATACGGGTGCCTTGCGTAAGGTTGCCTTTTTGGTAAAATCTCACTGTGGCTGTAAGATCCCGATGTAGATCGGCCATAAAATTTACACTATTCATGTTCAGACCTAATTTTAATTAAAATGACATAATTTGGATCTATTTACTCGGTCAAAGGCCGAGGAAAGGGCCATGAACACCAAATGGAGTGAACCTTTCTTTGCAATCATGTACTTTCCGGCCAATAAAAGCAGATTTAGACACTGGTCCGTAGTCCCTCTCCCTTTCCTAAACCCATATTGTAGATATGAGAGGATATTAGTGTCATTTAACCAATCAGTGAGTTTGCCTAAGACCACTCTTCCTAAAATCTTTACTGCAGAATCTATCAATGAGATTGGTCTATAACATCGTGGACCTCCTCTATTCCTCTTTTTAAAAACCGGGACTATAACTGACTGGGACCATGATTGAGGCAGGAAAAATTCACAAGCTTTATTAAAGACGTTGGCTAGTAATTTAGACCATAATGTTACGTTAGTTTTAAAAAGGTCAGCCGGTACACCGTCCAGCCCAGGAACTTTATTGCTTGACATTTGATCAATAGCCACTGCTACTTCCTTGTCAGTAAAGACTCAAGTATAATTTTCAAATATATATGACGTGCTTGTGGATCCATGGTCCCCCTTATCACCATATATATGTTTGAAATGGTTAAACCACTCCTCTTCCGTAATATTACATTCTATTGGGCTACTAATATTATCTGAAAAAAACGGTTTATTAACAACATTAAAAAACTTAGCCCTATTCCTAATTACATAAATGGACAGTAAGTCATTCCAAGCCTCATTTTTTATTTCGAATTTACGTGTGTATATCGCTAGTTTATCATTTTTCCTGACGATAGCTAAAAAAGGTTTATCTTGTGACCTATTTTTTAAATGAACCAACAGCTTCTGATGAGCAACTGTACAGTTGTAGTCAAACCACCTCTCTCCTCTATTGGGGAATTCCCTACAGATATATGTTAGGGCTCTTCCCACCTGATTACATATTCCAACATAAGCGGTGAGAGTCTTGTTATCCTATTATCAAGACAGAGCTCCATCTCCAAGCCCACTATGGTGACTAAATCATTTTAGAACTCGTCCGGAATGACCTTACACCGCTTAAGTCTACGACCCTGATCTTTTGCCTTAATGGCTAAAATAGACATACATCTGTCTCAGAATTGAGCCCATTCCCCCTGCCAGTATCAGGTGTATAGGATTGTGATCACTAAACTGTGACCACGTAACCGTATAGTCTTTAACATAGGCTTCCAGGGCAGTATTAATAAAGATATAATCCAGACCAATGGCAAGTAACAATGTCTATGCTTTATAAAATAGTAAAACCTGCATGTTTATGGAGGAATAATTTTTTTCACAGTGCACAGGGCGTATTGGACTCCTCGAAGACTCTCCAAATTTGGTTCAGGAGGAGTGGTGGTGTGCCCCAAGTGTAAAAGCCCAAATGAAGATGATCTGCACATGTTTCTGCGGTGTCCGAAGATTCAGGTTTTTTGGGATGCGTGAGTAGTTTTCTGTCAAGTGTCCTGGGGTTGCAGATTAAGGTAAGCCCTGAGTTGGTTACATTTGGAAGATTGGATCTGCAAGGTAAGGGCACAGATGACAATGTTAAGCTTATTTTTTATGCTGTACTTTTGGCCCGAAGAGAGATATGCAAACAATGAGTGTCCCCGGCCCCTCCAACAGAGCTTGATTGGTTACGCTTCATGAGATTTATTGCAAAATTGGATATTTCAGATCAGACAAAGAAAATATATAAATTCTGGAATATTTTTTTGTCACGTTTTGGGTGAAGGGTAGGGTGTTCTGGCATGTAAGAGGTAAAGGTTCAATGATTAAGCCTTAGCCTGCCTCGGCTGGTGAAAGTGTTCTTGGTTTATCAGGAAGATCTGGGGTAAGGGTTTGATTCGCTGTGAAATGAGGCTCCCCAGTTTTCTTTTCCATCAAGGGTTTTTCCTAGAGGGGAGCCTCTATTCTAAAAGGCGTTGGTCTACCCCCCCCCCACCCTTTTGCATCAAGTAAATGAGGTCAAAAAGCCCATGGTGGTATCGTTGAGTTTTGGGCGGCAATAAGGCAAATGAGGATTAAAAAAAATAATAATAAAGATATATTCAATGGTTTATGTTGTTCATCCCACTCAAATCATTGGGATATTGAGGACCGAATTCCGCTAAAGTGTCTTCTAAAGATTCCCCTTGTTGTCTGTGTTTGAAATGTGTTTCCGAATACTTGCCAGGCCTTAGGCTATCAGCAACATGACAATTCTCTAAACATAAATGTATATTAAAATCACCTAAAATAACAATCAAATAAGGTGTGACTTGTTTCTCCTTATAAGACTCCAAAAAACATTTAAGATTATACAGATGCTCAATAGCAGAGGTTCTTTCAAATGAATTATAAAAATTAACAATTAATACCTTTGCTGAGTTAATAGGCTTAATTTCAACTGCTAAACAGTTTACTGACCCAGAGTCCAATTTACAATGGTTACCTGAAACCTTCAGGGAAATCAGTGTTATTAGCCCACCTTTAGGTCTGCCAGCTGTAGATGCCTTGCAGGTTCCCTTAATAAACCATTCCATATAGAATCATCCATTTTGTTTCTTAGCCCTGGGATGTTCCAGCTAAGTATTTTGGCTAACCCTACCCTACTTGACTCATCTCCTCTGGTCAGGTTATTTATGTACTCCCTCCGAATACCAACTTCCTGCTTTTGTGTAGGGGAATCAATGGTTAATCAATCATTACTATCCAACTGGCTCAACCGGGTAAATCTATTTACTAACTCCAACCTACTATTAATTGCGCTTTCTCTTGCAACATCCAACAGAGTTGAGAGAGCAGTGGGATGCCCACTCACCCTCGTCTGAAGGCAATAACCACCACTGAGCTTAGATCTAGTACCCAGCTTGTTCCTATCTTCTCCCAATTGTTGTCTTGAGGGGGGAGTTGGGTTATTAGCCCGTTCAGCCATTTTATGTGGGTAAAAGGAACCCAAATGAAATGCAGTGATTCCCCCTTGACCACAGTGTTGGTTACCCTGGAAAAGCCAGCGCGCTACTTCGCTCTGACTAAAATTGACGACAACACAATCTCCCTCTTTTTGTTTAGCAAAGTGACCAACCCATCCAACCCGTCGAGCCATTATAATATGTGGTGATGCTTTGGACCCTCCCTCGCAGTGTGTTGTACACCAAAATTTGACTTTACGTATAAGCTATTCAGATGTTTTCTACTATTTTGTTTGAGCGGGGGTACCCCAGTTAAAACTGCCACCAATGGTTTAGCCTCAGGAGGTAAATGAAGCCTTACTTGGTTGGCAATCCATTGTGATTTGCTAGATCCTGCCATAAGACTAACTTCAGGCCTCCATTGTGATCCTTTGCTATCCAGCTGGCTAGAATCTATTTTAGTTCCTGAGGAGAGCTTGTTGAACTTCTGAGGCCCTGAGTGAAAGTCAGTAGCACAATCTCCTCACGGGGGTGACACCTTGTCTACGTGTAGTATATTATTTGTACAGGATGATTTACTACGTATTACATTCCCACCCTTCTCCCTGGGGGTAGCGTTAAAACAAGCTGCACCCTATCATTTTCTCTCTAAGCAGGACAACTTCTTCATTATACCACCTACCCCAAATTTCATACAATTAATTAACTCTACTCTTAGTGTCTCAAAAAGAGTATCAATGTGGGCTAAGAATAAGTCTGCGGCTGTAGTGTTAGGATGGAAAGTTAGCCGCTCCTCCATAGTCGGATGACTTCCAAGCCCCTCCTGAGTCATCAGTTCCATATTATTCAATTCTGCCTTGGCACCCTTCTTCCTCTCTTTCTTTGTAGGTGCCATAAGTGTATTCATATCCGGGCTACCACCAACTCCAGATTGTAGTTCCTGACATGAGTTCAGCATAATTTCACTTGCCCGAATAGAGTCACAAGCCCCTGTTATAGAATCCGCAATAGCATCAGTTCCTAGGATTGCATTACATGGGGCTGCCAGTAGAGAGGTATTGCTAACAACTGTCTCGACTCCCATACCCAAATGCGCATCTACATTGTGGATCTCAGTTATTATAGCACCTACAGCAGTGGTTAGATAGGACATAATGGAGGCACAATTGCGAGGTACCTTTGCTTTCATTTTCAACAAGTTGTTAGAACAAGGGAGTTTGCGCTTATCCATGTTGGCTTCAAAAAGAAAGAGGGGTTGCCCAGCCCGGCCTCTATCTGTGGTCAGCGTCGGTGGCGGCTGATTGCCGCAAAAGAGCCTGGGATGTGTAGTCCTGTCCCGCTCCCCCTTCCGATCCCGGTGATGGCGGTAATGGCAGCAAGGTGATAGCAGCAAAGTTAAGGGCTTAATCATTAATACATATAAAATTCCCACTACATTTTTATACAAAAAAAAACAAATAAAAATGTACTACTCCAACTTCACACAACGCACCAGTAATACAATTGTTACATCATACAAAGGTTAAATTTACTTCTCTCACTATAATAAATGCAAAATTCGATAAAATATTGTATTGCAGAGCACTACAATTAATACAACACTAAGAAAAAAATTGACATTACAGAGAGAGAAAGTGTACTATCCCCACTCTAATAAGTGCAACAGTAGGGAAAGTGTTGGATTGCAGAGGGGTAAAATGTACTAGTCCCACTCCACTGAGTGTTACAGTAAGAACAGTGTTGGATTGTGGAGGGATAAAATGTACTATTCCCACTCCAAAAGTAGGGAAAGTGTTGGATTGCGGAAGGGAAAAAAATGTACTCCGCAAAACAATAAAATAATTTCAATAGCAAAATAAAAAAATACAAATATTTAAAAAACACAAATATATTTCATAAAAAAAGTTTTTGAAATAAATGCATGTTAGAATATTAAATATATATCGTACATAATTACAAACATTATTAAAATTGAAATCCAAAAATAATTTTCACCTAAAAAAGTTTTTATGTAAAAATAATTTAGTAACAAAAAATTAATTCATTAAATAATTTTTATTTCAGTTACCACCCACCATATACCCCTACAAAGCTTAAAAGCAACACCTAAAACTTAACTTTCAAAAAGCTAATTATTTATACTATTAACTTAAATATTTATCAAACTAATTATCCATAAATACAAATGTATTATTATTTCATTAAATATAATTTACTTTCCACGAGATACCCCCACAAAATATATTCCTAACCTAATAAAAATTGTACTTACTTCCTACCATATACCCCAACAAAGGCCCAAACCCACAGCTAAAATTATAGTTAAAAAAGCTTATTACACAATTAAAATAATTAGTTATAATTTAAATAATTATTATTAAATAAAAATATTAATATTATTACTTATAGGTCGATTACAATGTTGTTCAGAAAGGCTCCGAATGGGATACTGAATCTCAGAACCAAATTCGGAACCTATGTTTCTGAATGAATAGTATACATTTCCAACTGAACAATTACGATGCACAGAAACCGTTCGGGTTGTCCGAGTCTTTTGGAGCCGATTCGTACAGCTCTAAGGACACAGTTTCCGAGTGAGCGATTACGATGACGGATTCTGACAGCTGTTCTGATTCGGTCTGCCCAACCCAAAATAGCTGTCAGAATCTGACTTTTGGAGCAGGCTTCTCTTTGCCCTGAGGTCTCTGGGTGGGGCTCATGGAGGTACACAAGAGACTCCACTGTTAAACCATGGACAGTGTACAGGCACATTGGAGTGCCCTCCCCAGGGTGCAAGGTTTTTCCCAACCAGCCCTTATTTCAATGGAAACCTGTGTTCTCGTTTGGAACACATGGTCCCGTTGAAGTCAACGCGAGTCCAACTGAAAGATGTTGGAGAAGATCGTAATCAGTTGGTCGGACTCGCATAACCCGATTCGGTCGGAAACGATCCCAAAACCAATTCGGTCAGGAGAGTTTCCAAACACCATTGTAATCTGCCTCTTAGAATTAATTTACTTCTCACCCTGTACCCCTATAAACCCCACAACCCACACCTAAAATTAAAAATTACACAATTAACAATTATTTAACAATTAACAGGCATATGCATCAAAGTAAATACCGGGAGCAAATTGGCAGATTCTCAGAATCTGCCCCTTTGCTCCCGGTATTTTTCCATTTGGGATGCATCATCCCAAATGCAAAAATCACAAGTTAAGGAATCTCTAAATTGAGATTCCTTAAATTGCGATTGCATTTAAGGAATCCCAAATTGAGATTCCTTAAATACAGTGCATGAAAGTCAAAAAAATTGCGAATTCGCTAATAGGAGTAGCAAATTACCATGATGTTGAACTTCATGGTAATTTGCTAAAACTTTGAAAAAAGCACTTTTGTGCATTTTTCAAAGTTTCATGTTGCGCACACACATGCCCTTAGGACATGTGTGTGTGCAACATATGTGCAGAGATCGATTTCAGGGGTGCAACAGGGTGTAATTTTGACACCCTTGCACCCTTGTTATTGCATGAGCAATTTGCGAGTACCTACTGGTACTCACAAATTGCTCATGCAATCTCCAATTCATTCTCATGGGCCTGTAGGCCCATAGGAATGAATGGGACAGCATTCCTTAATTTGCGAGTAGCAATTAAGGAATGTTTAGGAATCACTATTTTAATAGCGATTCCTGCATGCATAGCCTTTTGCTATTCCTAAATAGCGACAGGCTATGTTGATGCACCTGCCAGTATATAATTAATATTAATTAACAATTAATTATTAATTAATTAAAATTAAATTACTACCTACCCTATACCCCTAGAAATATCACAACCGGCACATACACTTTATATATAATTTATTTTTAACACTATTAACATAATTAATTATCAATTAAATAATTAAAATGTAATTCATGTTTAATTATTAAATAACTAATTTAAATTATTTCCCACTCTGTACACTTATATTAAATTACTTCCCACCCTGTACACTTATAAACCTGACAAGTCACACATAAAATTTAAATTTAAAAGATGTATTTCACTATTACCATAATTATTTATCGATTAAAAATGCTTTTATTAGGTTAATCATGAATTTATTAAATTAAATTACTTCCCACCCTGAGCCCCTGAACAACCAAAACCAGCAACGGAACGAAAAACATCAAAACTATATATCCATTACATTTAATAACTACTAAAGATTTTACAAATACATAAAAAAACATAAACAATAATTATACAAAAACATATAATCATATGAATTTAAAATATATACCAAAATGCAAAACAATAATTAAAAACAATATTATAAACATTATATTTTTGTAATCAATCTTAATGATTTCTATATTTTAAAAATCGATATAACTTAACATTAAAATTGATATTCTTGATAACGCTATTCTTGCTGACAATATTTCCATACCAAAATATTTTTGACTTGATATTTCTGCAAGTCGATATTTCCAACTCAATGTTTTGTCTCAACACCACATTAGCCCACTAAGCCACCAGATCCAGCTAGACCAAAGGTTTGTCTTATTGCTTGATCTTCAAATTTCGTAATAGCCTGACACTGCTTCCATGATTAATCCTTGGCCCAAAAGCTACTTTAGGCTCTATTTTAATCAAAATGTGGCCATTATTGAACAGTAAGGCCATCATATTGTCAATCAAAATGGCATTCCCACAATAAAGCTCTTCTACCCACAATTTATAATTTGGGCATTATGTTCACTAAAGCACAGCTTGGTTACACCCTAGTATTTGTAAAAACTATCTGTCTATAATGTCATTCTACTAATAATCTAGTTGTATTTACATTTCTTACCACCAACTTTAATCACCTGTGTCTTCCTTACATTATGACAAACCTTTTAGTGAACAGTATGGGGCTGATTACGATGAGGCTCGGAAAGCCTCCAAACACATTTCGGAGGTATTCGGAGCCTCATCGCGGTTTCAAAACCAACGGCCTCGTTACAATGGAGGCTGTTGATTTGAAACCGGCTGGACATTCCGTCTGGCTTCCGATGGGCTCAAGGAGCCCGTCTGGTAGTTGCAACCGGCACGTAATCCCTATGGATGGCGTTTCACGCCATCTGGATAACGATGATACATTTCTGACAGGTTTTCCAGGCCGGGCTTTCTGACATGGAAAGTCTGTCGGAAAGTGAGTATGGGGGCCCCTAGCAGTGCCCCATTCTTCCTGCGGCCTCCATTTAGGGGCTGAGCCCCCCCTGTTGTTCCCTGCACTGTGTGGCAGGCACCTTTATGTGCCTGCCACGTGGTGCAGGATTGAATAAAAACTCCCATTACTACATTGGAGCTTGTGCTGCTGCTGTTTCCGACCACAGCACAAGCTCCCAGACAGCAAAGAGGGCTTGCAACTGACCCTGTGCGGTTGCATCATAAATCAGCGGTTGGGACCTTTGACCAGAGGTCGTTCTGGCCCGTATCCGCGACATAGTAATAAGGCACTATGTCTCTAAGGCCAACAATTGTCTTTGCAGGCCCATTAGTATCCAATTGAGTACTACAAGATTGTTTGAGTATAGGACAGCATTACCTTTAAAATCATGAATTCTTGATGGATTGCCACTGTACAGCCAGAGATCTTAAGGAAAGTAGGGACTAAGTAGAGAAAACAGTAAGGAAGCCAGAAAAGAGCCCAGTTGTAATCTGTCCTGTATCGGAAACTTTGCGATCATCTCACTACCTTCAATATTAACCTGTGTTCATGTTTTACTATGGAGTTCGTTTAATAATTCAGTAAACCTTTTGTATTCCCAATGTCTGCTAGCTTTGCCCACAACAGATTATTGTCCACTGCTTCAAAAAGCTGATCAACAAAATAAAAGCTTAAAGATCAATGCTCCATGTAGCTATGAATTATGGAATTCAAGGAATGTATGTCTTGTAATGGTTACTGCTCCCTAACCCATTCTTCTAATGCTTGCAGCAGAATTATTTCATGAATGTTTCAGTAGAGAATAGAAAGTGTGTGAGAAGGTAGCGCCTGAGCCCCCCTACTTACCAAGAGAATGTCCTCGAGTCCACGCAGTTAACCATAGTTGAACCTGGATCACCTGGAACCAAAGAAGAGAACAAGCGACCCTTGACCCAAGGGTAGGTCGCTCCCCCTGCCTCGTGCAGCGCCACCAGTGCTCTCCGCCATCTGCCAGTTTTTTGCACTCTCTTTTCTCTCCACAGATTCCCCTTCGTTTTTTTACCTCTCTGTGTGCCTCTGTTCACCCTCTTTTTTTCTCCACAGATTCCCCTTCGTTTTTTGACCTCTCTGCGTGCCTCTGTTCACCCTCTTTTCTCTCCACAGATTCCCCTTCGTTTTTTGACCTCTCTGTGTGCCTCTGTTCACCCTCTTCTCTCTCCACAGATTCCCCTTCGTTTTTTTGACCTCTCTGTGTGCCTCTGTTCACCCTCTTTTCTCTCCACAGATTCCCCTTCGCTTTTTGACCTCTCTGTGTGCCTCTGTCCACCCTCTTTTCTTTCCACAGATTCCCCTTCGCTTTTTGACCTCTCTGTGTGCCTCTGTTCACCCTCTTTTTTCTCCACAGATTCCCCTTCGTTTTTTTACCTCTCTGTGTGCCTCTGTTCACCCTCTTTTCTCTCCACAGATTCCCCCCTCACTCTTTTCCCGTCCCCCCCGCCACCCTTTCCCGCCGTTTTGCCCGCAAATCGGTCTCTTCCCCGCCTACCCTCCCGCCGCCCAACCCCCAATTGACCCCTCCTCCCCCAGATACCCATATGGCGGCCGCTGCGAGGCTGAGGTAGCGACCCTTGACCCAAGGGTAGGTCGCTCCCCCATGCCTCGTGCAGCGCCACCAGTGCTTTCCGCCATCTGCCAGTTTTTTGCACTCTCTTTTCTCTCCACAGATTCCCCTTCGTTTTTTGACCTCTCTGTGTGCCTCTGTTCACCCTCTTTTTTTTCTCCACAGATTCCCCTTCGTTTTTTGACCTCTCTGCGTGCCTCTGTTCACCCTCTTTTCTCTCCACAGATTCCCCTTTGTTTTTTGACCTCTCTGTGTGCCTCTGTTCACCCTCTTCTCTCTCCACAGATTCCCCTTCGTTTTGTTAGACCTCTCTGTGTGCCTCTGTTCACCCTCTTTTCTCTCCACAGATTCCCCTTCATTTTTTGACCTCTCTGTGTGCCTCTGTCCACCCTCTTTTCTCTCCACAGATTCCCCTTCGTTTTTTGACCTCTCTGTGTGCCTCTGTTCACCCTCTTTTCTCTCCACAGATTCCCCCCTCACTCTTTTCCCGTCCCCCCGCCACCCTTTTCCGCCGTTTTGCCCGCAAATCGGTCTCTTCCCCGCCTACCCTCCTGCCGCCCACCTCCCAGCTGACCCCTCCTCCCCCAGATACCCATAAATGGCGGCCACTGCGAAGGCGCGCCTAAGTCAAGCCCGTCTGCGCCCGTCCGCGCCTGGACCGTGCCCAGCACCAGGACCCCTGGCCCCCACGACCCCCACCCACCCGCCGGACCTACGACACCGCCACCCTTACCGCCCTCAACCACGGACGAACACCGGGTTGCTGCCGCGCCGCCCCGAAGCGAGCCCACGGACCTTTCTCCTTCCGCAACTGCCGTTTCACCTGCCTACGAACACCCAACGCACTCAACGAGAACAACTCCCCCGGAAACAAACTCGATTGCATCCTGATCAACTCACGATCAGTCCACAGGCACGCATCGAAATATGGAACCGCATCGACTCCACAACCCCGGACATCGCCTTCCTAACCGAGACCTGGATGAACCCCTCCTCGGCACCCGACATTGCCATAGCCATCCCCGACGGCTACAAAATCATCAGGAGAGACCGCACCAACCGCACCGGAGGAGGCATCGCCATCGTCCACAAAAACTCCATCCACATAACGACCAACACCGACAACACGCTCCCCGACGCCGAACACCTCCACTTCTCAATCCACAGCGACCCCAAGACCACCCTTAGAGGCACCCTCATCTACAGACCACCGGGACCTCGCACAAAATTCAGCGAAGACATCGCAGACTTCATCAGCCCACACGCACTCCCCTCCACCAACTACATACTCCTAGGGGACCTCAACTTCCACCTGGAGAACCACGCCGACAACAATACCACCACCCTACTGGACAACCTCGCCAACCTCGGACTGAAACAGCTGGTCAACACCCCCACCCACTACGCCGGACACACACTCGACCCGATCTTCTCCTCCAGCAAACACATCTCCTTCAGCCACACCACCAAACTATCCTGGACGGACCACAGCTGTGTCCACTTCAGCTTCAAAAAAACCACCGCACACCACCACGCCCAACAACCACCAAGAAGACAATGGAACCGAGTCACCACCGAACAACTCACCACAGCCCTCTCCCAGAACCCACCCACCAGCACCGCAGACCCCAACGAAGCGGCCACCAACCTCACAAACTGGATCTCAGACTGCGCCAACCTCCTGGCCCCCCTGAAGACCCAGGTATACAAAAACAACCACAAGAAAAACTCCTGGTTCACCCCCACCCTCAAGGACTCCAAAAAAGAATGTCGCACCCACGAAAAAACCTGGCGCCTCAATCAAACTGACGAGAACATGTCTGCTCTCAAGAACGCCACCCGCAAACACCACCAACTCCTCCGCGCAGCAAGAAAATCCTCCTTCAAAGACAGGCTCGAAAACAACGCCCACAATAGCAAGGAACTATTCGGTATCGTCAGGGAACTCTCTAACCCCGATGCTAAAAACAACGCCATCCCCCCTCTCAGGATCTCTGCGACTCAATCGCGGCTTTCTTTCACCACAAGGTCACCGATATTTACAACAGCCTCTCCACATCCAACACGAACCCACCACCGGAATCCGACACTGACAACACTACCACCCACACCTGGAACCCAACCACCACCGAGTAAACCACCCGCATCATGAACTCCATCCACTCAGGATCCCCATCCGACCCATGCCCGCACCACATATTCAATAAAGCCAACAACATCATCGCACCCCATCTACGAGACGTCATCAACGCATCACTCACCACCGCCACTTTCCCCGAAAACTGGAAACACGCCGAACTCAACGCCCTCCTAAAGAAGCCTACAGCAGACCCCACCGAACTCAAAAACTTCCGGCCCATCTCGCTCCTCCCATTCCCCGCCAAAGTGATTGAGAAGATCATCAACACCCAACTCCCCACCGCCCTAGAATCCAAGGACTCACTCGACCCCTCACAGTTCGGTTTCAGAGCTAACCACAGCACCGAGACCGCCCTCATCGCAGCCACAGACGACATCAGATCCCTGACAGACAAGGGAGAGACCATAGCCCTCATACTCCTGGACCTCTCCGCAGCCTTCGACACGGTATGCCACCGTACTCTAATACAACGCCTCAACAACGCCAGCATCCGAGGCAAGGCCCTGGAATGGATCACCTCCTTCCTCTCCAGAAGAACACAGAGAGTCCGTCTCCCCCCCTTCAGATCTCCAGCTACTGAAGTCATCTGCCGCGTCCCACAAGGGTCCTCCCTCAGCCCCACCCTTTTCAACATCTACATGACCCCTGTGACGAACATCGCACGCAAACACGGACTCAACATCATATCCTACGCCGACGACACTCAGCTCATCCTCTCCCTCAGCAACAACCCCACCTCAGCAAGAACCAGACTACACGAAGGCATGAAGGAAGTAGCGGACTGGATGACAAACAGCCGGCCTCTCCTTCAGACGGCAGCTCAAGACCTGGCTCTTTGAGCACTGACCCCCCCCCCCCAGCGCCTTGAGACCCCCACGGGTGAGTAGCGCGCTTTACAAATGCAATGATTGATTGGTTGAACAGGGAAGATACCGCGACAAACGACACTACCGAGGGACCACTGTGTTTCCAGAGAGGGAGGCAGTACTCCTACAGGCAACAACCAATCTCCTGGGAGGGGAGGTACAGAAAAGGACACTGCCGCATGTCAGGAGGAGAATGAGAGAGGGACTGGAAAGTAGGAAGAGGAAGGGATCAGCGGTCCACCCAGGGAGAAGCCACGCATCAAAGCAGACATTTCTGAAGATGCAGCCGGCCTGGACGAGACACCTGAAACCTGGAGTGTGGATTGGTGGACACCATCAGAGGATGCTGATGAGCCGCTTCAACACAGTAGAGTTTTGACGTAGCGGTTGAGTGTTGAAAGGGAGGGTATGAGATTGTTTGGGGAGGAAGAGGGAGAGGTCATGGTGTAGGGTTGTTTTCCTTTGGGGCCGCACTGCATTTCTTTGTTCTATGCCAGTTAAGAGGAGCTAAATCATATTTATTTTTCGACTTAAATAAGGGAAACCGTATTTATAAGGCACTGTGAAGGATTATTCTGAACCGATACCTCAGACCCAGGTGACATTTAACCTGGTACGAACCCTGATCACTGTGCCCTAATTGGGAAAGGAGTGGAAGAAAGCCTGAGACCTGTAAAAAAAAGGGAAAATCAAGGGTATAACACCCCAGCAAATTAGGTGCATGCTTCCATTACAAAAGAGTATTACACTTCCCCCTGCTTTGAATGCACAATACAGGCGTGGTGAAGGATTAAAAATGGATTATCTCTAACTATGAGGCCGATTCCGATGTCCTCCAGAGGCCTCCGAATGTGATTTGGCTTTCCCAAATCCAATTCGTAGCCCTTGTTTATGACAGAATCATACACAGGTCCAAAAGACCCAGTACGATGCGAAGATCGCAGATGCACTGACAGAATTGTTTCCAGGACCTGAACCTGTCCATACGACTCATTCGTAGTCAAAGCGTGACGTGCTATGGATCCGAATTCCGACCGAGAAAGGATGATGCACGATTTGGACAGCCACTTCGACCTCGGTCTCAGCGAGATAAAATGGCTGTGGGAAGCGCACTTCGGGGGGGCCATAGCAGGCCCCCCTTCATCCAGGGACCCTCCGAATCTGTCACAGGGGTGTGCCCGTGGGTCCCCCCGATCCAAGCATGAACAGTGTGGCAGGCACGCTGGGGTGCCTGCCACAGGGTGTACACTTTTCCCCACCCACCCCTTATCTGCTATGGAAGCCTGTGTACGCATCTGTACGGGAGTGCGAGTGAACTGAGTCCATAAGCATACAGCAGCATCGTACTCAATCGTTCGGACTCCCGGAGAACATCTCGCTCGGAAAGCCCTCTGGATCCGAATTGTACAGAGGGCTTTCCTAGCGAGATCGGAATCGGGCCCTATATATTTACCACTGTTTTCTTTCTCTGACACTCCAGATGGCACCATCTTGAATGAAGAACCCTATAGAAAGAAAAGAAACCAACAACATTTCAGTATTTTACAACGAACAGTAAACAGTATTGTCCCTTTGCTGTCATTCTTATTGTTAAATATTGGATGGATTTGTTAGCATGAGCTGAAACCCATTTTGTATTTCTGGCATCCATTTTAGTTAGCCTTGTGCTGCCACGTGCTCGCCATGTGCTCTGTCCTCCCTCAGTGTTGACTGCTCTTGTAATCTGCCTAGAAACTAACTATATTCAGCATCTTCCAAATTCGCACATGCTCAGTTGAGCTTGCAGCTGTCATTGCAACTGTTCCTAGTCTGTAAATGTCAGGATGTGTTCACCAAAATTAGCAACTGTTAGCTCCTCCCACTTTGTTGAGCAAGCAGTTCTTGCATGCCCATATTAGTCATTTTGCATGCTTACATGTGTCAGGACTGCCCCTTGGTCTTATCGTGACTATGTAACCCTAAGCATATATAAGTCCCCAGTTTTCTGTACTCGTCAGACTGCCTCATTCAGTTGCTAAGGCTTCTGTGTGACGTAGTCTCCCTCATTTGAGGTTAATAAAGATGTTCTTTTTATATTTCAGCTTCTGTGCCAATTTCATCTTTGTTGGTTTAAAAGGACCAAGTATCAGTGGGACCCCTGAGAAGGTTTCTATTTTCTACAAATGGCGCTTCAACGTGGACCTCATCAGAGTAGTGGCTATCTAAGGATTAATCTTGTCAGGAGACAGAAATCTACTGAGGAGGACAGGACAGGACTCTACTAAGGATGTGCTCTGTGCACGGAGATTCTGGGGATTCTCTGTCTCTGCAGCCCAGTATATTTCTGATCTTCCTGATTTTGATCCTCCACATGATGTCACTCCTGACTGAGAACCTTTTTGGCGTGAGTATTCTAAAAAGACCGTTAGGTCATTCAGAACTTGGCAGTTAGAATTTGGATAACCATTTGTTTGGCAAGCGTCGTTCTGCGGCGCTTGCTGTTGGTTTGATGCCTTGGATTGGTAAGGTGGTGGATTTGTATGGGATAGATATACGAATTGCAATTTGTGTAGGCAGGTAATGAGGAGATTTTTCTCTATTTGAAATTTTTTGAACAGCGCAACGTACAAAGAGTACCTTAAGCGCTACTTTGCGTATAATATTTGCATATTCTGCGATATTTTTGGCATGCCTGTTTCAAGCACACATCGAATAATGTGTTGCTTTTTGGAGGTACCGTAGTGAGATGTGAATTAAATTAGCCGGCTCCCCTGAGGGAATACCTAAATAGGTTTAGGTATAAAAACATATTTCTTCCTTGGTGATTCTGTATCCCCAGGGAATTAAAATATGAAAATAATACAAACAAGGATCCTTTTTCTGCGCAATTTTATGAATGGAGATATGCAGAGCGATTTTTTGGTGTTCTGCCAGCCAAAGCTAGTGAATTGAGTGTATTTTGGCTTCTTGGAAATAAAACAGTTTGTTGGGCTGTTATTTTTGGCAGGGTTTTTTTGGAATACTATTGAGAAGCTCTTCTTGTAAATATGACTTACAATTAGTATTTACAAATGGTTTGGTTTAAAAACAGTTTGTGGGCTGTCTTTTGTTTCTGTCTTAAGTGTTTATCTGTGAGTTAAATGTGTGTTTAAATGTTTATGTGGTTTGGGGTTTTACATTGCAACTTCTGTGAGCGTGCTGTATTGTGTGTCTTGAGTGTTTTACCCCCTTCTGTATATGTCTGGAATTAGCTCAATGTGTTTGTCTGTGTTTTTTTTGCTGCCATCAGTCTGGTATGTAAAATGTCATTTAATTAATATTAAATAAAAATTAAATAAAAATCCAGAAATTAACCATATGATATGCTAAATAACTGTATGTTACTATTAAATTTATAGAGTAAGCAATTATGCACATGTACAAACGGCCACAATGCTTAAAAGATAAAAGTAGAATTCACATGGAATAGGGATAAAATAGGCCTAAAAAAACAAAATTGTGTGTTTTGCAATAAATAAACAATGAGATGTTACACCATTTCCCTTAGATCCATTGTATTAGATATTAACAGGCAAACACATCATCTGAGTAAATTGGATTTTGCTGAACTAAACACATATTATAGAACATGCATTGAAATGCCTCAGTTTTAAATAGACTGCCACCGTGCTTCCATTTCAACACTAAAAAAAGCTTTACAACAGCTGTGTTTTAACTGCCGCTTAGCAGCAGCTGTTGTTTTAATTGTAGGCCACGGAGAGACAGAAATGTTGACTCAGCCAGGATTTTGTCAGTTAAACATGGGGTAAAATCCTGCATTTCAGACTGCTGTTTTAAAAAGTTACAAAAATCAGGTTCATTATTTTAGATAACAGGAAAACATTTAAAGTAAGGATTTCCTTTCTTAAGGCCTTTTACATAAGCACATTCTTTGTTCTGATGTTTAAATAATGACTATGACTGTCCTTTTTAAAAAAATGCCACAAAATGTTTCATGTTCCAAGTTTGGCTTCTGTGCTTAGGCTTACGAATGAATGCATCTACATATGATAGGCAAGGAATGAAGCTTGCTTTTCCTATGTGGAATTATCAAAATGATTGGTTTTATTAAAATATATATATATATATATATTAATTATGATTTGTTTTTACAAAATTAGTGCTTTTAAATTTGTTTTTTAATATTTATAAAGCTTAATACTCATACTGTGACCTCCTAGCATCAAAATTTAATTTAAGTTGTGTTGTATCACATAATGAGGAAATTTGCATATGAAATATCACTCTGCACAGGCGTAATAAACTAATTTTTATAACGGTATATATGATGTATGTTTAATTTCTCACTCCTGGGCTATCTAGAGAACATTCTGAAGATGACTATTATGCAAGCAAATGATAGGATATTCATTTTTAAGTGCCCCAAATATCAAAGTCGAAATTAGGCAAAAGTCACTAATTTAAATAACACTTTTTGCATTCAAAGCAGCTTTAGGCTTCAGTAAATGCATACATTTAGGTATAATACAAATAGCTGACTTTTATATTGTTAGACAAGTCTACCGCACACTGCTTATAATTGAAAATATGTATCAAAAATGAGCAGAAGTTATTTTCTTAACCCTAAACTGACAAACAGGGGAATGGGGCTGCATTCGGACACAGAATAGGACAGCTGGGTTAAATGTCAGTTCTATATTTAGAAGAATAGCATGGCTCCCAGAGTAAAGTTTGCTTTGACATTTTGACATCTGAAACTTTTTGAAAGACAAGATGGCAGCGCAGGGAAAGAAGGAGGATTTGTGCTTATTTTTTGTTGGCAAAAGCAAGTTTTTATGCACTCATATGAATATACCACAATACAATTGTATAGGTGAGCTTGGCCATATATACAGCACTAATGCTTTTAGTTAGTGGTTACTAGGGCTGAGCCAATGAAATTTAGCTTGAATTCATTCGCTCTCATGTTTCATTTGTACATTTGCTAAAAGGATTGGGGTTTGGGTATTCATGTTTTATAGTTCTCTCAAATGTGCTATGTACCTCCTATAACTTTGTGTATGCCCAGTTGCTACACATAGGGTTTGATAGTGTTGACAGAAGTGAAACCTGTTTCAGGTATCCTACTGTCAAAATGGGGGAAATAGGCTAGCTCCTCTACAAATTAAGGCTAGGTGATATGTATGTTGCTCTCTCCTTTTCTCATTTTTTTAGCCTGTCTAAATTGTCTGTGAAATAGCAATGAGACATTTAATTGGTTATTCAGTAATACTGTTTTAAACAATTGTTAGCATTAATAAAATGAATAAAAATATATGTTATGTTACTTCCCATCTTGTTTGATGAAATTATGACAGAATATATAGTCTAGATTGTTGTTCCCTTATTTGACCTTTAAGGGGAGCTAGATGTGGGTAGTTTTTGTTCTAAAATTCTTAGGTGATAACACCATTATTGTATGTTATTCCAGGCTACATAGTTTTGCAAGGGCATTGCTAGTTTTTTTTTTAGCTAGTCCATGTAAATAAACTGACAGTCCTTATTGGAGCTGATGTTGCATAGTTTGGATCATGAAAAGTAGAAGGCAGGGAAGATGCCGATGTGATCCTTAGCAAAAAACAATTTTTTGAAGAAAATGTTTTATAGAGAGGAAACCCTGTTAAATTAGCAGTTTTAGATTTCTCCTGCTGCTCCTATAACATGAGAGCATGGTCCTACGCGTACAATGTAGGTGCTTTTATTAAGAAGAATCATTTTAGAAGTGTCTGCAGTCCTGTACAAGTAATGTAAAATTTATGAGCAAAAGTGTAGAACATTTCCTTTTTTTAGGGTTTTCAGATTAGCACACAGGAATACACCAATGTAAGGGTTTAGGGTATGTCTGTGTTGTTTTTCTCTTTTCCTCACAATTTAGTAAATTAATACAGAGTTCATTGGCTGCTTGGGATTGGGTGATGTTCCTTTTAAACTTGCCAATAGGTCCAGGCTGTTATTTTTTTTACTCTCACATAGATAAATGAAGTGGTTCTTGGGTGCCTTGCTAATATATGAGTCGTCCCAAGACTAGGAAATATTTTGAGACTATCCTCTCTGTTGATAGACTGTTTCTATGCCTTGTCTAAAGACATTTTGTTCTGTCCACCAATAAATATTTGCTGCCTTACAACCATTGCCAGAGGGGCCCGGACATCAGATTCAGCCTGGAGAGTCAGCGTCAGCACCAGTCCAGCTTGAAGCCAAAGTGAAGATAACCATCACAGGCATTGCTGGCAACTAGGACCTCAGTGAAGGCGGAAGCCCTGAAATTAATTGTGTACCCCTGCCACTGTCTTGGGCGAAAGACGGGATCACAAATCAGAAAGGAGAAATTGTGGTTGATGCCCAACTGAGAGTCACAGACCAACCAGAATGGCGAGGAGGCTTTGGTTGAGGTGACCCCTTTTGAAACAAGGGTTGCTTCAGAGATCCTAGCATCAGGCCTCTGAATCCTGGTCCTAAAGTGAATGCAAGTTTGCACCTTTGTTTATTGGTCAAGAGATACCTGGGTACACTGGATTTAATGTGTGGCCCCAACGAATGAGCAGTGCGCCAGCAGAGCAATACAGGAGTTAGGGATGGACTTGAGTTTAGGGTACAGATGCTGTGTCTCTGGTGCCTGTTAGATTGAAGTGAAGAAAACTGGTGCACTGCCTGAGACACTGGACAGGATCGCTAAGAGCATTTGCCCTGGTGGGAGACTGCCCTATCCTGAAAGAAGAGACTTTTCCCTTGAAACTGGACTTTGATTCTTGAGTTGCGAGTTGTGCAGCTCCATAATGGAAACAGCAAGAGCCTGCCTGTGAGGCTCAAACGGACACAGGGAGAAGACTCCCCTCTGGCCTGGTTGTACAGCGGCTTCAATTTTCTCAAGGACTTCTTTTTCTTGTTAATAATGTAAGTGGAGTACCAATCTTTTCAGGATGGGCCCTAAAAATCCAAGCATTAATACCGCGCCTAAGGGAGCAACCACAAGGGCTGCGGCTGCTGCGAACACTCCTGCTCCGTCTGGTCATGCTTCACAGGAGCAAACGGATTAGTTAGTGCGGATAAGGGGGCCAAGGTACAAAGCGTGAAGAACACTGGTAAGCCTAGTAAGGAGAGTAACAGTGTGGGTGTGACAACGGATCCTAATGTTGCCATACAAGGTCCTAAAATAGTAATTCCACCAATATTTAATAAGAAAAGAGCCCCAAAGGCTATCAACGACCAAACCTTGATCCCTTCTGATTTAAATTAAATAACTAAGACTAAGACTGTAGGTGCAGAGTCAACCAACAACGCTCCAAGTTTACCAGCTGAGAACAACCAGAATGTATCGGTCAGTGTTGTGGCAGACCTTTCAAGGTCAGAGCAGGTTTGTATTGGCCCTGTACAAGACTTGCTGAACCCCTTGTTTGAAAAAGAAAGTGTGAATGACTTGGATTCATGCGGTTTAGGGGGGAAATTTTATTCCATGTCAGATGTCTCAGCGGTATCAGAGGAGGATGACAGCTTAGATCTTGATTGGGCAGACAACAGAAGTCTAGCCTGCTCTGTAAATATTGAGGAAGAGGACAATCTCTCTCCAGTCTCAGAGGGTAACAATACGGTATTAAAGCCACAAGAGATGTTGAATTCAAGGCCTTTGCATCTACCTAATAATGACGGCTCTCCTTTACTGGTTCCTAGGCCAGGAACAATGGCAAAAGGTAAAGAGGCTCAAGGGCCTCCCCCCTGCGAGGAATCCAATGCTAATATCAGTTTATCTACGATATATCAGGCTATTATGCTTCATCGGGAAGAGACAAAGGCTGAGAGTTTACGCATTCATGGGGCTGTGCGTAAACTACAGAACACTGTGCGCCGCGTAGCAAAGACATGCTCTGAACTTAGAGCAAGATTGGGGGAGGCTGAAGGAAGGATTTCTGTTATAGAAGATGACTTTTCCACGTGCAAGGCCGATGTTTCTGCCCTACATTCAGTCCAGGATGACGTGAACTGGAAACTGATTGACATGGAAAATAGGGCGAGGAGAAATAATCTAAGCATACTTGGGGTTCCCGAAGGTTTGGAGGGGAAAGATATCTGTCAATTTGTGATTGACTTGTGTTTAGAAGCATTCCCTGAGCTAGGTGAATGGAGCTGGGAGCGTGAGCTCCAAAGGGCACATAGATTCCCCTTCCAAGCTAGGAGTGTCCCTAAGGGTACGGAGGCCAAACTAAGGGCAATACTTATCTGCCTTAATAATTTCCTATTATGTGAGAAGCTTTACGACTTGGCTCGTCCTGACCGTAAACGAAAGGCTAAGGGTTGCAAATTTTTCGTGCACCCTGACAACTGTCAGGCTACTGTCCAGGCTAGATGGCATCTGCGCCAACTTATCTCACCGCTTCAAGGGAAGGGAGCTCAAGCTTTTTTATTAAATCCTTCAAAGCTTAAAGTCATCTTCAAGGGTAAAACTTTTTTTTCTCTTCCGAAATAAAGGCTAAGGTGTTCTTGGAGACGCTTTAAGGAGTAACATCTCAGCTGGCCTTGCTGCTCTGTCTCCTCTGCCCGGCTTGGTCCTCTCCCCTATTTTCGCTAATGCTTGTATGGTGTACTTTCTTTTTTTGAGCTTTTTTGCCTGATTATTTGAGGAAAACGTATTCTCTCGGCAAGGGAGAGTGGGAGGGGTTGGGAGGGCACTTATACCTTTCCCTCCATCGCACATAGGGACCATTCAGTCCTTTGCCTCACTTGGAAAGGTTGGGGTGTTCTTTGGGAGAGTGGGGGGGTGGGAGCTTGAGTCTGAACGGGGTGGGGGGTGTTGGGCAGGTTTTGGGGGCAAGGAACAAAAACAAAAGCAAACTTGAGAAAATGAATCAGGAGTATTCAAGTCATTCATGGCTCACTAATAAACATTTTAGAAAGCTTGGAATTTGTGACCATAAAGCGCAGCATAATGTTGTAATGTGTATTCGGAATTCTGTAATAGCCTTGCTCTGTCTGTTGATACTTTTATCATTTAAAGATGGGTGAATTCGCTATTTGTTCTTGGAAAGTCTGTGGGTTAAACAACCGGAAGAAAAGGGGGATTATGGCGCAAATTCTTAAAACTATGGGGGTAGAGTTACTGTGTATCCAAGAGACACATATTGTTTGGAATAATAGGGCCTGGTTGAGAGATTTGGGTTACGAAATTGCCTCCTACATACAACAGGGATCTACAACTAGAGGGGTTGCTATTCTAAAGAAATATGGATGGGGTGAGTGCAAGCGTATGAAAGCTGCTCAGCAGGGGCGGTGGGTAATCATTGAACTCAAGATCGAAAGGTTTATTTGCACGATATGTTCATTATGTGGCTCTAATCTGGACGATTCTGATATGCTCAACGATATTAGTATTGAGCTCGCCTCTTGGCCGTCGCCCATTATTCTTTGCGGAGATTTTAATCTTCATTTATGAGGAGACTTTGATATTCGTACTAATACCGCTATGAAGGTAAAAAAAAGGGTTTTAAAGCAACCAAGAGTATTATTAATGAGTTTGGGGTAGTGGATGTCTGGTGGCTTAAGAACCCGGAAGATCCCGGGTACACATATTACTCCTCCCCACATCAGAAACATGTTCAAATTGATCATTTCTTCGCCCCTATCGAGCTATTAACGAGTGCTAAAATTGAAATATTACCTAAAATATTATCGGACCACAGCCCTATTATCTTGGAAATTAAAATAGAAACCCAGATTCAACGCAATAGGAAACCATGGACATTCAAGCGCCAGCTTCATGTAGATCAGGCGTATATAGAACACATGGTTAAATGGATTCCCGAGTTTTTTTATTTTAATTCTGGATCTGCCCCAGTCAGTACAGTGTGGGACGCGTTCAAAGCAGGTGTCTGCGGAGAGACACTTAGCTTTTCCATTAATAAGCAACGAAGGCTACGGGTAGAACAAGACATGGAGCTGAGTAAATTACGTGCTTTAGAGATCGGGCTGATGAAGACTAGCAGCTCCAGACAGGAATTTGAACAGAAGGGAGCAGCTCTTGCCATTCAAAAAATGAAGGTATATCAAAGCTTTGCTAATAAATTAGCTGCTCAGGTTGTGGTGCACCGGGCTGATCTGTACGAGGTGGGGGGAAACGCGGGACGATTATTAGCTATAAGGTTAAGGCAGAGGGAAACGGCTAGGAGGGTTGAAGCGATACAAGACTCTCAGGGATTAATACACACAGACCCTGCTAACATTTTGGAAACTTTCAACGAATTCTATAGACATCTCTATTCAAACGATGAGGATCCGGAAATAGCTGAGAACCTTAAAGAGTTCTTGGGGGATCAAGAATTCTCCAAGCTTACTCTTACCCAGAAAGAAGAACTAGAGGCCGATTTTACCTTAGAAGAACTCGAGGTAGCAGTCCTATCATTGGCTATGGGACAGGCAGTCGGTCCAGACGGGATCCCACTGGAATTTTTCCGTACCTTTTTCTCGAGACTGAAGGAACAGTTCTTGAAGCTGTGCCTGACTGCACAGAGGGGATCCCCCGCGGCCTCTTGGCAAAATTCAATAAAAACTGTGTTTCTTAAAAAAGACTCTTGCCCTCCTCATATAGGCCAATCTCATTAATAAATGCCGACAGCAAGGTTTATTCTAAAATTATAGCTACTCGCCTATCTCAGATCCGTTTTTAAGGAGGATCAGCTCTTTGCAGCTCTTCATCCTAATTCTTATGGCCCTGTGTGGTTCTCCTGGTCCCAGAAAAGATTGATGTTCTAGCCCTCATAAAAGGAAAATGTCAAAGTCAATTGGAAAATGTTTTTATTAGATATGTGCTGTTGGCTATTCTGAAATTAAAATGAATAGTCACTCTATTTTCTACAAAATTACCTTTCATTTTGCGTGTGTCATACCACAATAAATTTCAACATTCACAATCCTACCCAGCCTCCGCATGTGTATATCTGCCCAGCTCCCCCACAAACTGAAATTAATTTATAAGCAGCGGATTTTTCTGTTTCTACCTTGTTTTTATAAACCAGTGTGTTTAACAAGCCCCTACAACTATCTGGGATCATTCCTGCAAACGTAATATACTTAAAATATGGAAATAGGAAATCTACCTAGATTTGGGGGGGGCACTTATAAATAATGACACAAGCAGTGAGGGTACTGGAGAGTCCAAATATTAATGTATAAAAAAATATATGAACTACAAGAGTTGCTGATCTGATCTTTCTATATTTGCCTTCTCACACAATCAACTAAGGTACATTTTATCCAACATCAAATTATTTGCACAAATGAACAAACAGAGGCAATAAATTGGCCTACAAGTTGTCCCAATTAGAGGCTCAAAGATAGCCAAGGGTGTTTTTTTAACATTGAAGTAGCCCTCAGAGCAATGAAGTAGCCAACATGTGTTTATTTGAATCCTGTCTCCATTTCTTCAGGGCTAAGGAACAAAGAAAGAGAAAACAAAGCAAGAGATTAATGTCAAAAATACGCGGGTAGAGTAGCAGCCAAGAGTAAGGTTACTAAATACTCTCTCAGAAACATGAACCTCTATGAGGACAGGAAAAAATGTTGAGAGATTACTGTTGATCACTATTTTGTGTTTCAATTAGACACAAGTGAAAGCACATGTTGCTGGAAGTAGCGGAATAAGATTAGACAGAGATTCCCAAGACCAAATATACAGTCAATTTGAGACAAGGGAATAAACAGGTTGCTGAAAGTAGTTGCATGAGACCAGACAGGAATTCCCAAGACCAAATAGACAGTTAACAAGTCCCAATAGTAAACAATTCCAAAAGAGATGACATATAAAGCAAGAAGAAAGAGAAATAGAAAAATAAGAGAAGATAGGCCAAACTTACCAAAGTCCACCGTAAAGAATAAAGAAAACACCAAGACGCGGTCCAAAGCTATTCAGGTCCTGCACAATGCTGATTCAATATGGTATGAGGCATATGGATATAAAATCCTAAAGACATACTATCCGGTTATCATAAAGAAACATGCATAGCATAAATTACAGTTAAATAATAATATGTTAGCAAAAATGCCTACGGCCAAATGGATAAACAAAGACGGTCAAAAATCATTCTCCTGACCTTCATAGATAGAAACTCCAGTTATATTTAAGCTCAGAACAGCTACCATTGCAGTATCCCACCACTTTAAACACAACAGTACTACTTTAGATCTAAACTAAAATGGGTGTAAGTACCAGCAAACTTGATACATATTCAGTCCACTGGTCGCTAACTGCATATGTATAGTGTGACAATGCAATATTGGTTTACAGCTCATGGCTTAACAAATTCTCAAAATACATGCAGGTATGCCAACATGTCCCTAACTAATAGTACACGGAATAGGCACTGTGATGGTTTAGCTGAAACAAAGATTGATGCAACAGTAACACAATAAATTAACAAAAAAATACCATCCTGTATAGTGCAAGCGTTATCTAGCCAAGTGCAACATAGGTACATGCACTTACATTTAGAATAATGTTTTCACCACAGCAAACAACTATTTTCTTTTTTTTAACTTTGTTTATTGGGTTTTTCAATATTATACAGGTTACATAGTGAGTAAAGGCAGTCCCAGGCACACAGTGTAATTTAGTATCATAACAAGCACATTTCTCGTTCAACATGGCATAAATATTACAGGCATTGACAGTTACATATCGTAAGCAGCACTTTGCAGGGCGTACACATCAAAGCAATATCATTTCACAGTCCATTCTCCTACATCTCCATTATAACAACATCTTTTTCAGATCAGTTGCATAGTGTCATATCTGCAGATTTGCTACACACAGGTAAATTATCGTCTTGGGATATCAGACCTATCTTGTGTTAGGAGGTAACATTTCAGGGGGGCCCAAATGTCAGTCGGCCTGGAAGTCACAGGTAGTAGTTCAGTATATGTCAGCAGTTGCTCTTGGCAGTAAATAAGATCATGCAGCCAATCTTTGAACTTAGGTGCTCTCCCCCTACCCCATCTACAAGCCACACTTCGTTTAGCCATATGTAGTGCAAATGCAACAAATCTACGCTTCACTGCCGGCAGTGGTGCAACATGCCCCAGAAGTGTAAGAACTGGTGAGGGTGTTACCTCAGCATTGATCATTGTGGACAGGGCTCTGAATACTTGTGTCCAATATGCATTGATGCTCTCGCAGTTCCAAGCCAGGTGTAGAAAATCAGCTCCCGGAGCATGGCACCTATCACAATTGTCCGTTTCTCGCAATCTGTGTCTATGCATATGTACAGCGTGCAATATAGCCTATGCAAGTACCTATAGTGTATGATTCTGAGCCTACTGTTTGCGGATATCCGTTCTGTCTGTTGTGCACAGAAATACCACTGTTCATCCGTTAAGGTCATTCCCAACTCCTGGTTCCATTTAGCTCGTGCAATTGGAGCTGGTCGGTCCCTTAGCACGTGCACCGTTTTATATATCACTGACACTAATTTTTTTTGCCTGTGCTCCCTGCAAGATCCTCTGTAGAGGTTCGGATAAGGGAGGTTCATTGGGAAAGTCTGGGGTGATAGCTCTTAGTCCCTGCCTAAGCCGAATATATAAAAAAACATCTAGGGGTGTTCTCGCCACTCCCATGAACATATGATGCAGCGTCCTGAATTGACCTTCATGATAGAGGTCTCCCCAGGTTACAACCCGAATGTGCTCCCTCAGGTTATGAAAGAGGGCTTCCTGGAGCAGAGGCATATCAGGGTGATAGACCAGTGGCAATAGGGGGGAATATAACATAGTCGGGTCCAGCATCTTCCCCAATCGTGACCATGCATGCACCGTGCTCATTACTGTGGATGGTGTCTTATCCCTGCCCGTTATACGAATATATAGTGCCCCTTCTAAGGGAACTGGCAGTGCCAGCCAGTGTTCTGCCGCTACTTGAGGTATGTATCTGGGTTGGTGCACCCAGAAAAATGCATAGTGGGCCTGTGCGCTATAGTAGTACGTTTCAAAATCGGGGATCCCAAATGCCCCTTGAGTATATGGTCGGGTTAGTACTTCCCATGCAAGCTGTGGGCATTTGCCTCCCCACACCAAACGGGTTAGTTCGGACTGCAAGAGTTAAAAAAAATACTTCCCAGGGTAAAAAGGTATGTTTAGGAATAGATATAATAATTGCGGCAGAATAACCATTTTGATTAGGTACGCCCTCCCTGCCATTGACAATGGCAGCG
Organism: Lissotriton helveticus; assembly: GCF_964261635.1. Classification (NCBI taxonomy): domain Eukaryota; kingdom Metazoa; phylum Chordata; class Amphibia; order Caudata; family Salamandridae; genus Lissotriton; species Lissotriton helveticus. The sequence continues at coordinate 1,029,268,380 of NC_136057.1, forward strand.
TAATCCAGCGTGAGATTTTGTCGGATATCCGGGTCATGGTTGTCCCGTAATTTAGCCTCATCAGCTCGTCTCTGTCTTTTGATATACGAATTCCCAGGTATTTGGAATCATCATCACACCAGGGTATGGGGTAGTCCATGTGGAATGCAGTCGTCTCCGCTGTGAGTGGGAAACAACATGATTTTCCCCAGTTAATCTGGACTCCAGACATTCTGCCAAATTTTATAAATTCCCTCAAAATAGGATTCAAATTTTGCCGGGGGTCTCGGATGTATAGTGTAATGTCGTCTGCATATAGCGATATTAATATTTGTCGCAGGTTGCACCGCAGCGCTTTATCATTATGGTGTTGCCTCAGTTTCACCGTAAGCTGTCCACTGCGATCATGAAAAGCAGGGGTGACAGCGGGCATTCTCGCAAGTTGTGCTGTATGGGAAGCTGTGGTGTCATCATTGTCCGATATCCGTCTCTCGGTCTCCTTAATTCTTTCATCATGTAAGTCCAGTTTATGTGCGATAGCGTCCATTCTGGAGGAAATACGATCTAGCTTGTCCACTACGGTGGCAAATCCTTGCCTCATTTCTTGCACTATCTGCTGTATATCCATACATGAAGAACTTGATTCAGCTCCTGCTGCCGTCGGACTACTGGGTACTCCAGAGGTGGGTTTCGGCCCTTTTTTGCAGACGTGGATTCAAAGGTGAGCTTCGATTGACGGTTGTCCGTTCTACCCATAGTGGTGCCACTACTAGTACTTGGAGCTCCAGGTGCTGTACGGCTGGTATTCTGTTCGTGGGAGGAGCTGGATCCCCTTCTCATGGGCGCTTTGGCGTCTGCTCGTGGCCCTCGGCGGCAAAATGGTCCAGCTAAGGCTTCTGTGTGACGTAGTCTCCCTCATTTGAGGTTAATAAAGATGTTCTTTTTATATTTCAGCTTCTGTGCCAATTTCATCTTTCTTGGTTTAAAAGGACCAAGTATCAGTGGGACCCCTGAGAAGGTTTCTATTTTCTACAAATGGCGCTTCAACGTGGACCTCATCAGAGAAGTGGCTATCTAAGGAGGGATCTTGTCAGGAGACAGAAATCTACTGAGGAGGACAGGACAGGACTCTACGAAGGACGTACTCTGTGCACGGAGATTCTGGGGATTCACTGTCTCTGCAGCCCAGTATATTTCTGATCTTCCTGATTTTGATCCTCCACATGATGTCACTCCTGACTGAGAACCTTTTTGGCGTGAGTATTCTAAAAAGACCGTTAGGTCATTCAGAACTTGGCAGTTAGAATTTGGATAACCATTTGTTTGGTAAGCGTCGTTCTGCGGCGCTTGCTGTTGGTTTGATGCCTTGGATTGGTAAGGTAGTTTAGTAACGCTTACTGTGGCTTTGGAATTTTGGAATTTGTGTTGGTCAACTTTGGATTTGTATGGGATAGATATACGAATTGCAATTTGTGTAGGTAGGTAATGAGGAGATTTTTCTCTATTTGAATTTTTTTGAACAGTGCAACGTACGAAGAGTAGCTTAAGCGCTACTTTGCGTATAATAATTGCATATTCTGCGATATTTTTGGCATGCCTGTTTCAAGCACACATCGAAGAATGTGTTGCTTTTTGGAGGTACCATAGTGAGATGTGAATTAAATTAGCCGGCTCCCCTGAGGGAATACCTAAATAGGTTTAGGTATAAAAACATATTTCTTCCTTGGTGATTCTGTATCCCCAGGGAATTAAAATATGAAAATAATACAAACAAGGATCCTTTTTCTGCGCAATTTTATGAATGGAGATATGCAGAGCGATTTTGTGGTGTTCTGCCATCCAAAGCTAGTGAATTGAGTGTATTTTGGCTTCTTGGAAATAAAACAGTTTGTTGGGCTGTTATTTTTGGCAGGGTTTTGGAATACTATTGAGAAGCTCGTCTTGTAAATATGACTTATAATTAGTATTTACAAATGGTTTGGTTTAAAAACAGTTTGTGGGCTGTCTTTTGTTTCTGTCTTAAGTGTTTATCTGTGAGCTAAATGTGTGTTTAAATGTTTATGTGGTTTGTGGTTTTACATTGCAACTTCTGTGAGCGTGCTGTATTGTGTGTCTTGAGTGTTTTACCCCCTTCTGTATATGTCTGGAATTAGCTCAATGTGTTTGTCTGTGTTTTTTTTGCTGCCATCAGTCTGTTATGTAAAATGTCATTTAATTAATATTAAATACAAATTTAATAAAAATCCAGAAATGAACCATATGATATGCTAAATAACTGTATGTTACTATTTAATTTATTGAGTAAGCAATTATGCACATGTACAAACGGCCACAATGCTTACAAGATAAAATTAGAATTCACATTGAATAGGAATAAAATAGGCCTAAAAACAAAATGGTGTGTTTTGCAATAAATCAACAATAAGATGTTACACCATTTTCCTTAGATACATTGTATTAGATATTAACAGGCAAACACATCATCTGAGTAAATTGGATTTTGCTGAACTAAACACATATTATAGAACATGCATTGAAATGCCTCAGTTTTAATTAGACTGCCACCGTGCTTCCATTTCAACACTAAAAAAAGCTTTACAACAGCTGTGTTTTTACTGCCGCTTAGCAGCAGCTGTTGTTTTAATTGTAGGCCACGGAGAGACAGAAATGTTGACTCAGCCAGGATTTTGTCAGTTAAATATGGGGTAAAATCCAGCATTTCAGACTGCTGTTTTAAAAAGTTACAAAAATCAGGTTCATTATTTTAGATACCAGAAAAACATTTAAAGTAGGGATTTCCTTTCTTAAGGCCTTTTACATAAGCACATTCTTGGTTCTGATGTTTAAATAATGACTATGACTGTCCTTTTAAAAAAAAAGTGGCGCAAAATGTTTCATGTTTCAAGTTTGGCTTCTGTGCTTAGGCTTACGAATGAATGCGTCTAAATATGATAGGCAACAAATTAAGCTTGCTTTTCCTATGTGGAATTATCAAAATGATTGGTTTTATTAAAATATATATATATATATTAATTATGAAAAATTGTTAAAAAATGAGTGCTTTTAAATTCGTTTTTTAATATTTATAAAGCTTAATACTCATACTGTGACCTCCTAGCATCAACATTTAATTTAAGTTGTGTTGTATCACATAATGAGGAAATTTGCATATGAAATATCACTCTGTGCAGGCGTAATGAACTCATTTTTATAACGGTATATATGATGTATGTTTAATTTCTCACTCCTGGGCTATCTAGAGAACATTTTGAAGATGACTATTATGCAAACAAATGATAGGATATTCATTTTTAAGTGCCCCAAATATCAAAGTCGAAATTGGGCAAAATTCACTAATTTAAATAACACATTTTGCATTCAAAGCAGCTTTAGGCTCCAGTAAATGTATACATTTAGGTATAATACAAATAGCTGACTTTTATATTGTTAGACAAGTCTACTGCACTCTGCTTATAATTGAAAATATGTATAAAAAATTGAGCAGAAGTTATTTTCTTAACCCTAAACTGACAAACAGGGGTATGGGGCTGCATTCGGACACAGAATGGAACTGCTGGGTTAAATGTCAGTTCTATATTTAGAAGAATAGCATGGCTCCCAGAATAAAGTTTGCTCTGACATTTTGACATCTGAAACTTTTTGTAAGACAAGATGGCAGCGCAGGAAAAGAAGGAGGAGTTGTGCCTATTTTTTGTTGGCAAAAGCAAGTTTTTATGCACTCATATGAATATACCACAATACAATTGTATATGTGAGCTTGGCCATATATACAGTACTAATGCTTTTAGTTTGGTGCTTACTAGGGCTGACCCAATGAAATTTAGCTTGAATTCATTTGCCCTCATGTTTCATTTGTACATTTGCTAAAAGGATTGGGGTTTGGGTATTCATGTTTTATAGTTCTCTCAAATGTGCTATGTTCCCCCTATAACTTTGTGTATGCCCAGTTGCTACACATAGGGGTTGATAGTGTTGACAGAAGTGAAACCTGTTTCAGGTATCCTACTGTCAAAATGGGGGAATTAGGCTAGCTCCTCTACAAATTAAGGCTAGGTAATATGAATGTTGCTCTCTCCTTTTCTCATTTGTTTTTTAGCCTGTCTAAATTGTCTGTGAAATAGCAATGAGACATTTAATTGGCCATTCAGTAATACTGTTTTAAACAATTGTTAACATTAATAAAATGAATAAAAATATATGTTATGTTACTTCCCATCCTGTTTGATGAAATTATGACTGGATATATAGTCTAGATTGTTGTTCCCTTATTTGACCTTTAAGGGGAGCTAGATGTGGGTAGTTTTTGTTCTAAAATGCTTAGGTGATAACACCATTATTGTATGTTATTCCATGATACAAAGTTTTGCAAGGCATTGCTAGTTTTTTATTAGCTAGTCCGTGTAAATAAACTGACAGTCCTTATTGGAGCTGATGTTGCATAGTTTGGATCATGAAAAGTAGAATGCAGGGAAGATGCCGATGTGATCCAAAAAACAATTTTTTGAAGAAACTGTTTTATAGAGAGGAAACCCTGTTAAATTAGCAGTTTTAGATTTCTCCTGCTGCTCCTATAACATGAGAGCATGGTCCTAAGCGTACAATGTAGGTGCTTTTCTTAAGAAGAATCATTTTAGAAGTGTCTGCAGTCCTGTACAAGTAATGTAAAATTTATTAGCAAAAGTGTAGAACATTTCCTTTTTTTAGGGTTTTCAGATTAGCACACAGAAATACACCAATGTAAGGGTTTAGGGTATGTCTGTGTTGTTTTTCTCTTTTCCTCACAATTTAGTAAATTAATACAGAGTGCCTTGGCTGCTTGGGATTGGGTAATGTTCCTTTTATACTTGCCAATAGGTCCAGGCTGTTGTTTGTTTACTCTCACATAGATAAATGAAGTGGTTCTTGGGTGCCTTGCTAATATATGGGGCGTCCCAAGACTAGGAAATATTTTGAGACTATCCTCTCTGTTGATAGACTGTTTCTGTGCCTTGTCTAAAGACCTTTTGTTCTGTCCACCAATAAATATTTGCTGCCTTACAACCATTGCCAGAGGGGCCCGGACATCAGATTCAGCCTGGAGAGTCAGCGTCAGCACCAGTCCAGCTTGAAACCAAAGTGAAGATAACCAGCACAGGCATTGCTGGCAACTAGGACCTCAGTGAAGGCAGAAGCCCTGAAATTAATTGTGTACCCCTGCCACTGTCTTGGGCGAAAGACAGGGTCACAAATCAGAAAGGAGAAATTGTGGTTGATGCCCAGCTGAGAGTCACAGACCAACCAGAATGGTGAGGAGGCTTTGGTTGAGGTGACCCCTATTGAAACAAGGGTTGCTTCAGAGATCCTAGCATCAGGCCTCTGAATCCTGGTCCTAAAGTGAATGCAAGTTTGCACCTTTGTTTATTGGTCAAGAGATACCTGGGTGCACTGGATGTAATGTGTGGCCCCAACGAATGAGCAGTGCGCCAGCAGAGCAATACAGGAGTTAGGGAAGGACTTGAGTTTAGGGTACAGGTGCTGTGTCTCTGGTGCCTGTTAGATTGAAGTGAAGAAAACTGGTGCACTGCCTGAGACACTGGACAGGATCGCTAAGAGCATTTGCCCTGGTGGGTGACTGCCCTATCCTGAAAGAAGAGACTTTTCCCTTGAAACTGGACTTTGATTCTTGAGTTGCGAGTTGTGCAGCTCCATCGTGGAAACAACAAGAGCCTGCCTGTGAGGCTCAAACGGACACATGGAGAAGACTCCCCTCTGGCCTGGTTGTACAGAGGCTTCAATTTCCTCAAGGACTTCTTTTTCTTGTTAATAATGTAAGTGGAGTACCAATCTTTTCAGGATGGGCCCTAAAAATCCAAGCATTAATACCGCGCCTAAGGGAGCAACTACAAGGGCTGCGGCTGCAGCTAACACTCCTGCTCCGTCTGGTCATGCTTCACAGGAGCAAACGGATTGCATCAATGCGGATAAGGGGGCCAAGGTACAAAGCGTGAAGAACACTGGTAGGCCTAGTAAGGAGAGTAACAGTGTGGGTGTGACAACGGATCCTAATGTTGCCATACAAGGTCCTAAAATAGTAATTCCACCAATATTTAATAAGAAAAGAGCCCCAAAGGCTATCAACGACCAAACCTTCTGATTTAAATTTAATAACTAAGACTAAGACTGTAGGTGCAGAATCAACCAGCAACGCTCCAAGTTTACCAGCTGAGAACAACCAGAATGTATCGGTCAGTGTTGTGGCAGACCTTTCAAGGTCAGAGAAGGTTTCTATTGGCCCTGTACAAGACTTGCTGAACCCCTTGTTTGAAAAAGAAAGTGTGAATGACTTGGATTCATGCAGCTCAGGGGGGAAATTTTATTCCATGTCAGATGTCTCAGCGGTATCAGAGGAGGATGACAGCTTAGATCTTGATTGGGCAGACGACAGAAGTCTAGCCAGCTCTGTAAATATTGAGGAAGAGGATAATCTCTCTCCAGTCTCAGAGGGTAACAATACGGTATTAAAGCCACAAGAGATGTTGAATTCAAGGCCTTTGCATGTACCTAATCATGACGGCTCTCCTTTACTGGTTCCTAGGCCAGGAACAATGGCAACAGGTAAAGAGGCTCAAGGGCCTCCCCCCTGCGAGGAATCCAATGCTAATATCAGTTTATCTACGATATATCAGGCTATTATGCTTCATCGGGAAGAGACAAAGGCTGAGAGTTTACGCATTCATGGGGCTGTGCGTAAACTACAGAACACTGTGCGCCGCGTAGCAAAGACATGCTCTGAACTTAGAGCAAGATTGGGGGAGGCTGAAGGAAGGATTTCTGTTATAGAAGATGACTTTTCCACGTGCAAGGCCGATGTTTCTGCCCTACATTCAGTCCAAGATTACGTGAACTGGAAACTGATTGACATGGAAAATAGGACGAGGAGAAATAATCTCAGCATACTTGGGGTTCCCGAAGGTTTGGAGGGGAAAGATATCCGTCAATTTGTGATTGACTTGTGTTATGAAGCATTCCCTGAGCTAGGTGAATGGAGCTGGGAGCGTGAGCTCCAAAGGGCACATAGATTCCCCTTCCAAGCTAGGAGTGTCCCTGAGTGTACGGAGGCCAAACCAAGGGCAATACTTATCTGCCTTAATAATTTCCTATTACATGAGAAGCTTTACGACTTGGCTCGTCCTGACCGTAAACGAAAGGCTAAGGGTTGCAAATTTTTCGTGCGCCCTGACTACTGTCAGGCTACTGTGGAGAAGTGTGGCTCAATGGTTAGAGCAGGCAGACCTCGATGCAGAGCTCTGGCCAGGGACCAGGGTTCGACTCTTGCCTCGGCGGGTCTCGGGCTCATTAATTCCCCAGACCGAATATTCTCGCCTCAGTGCCTATTCTGATCATGGGTCCTGCGCTGCAACTCTGGGCAATAGCTTGCTTAGTCTCCACAACGCGAGGTATGCCTGGTCTGCACCATGGGGGTGCCGAGGAGTGGACACTTCACAGGGAAAGCCAGGAAGGGTTCCCTTGCGGTATTCGTACAAGCGCCGGGAAACCCACTGCGGGTAGCTGTGCGCTATACAAGTACAAAAACAAACAAGCAAACTGTCCAAGCTAGATGGCATCTGCGCCAACTTATCTCACCGCTTCAAGGGAAGGGAGCTCAAGCTTTTTTATTAAATCCTTCAAAGCTTAAAGTCATCTTCAAGGGTAAAACTTTTTTTTCTCTTCCGAAATAAAGGCTAAGGTGTTCTTGGAGACTCTTTAAGGAGTAACATCTCAGCTGGCCTTGCTGCTCTGTCTCCTCTGCCTGGCTTGGTCCTCTCCCCTATTTTCGCTAATGCTTGTACGGTGTACTTTCTTTTTTTTGAGCTTTTTTGCCTGATTATTTGAGGAAAACGTATTCTTTCGACAAGGGAGAGTGGGAGGGGTTGGGAGGGCACTTATACCTTTCTCGCCATCGCACATAGGGACTATTCAGTCCTTTGCCTCACTTGGAAAGGTTGGGGTGTTCTTTGGGGGAGTGGGGGGTGGGAGCTTGAGTCTGAACGGGGTGGGGGTGATGGGCGGGTTTTGGGGGCAAGGAACAAAAACAAAATAAAACTTGAGAAAATGAATCAGGAGTATTCAAGTCATTTATGGCTCACTATTAAATATTTTAGAAAGCTTGGAATTTGTGACCATAAAGCGCAGCATATTGTTGTAATGTGTATTCGGAATTCTGTGATAGCCTTGCTCTGTCTGTTGATACTTTTATCATTTAAAGATGGGTGAATTCGCTATTTGTTCTTGGAACGTCTGTGGGTTAAACAACTGGAAGAAAAGGGGGATTTTGGCGCAAATTCTTAAAACTATGGGGGTAGAGTTACTGTGTATCCAAGAGACACATATTGTTTGGAATAATAGGGCCTGGTTGAGAGATTTGGGTTACGAAATTGTCTCCTGCATACAACAGGGATCTACAACTAGAGGGATTGCTATTCTAAAGAAATATGGATGGGGTCAGTGCAAGCGTATGAAAGCTGATCAGCAGGGGCGGTGGGTAATCATTGAACTCAAGATCGAAAGGTTTTTTTGCAGGATATGTTCATTATATGGCTCTAATCTGGACGATTCTGATATGCTCAACGATATTAGTATTGAGCTCGCCTCTTGGCCGTCGCCCCTTATTCTTTGCGGAGATTTTAATCTTCATTTATGAGGAGACTTTGATATTCGTACTAATACCCGCTATGAAGGTAAAAAAAATAAGGTTTTTAAAGCAACCAAGGGTATTATTAATGAGTTTGGGGTAGTGGATGTCTGGTGGCTTAAGAACCCAGAAGATCCCGGGTACACATATTACTCCTCCCCACATCAGAAACATGTTCGAATTTATCATTTCTTCGCCCCTATCGAGCTATTAACGAGTGCTAAAATTGAAATATTACCTAAAATATTATCGGACCACAACCCTATTATCTTGGAAATTAAAATAGAAACCCAGATTCAACGCAATAGGAAACCATGGACATTCAAGCGCCAGCTTCTGGCAGATCAGGCGTATATAGAACACATGGTTAAATGGATTCCCGAGTTTTTTTATTTTAATTCTGGATCTGCCCCAGTCAGTACAGTGTGGGACGCGTTCAAAGCAGATGTCCGCGGAGAGACACTTAGCTTTTCCATTAATAAGCAATGTAGGCTACGGGTAGAACAAGTCATGGAGATGAGTAAATTAAGTGCTTTAGAGATCAGGCTGATGAAGACTAGCAGCTCCAGTCAGGAATTTGAACAGAAGGGAGAAGCTCTTGCCATTCAAAAAATGAAGGTATATCAAAGCTTTGCTGATAAATTTGCTGATCTGTACGAGGTGGGGGAAAACTCGGGACGATTATTAGCTATAAGGTTAAGGCAGAGCGAAACGGCTAGGAGGGTAGAAGCGATACAAGACTCTCAGGGATTAATACACACAGACCCTGCCAAAATTTTGGAAACTTTCAACGAATTCTATAGACATCTCTATTCAAAGATGAGGATCCGGAAATAGCTGAGAACCTTAAAGAGTTCTTGGGGATCAAGAATTCTCCAAGCTTACTCTTACCCAGAGAGAAGAACTAGAGGCCAATTTTACCTTAGAAGAACTCAAGGCAGCAGTCCTATCATTGGCTACGGGACAGGCAGTCGGTCCAGACGGGATCCCACTGGAATTTTTCAGTACCTTTTTCTTGAGACTGAAGGAACAGTTCTTGAAGCTGTGCCTGACTGCACAGAGGGGATCCCCCCGGCCTCTTGGCAAAATTCAATAATAACTGTGTTTCTTAAAAAAGACTCTTGCCCTCTTCATATAGGCCAATCTCATTAATAAAGGCCGACAGCAAGGTTTATTCTAAAATTATAGCTACTCGCCTATCTCAGATCATCGATACCTTGGTGTCTCTATTACAACACGGTTTGATACCGGGCAGTGACACGACTGACCATGTGCGTCGTGTTATTGCCTTAATGGACTGGGCTGAGGCTACTAAGACTCCCATAGGTATCACCCTGTTGGATACCATGAAGGCATTTGACAGGGTGGCTTGGTCCTATTTATGGCAGACCTTATCCCTGAAGGGATTTGGACCAAGGATCCTTCACGCTATTAAAACTTTATATAATTCTCCAACAGTATCAATACGTTTAGGGGGTAGAGAGTCTAAACTTTTTCAAATTTTACGTGGACCCAGACAAGGGTGTCCTAGTTCACCATTATTATTTGCTTTATATATCGACTTTTTTTTAGCCAAACTTAATCAAGCAGTAAATATTAAGCCGGTGAGTGTTTGTAATGTCGAATATAGGGCCCTAGCTTACGCACACGATATTGTGGGCTTAACAGCTGACCTATCACCTGCTCTTCTAACAATTGAAGACTTAGCATCACAATTTGGTGCCTTCTCTGGCTACAAGTTAAACATAATTATGTAGGAGTAATCCCCCGAGCAACATTACTACAGTATCAGAGGCAACTTATTTGGGGATTAAAATCACTTCATCGGTCACTAAGATCCTTGAAATTAGTATCATCCCAGTCATCGATAAAGTTAATTCTACCCTAGAACGACTCAATCATCTCCATTTATCACTTCACGGAGGATCAAATGTGTTAAAGATGCTGGTGCTCCCTAAATTTCTTTATATATTTAGAACTGTTCCATTGGAGTTGCCATTAACCTGTTTTAAGCGGCTGGAAGATATCTCCTCTAGATTTTTATGGGGCTATAAACGGCACAGGAGGGCTTATAAAAAAATGGTTCTTCCCAGAGACAGAGGTGGGTGGGGCGTTCCATATTTTTTATTTTACTATTGGGCTGCAGCATTGCAATTTTTCTCTCCGCTAGTAGTTGGGGAGAAAGCTAGGCTATTAACATGTCACAGCCCCTCAATATATAAATTTGATATTGGCGAAGAGGTTAATAGCTGCTTTTTGAAAATTGTTGAGCCAAGCTATTATAAAAAACAACAAGTTTAAAATTCTAAAGGCAGCATATTCTATTTGGAGACAGGTAAAGCGACACTTAGGATTAACCAACATAAATGGCTATACCCCTTTTGAAGCGTCCGGTGTCCTACCTATTATTTTTCAGGACCGCATTACCATGCTTGGGCGCTAGAAAGGAATTAGCTGTCTAGGTGATTGAATGTCGGACTCACAATTTTTGTCTTTTACAGTATTACAATTCAAATTTGGTGTACCCAGGCAGGACTTTTTTACATTTCTGCAAATCCATAGTTTGTATACTATGTTAGGGCGAAAGAACATTCAATTTAGGAAATTCCCATTAATTGAGGATCTGGGAAAAGAATTTCCGATTGGCTCGCATTACTCTGATTTAATAAAGTTATTGCCAGATGATCTAGAGCATTATCAAGATAAATGGTGGAGTAATCTAAATACAGAGGGAGTCAACCTAAACGCTTCTATTCTGTTGGCTAACGAGGTTGTGTTCTCAGGCAGGATGAGGGCACAACATTATATGGCTCTGTATGACATATTATTCTCCGAGGAAAATTTCTAAATGGAGTACGGGAAATGGACAAATTGTAGTAGATGTGGCCTATTTGCAGCAGATGCGTTACACATATTCTACTCCTGTCCTAAACTAACAGAACTCTTAATATCAATTCAATGTTTTCTGGCAGATATAATGGGCTTATTGATATGCATTACAGGGGAGATGGTAGTGCTAGGAGTTGAATCCAATATTCAAAATAGACCCAAACCAATGGCCTCTTTTCTCTTCATTTGTATGGCTGTCTTTCGTGCCTGTATTACCAATGATTGAATCTCTCCAGATCCTCCTTCATTTTCTTCTTGGAGGGCCCAGTTCCTCGCTACATATAATATAGAGGTTGCAATTTACAAGACTAAGAATAGCCGAAAGAGATCAAGAGGGCTAAAAATATGGGCTCCTATAGCAGAGTGGATATAACAGGATTATAAATGCTTTCCTTGTCTTTATCTTGTTCATTTGTTTTGTCCAAAAACATCTCATATCTGTAAAATGTTTGGCTTACTTAGTCCAGTGGTATTTTTTCCAATATTGTTACATTTTTTATTCTAGGTGCCTCATGTTCAATATGATTTATGTTCTTGACAATGATTTCATTTTATTCATAGTGACAGTGTATGTTAACCACTGCTCTTTTTTGTACTCCTTTTTTTGTTCCTTGCATGAAAAATATTTAAAAAAAATAAATAAATAATTAAAATAATGTATGCCTTGGGATGTCCCGTTATTAAGGAGGAGCAGCCCTTTGCAGCTCTTCGTCCTAATTCTTATGGCCCTGTGTGGTCCTCCTGGTCCCAGAAATGATTGATGTTCTAGCCCTCATAAAAGGAAAATGTCAAAGTCGATTGGAAAATGTTTTTATTAGATATGTGCTGTTGGCTATTCTGAAATTAAAATGAATAGTCACTCTATTTTCTACAAAATCACCTTTCATTTTGCGTGTGTCGTACCACAATAAATATCAACATTCAGAATCCTACCCAGCCGCCGCATGTGTATATCTGCCCAGCTCTCCCACAAACTGAAATTAATTTATAAGCAGCATATTTTTCTGTTTCTACCTTGTTTTTATAAACCAGTGTGTTTAACAAGCCCCTACAACTATCTGGGATCATTCCTAAAAACGTAATACACTTAAAATATGGAAATAGGAAATCTACCTAGATTTTGTGGGGGCACTTATAAATAATGACACAAGCAGTGAGGGTAGTGGAGAGTCCAAATAATAATGTATAAAAAAATATATGAACTACAAGAGTTTTTGATCGGATATTTCTATATTTGCCTTCTCACACAATCAACTAAGGTACATTTTATCCAACATCAAATTATTTGTACAAATGAACAAACAGAGGCAATAAATTGGCCTACAAGTTGTCCCAATTAGAGGCTCAAAGATAGCCAAGGGTGTTTTTTTTTAACATTGAAGTAGCCCTCAGAGCATTGAAGTAGCCAACATGTGTTTATTTGAATCCTGTCTCAATTTCTTCAGGGCTAAGGAACAAAGAAAGAGAAAACAAAGCAAGAGATTAATGTCAAAATTACGCGGGTAGAGTAGCAGCCAAGAGTAAGGTTACTAAATACTCTCTCAGAAACATGAACCTCTATGAGGACAGGAAAAAGTGTGGAGAGATTACTGTTGATAACTATTTTGTGTTTCAATTAGACACAAGTGAAAGCACGTGTTGCTGGAAGTAGTGGAATAAGATTAGACAGAGATTCCCAAGACCAAATTTACAGTCAATATGAGACAAGGGAATAAACAGGTTGCTGAAAGTAGTTGCATGAGACCAGACAGGAATTCCCAAGACCAAATAGACAGTTAACAAGTCCCAATAGTAAACAATTCCAAAAGAGATGACATATAAAGCAAGAAGAAAGAGAAATAGAAAAATAAGAGAAGATAGGCCAAACTTACCAAAGTCCACCGTAAAGAATAAAGAAAACACCAAAGACGCGGTCCAAAGCTATTCAGGTCCTGCACAATGCTGATTCAATCTGGTATGAGGCATATGGATATAAAATCCTAAAGACATACTATCCGGTTATCATAAAGAAACATGCATAGCATAAATTACAGTTAAATAATAATATGTTAGCAAAAATGCCTATTGCCAAATGGATAAACAAAGACGGTCAAAAATCATTCTCCTGACCTTCATAGATAGAAACTCCAGTTATATTTAAGCTCAGAACAGCTACCATTGCAGTATCCCACCACTTTAAACACAACAGTACTACTTTAGATTAAACTAAAATGGGTGTAAGTACCAGCAAACTTGATACATATTCAGTCCACTGGTCGCTAACTGCTTATGTATAGTGTGACAATGCAATATTGGTTTACGGCTCATGTCTTAACAAATTCTCAAAATACATGCAGGTATGCCAACATGTCCCTAACTAATGGTACACAGTATAGGCACTGTGATGGTTTAGCGAAAGAAAGATTGATGCAACAGTAACACAATAAATTAACAAAAAAATACCATCCTTTATAGTGCAACCGTTATCTAGCCAAGTGCAACATAGGTACATGCACTTACATTTAGAATAATGTTTTCACCACAGCAAACAACTATTTTTTTTTTACTTTGTTTATTGGATTTTTCAATATTATACAGGTTACATAGTGAGTAAAGGCAGTCCCAGGCACACAGTGTAATTTAGTATCATAACAAGCACATTTCTCGTTCAACATGGCATAAATATTACAGGCATTGACAGTTACATATTGTAAGCAGCACTTTGCAGGGCTTACACATCAAAGCAATATCATTTCACAGTCCATTCTCCTACATCTCCATTATAACAACATCTTTTTCAGATCAGTTGCATAGTGTCATATCTGCAGATGTGCTACACACAGGTAAATTATCGTCTTGGGATATCAGACCTATCTTGTGTTAGGAGGTAACATTTCAGGGGGGCCCAAATGTCAGTCGGCCTGGAAGTCACAGGTAGTAGTTCAGCATATGTCAGCAGTTGCTCTTGGCAGTAAATAAGATCATGCAGCCAATCTTTGAACTTAGGTGCTCTCCCCCTACCCCATCTACAAGCCACACTTCGTTTAGCCATAAGTAGTGCAAATGCAACAAATCTACGCTTCACTGCCGGCAGTGGTGCAACATGCCCCAGAAGTGCAAGAACTGGTGAGGGTGTTACCTCTGCATTGATCATTGTGGACAGGGCTCTGAATACTTTTGTCCAATATGCATTGATGCTCTCGTAGTTCCAAGCCAGGTGTAGAAAATCAGCTCCCGGAGCATGGCACCTATCACAATTGTCCGTTTCTCGCAATCTGTGTCTATGCATATGTGCAGGCGTGCAATATAGCCTATGCAAGTACTTATAGTGTATGATTCTGAGCCTACTGTTTGCGGATATCCGTTCTGTCTGTTGTGCACAGAAATCCCACTGTTCATCCGTTAAGGTCATTCCCAACTCCTGGTTCCATTTAGCTTGTGCAATTGGAGCTGGTCGGTCCCTTAGCACGTGCACCGTTTTATATATCACTGACACTCATTTTTTGCCTGTGCTCCCTGCAAGATCCTCTGTAGAGGTTCGGATAAGGGAGATTCATTGGGAAAGTCTGGGGTGATAGCTCTTAGTCCCTGCCTAAGCCGAATATATAAAAAAACATCTAGGAGTGTTCTCGCCACTCCCATGAACATATGATCCAGCGTCCTGAATTGACCTTCGTGATAGAGGTCTCCCCAGGTTACAACCCGAATGTGCTCCCTCAGGTTATGAAAGAGGGCTTCCTGGAGCAGAGGCATATCAGGGTAATAGACCAGTGGCAATAGGGGGGAATATAACACAGTCGCGTTCAGCATCTTCCCCAATCGTGACCATGCATGCACCGTGTTTGTGACTGTGGATGGTGTCCTATCCCTGCCCGCTATAGGAATATATAGTGCCCCTTCTAAGGGAACTGGCAGTGCCAGCCAGTGTTCTGCCGCTATTTGAGGCATGTATCTGGGTTGGTGCACCCAGAAAAATGCATAGTGGGCCTGTGCGCTAAAGTAGTACGTTTCAAAATCGGGGATCCCAAATCCCCCTTGAGTATATGGTCGGGTTCGTACTTCCCATGCAAGCCGTGGGCATTTGCCTCCCCACACCAAACGGGTTAGTTCGGACTTCAAGAGTTTAAAAAAATACTTCCCCGGGTAGGTAGGTATGTTTAGGAATAGATATAATAATTGCGGCAGAATAACCATTTTGATTAGGGACGTCCTCCCTGCCATTGACAATGGCAGCGTAATCCAGCGTGAGATTTTGTCGGATATCGGGGTCATGGTCGTCCCGTAATTTAGCCTCATCAGCTCGTCTCTGTCTTTTGATATACGAATTCCCAGGTATTTGAAATCATCATCACACCAGGGTATGGGGTAGTCCATGTGGAATGCAGTCGTCTCCGCTGTGAGTGGGAAACAACATGATTTTCCCCAGTTAATCTGGACTCCAGACATTCTGCCAAATTTTATAAATTCCCTCAAAATGGGATTCAAATTTTGCCGGGGGTCTCGGATGTATAGTGTAATGTCGTCTGCACATAGCGATATTAATATTTGTCGCAGGTTGCACCGCAGTGCTTTATCATTATGGTGTTGCCTCAGTTTCACCGCAAGTGGCTCCACTGCGATCATGAAAAGCAGGGCTGACAGCGGGCATTCTCGCAAGTTGTGCTGTATGGGAAGCTGTGGTGTCATCATTGTCCGATATCCGTCTCTCGGTCTCCTTAATTCTCTCATCATGTAAGTCCAGTTTATGTGAGATAGCGTCCATTCTGGAGGAAATACGATCTACCTTGTCCACTACAGTGGCAAATCCTTGCCTCATTTCTTGCACTATCTGCTGTATATCCATACATGAAGAACTTGATTCAGCTCCTGCTGCCATCGGACTACTGGGTACTCCAGTTCCTGAGGTGGGCTTCGGCCCTTTTTTTGCAGACGTGGATTCAAAGGTGAGCTTCGATTGACGGTTGTCCGTTCTACCCATAGTGGTGCCACTACTAGTACTTGGAGCTCCAGGTGCTGTACGGCTGGTATTCTGTTCGTGGGAGGAGCTGGATCCCCTTCTCATGGGCGGTTTTGGCGTCTGCTCGTGGCCCTCGGCGGCAAAATTGTCCTGACTACTTAACGTAGTTTGTAGCTCTCTAGGGCAAGAACAGACTGATCAGTGGCGCGTAGCAGCTGTCCGTGGACTAATAAAGGTTGGCCCAGAGCGGTTAGGTCCTGCAGTCCAATACCACCTCCGATATGGCTACACGTTATGGCTCAGGGTCCTCTTGGGTGCTAGTGCTTTGTGCTATATTGGAGGGAGCGCCGCTACCGCTGTTGTGTGTAGCTGAGGTTTACCGTAGCCAAACCCAGTCGCATTCAGGGCCTCTTTGCGTATCTGTAGTAGGCATTGGGTACGTCTACACTCATGCACGAAATAGTGCGGCGTAAGTGTACCGTTGCCTGGTGCCCATTCTCTGTGCAGCTTCTCACCATACATCCCTCTAGTCGCGGCCTGGTCTTCTATGCCCTCGAGGTGCTCCCGTAGGGTTTAGCGTAGGGGTAAGTCTCTTCAATATTGCTGCGCTTATGTTATTACAAGTACCCTGCCACGTTGCCTCCCGCCTGCTTGGGGACTTGGACTTTGTTCCGGGGCCTCCTCCGCCAGTCCGGCGTTACCTCTTCGCTCTTGTCCCTTCCTTCTGCCTTGTATCTCCGTAAATCTCCAGTAACTGTTGGGCCAATTATAGGTTGTGCCCTGGCTTCTCGGCTCGGTGCCGTCACTTACAGGAGTGGTCAACAGGGTGTGATGGGCGGCCTCCGGCGTTAGTACCAGCAGTCTCCTGAGGTCTGTGTAACCCCTTTTCGCACCGTGGGTGCCGGCAGGACGAACAATCAAGGCTGCCTCCCTTGCGGCCTATAGTCCTTGTGGCCAGCCGCGGCCTGGCGTGATTTATAGCGCCGCGGTTCACGCTCTTGTGAGGTCCAGCATCGCTGATGGCTCTATTTAAACCGGAGTTCCTTTGCAGGCCGCTCTGAGAGTCTCCTCGTCTTCAACCGATTCCCGGGTCTTTTTAAAATAGAAATAGAACTAATATGGTGGAATATTTTTTGATCAAAAACATTGGTTCTTATCACCTATGCTACTTATATTTATAGCATGAAATTTGAAACCTTTATTCCAACATGCAATGGCCTCTTAACTTTTGTAAGTATTACTTATTGTATGATCAGAATTTTTGTATATATTGTAAATAAGTTATTTTGTATTTATATGTATTTTGTAGCCATGAAGAAGTCCATCTGGATGAAACACATTGGCTACTGTGGTTAATAATTTTAAAAGAATATAGAATTTTGCTCAAAATACAGTTATTAGAGAAGATGAATTATTGAAATTGTGCATGGAGCATCATGAGTTTGGTGGTGAATATCTATGAATACGAAGTAATACTGCCTATTGAAAAAGAGAAATGAACCATTACAATTGAACTATGCGAACCCAAATGAAAAGAAAAAAATACAAAATAGGGAGAAACAGGTAAAAAGACAGCTGACTAGGTATCAAGCTACAAAAAGTACATGAGCCCAGATGAGCACCCTGTGATACAACTTACAGTATAGCAACGCATTCCCACAAAAGCCTCCTCTCGAACAAACCAAAATCACAAAACACTAAAGGTCTGTTATACAGTCCACACATTCTCTAAATTGTTCCACCACTTGAACTAGCATCACGTACTTGTCGATTTGTCGGTGTAGAATTAATATACCAATCTGCATGGCCCATTAAGAAGAACCTGGACTGGAAAGGATACTCTATTCGGAGCAGCACATTTACACAGCAAGTCTGTTTGAAGGTGGGTTATTGGGAGGGGTAGGTAGACACCTAACTCCAGCATCAAGGCCACCAACACAGTACGGGGTCCTAAATAGGGTCTCTATAAATTAGTCTCTTGCTCAACCCTTGGTTGCTGACACTGGGTAATAAGGATTAACTTCGGATACATGCATGGAAAGCATTTAAAAACACCAATATAGTAAAAAAGTAAGGCACAACACACAATAAAAATCCCACATCAATTCATAAAAAATGAAAATATTTTTATCTTTAAATGACAACACAACTATGAAAATCCAATGTAGGAAACCAGAGATATGAATTTTTAAATAATAAACACTTTCTTTTTCTTTTTTTTCTTTTTTTATATTTCACGGATAAAGCGACCAGTGTTACAGCACACTTAATCAAATCATAACACAGTAAATATTCACACTTTCCATCATAATCTTTCAATTATACATCTGTACTTATTACTTAGTACAGCCCACAAAATGCTTATCCTTCCCCCAAAATCGCATTAAACCGAAACAGTATAGTTACTAAGCAGTATATATAGGTACATCTCTAGCCAGAGCGCCAGCATCCATCCCTCTTTTCCATTGTTCTATATGCAAATTCGATAGACTGCCATAGCCATAAACAGGAACTCTGTAGGATGCCCCTCTGCCCCTACCACCACCCCCAACATTATCAATTCCGGTGAGATTACCACCCTCACTCCCAATGATACCTCCATGAATTTCTCAATTGCCACTATGAGGGAATATAATTGTGGGCATTCTGCAAACAAATGGATAATATCCGCATTATTTGAGTCACAGCGCGGACAAGTTGTTCCCAAAGTACCACCCCACTGCGCTATTCTAGCAGGAGTATGGTATAGAGAATACAGTGTCTTGTAATGCTGCGCTTGTAACGTTGCTGAACATAAACCCGTACATCCTAAATCTAAAGAAGCCTGCAATCCCTCATGGGGGGAGCCTACTTTCTCTACCCACTTTTTAGCATATTTTTCCCTATCATCCATCTTGAGTGCATATAATTCTGCATATAGCCGCCGAATTGTGCAGTGTCCACTGCTCTCTAGATAGTCCATTATCCGACATTGACCAAATCCCAATGGTCATCCCTGTTTGTTTGTAAAAAACCTTCTTACTTGCAAATACTTAAAAAAGCTCCTTCCACATAAGTTAAATTTTATTTGCAATTGTTGAAACTGAAGGCTACCCCCCTGGTCCCACAGATCCCCTACTTTCTTGATGCTTTTATTCTCCCATTCCCTCATAACTGTGTCCCTGAAGATATCCCCTGGCAGTGAGATGTTTGTAAGCAGACGAGTGTATCTGTTGTATCTTCCTAGCCCTAGCTTTTTTGAAACTACTTTCCAGATGTTATATGCTGCTTTTAATGTCTTAAACCTTGTGTCCTTGAAGTAGCTAAAGTCAATTGTGTTTAAAAAGCCATTTTCAGCCTCCACACCCAACAGTGCATTATATACATTCGTGAAAGCAGGTCTACTACCCAATTGCTCAGTTCCTCCACCCCCTATCAGTCCCTGAAAGTACTGCATGGCCGCTGCCCAATAATACAGCCTAAAGTCTGGGCCCCCCCAACCTCCTTTTTCCCTTGGGAGAGTAATGTGACGATATGCTCTTCTAGTTTTCCCCTGCGCCCAGATAAGCCTGTTCAATATCAGTTCTAGTTTGTTAAACCATGAATGGTCGAAAAATAACGGAACAGCTCTGAAGATATATAGAAACTTAGGAAACGTAATCATTTTTATAACGTTTATACGACCCATCAAAGTTAGATGTAAACTGTGTATTCTTTCGGTGTTTTTTTTTTACTTTTGCCAGCAGCGGCTCCATGTTTACCTCTACAAGTCTATCTAAATTTGCTGTCACTTTTATCCCTAGGTAAACTGCCACAGGTACCACCCTAGCATCCTGATGTGATGTGAAGTTATTGTTTACAATCTGCGTCTTTTCCTTATTAATAGAATAACCTGAGACTGCACCAAATACCTTTGCCTCCGGTTGAATTTCCACTATGGCTCTCCCTGGATCCGGTGTAATAATAGCCACATCATACGCCTAAGCGAATACGTTGTATTCCCTGCCATGCAGTTTAATTGGAAGAATGTTATTATTACCATCTAGCTTGCGTAATAAAGGATCCAAATACAATGCAAACAATAGAGGTTAGGCCGGACACCCCTGTCTTGTCCCACGTTTTATCTGTACTGCCTTTGTATAACCTTTGTTAATCCGAACCCTTGCGGTTGGTTCCATATAAAGGGCCTGAATTGCTTTAATAAAACCCCTGCCAATGCCGAACCATTCCATTACCTTCCAAAGATAATTCCAGGAGACCCTGTCGAAGGCCTTTTCCGCATCTAGGAATATGGCCGCGACAGGGTCTCCTACAACCTCTGCTGCATCCAGGAGGGTTACCATTTGCCTCATATGTAGAGTGGTCCCTTTACCTGGGATAAAGCCATGCTGTGTACTACTAACCAGGCTCTCTATAACCCAGCCTAATCTTTGTGCCAATGTTTTGGAAAAAATGTTAGCGTCTGCGTTCATAAGCGTGATGGGCCTGTATGACCCTGGTTCTAGTGGAGATTTATCTTTTTTCAATATGACTATAATGTCTGCACCTGCCCATGATTGTGGAACTGATAACCCTAGCTGTGCCTGCCTAAACATCTCATGCAGATCTTTGCCCAGCGAGGCCCAGAAAGTTTTATAAAACTCTGCCGGAATTTGATCCGGGTCTGTGGCTTTCCCGGAGGGGAAATTATTCATGGCCGATTGTATTTCCAGTAGGGTGAATGGGGAATCAAGCTCCTCTTTCGCCTCTTCTTCTAATACTAAGTGTGGTATTTCTGCGAAGTATTCTATATTTTCTGTGCCTGTATTATAAAGGCCCTGCTCATACAAGGTTGAATAAAATTTCCTGAAGACCTCTCTCACATCTTCTACCTTATTTACCACCCCTCCTATTCCATCATTGATTTCTTTAATTTCACCAGCTGCCAAATCTTGCCTTGTGCGAATTGCTAACAAATGACCTACCCGCTCGCTATACTCGTAACATTTTTCTTTTTGGGAGAGATACTTGCTCGCCGCTTTCCTTGCTATACTTTCGCTCGCCTCTGCTTTAGTTATCTCAATTTTTAGTAATATGTCATCTAATGAGTCTTGTTTGGTTATGGCCCCTATAAGAAGATCTTCTAAATCGATCAGATCTTTAAGTCTTTTCTCCATTTTAGCCCGCTCCTGTCTATTCCTATGTAAGGTGTAGCTCAGGGTTTCCCCCTGATTCCCGCCTTGAATGCATCCCAAGCAATACCAGGGGGGGCTGTTCCCCTATTGGTTTCCCAGAAAAATTTGATCCATTCCTGCATATGCTTAATATATTCCTCTTCCCTTAGGAGCCCTCTCTCAAAAGTCCATATGTGCTCCTTCTTGCTTCTATTGCATAGTGATATTGTTAGGACAAGCGGGTTGTGGTCTGACAGTAGCCTAGGCAGCCTTTCCAGCTGACTGCTACCTACCAGCGAGCTAGAAATAAAAAAGTAGTCTAACCTGACCACAATCCTGTGCGGGCAGAGTAATATGTGCTCCGCGTCCCTGGCGGGTTATTCTGGGCCCACATATCCACTAGCGCGTTGTGGTGTGCTAAATTGCATATAGCCTGACATGTCCTCTTTTTACGACCCCCATAGGACCTTCCCCCCATAGTGCCTAACCCAACCAACCCATTAATGTTGAAATCCCCACAGCAGATTACTGGTTCTGGCCAAAGAGGTAGCTCCATATCTAGGAATTCGAAGACTTCTGGTTCTTCCTCTGTGGAGCCATAGATAGAGACAATTGTATAGGTTCCAGCAGCTGTTTCCCCTCGACCATTACCCACCTCCCCCACTGATCTTCTTTTTTCCTCTTAACCTTAACCCCTCCCTTCTTAGCAAGTATGGGAACCCCTCTTGTTTTAGTGCCCTGTCTTGTTTGGGCAAGTACCTCAAAGCCTAATTGCCCCAAGATGTGCTTATTGTTCCCCTCAATGTGAGTCTCCTGGAGGCATATTGCATCTAGTTTTAACATTCTTAGCATAGCAGCCACCTTCTGTCTTTTACCTCCGTCGTTGAGCCCTCATATATTTATAGAAGCAACCCTTAATGCCATCTGTATTTGTTAGGTATTTCCTTTCTCGCACCATCTTTTCTTCTTATCTTCCCTAGTACCATTGCTACCAACAACGTGTGTCCCTTATTCCTCTTTATTTGTGCTGTATCTACCATGCTACCACCACCAACTCCCCCACCCCCTCCCTCCCTGCCCCCCTGAGCCCCCCCTCCCACTGGGATCCCTCCCCCCCTCTACAGGCAAATAGGTGAGACATGACCTATGTGTGACTGCTGTAGGTTGTAGTGTCGCTTCCCTCTCCTTCCCTTCCCGATCTGATAATTGCTGTGTCCTCCCTTATTCCAGGTTGACCTTTTCCTCTGTACATTTGCACCCTTCCTTGTTCTCCTAGTTCCACTAAAAACTGGCTTGCCTTGATTTCTGAGTAGAACATCCTAGTCTGCCCTCTAGTAATGACCTTGAGTCTAGCTGGGAACAATAAATATGCTTCTGATCCTTGAGCTTGGAAGGGTGCGATTAGCTGCCTAAGTTTCCACCTTCTCTCCACTGTGACGTGGCAAAAATCAGGCCTTGCAAAAAAGGTGGCCCCGTGGTATGTTCTTTTCGAGTCAGGTCTGGCTTTATCCATAATTTCTTGTCTTGCCAAAAAATTCCCCACAAAAATCAGCATTGGTCTAGGCAACCCATCCTGGTTGCCATCCCTTCTCTTTTTAAGTGTAAGTGGGAACCTGTGCGCCCTTTGGATTTCTGACTCCCACTGCCACTGAGACTCAGGGAAAGCTCCATTCAATAACTTAATAACGTTTCCCCTTGCGTCCTGCCCTTCCACCCCCTCTGCCAGTCCAAGAAGTCTAACGTTATTACGCCTCTGGCGGTTTTCAAAGTCCTCAATCTTGCATTGAAGGTCTTCCACCACCTTCTCTTGATCCACCTTAAAAGACTGCCAGTCCACCAGATCATCTTCCAGTCTGCCAGTTCTTTCCTCCACCTGGGTCACCCTGTCCTCCACTTCTTCATACTTCCTATTCATCTTCCTGAGTGATGCTTGGATCTTCTTGGTTGCCTGTTTAGCTCTCCGGCTTTCTGCTCTGGCTTTCCCCTGCATTTGCTTTAAGGTGTTAAACAATAGATCCATCGTAGCATGTTGCAGGGGGGGGTTCACTATTGCTTCCTGCCACTGACTCTGCCAGAGGGTTACTTTCCTGGTAAACTTTAGAGATAGCAGAGTAGTCCCATGATAACTTTTTGTTCACGGTAGCTGGAGACCCACCACCTAATCTTCTGGCACTTGATTTTCTTCTTTTTTGCGTATTTTTACCATCCGAGCCAGTGAAGCTTAATTCAGAGTCTTTACTGACCCGCGTGGAGGTTTCACCCTCACTTGAATGTAAAGTCTGTATCTTCGTTGACTGAGAAGAATCTATCCCCCTCGGGGGAACCCCCTCCACTGGCCCCTTTATGCTGATCACCAAGCTCTTCACGCTCTTTCTGCCTATCCAAACTTGCTAGACTGCCCCATTTTGCTTCAGCAATCTGATTGTTTCCCAGCCCTGCCTCGACCTGCAGAAATGCGTCCATCATTTGCTCATTAATCTGCCTCTCTGTGCCCCCCACTGCAGCCTCCTCCTCTGGGGCGCCCCTACTCACCTCCTGCTCATCCTTTGTTCCATCCGAGGTCTGCATAGTTGCCGGGGGTGCCGTGGGTGCCGCGCACTCGGAAACCGGCTTTGCTCCCTGATGATGCCTAGCAACCGCGGCCACGTTGCTTGCGTCCTCGAGGGCGGCTTTTCCCTGCTCGGCGTCCTCCAGAGCTGAGTGATTCACCGGTGTCCTGGCCGCCGCTGCTGCTGTTATTCCTGAGAGGTCGGGGGCTTTGTGCCGAAGACCTCGGACAAGGTAGGCTGGCGTAATGCTCCGTTTTTACTCGCCGAGTTGGTGTTCCGTTGTGATCTTGGTATCACGGAGCCGCTTTCTTCAACCAAGTTTGGCTCTGGAGGTTTAACCTTCAACTCCAGCTTCTTTTCTTTTTCTGCCTTCTTCTGCTTTGCCTTCGCTGCCGTGCTGGTGAGCGAAGACGACCGCTTACTTAGTGGAGGCATTTCCAGATTGCCACCGGAGTTTACCACATCCTTCTGGGCAGTTACCCTTGCCAGGTGGTTGCAGCTGGCGGAAGCTTCTCCTTCTCTTGCCTCGTGCATTGTGACATACTCCAGGCTACTCTGTGAGCGCTCACGCAGTCATAAAGTTTCCTTAGCCGAATTTTAAGAGTCTTTACTGTTGTTGTAAGCACCCAATGTATCCACAACTCTGAGCTTATGACCGCCGTGCCCAGCATTTGCCCATAGAGCTACAGCATGCAGAGGATAAAGTTTAAATCTTTGACCTTGACATTTAAAATTCTTAAATCGTCATCCCCTCAGATTCTGGAGCATCTTATCTCCCCTTATGTTCCAGTTCGCTCTCTGAGGTCCTCTGCTCTCCACCTTACCATAGTGCCCCGCTTTAAGAGATCCAGGATTGGCGGACGCTCTTTCCGAGTTCTTGCCGCCAAATTATGGAATTCCCTGCCTGTCCATATTCGTGCTATTGATGGGCTCCTTGCCTTAAGGAAGGCTGTCAAAACCTTTCTCTTCCCCTTAGCCCCATAGTTCTGCTGTGTTGTGTTCTGTCTCTCACCTTGTCCGGTTTTTATGTTCTGTACCAGCGCCAGGACGCCCCTTTGCTGGGGCATCTGTGCGCTTAATAAATCCGGATAACATAACATAACATGCCAGTCTTAATCTTCCATCAGCATCCTGGTTAGGAGAGGGAGTGTAGTGCGACTGTCCTCTACAGCCCAGCAGCGGCCATCTTGCCCATCAAGAATAAACACTTTCTAGTGCTTAGAAATCAATAGCGCCATTTCTGAACATATGGTCGCGCATGACCGGGACAAAGTCAAAGATTGAGGCCAACCATGAGTGTTATGTTATGTTATGTTATACCATTCTATAAAGTGCACAGCTTCCCCAATACGGGCATCCCAGCGCTGATTGAGCCCTGCTCGGATAATACCCCTTGCTGTAGGCCAAGGAATGTCACATTTGACTGGGGCAAGCCGGGTTTGGATCTGGCTAGTCCCCCCCTCCCTCCCTACAATCCCCCTTCCCCTGACCCATCTTTTCCAGCCCTGAATTAAGTGAATACCGGAAAAGCAATTTAGAAGCATGGGCCCACATATTTGTTTGTACCAGATCCTTGTGATACATTTCAACAGTGCTGAGTAGGCATGTGCAAAATGTGCATTATACCTGCAACATTTGCAAGATGTAACTGCCTTCATTGGAATTATGGTTAGAATCGAAAATGTCTCGTATAACTGATTTTCTCCTAAAGCAGCCCCCTCGCTTGTATCTCATGCGACTTTTGAACACCAGGTAGGCAATTGCATTACATTTTTACAGAAGATATTGCAACATTTATTTCAAGTTGTTTTACATAATGTTCACAATATTTTGTAAAGCTAAATTTTGCGGTTGTTGAGGTCACTGTCAGAGAAACCCTGATGCCATTATGCTCACATTGTAAAATAACACGCTGACACCAAAGCTTCCTTCACTTGGTACATGGAAGCATCGACATTGAAAAATAGGAGGGATCTACACATCACCATAGATCCAAAAATTAGCAATAAAGTATTTTTTCTAAGTTCATCGTCTTTGACTTTGTTTCCAACTTTAACAGCTGAAAGTTAGCATTTAATTGCAATCAACTTTCTCTGTCTTTACCATTCTCTGACAAATTTCAAATGAATGAAAGTCCCATGTTACCTTATTCCTTTATGTGAAAGTAGTGGCATGAGGGCTCCTCATAATATAACAAAGTAGCACATGCCTCCCTTCCACTTTATGAAAGAATAGCCACTAGGAAGGCTAGCGTTGTCAAAGCTAATAGGTCTCGCCAATGCTTTTTGTTGATGCTGTGCAGCACTGGTAAAAGGCAAAGTGCTTTTTGTTCGTGGTTTGCATCATCTTCTGTAGCAGAGTGGCCCAGCATAAAATAGCAGTTGCCAGATCCTCCAAATATATATATATTTTTTTTTGACAGCAAGAAGTGTGGGAGTGGACAAGAGGGAACATATGGAGAATGAGCATGGGGCCTTCGGGAGTATGAGGATTTAGGGGGTGGAGGAGGAACACAAGGGAGATATCCTGATAACACATGCACTTTCATGGAGTGCCTAAAGAAAAAAAAGTAGTTCCCTAAATGCAAGCAGTAGAAAGATACAAGTCAGCCAATCAAAAGGATGGGAAAGAGTCTATGCTCTATGACAGTGAACAACACAAGAAGAGGAAGGCAGGCCATCGAACATGAACCAAGGAAACGAGAGTGGCAATTAAGCCAACCAGTGGTAAGCAATGAGTAGGCTTTAGTCCCTGTATACGTTTTGGTACGGTCCACAAAGCTGAGACCTAAAAAAATGCTACTGTTAACTTTCAGCTATTAAATGCACTGGGTTTAACTTCCGCTTAAAAAAACTGTTGTATGCCTTCCACAGTGTCACCATGGGCCCCAGATGAGTCCAATCCGGGATCGGACTCATCTGGGGCCCATGGTTGCAATACCTCAGCCTCACGTTGGCCCATTTCTGTAATTTTAGCTTCCAATGCGACGCGTCACTTTACTTGGGGCCCGGCTTCCGCACCCTTCATGTGACCTGGGCTGACTCCACTCTGTAATACGAGGCCCTCATGCGCACATTTACACCTGCCCGCGCATACACCATGTGGTGACTCACCCCTTTCTCTGTGGCTTGGCACAGTCCTGTGGCGCCAATGGAGACAAAGGAGGTGGACATATTTGTGGTTGGAGGAATGCGGTTGGCTGAGAGCCGTGACCTTCAGCCTTCTGCCGCATGCAGCCACAGTTGCCCCGGCGCTAGAGCCGGCCTGGCAAGGACCAACTGGTCTCTGACGAAGGGCGGTGGATTCTGCAAAGGGATTGAATTCCTCTGACGTCACTGCTCATTTCAAAGATTCCAGGTGGGAATTTAGCGTCTTGGGAGGGCGGGGCCCAATAAGTGGAACGTCTTGCATGAGTCCACCGTACCAGGTCACACCTGCTCCCTCTATGACTAGGAATGCATTGCAGAGGGCCGGCCCAGTGAAATGTTCCAGGTCAGTAAATCAGCCATCACTCATTGTCTTCCAAGCTGATCACAATGAAGCAGCGTTCTCATTCTCTAGTAATTATAGTTTGTTTCTGGGAATGCGTATATCATTCTTACAGAGCTGTCACACTGTGATTGCCACAGAAAAATATTTTAATCACTCAACAAAATTACCGTTGTGCATCATATTTGTATTTATTAGCCATCATACTATTTTTTTTAGTGATGTGACGATGGTCGTGGCCATTTAAAAAAAAGTGTATTCGTACACATAAATTATAATACACACACGCTGCAGAAAGTCAAAAAAGTGCCTGGAATGGAGGGAATATGTTTTTAGCCTGTTAATTTTCATTTTTTTTCGGAATGTAAGCCAGTGCTAGGAGGACAACAGGAGGTGCACCTGAGTCATTTATAACACAGATTAAAAATAAATGCTTTGTTATGGCTAGGCACGCTTAATTTTCCTTGAAATGCTCTGTAGGTTGATCCAATGGTATACTTAGAAATGAACATAGCTCATGCACCCAGCGAGCTCACATATGCCTCAAACGACTTTCATGGAGACAAACAAGTATACAGCCTCGTGTGGAACGCTATAGACATAACTCTGCTCAAGAAAACTACAGCACAGACATACCCCAGGATTGAAAAAAACAGCAAATTGGCAACCAGGCAAAAGAACAGAAAGACCGGGCGCTCTACAATCGTATAGGGCAAGTGTAATAATAAAAAACTATTAGATGTTGGTGCTCCAAGGGAAGAGTGGTCACCTGCCAGTTCAACCACAAATGATCCTCACAACGAAGGAAATACAATGACGATATGGTTCCCCCTTGAGCACTCAGAGGTAGATTATGAAAAGTCCAGCAGTAATGAAAAAGTCTCTTATTTCCCTTGTGTTCCAATTATTTATTCGGGTACTCAGCGCCCGACGTTCAACAGTACATATGTTTTCAATACACAGCTTCCATAGATTTTGATGTAGAGTAGAACAATTTACAGCCAACACGTGTTTTGTCGTGTGTTTTTACACACAATGACTTCTTCAGGGCTGATTCTGCAGCAAGCTAAATTCCCAATCCGGTCGATCAACAGTCCACCAATGAAGTAAAATAATGTCCTTATGACCCCTATCCCAAGCCAGCGAGGTGGGTATAGATGTTTCAGCAAGTTACAGTAATTTCCACAAATACAATCCGTCAGTTAACTAAAGCCTCAGGTAAGAGACTTGCTGTGCGAATCCAGAATAACTATGACGGTGTTATATGATCACGTGTCTATGAGACATGGTAAAGATATCCCGAATCAGAAAGTCCTCCATATGGCGTGCACAGTGCGAACTCACAGAAGTAAAAAAAAAATATAGTTAAAAGTGCTAATCAATGACATCACACATATACATAGAGATGGTGTTTATTCTTTAGCCTGCTTTGAGTCATGGTCTCTAATATATATATATCCTAAGGACTCTCTCCTCAGCCAGGCCAGATAATGGTCTACAAGTTTTACAAGCGTTGAGACCAATTGAGTGGCAGGAATAGCATGGCAGGGAGCATGAGAAGAATGGTCACGAAGAGAGATTTACAGTATTTTGTCTCAACCTTACACAATCTCCTTTGAGTTAGGACTTGATTACTCATTGACGTTACTCCAGGAGTCAAGCTGTGTCTCTCAAGATGGCAAAATGTCCTTCCACTTAGTCCCACAATGAGGAGATCTTGAGTCCTAACAAGAAGATACCCTTCTGGAAATCTAAGATCCTTGGTGGCTCTTGGAGGCCACAGGAGGTACATCGAGATGTGAAGTGACCTCAAGGCTGCACATAAGCAATTAAAGGGGACCAGTCCATGGACGACTGGATGTCTTAAGCTAGATAGCTCAGTCTCTGTCACTGCAGCGGGATTATGTATTAACCGTGAGTAGCAGAGGACACCGGACCCGGCCGGAGATGTGCAGTCGCTGTGGTGCGGAAGGGGGGCATCGGCAATGTTGCGTGGTGGCGCTGGGAGAGCAATGAGGCAGAGTCACACCCGCGCTTGAATCTATGGTGCAATGAATGACTCTTTCTGCGGTGGCCCCAGTGTGTGATTGAGAAGACCCGCGGCGCCAGGAGGGGACTATAATAAATTGGAGGACGGCCAGAGTGGCACTGTACTAATTGCGGGCGGCAAGATCATGGTTCCCTTCATCAAAATGGCGGCTACAGCGACGTTGAGGGCCTACTGGCAGATCCATCATCGATTGCGCATACCAGTGACAGGGGTGGCTGTCACTCATAGTCTGCCCGGATTGTTGGTCTGGCCACGTTGCGCTTGTCGGGGGCTCCGCCTGACTAGATACTCAGAGTGTTGGCATGGAGTCGTGTTTCTAAGTCTGCCTACAAGAACACTGGCAATATGTCAACACCTGGAGGCCTGGAGGATATGCGAGTTCATGGCGGCGCTAAACACGTGCAGGGGAAGCAGCAGATAACCAGTGTGGTGTGACGGCTGTGCCTCGCGAGGGCCGTGGCCATTGAGTCGGACGTGGCGTGGATCGGATTATGCCACTGACGGTCAGGCTGCATCGTACCTTGGGAGCCAGGGCCAGTTCTTATAACATACGTTGCTCCACATGTAAGTGGTCATTAATATAGATGCTGGTTTGACGGGGACTGGGTGTCTCAGCCATGCTGCCTTGATTTGCCTGCATCAATCTTCACCAGACATCTATACGACCATGACTAGAGGACTGCAGTGGCACCTGAGAGGCGGATTGTCTGTGCGTCTGAGATCGTGAGTGGTGTGATCCACCTTATTATTGCCCTACATCATCATACATTCCGGTGTGTTGGAAGCTCCGGTTCTCTTTCTCGGTGCTCGTTGCACCTCTAAGTGGGCACGATGGGAAAACCAGATAAACAACAAGCTAAGCTCACGTTCAAAGCCAAAAACACACCAAGGCAGCTACCGCGCAGTCTGATACCAAACCTGATGGCGAAACAGTAGCGCCAAATGGCATGGAGACAGTGCTAAAGGCCATTCAACAGAGCCTGCAGGACATCAATGGCAAATTGGACACTATTACTCAAAGAGTCGATAACATGGCGGTGAAACTAGATAGGCACGGAGAAAGACTTGTTGAAGCGGAAACCCGGATATCTGCCGTGGAAGATGAGTCCCACACTACCACCAAGAAGTGCGCAGAAATGGAAAAACTGCTGGATGTGCTCAAGGAGGAGGATTTGGAGGTGAGGTCACGGCAAAATAACGTCAGGATGGCAGGTGTTCTGGAATCCACAAACACGAGGAAGATGGAAACCTACGTGGAGGAACTTATCCGTAGCATCTTTGGTATGGAGCATCTTTCCTCAGTGTTGCTGGTGGAGCGTGCCCACAGATCCCTGGCCCCGAGGCCAAAACCGGGTGTGCCTCCACGGCCGATCATAGCCCGCCTTCTTAATTATAGAGATCACGATGTAATCTTGAAGATGGCTTGTGAGAAGCAACAAATTAATTATCAGGGCAACGCACTGGAGTTTTACCCGGACTTCACTATGGCGGTCCAATTGACATGTAAGGAGCTGCGAGAGCTGGGTGTGGAGTATGCTATGCTCTACCCAGCTCGGCTGAAGGTGACTCATGACAGCCACTCCACAATCCTTCTTACTCCGAAAGCTGCACAAGACTTTTAAAAGAAATTGCATGAGAGACGGCGGTACCAGAAACGTGCTGCGCAGAACCAGGACTCGGACTAACAGCTGCACGTAAGGGTAGGACGTTTGTCTCCTTGTCGTCATAAACTGGTAAGCCACTGGACATCTTTGGCAGTGTGCTGTTGGTGGACTCATTACAGATAACACAAATTTGGCATTGCTGATCACATCTTTCGGGGTGTAGACTGAGACCCACGGGACTGCATGCTTGCTGCACAATATGTTTCCAGAGGACACCCCCACAAACGTCTGATCTTGGTGCTAAACCGCCTTTTGCAATATCTGCTATTCTCTTTTGCTATTGTATGCTTACATACTGCACACCCAGAAGATGCACTAGTGTGGGGTTATGATATAATTTGTATATGTACGCTGCTGAGTTTGCAGATTGTTCCTATTGCAGAAGGCCTGTGATTTATAGCTACCTCTTACTGGCCGTATTTACCTAAGGGAGGGTATGCTACCGCACGTGCCTGAACTGATACCACATACCATGTTGCCTTCTGGGGTTCGTTGTTATTGTTTTAGACACTGTTTGAATGTAATACCTCTGGATGGTTCGGGTGGATATGGGCAGAAATATCCCGCAAACACTATCTGATGCTCTCAGTGTATCATTTCTAACTTACGGGTTGTTCTGAATTCTTTTTAGTCTGCATACCTATTGCACATCTGTCCACATCCACTATGTTGGATGCAGAGCTGTGCATTCGGTGGACCCCCCTCACGGGAGCTCCCCGACTGGGGTTTACTTATGTTTTTTTGTAAATGTGGGGACATGTCTTTGGCATAATTGGGATGCTGAAGTGGGTGGTGGGAAGGGGGTAGGAGTTGGGAATTTTTTTTTACGGATCAGTGCACTTAAGACGTACTACTGCAGTCCGGGAGAACATCACACTATGCATCAATATTATGTTCCATAGTCAATATGTCGCATATATGCGACAAATGATACACCAGACTTTAATGGGAACCTTGAACTAGACATGTCTGCTGAGAAATTATTACCTAGACTCTTGAATCTACTGACCTGGAATGTAAGCGGTCTCAAGAACCTGAAAAAGATAAGACAAAGCATAGCTTACTTTGATAGGTTACAGATTGATATAGCTTTCTTGCAGGAGACACACATTGCCCCTACTGCAAATCCCGGTATTGGTCACGGGTGGGCAGAATTAGTGCATGGCTCTGCTTATTCTTCATATTCCAGGGGGGTACTCATTCTGTTCAAAAAGGGTTTGAATTTCCAAGTAGAAGACACAATTACAGATACAGAGGGCCGGTATGTCATAGTAACTGGAATTTTGAGAGGTCACAAACTTGCTTTCATTAATACGTACGGTCCCAATATTGACGACCCTGCTTTTTACCATATTCTTTGGCTAAAGATCCTTGACCTGCCTGACATTCCATTAATTTGGGGTGGGGATTTTAATACTGCATTGAATGATCCGGAGCATTGACAGAGCCTCATAAACGCACACTGAACAAGTTAAACGATATAATGACAGACATGCGGTTTGTAGACCTCTGGAGAGCCAAGCACCCCACAGACACGGAGGCTACACATATGTCAGTGTCCATAACAGTTGGTCACGAACAGACTATTGGTTGGGAGCCGGTGAAGTATCACACTGGATGAGGTCTGTGTCTCATCTCCCCAAGACATTGTTCGATCATAACCCGGTATTGCTTACGCTACTGCTGTCACATTATGTACCACCACCATACAGTCGGAGGTTTAATGCGAAGCACTACTTGACTCAGTCTACACTGACACCATTAGCAACGCCATAACTGACTATTTTGAACTAAACACACCTACTACTGGCGATCCAAGTCTCCTATGGGAAGCTTTTAAAGCCACGATTAGGGAGGTTTGCATAAGGACTACAGCAGGCATTTTAAAGGATATTAGACGTCAGCTAGCCCTCCGCGAAAATAAGCTTCGTGTTCTGGAACGAGATTATGAACGCACGGAAGAAACAAAAATATTTGGTGAGATTAGGTTAGTATTATCGGAGTACCAAACATACGCAGACGATGAACTTAAATATATTACAAAATGCAAGGTAGCACGATCTTATGGTGAAGGTGGTAGGCCCGGGCAAGCACTAGCAGACAAAATCTGCGCTGGACGCTCACCAACTGTGATACAGGCGATTAGAGATGGGGAGGGAATTATACACCGTGATACCGAGGGTATCCTAAAAGAGTTTATGTCTGCCTATGGAGAGTTATACACCTCGCAGCCCACTGCGTCCCCGGAGGAAATTACGCGCTATCTAGCGGACAGGTCAATAGCGTGGCTATCAGATGCACAAAGATAATATTTGTCGCTACCAATCACGGTGGAAGAGGTCACTGAGATTATTAAATCTCTTCCCAACGGGAAAGCTCCGGGCCCTGACGGGTTCACCTGTGAATTTTATAAATTCTTCGCTGACCAGTTAGCCAAACCCCTAGTTGAAATGTACGGTGATGCCCATGATAAATTAATGCTACCACAGACATTGAGGTAGGCCATGTTTATAGCCCTTCTGAAGCCCAATAAGGATCCAGAATACTGTGACTCCTACAGACCCCTGTCCTTAGTGAATGTGGACACAAAGACTCTATCCAAGTTACTTGCCACTCGGCTGCAGCCCCTGATGCCCAATTTGATCTTGCCCGATCAATCAGGCTTTATTCCATCGCGGTCAACAACACATAACACCCGAACACTCTTCGCCTTATCTCATTACCTTATCCCTAGTACCAAGGCTGCTGCGATACTGTTAGACGTGGCTAAGGCCTTTGATTCGATAGAATGGCCATATTTGCATACAGTTTTGCGTAGTATGGGGTTTCCCTCGATATTTCTACAATGGGTTCAAGTGTTGTACTCGGCCCCAGTGGCATGCATTAAGATAAACAAATACATATCTGACACAATACCTATAGCACGGGGACATGGCAGGGATGCCCTCTGTCTCCCCTGTTATTCGCAATTGCACTGGAGCCATTGGCCTGCAAGATTAGACAGGGGTATCACTATTTGGCGCTCCAGTTCCCGCAACGTCCTTTGCATATATCACTCTATGCAGATGACATGATGCTATATGTTAGGAACCCAGAGCAGAATCATAACCCATTATTGAGGGAGTATATCAAATTAGGGCAACAGTCGGGTTTAAAAGTTAACTGGTCCAAGTCTTTCATAATTACACTGACGGACACCACTCACCCACATTTGACCGATTACCCATTAGAATGGCATTCGGAACCAGTAAAAACTTAGGAGTCTGGTTCAATAGGGACCCGGAAGTAGTAATCCGAGCTAACTATGGCCGGGCGATTAGCACACTGGAGGAAAAAATTGAGAGATGGATCCATTTACCGCTATCCCTGGCTGATAGATTGGCCATCGTGAAAATGGTCATCTGCCTAAGCTCCTTTATTTGTTCCTAATGTTCACATTACGCCACCTGCAGAGGTATTCCGCAGGATAAACACCATGGTGCTCCGCCTAATATGGGCGGGTAAGCAGGCCCGAATACAGATGCATGTACTGACATTATCTTATTCGTGGGGTGGATACAAGGTCCCAGATTTTTTATTGTATTATCTATGTTGCCCATTACCATCTCGGGCAACCCGTGGAACGATCTTCTCTGGCCTCAGGAGTTGGGCATGGCCCCTATACCAGCAAAGGTGGTGAAAAGCTTGGGCATTCATATTGATGATCACCTATCTATGAAAGATCAAGTGTCGTCGGTGGTAGGCACATGCGTTGGCCTCCTCAGGCAACTTCGGAAAATCTCGCCAATGCTGTCTTTTTCCACTCTCAGGACGGTGGTGTCGGCAATGATTTTAGGGCGCTTGGATTATGGGAATGCCCTTTATATCGGGATTACCCAGCAATTACTCTCACGACTGCAAATTGTGATGAATGATGCAGCTAGACTGATATTTGGGAAAGCTAGGGGCACGCATGCCTCTCCTCTGCTCTACCAATTACATTGGCTGCCCATCAGGCAGAGGATTTTATTCAAAGGTCTATGCATCGCACACAAGGCGGTCTTTGGCAACGCTCCCAGTTATATTAAAGCTAGACTGGTGCATTATATCCCTAGAAGAACTTTGCGCTCATCTGAGGACGTTCTCTTGGTAAGCCCGCGCTATCGTCTGACCACCCTTGGTGGACGCGCTTTTTCAACGACCCTGCCGGCAGCTTGGAATAAGCTGCCTCCAGGTCTAAGGAAGGAATCAAACTTACTACCTTTTAGGCGAATGTTAAAAACTGTGCTTTTCCGAGAAGCCTGGGGTTCAGTATAATCTGTTTTGCCTATCCTCCTGTGATGATGAGTTCCCAAGTACAAGCGCTTAGAGACCAATCGGTGATAATGCGCGATATAAATGTAATAAATAAATAAATAAATAAATGTGCGCAAGCACAATTTCCACACTTTTGTTATCACACAGTTCCCTTCCTCACACATGTTGCAATTGAAGAGGGTGATGGATTGCCGATTCCACTAACCGCGATTCTTACACATAAGAGGCCCCCATTACACAACAGAGACATCAACACTATTGATACTAAAAGTGCAGCCTGGCGCACAATGGCCGGTAAGGCGCATAAAACTCCGCTCTATGCTCAAGCTCTTCTACTCCACCACCATCCCGCTATATCAGTCACACAGGAGAAGGTTGATATGGGACTACTCAGACAGGTGGGCATTGATCGCATGGGGGATCTTTACCACAACGGCGTGTTTAAAACGTCGGATACTCTTTCCTTCATTAGCAATCAAACGCTAATGTTCAGATTCACGTATTACAGGTTACAAGAGACGATAAAGAAACTCTACACCACATTTCCTGAGGAACCGCAACAAATGGCATCATTGCAATTATTACTCACCGCACCCACACCTACTCACCTGGACTCCAGACTGTATGTTGCTTTACATGAAGACATAGCAGACACCACGTACAGAGCACGGGAAAAGTGGATTAACTTTTTAGATATCCCTTTATCAGAGGAGGAGTGGACTACAGCTTGTGCACTGACAGGCTTACTAACACCCAATGGGAACCTGCGTATATTACATTTCAAATACTTGCACCAGACATATCACATGCCACTGCAGCTTTACCAGTATGGGTTATGCATGGACTCTAGGTGCCCCCGATGTAATGCTGACAATGCAGGATTTATGCATCTTGCTTGGCATTGCGTAGTGGTGGCAAACTATTGGGAGCAGATCACACAAGTGCTGAGTAGGATGGTGGGAACTGTAATTACCTGTGATGCTCGTACATGCCTTGTGGGTTTGGTGCCCAAAGTACGAGCTGCAAAACGTAAGTTTTGCGCTGTCGCCCTGTTAATGGCCAAGTGCAGAATTTCTTTAAATTGGGGCAGCAAGGTGGTGCCGAGGACTAAGCATTGGTTACAGGATCTGGTGTATTGTAAGGACACCCTGCACACATATGAAGAAGAACTACCTACAGGATCGAGACCAAAAGACTATTAGAAATATCTCATAGATTATCTGAACACAAATGCAATTGTATAACTGGTTGTATCAACGGTGTCATCATTACTTATATTTATGGATTGTACTGTGTAGTTAAGCCTGGGCGAAGGGTACTGTTGTGCGCTGATCTGAATGTTCATTATGGTTTGACATTGTATGTCTTTGCAAATACCAATAAATAAATATTAAAAAAAGAATATCAGGATGTTAAAAATATCGTCAACAGGAATATCAATGGTAAGAATATAGGGCCTGATTTCGATGTCGGCGGGAAAGCCTCCAACCGCTGTTTGAAGGCTTTCTGAAGGACATCGTAGGTTTGAACTCAGACCGCCATACTGCAATGACGGCAGCCAGAGTTCAAACTGGCCAGGGAATCTGACTTGTTTTCGATGGACCCTAGGATCCCATTGGCCAGTCGCAAGGGCCTCATAATCCCTAACGAACGGCATTTCCACCATCTGGATTACGATGGCACTTTCTGACAGCACTTCCATGTTGGCTTTTCCGGCATGGAACTGCTGTCGGAAAGTGTCTTTGGGGGCCCCTAACAAGGCCCCCTTCCACACTGGCTCTCCAGTTGTAGCCCTGGGGGGGCACCTTTGGTACCTCCCTGAAAATCCCTGCACCGTGTGACAGACATCGTTAGGTGCCTGCCACACGGTGCAAGGATTTACCCAAACTCCCATTTCTCAATGGGAGCTTGTGCTGCAGGCAGGTCCCGCCACCACAGAAGCTCCCACAGAGAAATGTGCATCCTAATTGGGTGTGAGGGAACCACAGACCTATGGTCGGGCAGTTTGCGCACCGAGACGGTGTTGGTCGGAGGCAACTCCAACCAACACCATAATGAGGCCCATAGTTTTAAAAATCGCTTTTAATATTGTTGTAAAAAATATAAATTTAGAAAATATTGTTTCACGTAATACCGTTTTAAGTGTTACCTTTTATGTAGTTGACTGCAGTGTGATATTTTATGTATGCTTATTCCTTTTTTCATTTGTGTCCTTAGTAATATAATTTATTCTGAAATTGTTTACATTTTTCTTTTTAAATGTATACATTTCTAAAAAATAATGGGTTTGTAAATTTATTTTAGCATCAGGATATTGGTTTTTAGGGAATAAGAGAGGGGAGTTTTTTTTTAAAAAAAAAGGATGTTTTAATGTAAATTTACTGTTAATTATTTTCATGTTATGCAAATTAATAATGCAACATTTTATTTTCGATGTATTTTGTTATATTTATAATTTTATTATAATTTATTAATTAATTTGAATATATTCATTATATTAAAACTAAAATGAATTATTTTATTGCAAATATTGAAATGAATATTTAAATAAAAATGTTTTTAAAATAAAATCAGACATAAACATGTAATAAAGTAAAATCATTCAAAATGTTTGAAACAAAAACGTTTAATTTTATTATTTTATCAAATATTTTAAGATTTGTTGTAAATTAAAATGTCATTTAAAATATATTATTTGCTGAATTTGTATTTTTATATTTCAATTTTAATTGAAGCTTGTTTGAAATGTTGTGTAAGGTAATTATGCAAATACAATATAGATGTATTATTTATGATGTAAAAATGTATATTTTGTTGTATATTTATAATATTGGTTTATTATTGAAAAATTGGATATAAAAATGCATAATCAGATTCTTAATAGGTTTGATATTTAAATATGTTCTGTTTTTGGGAATATATTGTCTAAAATGTAATCATTTTCATTTCTTTAAGAATACAATATATTTTAAATAATAGTTAAAAAAAATATTATGATTGTTAATTTTGGAAAATGATTATATATTTTATTTTACGGTTCAAAATTTAAGGGGGTCATTAGGATGGCAGACGGACTTGAGTCTGTCCGCCATCCTATTGTAAACCGGGACCGTCTGCAATACATGCAGCAGTCCCGCACACCAAAACAGGATGTGTCTGCCACCATGGCAGTCGCATTTTGGTTTTTAACATTGCGACGGATGCTGCTCAAAGCAGCACCCGCCGCAAAGCGAAAAAGCCACTTTGTGCCATATTGTGCATTTCACTGCACTACGTGGCAGGCACCACATGGTGCCTGCCACTTGGTGCAGCGAAATGTGGGGGGTACCATGGGTACCCCCCAGTGAACCCACACCTCCCCCAACACTTGGGGGGCCCGCATCGTGCCCCTGAAACAATTCTCTAGCAGCCTTTCCATAGCGGCATCGCCGCCATGCAAAGGCCTGTAAAATCCACCACCATAATTTGGTGGACGGGGTCTGCTAGGCACCGCCACCATTTTATGCTCCCTTGTCTGTCTGACAAGCAATCAGACTTTTTGCTTCTGGCGTACCAGTGGCAGACGGTCTTTCCGTCCTCCGCGGACAGAATGGGATTCAGCGGTGGGAAAATCGAGGTTGGATGGCAGAAGGACCGGCACCGCATGGCTGGAGGTGAAAGTCCTTCCACCATCCTAAGTGTGGTAGTAAATATGAAAAAATATATATTTATTATGAATGGTGATAAAAATATTCTTTTATATATCAATGTTTACTTATGAATATATCGGTTTGTAGTTTGGTTAGTGTGTTCCTTAAATACATTTTATTATATTATACAGATCAAAAGTGGTGAGTATAGAGTATTGATTGTGTATAAAAAAATGTTTAGTGTGTATCAACTTGCATAACATGTTTTAGATTGTAGTAGAAATAGTAAATGGCACCCCCTTTAGTGTGCAACACTATCACCAAACAGGGTCATGTAGGAATGGAGATAGTAAATGCCACTCCTTTAGTGCCCAACATCTTTCCCAAATTGGTTAAGATTGGAGTGGGAATAGTAAATGTCACCTGTTGAGTACCCAACACCTTCCCCAAATTGGTTTAGATTGGAGTGGGAATAGTAAATGGCACCCCTTTAGTTTCCAACGCCTTCCGCAAATGGGTTTAGATGGGAGTGGGAATAGCAAATGTCGACCCTTCAGTGTCCAACACTTTCTTCAAAAGTGGTTTACTTGGAGCCCAATTATTTAATTTGATTGTTTTAGTGTGAAATCCTTTGTTCGAATTGTATTTGTATGTTGTTTAAAAATAGTTTATGTTATTTAATTGATATTGTTGGTGTTTAGAAATATAATAAAGTAGTTTGTTGTATTTATGTAATAAATAATATTAATTGCACTATTTCATAGAAGAAAGATGTAAACCATTTTCAATAGTTATGTATTTTTAAAGGTTAGCTAATGTGTAGTTGTACCAGTTTAAACATATATATCTCTACTAACAAATGCACTTTTATATATAAAAAAATAAAACAAACTTAATACATTTTGTAATTTTAAAGAAAACATGTAAATAATATTTCCCCCTTTTTTCTGTTGTTTAACATTTTTAACATTTAAAAAAAATCATATACATAATTTCAACATCATTTTAACATACAATGTTTCAGTATATATATAAATAATTGTATATGTTTATACTATTATTAAATGTATACTTTACAATAATTTGGCATTCCTTTACAACATTTTTGACGTTTTGCATGTTTAATATATTTGTTTAATTTTTTTATACATTTATTCAACATTTGTAAAATTATTTCCCATTCATTTCGAGGGATAGTGTATAATATTTTAGTTTCATTTAGGAGACATTTTTGTTCTGCTATCTTCTATTTTGTAGTATAATTGTGTCACTTTTAGTCTATTTTAGTCTATTTTCCAGGAATCAGGTTGTGGTAAGGTGCTCCTGTTCATCCAAATACGATAGGTAAATCATTTTTAAAGGTTTGTTTTAGGTATTGATGGTGGGGGATATAGGGGAAGGCCTACAGGTAAGTTATAGGGGGTCATTAGAATGGCAGGCACCCTATCGGGAAATGGGACCGGGGGTCCCGTGGGGGCAATTAGGATGCACCAGCCACAGTGGCGGGTGCAGCCAGCATTCCTGTCATTGTGGCGGGCAGTGCACTCAGCACCGCCCGCCACAATGCCAGGAAGGCATGTTGTGCACTTCCATGCATAACATGGCAGGCAACGTGCGGTGCCTGCCATGTTGTGCATGGAACTGCAGGGGGTACCATAGGTACCCCCATGTGCACCTCCCACCCCCCGGAGTACCTGGGGGCCCGCAACGGGCCCCCACTGTCTATTCCTGCATGCCTTTCCGTGGCGGCATTAAGGCATCTTTCCGCACCCATGTTAATATGGCTGGCGGTTTCTAACAGACACCGACACCATATTAAACCCTTTTCCGCCTGGTCAATGAGTTGAGCGGGCGGAAAAGAGGTGAACGGTCTTTCCGTCTGCCGCGGTACCCCCGTCATAGTAATATGGCGGGGGGAAATAGGTGGCGGGTGGGGTCGGATCACAGGCTGATCGCCACCGCCATGTGGGCGGTGGCGATTCGCCCGTGATCCTAATGGGCCTCATAGTTTTGTTTGTGAGTTCTTTGTATGTTTACTTGTATTTATGGTAGTGGTTGTCACTAGTGTGTAATTTTGGGTTTCAAATGTCTGGTAGCCTTTTTCTTTGGTGTTCCCACGGCAGTGCCTCAGAAAATGGGCACCGCAATTGGAACGCCAAAAGTGGTTCCTGCAGGGCATGGACTGTAAAGTTCATGCCATGCAGGAACTGGGGTACCTGCACACAGGGGGCACATGTTACACATGTTCTGTCAGCCTGCATGCACTCCATGGCCAGAGGTAACAGGGGACCCTGTATGGCCCCTTTTGTTTCCTCTCCACCACAGTGAAACGGAGGTGGAGAGGAAACTTGTAATATGCTTAGCGGGACTGCGAAGCATATTGCTGCTTCTACACTGCTGCGGCGGGGCAATGGCAGTCTGACCGCCCTAATTGTAATAGGGCAGTAGGACGCCGACCACCGCCCCCCATGGGTTTAGTGGTCCATGGACCTCTATACTGTTAGTCAAGCCCAAAGTGAAATGTATCTGCATTTTTGGGGAATGTCATTTTTTTCGCATATGGGTTTTCTGTTTTTCTTTGCAGGTTTTTGTCTACATACGTGTTTCATGGGCATTGGGATTTACCTTTTTTTTTAAGCAATCTCTTCTGGTTTATAATAAATCAATATTTTTAACTATGATTTCCTTTTCTTTCGGGTTTCTGTCAGCGTTTCATTTTTAAACACTTTTTCTGCTTTTTAGGGTTCTTAGATACTTTGGATTGCTTCAAGGCTTCTTATTGGATTGGATTTATCTATGCATTTTTTTAGGGGCTTTTTGGATTGA
Organism: Lissotriton helveticus; assembly: GCF_964261635.1. NCBI lineage: Eukaryota > Metazoa > Chordata > Amphibia > Caudata > Salamandridae > Lissotriton > Lissotriton helveticus. The sequence continues at coordinate 1,029,310,511 of NC_136057.1, forward strand.
TTTTTCCCCATTGTTCGTAGATTCATTTTTTTTACTACATAGATATAGAGGTAGATCTGTTACAATAAGTCATATCAATTTTATTTGGTTTTTTTGTCTGTGTAATTATTATGCAATTGTTATTTGGAAATATGTAGTCCAAGGCCCTCATTACAATGTAGGTCGGAGTTGTCACTGACATCACCGCGGTTCCGTCATCATAATTAGGATGCGACCGCACATGGTGCTATCGCAAACTTCGATTTTACAATGGGAGCTTGTGTGGCTGTCCGAACCCGCCCGCAGCACAAGCTTCTATTATAAAATGGAAGTATTTGCACATCCCTGCACCGTGTGGCAGAAACCTCACGGTGCTTGCCACACAATGCAGGTGCCTGCCTGCCACACGGTGCAGGGATGTGAAGGGAGGCAACCATATGTGCCCCTGATGGCCACAACCATAGGGCAGATGAGAAATGGGCCCTGCTAGGGGCTCCAAAAGTTGCTTTCCGACAGCCTTTGCATGTCTGAAAGGCTGACTTGGAAAGGCTTTCAGAAACCAACATCATAATCCCGACGGTGGAAACGCCACCCTTAAGGGATTATGTGGGGTTTCCAACTGCCCCGACAGGCTCTTTGAGTCTGTCGGAAGTCACTCGGTTTGCCCGACCAGTTTACACTCCAACCGCCGACATTGTAATTCGGTGGGCGGATTGTAAACCTTCCATGTCGGTCGGAAAGTCTCTCCGACTGACATCGAAATAAGGTCCTATGTGTTGTATTTATTTTATGTGATGGATTTGGTTTGATCTTCAAGATTTTTGATTGGTCAGGTTTAGATTTCTCATGAAAATACTGTATACATTATTTTATTATGTCATTTGTTTTTAAGATGAAAGATTTATTGAATTTGTTTGACTGATGTAATACAATATGTTTATTTTGTATATAAAAAATTATTATTTTTTTTTGGGGGGGGGACTTTTGTAACCTACATATTATTTTATAATATGAATTTGGCTAGTAGTCCTAAATAATCTACTCCTTTATTGTTTATGAAGAGTTTTACTTTAAATTAATGCATGTCAATCATTATTTTGGTTTGTTTGCTAAGTTTAGGTGCAATTTTGGTTACAAAGTGCTCTATTCATAGTTGGTAGCTTTGCTCTTTTTGTAATGCTTCTATAAATTTATAGAGGGTAAGTTGGGTTCTGCCTAGTGGGGTTTGGAAGGCATTGTGCCATTCTTCCACTGCTTTGTTCGGTTTGGCTTCCTGTGCCAAGGTACTGTCATAGATATTCCACCATGGTATTTGGAATTTGGATTGACATCTGTATGGTGTATATGTGAGTGAATGGTTTAGGACATATTTTGAAGGCCCCATCCATCATTTAGGTTCGACAATGGCTTAGTTTAAGTAAGTATCTGCTGTAGAAAATATTAGGATTCTGTTATCATTGTTTAAGTCGTCATATGAAAGGAAGGGTTCCTCATTATGTGTTATTTTATAATGGCCAGGTATTTCCATATATCTTGGTATCTTCTAGGGGCAGAAGGAGTATCACTGGTGGCTTTTTTAGTTCATGCACTTAAATGTTTTCAAGTGGGTATACATGGTAGTTGGTCTGTGATGTGTTTGGAGACTTTAAGGAATATATCTTCTAGGATTTTAGTTGTGGGGCCCTGGAAGCTAGTCCTTGCATCTTTTATATCCTGCAATACCTCCCTTACTTTTATTACTGTCAAATTTGGGGGATGGTTGTGTTCCCTTACATTAATTATCACATCATCTTTTGTAGTGGCCCTCATGAGTTAGAATAATATTTGGTACATTTACAATTCACATTTTCCATCAAGGTACTTTCTTGGTTGTAGGTGTAGCCCATGCGATTTAGGGCCTGGTTACAAGTTTGGCGGTCTGACCGCCCGGACACCGCAGCCGTTAGAAGACAGCAGTTCTGGCGTCTTCCAACTGCCGTGTTACAAGTTGACTGCGGGCCCGTGGTGTGGCTGCAGCGGTCTTGCAACAGTGGGCAATGGATTTCCATATTTATCGATGCCTGTGTATGTATTTCAACTACACATGTTCTTTCCAGGCTGGATTATGCCAACGCCCTCTTTATCGGCATCCCCGGCTATCTGCTGAATAAACTTCAGCTGATTCAGAAGGCGGCAGCCAGGCTCTTATTCAACATCTCCAAGAGATCTAGTGTGCGAGCGCATCTGCGTGGTCTGCACTGGCTCCCCGTGGCCCAGAGGGTTCAGTTCAAGGTCCTCATTCTAGCTCATAAAGCACTGAATGACCAGGGACCCTCTTACATTCGGAAGAGTTTTGCTTTCTATACACCCAGCCGCACACTTCGCTCGGCCTCCCATCGTCGGATGGTCGTGCCACGCTTCCGTCGCATTAGGTTGGGGGGCCAGTCTCTTTCGGCCAAAGCCCCCAATCTCTGGAACAACCTCCCGGACAGTCTGCGTCATACTCAGGACCTCTGCATCTTTAAGAAATTGCTCAAAACTCACCTTTTTAACCAGCCTTCTTAAGCACCCTCATTCTTCTTTTTTAGAGCCTCAGTCTACCTGCGCGCCAGGACACTCCCAAGTATCAGTGCGCACTACAAATCATCTATAACATAACATAACATGTCTCGAATGTACACATATGCATGATACATATGGAAAAATACCACCCACCCATTGCCCGAGTCTGGCTCATATGTGCCCAGTCCAGGTAATGGATATATGGTACAAACTGGACTCACCTTATTAAGTCGCAAACAGGGTCGTATTCTCTGGGTTGAAGCTGCTGCAGTGAAGGGGGGACCTGGAGAAAGGGATCCATGTTGAACTTTGACAGGAATAACAAGCGAGGAGTGAGTATGCACCCCACAACCTTTGATTTGCTGGCAGTGTCGGCGATTTAGCCAAGGTCTTTGCGATCGCAATCCACCCATCTTGTAATACTGTGGTTGGACCTCCTGAGCTAGCAGCGTTCGGACCGAAGCCGCGGATAAGGCAGTTCAGGGACCACCAAACTCCTAATAAGGCACTTAGTAATTGCTTTCCGTTCTGAGATGTTCAACATTTTGTTCTCTGTCATTGTATCTGAAAGTGGGGTTACAGTATAAATAAATATAATTTTTACAAGTTTAGACATTTGTTATTTACATATAAAATGTAATGCATCTACTTTTATTATTTATATTAACATGTATATAGATGTTTCACACTTTTTTACAACTTTGCCCTTGTAGTATTATGCATTTTATATTGTTGAACTAATTGTTTGTCTGATTGTATTGGTTAAGTGTGTTTATACTTTGATTTATTGGTTAGTTTAGTTTTAGTTTGCATTTTTGTTATCAATTATGTCCTTGTATGGTCGGGCCCTCCAAAAGCTAGTGTGGGTAACAATAGAAATAATCAAGATTGGTTGCATGTTCTCTATTGGGTTACTGAGATTGATTGATTAACTGGAGGTGGACTTAGAACTACCAGTGGGGCAGATATTGTCAAGTAGTTCATACTAATCCATAGCATCTGCACATTGTTTGGACAACATAAAATAGGGACTTGGTGCCAAGACTGATTGCGGACACGCCGCAGGATATGTTGGCCTACAGACCAGCTAGTTCACAGTGCCACTGTAAGCCCCCCTAACCTATCAGGGAACGGATAGTTCTCGGCAACCCATGAACATGACAACCCTGACCCCTCAGGGATCATGGAAATAGTACAGAACTTTCGTTCAGTCACTCGTGCTTACTTATTCTCAGAGAAATATACAGAGAATACACATTGGGACGTTTTCAATAATATTTATTGAACCAATGTTATTCATGTATAAAATAAGTGTGCTGCAGTGATTAGTAGGCAGAAGCAGATAAACATGATTAGAAGCAGTAAAGGTGTAAATAATAGACATATTTCTCCCATGGTGCTATAACAATGTATATATGCAGGCATATAACACAAGGCAGTAATCAAGCGTACTCCTTCATGCGAACCCTACTCTAAGTGTACCTAGAATGTTGGTAGGTTTAAAGCCAAGAATCCCCCAAGAATGATCCAACCCCATTACCTGATGAGATAGAGTGAAGGCCCCCGTCTTGGTCACGAATGGACCCCCTCACGAGATGTCAGACCACGGCCTGGTGATTTTTTAGCATGCATGGACATTCGGTGTCAGCAGAAGTGCCTTCTCTGCTAATGTATTGGGATGCTCATCTTTCTATAATAGGAAGCGCCCTTGCGATGTGCGTATAGATTAGTAATGTTATGGATATGTAGATAGCCCTGTCGCCCCAGGATGAAGTTAGAGATTACATTTGTACAAAGAGTGTGAAAGGAGACCTTGTACATGATATTCAGGGTGTTGTGATAAAATTGTGTGAAGCTAGATGTGTAAACAAGTTTAGTTTCAGGTAAACCAATCCCACATTGTCATGCACGCAAATATGTGCAAAAGGTCACAGCTGAAAAATCTATTTGTGAGGACAATGCAAGAAATAAGTGCTTCACTACATGTGCCTTACTTGGGAATATAACACCACCTCCTCATACTGAGGGCCGAAATCTAAAAAGCTATCTAAAAAGACAGCAGATAATTTAAAAACCTTTAAAAACTATTATTAAAAGGATCTGAAAGCGGACTTCCCATTAAAATATCTATTTAAAAGTCTTTAAGTCATTATATCATATGAGATCCCAAGCACTCAGAAAGTCATGGTGTCTAGAAAAACAAGCATTGAAAATGCAATAGGTCACGCCTTTGATTAAGTTAAAGCCATTTGCTTTGCTATACAATACCATTAGCAAAGCAAATAGCTTTAACTTGATTAATGGCAAGACCTATTACATTTTCAATGCTTCTTCTTCTAGCAGTCCGTGAGATTAAGGTATATTGTGATAATATTGTGTGAAGCTAGATGTTTAAACAAGTTTAGTTTGAGGGAAACCAATCCCACATTGTCATGCACGCAAATATGTGCATAAGGTCACAGCTGAAAAATCTATTTGTGAAGACAATGTAAGAAATAAGCTGCTTCACTACACGTTCCTTACTGGGGAATATATCACCACCTCCTCATACTAAGGGTTGAAATCTAAAAAGCTATCTAAAAAGCCAGTAGAAAATTAAAAAACCTTTAAAAACTATTATTAAAAGCATCTGAAAGCGGACTTCATATTAAAATATCTATTTAAAAGTCTTTAAGTCATTATATCATATGAGATATGAAGCACTCAGAAAGTCATGGTGCCTAGAAAAACAAGCATTGAAAATGCAACAGGTCTCACCTTTGATTAAGTTAAAGCCATTTGCATTGATATGCAATACCATTAGCAAAGCAAATAGCTTTAACTTAATTAAAGGCAAGACCTATTGCATTTTCAATGCGTGTTCTTCTAGCAGTTCGTGAGATTAAGGTATATTGTTGCACTCTTACTCATGTTCTGCTTCCACCTTTGAATTCACCCTCCCACTGTCTGAGTTGCTCCTCATGTCAGATGTGTTTAACTCCCGCTCTTCCTTGCCTGCCCAAACACCTACTGCTCACATTGACCAGCAGCATTTACATCCTCTTCCAAACCCGATCCACCACTGCTCCTACACCCCCCTCTAATTTGTTTTAATTTTTTCTTCTTCAGGAGGTATGAAAGCTGCAATTTGCTGCCAGGCGGTACAAAAGGGGGTGGTGATGGACGGAGCATCTGAACCAATCAAACACTCACACCCAGTCAACAGATCTGGGTTTAATCCATCACCGTTCTTTAGCCCACTCTGCCACCCCAGTTCAGACATGGCCATATGCAAATCAGTCTGACCCTGTGCCTCATGGGAACAGTCCATCCCGAACTGCCCAGCCATGCCTTTCCTGGACTGGAAACAAGCTTCCTAGGACCGGTTTCTGGCATTTCAGCCGTCTTCAGCTAGGCTTGCTTGAATCCAGTGGCAAAGTGAGCAAGGGACTCACGTCTGAGCATACCCTACCAACTTATGGCGAACAAAGCTGTACAAAAGGGAGTGGTGATGGACAGAGCATCTGAACCAATCAAACACTCACACCCAGTCAACAGATCTGGGTTTAATCCATCACCATTCTTTAGCCCACTCTGCCACCCCAGTTCAGACATGGCCATATGCAAATCAGTCTAACCCTGTGCCTCATGGGAACAGTCCATCCTGAACTGCCAAGCCATGCCTTCCCTGGACCGGAAACAAGCTTCCTAGGACCGGTTTCTGGCATTTCAACTGTCTTCAGCCAGGCTTGCTTGAATCCAGTGGCAAAGTGAGCAAGGGACTCACGTCTGAGCATACCCTGCCAACTTATGGCGAAGAAAGCAGTACAAAAGGGGGTGGTGATGGACGGAGCATCTGAACCAATCAAACACTCACACCCAGTCAACAGATCTGGGTTTAATCCATCACGTTCTTTAGCCCACTCTGCCACCCCAGTTCAGACATGGCCATATGCAAATCAGTCTGACCCTGTGCCTCATGGGAACAGTCCATCCCGAACTGGCAAGCCATGCCTCCCCTGGACCGGAAACAAGCTTCCTAGGACCGGTTTCTGGCATTTCAGCTGTCTTCAGCCAGGCTTGCTTGAATCCAGTGGCAAAGTGAGCAAGGGACTCATGTCTGAGCATACCCTGCCAACTTTTGGCAAACAAAGCAGTACAAAAGGGGGTGGTGATGGACGGAGCATCTGAACCAATCAAACACTCACACCCAGTCAACAGATCTGGGTTTAATCCATCACCGTTCTTTATCCCTCTCTGCCATACCAGTTCAGACATGGCCATATGCAAATCAGTCTGACCCTGTGCCTCATGAGAACAGTCCAGCCCGAACTGCCAAGCCATGCCTTCCCTGGACCGGAAACAAGCTTCCTAGGACCTGTTTCTGGCATTTCAGCCGTCTTCAGCCAGGCTTGCTTGAATCCAGTGGCAAAGTGAGCAAGGGACTCACGTCTGAGTATACCCTACCAACTTATGGCGAACAAAGCGATACAAAAGGGGGTGGTGATGGACGGAGCATCTTAACCAATCAAACACTCACTCCCAGTCAACAGATCTGGGTTTAATCCATCACCGTTCTTTAGCCCACTCTGCCACCCAAGTTCAGACATGGCCATATGCAAATCAGTCTGACCCAGTGCCTCATGGGAACAGTCCAGCCCGAACTGCTAAGCCATGCCTTTCCTGGACCGGAAACAAGCTTCCTAGGACCGGTTTCTGGCATTTCAGCCGTCTTCAGCCAGGCTTGCTTGAATCCAGTGGCAAAGTGAGCAAGGGACTCACGTCTGAGCATACCCAGCCAACTTATGGCGAACAAAGTGGTACAAAAGAGGGTGGTGATGGACGAAGTATCTGAACCAATCAAACACTCACACCCAGTCAACAGATCTGGGTTTAATCCATCACCGTTCTTTAGCCCACTCTGCCACTCCAGTTCAGACATGGCCATATGCAAATCAGTCTGACCCTGTGCCTCATGGGAACAGTCCAGTCCGAACTGCCAAGCCATGCCTTCCCTGGATCGGAAACAAGCTTCCTAGGACCGGTTTCTGGCATTTCAGCTGTCTTCAGCCAGGCTTGCTTGAATCCAGTGGCAAAGTGAGCTAGGGACTCACGTCTAAGCATACCCTGCCAACTTATGGCGAACAAAGCGGTACAAAAGGGGGTGGTGATGGACGGAGCATCTGAACCAATCAAACACTCACACCCAGTCAACAGATCTGGGTTTAATCCATCACCGTTCTTTAGCCCACTCTGCCACCCCAGTTCAGACATGGCCATATGCAAATCAGTCTGACCCTGTGCCTCATGGGAACAGTCCAGTCCGAACTGCCAAGCCATGCCTTCCCTGGACCGGAAACAAGCTTCCTAGGACCGGTTTCTGTCATTTGAGCCGTCTTCAGCCAGGCTTGCTTGAATCCAGTGGCAAAGTGAGCAAGGGACTCACGTCTAAGCATACCCTGCCAACTTATGGCGAACAAAGCGGTACAAAAGGGGTTGGTGATGGACGGAGCATCTGAACCAATCAAACAAACCAATCAAACACTCACACCCAGTCAACAGATCTTGGTTTAATCCATCACCGTTCCTTAGTCCACTCTGCCACCCCAGTTCAGACATGGACATATGCAATTTGCTGTCAGGCCACAGCTTTCTGCACTTCTGCACATATTGTATTAATTTGTATTCAGCACTCTTAGATATGTGTCCATCTGCCATCTTGGAAAGGTAAATAAATACATGACAGTCGTGTCATGTTGCTCGCACTTAACATTTGTGCACAATAAACCTCTGCCAAAAAGACAAGTCACATGAGTATATTATGTTGAGTGTGGTGCACCCATTGGAAATATATGTAATGTGTAGATTTCAAATAATAAAATGTATAGATTTTTTTTAAAGGTTTTCACAAATCGGTTCACAGGAATCTATCCGGTGGCAAAATATGCCATTACAATATGCCATTACAAATCACCCTGAGCAGTCTTAAAATTAACGAGGTGCATCCTCATGTTGGAAAATCATACATGTGACGTTTCCAGCTTATTGTCATGTGTGCATTTGCATGTACAAGCACAGACATTAGGAGACAGCATACAACAGATTGGGTTGAACAGCTATTTCCAGATTTTAAGACTAAGATACAGTATGCACACAATACCGATAGTGCCTTCCTCAGTACGTAATGTACTGAATTCTGGAAGAACGACCAAGGCCTTTATGTTCCAACAGGTGGATGGTAGGCACTTAAAACATGGCCTTGGGCAAAAAGACCCATCCACACTCTAAATCTGTAAACATAAGCAAGATATTGCATTAAGCAGGGTGATAGATTTGGTGACCTGAACACCTGCTACCACCACATAAAATACACTTTCTTGCACTGCCTCTACATTGCAGTACAGCACAAGCAGATGTATTGATTGAAAAATGAGGAAGGTGTATGATGTTCAAGACCGATAACATATCTGCTCAAACTCTACGCCAGAATCAGATGGGGGATGCAGGGTGAGGTGACCGACTCATTTCCTGTCGAGCGTGGTGTTCGGCAGGGGTGTGTATTGGCGCCCACGCTGTTTGCATTATACATCAACGGCATTGTGGACTATCTTAACCGTTCCCCCACTGACGCCCCGATTCTGGCTGGGGCCCGCGTGCCTGTCCTCATGTTCGCGGACGATACGTTGATAGTTTCCCGGACCCCGAGTGGGCTCCAGAAGGCTGTGAATGCGTTCGGAGAATTTTGTCAACTGCATGGACTTGAGATAAACACCTCAAAAACCAAGTTCATGTCCCTGAGTCAGCGGAAAACCTTCAAAGGTACAATTAATTTTAATGGAACTCCACTAGAACAGGTAGAGGCATTCACGTATTTGGGAATATCTCTCCAGAGCAATATGGGCTGGAAAAGCCATATTGATATGGCTGTCTTAAAATTCCATCAGCTAGCAGGTGCCTTAGCCACAAAGCATAACGCTTCCTTTACAAAGCCAATTACACCTGCCTTAGAGATTTATAATATGAAGGTCATAAGTGCTTCTTTGTATGGTTTTGAACTTTGGGGATTTAATAATCTAACCCAACTGACAACGGCAGAGAATAAATTCCTACGTTGTTTAGTTGGGGTACCCCAAAGTACTCCTACCATTCCGCTTTTATACGATCTCGGCAAGAAAAAAGTTGAGGATATAGCACGGTTACGGCCCCTATTATACTGGAGGCGTATCTGGACAACTCCAGAACTAGCGCATTACACCCTTGCACTAAAGGATATTATCAGGGCTGACCGTTTTCACCATATCCAATGGCTTAAAGAGATAAGGGGCTTATTAACAAAGTTGGAGCTTGATCATCTATGGGTAGATGTAGACGTCCCAAGTTTCCCGCCAAAAACAACTCTGAAAAAAATGTATTGGGAAATGATTTGGATGTCCACCCATAGTACCTGTATAAACACTAAATTAACAGGACGGTTCCTTGATTTTAACCTCTTCAGTGCTGCGCGAATTTCGCTGCAGTGCTGAAGGGTTTAAAATCGTATTGGCACATGACGGAAATGTTCTGTCATCAGCACCGGAGCACCGACGCTGATGACGGAACCGTTCCGTCATGAGCATGGAAGGGGTTAAATCTCGCCCACTCTGTGAAGCCTACTGGGATATTATAGAGAGTCTGTTTGACCGAAAGCTGTTTTTCCAGTTTAGAACTGGAACCCTACCTGTAAAAGCCTTCAGTTATAAGTGGTCGGCAAATTGGGATGACAAATGCCATAATTGTAAAAATTTGATTGAGAATGTACCCCATATGCTGTTTGTATGTCCCCTCTATATATACCCTCGTAGCAAGTGGTTAAAACCAATATGTAATAACATGGGCACCCGGAGATACATTGAGGCGCTACGGATATTGGAGACTGACTGTTCACCTTGCCTAGCGATTGCTGTTGCCAAATTCTTAAGGTGGGCCTGGATTCTTCGCACCCGCACTTTAAAATCCTTAGATTCTAGCCAATGATCTTTTAAAAACTCTCTATAAGATGATTGATCATGTTTTTGTATACATCAGTTTAAAAAATAAAATAATAATTAGAACAATTGTTTTTTAACTTGTAAATGACAGCTTCAAGATTTAATAACTTTTTAACATTGTATTTTTACTTTGGTTAGTATTTATAATAATTATGTCTAATGATTGTAAGTATAATTTAGCTTTTATTGACATGCTGTAGAATAAAGCTTTTTGAAATTGATTGATAGTGCCTTCCTCAGTACGTAATGTACTGAATTCTGGAAGAACAACCAAGGCCTTTATGTTCCAACAGGTGGATGGTAGGCACTTAAAACATGGCCTTGGGCAAAAAGACCCATCCACACTCCAAATCTGTAAACATAAGCAAGATATTGCATTAAGCAGGGTGGTAGATTTGGTGACCTGAACACCTGCTACCACCACATAAAATACACTTTCTTGCACTGCCTCTTCATTGCAGTACAGCACAAACAGATTTATTGATTGAAAAATGAGGAAGGTGTATGATGTTCAAGACCAATAACATATCTGCTCAAACTCCACACAAACTACACCAGCCCAGACAGACTGCTTTCACTGTCAATGTATCCTGTGCACCAAAGCTTGATGTCACCCCACAGTAACCCAATGGCTTTCATTTGAGGTTGTTAAGACATCTCATAACCTCCCCAAAAGGAAATTACATCAATTCGTACTGGGGGACTTCAATGCAATGCCCAGAAGAAGTCCCTCCACAGCCCTGGTCAAGGCCTACAGGGCACGCTAAACACTAGTCCAGACCCAACAGGCTCATACAAGGTGTGATTTTTGCTAAAGGCATTGCAGTGGACAGGTGCACTGCAGCCGAAACACCAAGGGTGACTATTTTCACATCCCTCGTTCCACCAAAATCTCTTCTGAAACATTTCGAGAGGTAAAATAATTCACAGAAGGAGTGCCCAACTGCAATAACTTACAGCAAGAAAGACCAAACACCACATTGTTAGTAATAAATACAACTACAGAGAAAATGTCCAGGAGCAAAACACATGGTGCATCTTGATACAAACGTGCGTAAAAGCATGAGAAGGAAAGTAACTTTGAGGTCAATCATAAAACATTGATGAAAAACAAATCATTATACAGGAGTCAAAGTTCTTCATGCCTCACAACATACTAAACAGGCTCCTCCGAACTAATCAGCCCACCAAGAGCCACCTAAAAATAAAAAAATAGGACAACATTGATGACTGCCGAACGTGCCTAGAACTGGACAAGACGGCAAACAGTCTGGATGAGGCAATGGCATCACATTTGACTGTCCATTAACTTGATCAACGCAGTTGAAGCAAACAGCTCACTACTGAAACAATCCCTTCCCTCTCCCCCAATATGCTCAATGCACTTTAATGGTACAATTTGGCTTAGGAACAAAAAGTATATTTTACTCCCATCACCTCAGTTCCTAGATTAGTCAGTTCAATCGAATTGATGCACAGGAATTCAAAAACTTCCACTTGGGTTAAATTATCAGAGGGTGAAAGGAAACAAAGGTACATTTAAGCACCAAATTTGCTGATAAAACACGCCCTCTAGGGTATATCACTAGTGTTGGAGGGAATCTGGGACTGGTATTATTATGAAAGTGTGGGAATACTTAGGTATATTTATAAACCAACAATAAAACATTCTGAAAACGATAGGCTGAACTGCACATGTAGGGTCCAAATTGGTTGAAATGTTTTGGGATCGCAGTAAAATGGTTTTTACTACTGGAAGAACGCAGGAGTGCCTAGTGAGAAATAAAGAAAAGTATTTATGTTTTCATTTATATGGCAGTAATTAGGGGTGTGATAAATATACGTTGGAATGATGAAAATTCACCAACTCAATTGGAAGCTTAAAACACAAAACCAACAAAAAGATGTCAAGCACCCTCTAGAAGTCACAGACAGCAGACAGGAACCACCCGCCCACTTCCTGTGTCTGAAGGGTACCAAGAAAGTGGGATAATTGTCAGTCCAATCACTTCCATAAAATCCAGAAGCGTCATCTGATCACTTGTCAGCAATATACCTCGCATCCTTCCTCGCCAGTAGCTACCACCATGCTGCTAATCAAAAAAGCGCAGACTTAAGCGAGGCACAGACACTACTCAAAAGACAACAAGCTACTCAAAGACAACAAACTAATCATACCCCCTCCTCCAGCACTGGGGCAACAGAAGCTCCGGCTGGGGCAGTGCCACGTCCCCGCCTGAAGGGCCCATGATACATGGAGCTCTAAGGAAGCCTAGTGCCGAGACCTGCGCTCCTAGACATCAGAGGCACAGCGCGCTTCTAGAGGATTGGGTTATTCTCACAAGCTAGAAGTGGCAGTAGAACATTTGTCAAGAAAAATTAAATAAAATCAAGCAAAGGAGACATATAGGCAATTACTATATGCAACAAGGGGAAACATTTAGGATTACATAGAATCCATCTCACATGGAAACAACAACACTTTCTGAAGGCTTGACTCTGGAGTAATCAATGCAGAATTTAAAGACAAAGATTCAGAACATGAATGTTACTTAATGAATGGGGACCACTCCCATCCATTCTGCTTGTGTTTCAGTGTGGCCTTATTTATTAGCCTTTACAGATTGGTAAAGCACGTATTAACTTCCCTAACCACAAGATGACAAACAAAAACGCATTTTCTCATTTAAACTACCTTCTCATTTTGAACTTGGAACACGAATAATGACCCAGCGGTAGGAAACGTCAAGAAGAACCATTTCAGTGTCTTCCTAAATCTATGCTATAGGTGTGAACATTCTTCTATAGTCTGGGATTTGAAGGACTGATCCAGGAACTAAGGTTATCACAGAAAAAAGTAAAGTGTGTGTTGGAAGCTCTCCTGTATTTACGGTTTACCCTGCCTAAAGCAGCTCTGAGGTCAGATAGGGCCAGCTTGTGCAGGGGGGATTCTGGGTGGGTGCGGACAAACAAGGCGCACACTCCTTTGAGAAAAGCACACGCCCAAGGAAAAGAGGGGTTGTATTATTTATACTGAGCATTGTCTCCTCTGCACAGAAATGTGTCACACCCATGTGCTTTGGGCAGAAGGTGTAACAGATGATGTGAGTGAGCACACACAGCGAGATAACCAGTAGGACACCCATCAGAGTTCAGCCACCCACCCCTGCCATGCAGACAGCGGGAAATCCCACAAGTGTGGGCTGGGAAGGCCCATCCAGTTCTCCAGTCCCTCTGCAACAATCCAAGGAGGATGGTGAGACAGGACTCCACTTGAGAGTACCTGAAAAAAATATATTTGGTTTGTATTCTCTACTGTCTGACCAACTCTTCATTTGTGTGGAAGGCTGAGAGGTGGTCGCGAGTGACCCGGGTGACCCTAATCAGGTCACTTCCTTCATTTGGCACCCGAACAGGGACTCCATCGGGTAACGCATCCTCGACCGCGGCGGGTGAGAAGGTCGGGGTCACGTCAGGTCAGACGGGCGGACCAGGGATCCCTGCATGACAGAGTCTTGAACTCACAGCTGCCCGTTCTGTCTGACCCAGAGGCGCACCTTGTAGTATGTTTATGGAGTAAAGGTGATCCCATCCAGTTCCCACAGCAGCTGCTGAGGGAGGCGTATCCTAAACGTTGTCAGCAGAGCTGTCGTTCCAGCATTAGGAACTGATGCATCCCAGGATGGCTCTAAAAATGCATTCCTCATCAATGGAATACGCTGGGGACAGCAACATGCATGGGCCTTTAAGCGATTGATCAATACTTCAATGTACGGTGGCACAACCAATTCTGATCCGAGACATATTACCAGGATGCATTCATGGCTGCAGAGCAGACAGCAAAAGACAGGCTTGTTGGAATAGAAATGTTTTAGCTGAGTTCTCGATGAATTTTTATATTCAGCCGCCATTTTAAGCCATGATCGAAACTATCTTCTGTCTCACTCTCTCTCTGCCCCAGCAGCTGCGTTCGTTTTTGTTTCTCCAAGGTTGAGCTTCGCTGTGCTAATAAATACATTGTTTTGTCAGTACATACCTTTCCCATTAGATAGGCCTGCTCCCACCCTTAGAGCGGCGGGCACAGGCAGAGTGACCTTGGCGCTGAGATAGCATGTACCCTGCCTCAGGACCCAAACCCATCCTTCTGTATCTCCTTTGTTCACCAGCTACCAACTGTAAATTTCCAGTCTGGGCGTGTCTTTTTGTTTGTTCTGAATTATACATTATATATCGCCATGCTTCTGAAGTCAGTCCCTCTGCAACAATCCAAGGAGGATGGTCAGCCGGACTCCACTTGAGAGTACCTTAAAAAAATATATTTGGTTTGTATTCTCTACTGTCTGACCAACTCTTCATTTGTGTGGAAGGCTGAGAGGTGGTCGCGAGTGACCCGGGTGACCCTAATCGGGTCACTTCCTTCATTTGGCACCCGAACGGGGACTCCATCGGGAGACGCATCCTCGACCGCGGCGGGTGAGAAGGTCGGGGTCACGTCAGGTCAGACGGGCGGACCAGGGTTCCCTGCATGAGAGAGTCTTGAACTCACAGCTGCCCGTTCTGTCTGACCAGTCGGTGCCTCGCCTAGTGATCATCCCGACTGGGTTCCCTGAATGGCGAAACCCTTGAATCTGGGCGTTTGGTCCGAAAAGTCGGCAGTGGAGAATACATTTGTTTAACCTGTGTGCACCAGGTGAGTTTGCTTTGGTTCTTTGTGGATATAGTACCATTTTGGTTTGTCTTTGGTACGGTCTGAGGACCGATTTTGAATTGTCCTTGGCACGGTCTGAGTACTGCTTTGGATACGTTGTCTTTCTGAACACTTCATTAGGCAACATAACGAATTTGGCCTACTTTTGAAAATGCCTTGCCTAAGTCGCTTCTTGGTTTCTTGTTGTCGTTGTTGTTCTGTTGATGCTCGATTGGAAGAAAGTCAGCCAGCGCCTTCGGAAGGCACTCTGAATTTTGATATGTATGTAAAACATGGCCTTGGCCCTATTATGTTTAGTATGTTATGCACAAATATACAAGGGACAATACCGAGTTACAGTGACCATTGACAGGCACTTTTGATGAACAGAAAATTTATTTTTTACAGGAGAAATTGTTTGCAAAAATGAGTAGGCAGTAGATGTTTGATTCCCTCAGAACACGGCAAAAGGAGGCTAAACAGAGGCAAATAAAAGCAGAGAAAGAGGCCCGGAAAGGGAGAATGCAAACATTGACTCAGAAGGTTGTAGCGCATGATAGAGAGAAGCAGGAGATAGGGATTGAACGTGAAGATAGGAGGTTTCGACTGAATATTGATAAATCTTATGTAGCCCAAGAGGAAAAGGGTGTTTTCGTCAAAGAATTGCTAGATGCTTGACTCCCACCTCTGTATGCCCTGCAGAGGGTATATCCCGTTCTTCCCCCAAAGACCCAGCTGCCCAGTTCTTCTGCCTCTGCTGTCTCTGTCTGTCTCTGCTACTGTTGCTTAGTCTGCCTTGGCCACTGCACCTCCTGTCCTTTCTCTGTCTTCGCCATCTGTGGCAACTACGACTGTTAGCCTTCCTGCAACACCTATTGCTTCGGCATCCCTTTCGCCAGCTCTTACACCCACGACCCAGCTAGCAGCGACGTTAATGCCCACTACCTCTGTTATCACTCCCACTGTTTTCCTCCATTCCCCAACATTGCGGAATACTGAAACATCAGTATGTGGCCCTGAAGATAGAGACTGGACAAAATTCAAGGAACGATTAGTGCAAACGTTGGTACAATCTGGTGTGGGGGAGGCAGAAAAACAGGTAGTAGCTAATCGGGCTGCGCAGTGAACTCGGAATCCCATTTATGGCGTGGAGGATGTGTGGAATGTGATGAAAGATTATGAATCTTTTGTGCACCAGCATGCCCTTATAAACACATGTCGGCTACTTTGATTGGGCTTTGGGAGCAGTGTTTCAACGAGGTAGCACCACAGATTATCTATGATATTAAGGAGCATGTCTACGTAGCTGGGTCAGGTTTTTGGCAATGTTGCGACGATGGTTGTTTATTGGAGTTGACTGCTCGAGAAGAGCCCGAAAGTGGTGTCTCAGTTTCCGATGAGGGAGGTCCTCCCTATATATCACCCTGAAATACCAGAGCTTCGGGATCAACATGATGTTGTTACTAGACCAAGGGTAGAGGCCTGTTTCCAAGAAGAGTGGTTTATACTCCATGGAAAAGGAGTGAGGTTTTGTCCCTTAAGACTCAGTTAACAGACCCTACTGTATATTACAAAGAATTGACTGAGGCGGCTCCATCAACAATAATGATCCTTGTGGATATCGAAATGTTCTTTGGTCTGTTGGTGCCCGTAGATATTTGGAGACAGGTACACACACAGGACCACGTTGTGGAATTGGGTGGTACCTGGGATCAGATTAAAGCATGGGACCAGATTGAAGCATGGGACTAGGAGAGGAAGCCTGGTGAGAAGCCTAAGGCAGAGATACTTACTTTACCTGGCTGAAGTATCACATATATGCATTCCCTTATTCCACCCCGAAAGATTGATTGGGACAAGTTATCGGTTTGTCGCTAGAAGAAAGATGAGAGTGAATCTGATTTTTTCACTCGGTTTGAAAGTGCGTTTCTGGATGATAGTGGACAAGACTTGTCGATTGAAGGTGGTGTGGAATTGTTTGTTAGTAGATTTGTTTCAAACTTGCTCCCTGAGATTGCAACACAACTACAGGCTTCCAAGAGTACCTGGTCCACCTCTTCTCCTTCTGTTATCTTGAATATGGCGCAGTATTATGAGCACAGGGAAAATGAAGAGAAGAAGAAGGTAGAGAAAATGATTAAAGAATTTAAGACAAAGTTGTTGTTGCAACAGGCTTCTCGAGGGAATGGTACAGGATGTGGTGGTCCAGCCCGGCAGCTTCCTCATACTAGCAGGAATACCGTGCCGGTAGGGCCAAATCAGTGTGCATACTGTAAGGAGGAGGGACACTGGCGCAGCAAGTGTCCGGTGCTTTTGCAAAAGGTGGTGGCCCAAGAGGATGAGGTTCTCGTGGACGGGGTTGTGGAGATGGTGGCTAGGACGGAGCTCAGACAGCTCAGACTTCATAGGGCAGAACTGATCAAACTTTGACGATCCGCTGGGCAAACAGTATTATCATGATGACTATGATACAGATGAGGTGACAGGGATGTCGTACAGCTAGGGCAGCCAGGGACCGAGTGAGGGACCAGTTCTGATACCTGTGGATCAACGTGGTCTGACGTTAGTGCAGATGTGCATGGTTCGACTAAGGAGTTTTTGGTGGATACAGGTGCACAGCTCTATTTCCCATTCCTTGGTCCCTGGGGCGGCTCTGTCTGGCGACACAGATGTGGGCTTGTTTCAGATATCGACTGTTACGATTTGTGTCAAGGAAGGTGCTATTTTACCCCGCATTCCTCAGTATAAGATACCGTAGGCAGGTGAACGAGCTTTGATTCAAATTGTGCAAGACTTTATTGAGAAAGGAGTGGTTGTGGAGACGTCTGCTAATGTTTGTAACAGCTCTATTCTTCCAATCCTCATACAGACGCTTTCGGGTCCCTCTGAGTATAACGAAGATGTTTACCGTTTTGTGATTGATTTGTGTGAAGTTAACAAAATAGTGATTCCTCCGTTTCCAATGGTCCCCGACATTATGCCTCTATTCTCCTAAATTCTTTTCTGTCATCGACTTGAAGAAGGCCTTTTTCAGCATCCCATTTCATCCTGACAGCAGGTATCTGTTCAGGTTCACCCTAGCTGATAGGAGCATTAGATTCTGTCACACTCCTCAAGGCTATACAGAGAGTCCAAGTATCTATAGTCAGGCATTGAAAGGTCGGTTAGATTCTTTATCGCTCCCCACAGGTAATGTATTACTCCAATATGTTGATGACCTGCTCAACACCTCAGAAACAGAAAAAGGTTGTAGAGACAGTACAGTTAAAATGTTGCTTCATCTAGCTGACCATGGTCATAAAGTATCCCTTTCCAAATTCCACTATTAGCGACAGGGGGTCACCTATTTAGGTCCTCTACTGTCAAAGGAGGGTAGGAGATTGACCCCTGGGGTCCTCCCTAACCTTGGGAGAGAACCAAGCAGATGCCTTGAACACAAAGAGCATATCATGCTGAATGATTCGGTGGTGGTCCCATCCTCTTAGGGCCACCCCAAGCACAGTTATGGGCAAAAACACAATCCCAACCAAAGGCCCTGCAAAGCATTATGGGACCATATTCTAGAGTGTAGTGAATATTATAGTATTCAATATCAAAACATTCCTCAAGGTGCAGGCTCTGGTGCTCAGTTGAGAGCTAATACTATAATATTCACTAAACTCTAGAATCTTGCCCCTAAAATGCTTTGTTGAGCCTTTGATTGGCATTGTATTTTTGCCCATAACTTTGCTTGGGGTGGTCCTAGGAGGATGGGACCACCACCGAATCGTTCAGGATGATATGCTCTTTGTGTTCAAGGCATCTGCGTGCCCTCACCTTAGGTAAGGGGTGACCCCAAAATCATCACCTCTTTCATTGCCTGCTATTTTTCAAAGTTCACTTTTGTGAATTGGTTATATGTTTTTTTGTATGTAAAGGTAAAGTTGTTTTATCAAAGGGTTGTGGGCACCGTAGCCTACTCCACTACATAGCGGAGTCGGAATTATTGCATGAGTTCTGTCTTTTTGATGAAATGTGTAGTTAGCAAATCTCCGCTAGCAGAGCGGAGTTCATTGACCCCGATTATTTTCTGATGCCAAGCTCAAATGAACAGATGCCGAAAACAATGAGGTGCTAAATGTGGCAGAGCCCCCGTAGATCAGGGCCATTCAGGATCCCCTTTCCATTGGCCCCTCTGTGCCTGAGCCCTTTTTTGCTGACCCCTCTGTGCCTGGAGTCACCAGGTACAATTTGTGCCCTCGAGTGAAGAACAGTGCACTAAAAATTAAGTCAGATTAGAAGGAATGGACTGCGCTAGTCAGGGTATACTTTTCCTATACTACCAACAGTGTTAGTTTAGAGCGAGACGAGATTGGTGCATTGTTTGGACATTGTACAGGATAGATCAAGGGTGCTCCCTTGGAGGGAAGTACATTATCCTGGACGACGTGGGAGTCATCGCGAACTAGGACTGAGCACCTCCACCACCTGTGCTCAAGAGCGCCAATGTTAATGAACAATAGGGGACTACCAGTGAGGCTCAGACAGACACTGGGAACACTTGACCCCTTTTTGTCATCAGTTTTACTGCATTCCCTTTTCTTTGCTTCAAAATGTATCCGTTTGGTCGGCCCATTACTGAGGAAGAACAGCCATTTGCACCTCCTTGTCCAGAGTGGGGTTGGTCCACAAAAAGTAAAATAGTTTTTGCATCAATAGTTGTCATTGCACTAGTTATTGTATTAGGGATATCCTATTTTCTGGAAGAGAAGTATCCTGTGCATTCCTTGATTGGTACGACACCAATTGCTCCCAAACACATTTGTCACTTTGGCCCCTTACAAAGGAGAGCACCACAAGTCTTAGAAGGATAATGTATTTCTACAAATGTTGCATCAGGCTCATGAGGTGTCTAATACAACTAATTGTTGGGTGTATGAACTACGTCCCTCAGTGACTCACAAAAGTGATAACCTGTTGTCCATCCCACTGTCATACATTTGTAGTTGCAAGGGTTGGTTTGCATTGCTCAGTATGGTGCAGCCCTATCCCCAATCCGATGCTCTAGATAGAACATGTGCTGATTCTCACACTATTGTACAGAATGAACATTTCCAGCACAAGGCTCCCCCTGGCGGTTTGACAGGCCAAGAGCTGTTTGGTAGCTTGTTCTTAAGTTCCTTTATGCATGCATACAAGGAGGTGAAGAATAGAACGTGGTCTTGAATGGAGATAGCTGATTTCCTAGGGTTTAACATGTCAGAGTATTTTCAGTCTTTCCAGGCTCATGATGTTACTGAGGATAAGCTAATACCGGTGTCAGTGGTCAACACAACAGCTAGTTTCTGTGTCCAGGGAACCAGGAGGATAAAGGTGGGGAAGAGCAGATGCAATTCCACATATAGGTTAAGAACGACTGCTAGTCCGCTCTTAATACCACCCCCTAATGTCTATTTTGTTTGTGGATCCCAAGGTTTTGTCTGGCTCCTGGAGGGATGGTCGAGCAGGTGTTATCTCTCTTTTCTCCTTCCTCCTGTGTATATAGCTCCCTCAAATTACCACAAACACCATCAGGCGTAGCGTCAGAGTGTACACTTGCCCGAGTCAGAAGGGTTATTAACATGGATGATATATATCAGACAGATACTACTTTGCAACAGTTTGAGGATGCCATGAAGAGTATCGTTCACTATTTGGGGCCCCATGTCCAATAGCCTTCACATTTGTGGGCTCACAAGAGTTGTAGAAGGGGTTATTAATACGACTGCAGGGATACTGACCAATATCACTGCTGAGCTCCATGCTACGAGGCTTGTCACCTTACAAAATAGGATGGTGTTAGACGTCATCCTTGCTGATCAGGGAGGGGCCTGTTGCGTTATTGGCAGTAGCTGCTGTGTGTACATCCCAGACCACTCCCCAATGTATATGCTGCCATACAGAAGTTGCATAGGCTTTCATCTGACATACACCAAGAAAATGGTACTTGCACCCTCTCCGGATGGTTCTGGGGTATGTTTATGTCCTGGGGTTGGAAGATTCTTAACTTTTTGGTTGCAGTTGCTGGTATTATCTTCACATGTTGTCTTTGCATACAGTGCCTACCTGCTTGTTGCGCTTATTGTGTAAATACTCTGACGGCTAAGCCAAAGATATCAGTCCATGAAACTAATGCCACAATAATGATGATGAAATATATTAATGCCATGATGTTGATCGATGAAGGTATCTTTGAATATTGAGAATGCATATATCAGCTTGTAGTAGAAAATGTTATCTTCTGTAAAAGGTTATTTGTTTTTAGGTAGTAATAAAATAGTTTAGCAACTGCTAAAAGGAGGGTCAGTTGGAATAGAAATGTTTTAGCTGAGTTCTCCATGCATTGTATGTCTTAAGTTAGCATTCGCAGCACCATTGTATATTCAGCCACCATTTTGAGCCATGATCGAAACCAACTGCCGTCTCAGTCTCTCTCTGCCCCAGCTGGAAGCAGCTGTGATAGTTCTTGTTTCTTCAAGGTTGAGCTTCGCTGTGCTAATGAATACATTGTTTTTGTCAGTACATACCTTTTCCATTAGATAGGCCTGCTTCCACCCTTAGAGCTGTGGGCACAGGCATAGTGACCTTGGCGCTTAGCTAGCATATACCCGGTCTCATGACCTAAACCCATTCTTCTGTATCTCCTTTGTTCACTTGCTACCAACTTAAAATTTCCAGTCTGGGCGTATCTTTCTTGGTTCTGAAATGTACATTATGTATCGCCATGCTTGCTGAAGTCAGTCCCTCTGCAGTAATCCAAGGAGGCTGGTCAGACCGGACTCTACCCGCGTGTACCTGAATAAAATATCCTTGGTCTGTATTCCCTACTGTCTGACCGACTCTTCATTTGTGTGGAAGGCTGAGAGGTGGTCATGAGTGACCCGGGTGACCCTAATCGGGTCACTTCCTTCAGGCTTTATGCAGTCAAGCCAGACCAGCGTGAAGGAAAAGAACCAGTGCTCGTTCAGTTCTTGAAGCTGAGGTGTGCCGAAGCAGTGTACCATGCGTTCATAGCAATGCAGCACTAGCAGTGGTGTCTCCATTCTGAATTGAAGTGGGATGTCCATAGCGGGACAGAGAGAATAAAATCAGGAGCCCTCCAAAAACAATTCCCAACACGTAGTGTATGAAAGATGGTATAACTCTGAAAATCATCTGAAAGGTGCTAACCAAACCAGAGCTGATACATTTAAAAAAGTTCACTATTCCTTTCGTATCAGACATGCTAAAGATGCAATGGACCAGCTCCCCAAAATGCAGCAGGAAGTTAGTGTGGAGTAGTGTCTGTATCTCAGACGAGGACCTTGCAACCTGGAGATAATCCATCTCTCTGGCTGAAGTTAAGGCCACATCTTTTTACAAAAGCATGGCTTTCAGTTTCTTTATTGAGTCAAATTTTATATTGGAAACATTTATTGAAGGCCATAGTGCTGCCTCCCTAACTATGCAGGCAGGTGGAATCAGTACTTGTGTACAACAAGTGGCTATGGAATTAACCGTCATCAGATAAGCGATCCCTGGTTCCATTATGCAGCAAACTTGATCATTCAACATCAAATAGCTAGTAATTCGAGAGCAGCCTGAACACAAGATGAATCATGTCAGTTGGGGAACCCTTCAGATAACAAGACAAATTTGCTACTGAAGCATTGCATGCTCCATGGAGAGAAATGTCTTTGCAAACTAAGGATCCGCTTAGAGCATCTTCACAGTCAGAACCACTACGAAATACTTCTTTGTCCCCATTCCTGCATCTAAACCTGAAAGGTAACTCCAATACTCGTCCACATATCCTTCCCCTAGCGCTTCCTATCTGCCTACCTGTTGGGATTTGAGGCAATATTGGAATTGGAAAGTGGTGACTGGTAGGGTGATATAACCATGGATCATCCAGTCTGTGCATGGTGTTTCAGCAACGGTGCAAGGTAATCGGTCTAATTTTTTAATGTGCAGCATGGTATATTTTGCATCTCTATGCTCCATTGTTATCTTTCTTTCTGTTAGATCTTATGCCAAAAACAGATATGTACTTTTGATATAACGTCATGACACGTGGCCATAATGTAACGTTTGTAACGTCCAGCTCAATATTACCATTCACCTTAATTGTGACTGTTCATGTTGTAATGTCGACATGTCTTCTTATATTATGTCAATTGCGGAAAACACTATGTTGCCCAGTAAATAAATTCTGGATGATAATGTGGTCATGCCGTTATCAACCACAGCCAAAGCCTTTTCTAAATTAACCTAATCAATCTTGCGCAATCTCTCTGCAGCGTCCTGTTGAGAAACCTTCCATAGCTTGTTGTATATTCCGTACAAAAAGCGATTTTGACGTGGATTCCGGGGGCCTAATACAAAAATCTGCGCGATCTATGTCATCAGAAAGAAGAGACAATTGTAATTTTACTTGGGAGAGTGTTGAGGTTTGTAGCCAATCTAGGCCCAACACTATGTGACGTCACCACCCGAGTGTTCCCTTTGTACATATCGTTGATCAGGTCTATTGATCCTTAACCCGTCGGTGCTACCCATCAATCTAGATTAACACCCATTTGTGTCCACAGGCCAAACCAACCAACCCTTCCAATTGGGAACTGATGAACTAAAAGAACCATTACGTATCATGGTATCTAGTATATCCTCACAAAAGTGTGTAGAATGCTGACAATTCTTGAAGTGTGAGACTGCGGGAATACGTGGTGTTTTCAAATCCTTTATTTTTGCTATACCTAGACATGAAGTTTGAACTGTTTTGTTTAGGAAAATCATTTGATTGGGTATGAGGCATGCTCTAAGTAAGGCCTCCGTTTCCTAAACCTGCCAATCTTTGTTCCCCAGAAAGATTTTGTGTCTATAGTGCCTTTCCAAAAGTCAAAACCCAGTATAGATAGTTGGGAAATAAAGAAAGCTTGGTGTTTGTTAGCATATTTTTCCCTGCAGGTCTAGGTGGCAGCCTATAATAATACGAGGCTGGGTCTGATGTTTCAAAACCTGCAAATAAGCAAACTTCTGTACAAAAGTCTTTCAACTACCTCTCAGTGGTGTTGGGCAGTGTTCCCATTGTGTGTAATTATAAACAGCACGTAGGATACTAGCGTTATGTAACAAGTGGTGGCCATAATGCTGGTAACAGACCATGTCCCCAAAATTATTTGTACCATCAATCAATTCATCATTTGAAAATGCAGCTGATTGCTCTAAATCTGAAAGCAAATTATGCACAGTTTCAATGTCCCAATCATCAGAGAAAGTACTAGATGTGATGATGTCATTTAGAGAAATTCTAAACAAATAAGGAATTTTCAAATGTTCATCAGGACCATATACATCATATAATGCCCTGTCCCACACAATTCCTACAGGAACTGGGACTGCTGTAATGTTCACCAGGGACAAGTCCCGTAGTTCATGGTGCAATGATGCATGTGGTTTAAGAACCAAGTTCATGAGTTGTACTGCGGAGCACTCTGGGAGAAAGTGCCCATTCAGAAGTAGGAAAAAGACAGTCACTATACCAATCCAAAGTACCAGGAAAAGTATCCCAATTGCATTCCAAAGAGTTATCCAGAGAACAACAATGTAAGTCTTTTTCAGCCAAAGATAGAAAGCATACACTCATAGCTTGAAAGGGAGAGGTGATGTTAGCAGCTCAGGTTCACTTGGATCTGATGAAAAATTGTCATAATGCATAAAGTAGCCAGATGCCGCCCGGTCTATTCTTGGCAGCTCTGCAGGTTTTGTGGAACTGGGTAGATGGGGCGCTGTCAGGACACACGTGGGGGCATTTCTAACTTACCTTTGTTCCTTGCCTTTAGTGCTGCTCGTCCAGGTCTCCCTCCCACAGCCGCAGCTCTTCATTATCGCAGCCGCAGTGCGGAGGGGGACTACACCCCCCAGGCTCCTTTGCGGCGGAAGCCTCCACCACCATTTCCGCGCCCGGAGTCACTTTAAACTGAGGACAGCCCCGGTGGAGCAGGCGCTGTCACGACACACGTGGGGGCATTTCTAACTTACCTTCGTTCCTTGCCTTTGGTGCTGCTCGTCCTGGTCTCCCTCCCGCCGCCGCAGCTCTTCATTATCGCGGCCGCAGTGCAGAGGGGGACTACACCCCCCAGGCTCCTTTGCAGCGGAAGCCGCCACCGCCATTTCCGCACCCGGAGGCGCTTTAAACTGAGGACAGCCCCTGTGGAGCGGGTGCTGTCAGGACACATGTGGGGGCATTTCTAACTTACCTTCGTTCCTTGCCTTTGGTGCTGCTCGTCCTGGTCTTCCTCCCGCCGCAGAGCTCTTCATTATCGCAGCCGCAGTGCGGAGGGGGACTACACTCCCCAGGCTCCTTTGCGGCAGAAGCCGTCACTGCCATTTCCGCGCCCGGAGGCGCTTTAAACTGAGGACAGCCCCGGTGGAGCGGGCGCTGTCAGGACACACGTGGGGGCATTTCTAACTTACCTCCGTTCCTTGTGTTTGGTGCTGCTCATCCTGGTCTCCCTCTTGCCACCGCAGCTCTTTATTATCCCGGCCGCAGTGCGGAGGGGGACTACACCCCCCAGGCTCCTTTGCAGCGGAAGCCGCCACCACCATTTCCGCGCCCGGAGGTGCTTTAAACGTCACGGGACCGCACGTGGGCCGTGCCGGGCTAAGCCCGGGACAAAGGCGGGGCCGTCTGCGGCCGTCCGCGGCAGGAAGAGGCTGTGATGGGCCACCCCACTAACATCCAATAACTGTAAGCATTAAGGTGACTCTTCTGCTTAAAGTGGACATATATAACGTTGGGAGCATATGACAGCCCGAAACGGAACCGGGAGAAGGGTGGGTGGAGGGAGTGTTGCGGGAACGCTGGATAATTTCATTATAAGAGCAAACAATGTTCTAGAACATGAAATCGCCCTGACGGAGAGACGTCTCTTGCTAGAACCGTTACATCTGAGACGATCATCTATGGGGGGTATTGCAACTTCAATTACACCCCAGAAGTAAGAGCGAATAGAGATGAAAATAATTTGGTATCTAGTGACGAAGGCTCCTATTCAGATTTTAAAAAATCACCTATTATGCAGGGTAGCGTTTGTGGTGAAGTGCATGAAGAGACCAGTGAGTTAAACGGGGTTAGTGTAACCAGTGCAACCAGTGGAAATATACCATTCCCTGTGACCAGATCTAAGACAAAAAACACCTCTAATATAATTAGAAAACATACAGTAATACAAGCAACTCCTGTCACTACCCCGAAAATGAATAGAAAGCATAGAGCGAAAACAGTGACAAAAAAAGATAGGGCAAAAGGAACAAAACAAAAATTACCTAAATGTGTAAGTATAGCGGTGCAGACCCCAATTACATTAGATCAATCACCGCCAACAATAACTAATAATTCAACATATCCAGATACTGTTCCGTTAGGGCAGGTAGCCTATGGGAATGACACAATGGAACATACAGAGGGTTTTCTGTCTAAAATAGAACACCTGTTCAAATCAGTCACGCTGCCCCTCATAGAAAGGATGAAAGCGATAGGCGATTAACTGTTGAAATTAGAAGAATCAACGCAGGCCAATAGGGAGATGTTGATGAGGTACTCGGAATCAATACTGGCATTAAGTGTAGTGAACCCGGCTAGTAATCTGGGAAATACAAAGACAATCCTCTCAGTATCCAGCACGAGTGAGGATGATTTGTTAACGCAACCAGACATTAGAACCGATCCAGGGAGTACACATCCAGTAAATGGGTCCAAAGGCACATATGGGGAGGAGAGGCTGGGTACAGAGAAAGGTGCACAGACAAAGGGATCAGGAAACAATGGGAACCAAGGAAATATACCAGATATAGGGGCTCGGGAAGAGGGTGTAGGTAAGGGTCCAACTGATAAAGGTAAACAAATGAAAAAACATCCACGTATTGATTTACCACCAGAATCGTTCCCATACACTGTTGTTTTAATGGGGGTCCCTGAGCTGGACGAGGGTAAACTAGAAAGTTATTATGATTTGAAGAATAAAGTCAGTCACTGGTTGAGCAGGTATAGACCTACTCCGCCGGTCTTGCATGGTGAAATTCTGCATGTTCGCAGAATTAGCTGGGTAGGACACAAGATGAAGGAAAATCAAGGGGAATGTGTTCTAGTGAACTTTAGGGATAGACGTGTGGTCAAATACATCTGTGGTTGGAGACTACAAAGCTATGAGAGTGGAATACAAACTGTAGATCTGAGGTAATTTTATCCCCCGCCTTCCCCAGTCCAACCTAACATACACTCTGGGGTCAATTCCGATTCGGGAAAAACCGCTCCGAATAGCCGTTCGGAGCGTTTTTCCCGTACGAATCGTACCCTGCAACGTCCCCCGTACGTACGACGAAGTACGATTCGTACCAGGAGCCGTACTCCGTACGAGTCGTACAAGACACCGTACAACTCTAATCTCCGTACGATTCTCCCTCGGAACCCGCTGTACGCGACATCTGTACGGTTCGCGGCTGGTTTTTACGACTCAGCAAGTACGATATGTGTCGGGTACGCACCGTACGACCCTTTTTCTACGGGAGCTGAAAACAGCCGTAAAAGCAGAGTTCGCGCTGAAACAGGTACGGAACAGCCCCTCCGGTCGCAGTGGTATGCACCGTACCCCTGCTTTCATGGGGTGTACGAGCCGTACCCCCATTGTTATACGATGGGTGTACGAGCCGTACCCCCATTGTACGATGGGTGTACGAGCCGTACCCCATGTACGATGGGTGTACGAGCCATACCCCCATTGTACGATTGGTGTACGAGCCGTACCCCCATTGTACGATCGGTGTACGAGCCGTACCCCCATTTTACGATCGGTGTATGAGCCGTACCCCCATTGTACGATGAGTGTACGAGCCGTACCCCATGTACGATGGGTGTACGAGCCGTACCCCCATTGTACGATCGGTGTACGAGCCGTACCCCCATTGTACGATGGGTGTATGAGCCGTACCCCATTGTACGATGGGGGTACGGCTCGTACACCCATCGTACATGGGGTACCGCTCGTACACCGATCTTACAATGGGGGTACGGCTCGTACACCGATCGTACAATGGGGGTATGGCTCGTACACCCATCGTACATGGGGTACGGCTCGTACACCCCATGATCGCAGGGGTACGGACCGTACGGTGTGTGTGTGTTTGTGTGCTTTTCCGTACGACTCGCCCTTACCTGACGTGGACCGTACGAATCGCGTCCTCATGCCCCGGTCTGGATCGTACTCATCGGGTCGTACGGCATGTGTACGAGTCGCACGGTATGTGTACGAGTCGTACGGTTCACGGTTTCAGTCTTGCAATACGTACGGATCGCGACGATTCGGCAGATTCACGGAATACTGATCGTACTTCGCGACTCAGACGGACGGGTACGATTCGTACGGAGAGGGCTCCGGATACAAATCGTACGGACGTTTTTTTTCCCGAATCGGAATCGACCCCTAAGTGGGATTGCAGGGAGGGTTTTGTAGGGAACCACATAATAACTATTTTAGTATCCCCACCTCAAACCGTTTTGACATTCTATGCAGACAAGAGGGTCTCGAAGGAGTGGATTGACGGTGTCTGGAAATGGATCAGTGAGTTAATATCGACGGACAAAATATAGACTACCAAAAATATCGTAGAGAAATTATCGACACCCATGATATCGACTCCCTATACCTATTTAACAAACAACCAAAATATCGAGTACAAAATATAGTCACTAATAAATATCGAAATACAAAATATCGAAAGACAAAATATAGAAAGACATAATATCGTCAATCCCAAAAATACACACTGCTCAGCTAAAATATCGACAACTAAAATATAGTTAGTAGAAACATCGAAAAAAATAAAATATCAACTATGTAAAAATGTACCAAACAATATATTCTTAAGAAATAAATATATATATATATATTTAAAATAATACACTCTATGATAAATATCTAACTAATAATACCAATTAAATAACGAACAAACAAAAGTACACTTTAACACCTAAAACTCACTAAAAGACATAAATTAAACGTATAATACATTACATAATTAAAACAAACAATGTTAAAAATAATATAACATATATTTTAACACTAAATACACTTATAGTATATTTTCCGAAAATTTCGTAACTTACTACCACTTACTTTCCACAAAGAATCCCAATTAAGTAAAAAAATTCAAACCTGCCAATGAAAAGCTCCCATTCTCCATTAAACGAATCAAACACAACACTAATCAAATACACAGTATAAAAGGAAACTGTTTCAAGCGTTACTTCCTACTTCTAAATCTAAAGAAGAAGGTGCCACGCTGCTCAACTTTCTCCAAAAATAACTACTCTTGCTGAGAAGAATATTACAGACATACATAAAGTAAGTTATCCTATATTTAACCTTTACCAAACTAAAATGTTACCATACCATTTATGTTATCAAACACTATTTCTCACATTTGTTTAACACGATTTATATCTCCTCTACAGAGACATCCTAAATAGAGCACTAAACCTTTCATATCTTTTTAGAAAAAATAAGCATTTTGTTGCATTTTTTAAGAAACAAACAACGAATATTTAAAAGCAAAATTATAATGCTATTGTTTTTTGTGTTCTACCTCCTTAACAGAACATTTATACACACCCAAAAAGTAAAATATCCAAATAATGAACAACACAAATTAACAATGTAAGTATATATTTTACTGGTTACTATAACATACCAACTATCTTTTTGAAATGCTAAATTGTAATGCATATTGTATTTCTTTTCAATCTCCTTAACAGAAACTTTATAAAAAGCCAAAACATAATACTTTCTATTACACAACTCTACAAAATCCTAAAGTAAGTATAAATGTTGAATATTAGGAAACAGACCAAATGCATTTTTAAAAATAAATTTTAATGCACATTTTATTCTTGTTGTATCTCCTTAACAGAAAATCTATACACACCCAAAACCTACTCGTCAACAATAAAGGACTCTACAAATTACCCACGTAAGTATATAACAAACTCCTTTCATTAATGCAAAATTGTAATATATTTTTTATTTCTCTACTTTCTCCTTAACAGAAAATGTATAAATACCCTAAACCTACTATCTTCAAATTATTTATTCTACAAATATCCTAAGTAAGTATAGATTTTGAATAATAGAAAACAAACCGACGAAATTTTTAAACACTAATTTCAAATCACTTTTTATTGTTATTCTATCTCCTTAACAGAAATTGTATACACCCCCAAAACCTACTCCTTCAAATTGAAAACCTCTACAAAATATCAAAGTAAGTATTTTTTTAAATAATACCAAAACACAACTAATGTATTTCTCCATACAAAATTGTAATGCATATTTTATTTATTACTATCTCCTTAACAGATAATTTATACATACTCATAAGCAACTCCTGAAAAATAAAGACATTCACAAATTGGCTAAGTAAGTATGTATTCTCAACTATTTAACAAATTAAAATAGTAACTTTTAAAGATTTTGCCTTCTAAAACAATCTCTAAATTACATAACAATATACAATAACTAAATAATATTTTTCTCCCACAAACAGAAAATACATCATCAAAATACAAGTAAAAGCTGGAGAAAATATACTGAAGCTTTCACATTGCACCAAATATAAATAGTAAGTATAATAATTGCAAAAATAATACTGTAAAAACTTTGTTTACATCATTTATACTTAAAACCTGTTTCTTTCTACTCTTTCATAGCACTACCAATACAAAAATGACTGAAGGTGCAGTTTGTCATGTCTCAAAAAAACAAACTTTTACTATGTTATATGGGGTATGTCTATAATCAAGAAAGACAGACAGGATTGAAAGTTTTTTTGGAAATGCACTAAATACTATTCCAATAAAGGCTATGGCAGGACTATAACAGAAGAAGCCAGAGTACTAAGTACAACAGAACATAATCATCCCCCCAATATCACAGAAATAGAAATAAGAGATGCCCTTGAAAGCATAAAAGAAGCAAGTACGAGCACTGACAAACCTACAACCCACATATTAAAAGAGAAACTCTTAAAAGTTCCTCAGCACGCCTCAGGACAACTTCCCTCTATTGACTCCCTTAAAAAAAGTAATTCAAAGACAACAAAGAGTAACTCGTACAACTCTACCCAATCCTAAAACACTACAAGAAGTTGTCATACCCCCTGAATTGAGTATAACTCACAATAAAGACCAATTCTTGCTTTATGACAACAAAGACCCTACAAACAGAATTATAATGTTTGCTACTGCTAACAATATGAGAAAATTACAAGACTGCCACCACTGGATGATGGATGGGACTTTTAAAAGATGCCCAAAACCATTTTACCAACTTTGCACCATACATGGATTATACCATCATTCCAATATACCTTTCATATATTGCCTTTTACCAAACAAACAACAGAAAACCTACATAGAGGTACTAAACACAATTAAACAAGAAACTAATAATTATTTTCCACAGAAAATAATTATTGATTTCGAATTAGCTATGATTAATTCCATTCTAAAAACGTATCCACACACAGCAATACAGGGTTGTTATTATCATTTCAACCAAAGCATTTGGAGACACCTGCAAAAATCTACATTAAGCATCCAATATGCTACAGATAGCACATTTGCTTACCAAATGAAAAAATTAATTGCTTTACCATATGTCCCTACCACCGATGTAGCAGAACATTATAATGCATTAATAGATAGCCCATACTACAAAAAAATGAGGAAAAACTATCACCTCTCCAAGACTACTTTGAGGACACATGGGTGGGAAGGTTACACCGCTCAGGACATAGACGCCAACCTAAATTTCACATTACTTGGTGGAATGTATATTTAAGCACACTTAACCAAGAAGCAAGAACTAACAACAGCGTAGAAGGATGGCACAATGCCTTCCAGGTAACCAGTAGCAGAGGAAAACCTACAGTCCAAAAACTACTAGAAGCTTTACAAAAAGAACAGAGCTACCAAGAACTACGCATACACCAATCAATAACTCAATTAGGACCTAAAGTTACCAAACAAAGAAAACAAATGTTTAGACAACTTCAAAGTCAGGTTACCTTATATCCTTCTACAAAAGGTCTAGACTATCTGTCTCTCAAAGCTAAAACCCTCCTGTAAATTTCATCTACACACATGAAAATACTCGAAATAATAGAATCAAAACTTTAAAGCAACATAAATTTCTTTTAAAAATATTATATAATTGTCATACATATTTAATTACATGCAGTAAATATATAAACAATTAAATAATATTTTTACAAATAGTCAAAAAATATAACACAATTACTTAAACATTTTCCACCCAAATAAATGTTTGAAAAAAAAACTTACAATTCATGTAGCTGTCCAAGATGTAATACATCAACTGGTAATCCACGAAATCCAATGGTAATCCAATATGAATCCAAAGTATAGGAACCCTCAAAATCCCGAAAAATAGTCACAAAAAAAAAAAACGCTCCAGGAAATCCCGATAAAAAAAAGTGTGGTAACTTTATTAAATAAAGATTAAAACACACACTTTTAATGAAAAAAAGCGCTCTTCTCCAAGATCAAATTGAGACCCTTCAAAACCCGAAAATAAGTTTAAAAAACTAAAAATCGCTCCGGTAAATCTCGAGAAAACAAAGTGTGTACACCTAAAAAAATTATTAACATATACACACTTTTAATATTATAAAAAACGCATGTTCATCTGCAACATCAATCGGAAATGCTTAAAAACAGAATACAAACTTAAAGAATTAAAAAGAGATCCCGGAAACCCCGAAAAAAGGAAAGAGTGTGTAAAAATATTAGTTTAATAAAGTATTACACTCTTCTCTGTAAAAAAAAAACGCATCCATCCACGAAACGTAACTGCAAAAACGAGGAACCTGTAAAAAATTACAGAAACAAACCCACCCACACAAAACACCCAAAAAATTTCAGAACACATATAAAGAATAATCTATCATCTACAAAGAAGCATAACTTTAAATAAATAAGCGAAAATCACTAGGCCTAAAACACTCCGTCACAACACTTCAGTTAAAAACAACAAACACCTAAAACAAACCGAAACCACTCTTAAATAATTAAACTAATACTAAACACATCCAAACTACAGTCAAACATTTGTAATCTCTAACAAATAGTAGTTAAAAATAATCTTACCTTTCCCAACGCGACGCAGCATCCAATCCTGAATAAAGCACAATAACATTACGCGGTTAGAAAGTAGTCCCTGCAAAACAAAAACATTAACTTAAACCTATTAAACACAATTTAATCCAAAATATAAAACATAATACTACACTGTAAAAATGTTAAATATTTTTGTGTGCCTTTATAAATTAAAATATGTTTATTTTTCCTTTGTAAATTAATAATAATAAATAATAATATATTATTAATTATTATTAATACTTAGTTTAATCTGTAAAAATATATATATATAACAAATTACATCAGTATATATAATTTCAATTTTTATTTAGCATTAATTCTCACTAAAAAACATTTGAACATTTGTAAATTAATAATACTTATTAATGCAAAAATGAATAATTATTATTAATAATATATTTGATATGTATATTTTCAAACAAAAAAAATATAAAAATTGGATTTCGATATATATATTCTTAGTAAATATTTGTTACTTAAAAAATTACTATACAACTGATGTACCTTTATATATTAATAATATTAATTAATACCAAATATTAATTATTATTATTAATAATTGTTATAATGTATATAAACATCAGAAAAATAGATAACAAGCATTATACCTGACTGTATTCATTCAAAACATTTTTCTATAAATTGTTTACATTATTTGCAATAAAGTAACATTTGTAAATTATTAATAATAATTAAGAAATTATTAATTATTATTATTAATACATTTTATATGTTATGTTATGTTATGTTAATGGCATTTGTAATGTGCGCAGCTGCTCCAGCGAAGGAGCGTCCCGGCGCCCGACAAGGTAGCCACACAACATAACGAAAGGACAGATTTATTTAAAAAATTTGAGTTTTAACAGGGCTATGGAAACAAGAGAGTCTTAACGGCCCTGCGAAAGGAAAGCAGGTCGACAAGGGTCCGGATTTCACGAGGCAAAGCGTTCCACAGAGCGGCTGCCCGAACCTTGAAGGAACGACCCCCAGCTCGACTACGGTTAAAGCGTGAAACTTCTGCCAGTTCGTGATCTGAGGAGCGGAGGGAACGGCCAGGGATATAGGGGCGCAAAAGGTTATGCAGTATTGGAGCAGAGGGGCCTGTTAAGATCTTAAAAGCCAGACAAAGCACCTTGAAGTGAATCCGCTGCCTGACAGGCAGCCAGTGTAAAGCACGCAAGGTGCAAGAGACCGAGCAGAACCTAGGAAGGCCTACAACTGCTCTGGCTGCTGCATTTTGCACTCGCTGGAGACGCGTCAGCTCGGCCTGATTTAACCCTATAAAAAGGGAGCTGGCATAGTCTAGCCGAGCCAATATCGTCGCCTGAACCACAAGTTGGCGGGTTGCGGCATCAAAATATTTGAGTGCAGGTCTCAAGTTACGCAGAATGCCAAAGCAGGAAGCCGCCGTCCTTTTGGTATGGCCAACAAAACTGAGTAAGGGGTCCAACCACACCCCCAGATTTTTTGTCTCCGAAACCGGAGTGGGGGTGGGACCCAGCTCCGAAGGCCACCAAGTATCTCCCCAGAGATCCGTCCGCTTGCCAAAGACCATCACCTCTGTTTTTTTGGCATTCAGTTGGAGACAGTTGGACGTCATCCAACTGGCCACCGCCCGAAGTCCGTCCCCGAATCTTGGGGTCTCCACCTCGGGATCCCCGCTGATCGTGACCGCTAGCTGAGTATCATCGGCGTATGACACCATAGTCATACCGCAGAGCTTCATAACCTCAGCTAGCGGCCTCACGTAGAGATTGAACAACGTGGGACTCAGCGAGGAACCCTGCGGGATCCCAAGCGACAGAGGATGAAATTTGGACTGGTAGGGCGGGGCGGCCACACAGAAGGACCGATCCGCTAGAAACGACCGGAACCACTGGAGTGCAATACCAGTCACACCTGCCTCCTCGAGGCGCTGCAGGAGGATCTCATGCGAGACAGTGTCAAAGGCGGCGCTCAGATCTAACAAAACAAGCGCCGCCGTTTGACCTGCATCAAGCACTGCCCTCAAATGCTCGACCATAAATAGGAGAGCTGTCTCCGTACTGTGACCAGCTCGAAAACCGTTCTGCGTATCATCCAGAACGTTGGTACGCGACAGATGGTCAGTGAGGGCGGTGTTAACATGCACCTCCGCGAGTTTGGCTGGCCACGGGAGAAGTGAGATGGGTCGATAGTTCTCCGATTTACTAGGGTCAAGAGATGGCTTCTTCAAAGTGGGCATTACTACTGCCTGCTTCCACCTCGAAGGCACCCGGCCAGATGTAAGCGAGATGTTGATCAAATCGCAGACTGGGTGAGAGAGTATCGCATCTCTGAACATTACTGGCTTGAGCGGATCTGCCGGAGACCCAGATTTGACTTGAAGAGCCAAAATCTTAAGTCTCCGAAGTAAGACAGGGGAAAGAGTCTAACACCAACTGTCCAGGCACAGTAAGCGGCCCGGCGCCCGCCTGCGCAACAGTAGGGAAGGCTCTGTAGATGGTTTGAACCTTCTCCAGAAAAAAGGCCGCCAACGTTTCACAATGAGCGTTAGAGCTGATGGTGTCGGTAGCGGGCTTTTTTGCTACGAGGTCCTTAAGAGCCTTGAAGATGGTTTTAACCGGGTTTAAGCTGTTGCGAAATTCCAGTGCATAAAATGCGGCCCGGGCTCTGCAGACAGCTCGATGATAAACCTTATATAATATGTTGACATATACAGATGGGGTCAATTTTGGCTCGGTCTTGACACGGTTATATCAGTCACCCACTTCGAGGGTACTAGTAAACGGGAATCTAACCCCACCAATAAAAGTAATGAGGGGCACAAGGCAGGGATGCCCTTTATCTCCTCTCTTGTTCGATCTTTATATAGAACCTTTAGCGTGTCGAATAAGAGAGGCAGAGTTGATTCCTCCTTTTGAGTTTCAAGGTTGGGCCAGAAAGATTGGGCTATATGCGGACGATATAGTCATTTTAACCCCTAAACTACATCAATCATTGAGCTGTATAGAAACCATAACGAAGGAATTTGGTGAGGTTTCTGGATATCGCTTAAATAGGGATAAAACTGAGATCATGTCCTGGAACTTAAATGCAGGAGTCACAGTATGCAAAACAGAGATAAGATATTTAGGGGTGCAAATAACACAAAACATTAAGGATCTTACTAAAGAAAATCTTGCTAAAGTAAGGAAAGAAATTTCTGAGGCCATGAGAGGCTGGTCGTATTTGCCGCTAACACTATACGGCCGAGTTAATCTCGTGAAAATGATGGTGCTACCCAAGTTAACTTTTCTCTTTGATTCTATCCCACTTATGTATGAGAAGGAGGAGATTAGAAAGCTGCAAAGTGAGATTGGGTCTTTTATTTGGGCATCTAAGGGATCACGTTTATCCTGGAAAAAAATGAGGAGAAAACTTTTGAAAGGAGGTTTGGCAGCCCCAGACCTACAGATTTACTCTTGGGCTTTTTTGTTAAAGAACTGCAGAATGCTTTTGGGAACCCCAGGGAGTTCAGACATTGGCATACTACTCTCAGCACTGTTAAGAATGGAGAAGACTAATCAAAGCGCTTTTATGTACAAATTTGCCGACCCGAAATACTTTAAGAAAATAAGGTTAAAGGTTTTGAAAGACCTAGCAATGCTATGGTATAGAGTTAGGAGGGCAACGAAGATACCATACTTTAGTGCAATGGCACCAATTTGGGATACACCAGGAGCTCCGAGTTGGACCGAAGATGCTCTGGCAACACCATTAAAAATAGTAGGACCTCAGAGATGGGGGGATTTGTTTTTAGAAGGGAGTTTAGCACCGTGGAGGTACTGTGAACAGAAGTGGGGCAATAAGCTTCTAAATTTAAGTACCTGCAGATACAAAGCTGGGCTGCAGGGAAGGAAAATGTACTCGGGCACTATAAAGTTTTTGAAGAGAAACTGGCTTTGGGAACCCTGATTAAAAAAGAGGTGGCGATGTGGTATTGGTCGATAGTGGACCTAGAAGATGGACCCTTCGTATTGCCGGAGACCCTGTGGGGAGAGTGCTTGCCGAGGATTGCGACAGAGGATATATGGCAAGTATCTATGTTGATTCTATACAAGGTGGTTAAACCTGCGAATTTAAGGAGAAACCACTTGTTCACTCTCCACAGGGCGTATTGGACACCAAAAAAACTGGCGAAATTCAAAGACGGCGGTACAGTGAGGTGCTCCAAATGCAATAGCCCGAACGAAGACGACTTACACATGTTTGTTACATGCCCAGGGATAGAAGATTTCTGGAAAGCAGTGAGTAAATGCTTGTCCACTGCATCGGGCCAACAATTGGAGGTAAGCCCTGAACTTGTTATGACGGGAAAGGCAGACCTACAAGGTAAGGGCTACAATGATAAAGTGAAGTTGGTGTTTTATGGTATCTTGGTTGCTCGAAGGGAAATTTGCAGAATGTGGATATCTGTGGACCCTCCGTCCGAACTGACTTGGTTAAGAGCTATGAGAGCTATAGCAAAGCTAGATATGGCTGGTCGGAATAAGAAGAGATGCAAATTCTGGACTCCATTCTTACAACACTATGGGTGATGGTGGGGGGGGACAAAGACTTAGATATAATAATAGTCCTATGATTAAGCTTCTCTAGAATCTCGGTGGGAGTTTTGTTGTAAGGAGGAAGGGCGAACGAGATACATTTTACTCCTTAATAACACTACGCCCGCTATATGAGATGAAACAACCCCAGGGTGGATCCGCGACATCGGGTGAGGAGAGGCGTATGAGGACCAAAAAAAAAAAACAAGCATTATTCCTGACTGTATTCATTCAAAACATTTTTCTATACATTTTTTACATTATTTGCAATAAAGTAACATTTGTAAATTATTAATAACAATTAAGAAAGTATTAATTATTATTATTAATACATTCTATATATGTTAATGTTTATAATATGTTGAAAAAGAAAAATAATATGAATAAACTTACTTGTTTTTTGTTTTTGTAAATATAATAATAATAATAAATTAATTAAATTATTATATTTTATATATTAATATTTTTAATTAAATATTTAAATAAAAACATCAGGACATATATGTAACACTGTAAATTATTGTTTTTCAAAATTATAAATGTTATTAAATCTGTAAAATGCAAAGGAAACTGTATGTATATTTTCAAAATGCAATGTAATAAAAAAAGATTGTATTTGAAATAACAAACATTTATGAACAAAAATAAATGTAATGT
Source organism: Lissotriton helveticus (assembly GCF_964261635.1). NCBI lineage: Eukaryota > Metazoa > Chordata > Amphibia > Caudata > Salamandridae > Lissotriton > Lissotriton helveticus. Next base: position 1,029,349,178 of record NC_136057.1, read on the forward strand.
AAAAACTTTGTTCTACCAAAATATTTAACAGAAAGAAAACATTCTTTTATTATCCTATGTACTTTCACAAATAAAAATAAAGTATGTAAATAACAAAATTCCTACTAATTTTTTTCCATACAACAATAAAAAATTTTTTTTAATTGTGATGTCTCTTTTCATACTTATATATTTAAATGTTATATTGTATTTACAAACTTTAGAAAAGCATTTTTCATGTATCAAAACAAATGTTGTATTAATATTTTCCTCATTTAAATATAATAAATATATAACTTACAATTCTCACTCAAAAGACCAGAAAATATGCTAGACACTGACACAATATAATTTACTATTCCAACTCCTCTCATATAAAAATGAGGGAAGGTGCTGGACAGTGACCCAATAAAATTTACTATTCCTACTCCAGTCAGGTAAAAATCAGGGAAGGTGCTGGACACTGACCAAATACTATTTACTATTCCAACTCCAGTCAGGTGAAAATGAGGGAAGGTGCTGGACACTGACCAAATACAATTTACTATTCCAACTCCAATAAAATAAAAGTCAGGGAAGGTGCTGGACAGTGACCCAATATAATTTACTATTCCAACTCCAATCAGGTGAAAATCTGGGAAGGTGCTGTACAGTGACCCAATAAAATTTACTATTCCAACTCCAGTCAGGTGAAAATCAGGGAAGGTGCTGGACACTGACAAAATACAATTTACTATTCCAACTCCAATCAGATAAAAGTCAGGGAAGGTGCTGGACAGTGACCCAATATAATTTACTATTCCAACTCCAATAAAATAAAAGTCAGGGAAGGTGCTGGACAGTGACCCAATATAATTTACTATTCCAACTCCAATCAGGTGAAAATCTGGGAAGGTGCTGTACAGTGACCCAATAAAATTTACTATTCCAACTCCAGTCAGGTGAAAATCAGGGAAGGTGCTGGACACTGACAAAATACAATTTACTATTCCAACTCCAATCAGATAAAAGTCAGGGAAGGTGCTGGACAGTGACCCAATATAATTTACTATTCCAACTCCAGTCAGGTGAAAATCAGGGAAGGTGCTGGACACTGGCCAAATACAATTTACTATTCCAACTCCAGTCAGGTTAAAGTCAGGGAAGGTGCTGGACAGTGACCCAATAAAATGTACTATTCCATCTCCAGTCAGGTCAAAATTAGGGAAGGTGCTAGACACTGACCAAATACAATTTGCTATTCCAACTCCAGTCAGGTAAAAGTCAGGGAAGGTGCTGGACAGTGACCCAATATTATTTACTATTCCAACTCCAGTCAGGTGAAAATCAGGGAAGGTGCTGGACACTGACCAAATACAATTTACTATTCCAACTCCAGTCAGGTAAAAGTCAGGGAAGGTGCTGGACAGTGACCCAATACAATTTACTATTCCAACTCCAGTCAGGTGAACATCAGGGGAGGTGCTGGACACTGACCAAATACAATTTACTATTTCAACTACAGTCAGGTAAAAGTCAGGGAAGGTGCTGGACAGTAACCCAATATAATTTACTATTCCAACTCCAGTCAATTCAAAATTAGGGAAGGTGCTGGACACTGACCAAATACAATTTACTATTCCAACTCCAGTCAGGTGAAAATCAGGGAAGGTGCTGGACACTGACCAAATACAATTTACTATTCCAACTCCAGTCAGGCAAAAGTCAGGGAAGGTGCTGGACAGTAACCCAATATAATTTACTATTCCAACTCCAGTCATTTGAAAATTAGGGAAGGTGCTGGACACTGACCAAATACAATTTACTATTCCAACTCCAGTCAGGTAAAAGTCAGGGAAGGTGCTGGACAGTGACCCAATATAATTTACTATTCCAACTCCAGTCAGGGTAAAATCAGGGAAGGTGCTGGACACTGACCAAATACAATTTACTATTCCAACTCCACTCAGGTAAAAGTCAGGGAAGGTGCTGGACAGTGACAAAATAACATTTACTATTCCAACTCCAGTCAGGTGAAAATCAGGGAAGGTGCTGGACACTGACCAAATACAATTTACTATTTCAACTACAGTCAGGTAAAAGTCAGGGAAGGTGCTGGACAGTAACCCAATATAATTTACTATTCCAACTCCAGTCAATTCAAAATTAGGGAAGGTGCTGGACACTGACCAAATACAATTTACTATTCCAACTCCAGTCAGGTAAAAGTCAGGGAAGGTGCTGGACAGTGACCCAATATAATTTACTATTCCAACTCCAGCCAGGTGAAAATCAGGGAAGGTGCTGGACACTGACCAAATACAATTTACTATTTCAACTCCACTCAGGTAAAAGTCAGGGAAGGTGCTGGACAGTGACAAAATAAAATGTACTATTCCAACCCCAGTCAGGTGAAAATCAGGGAAGGTGCTGGACACTGACCAAATACAATTTACTATTCCAACTCCAGTCAGGCAAAAGTCAGGGAAGGTGCTGGACAGTGACCCAATATAATTTACTATTCCAACTCCAGTCAAGTGAAAATCTGGAAAGTGCTGGACAGTGACCCAATATAATTTACTATTCCAACTCCAGTAAGGTGAAAATCAAAGAAGATGCTGGACACTGACCAAATTAAAGTTACTATTCCTACTACAATCAAATTAAAGTCTGAAAAGGTGCTGTACTGTAAAGCAATATAATTGTATCTTCTCATTTTCTACACATTTAACATAATACATAAATAAAAAATTCAATTTCAATTATTAAAATTTTTCTTATAAAAATAATTAATATAATTTATTACTCATAGTATTTAAAAAAAATGCCTACCATTATCCTCTATTAATACAACATCCCACTCATAAATAAACATCAAGAAAAAGTTGTATTTTTAATATATTTTTAAATTTTCTATCGAATTTTGATTATCTAAATATTTATTTAACATTTTAATATTATTCCAAGTAATTATCTAACACTCCCCACCCTTATCCCCTATTAACTTTGCATACCACTCCTAAATATTTTGAATAAAATTTAAATTTGCAAATAATTAAAAAAATTAAAAGTAATTTGTAAAATTTTAAATAACAATATTTTTTTACAATTATTCATCATTATTCTTAAACCCTCCCCACCCATATCCCCTATTAATCAAGCATCCCGCTCCTAAACAAACTTTAATTTAAAAATATAAATCAAATTAAATTTCAAATTTGACATATATTGAAATGTTATATGTAGTTGTCATATATTTAAAATAATTATAAATTATTTTAATACACTCACCACCCTTATCCGCTATTAAAAAAACATCGCACTCCTAATTAACATTTATTAAACTTCGAAATTGTTGATTCAATTTTGATTTCAATTATTATTTGTTAAATTTATTATTGTTAAAAATATATTTTAAATTATGACTAATTTTTTTTCTAACAATCCCCAGCCTTATTCCCTATTAACCCAACATGCCACTCCTAAACTAAATTTAATGTAAAGCGATGTTTATTTTTCAATTTCAAATTTGAAAATATTTTCGAATTTTATTTTGAAATTTAATTAATTAAAAAGTTATACTAATTATTTAAAAACACTCCCCACCCTTATCCCCTAATAACACAACAACCCACTCCTAAACTAAATTTTATGAAATTCGAAATTTATATTTCAAATTCAAAATTAAAAATAATTTCGAATTTTATAAAAAAAATTGAATTTTGTAAAATAATATTAATTATTCTAAAACACTCACCACCCTTATCCCCTATTAACCCATCATCCTGCTCCTAAAATAAATGTAATGAAATTTGAAATTTATTTTTCTAATTCAAATTGTAATATATTTTTGGTTTTTTAATAAAAAAGTAATATTTTAAAAATTAATACTAATTATTTTAAAACACTCCCCACCCTTATCCCCTATTAACCCAACATTCCGCTCCTAAAATAAATGTAAATAAAATTGAACTTTTTTTAAATGTTCAAAATTTTTTACAAATTTTACATTTAAAAAAAATGTGATTATTTAAAAAATTTAGACTAATTGTTTTAAAACACTACCCACCCTTATCCCCTATTAACCCAACATCCTGCTCCTAAAATAAATTAAAAAAATTGGAATTTTTTTAACATTTTCGACATTTGAATTTTTTTTGAAATTTTACAAAAAATTTGATTATATAAAAAATTTAGACTAATTGTTTTAAAACACTCCCCACCCTTATCCCCTATTAACCCAACATCCCGCTCCTAAAATAAATTTTAAAAAATTCAAAATTTTATAAAAATGTTGATTTTTTTTCTAATTTTACAAAAAATTTGATTATTTAAAAAATTTAGACTAACTGTTTTAAAACACTCCCCACCCTTATCCCCTATTAACCCAACATCCCACTCCTAAAATAAATTTTTAAAAAATTTAAATTTTATAAAAATGTTGAATTAAATTTTTTTTTTCAAATTTTATAAAAATTTTGATTATTTAAAAAAATGTATACTAATTCTTTTAAAACACTCCCCACCCTTATCCCCTATTAACCCAACATCCCGCTCCTAAAATAATTTTAAAGAAAAGCCAACATTTTTAAAATGTTATACATTTCCTAATTAATTCAAAATTTAATTTTTTTTAGAATATTTAAAAAAATACTATTTATTTTAAAACACTCCCCACCCTTATCCCCTATTAACCCAACATCCCGCTCCTAAAACACAATATTAATTACTAAAAATATAACATAAGCAATATTATTATAAATTTCATTTATTATACTAATATTAATAGTAATTTAAAATATATTAATTATCAATTTTATATTAAATTATATATTTTTTCGATATTTTATACTTTAAATATTATGTCTTTCGATATTTTGAACAATCTATATATTACAATTCGATATTTCTAACAGCACTTTACAAACAATATTTTGATAAAACGATATTCTAAACTCGATATAATGTCCAACGATATTTGTTACTGAATATTATAAACGATATTTTTATTGTCGATATACTCACAGTCGATATTGTGGGGATCTCGATATTCTGACTTCGATATTAAGTCCAGTCGATATTCCAGATTTGATATTTTGTCCGTTTACCCTGGAAATCTCTAGCTGACTGCTCCTGTTTTCCTACCCATGTGCACGGAATTAGTGATTGAGACAAACGGTGAAATAGAACCCTGCCCATCTACTATACTAACAGCTCTGGATGGAGCTCATAAATCAGATGGGTTGATAACATTAGAGGCTGGCATAACAAGTCAGAGTGGGTCAAAAGAAGAAATGACTATTGCAAGCCATGTCCCAAAAAATACTGATCAAAAGAAGAATAACCTAAAGAATGGAAGTTGGTCAATAATGTTCTGGAACATTGCAGGCATAAAATCCAAGCAGTCAGATGTAACTTGGCTGAAACAGGCGAATGAATTTGACATAAGCAATCTCCAGGAAACTTGGGCAAAGGAGGCTTATCACCTCAGCGGTTATAAAACCTTTTTTTCCCTGGCTATAGATTCAGTTTCTGGTAGAGCAAAAGGAGGTTTATGTACCTATGTATCAAACCTCCTGAAATGTGATAAAATAAAAGCCCCTATTATTAACACATTCTATCAAATGGTATTGATACACATCAGCAAGAAGAAGTGGTTGTTGATTGTAAACTTCTATAATAACATTCTGGCTGAGATCTTGGAGGCTGTAATGAAACAATTTTCTATAGACCTCAAATATATGATGTGCTGGAAAAATATGGAAGTTTTTACAGTGTGGGGAGGGGACTTTAACTGCCTTCTTTGTAAAAGGGGAGAACAAGGGACCTGTGGTACTTTACTAGATAGGGAAACATGCTGGGTGTGGAAACTTGTTGAATGAAATCCTGTTTTCATGCGATATGTGCTTTGCAAATAAAGCATCTCAACCCAAGGTAAATGTTTGCCCAACATTTAATGGGAGAGGATCATTCTCAATAATTGATTTCATTATGATTTCGACAAGACATAGCAATGAGGTGACAAACTTTAAAACCCTAGACACCGCATTGAGTGATCATTTCCCATTAAGTTTAGAAGTCATAAACTCTGACTACACCTATGATAAGGGTAACACAAACATGGACCCAGTAGAAAATATAGCCTTGCAGCGTCAAAATGGATACGCCTTGAAATGGACCAAAGTGGTCCCGGAAAACTTCCTACAAAAAATTATGAAAAAATGCAAATCCAGTTTTGATGTGTGTCTTGATATTAATACACTGGATCCTGCTGTTATAAATACATTTTTAATCATAAACTTGGTGATTAAAAAAAGCCTATGGGTTACAAGAAAAATTTAAAGGTACAAGCCCTCAGACGGTTTGACACACTTTGTACGAAGGCCCATGCCAACCTAAAACAAGCCTTAAAAGATGTACCTTGCGACGATAAACAAATTAATGGAATGTCGCAAGGTCTACAAAAATGTACAGAAACAAAGGAAAGAAAGTATAAAAAGCGAGCCCTGGGATTCCTTGTGCGAGGCGTCCCTGAGTGGGGATGCAGCAGCCTTCTGGAAGGAAGTCAATGCCCCCTTTTTTAAAGATAAAGGCAAAGCTAGAATCGAGATAGCTATAATGGGTACGGAATGGGTGAAACACTACGAAAATATATATAGTGTGGTGGGTTCTCTGGACCAGTCTCAATCATTAGAAGTAGTGGATGAAGCGAACCCAAAAAGAAATAATATAGATCTAAAGATAACATTGAATGAGGTCATTGCAGGTATTAAGGCTAGTTCGGGGGGGAAGGCTCCTGGCCCTGACGGGGTCCCCGTTGATCTATATAAACATAATATGGCTTTATGGGGCCAAATCCTCACTAAATTTTTTAACGCTTCCTGTACGAGTGGATTATTACCCTCTTGGTATGAATCAATCATAATACCTATTTTCAAAAAGGGAGATAGATCAAGTTGTGCTTGTTACCGCCTGATTTCTCTGTTAGATTCTACTATCAAGATCTTTGGGCGGGTAATCCTGAATAGACTACAGGATTGGGCAGAGGAACACGTCATAATAAGTGATCTCCAATATGGCTTCAGAAAACATCTGGGCACTATCGAACAGGGCCTTAACTTGCATATTCTTTTAGATAAGTATGTAAGCGCAAGGAAAAATTATATATATTTAACATTCGTCGACTTGTCGTCGGCATTCGACTGCGTTACCCACAGCAAGCTGTGGCTTACATTGGAGAAACTTGATGTGGATATGAACATAATCCATTTTCTGAGGGAGTTATATAGGGGAGCACGGGCCACAGTTAGATACGGTAGGAATGGGGAATGTACAACAATGTTTAAAATTGCTAGAGGAGTACGGCAAGGGTGCGTACTCGCCCCCTTTCTATTTACAATTTATATTAGCGAACTAGAAGAGGTACTACTTAGGGAGTGCAGGGACATGCCGCTGATGGGCAAAAGATCGATCCCTGCGCTACTATACAAGGTCGACGCGGTTCTGATGGCTCGAACCCCGCTGGCCATGCAGCAGATGATCACATCCTTCGCAAACTTTATGGCTAACTTAGATCTGAGGGTCAACGCTTCAAAGACTTATTGTATGAATTGTGGTCCAGGGGCATCAAAGAACGGGAAAACCATGTTTATAAACTCTAAACCCCTGGAATTTATCCAAGCCTTTCCCTATTTGGGCATACTGTTTGACAAAATTGGCCAATGGAATACAACAATAAACACACGGAAATTGTTGTTTTGTAAATCTATAACGGCTGTACAAAATGTTGTAAGAAAAATGGGTAAAAAAACGATTAGGGAACTTTTAATCATATATAGAGCGACCAGCTTTGCAATTGCAACTTATGGTGCTGGTATATGGGGGTACGCTAATGTTAAATCTTTACAACTAGCAGAAAACTCCTTTCTGAGACATCTTCTAACAGTCCCTGAGAGTGTGTCCACGCATAATTGCCACATGGAGCTGGGACTACCCTACATAGAGGATGTTATTAAAATTCAGCCAGTTTTACTATGGCATAGAGTGTGGACCACGGAGGAGTGCGTCTTTAATCAAGTAATCTTGAAAGACGCCATGAATCTAGAAAAATGCAATAAAATAAGATGGTTGGTGTATGTAAAGCTGTTCTTTATGGAGATTGGTCATCGTTAATACTTTGATGACCCTCTTCTTATGTCCCATGTAACAAGAAAAGAATTAAAGCACATATGTTTGTTACATTTAGAGGACAAAAGGTCTGGTGTGGAGATGAGGAAAAGCACAGTGGTGGCCCACCAACTGGTATTGATTACTAGCGAAACCCAGCCATGTTTGAAATTGAAATGAAAGGCTTTGAAAAGTTCTTATTAATTCGTTTTAGATTGAATATTTTATTCTGATTTTTTAGCTATCCCAACATGAATGATTGGACTAAGGACTTAAGTAAATGTCCTTGTGATGAATTGTCCATACAATCGGATATGCACATTTTGCTATTTTGTAAATATTATGTTGCCCAAAGGAAAAGATGGATCATCCCGTTATTAAGGATAATGGGTTTTAATCAGTGTCGCCCAGCTTTTATAGCCATTCAGAAATTAGATAATGTTTTAACTGTTGCTTCAGTTTCTGCCTTTTTAAAAAAAAATTTTAGATTTCGCAAATCAATTCTTAATACTGTATAATATAATAGCAGAACAAAATTGAGGACTGTGTATATATATTGATTTGTTTTTAATAATATATGACTGCATATATTTGTATTTTTATTGTGCTTTTATGGATATTCATGTTTAATATCCGAATAAAGAAAGAATTGATTGATTGATTGACTCGATCTGTGGCAAGTTTACATAGATATTGTAAATTTTTCGGATTGAAATTTCTGTACTTGTTGATGGGTCAGTAGTAGTTGTTTCAATAGTTAGCAGTACCATGTCATTGTTGTTCACAGCTTCTCTTTGGATAGTGGGATCTTCAGTCGATATTAAAGATTTCATCCGAACTTCCTGCACGGTAGCAAGAGGAGAGCGACGGCTACCCAGGAGCCCACGTGGCCTACTGTTAAGACTAGGGCCGCATAGTGTGGTTTGATCAAATCAATTGAGACAAACCTTTCTTCTCAGCGACCGATAGGCGGCAGAAGAAGTACAGTTCTGGTATCTTCGACAGCCAGGACAGGTCTGTAAACGGCCCACATTCTTTTTAGTTCATAATTTTCTTTCTGACCAGGTCCCTAGTCTTTGGGACCCAGGCAGGTTTTGCTGGTACTGTTTTGACTTCCTCAGTGGTGGTGCCTTTTGCATGGGCATTGCTTTGTAAAGCTCTGCTTTCTTTAAGGTCCTGTAAAACATCCAAATGATCATTGATATATATTGATATATTCATCCAGTGGTTCAACTTCAATGTATTCATGATACAACGGTGTGTATGCATCTGCAGGCAGGAATTTAACCCAAGAATAGAATACCTCTGTTCTGAATGCTTCGTGTGCCTCAACCACAAAGGTAACATCTCCATCCGTTGCCGTGAGGCCATGTTGTAGTAATTTCATAGTAACTGCCATTCTGCATTTCTCTGAAATATTTAGAGCAACTACCTGTTCTTCAACGTCCTCAGCTTGTACGGTCATTGTCAAAAGAGTAGTCTTTAGCTAAACGAGAGATATGGTATGCACAATGTGAGAACTTCTAATCCTCCAAGCTTGATTAACCTACAGCCAGTACATCAGGTAACCTACTCAGCTGATCCGGATTTGTTTCCCTTCCCACTACGACGTCTCCAGTTAAAATATAAGTAGGGGTCTCTGAGAAAGCACAACTGAATTATTCAGATTAATAGTCAAATAAGAATACAAGCAATGTTGGTGGCGCCATGTCGTGTAGTTCCTACTAATCTGTAGGATCTGCACATTTTTTGGACAACATAATCTAGGGGCTTGGAGCCAAGACTGGTTCGGGACACCCCCGCAGGATATGTTGGCCTGTAGACCAGCTCTCTCACAGTGCCATCGTAAGCACCTCTAACCTATCAGGGAGCTAAAGGTTTCTGGCAACCATAGAACATGACAACCATGACCCCTCAGGGATCATGGAAACAGTACAGAACCTTCGCTTGGTCACTCATGCTTACTTATTCCTGGAGAAATATACAGAGAATACACAGTGGGACGTTTTTAATAATATTTATTGAACCAATGTTATTCGTGCATTAAAATACGTGTGCTGCAATGATTAGTAGGCAGAAGCAGATAACTGTGATTACAAGCACCAAAAGTGTAAAAAGTAGATATAGTTCTACCTTGGTACTAAAACAATGTATATATACAGGCAAAGAACACAAGACAGTAATCGAGCGTACTCCTATGATGCGAACCCTACTCTAAGTGGCCCTAAAGTGTAGGTAGGTGTAAAGTCAAGAATACCCCCAAGAGACGATCCACCCCCATTACCTGATGAGATAGAGTGAAGGACCCCGTCTTGGTCACTAACTGGACACCCTTCATGAGATGTCAGTCCACTCTGTGGTGATTTCTCAGCATACAAGGACCTTTTGTGTGAGAGGAACTCCCTCTTCTGCTAATCTATTGGGATGGTCATCTTTTATAATAGAAAGTAGCGTTGGGATGTGTGTACAGATTAGTGATGTTATGGCTATGTAGATAGCCCTGTCACCTCGTGGATGAAGATAGACATGACATTTGTACAGAGTGCAAAACAAGACCTTGTACATGATGTTCAGGGTGTTGTGATAATGTTGTGCGAAGCTATAGTGCAAACAAGTTTCGTTTCAGAGAAACTAATCCCACATTGTCGTCCACACAAATATGCACAAAAGGTCACCGCTGAAAATGTTATTTGTGACGACAATGTAAGAAATAAGCTACTTTGCTACATGGGCCTAACTTGGGAATATACCATCCTCTCATACTACCCATCACTTATGTGCTGCAACATCTGCTTGGGTGATGGATAAGGAACCCTCTACAGCTAGCCAAAATCACAGATGAGCCAGAAAACTGGAAACATGGAACAGGCATGGGATGAGCTGTTACTCTAGTTCCCCACACTAAACTGCATGCACCAAACGTTAACACATGAATGAAACTTAGAAAATAAAGAACACTACAGCGAGTGCTTCATTTGAGCCGGTGGTTGCAGCTGTGGCCACTGGCAATCATTTTTACAGACCTGCACTTTTTTGTCCTCCACAGATATTGATCCAGAGCAAGAGAATAAAACACTTAAGAGGGAAAGAAGGAGGAAGAGAAAGAATAGAGTGACCAAGAAAAAAGTAGGGATGGAAAATAACCTGAAAGGGTGAAATGAAGGGTCAAGGAGTGCAGAGTGATGGTTGAAAAAGGAATGAGATGGAATCAAGCCTACACAGCCTAGGTATTTGGCATGCTGGCATTCGACAGCGCCAGCCACGGAATTCTGAGCAAAACATTTGGTCCAGTCACTTATTCTTTTACTAATTAAGCACTGTCTACAGCTGATGGACAGAGAGACGAGTATGGGACAATAAGGTCAACATGTGGATGGGGCTGAAATAGGCAAAGGCATAGTTGTGAGGTACTGGGAAAACAAGTGCTCCAAATTACATGAGATGGTAAAGATTAGGGCCAGTGACAAGATGAAAGCTGAAACGTGTTTGAGGTAATCTGTAGAAGGAGGAAGTAATCTGTGGTAGGTGGGTTTAACAATGTGGAAGAAAGGGACTTACTCTGGAGCACCAGTATTTGTAACTACTATTGTTTCTGCTTTACTCTTGTTTTTTTGTTTCTGGCATATCTGATGACCGCTGTAAAAAGACATGGGATTATAAAACGTCTATAAGCATATTTAGAAAAAATAAGTATTGCCAGGAAACAGCATTCCTAAAAACCTAAGTGTGCCACACTATCCTTGCCCTGACTTAACGAATTGATACCACATCTTATATATATGTATGTATTACATGCTTGAGTGCATTTCATTGCACAAAATTCAGAGGTAGATTAACCTATATTTTACATGGACTTGTGAAAATGACATCATAACTACAGCCTTTGCTAAGCTTCTCCACTGGCCATTGTGTAGTTAGTAAGAAAAAAAATCCCTAAGCTTAGTGATAGCTCAATGTTTAATTTGCAGTTATTTTCAGAAATCCTAGCAAATCTGTAACATTTTACATGCAATCAAGACATTCCCACTAAATACTGCTTAGCTATCCATGGCTTGGCAGTTCGGGCTGGACTGTTCCCATGAGGCACAGGGTCAGACTGATTTGCATATAGCCATGTCTGAACTGGAGTGGCAGAGTGGGCTGAAGAACGGTGATGGATCAAACCCAGATCTTTTGACTGGGTGTGAGTGTTTGATTGGTTCGGATGCTCCGTCCATCACCACCCCCTTTTGTACCGCTTTGGCCGCCATAAGTGTGGCAGGGTATGCTCAGACGTGAGTCCCTTACTCACTTTGCCACTGGATTCAAGCAAGCCGGGCTGAAGACGGCTGTAATGCCAGAAACCGGTCCTCGGAAGCTTGTTTCCGGTCCAGGGAAGGCATGGCTTGGCAGTTCGGGCTGGACTGTTCCCATGAGGCACAGGGTCAGACTGATTTGCATATAGCCATGTCTAAACTGGGGTGGCAGAGTGGGCTGAAGAACGGTGATGGATCAAACCCAGATCTTTTGACTGGGTGTGAGTGTTTGATTGGTTCGGATGCTCCGTCCATCACCACCCCCTTTTGTACTGCTTTGGCCGCCATAAGTGTGGCAGGGTATGCTCAGACGTGAGTCCCTTACTCACTTTGCCACTGGATTCAAGCAAGCCGGGCTGAAGACGGCTGTAATGCCAGAAACCGGTCCTCGGAAGCTTGTTTCCGGTCCAGGGAAGGCATGGCTTGGCAGTTCGGGCTGGACTGTTCCCATGAGGCACAGGGTCAGACTGATTTGCATATAGCCATGTCTGAACTGGGGTGGCAGAGTGGGCTGAAGAACGGTGATGGATCAAACCCAGATCTTTTGACTGGGTGTGAGTGTTTGATTGGTTCGGATGCTCCGTCCATCACCACCCCCTTTTGTATAGCTATCCAGCTTGACACTAGGGGGTCGATTCCGATCCGGTAAAATGCGCTCCGAATCGTCGTACGGAGCGTTTTTTGCCCGTACGAATCGTACCCGTAAACGTCCCGTACGTACGACGAAGTACGATCCGTACCAGGAGGCGAACTCCGTACGAGCCGTACAGGACTCCGTACGAATCAAATCTCCGTACGAGTCTCACTCGGAACCCGCTGTACGCGACATCACTACGGTTCGCGGCTGGTTTTTACGACCCAGCAAGTACGATTCGTGTCGGGTACGCACCGTACGACCCTTTTCCTACGGGAGCTGAAAACAGTCGTACACGCAGAGTTCGTGCCGAAAAAGGTACGGAACGCCCCCCCCGGGGTACGGCACGTACCCCCCATGATCGCAGGGGTACGCGCCGTACCCCTGTGAGCATGCGGGGTACGTGCCGTACACCCAGCGTACATGGGGTACGCACCGTACCCCATGTACGGTGGGTGTACGGCACGTACCCCATGTACGCTGGGTGTACGGCACGTACCCCGCATGCTCACAGGGGTACGGCGCGTACCCCTGCGATCATGGGGGGTACGCGCCGTACGGTGTGTAGGTGATCGTGCGCTTTTCCGTACGAATCGACGTGTACCGTACGAATCGCGTCCTGGTCGGCCGATCGGGATCGGAATCGTCCGGTCGTACGGCGTCCGTACGAGTCGTACGGAAACGGCTCCGGATACGATTCGTACGGACGGGGATTTTACCGGATCGGAATCGACACCTAGATCTGTTATCTTGCTCCAAAATAGTCCAATAATCTGGAACAGCCATATTAAATGAGAAAATGTCTTTATCAGCAAGGCCTACTGTCAGATCACTTTCCCAACAACCCTCAAGGACATTTTGGTTTTGCATTGTGTGGACCTGAGAGACTTGTATACATTGGTTATCATATGCTTCCTCTTCCCCATGTCAGCAGTAATCTGCATAGTTTGATCTTTTTCAGGTTCTTGATGAGCTCCATCTAGACACGTTGCCCTACCCGTCACTGGTTGTGCTTATAACTGTCCCACTTCTATGTTATAATTCTAGTCTTAACTCCGCAAAGGACACAAAATACCCAGAATTTTAAAGCTATCCTACGTATGTGATGTGCTCCATATTGGCAGGTTTACCATTTCCTTGACTTGGTTGAAAACCTCCAGAGACTACAATGGCAGTTCAGGTGCGCATACAGCCCACTGTGTGGTTTGTTGTCGATACCTATGCCACCATTGTCTAGGTACTATCAACAGACAAGGCGTTCTGCCAGTAAGCCATCACCCTCCAAAACAGGAGCTCAGCTATGGTCACCTACCCTTGATGTAGGTATCATGTATTGTGTTTCAGGTGGAAGAGTTGTCATTAGCCCCAGCACAACCCATTGCAGCTGTGCAGCAATATTATATGTCTCAAAATCGGGAAGACACAGATCTTCTTCATGGAGATGAAGGTGTGTTTTGGTTAGTGCTACCCTATGTCTGCCATTCCCCCAAATTAGATCTTCCAGCACAGTATTTACATCACAGAAAAAGTGACTGTTGAGTACACTAGATATGGTGGAAAAGTAATATAATGGGCAAGGTAAAAGAATCATTTTCACTAAGGGACCCTGGCCCAGGGGCGACAGGGGTAGTTTAATCTAATACCCACTGAAGCCCTTGAGGCCACCAAAGCAATGTCTAAAAGAAACTATCTGCTTATTTCCTATCAATATAGACCATTAGATATTTCACTGAATGTGCAGCCAACTCAAGACCATTTGTATTTATTGTGGCATGGGCTTGTACAACAAGGTCTGTTTAGAAGAAAATGCAAGATATTTTAATTTCAATTTTAGTCCCAAAATCCTGTCAAATTCTTCCAATACCCGCAAAGCCACTGGGAAGCCCATACAGGAATCCAGGGTGTATAACTATATATCATATGCATATAGCGAAATGGTTTGAGTGTGACCCTCTGGTACTAAACCAAGTTGATCCCCCATTTGCCGCATATGGCTTGCAAAAAAATCAGTTGCCAAGAAAAACAACAATGGTGACAGGGGATAGCCCTGCTGTGCTCTTAATTCTATTGGAATTTGGTCTAATATAATTCTTCAGGTATTAATTCAGGCTGTGGAAAGGGCATAAAGAAGTGTGATCCATAAGAAAATCTCCTCTCTAAATCACGATCTCTTCAGTACCAGGAAGTAATTCCAGTCGAATGCTTTCTCCATATCTATGGACACTATTTCCACATAGGCTCTGTCCCTACGTGTCTAATCTAAGAGATGAAATATTCTATGAAGATTAGATCCTGTATTCCTTCTTGGAGTTCATTTTGTTTCGGAAGAACTGTGTGTAATCTATTAGATAGGACTTTGTCCGGGATTTTATTGCTCAGATTTATTATCGACAGGGGGCGATATGATGACTGATCTAGCCGATCCCTATTTGGATTCCACAGCATCATAATATCTGCTTCTTTAGTGGTAGGTATGAGTCAACCTTCCTCATGAGCAGCTAAGTACATATTATGTAGGTGTCATCACTGCCTGGTACTTTCCCTGCTGTGAGCTGATCTGTCACTGAATTAATTTCCGCAAGAGAGTGTCATATCTAGGTTTGTCAGTTTGGTTAGGCTCCAAGTTGGGTAGGTTAGTGGGTCTGTAATATTCTTAGGTAATGCAAACCAAGACTACATCCAAGGTGTATAATTGCTTATAAAAAGACGTAAACTCTTGGTTATTTTCAAGTTGTGTATTTGGTATGTGGCCTTGGGAATGTCTGAGTGCAGTAATATTTTAATATGTGTGTTCATGGTCTGGGATAGTCTGGCTAGCAATTTTGATACCTGTGCCCTTCGTTGTTTCAAGGTAATATCTTATTTCTAATCACAGGAACTTAAGCTAGGTTGAACCTCTGATTACTAGCATGTTTTTTAGGGATGTCTGACTCATCAGGAGTTGGGTTATTATGAGCCTTCTCTAAATGCTGCAGCTCAGTTTCCAAGGAAAGCAAATGGACATGCAGAGCTTATCAAAGTATTCATACAAATGGGCTTAATCAAGACCAAAAGGCCTCGCATTCCATCAGCGGAACTCGAGTTTATGTTGAAGAAATTCTTTATTTCTTCAGCAATAGTGGGTCTGTAAATAGAACTGTGTTACGTAGGGCTGAGAGGTGTGTATGCAGGTCAGGTGTGCACGCCACTGTATCTTTTTTGTTGTTGTTGCAGTTTTACATATTACGAACTCGACAGGAAGGTATTGGAGAGCTTTACATAAGCACCAATTACATTACACAAGGACACATTCATTCTTGGTAGACACAGGGCCTCATTTATGAGACTCCTTTTTGTGAAGTTCCGTGGCGCAGAAGCCTGCGTGATATTTATCAGGCAGCACTAAGCCACTTTTTTGGGATTAATGCTGCCTGATAAATATCAGTCTCTTTAACACAGTGTTCTGCGTTAAAGGGGCGTGCAATGGGTGTTGCTGGGGGCGTTCTCAGCAACATCCTTGGCCTTTTGACACTGCCCCAGATTTAAGAGAAATCGTAAATCTGTGGCAGCGCCAAAAGCTTACTCCTCCCCAGTGGTGGCGTAAGGGAGGCGCAACGAGGTGAAATATCTTTATTGTGCCTCTTTTTTCCTTTTTCTATGTGTGCTGCGTTCTGCAGCATTCTGCAGCACAATTAAAAAGAGGAAAAAGCCTCTTGTGATTATTTTTGTACAGAAAGGTGTCCCTTCCTTTACAAATCATCCCAGCAATGCAGGCACCCTTGCACCATGATGCAAAGGTGCCTGCGTTGGCGCACGGCAGCCCATTGTGTGCCGGCGCAGGGGAAAATTACAGGAATGCGCCGTACCTTATAGATACGGCGCATTCATGCCCTTTTCTTTTGCCGAAGGGAAGCGCAGCAGGAAGGCCTGCTGCGCTGCCCTATGGCTGGACCTCATAAATGAGGCCCGGGGAGATTAAACAATATGCCCAGAATCTCAGGATGCTGAGCCCATTCCAAGGCTCGAACCTGGTTAACCCAGCTCCAAAGTCAGCAGTTCTGCATTATCCTCAACAGTAAAGGGTTCTGGTCTTTAGCTAAACACTTTACCCCATGCACCAATTCATAAATATTTATTGTAGTGAAAATCATATATCTATACAGGTATGTACAGCATGCACATATGAGTAATGGGCGTATTCCCTTGCTATGGGGTAGATCACTCTCTAAATTTCAGTTTTCACACTTTATTTACTACTGATGGTGCTATACTCTGTTAAAATCTGGTTGACGAAAACTGCAAAATGATGTTTTATGAAATAACCCCTCTCACACCCCATGTTGTGATTAAATCCAGAGGAAGGCGCATGAGTCTGGTACTTGTCCTCTTTGATGTCTGCTGTGCTGCATGAATGAGGCGTGGTAGCACACCCGCGAAAGCATTAAAACAATTAACTAACTTGTATTTATAGTGAGCTGTATGTAACAAGAGAGGTAAATGTGAACATGCACAATATTTAACAAATGTTTTCTCTATTAGACTTCTCATTCCCAAAACTAGGACATGTATTTATTTTAATAAAAAATGTAGAGACATAGGGCAAACCATGAAAAAAGTGGACTCTCAGTGAAATTCTGGACAGCTGGCCGCCTTATTCCTGAGATAAGGATGTACACTATGCCTTGCATCTGTACAAAGACACTGAGGGGCAGATTTGCAAGCCCCTTGCGCTGCAAGTTCGTCAATTTTTGTGATGAACTGGCAGCGCATTACACTGCCCCATATTTACAAGGACAGGAAAAGCGTTGCTTTTCCTGTCCTTGTATTTACGGCCCCTTCATAAGCAGCACTTTGCGTAAAAGGGGCGTTCCATGGGTGTTGCTGTGGGTGTTCTCATTGAACACCCATGGAACCAGACACATTTCCAGATTTACAAGGAATCGTATATCTGGAAATGCGTCTGTATGCTACGCCTCCCTAGGGGGGGGGCGTAGCGAGGAGAAATTTTTCATTTCTCCTCGTTTTTTTCCTCTTCCAATGAGTGCTGCATTCTGCAGCAGGCATTGAAAGGGTAAAATGCCTGTACTGATTGTTTTTGTGCAGGAAGATTTTTGTGCAGAAAGGTTCCCCTTCCTGCACAAAACAATCTCCCCGTGGTGTAAGGGTGCCTGTGCCGGTGCCTGGCAGCTGTTTGTTCGCTTTCCTGTGCTCTGAAAGTGCTGCAGGTTAGCGCAGCCAAAGGGCTTGCGGTGCCACTCTGCGGCACCTTCTTGTAAATCTGTCCCTAAGGGCCTGACATAGAGTGCAGGGGAAGGGGTACTCCATCTCAAAGGTGACAGCGTGCTCTTTATTTATTTATTTATTTATTTATTTATGCGATTTTATATAGCGCAATCTTTACCCGAAGGTGTCAGAGCGCTTTACATAAGAACCAGTTGAAAAACATAAGGATTTAGGATTACATGTGTTACATAAAGGATACAAAAAGAAAAAAAATGCAAATGTACAAGATGTAAAGTCACACAAGGAGGAGATACAAATGGATATACTCTAAGAGTTATACAACAAAATGCTTTTTAGGGTCAAATGGGGATTTAACGACCAGGCTCTGATATGCCCCAAATAGATACACTTCACAACAACAGAATATCAGAAGGTCAAACTACAATAAACGCCCAAACAAACCAACAGAAAACTACAATCCCATGTCTAGTGTATGTTTCTAGATAAGGTCACCCCTGGAACTAACCCTCAATGTGGTTAGATAAGGATGCCCATCAGTCACCACACGGAACCGCCCTTCATCATTTGGGTTCCTGTTTTAGACCACCATTGGGGGTGCCACTTGTCGTTCACAGGGAAGGCGTAGATGGTATAAGCCTTCACCTGATCCAACAGATCTCCCGTGGTCTTACTTCTCAATTAAGAGGCTGTTAGAAAAATGTAAGGGGACTGATGTCGCAGTGCAAATGAAGAAAATGTGTAAAAAATAAGAAAATGTGAAATTAAAATTGGATGAGGGGGTGCTGATACTAATTTTATTCTGGTGCTACCCACTCCACCAAGATTAAAAAGGCAGTTACAGACAATAACAAAGTTCTTGAATTGTCTAGATGTAATCCAAGGTCGACATGTTTCAGCAACTGTGACGTACTATGTCATTGCTTTCATCAGGACCAAAAAATATTAGCTACTGCAACTAAGTCGGTACTCCGCGCAAAAGCGTCCGAGCCGATCGGGGAGTACCGACGGACAGAGCGGTGCTCCCCTTTCCTGAGCTGTGGCCAGGTGGGGTGAAGTCTATACATCTTCCAATTTGGACACTTGTGAGGACTTGGACAGGTGGAGAATATGATGCAAGCACCTAGTGGATTCAGGTGATCTTGGTATCAGTGTATGATTTTAAGCACCTATTTTTTGTTACACGATCACTTAGTTGCAGTAGCTAATATTTTTGGGTATATTTAGTATCAGCACCCCCACATCCAATTTTAATTTCACATTTTCTTATTTTTTACACCTTTTCTTCATTTGCACTGCGACATCAGTCCCCTTACATTTTTCTAACAGCCTCTTAATTGAGAAGTAAGACCACGGGAGATCTGTCGGATCAGGTGAAGGCTTATACCATCTACGCCTTCCCTGTGAACGACAAGTGGCACCCCCAATGGTGGTCTAAAACAGGAACCCAAATCATGAAGGGCGGTTCTGCGTGGTGACTGATGGGCATCCTTATCTAACCACATTGAGGGTTAGTTCAAGGGGTGACCTTATCTAGAAACATACACTAGACATGGGATTGTAGTTTTCTGTTGGTTTGTTTGGGCGTTTATTGTAGTTTGACCCTCTGATATTCTGTTGTTGTGCAGTATACTCTAAGAGTAACATAGGCATGGTAGATAGTACAAAGGTCTACTGCATATACTAGTGATTAGAGTTATCTCTATATACATAGGGAAGGGCTACACATGGATATACTCTAAGAGTCACATAGGAATGGTAGAGAGCACAGCGGACTACTGCATATACTAGTGATTAGAGTTATCTCTATATACATAGGGAAGGGATATGACTGGATATACTCTAAGAGTCACATAGGAATGGTAGAGAGCACAGCAGACTACTGCATATACTAGTGATTAGAGTTACCTCTTTATACATAGGGAGGGGATATGACTGGATATACTCTAGGAGTCACATAGGAATGGTAGATAGTACAAAGGTCTACTGCATATACTAGTGATTAGAGTTATCTCTATATACATAGGGAAGGGATACACATGGATATACTCTAAGAGTCACATAGGAATGGTGGAGAGTACAAAGGTCTACTGCATATACTAGCGATTAGAGTTATCTCTATATACATAGGGAAGGGATATGACTGGATGTACTCTAAGAGTCACATAGGAATGGTGGAGAGCACAACGGTCTACTGCATATACTAGTGATTAGAGTTATATCTATATACATAGGGAAGGGATACACATGGATATACTCTAAGAGTCACATAGGAATGGTGGAGAGTACAAAGGTCTACTGCATATACTAGTGATTAGAGTTATCTCTATATACATAGGGAAGGGATATGACTGGATATACTCTAAGAGTCACATAGGAATGGTGGAGAGCACAACGGTCTACTGCATATACTAGTGATTAGAGTTATCTCTATATACAGAAAAGCAGAGTTCCATTAAGTGTGTTTGGAGGGGGAATGCAGTCGGAGGGGGGATGCAGTCAAAACACCAGGGGAGGGACAGAGAAGGGCAGGAAAGTGAGACAAACGAGAGAGGGAAGCAGATAGTAACTATTAAGACAGCGAGGAGTGTGTCAGAGGCAACAGGAGAGACAATAAAAAGGTCTCTAGGACAGAGAGGGGAGAGGTCAGAGAACGCTAAAATGGCGGAGGAGAGAGGTAGCAGAAGAAGCGAGTCATAAAAAGAAAGGAAATGGCGGGGAGTGCAAAGGTCCAAGTGTGAAAGTCCAGGAAGAGGGCTGCCATAGCCAGGAAGTCCGGGGTAGAAAGGCAGTCCTCAGCAAAGTCACAGCCTCATCGTCCATGAGGAGCTGGGGCTGAGGAGTTCGATCTGGAGACCAGGGATCAGGGCCAGGGCAGCTGTTTGCAGAACGGGAGGCAACAAAGTCAGAAAAAGAAAGTTAAACAAGGGGGACAACCCCGGGCTCACTCTTGTTTTTCGGCATCTTTCTTCCCTTGTTTTGTAACATCAGACGGGCCTGGTGATCACCGGGGTAGAATTGCATTTTTCTACAGCGCTCTCTACAGCGCAGCCAGGGCTCACCTTTCTCGGCAGGGGCTGCATGGTGACCTGCTCAATGTTGCCTCCATACTGAGCGCGGTAGGAGCCGTCACCTCTGCACCCGTCTCTGCTGTGCTCACTCTCCACGAGCGCATCCGTGGGGGGGGGCACTGCCTCTCATGCAGCTGGCTGTTCATGGTGCTCTGTCTCCGAAGCGCTTGCCGCGTGGGATCGCAGTGCAGCCCGCACCAGCTCCCGCTCTGCCCCTCCGGTGTGATTGCTGGGGGGGGGGGGGGTATCTCTGGGCTTATTTCAGGGCTTGCGTTTGGCAAAAGAAGGGGGGACACCCACCGCTTTGATCTGTCCCGGCTCCATCCCGGCCATCACCCCAGCCGTGTTGCTCCACCCTGGGCGCCGCCATCTTTGTTCGCCTCGCGGCTGCGATCAGCTCCCCGAACTTTGCCGATTTCAGCCTCTCATCCGGGATTTCTAAGCCTGCGTGGTACAGCACTACCTTGTGCAGCTGCGAGGGTGCACTGTAGGATCCCAGGATTTGCTCAGGGCGTCCGGATGACCTCGGATGGCGGCCGACCGACCGGAGCTCGTGAGCTTTTGTGGGTGACGCTCGTCCGTGACGTCACCCACAAAATTTATGTCACACTGAGGTTCCACCCTCCTCATTTAGAATCCGGCAAACCTTCAGTATGCCAGCATTGGAGACTATCCTGTCTCCACCACTGACATACACCTTCAACGGCCTGATGGAGTAAGGTCTGTCAGAGTTTGTGCCAGTCGTCTGCCCGCCCTATTTATAGTAGGCTAACAAATGGCAAGTTTTACTTACCACCATCCTAAATATGGTCACTGCCTTTTTATAACCTTCAAAAAGAAAATCTTGTTCATTGTGACGGACTTTCAATGCATTCACAGGAACCATTGTGATGGCATATCCTGCCAATCTACATTTGGAGTGCAGTTACTCCATCAGGGCGACCAAGTAAAATACCCCATCGCCCTGGCGGAGTAACCACACTCTAAATCAGGCGCAACAGACTAGTGTTTTTCTTTTACAAGAGTTCCTTTGGCATCAGTGTGCACAGGGCACCATTGAGGTGGAATGTACACATCGGTGCTGCATGCATCATGGTTCAATATAGCCTGTGGTGCACCTAGAATCAAAGCTTTCCTGCTGGAACTGCTTCAAAAATCTGCAAATTTTTTTTTTCCGTGGAAATGTCTAGATCTAGAACTACTTTTGAATCTTTTCAACAGTAGCGAAGTGAGAGCATACAGTATAAAACTATGTTAAAAAAACTGAGTGAATAAAATGTTGTAACTGGCAGTTTACTAAGCAGGCAGTGATCCAAGGAGAAAAGAGGCCCTTGTATGTGCGGTTAAAACAAAAGAATGCGGTTTGGCCTAGAGAGAAAAGGTGGGGCCACGGAGCACTCCGGGTGCCAGTCTGGCAGCGATGGCATCAGAGAAAGACAACTCTTAACCGCCACTGGAAGAGTTCTGCTATTTCTTTTTCGCTTTTGTTAAAAGCAGATGATGCAAAAGTGATTTATGTATGAGAAATCAATCATATGCTAATCTTGCGCTCTCTCTGGCTCAAAGCCATTGGCGCGACGAATCAGCCAGAAACATGCAGCTTGAATTGCAGTATTCAACCCAATTCCAGGCAGGTGAGTTGGAGAGTGGTAAGAATGGATCTTTAACGCCCAACATCAGTGTGGGGTGGAAAAATTACCAGTGATACAGAAAATGGTAAAGCTTCAACATTCAACAGTAACACTAAAGAATGGGCGTCTTAACATGCTTTGGATGTCAATATAATGCGGTTTCCGCCAACACGTTGGACTGGTGGTTGATGCTGGTCTGCCAGCGACAAAAGAAGGGTTGCTTGTAGGGAAAATTAGAGCTTTTCAGCCAACCAAAACAGTGTCTTCGAATAGAGAAAACAGAATTTGATCACAGATGGGGAATGATAGTAGGATCAAATTTGCTGATTTGAAGCACTCTACGCATGTAATTGACATGTTCTCCAAATAGTCTGTATTAATATTAATCCATGCATCTGCCTCAAGAAGGGCCAGTGCAGTCAGTCACAAGAGAAGCTTGTACCAATTTAAACTCACACCTCACCGTAGAATGCATATTGTTTGATATCCCTTACACACATATTGAATACGAGACTTGGGCTGATTTTGCCGCAAACAATTTCCCAATTGTAAATGCAACCTGCACTGCCAATAGTTGTGAAATCTCTGCCTGGAAAGTGGGTGTAATAGTATTGCATTACTAACGGAGGGGATCTCTGTATTATCAGTCTGCAAACAATCATTTCATTATCAGTGTGGTGGAAACCTCTGGCTTCAGGTTTCAATTGAGCATGAAAATGTATTTATTTAAAAAAACAAAGGTCTGTGAGTACCACAATAAAGGAGCAGAGGGATTCCCCAGCATCTCTGGTGGAATCAAGCTCCCCTAGTAAAGTCCAAGCATATATGTATACCCTAATGCAGAGACTTCAAGAATGAGGTCACATGTTTCACTACAATACAATCACATGCAGGAGTGAGCTCCTAGGTGCAAGTACAGGTTTTCAAAAAGTATAATCATTAAAACACACTTTGGCTGAATAAGCAAAATCTTAAAATCCTTACCTTGGATGCCGGATCATTTGCATATAATAGCTTGTTTACATTTAAAATAGTTTTGGGAGGTGTTCGTGAGGGGGAATATCTCTATTCATTTCAAGAACGTCATTGAGATACAGCTTTGAGACACAATTACCAACCCTATTTTGCCGAATGTAAACCTAATAGGTGTTTTGACACCCATCTGATTTAATTGATTTGGGTACTGATCTTGTAAAACCCACCATAGCTTTAATGTAGAGGGTTATATGTATCCCTAATCAGTCCTTGCATAATTTGTTCTAGCCTCTAATTTTCCACAAATTGCCTTGAGTTGAGTAGTTGTGCACGATCACCTATTGGTTGAACTCACTTTTCTGTAAATGTATATGACAGTTTCATATAGCACAAACATGACTCAAAGGCATTAGGATCTGGGGCAACTTGTTATATAATGTGTAGATGCAAGCGTATGAGCATACATCTTTGGATTTGAATGCTTTGGGTTCTTAGATCGTGACAGTTGGCCTCCTTGAAGTACCTTCGGGTTCACTAAAAGAACACCAGGTCAAATACAATGGGTTAAAGTCTCCAGTCTTCTCGGTGGGAGCAAAAATCGATATGAAGTACAAAAACAGAGTTCAGAGCAACTCAGGAAAATTCATTTTTAAACAGGTATTTTATTACAGATCAACTTATGAAAAGCACTGGAAAGAGGTGTTGAAGAAATCTGTGCCTACCAATTTGAAGTCTAAAAATGTTTATTAACAAGAAGAAAAACAGTTTGGAACGCACAATGACAGGAACCAAGTTTATAACTTGCGCCTGAGGAGCACAAAGCTGAAGTACAGAATTCAACTTTATGAGCTTTCATACACAGAGCTCCAGTGAAGATCATGTGACAAAACCGAAACAAAACAGCTATACAAGTGCAGAAACTGAAATTGTGGAATAGTTCCTACACAGCCTCTATACTGATAAAAAAAAAAAACTTTCAGAACTGAACAAGCTATTCAAGAATTCTTAAGCATGACAGTGAGGCTTTACAGGTCGGAGGGGCGCAATTGGATTTCATTGGTTTAGCTTTGAGCAAGAAAATGGCTGCCGTTTTTACAGTCGCACTAAAGCAATATTATTAATTACACAATCCCTCTCTTTTGCACACAAATCAATTGCCATAATATCTGGTCACGTTGTGAAACACATAATCAGATTTCTTGACTAATTTATCGTCAATTTCTGATACGGAATGGGGGAAAAGAGGAAAAGGCTCTATATTCCCAGTAAAGGGATTGATGGGGCATATCCAAACCCTGATGAGTACATAGACCAAGATAAGGACAACGTGAACTTCTGAAACTTTCTCTTTAATTTTTATTCTCAGTCTCCCGAATGTGTCATGTTATATTGATTTGTATAGCGCACTAGTCACCCGAGACAGTATCTAGGCGCTTGGGCAAGGTGTGTAGGTGTGTGGTCCCCTAGGTATATGAAGAGCTAGGTCTTCAGCTTCCTGTGGAACTCAAGAAGTGAGGAGGAGGCTCTAAGGTGTGTGAGTGAGGGAGGTCGTGAAGCTTCCTGAGGTGCGGAGTGATGTGGGTGCAGCAAGGAAGGTCGAGTATGAGTCTTACTGCTGCGTTCTGGATGGTCTGGAGTCTGTGTAGGAGTTGTTTGGAGATTCCAGTATAGAGTATTGTTGTAGTACAGCCTGAAGGTGATGAGTGCTTGCTTGATGGGCCGTCTGGTGTCCTGAGCATGCATAGGATGTGGAAGCATTAGGTGCACACTGTTTTGACTTGAGCCATCATGTTGAGCTTGTCATCTAGTATGATCCCTAGATTTCTTGCATGCTGTGTGAGTGTTGGTCTTAGCTCCGATGGCCATCAGGTGGAATCCCAAGTGCAGGTCTTGTTACCGAAGACTAGTACTTCTATCTTGTTAGAGTTGAGCTTCAGGCAGTTGGTTCGCATCCAGTCTGCTACCTTGGACATGCAGTTGGTGAAGTTGCTTCTGGTGGTGTTTATCTTTTCTGTCAGGGAGAGGATGAGGTGGGTGTCATCGGCATAGAAGTTGATAGTGATGTCTTCCGATCAGTTGATGTTGGTGAGCGATGTTGTGTATATGTTGAAAAACTAGAACCAGTATGAACATGTATGAATTATGTTTAGGCATTTGGGTAAAGTCCATTTGGATGTGGGTGAAGGAACTACATGGAGGTAGAAAGGCAGCTGGAGTGGTTTTGGTTCCCTTGCCAATATTGTGGGCTTGAGACATGACACATGATTGGTCATATAGTTGAACAATGGAATAGGAGAATGGAGCAAATCAATGGGCACTTGTCATACAAATCATGCCAACTCTGCTTTTGTTGGAGATACTCTGTGTAAAGTCAAACAAGACTGAGGAGGAGGAATCTGTGGGCAACAACTCTCCCAGTGCTGTCTCTCCACAATCTATCGGGATCCATTTTACAGTTCTGTTTAGTCCAAGTTTGCTTCTCCACCTCCGAGGCACATTCCTGTAACTCATACAAATCATTTAGGGTTGGCATAAGAGGCTTGGCAGCCTGAGAAGCACACAGAGTGACTTCCAAACTTAGGGACAAAGCATTCTTTTTGGCAATTTGATCAGTAAAAGTGTAGCCCTTGGACTCTTCATCTTGAGACTACTGATTTGTGGCACACTTTACAATCACAAGTTTAGATGGCAGCTTAAGGGCATGAGAAATCCTTTGACATATGTAACATATTTAATTGAAGGCGGGGCTGATTTGAGAAAACCCTGCTGCAATCAGAGGCACTCAAAATCGTGGACTATTTCAAAGGATATTTGACTCAGTAAATAAGCAACAATCTTTCAGGCCCCACAAGAGTAAAAGCACAGCTAACAGCTACCAAATCAGCAACTTGAGTGGACTGAACGTGAGGTAAACATCGGTATCCAACAACTTTAAACACAATTTACATGGCACAATGGGCCACTGATGAACCACAGTTATTTCTGAGCCATGACCCATCAACATAATACACAAGAGCACAACTGGGTTTTAGTGCATCAGACATATTAATACGCAACTTAGATGGGTAGCCAAAATGGGACAATGCTGCAGTTCACCATCCTGAGTGTGGTGGGCAGCAAGGAGTTGGAATTTAATGTAGGGTATTGAATTAGCATCTGTGAAAAGGGGATAGCTGACAACCATCATATTGTGTTAGTCTTGCCATGAATAAATGTTTGGTTTTATTGGTGAGCAAAAGGGCAACTATGGCATGGGGTAAATGCAAAGTATATCCTGAGCTAACAAACATTAAAGAGTATATATATAAACAAATGACGAGTCGTATGTTTCTTCTCTTCTTTTATTTTGCAGTGATCCTTCTTAGTGCAATCTAGCCGTTGCCAACACGTGTTTCGTCTTTTGTGGTTATAGACCACAGACTTCTTCAGGGCTAAAATTAGGCTCTCAGTTCCAATTCCTATAACCCATCTGATAATCTGCTGGAAAGTGCGATCCTAATAACTCCAAAATTCGTGTTTCCCAGCTTCGTGTAACCGCAAATCAAAAATATACTCCAAATACAGGGAGAGACCATGTGTTTTACCAAAGACGGAGTAACGTCTCATTTTGCCTTCTCCCAATGAGAATGAGAATAAACCCAGAGTAGTACTCACATAAGCCTAATAGAGATTTTTTCCATTTTTTGTCAGTGGGTGCCGGGGCATTAACAATGGCCTCCAGCAAACCAGGTCTGCGAGTGACCCCTTCTTGAGAAATCATATGACCAAAATATTATACCTCCATGCAAAAAAAGTTATACTTATCTGCCTTCAACCCCACTTCATATTTCTCGAACAATTTTAACACCTTATGAAGAATACAATCATGAGAATTGGCATCCTCAGCAAAAATGAGAACGTCATCCTGAAACACTAGAACGCCATCCACCTCTTTGAGAATATTGTTAATGGCCCTCTGATATACTGAAGCCACAGACGCTAAACCAAATGGCATGCAGTGATATTGAAAGGTGCCTAGGGGAAAAAAACAAAGCAATCAAATGGCATGAACCAGGAGGCAGTTCTACCTGACGGTAGGCACTGGCTAAATCAAGTTTGGAGAAAAACTTGGCTCCTCTTGTGGACGCAAACAAATCAGTTATTTTAGCCAGAGGATGTGAGTCTACCCAAATCTCCTTGTTAAGTGACTTCAAATCGACACAGACCCTAATCTGTCCACACATTTTTCAGGCAACAACAAAAGGAGAGAGCCACAAAGAGGATTCCGTAAGCTCAATGATTCCCTTTGTACATAGCTCTTTCAACTGTCTTTCCAAATCATCTCTTACACTATAGGGCACCTCCCTGAGCTTATGTTTGATTGGAATTGTCTCTTCCTTAACAATAATTCTATGTTTGAAACCCTGAATCTTACCCAGTTCATTGCCAAACACTGATGGAAATGTGTCTTTCCAACCCTACCCCACGTCAGTACTGTCCACAACCAAAACTTGTTCACTGGCACCTGGCTTCAAAGTTCATGCTAAATAATCCTTGAATAAACAATCCCAGAATGTTCAACCCCTTTACTGCCACATTAATTTTCCCTTTGATTCTCCTTCACTTGAACATCATCTCCTCTTTGAAAAAACTCAGGAGTTCTATTTTGCGGCCTTCATAGGATACCGGAGAATGATCAGGAGAGGAGACCTATTCCAAGTCTCCTTGAACAACCTTTGTGTGATCATGGTTATCGTGGCCCCTGAGTCAACAAGCAGTTTCAGAGTTTTGTCACACACCTCAATATCCACAATAGGATCAATGCATGATGAAGGCCATCTACTACAAGACCATGAATGGAGATACCACTGACATTTCCTTCACCCACAGCACACTCACAATCATTCCTAACAACAAAGACAACTTTAGCATCAGACTCCTCATCAGACTCAACAGCACATACTACAGGTTTCTCGCACACTTTCTTGTTCAGGCATACCTTGGCAAAGTGACCCATTTTTCTGCAATAGTTACAAGTTACATTAACACTTGGCACATTTGAAATGGGGAGGATTTCTGCACCTAAAACACATGCTTGCGCCATTGGTATTCTCAGCTTCAGATTTGACAGGCTTGGGAGCAGTATTACCACTGCTACGCCCTGACTTCGTACGCATCTTGCTCATATCAATCACATTGACAGTATCAACCACCTTGTCATCCAATTCCCTCAAAGAGACCAGAGAAATTTCTATACTCTTAGCTACCTTCATGGTCTCATCTAACGATGGCTCACACATGCTTAACAGTTTTTGTCTTATGTGCTTGTCCATGCAATGACACAGAAACTGATCTCAGTGGATCAGTGAAGTTTTCAAATCTGCAATCAGCCACTGACCTGTGCAAAAATGAAATGTAGGAGTCAACATCCTCCCCTTTGCTTGGTTTTCTCTTAAAAAATGTATGTCTATGTACCATTAGGCTGGGCTGCTTGTCAAATCTGTGCTTGAGTTTCAGAACTGTCTCTCAATATTCATCAATTCCATTGCTTTCTTCCTGAGACAAGTTTTGTAAATGTTTGAAAATAGATCTGCCTTTAAATCCCAAGGAGTGTAGTAATGAGCATTTGTTTCTGTCTGCACTAAGCCTTGAACCACCTATCGCTCCTAAATAGGTTTCAAATGCATTGTGCTATATTTCCCACCTAACTGGTGGTTCTCCAGGGTTGTCCAAAAAGGAGGGTGGAGAATTTACCTCCTGCATGGTGCATATGTTAAATAGTTCTAAGTAAAATGAGAAATTGATTATACTATGAGGAGCCAGGTTAAAAAGGAGCAAACCCTCACAAAAAGAAAAAAAATGTACTCCAACAACAGTAAAAAAAAATGCTGCACGATACTGTACCTTTTGAGGTGGAAGACCACACAATTTATTAAAACCTTAAGTGAGTACCTGGATACGAATTGCTTGATACCCGAATCCATGGTGTGCGTATCACCGAGTGACATACTTTTGGAAAAAAAACTGAAAATGCTTGAAAGAATGTACAATGGAGGAGAAATAGGCAAGTATGTGGTGTGTGTATCACCGAGTGAAACACAGCTGAAAACAGGAGAAGGAAAAGAGTTTAACTTACTGATGGTGAAAAGAAAATTCACAAAGATTTTTGTCCAGGTGTGCATATCACCATAATACTGCAGGCGTGTGAAGAACAGATACATAAGCTCATCAATTGTCCAGTTGGCAAGATTGTTTCCTCCCTTAATTTGGAATAAGAGAAAAGAGTGTCTCAGGTCAAGCGAGTGCCGCGAAGATCAAGGAAGTATTGACAGCTGTCCCAAAGAGTTAGGATGGCCGTTTTACGTTGGCGGCGTCAGCCAAATCCTGGAAAAGGAAGAGGAAACGTGCACCAGCTTCAGAGTGACGCGCGCAGAAGGAAACTCGGGCGCTATGCTACTCAAGCACAGAGTGACTCCAGGAAGATGTTGTGCTGCAAGCACATGCCCCACACTGATGTGTTTAATAACAGGAGCACGTGACGTAAACAGATGCCATTTCAAAGGTAAACATAAACGGCTCAAATGAATGTAAGTGCAGGGTTTGTACAGAAGGCAGAGGCACTTCTCATTTAGTATCCAGATCATACCTTATGAAATACTCGCAGAACAATGGTGGAGAATGTTTCTTGAGACGTGCAGTACCCAATGTATTTTCTGTGTGGCAGATGTAGTCCTGCACGCAGGAGGTTCCACCATGTAGCCAGAATCATCGCCAAAACTTTTGTAGTGATGACGCTGGAGGCTGGTTCCGCTTGAATTAGTTTATTTCTGTGGCTACATGGTGTGGAGCCAGCAACCACCAGCTCCACCAGACACAGCTGAAAGTTCCAACTCCTCTTCAAGAGAAAACACTCCAATATCACATGGCAACAAATTACATTCTAGGTCATAGGTCTTCAAACTGTGGAGCACGCCCCCCTGGGGGGCGCAGCGTCCCCTCAGGGGGGGCGCGCACTCCACCCTACCACTTCACCTTTAATTATTGCTTCCAGGCGCCAACGTTTATTAGGCTGGAAGGGCTTCAGCCCCTCCTTCATGTCTCAGCCCGGGCTGCTGCTGCTGGGGGGTTCGCTGGGCAGTGTCTGGAGTCTAATCTCCGGCACGCCTGAGTTTTTCACAGGTCTTTCACAAGACCAGCAGCGGTGCGTCCATTGGGGCGTAGGGGCGTAGCCCCCCCAGCCACCACATGGACCCGCATCGCTGCCGCCGGCTGCAATCCTTCTCTAAATAAAATAAATACATTGCAATACATTCATTGCAACAATCAGCCGCCAGGTGGCCTGCTGCAGTTGCGCAATCCCGATAGTTGCGCAATCCTGATGGGGAACTTACAGTGCGCATGCTTGGGAAAGTGGGATACTTCCTCAAGCATGCGCACTGTAAGGTCCCCATCGGGACCCAGGGGTGCTGTTCGCCTGCCACAGCCCGGGTTCACAAAGGGCGACAGGGCGAGCAGCAAAAATGCCCCTCTAGCCAATCCTGGCTCTGCAGGCAGTGCCAGGATTGGCTTGTCAGCCCCGCAGCTTCCATCATTGGATGCCGCGCGTGGGGGTATTTGGAATTGGCTGGTTTTGTTGTGACGTGGCAGCCGCAAGCTGAGGAGCTAACAGGATGTGGAGCGCATCAGAGCGGCGTGACTGCAGCAACACGTGGTGGGCCGTCAAAAATCGCCATGTGAAATATAATTATTGCCAAGCCTCAGGTCACGGAGCCGGTGACCGATCTAGCATCGGCCGCCCAGGACAGACTTCGGTCACTGGTCTGCAGACTCACCGAGGACTGTGGGTCGCGCTATCCTGGGTCTGAGCTGCGCTGGCAGCATAAATCAAACAGTTCAGTAATACCACGCATGATACTGTTGCTGAGACTTCTTTGGGCCGGCAGCATTCACGTGGCATGTCGTCATGTAGCCGATAATCACCCATTTCTTGTGTTCGATTACTGACAGCCTGTAGGCAGATAATCGGGCCGCAGTTATGTTTCATATTTTGTTGCAGCCGAGTGCCCAGACCGCTGCCTGCGCCCAGTACGCCAGTTTAATTGGTGCCACAGTGCCAGCCTCTTCTGCGAACATTCATTCACTTGGTGACCAGAGCTATCCCAGAGGCTGCAGCACATTAAGTTGACCCGAATGTCACACCCTGGTGTGCCAGCATGCTGCAAGATTCTGTACCGGCCAGCTTGCCTCACTCAGGTCTGTGTGCTTGTTGTATATTTACTTATGATAATGATTTACAGCATGAGCCTCAGCCTGTGGTTCACTGCTCACCTCAGATGGTGGTGGGCCCCGGCGGGCTGGGCTCAGCTGATATTCCACTGTATTGATTGATAATAGCAGCTGAGATCTGCGGGGGCGCATCTCAGCTGGTAGTTTGGGTGGACAGTTTTGTTGTCAGCAGAACGGACCCTTTAGTTTTTTTTAAGGTGCAACAAATTTCTGGGTCTTTCTGGTGATTAAACGATGTAACCTAGGGGCATTTTACGGGAAGGCTAATTCAGTTGCAGCAAATGTTGGAACACATGCTTGCCTTCGTTATATCTTAATGAATTTGCCATCTGGGACACGTTGAGGAGTTGCTCGTACTGCTAGGTTTTCCATTTGCATGGCCTTGGCTGGTTTCACTGGATAACTACTGAAGCTGGGTTTTTATCTTGCATATTAATCAAAACTTCACAGACGAGCACAAAAATATGAGTTACTGCTTTAATTTACTTGCAGGAAGAGTCACTCGTTTGGCAGTAGAAAGTCACTCATACACACACTGAAAGCACAAGAATGTCACGCATAAGCAGTCTGAAAACTTGCCACCTATGCTGGTCATAAGAATTAAACACTCACTGCAGTATTTGATTGGTTTATTGTCTGTCCAGTCAGGTGCTGCTCACTACAGACTACTAAGTGCTAATAGTACCTTCTCAAATCCTTATTTAATTTACTTTCACTTTTAGTGCCTCATGATCTTGAGCCAAAATAAACCTGGCACTAGGTTAGTGCACTTCTGTTTCTGGCGCTTTGCGCTGCTTTAAGATATTCTTAGTATTTCTCGTTGCTCAAATGAGTAATTTCTGATATTTATGTTTCCCTCACCTTCATCTTCATTGCTTGATTTTGCTCGTGAGAAAGTGTCACTCATAGTCGTTGAATGTCACTCATAAATACACTGAAATGATGAAAATGTCACACATAAGCATTCTGAAACCTTGGCAGCTATGGGTATTTCGTGTCTGACTCGGCGCTGATAATTCCAATGCTGTGCCCCGGAGTTGCCGGAATGTTCACTCTCTCCAAGGTCGGTGCTGAGTGCCTCGAGCTAAGAGCAGGTGATGGGCTAGAGGTTGTTTAGGTACCATGGTGCATTCAATGAGAGGCAGCCATCTGAAACCACATCCGGCCATACTTTGCTTGGTATCGGTGCCATGGTATTAACGCGCAGATTGGCACAAGTGGTTATTGTAACGGTGAATAACAGAGACGTTTTTCACTGCGGGGTTTCTGAATGTCATGAAAGAGGCAAGGAGAGCGAAACTTGAGATGTCTATGAAGCCACTGAAAACCCCGAGGTGACTGCTCAAATCAACATATTAAATAAAAATACCAGGCCTACTGCCACCTTCCCGACCACCCTTCTCCACACCTCGCCTAATCCCAGCCCTTTTCCGTGCCTCTGCTGGAGTCGGAAGCGCGCTCACAGCAGCAGTGAGAGGGAGCAGCCTGTCAGCACGGATGGTTTTGTCCTTGCAGCGCAGTTCTACAGAGTTGATGTGCGTAAAAAAGTATGGGAACTATGATCTGGGACTCACTCCTCTAATCTAAGGTAACTTTATTTTCAAATCAATTCCTGCCAGCAACGTAGACTGTGCGATTGCAGTATTTAGTGGAGTAGAGTGGGTCTTTTGAGTCTCTCGAATCTATTATGTCCCAATCTGTTCGAGGAAAACACCGCACTATTTCCCTCTTACTATTTCTTTTGCAGCCACTTAAACGGAGAAGGGAGCCTGAACTCAGTCTCTCACGTGGCTCCACTTTATTCTGGGAAACAAGAAAAGTCAGCGAGTGAGAACACTTCGCTATTCTTTTGGTAGGTCCAATTCAGTTGTGTCTATTTTTATTAGCACGTTTGCTTAAAGCTCTGGGTGCTCGCAGGGTGTTGTGTGTGTGTGTGTGTGCACGTGGTGTGTGGGTTTTATTTCATCTTCGGCTCTGAGCTGGATGGAGTAAGGGGCAGGCTTTTGTCAGGCAGAGGGGCACTGAACTCCAGAAGCTCATTCACGCCTCAGTGCAGGGGAACAGCATATGCTGCGGTGACGTGTTACAATATTAATTGTGAACTGCACGTTTTGAAAGTGCAAGGTGTCACTGCAGCTATATTCAAAGGTCTTTTTAATTGTACCCCCTAAATGTTTAAACATCCTTTCGTTTTTTACTGCAGTGCGTGTGTTGTACTAAAGTAT
Source organism: Lissotriton helveticus (assembly GCF_964261635.1). NCBI lineage: Eukaryota > Metazoa > Chordata > Amphibia > Caudata > Salamandridae > Lissotriton > Lissotriton helveticus. The sequence continues at coordinate 1,029,383,618 of NC_136057.1, forward strand.
GTAAACCTTTGACCCCTTTGTTTACTGGGTAGTGGGTACCAGTGAAGCCCCGGGTAATGTTTGTTGCCACCCTATATTCGTCCCTCTGTCTGTCCCTCTCTAAAAGACGCTGGAAATTCAGTTGTTTAGTTCGGCAGATTGTTGGTCCGCAATAGCTCTGATTCACTTATTTGTTTCAAAGTCAAGTTTTTTTCTCAATGGGCCTTTGATTAAGATGGATTAAATGATTTTAAACTGACCGGCAACAGGGTATTTATTCAAATTTTGTGATAAGGTTTATTATCAATATTATTAAACACAATTGTTTTATTACATTTATGTATCGTTACATGGAGCACAGAGGGGCTTCCTGTCACCTTTATTAGAAAACAAAAAAAATGACCACATTTCTTGTCAAATTAATTCACACTAAGCAACAACCAACTGAAAATGAAAGTGACTTTTATTGGTGTGAAAGCTGTGGGGTTCTCTGAAAGGAGTGAAGCACTTTGAATTAAATAACTAAGCTCTGTGTATGTGGTAAGGTCTTCAGTGTGTCTCACTCTCTCTCGCTTTCTTTTTCACACCATTTTCCTCTGCACTCTTTCTCTCTTTGAAACATGCTCCCATGTTCCTCCCCATGTATTCCTGGAATCTTGCACCTGCATGCCTCTCAAGCAGTCGTTCTCCTCTCCAACAGTTTCCATTCTCTCCTTTTTGTGTGCATACTTCCTTTCATCTCCTCTACCTTTCCATGTCCCATGCGCACAGAACATGCCCCTCCACTCACCCGTGAGCACTGCATCCTCGTTTCCTTTCTTTGGGTACATATATGACAGTAGTGTGACCCCCTTTATATGAAAGCTCACAATTGGCACACTACCATTTTCAAGATGCTCGCAGAGAGGCCAAGGATGAATGTTCCTGTTGTGTGAATACCTTTATCACCAGTGCTCAATTTGAGCAGGTGCTTTCAGGTGCCCAGCACCAGCACTTTTTTTACAGGGCCGGGGCTACGATTTCTGTTCCTGCAGGTGATGGTTTCAATATTAATTGCCCAATTTAAAATAAAAAGAACCACACACTTTATCATACATTGGTGCTGTGTGTCGTGAACTCTTTACACACATTTGTAAGAGTAGTTTTTAGCTAATTAAATATTGTTTAGCCTGTATCATTCACAAAGGCAGTGTAGTTGCTATTCCCTTCTGCTTTTAATCATGTTGCTATTTTAACAATGTTTTAATTGTTTTGATGAATTATGAAACTGTACTGTATGTGGTGTTAAGGATTTTTGAAATCCGAAAAAAACTTGAGGATGATGACTAATAGTCGCTAAACAAACGATAGTCTGAAAAATGATAGTGGTGAATTCACTGGCTGGTTTTTTATTGATTTGTTTTTAGCCTACGCCCTGACTGTTGGCCCTATGGTGTCGTTTGTCAGTGTTTTCTTTCTGTTTTTCTGTCTTGGCCCAAGTCTGGCTTCTGATAGGCTTTCAGTGTTAGCTGTTAACTTGCTGATCTGAAGGCTCGAGTACCCATTAATGTTTGCAGCACATGGTGGTTTCTCACAGTACACCACATGTCGACTGCCCCTCCACCTTTATTCATGTTTAAGGGTAGGTTATGTGTATTTGTAGAGCGCTCCGCCGCCCACGAGGGTATCCAGGCGCTGTGTACGGGTCCAGCCTCACCTAGAGGACCTAGGGAGAGTTATTCGAAGGACCAGTTCTTCTTCAGCTGTATGTGTGGTGGGAGTAAAACACAACTTGTTCTTTATCCATCACATCTTTTATTTTTGATGTGCGTGTAAGCCACTTCTAATCGCCCAACATTGGCCTCCGAGCACCTGGAGGAGTACATACAGAGCCGGCTTTAGGGCGGTGAGACGGGTGCAGCAGCATCTGTTGCTGACCTTGGTTGGGGGCACGGTTTAAATTACTTATGGGTTTAAAAGGACTGTGATTCTGGGCAAATCACTTAATCTCCCTGTGCCTGAATGTGTCCCTGTGTAACATAACCGGTGCTCATGTAAAGTGCTCCAATACCTTTGGGTCGAGTTTGTGCATTAAAAAAAAGGCTTATTGTATGTTGATGGCAAGGAAACCAGTCACATCTTTTCTGCTGGTGCGTTTGAATTACAAGGCTCATCTCTCCCGTTTTGTCGCTTTCACTCAGAGTTTTTTGGGAATATCCTGATTAAGTGATTTGTAATTAATCTGTCACACATATATTCCTCATTGCCTCATTGCTTCCCCAGTGACTTCCCAGCCAAAAGACAACTGGATCCCCTTCCAGCAGTATCTGAGTCTGAAATGTGTCTCTGTTATGTAATGCTCACCTTAAATTTAGCCTTTACTACTCACATCAGTGGCACCTCCTGTTGTGGTTGTGGGCAAAGTTTTATAATTGGGTAGCTCATGTGCATTTTCATGACTAATAGGTGGGACAGATGCTAGTCTATAAGCGATCCTTGGGGATGGTCTGAGAACGGTTCAATACATTTTAATCCTCTGCATATACCATTGTTGCTTGCTTGGCATCAGTCATGGGTCATTGACATCCCATTCTAGTTGCTAAATATTCTGATTTAAAGCTGTGAAAACACAAGGAATCTATTTACTCCACATCAAAAACTGTTTATTGGTAATGGGGTAACAGTCAGTACCAATGTTGTAGGGCAGGATCTTGATATGGCTGCCATCCTTCCATCATGCTGCCTTATCCATGGTTGCTGAGTCCATCTTAGAATAACTTCACTCTGTCAGTGCCACCAATTGCAATGATTTGATCTTTCCTTGTGTCATCACCCACAACAAATTCTTCTACTCTTAGAGCTGAGATTTTCATGAAAGTCTTATAGTCTGAATTCAGCACCTGAGCGTAATAGGACGGAATGTATGAAGCTCTGTGGTTATACTGAATAAGCAGCTACCTATGTTATGCCATCTATTAATGTAATAACTGCACTTTCACAATTGCTTTATTAACCTTCCTGCTTTCTCAAATTTGCTTGAAAATGCACAATTTTTCTTCTTTTTTTTCAAAATTTTCTTGGGGGGGGGTTATCCCCCCAAAACCCCCTTTTGGGGTTCGGGCTCACTCGCTGCGCTCGCTCGCTACGGTGCTGTATGCAAATCACTTTGCGCCCCACCACTTTAAAATGTCACCCACCGCCCCTGCACAAGACCATATGCATATTTACATAGCACTGTAAACTGGTTGCAGTGGCAGTTTGTATTCTGGTTTCAGTACCCCCTGAGCCCCCATTCTGCTATTACTTACTTTTGACAGCAAGGCGGACTTCGGATGCAGAGCCATTGTGCGCATTAGTTGTTACAAGGAAATGGCAAATGCGAGTCTTGGAAATCCACTGCTCTCCTTATTTTTATTTTTTAATACTTTTTATTGCAGTTTCAGGTACACAGTGTTCACATGTTGAATTTGAGCGACATATTAGAAAGTGGACATTATCAAAGCCTGAGCTGGGAGAGGATGGGGCTGCACTTTGCTGACCTACCAGCAGCCAGCTTAATCAGCATTCTCTTGAGGCACCGAAAGAGCAAGGATTGGTCTCAGGTGGCAGCTATGTGAAGTTGTCTCACCTCAATGCAACAGAATGTCCACAATTGTTTTGCTCACTAAATATGCGAATAACTGCAAAATACGGTGAATGTTTTAAAAAAACAAAAACACTGAAAATTATCAAGGAATGAGGACGTAGAGCAGGAACAATGGTGGTGTATAGAAAAAGAGGGGTAAGAATAGAGCAGAGAGTAAAGGTGCAATTAGAGCGAAATAGAAGGGAAAGGAGAGGTATGGGGCAGAAAAAGAATAAGAGGAAGGGGAGAGAGAAGGTAAGAGGGTGACAGTGAGTTAGGAGGTGAAGCATTGAAACATTAAGGGAGGTTAAATGGATTGGAAAAAAGAGTAATAGAGGGCACAAAGGGAGTGAGGTGAATATGTGTAAATTGTAAGAGGGAGAGAGAGTTAAGGCAGTAACAAGATATTAAGACCATGGAGGGAGCCCAAAAGAGTGTGAGAAAATGAGAAAGAAACAGCAATAGAACAAAAGAGATAGACTGTATAAGAGAAGAGAAGAAAGGGTGAGCGAAAAGTAGGAGGCAGAAGGGAAAGACGAAAGAGATAGGGGAAAATAAAAAAACATATGGGGGAGGAGAAACAATGATGGGTGTAAAAACCTTAGTTTGAAATTACACAAATGTTGGACTTTGTAATTATTTCCCAGCTTCTGAAAATACAACAATTCTGCTGGAGTGAAAAACAAATTGAACATTTCTACAGATTACACGGGTCTGCCATTTGTCTAGAATTCAGACAGGCCAGAGACCTTTACATAACCATTCAAACAATCAGGAAGCGAAGACGTGGATGCACTAGTGAGTCATTTGAAAGGGACTATAAAGGACCTGGAACAGATAGAATGCAAGTCATTTAAAATGCACGATAACTTGCTGCCTTACTGAATTACTGCCAAGGCTTTAATTGCTAGGACCATCCCTGGACTTTGGTTTAAGCATAAAAGGAACATGTGCGTCTCTCCCAAAAGACTACTCTAAAGACTCAAAATGTTCCTTTTATTACTACTGGTGCACACTTCACTACAAACACTTGCAAAATTCACTCTCGCAAAGGAGGGGCTAACGTATGCATCTTTTCTACCTCTTTCCATGGTTGTTGGACCTATTGCAACCATCTCCAGCTCCAGCCCTACCTGGAAAGTAAACATAACACCTGTTGACATCAAAGACTTTCAGAGAATTTCATTCCACAGGATAATTACATCAAGTAGTTTAATGCCCTAGAATTTCTGCAAAATTATGCACTAACGGTCTGGAATTATGTCTAATTCTAGGCAAAAATCAGGCATTCACTGGTAGAGGCCAGATAGTGCACTGGCTTCCTGTGTAGGACAGCTACCCCGTGCCACCTTGATTGATCCAAAGAACCAGTATATCACACACTCCAAGAACCAAACTCCAAGCAGAATACCTGGAAATGAAGGGGATGGTCTCAGAATACTGAGAGCATAAATTGCAAGAAGGAGACCAACAGATGGGAGACATTCTAGGACTCTCGTTGCTCACTTGGGGCAACCTGCATTGCCATTGAAAGCATTCATAAAAATATGTCTGTAACCTGATCATTAAACTGAGTGGAATTTGTGGTGATCCCTGGAAATACTAGTCAGATAGATGCATGGGGCTGCCCTTTCCCATCTCACTGAGGGATGGCTATGATTTCAAATTGCTTACGACCTGGGCTCCGCAGGAGGGAATGGCCATTAATGATGCAGAGTACCAGCTTCCAGAACTTTTTTGTCAGGTGGTGGTGGCGGTGGGGGGGCTCGATGTGTAAAAAGGTTACAATGGGGGGGCTCAGCCAACAAAAGTTTGAAGACCTCTATTCTAGGTAGTCATATAATTCTTTATTAAAGCAACATGCATAACTAATGTCCACCTAAGAGCAAAAAACAAACTAGATACATACTACACAATGGTTAGCAACAAATACCAGCTTAGCTAGGCCCTTCATCTGCAACCCGCCATAGTGAGCGAAAACGGGTAGACGAGGTGTGTAAGGTTTTAGAGCTAGCCTGTCATCTCATATTCATAGCACCATCTTCCAGCACTTCACCACATGTAGTTCTGCCACAAGCTTGGTTCACTGTGTCTGCTGTGCTCGCCTGCGCATCTTTTACAGGTACCCCTTCAGCAGGCTGTAGCACCAGTGCTGCTTTGCTAACAAGTGCCCCCATTTGCACACCCAGGCATCTGCTGCTCGCACAGGGAAACTCAAAACTTCAGACAGGTCTTCCTCCTTGTCTTCTGCTTTCTCTGACTCTTTGGATGTGATTCCGTTTTTTTGAAGCAATTGGCTTTTTCACATCAGTTTAGGAAGACGAGCTATTGGTCAGCTTCTACTCGTGGGTTCTTTTAATCTTTTTCCGGCATTATTAAAGCATTCTAGGTCAAAGGTGCCTTGTTCTGGAAAATACTTCTTTCCATCACCATTAGTGATTCAAACCCTCAGTTTTATATACCTGCACATGTCTGTGCCATACTGGTGATGCATTGAAAGGGTGGGAATCCCCTTTGCTGGTGCTTTGTCCCTATTTCTTTGGCTACACCTTCACTCACATCATTTAAACATTAGGGTGTCTATCAGCCTTCATCTTTAGATTATCCCCTGGAGGGGGTGGGTACTGAGTGTATTCTTCTTTGTTTCTGTCATTACCTAACAAAGGAAATTCGCCTTTGTTGCCACCTTTCCTTTCTCCCAAATAAACTATTGATTCATGCACGTCGTATTGAAGCTTAGTTTCTTCCAGCAATGATCGCCTTATGTCAGTGTCTCAATTGGACTCTGCAAGCTGAGTACAATGAGCAAAAGTTCATCACTAACCAGTGTCTTGCAAAGCCACAAAAGTTGGGAGTGGGCACAGCAGAAAAAGAACCTGAGATGGTTTTTCCTTTGTCAGATTAATGGTGTGGCTCCACAGTTTTTAAGATAAAAGTTTAAGTTTTTTCTGTTTGTGGAGAGTCCCCATTGCAGATGGATTTTTTTTTAAAGTTTCAAATTCAAGTTCTACAACAGAATGTTCAACTTTGGACACTAAATAAACAAAGAGATGTAGGGCCATCTCTTATATAGGGCTTGGTTTCCGGCGTGCTGAAGGCTCTTTTTTCCCCACTCCCTTGAGGATCAGCCTCCTCAGCTCAAGCCTCTCGGTTTTCTAGGCACTAGGTATAATGCATGGGGAGAGTCTTGGGCCCAAGGCAGTGGGTGTACCCATTTAGCTCAGTTAATCGGGAGGTTGTCTTCCACAGCTTAGGTATGCAGTTATCCTCTGGAGCGGCTTTTGGTGCACCATGTGTACAACATTTAATGGCAAGTGAGGTCTTATGGTTCCAGAGAACCCTCTGGGACCAAGGGAACTACTCTGGGCCTGTTGCCAACCACCCCTACCCCAAACTGCCTAAAAAACATTATCCTGCAGCTGATTTTCTTTGCCACCTGAGCCTCTGACTAGCCCACAACAATACACACTGAGCCCACTTTAAGAGCTGGTGGTGGGGTTCTAGGGACAAGGAACAAAAGAGGGGAGAAGTGGCCTCTGTGTTTCCCTTTGACTGGCTTACCTACTGGGCTGCAACCTGAACGGTTGTTCCTCATAGTGAAAAATAATCACAAGGGCTGTCCTTGTTTGGAGAATGGCGCTTCTGGAGGCCTGCGCATGAGCTGGAAAGACTATTTATTTTTCTCATAGTGAGACTGTCATGGGAGTAGGGCAGTTCTTTGGGAGTGTGCTGTGTGGGACCCACAAAGTGGTTGAGTATTGTTTATAGCAAGCATACTGCTGGTAGCTGGGCATTCAGAGTTTGGCATGCCAGTTTGGAAATAGTTTAGGAATTGTTTGGTTCGTTGTGGTGGACAGGAGAACAAAAGGTTAATGTATACAAGACAGTAGTGGAAAGTAGGGTCTTTTAGGAGCACACCTCAGAGCTCCAATGGTTTGGTGTACCTATTTCCTTAGAGGGCAGATGAGTATTCTTGGATACACTGTCTGTATTTGCAAGTTCTTTCTTTTGTTTGGTGGGGAAAGAGAGTTTCCACAAGGGTACTGTCTGAGTGGGGGGGTGTTGTCACGGTTATATCCTCATCTTTAACCAAGAGAGAATTTCTTTATCACAAAAAAATGTAATAAACATGCCACAAGTTGTGGACAACAGTTTACCCCACTTTTTTGGACTGACGGTTGGGTGGAGGGATTCATCAGCCAGACTGGCTCCAGAGGAAAGAGACGAACGCAAAGTGTGCAAGATCTCAATTGAGGAATGTCGAGGACAAACCGGCAGATATTAGGTTGAGTGGCAGCACGCCAAGCTGAAAATGAAAAAGAAACTGAGGCAATGTAACGGCTGTATAACTCTCTGTAAGGACTCAACTGCAAGTCTGCCTGGCAGTTATAGAGGCTGGACTTACTGTGTAGCGTGTTGATAGACAGCCACGGGTGCTGAGAATGGTGTCCGGATATGTTGCATGCAGCTTCTCAAGTAAGCGTTAAAGTGCACATGTGTGTGACGTGCATGGTCAAAAAGAGAAGAGGGGGGGCGTGGCCAAGATGGCGACCTGAGCGGCAGCAATACCCGAGGCTCCCCGCTCCAGGTCCCCTTTACCGGCCTTAACTGCGCTGCAACACCACAGCTTTGCGAGGTTTTGGGCTGAGAGCGAGTGAGAAAAGGAGTGCCGGGCTGGGGAGCTGTCTGGGGCCCCGAAAAACGCTGTACAGCCGGAGGCGGGCTCACGATCGGCGTCCGCAACATGGCGGCTGCGTGACGCTTGGGCGGTGAAGTGACACCCTGAAGCACCGGAGCCACCGGACCGGTTGCGCTCTGCTGGGGCCGTCGGACCCCCGTCCTGGAGGAGAAGCGAGCCCAGGTCCGGAGCACCGTCAAGAGTGGCGGTGGACGCCGGGAGCGACCAGTGGCAGTTTTGAGACCCAGGCGCCTGGGCCTAATGAGCAGTGTGGGCCTCCAACTCTCCAGCAGGCGCCCTGACGGCAGCCAGCACTGGCTGTCGCTGCATGAATTCAAGAGCGGAGGTGAGGAGCAGTCCCCCGCCGAGGGGTCAGGGGAGACGGCGTGCGGCAGGCGACGCTGGGGGCCGAGCCCACGGACCCCGGCAGCCGTGAAAATTTAGGCCGTGGCTTAGCAGCCTATGCATGGGGCCCGGGGACGGCCCAGCCTGGTGCCGGTGAACAGTGCTGGTGAAGAGTGACGAGGACCACAGCTCCTCAGCACATGGAGGGAGTGGGTGACCGGTGGGGAGCGGGCCCCCCAGACACCAGGCAGCGTGGCGGTGTGCCATTTCACCGGAGGCCAAAAGATGGCGACGCGACGCCACAGCTGAGGAGACCCAGAACAGGCTGCGGGTGGAAGGGCGAGACCAGTGCGGCCGGGAGAGCGGCAGCAGGAGTCGGGGTGCGAGGTGGAGGCTACAGGGCCCCTGGGGAGGCAGCGAACCCCGAGACTGGACTCTAACTAAGCACCGGCAGCCATAAACTGACCTAGTGCACATAGGTGAGGACCAGGCCCCCACGGCGGGATTGGGGGAGGCACCAGAGGACGGACAATGCTGGGGCAGCACCGACACGCGTGGGGCTGAGCGACAGCGACGCTGGTGATTGAGGCGGCTGGAAGGCCCCGCTTGGGCAGACACGAACATTGACACCGGGGCACCAGGACCTGGGGGCCCGGCGCGGCAGCGGGCTGAACCCCGGCAGAAGGTGGTAGTGGTGAAGTCCAGCCCCTGAGGTGCACCCACATCTGCAGAAGGGAGGAGCGGTCTGGGTGGCCCTGGAGCAGCCGGGTGGTCACAATGGAGGTCTGGGGCAAAGACTGAGACCCCTGGCGCGGGACCAGACGGCGGCGGCGACCCAGAATCTTGGTTGAATTGCTGCCATCCTTTGGGTGCTTGATCTAAGGGTTCAGCGGCCCGCAGAGGAGCAGCGGTTGGCGTGGGAGGCCAACGGTGCTCAAACACACACAAAAGGAGTCCGGCAGTATAAAAGACTGAGACAAGAGCGTGATACCTTGCAAGGAGGCCCCTGCGACAACGCAAATCGCCATGCTATCTGCTTACTGAGGCGTGGCTGAGTCATAGGTAATGCACGGAAGAAGGGGGAGAGATCTCTCAAGGACATGCTCAGCAAATCACCCTCTGCGGGGGATTCTGGCGGAGCGTCTCAGACAAATGCACAGCCCCAACAGGTCCCGACGCCCACGGAGACCCCCGTTACGAGTGAGTTCTTGGAGACTCTGTTCAATACCCTCCGGGATGATTTACGGTCATTAAAGCAAGAAGTGGCGGGTGAAGTAAAAGAAATCCGCCGAGATGTTGATGGACTGGGTGAACGGGTCAAAGCAGTGGAAGAGAGTGCACACTCTACCTGTGAAGAAATCGAGTCCCTGCAACAAGAGATTATTTGCCTAAAGGACCAATAATTGGACCTTCAAGCACACGCCAAGGACCTGGAAAACAGGTCCCGGCGCAACAACATTCGCGTCCCAAGAAGAAGGTTCAGATATGGTGGACTACTTACAAGGCCTCTTCAGAGACATTTTGGGCGGAGCTGCCGACATCGAAATACGCATCGATCGGGCGCATCGGGTGGGCCTGGGTCGGCGAGCACCGGCCCCGCCCCCAGGCAATTTGGCTTTCCTACCTGACTTTATGTTGAAAGAACGCATTCTACGGGAGGCCAGGAAGAAACAGCCTCTTCGGTACCAGGGTCATTCTGTAGCTCTCTATCACGACCTTGCCTCCATAACACTACAAAAAAGGAAGGCCTTTAAGGAAGTGACATCCTATTTAAGGGACAAAGGGGTGCCTTACTCATGGGGACACCCCTTTCGCATAATCTTCAAGTGGAACGGCAAGTTACAGCAGCTGAGATCCCTTCAAGAAACCTGCGATCTGCTGGGCATCGAGAGGCGGAGCCACAAATCCTCTCCCGCCCCAGCCCAGCGACCGTCGAGGGAGGGTTGGCAAACAGTGGAACGCCGGCGTTCTCCTTAAACTGTCATGAAGCCGGACACTCTGACATCGACCCAAGAAAGAGAAGCGTCCCTAGAGGCAGTGAAGCGCGATACCTCCCATACAGAGTGAATGTGTGGCAGAGACTGGGATGTACATAGCACGATGATTTAGCTGGCCGGGGGGAGCAGGGTTGCCCGGACTTCACGTGGTCCCCTCATTCTCTCTATATTCCAAGTGCTGGCAACTATGGACGGCAGGCGCTGGACAATGATAACGGGTTGGGGCAGCACTGTTGGGGTATGGGAGGGGCGAGGGGGAGCTGGGGGGGAGATGTCTCGTTGGGGTTAGGGTGGGGGGAGGAATGGGATAGGGTTGGACGGGGGGATGGGATGTAGGGATGGTGGAACCGGTGTGCAGTCTGTGGGGTGGTTGGGTGTTGGGGATTAAGTGCCATGGAGCTCATGCACCGTAGAGACCCGCGCATGCGCAGCTTACAATTTTTTTCCCTGCCAGGGGGACGCTGTAGGTCAGAGTGAGATCCAGGTCTTTTCTCATGACCCAAGTCTTAACGCTTAACGGGAAGGGGTTGAATAACCCCATTAAGAGGCGTGCGATCCTGAACTATCTTGAGAATTCGGGGGCCTCTATCTGTTCATTGCAGGAGACACACTTACTACCCAAAGACTGGCATAGAATGAGGTCCCGAGCCTTTCCTCAGCAGTTCTATTCGAATGCATGGCGGACAAGAGGGGGGTGTCGCCATACTCCTTGCAAGGTACTTTCGGGGGAGGGTTGGAGATAAGGTGGCAGAAGCGAAAGGAAGGCTTTTGGCGTACATATTTTGGGTGAGGGATACTTCTGTAGTTATAGGTTCTATTTATGCCCCTAACTCTGGACAGGAGCCATTTTACGTCGATTCAATTTCGGATATCCTCCATCATCATGACAGACGGGTCTTATTGGGAGGGGACCTTAACATAGTTATGGACCCAGATAAGAACAGGTCAGGTCATAGGCATGGGGCTACAGGGTCTCTTTCCAAGGTTGGGGCGGACTGGCTCCGCGATAGAGGGTTGGCAGATATCTGGAGGGTAGCCCATCCCCATAGCACGCAATACTCCTTTTATTCCCATGTCCACTATACCTATGCTCGCCTTGATCACTTCATAGGGTCTTCCAAACTTAATGCCCTGGTCCGTTCGGTTGAAATCATCCCTGCGGTATTCTCAGATCATGAGGCGGTAAAGTTGACTATTGACTGGCGCTCTACGAGTCAAAGGAAAGGGAAGTGGAGTCTACAGGAGTCTCTGCTGCAGCGGCCAGACACCTGCCGGCAATTGCAAAAATGTCTGACGGACTACTTGGCATCTAATGATACTGCGGGCACTCCATTGACAACTCTATGGGGGTCCCTTAAAGCAGTGGTGAGAGGCGAGCTTATCGCAATCTCCGCAGCCGACAACCGCGTGCGTAGGGAAAAGAGAGAGGAGTTGACAGCTAAGGTGCTGGAACTTCAGCGTGTTCACAGCCGGACTGGGGCCCCGTGTATGTGGCGACAACTCAAAGCAGCCAGAGCTCAGTTGGCAAGTCTGGATCTCGACAGAGCGGAGTATGCCACTCTCCGGCTAAAACACTCCAAATATATAGGCGGTGATAGGACAGGGAAGCTCCTCGCCAGCAAACTCAGGGCACGCAGAGAGCGCTCCAGGATTGCGGCTGTCCATACCTCGGATGGGGATAGGGTTGAAAGAGACGAGCAGATTGCGGAAGCCTTCCAGGCTTTCTATGCCTCCTTGTACAGCAAGGACCCCACTGTTGATGGAGCAGGAGAGGGATACCTCAGTCGAGCTGCAACTACAGCTCTCAACACTTCGGGGGCTGAGGCGCTTGATGCTCCCATTAGGGTGGAGGAGGTTATCAGTGCGATAGCGCGCCCCAAACCGTTGAAATCACCGGGCCCGGACGGGTTTTCCGCTGGCTTTTATAAGACTTTTTGCCAATCCTTGGCGCCCGTCTTGACGCGCTTGTTCAACTATTTTCAGGGCACAGGGTTGATTCCGGCAGAGATTTTGGAAGCAGACGTCATTGTTCTTCCCAAACCCGGGAAATATCCCACCCAATGCGCGGCGTATAGGCCGATCTCCCTCCTTAATCTCGATTTGAAGTTATTCACAGGTGTTTTAGCAGCTATGTTAGGCCCACGCCTTCCAGGTATAATCGAGCCTGACCAATCGGGCTTTATTCCTAACAGGCAAAGCAGCGATAACACCGAGAGAATCATGCATTTAATAGATAAAGCCCACTATATTGGCCTGGATGCCCTGTTGCTCTCGATCGATGCTGAGAATGCATTCGATCAGGTGGATTGGGGGTTCCTAGATAAAACACTGGCCCACTTCGGTGTGGGATAACGCTTCCGGGCATGGGTGGCGAGTTGTTACGACAAACCTAGGGCAACAATACGGGTCAACGGACTTTGCTCCAAACCTTTTGATATTCGGCAGGGCACAAGGTAGGAGCGTCCCCTTTCCCCCCTACTTTTTGCGTTATACGTCGAACCCTTAACATAGCGTATCCGAGATAACCCTCAAATATCTGGCATCCCCTTCGGGGGGAACAGTACACGGTCAGTTTATACGCTGATGACATTTTGGCAACGCTCACCTCTTCCCGTCGGTCTGTTCCAGCTTTTCTGGGAGAGCTTGAAGAATTTGGCAGGGTATCGGGATTTAAGGTCAATGTGGGGAAATCTATGCTTTTGCCCCTGGCCTCGACGAGGGTGCCCCGGTGGATGTCTTTCAGGAGATGGAGGGATTGAGGTCCCAGGGCCAAATCCCATACCTGGGGATCACACTAACCCCATCTACCGGCTCCACACTCACCCGCAACTACACTAATCTCACCCTTCAGGTGACTGACGCTTTGCAACAATGGAGAATGCACCCTTTGTCGCTGTTGGGTAGGGTAGCTGCAGTAAAAATGTCCATACTGCCTAAAATACTGTATGTCTTTCAGACGATACCAGTAACACCCACCCTACGCTACATATGCGTGTTACAGTCAGAGATCCAACACTTTATCCTAGCCGGAAAATGACCGAGGCTCCGTCGTGACTTGACCTCTCGCCCCCCGGATGAGGGCTGTCTAGGGATTCCTCCTCTTATGACATACTACAAGGCTGCCCAGCTTCGCTATCTAGTAGAATGGAGCAGACCAGAATCTGAAAAAAGGTGGCTCTTTCAGGATAGGGCCATGGCCTGCCTCCCTTTGTGGAAGGTGCCTTTTTTTAAACCAACTGACCGTCCCTCGTACATGAAGAGATCTCCGATTACCCGATCAGTGATGAGGGTATGGGACTCGGTCACTGTGCAGAGGAATCTCGCGTCCTTCCCCTCGCCTCTTACTCCTCTTTTTGACAACCCTGAATTTCCTCCGGGCACTGACGCGCGAGCTTTTCCTCAGTGGCGTGTATCGCCTTGCAGATCGGCGGGCCACCTTTTTGATCTTCAGAGCTTCATCTCCTACTCGGATTTGCCTGGATGGTATGGTATTAAGGACCCCAAACGGTTTCAATATTTTCAGCTCCGTCACAGGCTGCTCCTTTCAGATGTGCGCCCCTGGGTTATCCGTAAACTTATGACCTTTGAGAAATGGCTCCTCTCCAAGCACTCCGATCATAAAATGATAACTGAACTGAAATGTTGCTTCCCCCTGCATCGCAAGAGAAGTCAGTGGGTCAGCGCCGCTGGGAAGCAGAACTAGGACCTAGTCTCTCGCTAAAGTAATGGCAACAGATCTATTACAGGGCTCACCACACAGCACGGAACGTGGGGAGTAGGGAAGCGGCGTTCAAGGTGGCCACTTATTGGCATTTGACGCCGGCTCGACTGCATCAAATCAATCCCGACCGTAGCCCTGAATGTTGGAGGAGTTGTGGAGAAACAGGCACCTTGCCTCACATACTTTAGGAGTGTAGGGAGGTGCAGGGGTTTTGGGAGGAAGTTCTTACAGATGTGGACACCTATTTTCAAACAGAGGTTCCTCGCTTCCCTGCCTATACCCTCCTGGGTTTACCTAACGCACTCACCTTTCCACTTAAATCTCTACGGGGGAAACAAATGGGGATAACCTTAGGTGCAGCTGTACATCATATCTTATCTCTCTGGGGCTCTAAAACCCGGCCCTCGCATACGAGGTGGTTGCATAAGTTATGGTACACTATTGGCATGGAGCGCTTGCATGCCACCATCACGGCCTCGACAGCATCCTTCCATGAGGTGTGGTGACTGATCATCTCGTTGCTGGCGCAAGAATTTAATGAAGTGACTTGTCCCAAATAACTGCGGTTGCTTAGGCTCACAGAAGCTCCGACTCTTGCGGAAGGGTCTCAGGATGTGTAATCCATTGTTTCCTACATGGCGCATGGCACACCGGTTCCCGGCTCCGGGGTGGGGGAGGGGGTTGGGCTAGGGTAGACTGGTTGGGAGGGGTGTTTGGACGGGGGCGTTTCGGGAGAAGACGCGTTTATTGTTGGCTACAGCACCATTGGCATTCATAGACTGGGGGCAGGTATCTCACTTCTGTCCCGGGTGTGTGCTGATGGAATATCGAATGTACATACTAGGGCTATGTGCTTTGTTTCTTGAGTATGCCTGCTGGGCTCTGGTGGGGCCAGTGGGTGTCTTTCCCTGATTTAATGTACCGTTGTCTGCTTTAATTAATAAAATCAATAAAATAAAGTTATTTTAAAAAAAAAAGAGAAGAGGGAATCATCGGCGGAAGACGTTAAGAATAAAGAAACATAGAACGCCCATTTTGAGAAGTGATCATAATTAGTAAAGTAAAGGCAGCAGACATGATTATAATGATACCAGAAATAATGAATGAATGAATAACTTTATTTGTGCGGTTAATCAAAACCATCGCAAAACGCATCATATTTTAAAAAGAACAGGAGAAAAACCACTTATAGAAATGTAAAACAATAAATATTTGTTCAAAAAAATTATTAAAAACCATCATTTGTTATTGTTTATAAAATAAGACAGAAATTTGAAAAAAGACCTGTTATGGGCAAAGCAAGTCAAAAGTCCAGTATTGCCTAAGCCTCCACAACCTGGGCCCATCTTTCTACGGAACTCCAGAGGATGCTCCTGACTCGGCGCGTGGAGAGTTGCCCTTCAATAGTGTACGAGTGTGGTAAACAAATTTCCCAAACATCGCCATGTGCTTTTACAATGTCCAAAGTGTAAAGTTGTATGACTGCCTCTTTTGCTGAACGGGTGCCCAGTTGAAGGAGGATTGGTCTAAGATAAGTTATATGAGCTGACTGACGTGCTGGACAGCAGAATAGAATGTGGGCCAAAGATTCTCGTTTGTAATTGCAGAAGCGGCACTCCCTAATACACGGCCTTGGGTTTGCGGTTGGATATAGTTTTTTTAAAGGAAGAGGGTGTAACCTGGCAGCTAAGATCCTGTGTAAGGCTTGCCTCCCCACGGCCTGCCTAAGGTGGAGTTTCTGGCTAGACTGTGTGTGTGGGAGACTTTGGACAAGAGGCTTTCATGAGACCCAAAGTGCGAGAGCGTAGCCACAATTGCTTTTTTATTGTTGCCTTGAGGATAGCATAGTTGGTTAACCTGGGGTCCCAATTCTCTGTGGCAAGCTGCAGATGATCTTTGGCTAAGGCAAGACAGGCAGACCATGGGTTGCTGGTTTGTAGGAAAATAGATTTTAAAACAGCCTTCATAGAGTTTATGGGGGCCGCCGTTGTTAATAAAAAGTATTTCGAGCGAGTCGCCAGCTCCTCTAGTTTTTGTTGATTGAGATCAAATTCCAAATGAATTAAGGTGTTCCTGGTGTAAGATGGTAGACGGAATACCTTTTTGTAGGCGGCGCAATGTATTTTTTCCAGGTCTTGCGCAAATTTCCCTGGGCATGCCTGTTGCGCGTAATTGAGGGACAGTAAAAGTTTGGCCACAGGACTCTTTGTATGGCCATTGTTTTAGGGCTATCCAGTGTAGTGTATAATTTTCAAAGTGCATAGGTGGCCATTTTCCCCTTCTGCTGCAGTTTGTGGAGGTGCACCTGTAGGCGGCCCGATTCGCTGATCCAAACCCCCAGGTAATTGTAAGTTTGGACACAGTCCAGAGTCAGCGTGCCCAACCGCCACTTTGCCACCTTTTTTCTCGGGTAATGGCCAAAAATTACTATTTTGGACTTTGTTGAATTAGCGACTAGCTTGTTCTGAGCGTTGTATACCGAAAGGGCCGTAAGCGCTTTTGAAGACCTATTTTAGTATGGTCAAGAAGATCCAGATCATCAGCGTACTGCAGCAGCTGTATCTTTGTGAGGCCAATCCTGGGCGTGGCTAATGAGGCTCCATGCAGTGCCTGGCCCATGTCCACAGTATATAGATTAAAGAGCATCGAGGCCAGGACACATCCCTGCTTTAGCCCCCAATCTGTAGTAATTTTCCCTGTGGCGGACTGACTGGTGAGTTTGACCCTTACCCAGGTACGTGAGTATAGTGATTTAATGGCTTGTAATAGGGGTGGTCTGATGTTCTAGCGAGCCAGTTTCTGCCAAAGGATGGATCGGTCAACACCATCGAAGGCCGCAGAGTAGTCAATGAAGCAGGCAAAAAGCGGTGGGGAGCAATGGGACACTGCTTGATGGGCTAGATATGACAGGGCAACAATGTTATCCACGGTTGAGCCCCCTGGTCTCAACCCGGACTGATAAAAAGGCAGAAGTCCTTGCACCTTGACCCAGTCCACTAATTCCGCCAAAAGTAAGCTTGCATAGGCCTGGCCCTCGATGTCCAGGAGGGCGATCATTTGGTAGTTCCCAGAGTCAGAGTTTGGCCTTTTTTGATGTATATATTGGTTGCAACAGTGAACCCCTCCAAGAGTCTGGAACGTCCTCCAGTAGCCTACATTCTGCATATAATTGCGCCAAGGTTTCTGACCAGAAGTCTGTATCGTCCCTAAAAAGGGAACATGGTAGACCACTAGAACCGGGGGCTCCGTTCTGTCATATCTTTTTTAGAATTAAACGGACCTCCCCTTTGCTTGGGAGAGTTGAAGCGGCTGGAGGGTCTGCCGGCTCTGCTAGGGTATTTCCATGTCCCTCTCCAGATGTTAAGGCACTGTTCTGCGGGGTGCCATTCGTGTCATCGGTGTACAGTCTTTTAACATGGGATACCTATGTGGCTGCATCAAGAGGATTCTCTCTGTTTAAGGTCCCGTGGAATAGTTGGTTAAGATATCGCCAGAATTCTTGGGATTTACACGGTACCAAAAGATCAAAAATGTTCAGCCATTTTGCCTCAGTGACTTCACGTTTTGCCTTCCAAACCTGTTGTGAATGATTTTTAGCGGCTGATTTGAGTTCCTTTTTAGCAGTCTCTGACCTAGTTTTTTGATAGGCCCTTCATTTGGCCTTTAAGTGTTTAGCGCATTGCTTTATCGCTGGAACTTTACCCAGGATGTATGTTGGATTTCGGGGATACTGTATGTGGTGTTCCCCTGCAGCAGTGTGGCCAGTGCATATGCAAGTTTGTCCCATTTCCCTATACGACCACAATTATTGGGGCTGATCTGCCATCCGACCCATGATGTTTTCCATAAGGCAAATTCATTAGTTGTCTTTGCCCCCCATTTAATACTTCTAAGGAGCCTATATTATTCTTCACCCTGGGATGCTCCGATGCAGGGGACGATATGGCAGATGTCTGTTCTGATGATTAAGTTCAGAGTTAAGGCGGCCTGATCACTTTCACTCCGTGGAAGCACTTCGAAGTTTAACATGTATTTTTGTAGCCTCTCACCTAGTAGAATGTAGTCTATGGTGTTCTGGTTGTTGTAAGTGGGTGAGTGAGATACCCATGGCTTGACCTTTGTAGATAGGGAGTGCGTAGTGGTCAGGTTGTATGCCCGCATAAAGGCGTTAAATCTCCCATCGCTCCCAACGGAATGACTTCCCAGCACATCCTCTCCTATTTTATGCATGTTGAAATCCCCAAGGATAATAGGCTCCATAGAAGCAAACTGTGTGAGCAAAGACTCAATATGTGCAATCAGTTGAGTAAGCTTGGCCTTGGGGGCCGGCCCGTGGGGGTTGTAATATACATTGATTAAGTGAAGGGATAGGGGCCCTCGCCCGTATTAAGACCTTTCAAGATCCCGGACAGGAACATGTCAGAGTCGTTCTTTATCTCGGTGAAGTGGACTTCCAAGGCATGTTTGATGTATATGGAGATGCCCCCCGCAGGTCTCCCGAATATAGTGCCTTTTATTGCAGGTTTGAAGTATTCCGCATAGCCTTCTATTGGAATGGACGTGGTTGACCATGTTTCTTGAGCGCAGAATAGATCATCCCCCGCAAGGAGCGTGATCGCCGAAGTACTTTGCAGAATCTTTGTCATCCCTGCGACATTCCAGGTCATTATGTTTAGTGATTGGGTGTTGGCAGAAAGGAGCCTGGGCTGAGCAAGGCTGTTAATTGGGGCTAGCGAGGCCTTTTTCAATCCAGACCCCTCACTTGATGGGGCCCTGAGCTTTGTTGGCCAAGTTGACCACGACCCACCCCCAATAGGCCGGATTTGGAGTGGGTGGGGAGCAAAAGGGGGTGGGGGGTTTCGATGTGGAGGTGACCTGTCTCCCCCCCAAGGCACATCGACCACTGGATATTCAAGTTAGCTTGTGCAAGGGAGCCCTCCCCTCCTCGGATCCCCTTCAATATGTTAACCATTGGGGGTTCTTTGTGGGTGCCTGGAGGATATATGGATACTTTTCCTGTTCCAACCTCTGCACTTCGATTCCCCATTCTGCGAATTGTTCTTTTTCCATGAGGACTCTGTCAGCAATGTCTGTGTTGGCCCAGGTTACAATGGTTCGTTCTTTCTCTGTGTGTGAAGGCAGGGAGGCGAATTGGACCATGGCAATGTCCCGGGTTGAGATCAGGGAGAGTGTCTGTGTATGTTGGAGGAGGGTCAAAATGTTGGTTCTATTAAGAGAATCATGATTGCCCTTTGAAGTATAGCTTGGAATCATACTCGTTTTTAAGAAATGGGCCTCTCCCAAGTTTCCCATGGGGGGCCTTGTTGACCCAGTGTTGAAAAGAGGCCATTGCATGGTGAGATTTGTACCCACATGGGTGGATCCGGGCTGGGAGGCTTGCAGGGAGCCTGGGGGGTCAAATTCCATTCCTTGTTTTGATCTTGGAGACACAGTTCTGGTTTAGGCGACGTTAGGCTAATAGAGTTGAACTACTGGTGATCCTTGAACATTACCCAGGCAGGTTGTTAAAATTCCCCTGGTGTTCTTCTGGGTACTAGTGGAGGAGATTGGAATCAGGCTGTTAGGTTGATGGAAGTGTCCCATTGGTTGGCCGTGTATGTTTCCCGGCCAAGTCTGATGTGATTCTCGGTACTGTTGAGGGGGGTTGACGTCCAGCCGTTAGGCTGGTGGGAATGTACCGTTAGTTGGCCTTGTACCTTCCCTGGGCAGGTTGTTAAGTGTCCTCCATCCCTAATGTAGTTCTGGCTGACATTTAGGATTCTGGTAGGAGGGATTGAAGTCCTGGTAGGGGACCCGATGGTTCCAGAGTTCCTGTTCAACTGTCTTTCTGCTGGATAGGTGCTTTGTGCACCCGACATCCCATCATTGATGTTATTTAAGTTGGAGGAGGATGGCTGTCTGTGCAAGACCAATGTTGGCGCAAGCCCTACAATGTCAGGCCCCCGAATGTATGGCTCCTTGACTTCTTAGGACCATCCCCTGCGGCGGCAATCTCTACTATAGGCAGGTTAATGGATTGCATGTTCAATGAAGTTAGGGCAGGTGAGGGCTTGCCGTTAGGCTTCTTGCAGAATAATGAAAAAAGAGGCTGATTGTGTCCCGGCTCAGTTGTCTGATTGACTGCTGGATTTATTTGTTCTGTGGCCATAATATTGCGCTGGTGATTTCTTAGGACTAGACTCCTGGCTTGCTTCTTTTGTTCAATGAGGCATTTCTTCTCTCTCCGAATTATTGGTGGGGCGACTTGGGCAACTTCCAACCGATTAGTGGCGCCTTCCGACCGACTAGTGGACCCTAAATTGATGGAAATGGTGTCCCCTGTAGTGTTGCTCAACCGCGTTGAGCCCTCTAAAGATCCCGGAGGTGATGCTTGAGTGGCCGAAGTTAGTTGCTGATGTGATTGTATGAGCTTCGGATTTTTATCCCCGGGAACTGGCGTGTGGGTGCTGGTATACTGCTCCGTGTTAGCTGCGACTAGGCGTGTACTAATGCTGAGCTTTAGTTCCTCCACCAATAAGGAGAGTACCCTCGGGAGCAAAGCCAGTTTGTCTATTAGGACTGCCTCTGCGGGTAACAGGTAACGGGGGCGGGGAGAAACAGTCCCGCAAGTCAAAAGACTGCAGCCCGCCGCACTCAGAGGCTGCTCTGCTATGTGGGCGCACAGGAAACTCCGGTTTCGATTTGGATTTGGACTCTGACTTCTGGCGAGGACGTCTGTGATACCAGCAATACAGGCTAGAATTAAAGAATACCAAACATAGCCCTATGAGCACATAAGGTAATAAATGGGCTCAGATGGTTTGTAGGAACAATCCACAGAAGAAGATTGTTGCAGTCATGGGAAATTATTGTGGATAATCTCTGGCTTTTAGTTTAATAGACAGGATCTTGGCATCTGATAAAAAATCTTGTTTGAGGAAGCAGCTTCTGCGGAGATGGAGGACTTGCAAAAATGGTAAGGAATCCCTCCAGGCTCTCAGAAGTCAAGATCCTATTTAGTAAACTACAAACCAGAGACTATCAAGTAAATTGGTCATGAAAAGGGCTGGCTATTGTCCTAAGGAAGCACTCCTGATACCCAAAACCAGGAAAGAGAATGATTGCATGGTTTATGTAACAACATACTCTCATGTTGCTAATCAAGTGAAGAAATGAATACTCAAACACTGCTCAGTTCTGAATGCTGCCACACTCCAACTTGAACAACCTTTATTTGCCCTCCTTAAGAATAGGAATATTAATCCATTTGGTTGGGGCCAGCCTCTCCACCAACAAACCAACCCAGCCTTACCAGATGAACCCTGATTGGGACACTATAAGTGTAGCAGTTGCAGTGTCTACCCTTTCACTGCTGAGATCAAGAATTTTGCACATAATAATGTAAAGATTGTGTTGAATCAATTTTCTAATTGCAAAACTATGAATGTTATATATGCCATCACCTGCCCTTGCAATCAAATGTATATTGGGCAAACTACGCAGAAAGTGGGCATCCAAATTTGCCAGTACAGAAGCCACATTTGATGCAAAGTCACCAATACACCACTGATGGACCACTTTGAACTTCAAGGACATACAGAGAATGATTTACACCTGCAAGTCATTGCCATGGTAAAGCCCCCCGCCAGAGGCACAGACATGTCCTCATTACTTAACAAAGAGGAACTCAAGTGGATGCTCTGTACTAATAGCTTACACACTGGCTTGAACAAAGTTAAGGATTGGACTGATCTGATAAAATCCTTCTCTGCTCTCAAAAGGACTGTCTTGTGTTCACTGATTGCCTTTCGGTTCTCCCTTAATGATATGCACTATGTGCTATTCTTAATGCTATGCAATTTGTGCCTGTTTTTAATAACTGTTTAACTAAACTTACGTACACTGGGACACATTACTGGCTATACCTGAATTTATGTCACCGTTTCCTTCCATAGATAGGTCACCTCAATTGTGCCACCTCTCTTTTTTTCCAACCATGGCTTGTGTATCATTTTTTTTTCTGTGATAACGATGAAATCTGTTCACATTTTCTAATGATTCTAATAATTGCCCATGGCTGAAACAATCTTTCTTCAGTGGATTGTTCCTACAAACTGCCTGGGTCCATTTATTACTTTATGTGCCCCTAGGGCTACGTTTGACATTTATAATATACATAATGATTGTTATTCTTTAAATCCAGCCTGTATTTCTGGTATTATCATAATCTGCTGCCTTTACTCTACTAAATATGATCGCTTCTCCAAAAATGGCCGTTCTATGTTTCTTTATTCTTGGCACCTTTCGCTGATCTTTCTCTCTTTTCTTTTTGATCTTATACGTCACACACATGCGCACTGTATCTCCTACTTGAGACGTAGCATGCAACACGTCCATACACCATTCTTGGCATCCATGACTGTCTATCAACAAGCTACACCGGGAGTCCAGCCTCCATAGCGGCTCGGCAGACTCACAGTTGAGTCCTTACCAGGGGTCATGCAGCCTTCTCATTACCTCAATTTCTTTTTAATTTTCAGCTTAGCATGTTGCCACTCAACCTAACATCTGCCCGTTTATCCTCCACATTCCTCAAATGAGACCGTGTACGCTTTGCATCCGTCTCTTTCCTTCAGTGAATGTTGCCTTTCTTCATTACGCCTTACTGTAAACCCAGCTTTGTCTCGACATGTTTTGCTCACGCACACAGCTTCACTTGGCATCTTGATGCCCTTCAAATTGCCGTTTGCTTACTTTTAGATTGCCATTACCTCGAATTTACTTGATTGCAGCCTGATTGTTATTCACTTCGAGTCAACTTGATATTCACCTCATCTTAAGTTGCAAGACCCTCCCCTTTTTATACACTGATCTCCCTCCTTAAATGGAGAACTATAATATAATCAATTGTCATTTTTAGAAATCCACTGTGCCACCATAGATAGGGCTCCTCGCCCTTTCTTGGAACTGAACTCCCCAATTGGGTGTTCTTCCATAGGTTCATCACTCTCCTTATTCTGCAATTAATGTCGAAACTCATCCGGTTTTTAAGAATCACATCACCCTCACTGGCTTGCTTCTTCACAGCCAGTGAGAATATGTTCCTCTGCGTGTTATACGTTTGGTTGACACCTGGTCACATATGTGCATGGATTGACTGAGTGCCTTCATGGCTTAACATAATCATTCAGAGCCATCCTACTTTTCCCTTCTTTTTCTTGGTCTATCGACCCTTCTTCTTCTCCTTTCTCCTTCTCTTTTTTCATTTCCCCTACAGACATTTTCGTCTGAGGCATAATCCATTATGTCCTGATGATGGTCTTCATATTTTATGGAGGGATCGAAACATCGTCGACAAATAGTACCATGAATGCCTAAATTATTATGTGAATGTGAGCATTGGTACTTTAGATGATATGTGACATTATTTTCTTATTATTTCTACGTCACAACAAAATGTCTGAACCTTGAACTCTTTTCTTTTTGTTGTTGTTCCTCACTTAATCATATATGTTATATGTTTGGATGCATACATTTAAATCCATTGAGACTTTTGACAAAGACGTTATTATATTTCTGTGTGTTATGTTGTATGCTATCCTACGGTAAGGGACCGACTGATCCTTTGTAATACTTGTATCCATGGTCTCTTATATACCAGTGCGTTACCTTGTTTGTTACAAACATATCAGCTTAACAAAAGTGTCTGCTACTGGATGGAGTAGACCCCTCAGGCAGACTCTAGAAGAGGCAGTAGAGCATTAGCAGCAAGCCT
The DNA here is from genome assembly GCF_964261635.1 of Lissotriton helveticus. NCBI lineage: Eukaryota > Metazoa > Chordata > Amphibia > Caudata > Salamandridae > Lissotriton > Lissotriton helveticus. The sequence goes on from NC_136057.1 coordinate 1,029,407,717, forward strand.
TCTCATAAGGTCACTTCCTGAGTTAACTAAGGTACTGCTTACCCCGTACCCAAGAGAGTACTATCCCCTATTAATAAATAGCGAGGGTCGGACTGGCCTAGAAGGCAATTGTACAGTGCCCGATGAGCTGATCTCACAGATCAGTGTGTGGGACAGTATTTTTGCAGTTTGTGGGCCTGTATTATGGCCAGGTGGGTCCGTTTTTACTGATGATGTCTCTAATATTAAAACAAAGATTGCCTCCAGCAAACACAAATACATGCAGTCTCCCATACCTTGCAAAATACTTGTTCAGCGTGTCTTTACAAGTCCAAAACTGGACTGATTTGCAAATGTTGTCCATTTTTTTTGCTATCTTTTATGCTAATGTGGGTCACTTTTATTCCAGTGTCTGCACCTATTTTTTGTAAGCAAATAGCAAAAACGAAACTGGAGGTTACTTGTGCTACTCCTAAAGATAAACAAATGTTACTGAAGGTGTCTCAGAAAAACAGCTAATAATATAAACTGAGAATACTTTAATACAATGTAACTTTTTTTTAAATTGCTTAAAACTTTTCCAACTGTAACCATGAAATGTATCAGTTTTGCCTATTTTGAAAAAGTGCAACATTACAGACAATTTAAGTTATAAGTTATGTTATAAAATCTTGTAAAGCGCTCAGCTGCCCCAGCGAAGGGGCGTCCCGGCGCTAAATCCTGTAGAAAGAAACAAACAACTGGGTTCAATAAGATAGGCGTACAGAAAGAGTTATTTCAAGGGAAATAAATATGTTTTGATGGCTTTCCTAAATTGAAACAGGCCTTCCATTCCCCGGACGTGGGCTGGTAGGGCATTCCATGATTTTGCTGCTAGAAAACGAAAGGAGCGTCCACCAGCTCTGTTTCGATTGAAACGGGGTACTTCGACCAGGTTCTGACCAGCCGAACGTAGAGCCCGCATAGGAACATACATGTTCAGCAGAGTACCCAGCATTTTGGGGGTAGCCAGTTTTAAGATTTTAAACGAAATACATAAGGTCTTAAACTGTATCCGCTGAGCCACCGGAAGCCAGTGAAGTTTCCGGATGGTAGCAGAGGTAGGGCTAAATCGAGGCAGGCCTACTAATGCCCTGGCAGCCGCATTTTGAATGCGTTGCAATCGGGCAATTTCAACCAGGTTAGCCCCTAACAGCAATGAACATGCGTAGTCCAGTTTGGACAACACCGTAGACTGGACAATCAGCTGCCTAATGGCAGGGTCAAAGAATTTCAAGACCGGTTTCAAGCTGCGTAGTATGCCGAAACATGTAGCGGCGACCTTTTTCGTTTGAGTGCTGAAGCTTAGGGCTGAGTCTAGCCAGACTCCCAGATTTTTTACTTCCGTCTTAGGTGTAGGAGCTTTCCCCAAGGTAGATGGCCACCAATGATCCCCCCATACGTGGGTGTTCCTTCCGACCAATAACACCTCTGTCTTAGCAGCGTTAAATTGTAGACAGTTAGCTGTCATCCACTCTGCCACAGCGACCAGACCAGCTTTGAACTTAACATGGTTCATGGTGGTACCTTCCGTAAGGGCAACCACCAGCTGCGTATCGTCAGCATATGAGATGATGTTAAGATCCCACATTTTGGCGACCGCAGCTAGTGGCTGAACATAGAGGTTGAACAAGGTGGGGCTCAATGCCGAGCCCTGAGGAACACCCTGTTCAACAGCATGTGCCCTAGAAAGGAAGGGGGGGGTGGAAACACGAAATGATCTATCGGTCAAAAAAGATCTAAACCAGGCAAGAGCCATATCCGTGATCCCTGCCTCTTCATGCCGGTGGAGCAGGATCTGATGGGAAACCGTGTCAAAGGCGGCACTAAGATCCAATAGGATCAGTGCCGCCATTTGACCGTGATCAGGAGTGGAACGAAGGTGCTCCGTCATAGCCAGGAGCGCCATCTCTGTGCTATGACTGGCGCGGAACCCGTGCTGAGTTTCATCCAGAATGTTATTGGCATTCAATACTTTAGTAAGGATTGAGTTAACATGAGACTCAGCAATCTTCGCAGGCCAGGGTAGCAGGGAAATAGGCCTGAAATTTTCAGGTTCCAAAGGGTCTAAAGAGGGTTTTTTGAGTATAGGAGAGAACCATGCCTGCTTCCATTTAACTGGGACAGTAGCAGCTGAAAAAGAGGCATTAATAAGATTGTGAAGCGGGGCCAGACAACATAGAGAAGAGTCTCTGAATTGGGAAGGCTTGAGGGGATCTGCCGGAGAGCCAGATTTAATATATCTAGTTCATTTGTCAAACTTCTCCTCAGAGATTTCAGGAATGACTAACAGTTGGGAGGCAAGACTAGGTCTCGTGACAGGGATGGAGCGAGGCTCATTCGCGGGAGCGAACGCTTGATAAATACCCTAGATTTTCTCCACAAAGAAGGATGCCAACGCTTCACATTGGGCAGCAGACGTAGGGATATTTTTTGCAGATATTTTAGTGCTCAGTTCTTTAAGAATCTTAAACATGACTTTAGCAGGATTAGAACTCATTTTTATTTCGGAGGCATAATACCCCGCCCGAGTCCTACAAATAGATTTATGATACACTTTAAGTTCATTTAAATAGCAGGCCTTTTTCTCAGAGGAATAGTCTTTCCTCCACTCACGTTCGTATCTTTTTCAGGTCTTCTTCAGGCCCGCCAAGGTATCATTGTACCAAGGGTTGGCGTCCTGAGTGCGTCCTTTACCCAAGTAGCTGGTATGAGTGTGTCAAGAGTCCAGGTGAGCCAGGAGCAAAAGGAATCATATCCTGTCTCCACGTCAGTAAAAGGGCCCAAAGGGTGGGATCCCAAGAGTGCGTGAAAATCCTCTAATCGGAGCTTACGCCAAGGTCTTTTACGCGTGGCTCTTTGGATTTTACAAGAGGTAGAGGTACATAAGTGAGGTATATATTCTTGCTGCCTAAGCCTTGCTCCCTGAGCCAATCACAACGCTGTAATGCAGCGTTGTAATTGGTCTGAGCGCTGTGGTTCAGAGCTCAGAGTGGGACTGGGAGCCTGTGCATGTTCTCCACCCAGGCTGTATATTACAGCCAAAGCGATACAAAAGGGGATGATGGACGGAGCGTTTGAGCAAATCAAACCCTCACCCCCAGTCAACTGATCTGGGTTTAATCCATCACCCTTCTTTAGCTCACTCCGCCACCCCAGTTCAGACATGGCCATATGCAAATTAGTCTGACCCTGTGCCTCATGGGAACAGTCCAGCCCGAACTGCCCAGCCATGTCTTCCCTGGACCGGAAACAAGCATCCTGGGACCGATTTCTGGCATTTCAGCCGTCTTCAGTCAGGCTTGCTTGAATCCAGTGGCAAAGTGAGCAAGGGACTCACGTCTGAGCATACCCTGCCAACTTAGGGGCCTATTACGATAGAGGATTTTCCGCATCCTCCGGGCAGGCGGAAGCCACCGCCGGCCCGGAGGATGCGGAAAATCCTCTGCGGACCCACCAAAGACCCACCGCCACATTAGGATGGCTGGTGGGTCCTGGTTTCCGTCTGCCGCTTTTCCGCTGCGGTTGGCTTACAACCACGGCGGAAAAGCTCTAATATGGTGACGGTGTCTCTCAGACACCGTCAGTCATATTAGGATGGCCTGTGAAAAATGCTTTTCCGCGGCGGGTTTTCCGCCGTGGAAAAGCATGTGTAACTTCACTGCGGGGGCCCGTTGCGGGCCCCCTGGGTGAAGGGGGGGTGGGGGGTGCACATGGGGGGTACCTATGGTACCCCCCTGCATTTGTATGCAGAAATCAGCAGGCACCGCATGGTGCCTTCCGCTTTCTGCATACAAATGCAATGTATGCATTTTTACCATTGCGGCGGATGCAGCTTGAAGCCGCACCCGCCGCAATGGTAAAAATAGAGGATGTGACCGCCAGGGTGGTGGGCACATCCTAATTGCACAGGAGGGAACTCCGCAGGCCATGCGGAGGTTCCCTCCTACTCTATGGTGGCGGACGGACTCAGGTCTGTCCGCCATCATAATCGGCCCCTTAGTTCGAACAAAGCGATACAAAAGGGGATGATGGACCGGTCCTAGGAAGTCTGAACTGGGGTGGCAGAGTGGGCTAAAGAACGGTGATGGATTAAACCCAGATCTGTTGACTGGGTGTGAGTGTTTGATTGGTTCAGATGCTCCGTCCATCACCACCCCCTTTTGTACCGCTTTGTTCGCCATAAGTTGGCAGGGTATGCTCAGACGTTGAGTCCCTTGTTCACTTTGCCACTGGATTCAAGCAAGCCTGGCTGAAGACAGCTGAAATGCCAGAAACCGGTCATAGGAAGCTTGATTCCGGTCCAGGGAAGGCATGGCTTGGCAGTTCGGGCTGGACTGTTCCCATGAGGCACAGGGTCAGACTGATTTGCATATGGCCATGTCTGAACTGGGGTGGCAGAGTGGGCTAAAGAACGGTGATGGATTAAACCCAGATATGTTGACTGGGTGTGAGTGTTTGATTGTTTCAGATGCTCCGTCCATCACCACCCCCTTTTGTACCGCTTTGTATATTACAGCCAGCCTGGTGGAGAACATGCAAAGTGCGTATGACTGTTTGACTGGTACAAGACGACCGGCCAAACCGTCATGCGCACTTAGAGAGTGCCCACCACTTCTCCCCCTGTGACCCCAGCCCTGCCTTGCCCTAACTCAGGACCGCAGCTACGAAAAATATAATTATAATAACAATGTTATTATCATTTTATTATTCCTTTTTCCTGCTCTGAGAACAGAGGGGCAACGCTCCTCCGCCCCTGCCGTAACTTTATCTGGTAGTTGCATGTGGGGCCCACTGACACTCATTTTTGGGGACCGTCACTTATTTTTCCTCATTAGACTTTGATCCTGGGTAAGAACGAGAAACACAGAATAGAACGAGAAACAGTGAAAAAGAAAGAAAACGAATGAAAAAGAACTGCAGGTGTAAGATAAAGGGGGCGGGGAGCATGGGGTGATGGATTAAAGAAATAAAACTGCATATGAGTGGAGAGGTGTGGTGCAGCGCCCAGGGCAGCTGACTTCAGAGCACAGGGCTCATGATTCGATACCCGGCTCCGGTGGCACCTCAGCTGAGCACCATGTGACTCTGGGCAAAAGCTCACTTAATTTCCACAAGGGCCCCCAGCGCCTTGAGACCCTTAAGGGTGAGTAGTTCGCGCTTTACAAATACGGATTTACATATTTACATTTATGTGAGTGGAATGAAGTCCAGGCTGCCTTGGTATTCAGCACACTGACATTCAATAACAGGCCCCAGTTTTCGGAGCAAAACTTTCGGCAACAGCACTTTATGTTTAACAAATAAAGCACTGGGTTTAGTCCAACCCGCAACATCCTTACAAACAGTACATGCAGCAAGCACGAGACAACAGATGCCCACCAGGACGTAGCTGGCAGCCGCAAGCCCACCCATTCACGAGCACGGCGTGAGTCATGCCTTCAGGATCCGGAGGGGTGGCGGGCCTGGCACTGCCCGCTCTGTCCTCTGCCAGCCCTCCTGTCCGGAAGCCCCTCTGGCTGCAGCCGGTTGGTGGAGTGGCTGGCAGGCCTTCCGCTGCAACTGGCCTTGTGCCACGGTGCCGCAAGCTGCGGCGATGACGCCATCGGCCCTTCGAGGGCACCGGTGCCTTCCCTCTCATGACATGATCTCACTGAGCCGAGGAAGCTGCGTTCCCTGCCTGTAAACTGGATTAACCCCGCGATGCCAGCGAAATCCGAAGAGACCATCAAATGCACGCCAACCCGTCTCCCCGAAGTGAACTTCAAGTAGTTCCCATCAGGACAGACTAAGCTATTCCTTAAAATAAATGATGCTAGCACAAATGTTTTTAAGATTCTGCTTCATTTTGAGCAACTGTAATTCTAGCACAGGGGTGTATTGGACACCAGAAAGTCCTGATCCAACCCAGATTGTGAGGATAGACACCTATGAAAAATGTACACACACAAGAGCAGGCCTTTGCCAGGGTAGCGCCCTGGGCGGAAAGACATTTGGCTCCCTCTCTACTGGTGACAAAAATGGGGCAGCGGGGTGCCCCTTTGGTGTTCAGAGGTCAGACCCCGGCTGACTGCATCAGAGAAGTGACTGGCCTCTGAACACATCCCATCACCACCACGACTCACCTGCAGTACGCAGAAATTAGCATCTCACTCTGGTGCCAAGTTTTTGTTTGGTGGTGGGAGGTGGGGGGGGAGGGGTAATAGATAGTGTGTGGCAGCAGGGGATGAGGAGATGGGAATGCAAGAAAGCAGGACGAAGGCGTGTCAAAGGCAAGAGCCGCGTGACAAGGACTCTGCTGTCTGCATGACCTTAATGCAGACCGCTCCAATTTGGGAATCTTGAAACGTAAAGAAAATTGTAAACTAGATAACCACATTAATGGGCCAGCATCACTGCTCTGGCTCACACATCGGAATTGTTAACAGGCATTTTTACAGGGTGAGGCAGAGCCGAACGAAGAACGGTGCAATGCACCTGTCGTTGCCAACACCCTCGCCACCTCTCTGAAATGTCTGGTTCAGCAAGGTGAATAGAGGGGCCCAGGTGTAACCCTCCCCCACCCATTTCCACCTTCCCTTACTTGGAATTTCTTATCCAAAAGCGGTGAATAGGAGGGTCTCTGTGTAAAACCAATTTATTAAAGGCACGTGTAGCCAGTGGTGCCAGATGTGATGAGTCACTCCGGAACACCCTCAGGTGTTTGCTAAAAGTGGAGGTTTCGTTTTTAGCCAACATCGAGAAAGTCAGCGCTTGTTTCGCTTCTGCACGCTCAGGCTAGGGAAAGGCCCTGAGGCAAAAGATGACAATTTTCTTTGAAGAGTGAGTGGCTGGAAAGGACCGAGGCTAGTGAAACATTATAGCGTGAAAATGTGGACATATGGGGCCTTATACACAAAGGTCAACTTAAACTTTTGGTTTGAGTTTAGAATTTTTTTGCTATTCACAAACTACGGGCCTCATTTATGAGGCCCCTTGCGCCTTCGGAGCGTCAGTTTTTGTGAAGTTCCGTGGCGCAGAAGCCTGTGTGATACTTATCAGGCAGCACTAAGCCACTTTTTTGAGATTAATGCTGCCTGATAATTATCAGTCCCTTTAACGCAGTGTTCTGCATTAAAGGGGCGTGCAATGGGTGCTGCTGACGGGGCGTTCCCACCAACATCCATGGCCTTTTGACACTGCCCCAGACTAACGAGAAATCGTAAATCTGAGTCAGCGCCAAAAGCGTATGCCTCACCAGGGGAGGCTTAAGGGAGGCGCAACGGGGAGAAATATCTTCATTTCTCCTCGTTTTTCTTTTTTCTATGTGATGTAGCACACATGGAAGGAGGAAAAGCCTCTTGTGATTATTTTTGTGTAGAAAGGTTTCCCTTCCTGTACAAAAATCATCCTCCCCGCAACGCAGGCACCCTTGCACCATTGTGTAAAGGTGCCTGCGTTGGTGCAGGCAGCTCATTGTGCACCGGTGCAGGGGAAGACAGGACAGGAATGCGCCGTATCTTATAGATATGGTGCATTCCTGCCCTTTTCTTTTACCGTAGGGAAGCGCAGCACGCTTCCCTACGGCAAAACCTCATAAATGAGGCCCGACGTGTGTAGTTTTACGTCTAGTATCTTTACAACTGTGGAAGATTCAGCACATTAAAAGGTAGGACAGTCTCTACAGTCGTAAAAACACTTCACGTAAAACAACACAAGTAGTTTGTGAATAGCAAAAAACAATAGTGTCTTACATCAAAAGTGTAAGTTTACCTTTGTGAATTCGGCTCCATATGGTGTGTAAAATGAGGGGAGGTGGTGGGAGGGTGGTGAGTGGTGGTGTGGTAGCGGGGGAGGGAATAAGAACAAGACACAATTGCATCATCTGAATGATAAACGTGGAAAGACAAATCCTGGACTATCGAAAAGATGTTGCAGTGCCATACTAATCGCAGATTGTGCACAGTAATTAAAATATGTTTGGTTTCATATGTGATGATGAAAGTCATAGCTTTGTTTAAAAGTTCATACCTATCACTTGAATGCAGTTATTTTCACAAACAAGCAGCATGTGAGGCTTTAGAGGACTTCAGAGGGTGTAGTGAGTTAAATGCCCATTTCATACATTTGAATACTGGCAAGGCTAATGCTGCCTTTAAGTCTTCAGAGGGCAGGGTCGCATCGGAATTGCATTTAGGCCCGGGCAGTCCCAAAAAAAGTGGCCCACATTCGCGGAACGTGCACTTTCATAAAACATCATTGGTTAATCTTGTTGCATTCATTTTTAGAGAAATGTTCGGTAACATAAGCATTTTAAAGCCTATAGAATCAATAGGATTAGTGAAAACGAGAACCACTGCATTTTGGCCAGGTGGGCGAGATGAAATAAAATGTCCCAAAGACCACAATACCTAATCTGGCTAGGGTTGCCACCTGGCCATTTTATTACCAACATGAACTATATTTTAATCTCCTGACTGGCGCAAAAATGAAGAAAATCACAGAAAGTCTGTATTTTTTGATCTGATCAGTATATATTTTAAACGGTCAATGTAAGATGAAAGCACTTTAAAATGTGTTCCAAAGCTGCTTTACTTATCCCGTGACTAATAGCTAAACTAAACAAAGACAGTAAAGCCATGCTGAAAAATAATATGGATATTTTTATATAAAGAGTGCCCTCTATTTATCATGCTCTGGCCCTTGCAGAATCTGATAACATGAAGAAATTGCAGTTTTTTTCTAATTGCTTTGTTAAATATTTTTACATAGGGTAAACTCTGCGCAAGGGCACCCTAGCGATTTATATGAGCACTAGTTAAACTTTGCAAGAACAAATTCATTTTTACTTCAGGCTTTGGAAGATTAAGTGATTTGCCCATAATCACAGGATGTTGAGCTGACACCAGGACTGAAACTTGGTCTCCCACTGCCAAAGTCAGCAGGTTTGGCTGTAACACCACATCCTCTCTAGTTTAATAAAAGCTTAATAAACGTTGCATCACAGCGAGGCCTTTGCAAATACGCACACCCCCTCCAAGATGGCTTCTCCTGCTTCACTCCCGGCACAGCCCAAATTGAGGGGCGGTTCCTCTGCTAAGGCAGAGAAGCATCGCCCCACTGCTCTCAGAGCAGTGGAAAAGGGAAAAATAAAATAATAATAACAATGTTATTATCATTTTATTTTTTTGTTTCTGCAGGGCTGGATTAGGGTGGGGCGGGGCTGGTGGCTCAGGGAGGAGGAATGGACTGTGCACACTAAGTGCGCAGGACTGCTTGGCCGGCCATCTCGGGTCGGCCAAACAGACCTGCGCACTTTGCATGTTTCCCACCCAGGCTGCAATACAGCCTGGGTGGGAGCATTCACAGGCTCCCCATCCTAGTCTGAGTGCCGACCAATCCCAGTGCTGCATTGTGATTGGCTTAGGGGAGCCTAGGTGCTTCTGGACTCTTCAGCAAAAAATGGAGAAGAGACAGAGGCGGCCGCTGTGCGAAGAGGTAAGTGTTTTGTTTTTAAATATTTTGTTCCCATGCAGAGGAAGGTGTGGTGAGATGGCTACGGGCGTGGTTGATGAGACTGGAGAAATGGAGTAGGCTTGTCACTGGCATTAACAATAGAGAGGGTAAAACGGTTCTGCAACAGCATGAAATACATGAGGTCTTTGTACAACACTACAGAGAGGTGCATGTGAAGGAGCTGCAGGTACCTGAGACCAACAGAGGCATATCTCTATAGGGCACACTTGGTTCAATTAGACATGCAGTCCAGCAAGGAGTTAGAGGGACAGATCACAGGAGATTAAAGAACCAATTAAAAGGTTAGCGTAAGGCAAGACATCAGGGACAGATGGTTTGCCCGCCACATTCTATCAGACATATGACAACCAATTAGCCCCAAAATTAGCAACCATGTACTCTTTCGAAAGAGGAAGACTCCCTGACTCCACCGGAGAGGCGTTCATAGTGTCAATTCCAAAACCAAGGGGGCCTGCACTAGACCCTGCGGCTTACAGACCCCTGTCCTTGCTCAAAACTGGATTATAAAATTATTTGTAGGCTGTTGGGTAACCACCGACGCCCGCACTTGGAGATGTTAGCACATTGCAATCGGTGTGTATTTATCTCCCAGCGTAGCACCTACTGCAATATGCAAAGATTATTCAGAGTAATGGAAGAAACCCCAGCGCAATATTATGGTACGGCGATTGCACTTTCAATAAATTTGCGCAATTCTTTTAACACTGTTCACTGGGATTTCCTTCAAGCGGTCATGGAACGTATGAAGTTGGGGGGAGGATAGGACCAGTGGGTTGTGTTGCTGTATGTGGGGGCCAGGGTGCCAGCAGGAAGATGTGTTTCTGAAGCCTTTGAGGTGCTCAGGGACATGCAACAGTGGGGCCAACTGTTGCAGATGCTATTTGCATTGGCGGTGGAGCCATATGTCAATATAGTGAGAGTGGAACAGATGGGAAGGGCATTCCCTTGGGGGATGTGAACATGTCATCTCGATAGATGATATGAGTTTGTGCCTTCGGCGGGTAGCATCAGCATCTAGAGTGTGGCACTTCTTTGTGAACTAGGTAGGGCCTCGGTTCTCCACACAAACCGGAACAAGACCTACACCTTCCCAATTTCCACAGATGGACAAGCCTGACCGCAGTCTGTGGACCAAATGGGTATCAGGTGGGAACCCCAGATGCTACAATAATTTGGGGTAAGGATTTATCATGCAGCAGACTATCTTTACGAAGGGAAATTTGGCAAAGCATTGAGACCACTGAAAGGGGCTGCTCAATTATTGTGTACGCTGAAGTGACTGATAAAAGCCAAAGTAACTCTGTCAAAAATGGTACTGCTACCAAGGGTACTTAGGGGTTCATTACGTAACGGTAAATGGGACCGACCGTGGCGGTCGCATCTTGTATATTTAACATTGTGGCGGGCGTTGCTGTATTCAGCACCCGCCACAATGTGAAAAAGGCATGTTGTACATTGACATGCAAAACTTGACAGGCAGTACGCGGTGCCTGCCACCTTGTGCATGCAAATGTCAGGGGGTACCATGGGTACTGTATGAGAATAATGCTCGTAGCCCACCACTTATCAAAGTCTATTCAGACAATATTCATATAAAGAAAATATAACAACAATCCATTGGACTCTTGATGGTCCTTGTTTTCTGTTTATTATCCCAATTCCAATCTATTGTGCTACCCACATAGATGTTTCCACAACTACCTTCAATGACATAAATTACATATTTGGTGCTGCAGGTTATGTTTGTCATAATTTCATACATTTTACCATCATTGATTTGAAATCTTTTCGTTTTGTCCTTAGCACACCTGCACATTCCACAATGCCCACATTAAAAATAAAAACTCGAGTGTTGGTCTAACCAAGTGGCAGGTTGTGCTGGCTGAGGATAACTTGTCGTGTATTTCTATAGGTTCTGAATCAGTCCCCTATTCCTGACCCTATTCTGGTTAAACTAACTATCAAGTTAACTAACAGTCAGCCCATGAGGCAAGAAAACCCCCATGATGCAGATACCGTTATCTGACGCAGTCACACTACGGCACAGGAACGTGTTATCTGATTAGGTCATAACGCTTGAGATCTAATTAGACAAGCGACATTCCTCCAGCCCCTGATAAGGCATACGACGTTCTCATAACAAATCAAACCTATGACAACCTGGAAAATCCGTGCGGCCATTGTTTTGATTTCACAGAGAACTTCAGTAAAAGAATGTGCTAACGAGCAAGTCGTATGACATCTTTATTGACGTATCTATGTCCATCCTTACGTCAATCTCGGCACCTTTAAGGTATAAATATTGCCGACCTTGCCCTATGCAAACACACGCGTGGTGACAAGACGGAGCAGCCATACTTGCCGAAGCCGAGAGCAGAAGCAGACCCCGCTGGCAGCAGCCCCGCCTTCCTGACGCGCTGAGAGACGCGCTGCTATCTCAAGCCGAGAGACCCAGCACCGGCGCTTTCGGGCAGCCCTCGCAGGCAGCCTGGAATATCGAGAGCAGAGAAAGAGATACCATTCCTCATTCATCCTAAATTCCAGGTACAGAACTGAATAACCCCTCACAGAGAATTCTTTAGTTATTCACTTGGCAAAAACAAACTTAACTTAAACTGTAACTTTCTATTCCCGCCCACGCATTAGACTTAGGTCAGGTACACGGGGTAGGCGTATTTAGAAACACCAGTTGAGTACGTTTAGTCAAATGTATATGTGTATGTAAATATATTTTAATCATTTTAAACATCATATGGCTCAGAAACCATACCAATGTTTTTACAGTATTATTTTATACTATTGCTTTTAATGTATGCACTTTACTTAACTATAAGTATTGCAATAATATCGATCCATTTCTCTTGTACGAGAAAAGAGACTGATCAATAAATAACACCTTTTTATTGAACACGCCCGTCTCTTCCTTTTCTCTACAATCTGATGAGACTAAGAATGCACGTACTGACTGAGTAAAATAATTGCCTTGTGCTCACACGACTCTCGAGATTGACTCTTGATTAGGGGAGAGCAAAGTTGTCATGTTCTATGGTTGTCAGAAACTAAATCCCTTCTTGTCTAATCAGGGGAGTTAATTCCTTCCTTGAACATTCGAGAAAGTTTCTAGCGAACTCTGAGCTTAGCTGGCAAACCCAAAAATTAAGTCTAGTATCGACAGTAGTAGACCTAGTTAACGTCTGGCCTAGGCCTTTACTGCTGTAGGTACTATTCCAATGCGCAGAGCCTATTGGGAAAATAGGAGCTACACTACATGGCGCCCAACGTGTTTGAAAAGGGCGATAAAACTAACGTAAGACATTTAGAGTAACTCAGTCGTGCTTTCTCACTCAGACCCCTTTTCCCAAAAACTCCAAAGACGTCTGGAGTGGGTGAAAGGTTATATCCTCCAAAACCTCGCAGGAGGGAACTCCTATGTATGGTTCTTGGTCAAGTCAACGTTGAAGGATAAACAGTTCCAAAATATTGTGCATCTAATCTTTGTTCCATAAAGAAACCTGATCTGCAAATAGACATAATACCATCCTGTCTGTAAAATGGGAGACAGTGATGAAGAAAGAGAGGCAGTTAGATTAGCAACTGAACTCGCAGATGCTGATGCTACCATGCAAGCAGCAGACCCGAATATAACACTCATTCCGGTCATTAAAAGGAGATCTATAACCTTAAAACTTATAGAAAATGGACTGACACCTAGAGGTGGCACAGTCATATTCGTAATTGAGGCACACGAATATCGGCAGACAGAGGTATACTATTCATGGATACATTTTCCGGCAGCAAATGCTGTAACAAAGTACTTCCACTATTACAAAGTAGAGGAACCTCCTGAAACGTACACTCCTTTCGAGGAGGTGGAAGTACCACTCAAATTCCAAGAGCATCTGCTCTTATTTGATGGCGCCCTAATACATAACAATCACATTACAAGGCTCGGTCCTTTAGGAAGACCAGGAGCAACGTGGCCGGTCTTAGCCGGATACACACCACATCCAGACATCGAAAGAATGCCTGCAGCAGAGCTGTTAATACAGCTAAAACAACTACTAAAAATTCATAGACAATTAGTTCAGTATGTAATGCGGACTTCAACAATTCAGCCAGCGATTAAACTTCCACAGCTGACCCCTCACCAGGGGAACACAAATAAAATTACACCACAGAACATCCAATCCTGCCTAGGTAAAGTTCCAGCTAAACGGGAACAGATACCATTCTGGTTGGCACAGAAAATTACCCAAATAGAGGCGGTGTTTCCTGACACCACCCCATTAGAAAAACACAGGATTCTGACTATATGTCTCCCAATGGGAATCGCACCACACATTGAGGACTGTGACACTTGGGGTACAGTCTTTGCTTCCATCTACACAAAAACGCACGGTGTTCCATCCATTTCGGTAATACCAGATGTGCTAAAACAAATTCAAGATGAATACGGTCCAGAACCTGCTTTAACCCTTGGTATGAAATTACTAAAAGACTTCAAGCAGGTCTCGGCTATATTATTAGCCAACATAAAAGGTGAAGCAGCAAACGTGGCGATCCGCCAAAGGTTAAAAGAGACAGATATAGCAGACCAACCAGCTGAAATTGCCAGAATCATAGAAAAATCCTATGAAGAACTAGGCAGAGATAGTCTAGGTGGAATACCAGTAAAACCGCAACTGACTACAAGTCCAGAAAAAATATTTTTTAATAATAATAATTCACCAAAAAAGAACTGGGATGGAAACAAACAATCCAATCCTAAAGAAAAGAAATTCCAGTCCCGAGGAAGGTCTCCTAGGCGAAGAGAGAAATCTCCAAACCAAAGACAAAGGTCACCGCAGAGTGACCCCTCTGGGAATAGATATAACCTTAGAAATAGGGATAATATTAAAAAACCTGATAGATATCAAGACATTGATACACGTCCCTCTCAATCTTTTCAGAATTCCTCGCAGAAATCGGAAAGAAGAGGACGATCAGAAGAGCACGCCAAGTCCAAAGACAAGGAACCTGCTCAGCTAAAAAAGAAATTACAATTTCCAAAAAAGAAGGTAGCCAGTATCAAGGTAGTTAAAAATGCCGAGAATACTGAGGACACAACTGAAAAACGGAGAATGGGCTCAGACAATGCTAGACAGCGCAGCAGAGGTGAGCATAGCTCGCAAAGTCCTTATGAATCATCTGGAGACAGTGGACACGAATGAATACCTTCAAGTGGAAACTGCAGACACCAGAGTTAGCAAGCCCCACAAGATATACGAGATAACATTACGTATAGAGGGAGATAAGACTAGGAAAATTAGGGGACTATTTTGGGATAACTTCTCAAAGGGTTATGACATCCTTCTAGCTAAAAAAGACTGGCCACCAGAGTTTGTCAGGGAGTGCCCTCATGGCGAAGAAGTAATTATGCCTGCCTTCTCGAATCAAATCCCGATTCATAAAAAATGCACACTTGCTAGAAAGTGGGCAGTGGCCTTAGCACCTGCTTTATATAAAAATCATGTAGGATGGGATGAGGACTCCCCTCCTCACAAAATCCAGTTAAAATCACAACCTACTGCACAAAGGCAGTACCCAATTAAGCAAGAAGCTAAAAAACAGGTAAATGAAATACTAGATCAGCTAGAATACCAGGGGGTGATTGAAACTTGCACCTCACAAATGAACAATCCTTTGTTTCCGGTCTCCAAACCAGACAATTCATATCGTCTAGTTTTGGATTACCGACACCTTAACACATGTTGCAAAACCTTTGCAGTGCAAAACTCACACAGTGCTGCACTAATGAATAACATAGTGCGCAAAAAATACAAAACAACCTTGGACATCTCCAATGGATTCTTTTGTCAAAACATAGCACCAGAGAGTAGATCTTTAACTGCATTCTCAGTAAATGGCACTCAAAAGCAATTCTGTCGGTCAGCCCGGGGGTATTCTCAGCGAGAGTAACAGAATTACTACAACTATATGATGATGAAGCATTATCTTATGTCGATGACATTTACTTAACAGATGATGACTTGGAGACTCACTTGAAAAGGGTGAACACCATAATACTTGGGTTCGCTGCAGAGGGTTACAAATTCAACTTTAAAAAGTCAAGAATTGCCCATCTGACAGTCTTATATGTAGGATATGAATTATCAAGTATAGCCTGGCTGACAATTTTCTAAGACCTAGAAGAATTAAAAAATCTAAAGTATGAAAAGACGTATCCTCTGCCAATCGACATTCTTCCTCTACGACATTACGCCTGTGTAATCTATACAGACGGACATGCTCAACCCTCCGTTTGGGGAGAACATGCATACAATCCCACATGTGAGATTACAAAAGAAGTGTGGCGCGGAGGTAAACTAAGACCTCTATTAACAAAATCACACTCAGTAGAAACTAATTCAGAACTACAAACTGAAATAATAGCATTAAAAATGGCGCTAGATAATGCGGATCGCGAATTCCCGACACTTATAGTGTCAGATTCATATTACTGCGTCAAAGCATATAACAAGGATTTGCAGACATGGATTCAGAACGGTTACAAAGATGACACAGATGCACAAATAAAACAGAAACTGCTCTGGGAACAAATAGCTCTTTTACAAAAAGAACTACCAAAGACTCACGTGACTCACTCACTGAGTCATCAGCGTGATGGCGTTCACGTTGTAGGGAATTCATTGGCTGAAACAGCCGCAGCGGCAGCCACTAAACCGGCTCCCGTAGATCGAAAAAAGCGTACATTAAAATACATTGACGGTGAAACAATGCTGGCGGTGAAAACGTCATCAAAAGGCGACTGCTCAGCGTTACCGATCAACTATCCACTCAATTATACATACATAATCGATGCAAACTCCGTCCCTTTTGCTCGAATCCCTGGAGTGGGGGATAGAGTGATTCCAAACATGGACAGGAGAAACTTGTTAATCGCAGACGCACACATGGGCGAGGGTCTCAGACACCTTAAATTAAAAGATTCTCTGGAAGAATTACAATCACGGTACTGGTGGCCAGGCATGAGCCTGTACTACACCATGTTTGTAAAAAACTGCCCAAACTGCAACAGAGATCGCAGTGGGGAGAGAAGCAGTTTAATACCTCGTCGTATCAAGGCAGATAATATTACCAGCAAAAAGAATGGCTTGCGATTAACATATACAGGCTAGTTTCCACTTATAATGTAGATCACCAGCACTCGGCTGACGTCCGGACTATTATACAAGATTTGCGAGTCTAATTGGCATATACGCTAAGAGCATGTTACGTTTGACCATTGTTTTCACTCAGGCAAACCAGCCTGGGGGGGAAACATGGCCAAATGAGCACAGCCCAGCGGGAATCTTCTCACTTCCTTCCTGAGGGTACGGGATGGTGTAAAGAAAAAACCAAGGCAGAAAGCAATCTATAATAGAAAGGATATTAGGTTCGGGAGCTGGGTGGGTCAAACATCTAATAAGTGTCCAACGTAGTCTAAATAACTTGCCAAGAAATTCTCTGAAGGGATTCAGTCCGTACGAATTATTATTCGGAACTAGGATGTTGATCTCTGACCTTGATAGTCAGACTTCAGTGGTAATAGAAAAAACCTTTGATGTCAAAGACCGTTTGGCTATTTTGCAGGACTTAAACAAAACAAGAAAAGACCTGAGCAACATACAGTTGAAACAACAGCCAACAACCACTGAAGAATCACCACCTGTCCCAGCAAGACCTGTCTGGATTCCAAAAGTCGGGGATCTAGTCAGGGAAAAGATTGCGGTAAAGAAGGAATTTGGGCCTTCTTACAGAAAAGCAGTTCCTGTCTTGTCTGTCAACGGGACAAGATCAGTTGTACTACCGCCACTTGCTGGTAAAAAGGAGAACCGAGTTGTATCCATCGACCTGGTAAAACCACAACATGTGGCCGATAACAAACAGTAGGCCAAGTGGACTCCCAATAAGTAGCAGAACACCAAGGTTTGCTACCAGCACAGAGGTCCTAACAAAAAGGCTCATCACATTCGAAACGCCTAAAGAAGAACAAGAAGGACTATGCAACAATGCAATAGAACTCAGACCTCTTAAAACCCAAATGAAGACATTTAGCAGAGACACACCAATCTACAATGAAGTGCCGAGTGAAAATGCAAAAAACAGAAATCCTGAACCAATTGGAACAATTGACAGAACTGCATCCGGTTACTTCATCAACTTCGATGATTCCTCTGACGGCTTCAGTGAATCAAAGACACAGCCATCATCAAAATCCTTTAAAGACAAAGCTAAGGAACTTTTGAAACAACTGAAAGAAACATATCTGGTTTCTCCATGGATTGAATTTTGGGTGGGTTTTGGTGCATTTATCCTCATACTTTGGCTCATCATGGTATTTACTTTGGGACGCTTCATTGAGGGAAAATATGCTAAAATGGACACAGCAAGTCAGAACATCAACTTGGTCCTCAAACCACACACATCTTCACACGTAGAGAAAAGAGAACTTTCTTCAGCCAACTTCACAGCCAATCCGATACCTGGTGGGGTAGCCTGGGACAACACTGACTATGAAATTTATGGTCCGGTCGAGATCCTGAAATATCCACACCAAATCAAGATCTCCTTGAGTGACTTTGCAAAACCAAACTCATTTGCTGATGATTGGGACTTCGAAAGTATTAACAACATGATGTCTGACTTAGTAATGTCTGCTAAATTTACAAAACATGATTATTTGCAAGGTTCTACAAATTATGACAGTATGTATTGCTATAACCACTATGGTAACCATTTTTTACATAAATCTGCACAACCTAGAAATGTTTTAAATTATAATCAATGGGAACATTGTGCTACACCTCCAAAAGGGAGCTCTAGAACCGTGTATGACAAATATTCATATTTTTCAGGTTTTAACACAAGTAATGCTGAAACATTTTATTTTAAATTGTCAAACAAGACAGGGATGAAAACCATGATAACCAACACAAAATTGATATATTCAGATTCATTCTTTGAAAAAATGAATACATTTGGATTTGATTATTGGGACAAAAATGTTGATTTGAAAAGTGTTTGGGGTACAAAAGAATGGCAAGTACAGGGTATAGAAGCTTTGTTTAGAGCCTGCATGATCCCAGAACAAATGATATTTTTAAATGACACTGTTCAACAAACCACCTGTCTTGGTTTTGCCAAAATCAAAGATTTAAATAAACCGTCTATTCCAAAGCCAACAATGTTTAGCAATAGCTCTGATACAGATGAAGAGATAGACGTAAACCATATGTTAAACCAAAACAGAACACATCCTGATTGGAAACAATGGTTGATCTGGCCCACAGATACAAATAACTGTCAAGATAGATTCCTGAATAAAACACAGGGTTTCAAAATGACCAGGCCAGACCCTAGATATCCCCAAAGACATCACCCAGGGATAATAACAACCTACAGTGTGGGCAAATTATGCCTTCAATGGCTACAAACTTCCACACTGCCTGAAATTAAGCAACACCTAACTTTACTTACTGATGGTGCTGACTTGCGTGATTTCATAATGGGACCACGCAAACAGCGTCAAAAGCGTTTCATAGCAGCCTCTGTATATGCAGCATACAATGAGGCCTGGAAGGTTACTCAAATTGAAACAGCAGAAAGAATACGGGAAATTGACCGTATCAATTTGGAAAAATCACTTTCTGTAGTGGACAATGGGTTAATGACTCTGTCCTCCAGAATTTTTTCATTGGACAGCATTGTGTCTTCAGCAATCGATATATTATCGCAAGACTTACTGTTATTACAACATGGTCAGTCACAATTGCGTTCCATTGTACAGCTTGGCTGGACGTTACAAAATCTGCGTTCAGGCTATGTGCCTTGGCGTTTAATCAACACAACGTCACTATTCCAAATCTTTAACCTTACTGATAGACAAATCGGTATGGCGCAAAAGGGTGCTGATTATACAATCTTGAGCATTGAAAAACTAGAAAGATTACCATTGACAATGTCAGAACGACCTGTCAGTGAATGGATAATCCACGGAATCATAAATATTCCAATCTCAACCTTCAGGTTTCAATACTGCCAAAAATATATACAGGCTGGCATGTACGAGAAATTGGGAAAGGGGTACCTTAAAACAACTTGGAACCTGCCCTATTCACATGCATGTGTCAGTAATAAAGGACAGAAAGTGTTTCTTAGTGGCAACAATTGTGCTATGTCACTAAGCGGCACGCTTCTGTGTAACGGTATTAGTTTGCACGGAGCCTGTGAAGGGAATTCATACAACCTTTCATGTCACCAGCAAGGCGCACCTGCAACTGAAATAGAACCATTCTTTCAAAGACTCTATAATGGGAGTTACATTCTTATTGTAGACCGCAGATGTTGTAGTCTTATGCCCGGGACTCCTTATCTAGTAACTACAACGGCGAAGGTCAAGTGCTGTGGACGCTCTTTATTCCCCAGCTCCTTTCCAGACAGGGAGGCAAGGGCATGGCCCAGTTTGAAAATTACTTCTATTCGAATAGATACTTTAAGCAGAATGAAAACAGTGCTTCTTCAGACGCCTACAAGGCTCACGTCATCAAAAGAAACGTATGATCTACAAGTCGCAAGGACGACTGCAGAGATACATACATTATTATCAACTAATTCCCCCGTACATTTCGCGGAAATCCTGAGCGAAATCTTAAATATTTCTGATACCAATGGGGTCTCAGGGGTATTTAAGAAAGTATTTTCGATGGCATTAACACCATTCAAAGCCATACTGGGTATTTTTCCAGATTTCGTCCATTCGATTTTTGGCAGACTTCCCCTGATCCTGGGACTAATTGCAGGAATCCTATTCCTAGTCCTTATTTTTCGTTATGGCAACCCATGTCACAGATCAAACTCTCGCGACAATGGAAGATACGATCCTAGCCATTGGATACCGGGACCGGATATCAAAAATCCTGGGACTCTCCCGGCTTAGAGACCTAAACATGACTTGGTTTCTATCATTTCGACCAATGTGGCAAAGGTGTGTTTTACCTGTACTAAGGTGTCTGCTATGCGGAGAAGAATGCGTGTTAGACACCTGTCTGACGCTACAATCGGATGCGCCAGTGGATGCAGATACACTGTTGGTTCCTACCAAGGTTCACGCTTTGTGCTGCCCTCAAAGGCTGCCAATCCTGATGACGGCATTCGTGGAATCTTCACCACTGCGATTGAAGAGTAGTGAAGTTCAAGATGAAAGCAGCATCGAACAGGTACGACCTTCTGTCAGCAATGCGAATCAGAATGTCAATGCAGACAATCATGCGCACGAATGCATGGTTACCCCTATTTCCGACTTAGTGGAACTTTCCCATGAAGCTGTTGACAGTTTTTTCGAAAGCCTGAATGATATGATGTTCTCTCCAGAACAGAAATAGAGACTTTTGAGCAAGCTCGCACACGGCGTTCCCTGAATTCGGCCTTCAACTTTAAAAATAAAGTCACATGAACAATTCTTCCCACCAGTTCACGGACAACAATTTTTTAGCAGCCCCAAATTATTTTTCACAAATTTTTCGGGACACTTAACTTCTGCTTAAAGTAAGAAACTATTCCTAGAGAACTAAGATTTCTATTTTTAGATACTTTATAAAACTTTAGTTGCCCGCTGGGATGTTCACAAATATTTTATTATGTGATGAGATGGTCTCGAACTTCCTTTCTGTATAGCTATATTAAGAGCCATTTCATGTGTATTTCTCATATACCAATAAGCAATAATGCATAACAATGCGTGTTTACTTTTGCATTTAATTCATAGCTTAAGTGCATACAATATATATGACTGCAATTTTTCAGTATATTTGAAAATTTCGAAATGCATTTATGTATTTTGGGGTGGTAAGGTATACACTATACTCTATAGTATGTTGTACTATGTTATACTATGCATAGATTAGTAGATATGACCATAGTTAGCGTGGAGTGGGTGTCGTGTATTTCTATAGGTTCTGAATCAGTCCCCCTATTCCTGACCCTATTCTGGTTAAACTAACTATCAAGTTAACTAACAGTCAGCCCATGAGGCAAGAAAACCCCCATGATGCAGATACCGTTATCTGACGCAGTCACACTACGGCACAGGAACGTGTTATCTGATTAGGTCATAACGCTTGAGATCTAATTAGACAAGCGACATTCCTCCAGCCCCTGATAAGGCATACGACGTTCTCATAACAAATCAAACCTATGACAACCTGGAAAATCCGTGCGGCCATTGTTTTGATTTCACAGAGAACTTCAGTAAAAGAATGTGCTAACGAGCAAGTCGTATGACATCTTTATTGACGTATCTATGTCCATCCTTACGTCAATCTCGGCACCTTTAAGGTATAAATATTGCCGACCTTGCCCTATGCAAACACACGCGTGGTGACAAGACGGAGCAGCCATACTTGCCGAAGCCGAGAGCAGAAGCAGACCCCGCTGGCAGCAGCCCCGCCTTCCTGACGCGCTGAGAGACGCGCTCCTATCTCAAGCCGAGAGACCCAGCACCGGCGCTTTCGGGCAGCCCTCGCAGGCAGCCTGGAATATCGAGAGCAGAGAAAGAGATACCATTCCTCATTCATCCTAAATTCCAGGTACAGAACTGAATAACCCCTCACAGAGAATTCTTTAGTTATTCACTTGGCAAAAACAAACTTAACTTAAACTGTAACTTTCTATTCCCGCCCACGCATTAGACTTAGGTCAGGTACACGGGGTAGGCGTATTTAGAAACACCAGTTGAGTACGTTTAGTCAAATGTATATGTGTATGTAAATATATTTTAATCATTTTAAACATCATATGGCTCAGAAACCATATCAATGTTTTTACAGTATTATTTTATACTATTGCTTTTAATGTATGCACTTTACTTAACTATAAGTATTGCAATAATATCGATCCATTTCTCTTGTACGAGAAAAGAGACTGATCAATAAATAACACCTTTTTATTGAACACGCCCGTCTCTTCCTTTTCTCTACAATCTGATGAGACTAAGAATGCACGTACTGACTGAGTAAAATAATTGCCTTGTGCTCACACGACTCTCGAGATTGACTCTTGATTAGGGGAGAGCAAAGTTGTCATGTTCTATGGTTGTCAGAAACTAAATCCCTTCTTGTCTAATCAGGGGAGTTAATTCCTTCCTTGAACATTCGAGAAAGTTTCTAGCGAACTCTGAGCTTAGCTGGCAAACCCAAAAATTAAGTCTAGTATCGACAGTAGTAGACCTAGTTAACGTCTGGCCTAGGCCTTTACTGCTGTAGGTACTATTCCAATGCGCAGAGCCTATTGGGAAAATAGGAGCTACACTACAAACTTGGACTTAGCAGTGAACCCAGTGTCCTTCCTTTTCGATATGTAATTTGAGGCCGCGCCCCCACATGCGTATTCAAGGTTTTGTCCATTCGTGACACATTCCAATGTTTGTTCATACTTTTCAATAGAAACGTTCCCTACTGGAGTATAATCTGTGATCAAACTAATTGGTTGCTCTATCTCCAAGCTTTTTTTGGCAGGTTTTAGGGTTGTTATGCGCTTGGTCCTCACTGCCCTTTCCTTTGCCTTGAGTACATCTTTTCTTTAGTACCCCCTACGGATAAATATATTCTCCATATCATCAATACAATCTTTAAATTTCTGCTCTTCACTACAGTTGCGCCTTGCCCTTAGCATTTCACCAAATGGAATAGCCTTCACCTGGTGACGTGGGTGGGCGCTTTGAGCATGCAAGATTCCATTGTATGATGTTGGTTTCCGCTTGGTTAGACCAACACTCGAGGGGTTATAATATGGATGGTGGTGCCTGCAAGGCACCCCCACCATATTGCTGGCCTTTTTTGCCTGGTAGGCGATCGGGCAGATTACCTACCGGCGGAAAACAGGCGGACGGTCTTTCCGTCTGCCTGGGTCCCCACAGCCATCGTAATATGGCGGTGGGAAATGTTAGGCGGGCGGACGAGAATGTCGGGCGGATCTGCCCGCCATCCTAATGGGCCCCTTTATTATTTAGCAAATTTGCCAGTTTAGATCCCCAATCATGTTTAAAAGCCTTGAAATCCCTGCTTCAGGATCTTATATGGGATGGCTGCTGACATCGGACTTTCCTGAGGATCCTGCAATGCTCAACGACCCTAGGAGGTTTGGGAGACCCAAATTATGAGCTGTACCTACGGTCGGCCCAGCTGCAATGGCTGGCCCACTGGATGGCAGGCCACAACACAGAAGAAATAGGATATTCTCAACATAAGGGAGCAATAGTAGCACCGCTGTTGGGAGCAAAGCTGAAAACAGTACAATGGCCTGCTCTGCTTATATTGGTGCTCCGCTGCTGGAAAGCAGCAATAAAGAAGACCCAGAGGCGTAATCTTTATGCCCTGGCTATCTCAATGGAAGTCTTGCCCACTGAAACAGGGCGGGGCTTCTTCACGAAATGGAGAATGGAGGACTGAACAAGGGTGGGAATAGAAACAGTGGGGGATTGCTACGAAGGGGTGCAGCTATGCACGCTGGATGCCTTGGTTGGAGAAGACGGCCTGCCCAGGACACAGTTTCTGACATATGTGGCATTATGTCATGCACTGAATCAACTGTGGGGCACTCCGCCTTGAGGGTGCAGACTCATGATCTCCTACAGACTCTGCTTATGTTAGAAGGGGGAAGTAAGCGAATACGTTGGCTTTATAAAATGGGCTTGCATATGCTGACGCCTCGTCTCTCTGCCCTTCAAGACATGTAGGAAAGCATGCTACATAGGGAATTCTGGGGAAAGGAAAGGCAACAGACATTGGAGCATGTACACAAAATTTCATGGAACACGCACTATAAATACTCACAATTTAGTTACCTTCGTATGACATACCTCACCCATCACAGAGTTAATATCATGAAACACACAGACACAATGGGCTTTCCCCAGTGTGCGGAACAAGATGCTGTCTTCCTACACATGGTATGAAGTTGCCCGGTGGTGGCGCACTTGTGGGCTAGAGGGGGAGAAGATATGCAGTGCACACTTAATAGAAACGGTATGCTGTGGTTTGTAACCAAGCAGGCCAGAAAAAAAGTTATGCAACAAATTTTTAGGCCTTTTGCTGGCAGTGGCACATAGGGACATAGCTCTGCATTGGCCATCAGCAGATGACCCGCCGCACTGCAGGTGATAAACAAATGTGAATAGCTGGGTCATCGCAGAAGGGAAGGCCCTCCGAAGGAGAAACAGAGGGGGATTCGCAGGAAGACCATAGCCGATCACTGGCTCGAGGTACTAATGGCATTCACCACTGAAGAGAGTGGAATGTCGCGGGCGGCAGAGCGAGAGGGGTTGATAGACCACTACTCTGCCTGATTGATTGTACCAGACCTACAATACCCAAAACAAGCTGACTGCATTTTTACGCTCAAGGGTGCCTGATCTACACTCCGGAGTATTACTTAGGTGGCAAAGGACTAAGTGTGCATGCGGCATATTAACAAGCACCATATCGCCACTTTTTTGGCTTCAAAAGCCAGAAAAGCGGCGATAATTACATCGCACTATCAACAAGCTCGCGCTAATCCATGTTAGCGCTAATTTCCATGAGTTTGCTCCTGTTTTCTTATCGCCCTGCATGCCATCTCTAATGACATGCAAAGTAGGCGTTCCGGAGCAAAACTACACAGAAATAGTCGCTAACAAGGCTTCGTGGTATTAACAAGCCTGCAGCAGACCCACTTAGGGACAAGATTAACAGCGCTAAGCCCACTTATCTCAGGATTTTAACACCTGCTCAAAAG
Source organism: Lissotriton helveticus (assembly GCF_964261635.1). Classification (NCBI taxonomy): domain Eukaryota; kingdom Metazoa; phylum Chordata; class Amphibia; order Caudata; family Salamandridae; genus Lissotriton; species Lissotriton helveticus. The sequence continues at coordinate 1,029,433,061 of NC_136057.1, forward strand.
TTAACTAAGCCATCTACATAATGCGCGGTGGATTGCAGGTTTAAGGTCACAGGGGCGTATCAGCAAGGATTTCATTAACTCCAACGTTTTAACTCTGGTTTTCAAGCGATAATAGTGCTTTTCGCCGCTATTGCTGGATTTCATATCGCCTTGAAGATAAGCGTTGATGATAATGCGCTATCTCGGCGTTGAAATCCAGCGATTGCCGGCGATAAAAGAAATAGCGCTAAGCGCTCTTTGCGATATTTATCGCAAGTTGTTGTTAATATGCCCCCATATATGGGAGATGCAGGGAAGAGGGTGGAAGCAAAAGGTTCTATGTTAAAAGTTTTCTAGTGGCACACGATCATCAGAGATGGAAATCCATTTTAAAACAGTGCATGTGCCTTAATATTCTGAGACGTTTTTATGCAACTTGGGTTGTCAGTGTACAATTGTATGTACAATCAAACTTTTATACAACCATTTGAGTATACTAAAGATGAAAACCGTGAATAAAAAAAAATGATGCCAATAGTAATACCGAATTCTTTGCTCCAATGCAGAGAATCTCCTGCATCACATACAGGCTGACCATATTATTTTGAAAGTGAAACAGCACTGTGAAACAAATAGATATTTCAGATAGTGCAGAAATGGCAAAGAGTCTCCCAGATGAGACCGTTTGGGTCAAATGTAAATGAAATTAAGAATGAAGTCACAAGTTCTAAAATTAGATCTATTTCGAACAGTAGAAACCTGCGCTCTAATACACACTAACAGCAAACAGCAAATGCCTGAAATGAAGAATCTACAATGGAATGATAACGCTGGAAACAAATGTTGAACTCTGAAGGCAGTGGTGAATGAGTACACTAAATACATCCAGTGATATATTTCATAAAAGTTCACATTGGATCCATCACATAGAGGGCAACAGAGAAGGCCAAAGATGCCATAAATCACAATTAAACACTCTGAAAAGAATTGGATGATCTAAATACTGCAACGCATTTAGAGGACAGGAACTACCAATACAAAATGTTGTATTCTGGGATCCTTGAGAAGGAGTAGAAGGAAGGACAAGACTCCATTGGATTCCTGAGAATATGGCTAATTAAAATGCTGATGATGTACTTGATCCACACTGGAATCCCGCAGGGTGAGATGAATACATGAATAGGACCAGCATCAGACACTTGCGCCCAGACCTTTTATAATATGTCTTTCCACATAGACAAGCCCAGCACATTTTCTGTGCTGTGAAGAATCATTAATCTTTTGAGTGGGAGAAACACAAAATCTGGGCTGTGAACAGGAAGTCAGCCAATAGAACCTTTGGAGTATCTTTGCTTCAGCTGAACTTCAGAGATGATTCCTCCATGCGCAAGACTCAGCAGGCACAGTCCCTCTCAGGGCTAATTGATGCATCATAGTGGTCCTTCTTCCAGTTGAGTTGACATCTGAGTTCTGGGTGACAGGTATGCCCTGTTTGTGCTCAGAAAGTGCCCTCAGGGTAGCTGCAGTTAGTAGCCAATTGCTTTCCAGGTTCCCTCCGTCCTGATGACTATTTCCTGGGAATTGTGGCATCTGGGTATCCCAAGATGCACCATTCATCCCCAGTGGCGTAACGAACCTTGTGTGGGCCCCCCTGCAGGTACGTGAAGGGGGCCCCTCCGGACTCAATCTAGAGCTCCCCAGCAGAAGTGCGGTGCTGACGGGGCCCCTTGGAGAGTGAGGGCCCCCCCGCACCGCGGGGGCTGCAGGGGCCTGTGTTACGCCCCTGTTCATCCCACTTTCAACATGACAGAACCTCTCTCTCGTCTTCCAGGGATCCCTAGACCAACCCAGACGTGTAACTACCAAGGGGGCTACACAACCCTAGAAAAATCGGGTTGGCTACTGTTTTCCACTTCCTGTCCTTAGTGCCAGCCTGTCTACCTTGACAATGGAGCAAACCGTCTTCCAAGTGTTACCCATTTGCCATTCAAAGGTGGTTTCTCCTTTGAAGCTCGCCTTTTGGGCCAACACTTGTGAGGCTTCCTTCAGAAGTGAGGTAACATAACTCTCCAGTGCAGACCCCTATTGTCTCCTTTCCTGTGAGTCGTTAGCATATCTCCCTAGGAGGGGACAAAGCTGTCTTGGGTTCAAGCTCCATGTGCAACCATTAAGGGTAAAGGAGATTGAAAGCAACAAAAGGGCAACTTTGTAAAAGTTGCACACTGTAACCTGCAACATTAATTTTGACTTTAGTATCAAGTTAGACTTTCTGGAACAAGTTGTTTGATCAACAACAAAACAGATTCAGGGAGGGTCCAAGGGATATAAGGTTTAAAGACCCGTACCTGGTTATTATCCCCAGCAACTTCTATATGTATAACACAGAAAACACAGAGGGTCAATGATCAGGGGACCAGACTGACATGCACTTGGGTTTGGCCAAATGATAGGACTGATCACTGAGTCTATTTGATGGAAACCCTTCACTAATTGTTCTGGATTTGTCAGCCATGTATGAATGATCTGCGCTGTGTTGGCTTTTCCTATACACATGGTGTTCACCGTATATTGAATTATGCTGTCTTCATGTGATTTATACACCCCGAGATCCTGGTGACTCGGACTGACAGTCCAGCTATATAATTAAGCTGATAGACCCTCTGTGTTTTCTGTGTTATACACAAGTTGTTTGATACCTTGGAGTATAAACATTGGTCACTCGTTCAGGCGTTAGCACAGCTGAGGGGGGGGGGGGGTAAGTATTTAACCCTGTACTCGCCAATGTGGCAAACAAGTCTTTCCACAGTAAAAACTACAATTTTATTTTTTTACTACCAGAACATGTAAAACATGTGTTTTGCTCATTAAATATCCTGCACCCTGCTTTAGGGCTTGGTAGGCCTGCCATAGTGCCCATAATACAGAGGGAATTTTGGCTTTGCCGTTGGTTTAATTTGCAAAGTCGGGATAGCAGATTAAAACTGCTCTTCCAACCTGCAAAGGCAGACTGCTAGGTTTGTTTTACTTTTGTCACACCCAGGTTGGTACAACCAGTACTGCAATCCCTGGGGTGACTCTCTAACTTACATGCCCTGGGTACCCTGGCTACCATGTACTAGGGACTTACAGGTAAGTTAGCCTATGCCAATTGGGTATAGCCAGGGCACTGGAAATAAGCACATGTGCGGCTGCAGCAATTTTCACATAATTATACTTTTGTCACATAATCCACCATTGTCCGCATAATCTGCAGATGTTAACAAAACATAATAGTTTCATCTTAAACGGTTCAAAAGTTACTAAAAGTGCAACAACATGTATTGCGACACTGTGGAAGGCCCTTTGCAAAGATTGACTGGTCACCTTTCTGTATCTTATTGCTGTGTTTGGGTGTTAAACTGGTACTAATGAGTTGCAACTAATGCCCAGACAGTCTTAACAAGTTTAAAGGTGACAAAATAATGATGCAATACTATCCCAAAAAGTGCAGCATGATTTGCATTATCTTGTTGTATGATTTACTCAACACTGCTGCATAATTTGACCCTCCCCTGCTCCATAATTCCAGTAACCCTGGGTATAGCTAATGTAACAGCCATTTTGGGATCAGGGCACTGGCGCTTAGTTCTGGTTAGCAAGCCTAAGTGCACTCTCAGAGTCGAAAAAACATCTGTATCAGTCCAAAAACCCAAAAATTCTCAAATATCTAGAATAACCCCTCTCAGTTCCTTTAGGAACTGCAGAGTGTGTTTGAATAGATGTGAATCAGTTGTTATGATAGGTGGCGCTGAGCGAAGTGAGAGAAAGATTGGTGGAGAAGTCCGCAAAGTTGACGGTTGCCACTGGTATTGAAGGAGAGTTAAATGTAGCAAAGGATACTTTGCTGAATGCAATTGCTTATGTGTGTCGGGTGAAAACAGATTGGACTAAGTCCCTGAATTGTAAGTAAAATATGGGTGAAGAACCGGCCAATTATTTAGACAGACTTAAGGATATGTTTAAGAGTCCCTCAGATATAGAGTATAGACCGCCCTACAGCGATGGCTCAAGAAGCTGTAGATGCTCCTTTTGTGCAGGACTTGCTCCAGAATGTTAGAAGTCAGTTTATGACTTTTTACATTGGATGGCAGACAAAGAAGTTGGCCAAAACCCTGTATATTTTACTCTGGGACACAGTATTGATAAACATGCCTTTTATGTTCAGCCCAACTAATCGGTTAGCGGTACAAAAGGGGGTGGTGATGGACGGAGCATCTGAACCAATCAAGCACTCACACCCAGTCAAAAGATCTGGGTTTGATCCATCACCGTTCTTTAGCCCACTCTGCCACCCCAGTTCAGACATGGCTATATGCAAATCAGTCTGACCCTGTGCCTCATGGGAACAGTCCAGCCCGAACTGCCAAGCCATGCCTTCCCTGGACCGGAAACTAGCTTCCGAGGACCGGTTTCTGGCATTGCAGCCGTCTTCAGCCCGGCTTGCTTGAATCCAGTGGCAAAGTGAGCAAGGGACTCACGTCTGAGCATACCCTGCCACACTTATGGTGGCCAAAGCGGTACAAAAGGGGGTGGTGATGGACGGAGCATCTGAACCAATCAAACACTCACACAGTCAAAAGATCTGGGTTTGATCCATCACCGTTCTTTAGCCCACTCTGCCACCCCAGTTCAGACATGGCTATATGCAAATCAGTCTGACCCTGTGCCTCATGGGAACAGTCCAGCCCGAACTGCCAAGCCATGCCTTCCCTGGACCGGAAACAAGCTTCCGAGGACCGGTTTCTGGCATTGCAGCCGTCTTCAGCCCAGCTTGCTTGAATCCAGTGGCAAAGTGAGCAAGGGACTCACGTCTGAGCATACCCTGCCACACTTATGGCGGCCAAAGCGGTACAAAACGGGGTGGTGATGGACGGAGCATCTGAACCAATCAAACACTCACACCCAGTCAAAAGATCTGGGTTTTTTGAGGGGCGTGGCTAGCAGCCGATCATGGCGGCCGCATAGCAGTGAGGCTCCGGGAGTGAGGTGGCATCCCCCAGCAATCCTGTCCATATATCCGTAATATTACCTACTCTGAAGGGGCGAACCGTGTCAGGGACCGAGTGGCGTCCAGCGGGGTGAATTTAGACATTGTGAGTCACCGGGTGACATCGGAGCGATCCTCTGCAAGGCGAGGCCTGGAAGCGGCGACAGGCAGCGGACTGGAGTGCAACGGACGGCTGGGCGGAAGTCGTTGTGTGGCGGGGCTCAGAAGCCGGAAGTCGGTGCAGGAGTCGTAGCCGTGATCGCGACTGGGGAAAGAGGCGACCAGTTACATCAGTCGCCGACCGGAAGACCAGCGGAAGGAGCGGAAATCCACCGGGGCCTGCAGGGAGTCAAGATAGTGGTGCAGCGGCCCGAAGTTACCGGGAACGGCGGAAGAGTGCAGTGCGACCCGCACCGGCGTCAGGTGGAGCCTAGATGGAGGTCAGCAGCCGGCAGGGGGAACAGCAGCGCAATCACACCCCCCCACCCCCCACCCCCGCACGGCCACATAGAGAAGGCTCCGAGGTTGGGGCACGCGACCTGGCGAGGCACAGCGGAAGCGGAGCGCGGAGGCCAGAAACGATTATCTGGCCCGGCCTGCTCGGTGTCCAGCGCCTGGATACTGGAGCGCTGGCCGCGAGGGGATCTATCCCTCATCCGGGACGGCAGGGCTGAGGAACACAGGGGGCCTTGCGTTGAAGAGACACCAGCTGATAGCGGCATAAACGGGGCACACAGGCGCCTGAAGCTGTGACGAGGGGTGTCCGGTGGGAGCCACATCGCAGGCCAGGGGTATAGAACGCTCCAGCGCTCTCATGGGAGGAGGTATAAGGAAGGGATAGCCGGTGCGGGCAGCGATCTGCACAACAAAGCGCGAGCATAGCGCAAGGACATCACTGCTGGTCCCATACCCTGTGCAGGGCACACTGCGACACGGAGCAAGGGGACACAGTTGAAAAGGAGCCTCCCCTCCCACCCAGGATCGTGGGGGGAAATCGGTGACAGCGATAAAACTGCGCTAGTATAGTATAAGGGACAGCACGCTCTCTGGGAACTCTGCCCATACCGCATAGTGCCCGCTCACCACACGACTGGCATTGGCACAGTAAGGGACCTTGCACAAACCGGAGCTGCGGTCAGAGAAGAGTGCAGGACGACAGGAGGCCCTCAGGGAACGGCGAAAGCGCTACTAGTGGGCGAGGCCAGTCCAGACAGGAAATTGGCGGGCAGGGGCCCTAAAAATAGTTCAACGTAGTCTAAACTTGACAAGTTCACCTATGATAGACACAATCCCCCCAGACAGAACCCCACACCTCTACGGGGAAGGCACCAGAAGGAGAAGGGGCCAAGAAGGCGACGCTTGATGACGTAAGGCGTGCCCTGACACAGGTACATGCCACAGTGGGAGCCACAGCCACGGAGGTCACCCTGATAAGAGCGGACTTCCAGAAAATGAATGAGAGAATAAAGCAGGTGGAGGTGGTGACGAAATCATTGGTGGAGGACGTTGCTGAATTGCAGGGGGCGATGGAGAGAATGGAGGCCGAAAATAAATCCCTCAGGGAAAAGCTGGACGATCAGGAAGGGCGCTCGAGAAGGAACAACGTCCGAATACTGGGGGTTCCGGAATCAGAAGGCAAAGGCGCAATGGACCTCTATGTGGAGGAGCTGTTTAAGACGCACTTAAACCCCAAGGGACTCTCACACTTTTTCTCGGTGGAGCAGGCGCATAGAGTACCCGGTGGGACACCAAAACCGGGAGCCCGCCCCCCCCCGAGACCGATCCTGGCGAGACTCTTCAATTTTCGAGACCGCAACGCAATTTTGCAAGCGGCAAGGGTGTCTCCAGCCATTCAAGTTCAAAACTCCACGGTGGCCTTTTTCCTGGACTATACGGCTGAGGTGTTGCGCAGGAGGAGGACTTTCCTGGATGTTAAGAGGGCACTGCGGGCGAAAGAACTGTCTTATTCCATGTTATTCCCGGCCAGGCTTAGAGTGGTCGCGGACGATAAGGTTTGGTTCTTTGATACGCCAGACGCGGCCCAGGGCTGGCTGGAGGGCTGGAGGACAGCAGGGCAACCCCGCCGCACGCACAGGAATAACAGGAACCACCGAGAGAACAGCCAAGCGGGGTCGCAGACGTCAGGCAGAGGAGGTGTAACCAGGTCACCAACACGGGAACACTTGGGAGCGGAAGGAGGTGTAGAATCCTGATCTCCCGGTAGTAGCCTGAATTTTGTCCGTTAAAACACTCTGCAGAATGGACACGCTTGGACACTGGCCTGGGGAGCTCGGAAGAGGGCAGGGATGCCGCCTGCTCCGGAGGACACTCCACCCCAGAGCGCAAGTACACTGTTGCGGGGAGGGATTAAGCACTCTGCTATGTTGGGGAGGCGGGTGGTTGTGAGTCCGTTAAGCAGGGAGGCAGGGAGGGGAAGGTGGGGGGGTTTGTTTAGAGGTTTTTAAAGTTCCACAAGTCAAGTCGTATCACGCCACTTCATACACGCACTGTTTCAGCCACGCAGAAGGTGGGCACGCCCCGGGAATACGATCCGATTTCCACAACCTTGGGCACAAGACAGACCACGCACGACTCTCCACTGCATACACCTGAGGGTGGGTCAGTGAGATCACAGGTCGTACCTTTCAGAATTATGTCTTGGAACGTGAGAGGTTTGGGAGATAAGATAAAGAGGGGGTTGGTGATAAACGCGGTGAAGAGGCAGGGGCCGGCAATGGTGCTCCTCCAGGAGACGCACCTCACCGGGGGCGTCTAAAGCTCTCGACAGAAAAGGATACAGGATGGCGGTGCATTCGGAGTTTACCACGGGTTCCAGGGGCACGGGGATTTTAGTTAAGAAATCTTCGCAGTTCATCTCGTTGAGCACTAAGGTAGACACACAGGGATGTTTTGCAGCGCTCCAGGGGCAGTGGGAGGGAAGGCTCCTGAACGTGGTGTCGGTATACATCCCCCCGGCGCTCCACTCGGTCACGCTTCCGGCACTGGGTGACTTTCTCCTGACCCTACCTGGCGGGGATATAATACTCGGAGGGGACTTCAATGCCACTGTAGATGCCCTGTTAGATAGATTCCTGGCAGTACCCCAGACAGGTGGTCCTTCCAGCTTTCAGAGATTCTAAACCGCCATGGGCCTAGTTGACATATGGCGCAACACACATCCCTCTGCAAGACAGTACACATACCACTCCACAGTACATAACAGTTTGTCACGGATCGACTACTTCCTGGTGCTGGGTGACGGCCTGCAACACGTAGACGCTATTGATATTCACCCTAGGGGGATTTCAGATCATTCTCCGGTTACACTGACACTGTCCACTCAGGAGAAGTCGCGCAGTAGAATCTACCCGATACACACATCATATCTTAAGGTCCCCAAGGTTCGGAAGGCGCTTAAAGCGACGACATCACACTACTTTGCTGAGAATACCGCGTCAGTACAGTCCTCCACGATCCTGTGGGAGGCATACAAGGCGGTGCTAAGGGGACAGGCTATCACGACGATACAGGGTCACAAGCGAGAGCGGCAGCGTGAATTGTCTGAGCTAGAATTGGCTCTGCATGACGCTACGGTGGCACATGCGGCAAGCCCTGTACCTGACACGTCTCATACCCTGCTCCTAAGACAGCAACAGTATCGGGAGCACATGAGGCAGCAATCAGTGACTCAGATAGTGGAGACGACTCATAGAGTATACGACATTGGGGACAAGGCAGGGAAAATGCTGGCCTGGCTAGACAAGAGAGGGGGTAGCGCCAGGGGTATACAGCAAATAAGAGACAGGGAAGGGACACTGCACACACGCCCCGAGGACATAGTGGAGGCCCTTGCGGACTATTTTGAAGAAGTGTACACTCCGGCTAATGTAGTGTCAGCGGACATGGCCCGTGCAGCACTGGGTCACATTTTCACCCCGACTTTGACGCCAGAAGCGGTCGCAGAACTGGAAGACGACATCACGGCAGAAGAAATACAAACGGCTATCCATGCGGTAAAGTCGGGTAAGGCGTCAGGACCGAACGGTATCCCGATAGAGTGGTACCAGGCCGCATCGAAGGGGCTCAGTGGCCCCCTGTTGGCTATGTACGCGGACAGTTTGGAAGGGGCCGAGCTTCCGCTTGACCAACGGACAGCGACTATCGTTGCCATCCCCAAGCCCGGGAAGCCGCCGGAAGAATGCACATCATACCGCCCCATTTGCCTTCTCAATGCCGAGGTTAAAATCTTGGCCAAACTCCTTGCCACCCGGCTAATTGCACACCTCCCACACCTCATACACCCCAATCAGTCAGGCTTTATGCCACATAGGAACACTGCCCTCAATCTCCGCAGGGTGCACAGTGTGCTGGCTAGAGCACACTCGCTATCGGATCCGGCGGTCATAAAGGCACTTGACGCGAAGATGGCATTTGACATGGTGGAGTGGCAATATTTATTCGAGGTCTTGGCGCATCTGGGGTTCGGCCCTAAATTCATCGCCTGGGTCCGGCTACTATATACTAAACCTGTAGCACAGGTGGTGGCACACGGCCACATTTCCCGAACATTCCCTCTGGAGCGAGGTACCCGTCAGGGCTGCCCCCTGTCGCCGCTGCTCTTTGCGATCGCGCTGGAACCTCTGGCGATCTTGATACGCTCGACCCCATTGTTGAAGGGGATTACATGGACAGAGGGGTGGGAGGACCGCCTCACTCTGTACGCGGATGATATGCTAGTGTACCTGATGGAGCCGGAACACAGCATACCGGCGTTGCTGGCGCTGTGCGACGAATATGGGAAAGTGTTGGGATACACCTTGAACTGGACGAAGTCAGAATTATATGTCCTGCAGGGCCCGGCCCCCACGTTAAGCGATGACTGCCCCCTGAAAATGGCAGGGTCCTCTTTTAGATACCTGGGCGTCCAGGTCACTAAGGATCCAGCGGAATTCTTTAGGGTAAATCTAACACCGCCGCTAGAACGCCTGAAACAGGACGTTAAATTTTGGGCAGCGCTGCCATTGACTCTATTGGGCAGGGCAGCGCTGTACAAGATGATGTCGCTGCCACGGTTCTTGTATATCCTGGAAAATACACCGTATCCGGTGGCACCGGGATACTTCAGGCAGGTGTCTGCGTTGGTAGCTGGCCTCATGTGGAGTAATCGCCCGGCACGCATAGCTTAGGCGAAATTGCACAGGGGATGGTATGACGGGGGGATTGCGTTGCCGAACCTGCAACTATACTACTGGGATGCACAACTGAAGCCCATTAACCAGTGGCTACATGCCCCTCAGGACGACCCGGCATACAGGGCGGATAGGGCACAATTGGGCACTAATAGCATACTGGCGCCTCTTTATGACCAACGTTGAGTGCGCAAACTTACGGGACCCACGAAACTTACTGTAGCACTGTGGCACACGGCGCAGGCTAAACTGGGGTGGAAGGGAAGGCTCAAAAAACTCACCCCATTGTGGGACACGCGGGCCCTGGGCAATCTGAGAAGCAGCAAGGGCTTCACACTATGGGATAACATTGGTATATCCACAGTGGGCGACCTGTGGGAAAAAGGCACGGTGATCACCTTCGACCAGCTGCGACAGCAGTACGAGCTGGGTCCCACGGAATCGTTCCGGTACGTACAGGTCCGGCATGCCCTCCTCACAGCCCTCCCACGTGACGCAGAGGTCCCAGAGGCATCTCCCCTAGAAGATCGCCTCCTTACAGACTACATGCAGGATCGAGCAACGTCACTCACCTATCGCAAATTGATTAACAACCTAGCGGACCCTACGGTGAAACTGAGAGATAAATGAGCGGAGGACCTAGGGGAAATGGACGGGTCTGAATGGAATGAGGCATTGGCGTCACCTAGGAAAGTGGGCATATCGGCGAAATTCCGGCTCGTGCAGCTTAAGATTCTACACAGGGTGTACTACACAAGGATGACGCTGCACCTAATACAGAGGGCGCAGCATCCCTATTGCCTCCGCGGCTGCGGGGAGGAAGGGACATTGTTCCACACTATCTGGGATTGCCCTCGCATCCAGGAATTTTGGAGGCAAACAATGCGAACCATATCACAAGCACTGGGGGTGTCCTTGATCCCTGAACCACGGAAGTGCCTGTGAAATATTTGGGAGCCGAACGACCTTTCACGACACGGACAACAGTGGTCCATGATAGTTATGATAATAGCAAAACGCGACATAGCACAGAAATGGGGAGCGCTAGAGACCCCCACATTGACGCAATGGTGCACGAACATGGACAGGGTCATGATAACGGAGAGGGCAGTTTACACCACTAGAGCATGTCCACGTAAATGGAATAATATATGGACCCCGTGGAATGTGTTCAGGGGGGAAATTTGTGAACCCCTGGAGGAAGATGACGCATTGACATCGGATGAGGAGGGGGAAGAAGAATAGGAGGTGTGACGGTGGGGGGGCGGCGAGGAGACCTTGAGTCCTAACAGATGCAAGAGTGGGAGGGGGAGGGAAGGGCGGGTCGTTCAGCCAACACACACGGATTGATATGCAGGGGCACCCAACCGTGAGGAACTGTAGCAGCAGCAGATCATGTGGTTCTGGCTCTACTCACCTATACCAGACATTCTACAAATGCGAGATGGAAATGGGTTGTGCACTTGTTTACGTATCTGCCTTACGACTGTATGTGGTAACTTCTCGTTTAAGTTGTTTACTGTTCAAAAAATTATTAAAAATCTGACCTATGCGAAGCCTTCATCCCAATGCGAGTTATGTGCACACACTGCTATGAAACGCCGCCGTACCCCCGGGTTGTCGGCACAGGGGCTGTGTAATCCAAATAGAAGCACGCACATGCGGAAGTGTCGCGGCCGGCCCCAGGGGTTGTAGGCCAAAAGCTGTGTATGGTTTTATTGATATAATAAAGGTCTTTAACCCCTTCGCTGCTGCGGCGGTTATTCCGCCGCAGTGCTAAGGGGGAGGCGGGGCCGCGCGGCGGTCCCGTGCTCGTGACGGAACCGCTTCATCACGGCCCTCGGGTGAGCTGTGCTTGTGACGGAACGGTTCCATCACGGCCCCGCCCGCTCTCCAGAACGCTCAGCGCAGGCGCGGCGAGCGGGCCGTGACGGAACCGTTCCGTCACCAGCACAGCCCACCCGAGGCTCGTGACGGAACGGTTCCGTCACGAGCATGGGAGGGGTTAAAAAAAAAAAAAAAGCTCTGGGTTTGATCCATCACCGTTCTTTAGCCCACTCTGCCACCCCAGTTCAGACATGGCTATATGCAAATCAGTCTGACCCTGTGCCTCATGGGAACAGTCCAGCCCGAACTGCCAAGCCATGCCTTCCCTGGACCGGAAACAAGCTTCGAGGACCGGTTTCTGGCATTGCAGCCGTCTTCACCTCGGCTTGCTTGAATCCAGTGGCAAAGTGAGCAAGGGACTCACGTCTGAGCATACCCTGCCACACTTATGGCGGCCAAAGCGGTACAAAAGGGGGTGGTGATGGACGGAGCATCTCTGAACCAATCAAACACTCACACCCAGTCAAAAGATCTGGGTTTGATCCATCACCATTCTTTAGCCCACTCTGCCACCCTAGTTCAGACATGGCTATATGCAAATCAGTCTGACCCTGTGCCTCATGGGAACAGTCCAGCCCGAACTGCCAAGCCATGCCTTCCCTTGACTGGGTGTGAGTGTTTGATTGGTTCAGATGCTCCGTCCATAACCACCCCCTTTTGTACAACTAATCGGTTAGGCAGGAACATACTCTTTAAGCTAAGCTGTACTGTATTTACACTCCTTAAGGTGTGTTCTTAAATATACCCTATCAACAAGAAAACAAAGTGCTTGCAGTATTGTGCGAAAGCACAAATAATCCATGCAAGGTGAACAAAACTGTCTGATCTCCTTATTTAACTGAGTTACTTTCACAGGTACCACCCACATTGGGGTCTTCAGTGGCCAACGATGTGGCATTCATATCATTGATGGAACCAGTGAAGGTGAAAGTCGACCCTCAGGAGAAGCTATCCAGAATACCTCAGTACCCTCCAAGACCTAGAAGCAGAGGAAGGGATCTACCCTGCATTCGCAGATTTGATTAAACAAGAGGGTTTATTAACTATTGTTAGTAGATGTAACATCCTATTCTCCAAGTACGCAATACAGAGAAACCCACGCCAGCAACCCTGACACCATTCTTTTTTGCATCCCCGCAAATGCCCAATAGTTTACTCTGATTGGCCTTGGTTCAGCTTTTATCTCCATCCCTAAACATGCAGCGATTGAGTATCGATTCTTGTTCACACTCCAAAGTTCTCCGTTTTGTGGACTCGACTTCCTCAAGGATTTGCAGACTCTTCTTCAATCTTTTCCCAGGCCCTGAAGAAGTATGTATATACATTGTGTTTTAAGCCTGGGGTTCTTCATTAAGCCATTATTTTGATTATCTGCTTTTTGAAAATATGACACTATATCATTGCAAGGAGGATTCAGTCTTTCTCCTCACAAAATTGGCTGATAAAGAGCACAAGGCTCCAAAGGAGAAATTACAGTTCTGCCTTCCCGAGTACAATACCTTGGTCATGAAATCTCTGCCAGGAAGCACCACCTCTCCTCCAAACGAATTGAATCCATTCATAAGTCAGCTTGCCATGTAACTGTCTCCCAGGTACATGCATTTCTTGGCATAGCTGGGTATTGCAAACAGTTGATCCTGGGCTATTGTCAGGCGAAGTCTTCCTCAGGGTCTGTCGTGAAGTAATAAGGACCCACCTCTCGATACCTCCAATTCCGAATGTAGTAAATACACAGAATCTTGGAGTGATCAAGCGGGGGGGAAAAGGGAATTAGGAAGGGAACAGCAGGGAAGGAGATCTGAAAAGGAAAAGTTAGTAACAAATACTCCAGAATCCAAAGTTGTCTAATGACCTTTTAAAACCAAAGTGAGAATGTTCTGGAACACAAGCCTCTAAAATAACACTCTATGAATCCAATAGACTTCTTGTACATTTGCATTCATTAACCACACTCTTATTCACAAGGTTGTTTGACCTCACGCCTTGTGAATAGCGACAGATTCTTCTTTACAGGAAATAGCACCAAACCCTAGTAAATAACCCCTTTACCAAAGTTTGAAGAGAAGCCTGTTAAAACAATATGCCGTCTTTTACATAAACTCCTGTAACATCTTCTTTTGGCCTATTCGCCAAATAATCCAACAAAGAATTGCGCCAAAATATTCTGCATTTGAAATAGAATTTACGCGCCTTAAATTAGCTTTGCGCTCCTCAAAAACATTATACAACCAATGCCAGCAATGAAATGACTTTGTATAATTCAAAGAAAAAACATAAAGAGAATCAGAATGTCTGTGCATTTAAATCATCTTTGTAATTAGCAATTAAATAAACTCCTTTTGATCATTTGCGCCATGAACACAGATTTATTATTCCCTACCTGTAGAGCACGACCTACTCCTCTGAAGGTCAATACGTCACCTCTGGACACTCAAAACGGCTCTACTCGTCAGGAATCCTGAAAACTGGGGAAGCTGAAAGCTGCCACGCCCCCTGGAACGATCTCCGAAAGCCTCCGGAGTCTTCTCAGCCAAAATGCAGGATCTGCCTCAAAACAAGATGGGGAGCAAGAAGAATCCACAGCCACACCTCAGAAACGACCAGAATAGTGAGCACAGAAGGCAGGGCGCGGTCGCGTAAGCTAGCGTGCTTACAGCGCTCACGCATGCGACCAGTCTACTAAACCTCACGCATTAGGCGGACATGCCAAACCTCACGCATTAGGCGGAACGCTATTAGACAGCGTTTTAAGGAAAGGCAACCAACACAGATAGCCTAACAAGGATGCAGGACAGAAGAACAAGCAGGCCTAGAACACATCAGCCACCAACGCCCTCCCAAGGATGGCTGATGCATCTTGCCACACGGGTACCCCCGAAAGCTGAGTGAGGCGGGCCCTAGACCGCAAGCCACCCGTGCCCTGACAGTATTCCCCCCTCCCAAGAGCGGTCTAGGGCCCGGCTTCAGAGGGTGAAGGAGGTGGAAACGGCGTAACAAGCGAGGGGCATGAACATTGACAGCCGGCTCCCAGGAATCATTTTCAGCACCGTACCCCTTCCAGGAGACAAGATACCACAACCTGGAGCCCCGACGCTTAGAATCCAAAATGTTCTGCACCTCATATTCCCAATTGCCATGAACTAAAATTGGTGCTGGACGGGGAGCCAGGTTCTGATTAGCAGGCTTAAGAAGGGAAGTATGAAAGACCGGATGAATGCGCAGGGACCTGGGCAACAACAGTTTGAATGTCACAGGGTTCACCTGACGCAGGACTGGATAAGGACCAATGAACTTAGGTTGAAACATACTCTTATGTTTAAAGTTCAAGTTCTTTGTGGAGAGCCAAACTTTGTCTCCAGGGGCATACTCAGGACCTGAACGATGTCTTTTATCATACTGCTCTTTATACTTTCTTTTGCTTTGTAATAAACGATCTTGGATCTGACGATGAATAGTCTGCATAAGTCGCACAGAGTCTCTAACTGCCGGCACACCACTCCCATCATTGGGTAGAGTCAATGGAATGGTGTTAGGTACATAGCCGTAAAGAGCCTCAAACGGAGAGGATCCGGTTGAGGAATGAGGCGAAGTATTGTATGCAAACTCAGCGATCCAAAGTAAATCTAACCAAGATTTCTTAGAGTCCGTAACATAACATCTCAAGTATTGCTTCAAAGTTTGGTTAAGTCTTTCAGTCTGCCCATCAGTTTGAGGATGATAACTTGTGGACATATTGGAAGTAATCTGTAGATTCTTACACCATTGTTGCCAGAATTTGGAAGAAAACTGAGAACCACGATCTGAAAGCAAAACCGAAGGCAAGCCATGTAAGCGCACCACATGTTGCAAGAATAACTGCGCTAATTGTCCAGCAGAAGGTAATTGCTTACAAGCAATGAAATGTGCATATTTGGTTAAACTGTCCACAACTACTAGAATCACAGTATGCTGATTGATTGGTGGCAAGTCAGTTATGAAATCCAATGAAATATGTTTCCATGGTTCAGTTGGTGTTGGTAAAACCTGTAAAAAACCTTTTGGTTTCGTGTGATCGGATTTAAATCTTGCGCAGACTTCACAATCATTAGCCATCTTCATTACATCCTTCTGCAGCGTAGGCCACCAAAACATCTTTTGTATTTTCTCCACAGTCTTTCTGGGGCCTGGATGTCCTGCCATAGGATGTGAATGTAACCAGTTGAACACAGTTTCCTGTAATTTCAAAGAGGGCAGATATACTTGTTTTCCATGGAAAGGTATTCCTTCTTTGATAGTTTGATCTTTTTCGGGGTTCAACCATAGTTTCCACTGAGAAGGAGGAAAACTTTCATGAATATTCTCCAGAAACTGATCTGCTGAGAGCACACTGATTACCTTGCCAGGATCGATTATTGGTTGTGGAGTCCCTTCAAAGCGATGCAAAGAAGAGTCTTTTCTGGATAAGGCATCGGCTTTCTTATTGTCTTGTCCTGGGCGAAAAGTTACTATGAAATCATACTCGGCAAAGAACATCATCCATCGGAGTTGTCGCGGGGTTAACATTCTAGCTGAACTCATGAACTGTAGATTCCTGTGATCTGTATAAACTGTTACAGTAAATTTCGCTCCCATTATGTAGTGTCTCCATTCTTTGAAGGCCTCGAGTATAGCAAGCAATTCTTTTTCAGCTATAACATAGTTTTGCTCTGCGGGATTTAGTTTTCGAGACATATAAGCAACTGGATGTATTTGACTAGTAGTGTGATGCCTTTGAGAGAGAATGGCTGCAATGGCTACATCAGAAGCGTCAGCTTCAACGATGAAAGGCTCTTCTACGTTGGGATGCATGAGAACGGGTGCTTCAGTAAAGGCCTTTTTTAGCTTCTGGAACGCATTTTCAGCTTCTGAGGTCCATTCAAATTTCACCTTCTTCCTCAACAAACGTGTAATAGGAGCCACCACAGCAGAAAAGTGATCAATGAAGCGCCGGTAAAAATTCGCAAAGCCTAAGAAGCATTGTATGTCTCGAACCGATGTCGGAGTAGGCCATTCAGCAACTGCTTTAATCTTCCTGTCAGTCATTTTCATTCCAGTTGGTGTGAGGAGAACTCCCAAAAATTCAACTTCTCGAACATGAAAATCACACTTAGATAGTTTACAATACAAGTTGTGAGACTGAAGAGTGCTCAAAACCTTTTTGACGTGGACTTCATGTTGAGCTTCAGAATCGGAATAAATCAAAATATCGTCTATATAAACGATAACAAAAAGATCCAAAAATTCTTTCAAAGCATCATTCAGAAAAAACTGGAAAGCCGCTGGTGCATTGCACAGCCCGAATGGCATTACCATGTATTCAAACAATCCATATCGAGTTTTGAAAGCAGTCTTCCATTCATCACCTTGCCTGATACGAACCAAATGGTAGGCCCCTCTAAGGTCCAATTTGGTGTAAATTTCGGCCTTTTTAACTTGGTCCAACAGTACAGGGATGAGTGGTAATGGATATTTATTTTTGATAGTGATTTTATTCAACACCCTATAGTCGATACAGGTTCTTAATTCTCCATTTGCTTTTGGGATGAAAAACAACGGAGATGCTGCTGGGGACTTGGAGGGACGGATGAAACCATTCTCTAAATATTGATCAAGATACTGTCGTAAATGTTGGTTCTCTTTTTCAGACAGAGCATAGATGCGGCAATTTGGGACACTAGAACCTGGTACGAGATCAATTTGACAGTCATAGCTACGATGAGGAGGAAGGAGGGCTGCCTTAGCTTCACTGAAAACCTCTGCGTATTCCTTGTACATTTTAGGTAAAAGTGTTTCTTTTTCTTCTGCTGTGGCCTATTGACTTAAAGTTGGTTTTGAGGTGTTTAGACAAGAAGAATGGCAAAAATCAGACAGGAAAACCAGTTCTCTCTTCCGCCAATCTATGGTTGGATTATGTAAACAAAGCCAAGGCATTCCAAGAATGAAACCATATTGAGGTGCTTGAATAACATCAAATTGAAGCTCTTCCTTATGTAATTGCTGCTTAGCATCTTCACAGAACATAATGACTTTAGAAGTTTGCATGGTGACTGGCCCTCCAGCTAATATTTTTCCATCCACAGCTTGGACAATTTCTGGAGTCTCTTTTTGTTCACAGATGATTCCCAGGCGTTGGGCAGTTTCTAAGTCCACAAAATTACCTGTAGCCCCGGAATCAACTAACACTTCCATTTGGCATGTTTCCCGAATTAACCTGATTTGCACTGCTAATCTAAAATGTGCTTTGTAGTTAGAGACACATGAATTCACAGAAGGGAAGGCAATGGTTCCCAAGAGATCTCCCTTCAAACATCTTGGGCCAGCTAGTTTTCCGACTTTTGATCTGTTTTTTCCAGAGCTGCTGACTTACCAGGATTAGAAAATCTTCCTTTAGGTTTAGTTAGGCAGTCCTTTACGAAATGACCTTTTCGTCCGCAATAAAGACATTGACCATTTTTACGTCGACTATCTTTTTCCTCTTTAGACAAAGGTTGTCTTAAAGTCCCAATTTCCATAGGTTCAGCCCCAGCTTCAGAGTTTGCGAATTGAGGTCTGGATTTAGTTTCTGATCTCCAAGTAGGTTTGTCAATTCTTTTTTTATCAGATCTTCGTTCAGAGAGTCTATGATCTAAACGCAGAGTCAGATTAATCAACTCAGAACACACTGTTGGTTGAGGGTCTATTTGCGCCAAAACATCTTTTAGGTCATCTTTCAAACCCTGATAAAAAAGAGCTGCCCTTTTTTCCTCTGGCCAGGAAGTTTCGGCAATCAGTCTGTTGAAGTGTGATAAATAAGAGACAAGGTACCTGTTTCCTTGTTTTAACTGAAGCAATTCTCTATCTGCTGATAAGGTCACAGTTCGTCGATCGAAAACCTTTTCAAATTCCTCCACAAAACGTTTCCAATTATATAACAAAGTGTCATCTTGTCTGACCAAAGGAACTGCCCAGTTTGCGGCATCTCCGGTCAAATAAGAAATCAGGAATGCAATCTTAGACTGAGGGGTTGGAAACGCAGCTGGTCTACAAGCAAAATGTAATTCAATTTGGGTCAAAAAGATTTGCACCTTGGAGGAATCCCCAGAAAATCGTTCAGGAGCTGCAAGAGGAATCTGGGGAGGAACAGTGACTGCTATGTTCGTAGTTCCCCTACCAGCACCAGTTTCTTGTACATCTTCGGGAAGAGGAGTACTCTGTAGTTGAATATTGTCTACCTTAGCCGCTAACAAGGCGGTTGCATTCATTGTTTCTTTTAGATCTGCTTGCATACGCATAAGGGCCGACATTAAATCATTAATGGTAGTCATTATGACTTCACGTTCTGACCAGGAGGAATAACATTCGTGGGCTCACTATTTTGTCAGGCGAAGTCTTCCTCAGGGTCTGTCATGAAGTAATAAGGACCCACCTCTCGATACCTCCAATTCCGAATGTAGTAAATACACAGAATCTTGGAGTGATCAAGCGGGGGGGAAAAGGGAATTAGGAAGGGAACAGCAGGGAAGGAGATCTGAAAAGGAAAAGTTAGTAACAAATACTCCAGAATCCAAAGTTGTCTAATGACCTTTTAAAACCAAAGTGAGAATGTTCTGGAACACAAGCCTCTAAAATAACACTCTATGAATCCAATAGACTTCTTGTACATTTGCATTCATTAACCACACTCTTATTCACAAGGTTGTTTGACCTCACGCCTTGTGAATAGCGACAGATTCTTCTTTACAGGAAATAGCACCAAACCCTAGTAAATAACCCCTTTACCAAAGTTTGAAGAGAAGCCTCTTAAAACAATATGCCGTCTTTTACATAAACTCCTGTAACATCTTCTTTTGGCCTATTCGCCAAATAATCCAACAAAGAATTGCGCCAAAATATTCTGCATTTGAAATAGAATTTACGCGCCTTAAATTAGCTTTGCGCTCCTCAAAAACATTATACAACCAATGCCAGCAATGAAATGACTTTGTATAATTCAAAGAAAAAACATAAAGAGAATCAGAATGTCTGTGCATTTAAATCATCTTTGTAATTAGCAATTAAATAAACTCCTTTTGATCATTTGCGCCATGAACACAGATTTATTATTCCCTACCTGTAGAGCACGACCTACTCTACTTCTCTGAAGGTCAATACGTCACCTCTGGACACTCAAAACGGCTCTACTCGTCAGGAATCCTGAAAACTGGGGAAGCTGAAAGCTGCCACGCCCCCTGGAACGATCTCCGAAAGCCTCCGGAGTCTTCTCAGCCAAAATGCAGGATCTGCCTCAAAACAAGATGGGGAGCAAGAAGAATCCACAGCCACACCTCAGAAACGACCAGAATAGTGAGCACAGAAGGCAGGGCACGGTCGCGTAAGCTAGCGTGCTTACGGCGCTCACGCATGCGACCAGTCTACTAAACCTCACGCATTAGGCGGACATGCCAAACCTCACGCATTAGGCGGAACGCTATTAGACAGCGTTTTAAGGAAAGGCAACCAACACAGATAGCCTAACAAGGATGCAGGACAGAAGAACAAGCAGGCCTAGAACACATCAGCCACCAACGCCCTCCCAAGGATGGCTGATGCATCTTGCCACACGGGTACCCCCGAAAGCTGAGTGAGGCGGGCCCTAGACCGCAAGCCACCCGTGCCCTGACAGCTATGCCGAAATATCAAAGCATTTGCAGGATTATGTCAGAAAAGACATCATGAACCATTGCAGTGATCTGGCAAAGCTGATAATGCATTTGTATACATGAAGCAGCCACTAGCTTCTGCATCTGCCCTAGGACTCCCTAATTATGCCAAGCCTTTTCCTTTGAATTGTCATGAACATAATGGATTTGCACTGGGAATGTAAGTATAGAGCCATATGGATCATGCGAAGCCCATAGCTTATTATTTCTCTGTTCTGGTCGTGGCTGGGCTTCAACCATGTTTAGAGTCTTTGGCAGGTGCCACAAATCTTGTGTAAGCATCAGCATCAGAAAATATTGTGTTGTCCTCTCCATTAACTGTTGCTTTGCCTCATTACATGATAGTGCACCTCCTCACTTTAAAAACCCAGCTCCCCTCTGCAGCTCGATTATCCCGGTATAAAATGTTTTTGTTGAGTGTGTCTCACATTACCATGCCTCCTGTCCAGCCATGAACCCTGCCTCTTTAGTGCCCACCAGTGAGGATGGGGAACCTCATGACTGTAAACTTTTCACCGCCCTTGTGGACATAACTGATTTTTTTGTTGAAAATATCTTTATTGACAACAGAAAGCCACCAATATAAGTCATATTACAATGCTCATTTTTATCGTGTTTCGCTTACGGTGTCCAATACAGTATGAAACCAACATTTCAATTTTCCTTTTTCATTTGAACTAGTACAAGTCTTGAACTCCCTCCTCCCTCCCCACCCCAGCACGTATTTGTTGCACATATTATTTCTAAATATTGGCATTGTCTCCAACATATGTCACATTAACTGTCCATCTGGACAATCGGTCTCCTATTGTGTCAAACATTTGTGGACATAACTGATGTGTCTACTTTTGGTTGTATAGTTAGCATAGTATAATGGTTGCTTTAGATGAAGCAAAAAGAAATGTAGACATCATGGAAAAATGTGCTAATTTTACTGCATTAGCTTTAGGATTAGTGGTAGATCAATTAGACGTCCATGGTAAGATGTTGGTACAGAATTGGATGACATTAGATTACACAGTAGCAGCAAAGCCGGGGTTGTGATACCAAAGGTTCTGAATGTTGCACTCATTTACCCAACACCTTCATCAGCATTCATGAACAAATAGATCACATAAAGGATAACTCCAAACAACTGCACAAATTACAGAACAGACTAGATTTTAATGTCAGTTGAGTCGTGATGTGGTTGCGTAGTATTTTTGCACATTTGGGAATGAAAACATTTGAAACAATCATATTTTTTTTTAATTCTAGTCATTCTAAATTTTTCAATAAAACAAACAAAGTGCATAATCCTATGCATTTGCACAAATAAAGGCATTGCCAATACTTTTTTAATTGCTAGCTTTGAGGACAATGAGGACAGTGATAATGAAAGCAAAATTGCTGAGACTTTTCACAAATGAATTACTGTAAAGATTTTTTTTCTCTTAACAAAAAGGAAAGTTAGGAAAACATAATCTTGTATTTCTATTTCTTTAATGTCAAAGTATTTCTCTACCTCGCTCTCCCTGCACCTTTATAGCACAATATGCTCTGATATTTGTAATCATATTTGAATGTCATCTTCCTATTAATCTGAAGTGTGGTTTAGCCTCAATATGCTTGCTAAGTTTCAAGATTTTAGTAGACCTAAAGCCATTTTATTTGAGGTAGTACATGTGCACATTACATGTATCTTGTAGTAAGGCATAGCCTTAATTTTTACATTGTCAAACAGAGGTGGCTTTTCAAGAAATGAAGGAAGTAAGCAGTGTATTTGTAAATTGTATTTTTTGTCTCAAGGACGTCTCACACTTTCTCCATCAGAAAATCCTGCCACCTGCTCATTAGAGATAAGTCACTAAAAGTAACAAGTTAATGTTGCAGGTTTGCACTCAACAGACGTGTACTGACGAAAAATGTATATAAAGCACTCACATTTGCAAGCAGTTTAGCATAACATACTCCTCCTAGCCATTTTTGTGTTAGAGCTCTGGTCAGTGGAAATGATAATTGTCTTTTGATTATTAACAGTGCAGCTTGCTATTTTTGTATTAAATACATGTTATATGTTCGGCTTCGCGAAATGTTTTTTTTATTCTAACAATGGGCAAATCACTAGTTACGACGGCTTGTCCATAGAATTTTACAAGGAGCGTGTAAGAAGACAATCCCTTAATCAGCGAGGCACTACAAAGAAGTGGAAGAAATAGGGCCCTCACGAAGAAGTTAAATATGGCCATCATTAACTTTTCCCTCTAAAAATGCATGTATTATTTCATATAATAACTAATCTCCAATCTTGTTCTTCATTGTTGATATTGAAGTAGTGGAATGAATATTGGTGAACAGATATTAGAACCTACTACCCCTGGGATGTGGCACAGAGTTGGGCACATCATCATGGAACACGTGGCTACCACTACCTACGCTAAGGGAGAAGCTCAATTTTTGGGTTAGGGAAAGGATTTTCGAAAAAGGCTAACCAACAGTATCCAATCCCGATAGCAAGGGTCACGTGGGGGAATACATCAGAAAGCATCAATATCAATTTGTTAACAAGATAGGGCTTCCCTTCTACTATTATTATTTATAATAATGCCAGAACCACCTTCATGGGCACACCAAACCCATCAGTGGGTTAAAACCCAGAGAGTGAGGTCAATCGACTTCTGTACGTAGAAGATGTAAAGCTGGTACTCAGAAACATGAGGTTATATTAAGCCTATCTCACACTTTTCAATCTTTAAAATTAATTGGGGGAAGTGTGAGTCTATGTAATTTGAGAAGAGCACTCAATGCCTTGTTTGGAAAATGGATAATTCAACTCGGTCACATCTTTTTCAAAATACCAGGCAATAAGTTTGAATTAGGACTTGGAAAGCAACTTTATAGGGAAAAATATAAACAGCAAAACAGATCGTAGCACCAGATCAGAAATATTCATGAAGTATGCGGTCAATGAAAATGGAACTAAGTATGCTGAGAAAATTACAACAAAAGTTAACATTTGTCTGCGGAAGCTTAGGGCCACATTTCGAGGAAGGGTAACTATGCAGGCTGGACTGTAAATGCCAAACATAGAACTGTATTAGTTGGCATTCCAATAAACCCAGAAGACCCAGCTATGCCTACATTCCCAGCGAAACCAACACAGTTTCTAAAGAAAGAGATACTTGAAAAGATGGACACCATACATATGATTTATGGTATAATGAGTGAAAAGAAAACTGGAGAAACTCACCAAATTCCCAAGATAAATGGAACAGAGCACCTAGAGTAATAGGTATTAATGAGTGGTTTCACTTGGAAACTCCATCATGGAGAAAGAAGTAGGATCAGAGAGCAAAAGGTGCACTATAAGAAGCGGAATGAGTAGGAAGGTATCCTCTGAAGGCGTGGCCTTTTTCTGCATTACGATAATTTATACTGTTTTTTAAGATAGAACACCCATGTTAATTATACTTAGACATGCTTGCCTTTCCACTCCTGACATGTTTAGCCTCCATTTCAATGTAGCACCTTTAAACGAGGATTCAGAAAATGACTAGTTCAGCATCTGGGTGTGCATAATATCGGGGCCTTTTCAAGATCTTTTTCAGGTCTTCCCTGAGACGGTGCATGTGTTATTTCTTGCAATTCTATAGTTTTTTTAATAAAATCTAAAAAGGGGCTTAGAGCCCACTCATTGTTTATCTATGGTAGGTTTGCTTGTCACTCTCCTTTCTCTTGCTTTTATTAGTTAGGTGCAGCTAGTTTCATTTTGCCGCTCTCATTGGCTATAGACGGCTGTGGGAGGATTATGGTTTACATTTTTTAGATTCGACACACCAAAAAAGCATTGATAAAGCTAATGATATTAGACTGGTGTTAGTATGACCTCAATTTCAAGAGGCAGCTCGACCACTGCAAGAAGCAGAACGGCCCACTCAGAATGCTCCATCGCCATAGTGTTAAAAAAAACACGTAAAAAAAATTGGTGGCTCCTAACTGCACCCGATACACGGCGGACCAGAACACCCAAAAACAAGAAACAAAATATGAAAAAGAATAATAAATGAGTATCAGGAGCCACTTTTTATTTTCCACTAGTACTGGAAGAAGCACCCCATAATGCCTAGCAAGGGCTTTTTAAATTATATTTTTTCTTGCTGGTGATACCCCTAGATGGGCCAGGGGCACCACCAACCACTTTTTAATGTTGTGGAGGGCAGCAGAGAGTGCTCATGGGGCATTGAATCCATGACTCCAGAGACCTTACCACAGTATGTTTAAAGTATGCCAAGTTGGAGCTGTCTGCTCTTCTGCAGGAGTGTAGTGTTAATGTTACATGACATAGCTAGCCATACTCAGTGGGGGGAGGGCAGGGGGGTGTTTGGTGACAACCAGGGATTTGGTTCATGGCCTTGCCAAAGTCCACAATCTGCACCCAACCCCACACTGCGCATAGCAGATGGCTGTACACAGTGGGGGGTTAGGTGCCCACATGCCATACATGGCAACTGACATTTTACTCTAGAAATTCACTCAAAAACAAATGTTAAATTGAAGTTATAGTTAGGAATTGTAATAGCATGTTACTTTGCAAAAACAAAAGACCCTTGGAAATTCACTGCAGGAAAAACAAAGGTTAAAGGGATGTTAGGTGAATATGTTAGTTACAACATATTGTTTTAAACAAACCAAACCACTTTGATTCACCAGCTATAGTATCTCAAGTATCTATAACGTGTGCCCTAAAATAAATATAACTAAGCCCTCACCATGCAGTGCAAACTTCCTCCCATATTACATTACTCATGACATGTCCTATGACATAATTCATAACATCACTGCAACATCTGAAATTATATAATTGGTGACAACACTGCATGGCCAGGCACAAGTTACAGTTACTTTAGGGCACAATATTTAATTACTTGAGATATCTATAAGTGGTGAATGTCAGTGTTTTATTTAGTTTAGAACAGTATGTTTTAATTGACATTTTAACCTAAGTATAATATCCCTTTAATATTTGTATTTTTCATTTTTCACTTTTCCTTTTTTTATGAAGATAGAAAATATTTTTAACATTTTAACACATTATTTGTTATTTTATTAACGATAAATATAATACATATTTTAATTACATTGATTCCTGTGGGGTGCAAGTATTTTTTTTTCTGCCATTTTCTTTGATATTTTTGAGTTTTTTCTTCATCATTTTGAGCCGTTCTGTGAAATTGCGGTTGATGTTTACCATTGCTGTCCTCAGGTTCAGGTAAGACTATTTCACCATTATTTTCTAAGGGCTTAGTATTGCCGGAGGTGTTAAAAGTTAGTTAGGGCAGTGTTTGAGAATAAATGTTATTTTAATGCATTTGTTGTTAGTGGAGTATGTGTTAGAAAGTTTTGTGGAGTGCGGTAGGCCTCATCGTAACTGTAATATTTATATGGATTTTAACACGGGCATTCTATGTATTTAACACTATTGTCAATGCCTATTACTCTGGGAAAAATGTTCAGTTATATTTTTGGGTACTTTTTCCTTGATTTTTCAATTTTCCTGCAACATTTATTTATTTATTTTCTCATTTTTTGGATTTTGGATTGATTCCCAAGATTATTGGAGTCATGTTGGAAGTTCTATTTTTGTCTTGTTTCTTTTTCCTTCTTTTTTGGGGCTCTTTTGTATTGATACCTTTTTGGGATTGTATATTTTGGATCGTCCTTTCAGTTACCAGGACTTAGGCTAGAAAATTGTGCTACTTTTTGTTTTAATTATTTTTGTTATTGGGTGGCAATGTTAATTTGTTGATGTTATGTATGTTGATTTGTTATGTATATCTATGACTCTATTATTGTACTAGGATATGTGTATAAGTGAGAGAAAAGTGGTTATTTAAAATAATGTAGGATCTTTTGACTTGTATATTTATTTTCAAATATTTATTAAAGCAATCTTAATTATCAATCTGAATATTTGCCTTTTGAATTGCTTATTCCAATTGGTAATTTAAAATAGTTTTAATATTATTTAAGAATAAATATTAATAGGATGTTAATGTTCAACTTTTAGGGAGGTTATAAAGATATTATTATTTAGTGCAAAGCTTTTAAAGTAGGGTTCTTGCTATTGAGTCTAGATTTGGTAGGTCTTGAATATTAGCAAAGACTTACTTTTCATTACTTTAGCTTTTTTTGATATTTTTGGCTTGAAATGGGTTAGGGATTGTTCCATTCTTAGTTTCTGGTTGCATTGTTCTATTCTGAGTATTTATAGCAATTGGCAGAATGTAGGATGGCTTCCTCCAAGTGTTCCTTGGAAGGAATTGTGCCACCGTTACACTTCGTTATTTGTCTTTACTTCTTGGTCATGGTGCTGTTGTTGAATTTCCACCATAGAATGTGATACTTGGGGTTCCAACCGGGTGCTGGTAGGCACAGGCGACCAACCCAAGTAGCTACAAAATAATCCATTAATGGTGCTAGCTTAGTTTCATGGATTTGATAATAGGGAATTCAATATACATGTGTAGTGACTTCAGATACAGGGATGTATGCTAAAGCTATTAGTAGTTATTAGTAGTTTTTATTATGTGGGAAAATTCTAGGGTAGTTGTGTATTCAATACTCATGGTGGGTTTGTGGATGTGTCTCCATATGCCCTGGAAAAATGAAAGTACACTTCTGAATTGCATAGTGTGGGTAGATTTTAAATGTATTGGAAATTGTTGGCTGATTAAAATCTATGATGATTTTTTGAGGGTTTTTGAGGGTTATAGTTTTTAGTTTGCTCTTTGCTCTTTTATGTGTTAACATGTCACTGCAAGTTGCACTTTGTTTGGTAACAGCGCATATACTAATAGGATACATTTTGATATTGACCATGTATTGTGTATATTTGACTGAATGGTAGAGGGCACAACTTAAAAGCACCATCGATCATCCATGTGCTACAGTGTGTTAAGGTTAGTAAATTGTTGATACTAACATAAATGATAATTCTTTATCATTATTATGAGAGTCATAAAATAAAAAAGTTTATTCTTTATCTGCGATTAGTAACATTTTGGACATGGCTATTGCCTTATTATGCTTAGGTGTTAGTGGTGTTTCCCTCATTCTTGTACTTATTGTGGCAATTAATCTGTTTAGGTTTGGTGTGCCAGGAAGTAGATCTATAGCCTGTTCAGTAATGTTTCATTAAACGCTTGTACCTATTGTTCTTGTGAGATCATACTGACCTCTTTCAGGTTTTTAAAACTATTTTTCACTTCTATTTCTGTAATATTACAGAGATGGTTATTTCCCTAACATTTTCTACCATTCCATTTATACTGGTAGTCCTACCATAAAATGTTTTAGAATTATATTTAGTGTGTTTCCAGTGTGTTTCTTTTGAATGGTGGTACTCTCCTTACTATAAGTATATCCTTTGTAACTTAATAACAACTTTCCTTTTTGGGATTTGATATATTTTGCTGTTTGTGATATTTTGGCTGAGAGTTGTAAAGTATAAAAAAGATACATATGAAATATTTAAAAATAAAATATAAACTACATTTATTTTCAATTTTTACATTCCGGCTTGACATTTTTGCTTATAGGTAAATGTTTGTCTTTAGTTTTTTATTTTTTGGTGATTGTTGAGAGGATGAGATGTGTTAGTGGGGTTGGTTTATTTTTAATTTAATTTTTTGTTTGTTCATTTTAGTTTAGTTTTAAATAATTTCTAAGGATTATTTTCACTTTTAAATGTATTTTTCTGCTGTAGATATAAAAGCTACTTTGGAGCTGGTCTTTTGTACTTCTTTGGTATTTTTGCAGCAGTGCTTTTATTTTATTTTCTTGTTACCATTTTTTTCGTATAGTGGATACGTCTGTATGTTGGAGAATTAAATATGTATTATTTGTTATCTTAAAATAGTTTTATCTTTTTATTACTTTTGTTAGCTCTTATTTATTGTCAAAGTTAATTTGATTGTAGAATTTGGTAGTTTTTTGATGTGTTGAAATCATCTTTTGTGGAGTTGTATCCCACTTGTAACCCAGCAAAGTGACAATGGTCTGTTGTAATTGTTGTTCAGGAAGCATTTTCTTATGTGTTTTTTAATTTGGCAGGCTGAATGGAATATAGTTAGATGTTTTATTATTTATTGTAAACGCTAATTAGTGTGTTTGTTACACATTTTGGGGCCGATTCCGATTCGGGAAAAAAAGCGTCCGTCCGAATCGTATCCCGAGCCCTCTCCGTACGAATCGTACACGTCCGTCTGAATCGCGTAGTACGATCTGTATCTCATCAATACGTCCGAATCGTCGCGAACCGTACGAATTTCAAGGCTGAAACCGTAGGACACGGACCCTCACAGTGAACTGTACGATTCGTAAACATGCCGTACGACCCGACGAGTATGATCCGGACCGGGATATGAGGAGGCGATTCGTACGGTCCACGTCAGGTAAGGGCGATTCGTACGGACAACCATACAATCACATACACACCGTACGGTGCGTACACCCCATGATAGCAGGGGTATGGTGCGTACCCCTGCAATCATGGGGTGTACGCACTGTACCCCAAGATCCCAGGGTGTACGCCCCGTACACCCTGCGATCTTGGGGTACGGTGCGTACACCCCATGATCGTGGGGTACAGTGCGTACACGCAATGATCGCAGGGGTACGCACCGTACCCCTGCGATCATGGGGTGTATGCACCGTACCTGGGGGGTCCGTTCGGTACCTGTTTCGAGGCGTACTCTGCTTCTCCGGATGTTTTGGGCTCCCATAAATAAAGCGTTGTACGGTGCGTACCCGACACGAATCGTACCTCCTGGGTCGGGAAAACCTGCTTCGAACCATACTGATGTCGCGTACAGCGGGTTCCAAGGGAAAATCGTACGGAGATTGGAGTCGTACGGTCTTTGTACGATTCGTACGGAGTCCTGCTCCTGGTACGAATCGTACTTCATCGTACGTACGGGGGAGGCTGCAGGGTACGATTCGTATGGGAAAAATGCTCCGTACGGCTATTCGGAGTGGTTTTTCCCGAATCGGAATCGACCCCTTAATGTGTACTCATTTAATAGGGAGTTATATATATATATGTATATATATATATAATATTATATATATATATATATATATATATACACATACACGCATATATATTTTTAAAAATATTTAATTATATATAGATATTTTTAATTAAGATGATTTTCAGATGCTCGATATTTTGGTTTTCATGATTGTTGTTAAGTTTCCTTAGTTTTAATGGATTGGCGATATGCGCTATGTCTTTAATGTTTTTTTTAATGTTGTTACTCTTTAAGTATAGGTTCATGATATTTTGGCTGTTGGTATTTTATGGCGACATTTCAGTATGTCGATATTGTTTTTCTCAATATAGGCCCTAATTTCAATGTCAGGGCTCCCAAAGTCGCTTTCCGACAGGCTTTTCATGTCAGAAAGCCCGAAATGAAAAGCCTGTATGAAACTGCCATCATAATCTCGACGGTGGAAACGTCCTCATTAGGGGAATATCTGCAGCCTCTGACTAGAAGTCGGTCGGACCGGCTGGTTTAAACGCCAACCACTTACATTGTAATTAGGCGCTCGGATTTTAAGCCAGCACCCCCTGCTCTTGCCGTGGGGCAGGAAAGGCATAGACCGTCACAGGTGGCAAAGTGCCTAGCTACGCCACTGATTCCACTACGGCTAGAGTCTGGTTCCTGCTGCTTTACTGCCTCTTACCCTGATGTGACTAAATTACCCCATAGCATAATTAGTGCACTTAGTCGAACCAGTGCAATTTGATACTAATCCCAAAACAAGAAATACTCCCCAGAAAAATGTGTGGGGGTGAGGATTTCCCCAAATGCATTGTCTTTGTCATTATTTGTTTCTGGTACTGCACTGACAATTAGGCCCCTTCCATGAGTGGGCAGGTGATTATAACAACCCCAGCAGCTGTGAACGTAGCCCTCTATATTGCAAACTCATCAGAAACACTCATGTGCACACCATGAATAAGGACCACAAACTGCACTTTATGAGTAGCCTTCCTTTGTCGAAGGAGTTGCACTAGAAATTGATCAATAAGAGCACCCATCACAAGAAAGGCCCATCAAGGGTATGACC
The DNA here is from genome assembly GCF_964261635.1 of Lissotriton helveticus. Classification (NCBI taxonomy): domain Eukaryota; kingdom Metazoa; phylum Chordata; class Amphibia; order Caudata; family Salamandridae; genus Lissotriton; species Lissotriton helveticus. The sequence continues at coordinate 1,029,463,951 of NC_136057.1, forward strand.
ATCAAGTAGAAGTAACAAAAGTGAATGAGTGAATGCATTTATAAAGTTCAATGTCCATCAAACCTCTATACTTGCACTGACTGAGATGTTTACATTAAAGAAACAATTGTAAGACGACAAGGGAAAGACACAACATACAGGACAGCCTCTGAGAGAGAGGGCAGGGTTCAGGAGCCAATATTGACAAATATTTAGATTTTTCACTTCCTGCTAAAAGTATTATGGTCATCAGTGGATTGCATGTCTGCAGGTCGTTTACTCGAGGCTGTAGCTGCTAGCACAGTGAACAAGCATTGGCATTCGCCAATAGGTTTCACCTATGCAAAATATTTTGGGCTTTGTCAATGTTTTTTTTACATGTCGCAAAGCAAAATAAGAAAGTGCTATGACAGGGCCAGCATTGTCCATGTCATAGCACTTTGTTTTTAACTCAGCAGCTCAACTGCTGTTCAATGTGTAAAAAAAAGAATCAAAGTCAATAGAATTTGCGTAGGTGAACCCTATTAGTTTTGCTAATGCTTATTATGAAACATGCCAGTCGCATGTCAAGAGCTTTAGTCAAACATTATCGATGAGAAAACCTCTAATGAATGTAGAAACCCCCAGGGACCCTTGGCTCTTAGCTCTGTGTTACCAGGCCTGGATGTAGCTCAGAGAAAAACAGCCTCACTCCATGCTTGAAAGGAAACAGATCTGTGAAGGAAAACACACTGCCCACCGCTCCACCCCCATCATAGAAGCGGTGCCAGTCAGAGCATTGCCCTGCTCCATTTGGTTATTAGGGGTTTGTACGATATAATACCAACAGTTCAGAACCATGGCACTTGCTGGTGCTAGACAGAAAAAGCAGAAGAGTTTACAAGCAGATGTTTTTCATGTCAGTTTCGATAACTCCTATGGATACTTGCTGTCCACTTCAGTGAATGCCTTAGCATGAAAAGTATTTTAGGTAAAAAATACATGGACAAATGGGAGAAGAACAGGTGCAGGATGGAGAAAGCAACTGAGCCGGGAAGGGGGCAAGCAGCGACGGGAGGAAGGTGGTGGGAGGGATGGTTCAAGTAACAAAGTTATGTGTGTGGGTTGGGAGGGGCATACTTTAAAACAGAAATGCTAAATAGGAAAATATACTATAAAATAAGACAACGGGGGAAGCGGACAGGCATGCAAAGATGGGGCAAGTAGCAACAGCGTTCATGAAACGGACAAGCAAATGGGGGTGGATGCAGTGGTCCAAGTGAACAGGTGGTCTCTCAATAAAAAACAAATAGTTATTTCATTGCTTGTTGAATCGCTACATGTGCCGGGCAATCAGGTTTTCTTGAAAAGCATTGTTTACATTAATTTCCTTTAGATTGCATTTTAATCGCACTTCATAGCACTTTGCAACAGTTCTTAGTTTGTACTGTTTTGTAGTGTAACAGTGCATGACACATGTCTGGGGACCCTCCACACAATCTGCTGGACTCTGCCTTGATCTTCGCTCTTTACTGCATTTCCATCTTGACAAAGCACTGTGAAGGAGCGGCAAGGCCATATGTAGCGCGGTGTAAACACCAGCATAAATAACCTTACAAACAACACAGCTATGTTCCATTTAGGAAACCTGGTACCTACCGGAGACCTTTTGAAGAGAAGCAGTGGTGAGCAAAAATGACTACAGAAAATCCTTACTAGGTTTTCGGAAATTATATTTTTCATTCCCTCTGGATGAGAAAAGTAATCACAGCTGTATTGAATCCAGAGACCAGATTCCTTGTGAGGCTGTCGGAATATTCCATCCATGGTGAAATGCTATTAAATATCCCATCCATGGTGAAATGCGGTGACATTATCGAAGTATAATCTCCATGGAGTAGCCGGTTTTGGTTCTACCTGAAGCAGAATGGGGAAAGCAACTGAGTGTGGAGGGGGGAAGCTGCGACTGGAGGGAGGTAGTGGTAGGGACAGGGGGCTGGTGCAAGAGAGAAACTGCAGACACATTCACTCTCAGTGCATATTCGCAAAAGTAAATGAAAAAAGTGTATCTGCTGGCCAGTGAAAGGACACTGGCCACCGGAAGCAACATTTGGTCCAGTATCCGCCGTATGGGAGAAGAATCCGAAGAGCTTAAGAAGGTTGGAGGCCAGGAGGAGCTCCTGACCAATAGTAAGCAAGGAAACAAGACCCATGTGGTAAGTAAAGAGGTGTTGACCAACAGGAAGCAAGCAAATGATACCCACATAGGAGCAGCCAATGGTAAGTAGAGTTACATGGGATCAGGCAATGGTAAGCAGAGGTAAGTAATGGGTGGGCTTTAAGTCCCTTTTAAGAATATTTTATTTAAATACAGTGGATTTCGAAAGCACAGCGCAAGCACTGTGCAGGCGAAAACTAAATATGTCCCTTCAAAGTGATCCAGTCAAAAGCATGGGACTTCTGCAAAGACCTTAGAGGAAGAAATCTGGGGAAGTGGCAAAATGCATGGGTGTTGCGTGGGCAAACCCACTGTAATGCCCATGGAACACTCCGAGCGCAAAGTAAGCCAACGCAGTAATTTGCGCTGCTTTCCCCTACTACATATTTATGAGGCCGTTCAAAGCCATGCATAGTGGCTTTGCATAGCCTCATAAATATGATTTTGTGATTTGTGCCACCAGAGCGTCACAAAAAGTGATGATCCGGCGACGCAAGGGGCTCATAAATATGCCCCTGTGTGCCTTTCAAGACCAACTGTAGCATCACGGATTGGAATGGAATGGAAGGTGTGTTCCAGCTTTGCATTCATGCAGAATGTATCGTATCGCAAAGAATATTGTTGATGCACACTCTAGTACAGCCAAAATGTCAGGGAGGAAGGAGTAGGAGCGCTTCACATAGTATGTAGGCTGAAAGTAAATGTGTAACATTATATGTGTGCACAGGTTAGCATTCTATATGCATGTCCATATGGTTATGCAAGACTATTTAAAATGTATCCAAACATCGGTGATTCACGCCTTTTTTTAAGCACAGAGCACTGCACATCTTGCGTACTTATGACATAATCCTTTTTCTATATTGCATATCAGTGATGATGTGTACACCTTACACATTTATGACAAGTTTACTCAAGTAAGTTTTTTTAACTGTTGTTTGGAACTTTAATTTAGTATGTTATCATGACTCTGACTACCAACAATACCACAGTTCCTTTTCTGCTTTTATAACATTCAACTCCACATTGACAATTTATGTGACACATAGCCTCCGTTAATTCCTATTACTAAAGTGGCGTAAATTATTTTTTACTACATTCATTGATACAATGCAGTCAGTCAAACCTCTTCCACGTATATCAGGAAGTTCTGGCGATCTACCTACTGTTAGTAGACAATGCTTTGATGCTTTTAAAACATAGTTAGAAGCTATAGGAGCTGCAAGATTCAGTCCAGCGCTAAAACAACAATTACTTCTTCATTCATTGGGATTTGGAGGTAGGATAATAGTCAAACAGCTCCCCAAACTTGTCCGGTTTGTTGATTAAGAAATTGATGCATATCAAAAGGCTGTAAAAAAATAAATAAAAAAAAGAGGTTTGTTTTGATGTAGAACCAAAGGTGTTTGGCAGTAAGTTATGAAAAGTAACAGTAGTCAAGCTAACGATCAAGATTAAGAAAGAAGTTAATTCCTTTATGCACAAACATAGAATATTAAAGTTTAGTGGTAGAGATGATCTGGAAGCTGTCATTGATAAGTTATGCATACTTGTTATTATTGAACAATTCAGTCACCACTCTGGTTATCTCCATTGGCTCATAAGAAAAGTTCTGACATCAGGGGGTGTCAGCTTTCTCAGCTTAAACATGGAGATTTTGGCAGACTTTCAGCGAGCGTTTGGACAGGGGTAGGTGCACTAGAGGCAACACCCGTATATCTTTCCCGACTATACGCGGGCGTCCATTCTCTTGACCATTGGAGGAGTGCTTTTACTAGTGCTTGGTATGAACCAGGAGCAGCTTCTGTGTAGCAGCTGAATTTACATAGAGGCCCGACTATACGCGAACGTCCATTCTCTTGACCATTGGAGGAGTGCTTTTACTAGTGCTTGGTATCAACCAGGAGCAGCTTCTGTGTAGCAGCTGAATTTACATAGAGGGTATACAGGCTTCCTTACCCACCCTGGCTGAGATAAGAGGGTATCAACCAGGAGCAGCTTCTGTGTAGCAGCTGAATTTACATAGAGGCTTCCTTCCCCGCCCTGGCTGAGATAAGAGGGTTCTCATTTTAACTTTTATGTATTATGTTCACGTGCACTTCACTGTTTTTTGTTTGGTCCTGAAGAAGCGCCAATGACCTACGGGCGACAGAGGCGCGAAACATGTCGACCGCGACTATAGACACCCAGGCACAGTGGGCCTTTTGGGGTCAGTCATTTTTAAGCAGTATTCTTAACTGCCAAGGGTTTACCAAGAAAAACTTACCGCTGCTTTCATACCCTTGGAATTTTATCACACTATCACGTTTGCACGTACATGAATTACCCTCCTTTACCCTTCCCCACACACCCTCATTCAACATCTGGCATTTCCTCAAAAAGATCTCCGACAAAGTGACCCTTCGGGGGTCCCGTAGGGAATTGCAGCGCCGGCCCTACGAGGAGCAAAATGCCCAATGATGAAGCATGACATGCTTCGGGGTGTGTGAGGGCAGCAGAGGATGTTGAATGTCTTTCCCTCTCATATTAGGGTACTTTATACCTAGGATTACCTTTCCCTTATCCTTCCCTGTTTTTAATGCATGGGTGACTGTTTGCACCCTGATACACCGGTGACTTTTGTACCCTTGTATAGGAACTTTGTTCTCCTTTTTGTTATCAGACATTCAGCCCTTGCCAAATATTAATTAAAGAAGCTTAATGGTTTATTACGTTGGACCTCACTTCCACTTATCACCAGGTAGAACTTGAGCGTGATCCCCCCCATAGCACTACTTTTGAATCTCTATTTGGGGCCATCCAATATTGCCGGATGCCATTTGGATTAGCTTTGGTGACATTGTTTTTCAGATGCTAATGGATTTGATGCTTAGAGAAGTTGAGGGTGCCACTGTCTTTCAAGACGATGTTTTGATTTTGTGACCAACGAATAAGAACGTCACAAAATTCTGGAACATGTACTTAAGGGCAGATTTACAAGCCCCTTGCGTCACTTCTGCGCTGTCACTCCATCACTTTTGTGACGTAGCGGCGGCTTAAAAGTTGCGGCCCATTTACAATGTGACGCATCTAGGGAGATGCTTCACGTTGTAAAGCCCTGAGTGACATTATTCCTGCACCAGGTATAATGTATGCAGGGAAGGTGTTCCCAAGCAAGAAAACCTCGTAAAAGTGACGCAGTGAAATCTACAAGATTTTAGCCTGTGACTTTTAGGACGCCACTGCGTCAAAACCTTACGCCTGCCTGAAGCAGGCATAAGGAGTGACACAGTGTATTGGGAATAGGCCCCAATACGCTGGAGTTGTGTTGTGCTCGCGACTCGACTACAGCAATGCGTAACTTTTCCATCAGATTTTCTGAGGTATCTGTCAATCCTTGCGCCATGGTGCATCCATGGTGACACAAGGGTTTTGCATGGTGGCGCAGGGAAAGTGACGCATCTCTACAGATGCGTCACTTTCTTGTAAATCTGCCCCTTAGTATTTTTCAACCCAGGGATATTATGTAAATAAATAAAATAAATAAGTGTGAGTTTTTGAAAACAGAGGTAGAGTATCTGAGGCATGTATCAATGAAAGTGATTTTCCCTCACCCTGATTTAGTTCAAGCTGTGAACTATACCAATCCTCCCAATGACAAACCTACATTGAAATAATTTTTAGGAATGTGTAAATTTTAACCCACGAGGTCTACTTAAATATGCCTCGCACATACACTGCCAGAGAAACATGTTGTGTAACGATGTCCTATTTTTATGGAATTAAGAATGTGAATTAAAAATGGTTGAAATAATAACTAGTTGCTTCTTGTCCTCTTAAATATGTGACGCAACTCTAATTTGTTTTGTTACAGTTGATGCAAGTAGTATCGGTTTAGGTGATGTTGCAAAACTTGGAAAATGAAGACATTACTGCTGGGTATGCCCCAAGGTGCCTAAGGAGAACGGAAACATTATTTTCAGGCATAAAAAGAGAAGTTAAGGATGTGGGAAGTGGAAACATTCTGGTCTTATTTGTGGGGAAGAAAAACCACAATGTTGACTGACCACAAAGCATTAGTATTTATATTTAGTGGTGAAAATGTACTGCGAAAAAAGACTCAAATTGCGTAGTTATCCTCAGAGTGGTCGCACTAATACTCATCAAATTTCAAATAGAATACATTGCACAGTGGATTATTTGTTGAGATTTCCTCCGAAGGATAAGGAAGAGACTGAAGCTAATAAAGAATTTGAAAGTTATTTCATTGTTGCTGTGAATATTGGAAAATCATGTACCGTTTCATAAGTTGAATGGCATACTGCTGCCGTTGATAACAATGTGGTATTATAGAGAGGTTATTCCTTTTTGCTCAAGAAGGATGGCAGAAGGAGAACAATTTGGAGTCTGATTTGCGGCTTTTTGTCAAAATTATTGATGAGTTGTCTGTTGAAGATGGTTTACTTATGCAGGCCAACAAGTTTGCTTCTCCGGGAGAATTGAGATATTTTATTCTCGATTATACCCATGAGGGGCATATGGGTTGTAATTTGACTAAATGCAGAGTATGTTGTTTTCTTTGGTGGGCAGGAATGGATAGAGATGTAGAGAAGTTATTGAAATGTTGTGTGGTGTGTGCTGGGTGTGAAAAGAAACTCAATGTACACCTTTCACCTCTTCAGCCAATTGAATATTCTTCTGTGCCCTGGATTAACGTTGATATTGATTTATTGGATCATCTTAATGTATTTCCACATATGCCAATTGTATGCTGTAGTATCAGTGAATTATTATTCTAAGTGGCCCGAAGTCAAGTGTGTGTCATATCTCAAAACTACAGTGGTATTTGATTTTCTGAAGGAATCTTTCTCCAGAGAGGGCTTTCTGGCATCCATAGTTTCTGACAATGGAGTACAATGTGTAAGTGAACAAATGGAGGGTGTTCTAAGGTCTGCTTGTGTCAGACATTTGAAAAGTTCACTCTATCGATAAAAAAACAATGGGCTAGTTGAGCACATAAAGCAATAGGTAAGTGTGTGTAAACAGAGGTTCTCATCTCATCAAAGCATTTTTTGACTTTTCAGATTTAACATGATCCCGTTACTCCTGGGATATCCACAAAAGAAGTATAGGCTAGCAGATCTTGATCGCTGGACCTGTGAAATTGGCCATTTGGATCAAAGATGGAAGAGATAACCCGTCATTCCCAAGTACAGGGACAAGTAAAGCCTTGTCTGGATGATACATTGACTTTGAACAAGTTATAAGCGAAGATCATTTACCCCCCAGCTAAAGTTGTTTTTTTACTACCTAACAATGTGCCAATTTCTTGCTTCAGTTAGAGCTCATGGGATCCTTGAATCCCCCAAACCCACGTAATCCATCGCTGAATCACCTAAAGATATGCACTGCAAATGGCTTTACGACCCCTATTCTACATATAGTACACTGTAAATGTTTTAATCTACCTTTTTGATGTACTGACACCTAAAATAACAAATACGCAAGTTATCCGTATCCCTGGATTTTCTTTTTTTTTTTACCCCTTTGCCAAGCTAGTTGGGACATGTTTATTTCCTGCAGATTCCGCCCCGCCAACCAGTACGCCAGCCACTGTAACTGACTCGTGTAGCAGTAGGCTTTCAGGTCAGGGACCCCTAACCCACCCTGTTTAGCATCTATTTGTAATTTTACTATCCCTATACGTCTTTGGCCTTTGCCCCATATTAACTCAATCAGTGTGGAGGACAGTAATTTGAATATCCGTGTCGGCACCATAATGGGTAAATTAGTGAAAAAATATAATAATCTAGGTAGCACCACCATTTTTGCAATCGCCACCTTGCCTGCCACCGATCTAGGTAAGGAAGTCCAGAACTATATTTGGGACCAGAGTGAAGTGATAGCACAAGTAGGTTGCCATCTAGAAGATCCGTTGTATCCCTATGTATATTTATTCCTAGATATTTGAAAGTGATAGGTGATATATAGAATGACCAGTTCCCAACGTCCAGTGACCCAGTTCGTGTCGCATCAGTAAAAAATAAACATAGGATTTGTTCTCATTGATGGAGAGCCTGGAAAGTGTTTGAAACGTAGCAAACGTGGAGGATACAGGTTCATAATCACCATCCAAGTTCCTGAAATACAATATTAAATCGTCTGCATATGCTGATACAATGTGTGTGTTGGGAGACAATACTATCCCGTTATGACCAGCTATAGAGCGTAATTTATGTAAAAGAGGTTCCAAAGCTAAAATGAACAGCAGGGGTGATAGTGGGCAGCCCTGCCTGGTACCCTGTGCAGCCCTATATTGCTGTGAAATATGCTGCCCCGTGCGTGCCCATGCCGTGGGATTTAGCTACAATAACCTCACCCACTTTATGTAATCTTCTGGTATGTCAAATTTGGAAAGGGCATAGTACATGTACTCCCAATGTAGGGAATCAAAGGCCTGACGTAGACCCAGCGAATTGCATCCCACCGCATCGGATGTCTGTAGTGTGTGTGTCATTATTTGATGTAATCACCTAATGTTAAGAGCTGTATTCCTACTTGGGACAAACCTGCATTGATCAATGTGTATCAACTGTGGTATGAACTGACAGAGCATAGTAGCCAATAACGTACTCAGTATCTTATAGTCCACATTTAATTATGAAAGAGGCCTATACCCTGCCATGTCAGTCCCATCTCATTCCGGCTTTAACAATGAGACTACGGTCGCCTGAAGTGTAGTGTGAGGAAGGGTGCCAGCTTCTAGAGATGACTGATGTAACCGCTGTAGGTGGGGTACCAACAAGTCAGAGAAGGTTGCATAAAATTCAGTGGGCAGGCTATCTCCTCCAGGTGACTTATTACGGGCAGACTATTAATCGCCTGTTTAATTTCCATACCAGTCACTGGGTGCCCCAATTCCTCTTTGTGATTTTACAGCAATTGTGGGAGCTGTAGACCGTCAAAGAATGCATCAAGTTCTGTGCCCACAGTGGCAGCCAGTTGTATATACAAATTATCATAATATTCCCTAAAGGCCTCATTTATGTCAAGTTGCGTACATACCATATCGCCCGCCATATTCCTAATTTCTAAGATAGGAGTGACCGGTGGAGCGTACTTGATAATTCGGGCAAGGAGTGGGCCCGCCCTGTCTGCCACAGCATGTCGTTTCTGCACGTATAGTCTATAATCTAAAAGCTGTAGGTCTTCCGATAGTTCTGCATGTTTAATGTATGCTTCTTGTAGTTGCATGCGATGTGCGTCATCCAATGTAGCTATCCGTTCTAGTCTCTCAAGGCTATTTTCTATGTCAGTAGGCTGAGCAATAAGGGTATGTCTTGTCCCTGCTCTCGTACCGATTGCCACCCCTCGCATTACAGTCTTAAAGGCATCCCACTCTATCTGCCTTGAGGATGCTGTATTCGCATTTTCAGTGAAGTAATTGTCTATGGCTGTGGACAGCGTCGCTCGGAAGACTTGGTCTTCCAGCAACTGTGGTTCCAGTTTCCATGTCGGCACTAGGGTAGGTTTTTTGCCCCACTGAAGTGTAAGCTCTACCAGGTTATGATCTGATAATGTTTTCCCCAAACGAGTCTAGTCACTGTTTGTGTCCAGCAAAGAAGAGGTACAGAATATTCTGTCAATTCGAGTATGCAGCTTGTGCGGCGGGGAGTAAAAGGAATATTCTCTATCCTTCGGGTGAATCACCCGCCAAGTATCCACAATCCCCCACCCAACTGCCCAGCTTTTTAGTGCATCTACTAATTTCCTACTAGTCATGTTGTGTAATGGCGGGTGAGACCTGTCTAGTTCGATATCAAGCACTGCATTAAAGTCTCCCCCTAACACCCATGGGTAGTCCTCCCAACCTATCAATAGTGTACTTAAAACCTCTAGGAATTTGTCCTGGTCAGTGTTTGGAGTATACATACTTCCGATCACAATGTGTTCCCCAATCAGTAACCCGTGTATGAGGACATATCTGCCATTCGAATCTATTTTTTGTTCCAATAACTTAAAAGGAGTACCATTTCTAAGCCATATTGCGGCCCCACGAGAAAAGGCTGAATATGATGTGAAGAACAATTATCCTCACCACTTCTTGCTCAGCTTAACTGCTTCATCATGATTTAGATGGGTTTCTTGGAGGAACGCAACATTTACTTTCCGTCTATTCAATTGGGCTAACAGCCTGTGCCTTTTATGGACGGAGCCAAGCCCCGAACATTCCAGGAGTTACACTGATAGCTACTAGGGTGTGCCGTGCCATCAGGTCCAATGTAAGGTGGTCCACTAGGACCAAAGCAACTATTGGGTCAGAGTATTGTTACAGGAACTGAAGCTGAGTCTACAAAAACTACAAAACACCCCAATACTAGGTTCCCTCTGTTAACAGCAGAGGACCAAACCATAACTGGTAGTTCAACCGGAACGCTACATAAACAGTGCCATAGTGCAGTCGCCAAGGGGGGGAGGCAACCATCGTGATTGTAACGGTCATGAACCCTTGTTCATTAACCTTAACTGCATCGCTCCAGCATAAACCCGGCTCCTGCATAAATAAAGATATACAGAATGGGGGGGGGGGGAATTGACATTATAAGCAATACAACCTACTAGACAGTACATTATACAATGCCCCTTCCGGAGAGCCCTTCCCATCATTTCAATAATCGTCCACAGTTTGTGGGGTAACCAATGGAAACAGTGTCAGGTTGGACTCATATTCTGAGATAGCCGTGGCCTCATCCAAGGAGCGGACAGACACAGCTCGGGTCTGGGCATCAGGCTCCACCAGCGCCGCCGCCGTTAGGAGAGCGTCCCTCTGGCTACCTGTGATCTGTTCCATGGATAGACTCGCCGGATCTTTCTCCACGTCGTCTAGTATCTTCCGTGTTTACTGTGGCCTTGCGTTGTGGTAGAGAACCTGCAGAGCCACTCGGTGGAAATGAGGCCTGTGAAACAGAGGGGGTGAAAGTGATTTCCAGCCAGTCTGCCACTTTTTCCGGGTTCTCCCAAAAAATGGATTTTTTGCCATTAGTGACTTTCAATCTAGCCGGAAAGAGTAAGGCATACTTCAGATTGTGTGCTCTCAGTTTCTTTTTAACTTCCTGGAATGTAGCCCTTGCCTTCTGCACCGCCAGCGTAAAATCTGGGTACAGGGAGATCTTTTTATCCCTATCCCTGTATAATGCGTAAAGAGGTCATGGGGCAGTGCAAGCACATATCTGGTTTAATAAATGCGCATAATGCCTTGTGCAAGTTACACCATCAACAGGGCACCCTGGGTTCACCGGAGTAGACTGGGGATTAACAACCGAAAACAGTAAAAAAATAAATGACATTTCTGCGGTTAAGAGCCTCTGGCACCATTAGACATGGTGTTCTTTTGCAACCGTTAAAGCACTCTGTGCCAGCCACAGGCAAACCCCAGTTCCCGTCAGGAGCCAGACTTACGAAGGAGACATCTATGCATCTGCTGTTCCCGCCCTCCCGCTGCGAAACAAATACAGCCTTCTTCATCTGATATCAGGCCAGAAATAAATCTGTCTTCCCATTTACTGGAAATGAACTTTACTACTACTTTCTTTCTTATTTTAATTTTTGGAGGAGGGTGGGGTAAGGAAATGGTGGGGACGCGGCAGCCTTGGCTTACAGAAGCAATCTGCAGCTGAACAGATCTTGCCTTGGAGGGTTGGCAAGCAGGACATGGTGATTATCTTTGCAATATTAATAGCAGTGCTCATGACCCCTCCAGATGTGAACAGCTCAGTGCTGAGCAGAACTGTACAGCATACAACATGTGCAGCCAACTGCACGCTTTCAAGTACGACATGGGGAGACCTACAAAGTATTTGCAGAGGGGAAACATGGTTTTGTGACACTAAGGGGCATATTAGCAACAACTTGCGGAAATTATCGCAAATCACGCTTAGCGTGATTTTTTTTTTATCGCCTCCTATCGCTGGATTTTATCGCAGAGATAACGCAGTATTACCAACGTTTATCTCCAAGGCGATAAAAAATCCAGTGATAGCGGCAACTCCCATCTATAACGTGGGATTTCCAGCGATAAAAATCCTATCACTGAGGAAAATCTCGCTAATAGGCAGGTGGGGACTTCGCCATAGAATCCACCTCCCATTGACTATTATGGCTGTCAGGTTTTTACCAGGTGTAAAATCCTGGCGCTAATCGTGATTAGCGTGCGCTTTTTTATCGCGTTGCGGGTATTGCTAATAGGCGATAGCTGTGTTAGCGACTGCTTTCACTCACTACCAGTTTGGGTATGCCCACTTTGCATGTCATTAGCGATAAATATCGCTGACATGCAAAGCGGGCCCCAAACCGGTCGCTATTGCCTGGAAGCTGTCGCTAACAGCAGTTAGAGAGAGCTTGGTAATTGGGCGATAAAAAAACTGCAACTTTATCGGCCAAAAGTGCCGCTAAAGCGGCGATAACGCCCTTGCTAATATGCCCCTGAGTTCCTACGTGGACAAGGGTAACAGGCCATGGCAAAAGTAGCTTTCCTTACTAAGATTTGGGATTTGGTTGGCACTCAGCATGAATTTACAGGGCACTGTTTCTTTCCATAGACTACAAACTCATTCAGTGTCAAACTCTTTCAGTTTCACACGTTAGCTAGAATTGACCCGTGGAGTTAAACTCATGCACTTCAATATCAGAATTCTTAATTTAAATATAAAATATTAAAACAATGGATGCTCTTAACAATTTATTACCAGTTTATAGTAAGGATATAATTTAAACAAATCACACATAAAACGCCCACTGTTGCATAATCAATACAATTATACGTTTATTGAGCAAAACTAAAATCCTGTAAAAGTTTACGAATTTATAACGTGCATATACTTTAATAGAAAGTAATTATTATGATGTTGATTTTGTTAAGAGATAGTGGATAGTTGCCAGGGACATTTAGGAAAGTAAAAGGGGGCAGTCGAGGACTTTCCGGTGGTGATATTTATTGCTGCAATTTAAATAGTTTCCAGATACTGGTTGTGAAAATATTACGCTGATGTTTAAATAAGCGTTACGTATCTACTCATACACGTAAGCAGTCCTACGTGTGTTTTTATTTAAATAATATAAACCCTTTACACAAAACCAGTTACTTTGATGAACTGTGCTTTTATTAATAACTGACCGATTGAAGAATCGAAAACGTGTTTTATTCATTTGAAAGGGTGGTTTTAAATTTGGGGTGAAATGATATAAACGACAACTCTGGATTCTACTGAAGCGCCAAGGACGGAGCCTTTATTATCATCATTTGGAGCCCTCAAACCTTCCTACTTCTTGCGGAACCCGCTCCGCGGGTCCCGCTGCGTGTGGGGTGATCTTACCGGCATTTGAAGAACTCTGACCGGGAGTAACTGCAGGCGAGTGTCAGGCGGGGCTGCGAGCGAGTGCAGGCGCTGCGCAGGGACTACGGTTCCCAGGAGCGCCTGCCAGCCCCAATTGTGAACACCTGGGCCGCTCTCCCTGTCTGCTCCTCCCCCTCCCCTGCGCTTAAGACCCGTGCGCTGAGGGTAGCATTTGGGACGCCAACTCTGGATTCTACTGAAGCGCCAAGGACGGAGCCTTTATTATCATCATTTGGAGCCCTCAAACCTTCCTACTTCTTGCGGAACCCGCTCCGCGGGTCCCGCTGCGTGTGGGGTGATCTTACCGGCATTTGAAGAACTCTGACCGGGAGTAACTGCAGGCGAGTGTCAGGCGGGGCTGCGAGCGAGTGCAGGCGCTGAGCAGGGACTACGGTTCCCAGGAGCGCCTGCCAGCCCCAATTGTGAACACCTGGGCCGCTCTCCCTGTCTGCTCCTCCCCTTCCCCTACAGATAAAGTGACACTGCCATTACCGCTGCGCGGAAGCGCCGGGAGAAGCCCGGGACAAGGGCGGGGCCGTCTGTGGCCGTCCGGGGCCGAAGGAGGCCGGGCTGGGCCACATCCCTAACACTTTATTTGTACATCCCACTCCGTCCAAGGTGATGTCCTCGCCAGCACCCTGTGAAACTCCATCAAGGGAGGGGGGTAGCAATACAGGGACGCTGGATAACTATTTTAAATCTGCTAAAGGCGACGGGGCCAAAGAAAACTCTCTTGAGAGACGTAGGGCGGAGCGACGGCGTTCCATCGAATCCATGAAGAGTAGGTCCTTGACAGATATCACCCCGTACCCTATCTCGCAGGAGGAAGGTACGCCCCCCAATAGCTTAAATCCCCCACCCCTTGAGGATTTCCCTCTTTTACTCCGGGAAATTCCAAGCACCCTCGGTGTGGAGCCTACAAAGATTACAGATTCAACTCCTCCCATATCAGGCACTACCCTAGTGAATTTGGTCACTCAAACTCCCGTTTTTAATACAAACAAGAAGAGTAAGCCAAAAGCAGTTGTTGTGGTGGAATTGCATAGGCCTCCACCTAGCAAATGTTGTAGGAAGTCATTGGGGGGGAATGGGAAAACTAAACTTTCTCACTTAGATTTTGGGAAAAAACATACTAACGTATTCCAATTTGGAAAGGATAGTGAGACCGCGCTTACTGTTGTCCCCTCTAAGGTCCCAAGTCCTAACATAGCTAGCATCAACAGTGATCTAGTGGCCAACACATCCAATATAAATCCCCCGTCCATATCATTGGGGAGTATAGAATTCCTATTTCGTTCCCTTCTCCAGCCCATCAGTGATAGCTTGAAAAAAGTAGAGATTAGGCTCACTCTACTAGAGACATCTCTTACTACCTTGAATACCTTAGTTAGTAAGCAATCTAAAAATGTGGGATCCCATTCCCCTGATGGAAACCCACCTAAACTAGGAGCCTCACAGGGTGTTAACAAACTCCCCCCTCTGAGCACATCTATTGCCCCCCCCTTGCAGCCACTAATGGCTATTCCAGCCCAGGCACCGCGTAATATGCTAGCCAGTAGGCCCTCACAACCAACAGTCGCTGCCCCTCAAAATTCCCAGATAGGGACGAATGATGGCCACCAAGAAGCTGGCAGCGCCCTAGCATCTTCCCCTGGTCGGCCAGTCCCAAGACCACGGAGACCAGATCTCCCGCCAGAAGCTAACAGTTTAACGGTGGTACTTGGAGGAGCCCCCCATCTAAGAACAGGAGAATATGAAGACTACCAATCCCTAAAAAAAAAGGTGATTAAATGGTTGAATTGGAACCGACCCCTACCATCACATTTTAATAATGAGATTATTATGGTTAGGAGGGTCCCTTGGCTAGGGAGGACAAGAAAAACAATAATTGGGGACTGTATTTTGGTAACTTTTAAAGATCCGGGCACTGTCCTGCATATCTGTGAAGGTGTTAATCGTTCACTTGATTCTACCATTCAGACCCTTCCAGTATCCTTTTTCTTCCCTCCAATTCGCATGCACAATGCTCCATTGCACGATGGATGGACAAGGGTGGAACATAGGCGCAGACCCAAGGATTTTGCACAACGCCCTATTCCTCAATTGCCAGACACACCCTATTTCCACTTCAACCGTTTTAATTGCTTGAATAGCTTGGATGGGGTTGATTGACTCTCCGTATATAACCCAGTGCCCCGGGACAATGGCTCTTGTACATTCTCTGAGCCACTTTCCGCGATAGTTGGTCAAACTCTTGGACCATCAAGGGGCTCAGCGACTCCGGATAATGCTATTACAGGACTTTTTGATATATCCGGCCATAATGTGGATAATGTTGCTATTGTATCTGGAATACTGAATGAGCCAGTGCTTGTGGACAACGGCCCTTCTAGACTTCTTGAGTCACCTGCCCTTGCTGTTGGTAAAGTGCCAGAATTTTTGATTGATACAGTGTCTGAAACCATCCCCTCTAACCGCTCTGGCACTGTAACTAACACCCCCGAACACTTGAGGTTAATTTGCTGGAATGTTGCTGGACTGGCCAATAAATTGGGTGACCCGGACTGGGCAAATTACATCGAGACTGGAGACGTATGCATGTTCCAGGAAACCTGGGCCAGAGAGGATCACGGTCACCAAGGCTACATGTCATTTTCCATTCCAGCTAGGTGGGAAGGCAAAGGTCGTCCATCAGGGGGGCTTACGACCTGGGTCGCATCTCATTTGGGCTGTGTGGCATCACGGCTGTTGACTAACTCTGAAGACATTCTTGTGGTTTCATTATCCTGGCCTAACCAAGCCAAACTTATTTTAATTAACATTTATTCTAGGCCAGTTGGAATAGCTAAGGAATCACCGACTATAGATGAACTCTCGAATTATATATCTGAACTACCGAGTGATTCATTCTATGTGGTAGGAGGGGATTTTAACTCCCACTTTGAGCCACTACCCGGTCTTCAGGAGGGGTTTTCATCGGAAGAAGAGGTCAGATGGGCAGTGCCTCCAGTGGAAGGTCCCCCCCCGAAGGCTTGGACCCCACTAGCACTACAAATTACAGCCCTTACCCTAAAGTTTGGAATCAGAGCATGCAACGGGCGACTGAAATCTGACATCCCCAGTAAAACCACCTATAATAGACTGGGAAGGGAGTCCCGCCTGGATTATGTCCTGGTCCAAATAGTGAAGTGGCCAATAGTTCAGGACTTTAGGGTGATGGAGAGGTACGATAGTGATCACAACCCGTTGAGCTTGATTTTATCCATCCTGGTCCACAAGCTCTCGGGATCAATGCGGAAGGGAACAAACCTCCTCTTCTCCTGGATAATAGCAGGAGAAGGATTAGGTGGGAGCACTTGGTTACAAGCAAGAACAAACTCCCAATGCTCTACGATGGGATAACTCCCATCTTGGAAACTGTGGGGAGTTTGGTTACCGAGGCAAACAATAAAGACTCCCAGGCCAAATTGTACAAGGCTCATGAGGACCTTATAAAAGCTGCGGCCCCCCATCTCTCCTGCAGTCCACGAAAGCCAAGAGAGGGGCGGCAAGGCAAACTAACATGGTATAATCAAGCTTGTAGAAGGGCAAAAGCAGAACTCCTTAGACTAATTAAAGAGGGCCTAGGGGGGGATAGCTTAAAACTTAGTAGGCGAGCCTACAAGAAACTTGTTGCCCACGCTAAGGCCGAATGGGAGGAAAAACAGTGGGAGGAACTTACCAAGGCACTAGCGATTCAAAACCACCGTCTGTTTTGGAGGACAGTGAGCGGGGGGTCGGGGAATTTACAATCGGCACTAGAGCCCAACATTGCTCCAGAGGTGTGGCAGGCACACTTCCAGTCCTTATACAGCTCTGAGTCAGGAGAATCTCTTGCTGTAACTGAGGCGGGTTGGCCGGGCTATGAGGGGGAGCCTATAACGCTGGGTGAGGTCTCTGCTGCCATATCAGCTCTGGCTTCAGGAAAGGCGCCGGGACTGGATGGCTTACCAGGAGATATGTTTAAGCAAGAGCCCACTGTTTGGGCGCCCTACCTCACTGCCCTTTTCAATGGAGTCCTTGATGGTATGGAAATCCCTAGTACTTGGCTGGGGGCGGAGGTGGTCCCCATCTTTAAAAAGGGCTCACCTCTGCTCCCATCCAATTATAGACCCATCAGTTTAATAGACGTAGCGCAGAAGCTGTTTGGGAGGGTCTTGCTGAATCGGCTACAGGATTGGATGGAGGAGGTGGGTGCCCTTAGCCACTATCAGGCAGGATTTAGGAGGGGGGTATCCACAGTGGACCAGGTTTTCAGATTGAACCTCATCTACTGGAGGGCAGCAAAATTCGAGGGCGGTAGTTTGTACACAATTTTTGTGGACTTACGGGCCGCCTTTGATTTGGTGCCTAGGGGGAAACTCTGGAGTGTTTTGGCAGAGATGGGCGTCCCCCCGGATATCCTATTAATCTTACAGAGGCTCCACCACAATAACTATGCCCGAGTGAGGTGTGGGCGTTCGGGGGAACTGACCGATAGATTCCCCGTTGGCCGGGGGGTAAGACAGGGCTGTGTGCTGGCACCGACCCTGTTTTGCCTCTTCGTCAACGGGGTAATCGCTCACCTAAATGCCACCGATAATACTGACGCCCCCAAACTGAATGGCAGCAGGGTGCCCGCAATTATGTTTGCGGACGACACCCTGCTGCTATCCAAAACCCCTATTGGGATACAGAGGATCCTTGATTCTTTTGTAGCCTTCTGCACCGACAGGGGGCTAGAAATCAATGCGACAAAAACCAAATTCATGGTTTTGAACCCGAGTCAAAAATTGCGGCCAAATCCGCAATTGGGAGCTGTGCGACTTGAGAGAGTTTCCACCTTTGAATATCTTGGTGTGACTCTCAACGAAACCATGTCTTGGGGATCCCACCAGACTAGGGCAAACCTCAAGCTCATACAAACAACTGGGGGTATCGCCCGGATGATGACTGGTTCATCATATCGTCCATTGGGGGCACTAATCCAGATATATAAGACCCAGGCTAGGGGAGCGATCATGTATGGGGCGGAACTGTGGGGTCATATCCCCTGCCGGAATCTGTCACTAACGGAAAATAAGTTCATAAGACGGATAGCTGCACTACCGCCCAGTACCCCGCTCCTCCCCTTGAGGCTTGATCTGGGCCTACGACCTCTAGCCGATGAAATAAGTTTGAGACCCATAGCTTTTTGGCGTAGGTTGTGGAGCAGTAACGATCTGGCAGAATATAGGGCGGAATTGGTCGAATTTTTGAACCACCCAAAAGCGCTTAACATCCCCTGGGTCAAAAGCATCCAAGCCACTTGTATGGAACTAGGGCTCCATGACTTATGGACAGATCCGGCGAATGCAGTATTAAACATCTCCAAAAGGTCCCTGGCCAACACATATCATGAACAAAAATTAGCTAGGGCCCGAGTAACACAGGCAGAAGGGTCCCTATCTTCTGTGTTTTTGCAAACCAAGGACCTATATAGGTTTGAGAAGGTATTGGATCCTATCTCCCCCGTATTTGCCAGGAAGCTGTTTTTCCAATGGAGATACGGCACACTGCCCTTTCGTTCTTTTACAAGTACTTGGGCCCCTTGCTCCACCACAAAGCAGTGTCCGGCCTGTGATGCCATGGAGGAAACCGACCTCCATGTGGCCTTTTTCTGTCCAGCCTACAAGGCAGCCAGAAAATACTGGCTCCTGCCACTGATAAGGAATATGGGCTGTAGGGAATATGCACCAATGTATAGGATTTTAAAATCTGATCTCTCTGGCCCAACTGTTTTTGCTTTAACAAAATTTTTTATTAAGGTTTGGTACACGCGCAATCGCATTTTAAAAATGTTGGGTCCTTCTTAAAATTTCAGATGTATAGTTTTTAAAGTACTTTTCTACATACATTTCAATGGTTTTATTCTTGTATGAATTGATTTATCTGTGATGTATACGTGTACTGTTTATCTTTTAGGGCCAAATGGCCGAAATAAAGATTGGAAATTGAATTGAATTGAAAATTTCATAATTTGGGGGAGAAAATAAAAACATGGTAGAATTACTAGCCCTAGTAAGGTAATTAAAGCTGCAGTGCGATCATTAGTAATGGCAGCAATAGCAGCTTTTTTTTTAGCATTGTCAGTAGATAGTCCAGAGGTGGAGGGTGCATTACGGATACAATGTGATTTTCATAAGGCGTAGTAATACTATTTGTAAGCAGACCACCCTTGAATGAAGGAGTGGAACCAACCAACCGACAGAGCGCACAGCAGCGTCCTCAGCTTTCCCAGTGCCGAAAAGGGTGAGAAAGACAAGCCACCTAGACTGAGAAGTGAAGTAGCCGGGTTTTAAAAGCTTTACGGATTGCCAGATGTTTGGTGAGGCAGAGTAAAGAATCAGGAATGGAAGTCCGCATGTTACTAATTACAAAGGAGAAACATTTGCCGAAACCCTGATCTGGCTTTAGGAACGACCCAACGATAGGATTGAGCAGAACACACAATTCAGGCAGGAGAGTGCAGACAAAAGCCTTTGGCACATAAACACAGGGCCAACCTGATAAAGGGCCTCGTGGCAGACGCAGAGACTTTAATAAAGGACCTGCTGCTGTAGGAGAAGACAGTGCAAGGAAGCAAGATGGGGACAGATAAGATTTCTAAGATTACTCTGGCTGCTATGTTTTGAATGTGCGGCAAATGAAAAAAATCTCACAAGAAAGAATGTGAAAACATTTTGAGGACTAGATACAGAACACACAAATAAGCATTGCCTCATCCTCTACTTTCTAAACTTCACGCTTTGTGGTGCTAATCCTCAAAATGAGGCTACACTTACCATACTGAACAGAAAATATGCAATTGTGCAGCACACATAACAAGCATTTGCAATGCAACAGGTCTCGCATTTCTAAAACTTTGACCTACTGGCATTGTAACTGACAACGCCTTCTATTATTGCAGGTTTTTCAAACAGATAATAAATAAAAAGCATTGTCAGTTACAATGCCAATAGCTCATAGTCTCACAATTGCGAAACCTATTGCATTGCAAATGCTTGTGCTTGCTTGCACCGTGGCCAATGGCATCCATGCGACACTACTGGTGCCAACTGCTTAACGGGGTGACACCAGTGCACGACCGAACCCAAATTGAGCGTCTGGAGGTGGATATATACAGTTTGACATTGCACCGGTGGTAGACCAACTACATTTAACATATATGGCCAGGAAGGGTCACATACAGTGTACTAGCACACACCACGCTTTGTACCAGGAAGGACAAGCCACAGACCACATTTGGTAAACATCACCAATATGACAACTGAGCACACACTCAACATCTATGCAAGGCCCTCAGTAGGGTCAGGCTGGTAGCGGTAACACGATTCTGTAATGTAACTATTACCGAAAGCTTATTTATATGAGAAAGAACTTGCATGTTTATAAAGGTGTAGAGTTAGCACTGGTTTTTGGCGTGTGCCGAAAGCCATGCAAGATTTGTGCAGGGAATGGTATTACCACATTCCTTGAAGAGGTAATACCACTTTCCCTGTATTTAAACTACAAAGTGTTTTTAAACTTATCCATTATATTCTGGATGTGAGCCCAAGAGAACTATGTGCACCGAGTGCCTGTTAAGCAATTCTCTTCTACTCCAAGAAGCACTTGAATTGTGCAAACTGTACCTATCAAACTTCAGTGCACACCCAGAACAGAGATATCTATCCTACAGTTCATCTCCTAGGGAGCGCCTCTAGGCGCTTTTGAAAGTTAATGAATGTCACCACGGCTTGTTTTATCGACCTCGAGTGAATGAAGACTGAGTGGAACCTCAAGGCCTCGAACCAGTCCACTAGGCCGCCAGATCGGTCCATGCTCCCCGAAAATATGCACACAAGCGTAGGACAGATGGCTCCGTAAAGTATGTCTTAGCACAACTTGCCCTCACCAATCACCTGTCACTTCTCAGGGCCAGTGGACTTTCAAGGCTACAGATAGCATCTGCCATGTGCCTTAGAGGAACATTTATCTTTTAAAAATGTATATGAAAAATAATTATAGGTCCATAATTCACCACTGAGAGAACATACATTTTTGATATTTTTTTCGCTGCACAGGCACACGCGAGCACCATCTTTACCAGACTAAACTATGGGTGGGCCGATAGTTAGGCAGTCCGGGGCTGGAGTGTTACCATTCTAGAATGGCCCCTTACTTGCCAACTGATGGAGAATTGTTGGGTGGTCTCACTACTACTCGCTGGCCTTGTAATTCATGCTCTAACACAAATGAACACTAAATAGCTTTTTATTCACCGTCTCAGCAAGAGGGCAACAATTGAATAAGCAGAGTGTGAACCCTTCAGTGAGCAGCACCAGTGTAAGTTCTGGATGACTTGAGTATTGTTGCTCATATTTTAACAGATTCGTAACGATTTCACATACATCTTTTTAGTAGGTAAGATTTGCTGTTTTTATTTTCTTATCTCTGATGCATTTTACTTGTTTCTTTTAATTCCTGCATAAACCATAGAGCCAACTCGGCACAAGCGAGTTATTATGTGGTCAGAAGGGAGGGGCACTAGATGACAAAATGTGGACTACCGCCACATTACACAAGCGTGCCTGAGCCTCTGTGCCTTGTGGTAAACTACAGCTGTTCTTGAAGTGCTCAGAACTGCTTCTTCATTCAATGTAAGCCATCGCTTCACTCCAATGAGAGCACCTGAGCATCCTGAAATTGATGACCTTTGCACAATAAAAGTGTTTACATACCTCAAGCTTCTTTTTCTGCTCCATAACCTTCTGTAGGATTTCCTTCCGTTTCCTGCTAAATGGTTTCTTCAATGAAATGTTCTTAATTGCTTGTTTCTTTGCTGGTTTTTTGGAGAGCAGAACTAGAGCACAGCTTGTAGCTACTCCTTTCCGTCTTTCGTCATATTTCAGCTACTGGTGCGGGCACTGCATCATTGAGGCACACAGCCCTGGACAAATATGGGAAATAACTGGTGCAAATTGAAATTATACTGTTTTTGTGCATGCTATTTAAAAAACAAAAATACGCTATTCCCTCAAAGTTATTACCAGCAAAATACTGGTAAGTACGTGTGAGTGAAAACCGTGAGTGTAGTTTCAACAAAGCTCTAAAATAGCACTGGAAACAAAGAAAACAAGTGGAAGCAAGTTACGGTACCATAAAGCGGGTTTGGGCTTTCATTTAATGTTCTTCCCAAAATGTGCTCCAGGCAACATGGTAATCTCTCTGTTCTCTCTGTACGCCGTGTTTGTGCTGCACATTTAGAGGCTTGACAATAAAATGCAAGTTGGGGCTGAGCAACACCATCGCTGCCATACCAAAATACTTAAAAGGACTGTAAGAACGGGCGGTGCAAGGAAAACAAACTGCGAGGGGCGGAAGGACGGAGACAATGTAAATAAAAAAATTAAAATGAAAAGAAGCGGGACAGGTAAATTACAACAAACTGGTGTCCAGCACCATAGCATTTACATTGGAAATGCTGTGCTTCTGTCAGAAGGTGGTCGGAAAGCGCAAACATTTAATAGAACGAGAGAGATCAACCCTGCCTTGTGATATAATGGCCCTAAAAATAGGATCCAAACAGTATGTACGGGGTGATTTATCTAAGAGCTAGCATTGCACATAACAAGAACCAGGGTCAATCCAAATTAACTCCAAACAGTTTTTTACATAAAAGATACATATATATTTTTATTTTTTTTGTGTGTTCTTTAGATTGATATAGCAAAAAGATACAACAATACATTACATGTTAGATCCACATAATATTTTTTTGAAACATCAACAATATACACCAATAAGAGAAAGATAAAAAAAGGAAGGAAAATTCATCCTATATTGTCACCTACCCAGTAACATATCACACTACATTCACACTCTCATACTTACAAAATCTAATTCATTCAACCCAATGTTCTTTCAATCGACTTTCATTCCTTCATATAATCCTGGTATATGCAACACAGAGATCATAAATTCATTGCATAAATCAGAATATTATTCCAGGTGGCAGATGGTATATACAAGGATCCTGGTGGATATAGGACCGTATGCCGTACTCCTGGAAGTAAGGCGCATACTTCCAGGAGTACGGCATACGGTCCTATATCCACCAGGATCCTTGTATATACCATCTGCCACCTGGAATAATATTCTGATTTATGCAATGAATTTATGATCTCTGTGTTGCATATACCAGGATTATATGAAGGAATGAAAGTCGATTGAAAAAACATTGGGTTGAATGAATTAGATTTTGTAAGTATGAGAGTGTGAATGTAGTGTGATATGTTACTGGGTAGGTGACAATATAGGATGAATTTTCCTTCCTTTTTTTATCTTTCTCTTATTGGTGTATATTGTTGATGTTTCAAAAAAATATTATGTGGATCTAACATGTAATGTATTGTTGTATCTTTTTGCTATATCAATCTAAAGAACACACAAAAAAAAAAATATATATATGTATCTTTTATGTAAAAAACTGTTTGGAGTATATTTGGATTGACCCTGGTTCTTGTTATGTGCAATGCTAGCTCTTAGATAAATCACCCCGTACATACTGTTTGGATCCTATTTTTAGGGCCATTATATCACAAGGCAGGGTTGAACTCTCTCGTTCTATTAAAAGTTTTTTTCCCCCTACAGCCTGCCTATATCCTTAAAGCCCACTGGGGAACCCCCTTCTTTTACGGAAAGCGCAAACAGCAAGGGTCCTGACCAAAAGCAACGTTTAAAAAAAAAGAGACACCAGAAAGAAACCAGGTCACATGCGGTCTCCCCAAAGTTAAAGTAGCAACAGTTTCTTATTTCTACTGCTAATTGTTTTCAGAGCAGTCTAGGATCTATCAGCCTGATTAATCAAAGACCCGTTTTGCGAGTCTTTAATAGCGATTCATAAGGAATCGCTATTAAGGACTTGCAAAAAGGGATTCATGTAGGAATTGCAAAAAATATTGCGATTCCTACATGTTCCTTATTTGCGAGTAGCAAATTGCTAATCGCAAATAAGGAATAACTCCCCATGCATTCCTATGGGCCTACAGGCCCATAGGAATGAATGGGGAGTTATTCCTTATTTCCGATTAGCAATTAGCTACTCGCAAATAAGGATGCGATTTGAAGGGTGCAGGGGTGTCCAAAGGACACCCTGTAGCACCCCTGAAATGTAATCTACATTGGTGTTACGCACACACATGTCCAAAGGACATGTGTGTGTGTAACATGCAACTTAGAAAAATGCATTTAAATGCATTTTTCTAAGTCTCGTTTTGCGAGTCTTTAATAGCGATTCATAAGGAATCGCTATTAAGGACTTGCAAAACGGGATTCATGTAGGAATTGCAAAAAATATTGCGATTCCTACATGTTCCTTATTTGCGAGTAGCAAATTGCTAATCGCAAATAAGGAATAACTCCCCATGCATTCCTATGGGCCTACAGGCCCATAGGAATGAATGGGGAGTTATTCCTTATTTCCGATTAGCAATTAGCTACTCGCAAATAAGGATGCGATTTCAAGGGTGCAGGGGTGTCCAAAGGACACCCTGTAGCACCCCTGAAATGTAATCTACATTGGTGTTACGCACACACATGTCCAAAGGACATGTGTGTGTGTAACATGCAACTTAGAAAAATGCATTTAAATGCATTTTTCTAAGTCTGACCTCTCGGTAAATAGCGGGCCAAAATTGTGATTTCGCAATTTTAAAATGATTCATGAATTGCATTTAAGGAATCTCAAATAGAGATTCCTTAAATGCAATTCTTCGCAAATGTGCGAATTCTTTAATAGCGAATTTTGCATTTGGGATGATGAATCCCAAATGCAAAAATTGCACTCGCAAAAGGCAAGATTCTGATGGGTAGATGCATCATTGTTGCCGTTTGCGATTCCTAAATTGCGAAAATTAAGGAATCGCAATTTAGAAGTCGCAAACGGCAATGCATGAACAATTCGCATTTATTTTTGCGATTCGGTATTTTTCCTTAATTGCGATTCACAATTTGCGAATCGCAATTAAGGAAAACCCTTCCCATTCATTCCTATGGGCCAAAAGGCCCATGGGAATGAATGGGAAGGCAATAGAATTTTGCGAATTTCAAATTGCGATTCGCAAAATTTGAATGCAATTTCAAGGGTGCAGGGGGGGTCCAAAGAACCCCTCCCTACACCCATGAAATGTAACTTTAAATGCAATTTACACACACACATGCCCCAAGGGCATGTGTGTGTGTAAATTTAAACTTCCAAAAATGCAAACTGTGCATATTTGATAGTTTTCTGTAAATTAGCATGAAGTTCAATTTCATGCTATTTTACCCCTTCCAAATTGCGAATTCGCAATTCAAAAATAATCATGCATTGCATTTAAGAAATCTCAAATTGCGATTTCTTAAATGCAATCGCAATTTTAGAAATCGCAACATGGTTGCGATTCCTAAAATTGCGAAATGCATGATGCATTCCAAATTAGTCAATTGCATTCGCAAACGGCCGAAAAATGCGATTCGCACCGTTTGCGAATGCAATTCTGTTTGATGCATCTAGGCATAGAATTTTGCCCTTTGCGAGTGCAATTTAGCTTGATGAATCAGGCTGCATGGGCCATATGTAGGAAGCCTAATTGCGCTCGCAAATGATGAAATTCGCAGAATTTCAGCATTTGCGATCGAAATTAGGGCAGTGTGCTATGTAGCACACAAAAACCCACATGCAAAATAAGGAATCCCAAAATTTGCGATTCCTTATTTAGGATTCCAACTTGATGTGGGATCCTTTTTGTGTGGTCTTTTCATTTTATTAGTGTTTGAAGTGTTGCACAAACACTTTACACTTTGCCTCTAAATTAAGCCTGACAGCTCTGTGCCAAGTTACCAGAGGGTTGAGAATAGGTTCTTTTAGCGTTGCTTGTGCCTCACCCTGACAAGGATTGTGGTTGCTGATTGACCAGGGCTCAACCCAAGTCAACCAACAACCCGATTTCTTACAGAATTCTGTTTTTGTACATGGTTCTACCCACTTTTTTAATTGAATTTGCTGCTTGACAACTTTAGTGCATTCAGTTAATGCTGGTTGGCATGCTTGGTTCTTGCTGCAATGTAGATTTACACCACTTACTTGAGTTATGTTTAAGGCATGGCTTCTGGTCTGCCACTGAAGTGTTCAATTTATGTAGTTAGAAAACAGGAGTTCCCACATGTCAAAGTAAACAGTTTCCACATGTGTAAAGGCCTACTTTAAACACTGGCAAGGACAACTGTAACATGTGCTTTGAAGAACACACAAGGTACACCAAAATTGATGGGTGGAATGCTTGAATTAATGTCAGTCACTGATAATTATGTTGGGTCGCACTCCAGTCCATTGTTTTTTTTCCACCATATAACTCAGACATGAACTAGCCACATATAAATCAGTCCTGAGTCTGCTCCAATAGGAACAATTAAGCCCGACTTGCAAGGTGAGGCTGTCTATGAACAGGAACGCAACCCGAGACCATTTCCATCCTATTTGGACCTCTTCAGTCGGGTGTAGCTTGAGTCTATGGCACAGTAAGAATGGGTGCCACATTTGGGCACAGCTATTGCACATAGGGCATCACACTGAGGTACACAACAAAAACTGATGGTGAAATGTATCTCAACAAACGATAATTACTCTGAGACATCGTCCAGTCATTTGTTCCTTGCCCACCATGCTACCCTAGACACCATAGACAGGAAACAGCAATATAAATAGGAGTGTTGATCCTGCTCCAATAGGAAGAGTCCAGCCTGAACTGCCAGGCCAAACTTCCTCTGAATGGCAACAAAAGCAATCGAAGATCACTTTCAGCCTATTTGGACTTATTCAAAGATTATTCAGGTGTAGCTTGAGTCATATGCCACAGTTAGCATGGGACCTACATGATAGGTCAAAAGCTTGAATTAATTTCAGCCATTCGTATTTTACTCTGGGCCACATTTCATTCCATCGATCTTTTGTCCACAATGCAACTTCAGACAGGAGCCAGCCATATGCAAATCAGTCTTGATCCTGTTTCAAGACCCTATGGAGAAGAATTAAAAGAATGACCATGAGGGCTCCAAACTATAAACTAAGGCAGGGAGGCACACATATTTCAGGGCGGGGGGGTGGGTCGTTGCTCATCCAGAGGAAAGAGAATCTATGAGAAAAGTCAGTGCTTTGATTGTCAACAGCCAGGATATGCAACATTCTTCATTTAGGCCACCGCTAGTGGGAATACCTCAGTGATAGCTAAAGTGGCTCTGGGCAGGCAGATTCCAAAAGCGAATGAGACAACAAGGCCTGCTGTACCGTTTGATGTGAAAAGGACCCTGAGAATAAGATGGAAGTTCGTGAGGGTGCCAGAAGGTACAAGGTCCATGTGACTGCACTGCAGGATGGACACCGGTGCAGCGCAACTGCAGCTTTCACCAGAGCAGTGCGTAGAGGGTCAGATCTACAGTATAAGGCACAGCTTTCCAAACTGTGTGGCGCGACATATTACTGTGTCGCGACCCATATATAGGTGTGTCACGAGATGTGATGAGATGACGTCTGCCGGCAATCGGCAAAGTCGAGCTGCAGGTTCTCTTAGAAGGGGTGAAACAACAACATAGCTCTATTAACATGCACAATGTCTTTAAAGACCTGTGAAGTGCTCGGGTGCGGCTGTGAGCGGTCCCGGGCTACCACACACGACGGGGGGGGGGGGCTGAAGCCTTTGATGCCAATGAGTGTTACGCGCCTGCTGATACAGTGTATCAACTATAACGCAACACGAAAACAGCTGGTCTGACAGACTTTTTCATGCCGTGGTTTCATCCTTGCTTGCTATTTCAGATGTTTTAACCCCTGATGGACTGCAGGGAATGAAAGATTGCCTAAAAGAGGCTGGGCTTCAGATGACATCTGCATAAGTATGATTGGGGAGGAGGGAGAAAGGGGGGTCCTCAAGGAGTAATTCTAAGAAAGTAATTACGTTGATAAATAATGGTAGAAAATATCCTTTACGCTTTACCATGCAGCTTTTGCCAAACTTGTTTTGTTGAGCAAACTAGAACCAAAGGTATCGGAGCGCTTTACATGAGCACCAGTTGTGTTACAGACGGACACTTGCATTTCTGTGTGTGTGGGTGTGTGTGGGTGTGTGTGGAGTTGTGTGTGTGGGGGGTTGTGTGGGTGTGTGTGTGGGGTGTGTGTGGGGGGGGTGTGTGGGGGGGTGTGTGGGGGTGTGTGGGGTGTGTGGGGTGTGTGTGTGTGTGTATGTGAGGTGTGTGTGTGTGGGGTGTGTGTGTAGGGGTGTGTGTGGGGTGTGTGGGGTTGTGTGTGTGGGGGGGTTGTGTGTGGGGTGTGTGGGGTGGTGTGACTGTGGGGTGGTGTGTGTGGGGTTGTGTGTGTGGGGTTGTGTGTGTGGGGTTGTGTGTGGGGTGGGGTGTGTGTGTGTGGGGTGTGAGGCCCGAACCCACCATAGGTGGTTCGTGCTCGCTCGCTGCGCTTCCTCACGTTACTGTGTCCCTGAATTTTTTTTCACAAACCAACATGAAAAGTTTGGAAAGCTGTGGTATAAGGTATATTCATAATAAAGGGAAAAACAGTAAATGGGCATGGAACCCCTGTAGCTGGCCTTTCACGTACAAGTACCAGCATCCAAAATGCAGAAACTTGTGAAAAACTAAGAATACTGGATGGCTCTAGGGCCTGATAGGCCTTTTACACTACCAGACATTTCACTAGTGGGCTAGTACCTCTGTCACTTTTCCCAGGTCCCAGCGATATATTTAATTTCAGCAGGCACAAGGAGGCTTTAAGAGAGAAAGAGAGAGAGAGAGAGAGAGGGGACTAAGGCAGAGAGAAAGGGATCACAGGGAAAAGAGAAGTGAGGAAGAGAAAATGGATAGGTGTAAAGAGAGAGATTTTGCAAGGAGACAAAGGGGCTGATTTGAGTATTTTTTGGCAGGGCTACTTTTGGATTCTCAGTCCAGTCCTGGGTGACTCAGAATAATGCACGTAGCAAGCTAGCATGGGCACACACACGATGCCTCGACAATGAAACCACTTATTACAAGGAAACCCTGAAGCGTTGAAAAAGGCTTATACATGCATTGTCAGGAAGGAAGTGTAACAAGTATACCACGAAGAGAATGAACCAAAATCTTACTTGGCAGCATTTAGTATAGGAAAGTAGCAAGCAATATGAGAGTAAAGCGTTCCACTGTACCACGGAATTAATTTTATTTGTTAACTTCACACTCTTGCTCCTTCCCAACTTTGGCCTCTCTGTCTCGCTCCTACTCTAGGAATTAAATTCACTTGAAAAACTTAAACTGCTGCTCTTCTTCAACATAATATATTGCACTTGAACTCCTAAGGCTTTATGGATTAAGGCCCTTAAATCTGCCCGCTGCGCACTTCCTGTGTATATTAGGTGTAATTTCATTTAGGCCATCAATCATACACACCCTTTTTGAGGCACAGCCCCTAATGCAATATGCCTTTATGTCCTTGCTCAATTCCTGAGTTGCAGAATTCCTGCAGCACTTTTCCTAAAACCAGAGGCCATAACAGCATTTAGATCACAAGTCACACAACATACAATAATCTGCCCTACCAAGGGGTGCCATTTCTTCGTCCTTCTGTTTTGGGCCTTGAGTCCTCAGAACCCTCTCAACATGCTTCATCTACAATCCCTCTCAAATCACCTAATCAAATTTGTCTCAAATTGCACCATTATCGCCTAACCCCAAACTCACCAAAATATGCCATGAAGAAGTTTGAACACAAGTTACTCAGAGAAGTCCCTGAAACTCTGATCAGTATCATTGCACATGGAAAGGATCCATTAAGACCAGCCTCCTACTTTTCACTCATTACAGTGACTGCTTCATTATCAATCTGCAGCAGAAGATGAACATTTACTTGATCACCAGTATCCCCTATGGTAGAAAGCTGAAGGTTTCTTCTGCATCTCATGTTAGTGGAAACCTCCCTATCTTTAAAAATGGCACGTGTGAGAAAGCAGATTAATAGTTGTGTGGTTTGGAGTCCACCACAAGTAATAATGTCACTATCCTTGTTAGGTCCAGCAAAGGATTCAGTAATTCATACATGACCCCAACCCCTGGTAGCTATGTCAAAGAGCAGACAGGCTTGGCATAAGAAAATGTGTAAAGTACAAAACAGTTAAGAAGTCAAAAGCACAAAAATATGCTGCTCCAGTTTGTAAAACTAAAAAATATTCCAATAAACAAAATGACATTAAAAAAATCTAAATCCAATAAGGGGAAGCAGAAGCATAATTTTTTAAATGTTAAAAAATAGTGCCAAAAAGCACAAAGCGCCAACCATGGGCAGCTGGTCATGCTAGACTGGGGCAAGTTGAAGCTTACTGAGGTCAATTGCCTAATATTATTATTATTATTTATATTTATTAGGCGCAAAACGGATCATCCCCACTGGGTTCTCTTGGCATCACAATATTTTTTTTTTTTTTTTTTTTTTTTTGGGTGTAAGTAGTTTATTCACACTGAGCATATATGAAAATACATTACAAGTGAGTCGCCTACAACCAGTGGTGGCCGGCTACAGTTGTTCTTGCCCAATCGGGCCCTCTCTGTTATGTACACAGCCCATCAGCCGACATCCATAGGCCCGGCGGCGTTTTACATCATCGTCATGTTCACTTTCCAATTCAGTGCTCCAGCTATGTATATTCTTGCCTGTGTTCACACATTTTTTGGTTACTTATTCTTCCAACTATAAACTGGATGGCGTCACTCCTAAATTAACCCGGAGTGTCCATCAACAACGTATACTCTGTGTCACAGCATCCTCCCTCCCTTCCCATACCACAGTATTCTCATACACCCGTTGACCACACTTCACGTAGCATTTCTAATCGTTCGCATTCATCCCCTCTTCATTGCCCCGTTCCAATAAGTAGGTTCTGAGGTATTCCCAATAGTCTTTGGGTCTCGATCTAGCTGGTAGTTCCTCCTCATAGGTGTTCAGAGTGTCGCGACAGTACACCATATCTTCTAACCAACTCTTAACCTCTGGTCCTTTTGTACTGTTCCAGTGTAGTGAAACCCTTCTTTTCGCCAGCAACAACGCCACTGCACAAAACTTTCGCCTCGTCGCCCTCAATGTTGGTTCAATACCCAAGAGACACATCCTGGCATCGCATATTAAAGCAGATTCTAACATGACATTCAGCGTTTGCACCACCCGTACCCAGTAGCCCGCCACCTTTCGACAATGCCATGCCAGGTGCATGAAATCTGCCCCCTCCTGCTTACACCTTTTACACTGCGAATCCTCTTGTAACCCATATCTCTGTAGTCTCTGCGGTGTGTAATACATTTGGTGGAGGTATTTGTAGTGTATGATTCGCAGGTTACCGTTGGGTGTCAGCATTTCTGTTAGCATGCATGCCGACGTCCATTCCTCCTCCGCGATGGGTGTCACTAGTCCCTCGCTCCACCTATCTCTAGCTTTGTCTGTGCTACCCCCTATCGCTCCCTGTAAGCTAGTGTATAATTTAGATACCAGGTGCGATGCCGCAGGCGTCGTGAGAAGGAGTTGTAGTGGTGCCAGCGGGGTCGGCTCCTCCGGATGTGTCGGATAGTGCTCCCTAAGCGCTCTCTGGAGTCTATAATAGTTAAAGGTGAATAGTAGGGACGGGTTGCTGATGTATTGCATGTCGTTTAACGTTTGGAAGACCCCATTGAGATACAAGTCTCCCATTTTATCTATGCCCGCCCGCCGTAGCAGATCCATGCCCACCTGTTCTTGTGTCACTGAGATATGTGGGTTGTGTGCCAAAGGCAGAGCTGGAGCATACAGTGGCAGTGCCTTCGCCGCCTTGCCCATCAATCGCCATGCTTCCGTGGTGGTATCCACCGTGTTTATGTCTCTGTCATGCAGCCTGGGGCGTTTATGTAGCAGTATGTTCACCAGTGGTATCGGGTCTGTATCCCCCGCCTCTACCGCCACATGCGTCAGGAAGGGTACTTCGTGATGCCAATAATGTGCGAATTGCGCTTGGGCGCACAGATAATAGAGATAGAGGTCCGGTACCTTGAAACCCCCCTGGGTATATGGAAGTGTCATGGTGCGTAGTTCCAGTCGCGCGTGCTTTCCGGCCCACAGCAGACTAAGAACTAAGGAGTTGATATTGCGAAACACTGCCGCCGGCGGCTTTATTGGAATGTTGTTAAATAAATACAAAAATTTGGGCAGTATCACCATCTTCACGATTGCAGTCCTGTCCGCCAGGGATAACGGGAGTTTATTCCACCTTTTTATTTTATCCCCTAGGTCCGCTATCGCTCGCCCATAATTGGTGCGGATAACAAGTTCTGGGTCCCTGTGAAACCACACTCCTAAATATTTTGTGGGTTCCTCCTGCCATTCAAGTGGGTAGTCCAGGGGTATAGGGTGTGTGCTATCCGTCAGGGCTAGTATGAGCGATTTATTCCAATTAATTTGTAAACCGGAGTGGCTCCCAAACCTGATGTACTCCCTCATTAGTGGATTTAGGTTTTGTGCCGGGTTTTTGACATAAAGCACCATGTCATCTGCGTATAACGAGATGTGGATGGGGCGTGATGGCATCTGTATGGCTGAGTAGTGATGGTGCTGTCTTATTTTACATGCCAATGGCTCCAGGATCAATGCAAAGAGCATCGGCGAAAGCGGGCAGCCCTGCCTCGTCCCTCTGCATATCGGGATGGGTGCTGAGACATGTTTGTTTATTCGAATGCGTGCCGACAGATTGGTATACAGCATTGAAATCCAGCCCAGGAATATCGGGGGGAAACCCATGCGTACCAGGACCGCCTGTATGAAGGCCCATCCTATTGTGTCAAATGCCTTGGCAGCGTCAAGTAGCACTGCCACCGCTTTCGTGTCTGGGGATAGGTAATGGGCCAACGCAAAGAGTGTGCGGGTGTTATGTGTGGCGGCCCTGTCAGGTATGAACCCAGATTGGTCCGGCCTGATTAGTAGCGGCATGAGCGGTTTCAGTCTGTCCGCCAGTAGACTGGCTATTATTTTTGTGTCCACGTTCAAAAGGGACAATGGGCGGTATGAGTCACATTTGTCCTCCGCCTTACCCGGCTTTAGGAGCGCAATGAGCAAGGCTTCCCTCATGGAGCCTGGTAGGGCTTGGGCTGCGTGCGCCGCCCCGTATAGCCTCACCAAGTGAGGTGCAAGCAGATCTGCATATTCTTTGTAAAATTCAGCCACGTACCCGTCCGGCCCCGGGGCTTTGTTGTTCGGCAGTCGCTTGATTGTGTCTGTAACCTCCTCGATCGTGACAGGGCGCGCTAGGTACGCTCTGTGCCCGTCTGACAGCCAGGCTAACTCCACATCCTCCATGTATGCTAGCAATTCTGCCTGCGTGGGCGTAGGGCGTGCTTGGTAAAGGGCACCATAATGTGACATAAATTCTTTCATAATCCCCTTGATGTCGTTCACCGTTTCACCCGTGTCCTTACAGATGGCTGTTATATTCTGTGGGGCCCTCCCTGAGCATATCTTGTCTGCCAGTGCCCTACCCGGTCTACCTCCTTCCCCGTAGCGTCTGGCCGTCGCCCGTTTAGTGACGTATTTGAGTTCATCCGCGGCAAACTGCTTGTGTTCTGTTAGAAGGGCGTGTATGTCTCCTAGCACCTTAGTGTCCCCAGTTTGCGTGTATTTGTGTTCCAGTTCCTGTATCGCTGTTTCGCGCGTGCGCAGCTGCCGCCTGATGTCCTTCAGTATGCCTGAGGACGTGCTAATGCATGCCCCCCTGATTGTGGCCTTAAACGCTTCCCACAGGAGGCAGGGGTCATTCGTGGACGGGCCGTTTATTGCGAAGTAATCTACTATTGCCTCGTGTATCGTGGTGGCATACAGTGGGTCCTTCAGAGCTGTCGCGTTGAAACGCCAAGTGAAGGGCGGTGGTTCATATTGAGGGACCTCTATCTGTAGCAAAACTGGATTGTGATCTGACAGTGTCCTGGGCAGATGCGAGATGTGTCGAACCCATGTTAGTGTCTCTCGGGTACCAAGCCAATAATCTAGTCGCGCCCAGCTGTTGTTTGCTGCATTAATGTGTGTTGCAGCGGTGATCCCTACGTTACTCTTCCTCCAAATGTCTGTCAGTTGGAGGTCCTCTATCGCATCCCGTAACATATGTCTGGCATTGCTATGATGTTCCGTGGTGTGTGCAGCCCGGTCTAACTGATCTTGTAGCGTGACATTGAAATCACCTCCCCATAGTATGTGGTCTATATGTGTATCTGCGAGTGTCTGCCAGATTTTCCTGTAAAACCCCGGGTCATCCACATTAGGGCCATACGTGTTCAGTAACAGGAGTCTCTGTCCCCTGACCTTCCCCTCTACCATCACACTTCTGCCCTCTGAGTCCCTGTTCACATTTGTAATGTCAAAGTGCGTTCCCTTACGTACGAGGATGCTAACCCCTCTGGAGTACGTTGAGTAGTTAGAGCTTGTGACTGATTCAGCCCACCGTGCCCCCAGTGTAGATGTGCGTGCGGCATCATGGTGTGTCTCCTGTAAATACACTATGTCCGCATGCAATCTGTCGAAATAAGCAAACATCTGCCTGATCTTTCTCGGGTTCCCCAGTCCCCTTACATTCCACGTGAGCAGGGTTAATGTGTTAACTCTTGACATTGTTATTTATGTTCATCTTGGCGTCTATTTCAATGTGCGGCAGCCGTGTACGGCTCCAAACAGGCAGTAAACAGTGAAGTGCTTGATGCGTGATCCCCGCCGGGTCGGTGAGGCCGCTATTGCATCGTGCACGCTCATGTATGGTCTTGGAGTTTGCCATGCTTCTCAGACACAGAGTGAACGAATCAAACATACCCAGGTCCCCCGTTTCCCCCCCACCCACTTTAGCACCCGAACTTTGCCAAAGCCATCCCTTAACTAACTTAATCTGAACTTGAAAACACATTTTGGGGCGCCCCCACTCGGGGGTATCGCCAGGTTCACACATCTCCATCCACGTAGTGGACGTGGACGGACGCCCATGTCGACATATTATGTCGTGTGTGAAGTTTTTCCACCCTCCACCCACCAAACACCAACAGAAAGTAGGCGTGCGCCATCGAACAATTCCTCCCATCAAGGATTCGATATACCCCAGGGACACTCGGTAGCTGTGGTTCATTCCAGTGCTAGCAACGTGGGCTGGTCCTAGGGCTAGCGTCTGTACCCCCCTTACTACACACTACTGCCATGGGAGCTACTCGGCCCCTTGTTTATGATGTCCCTTCGTGCAGCCATCGGTGGCCCCATGTTCCCCCATTACTCACTGCGAGGACAGACATCTCAGGTCCGCTGTTCCAGTGTTCAAAAAGAAAGGTCTGTGGTAGTGGACCTCCAGGCCAAGTGTTTCGGGGTGAGTCAATGAGCGCCACCCATAGGCCTCTGCATGGTTCCTGGGCCGCTTTCGTGTTCAACAAGGCTTCCTCGCCACCCTACCGTTCATTCCACATCGCTGGTCGGTTCCGCTCTGTTCTGTTCCTTCCGTCGCTTCCCCTGCTGCTTGACGAATTCGTGCGCTGCCTGCACTGATTGCAAGATGACCGGCTTCCCCAGGTTCGTGATTTTAAGTTTGGCCGGGTACAGCATGGCATATTCAAGACCAAGGTCACGCAGTTTCTTCTTCACCGGCGCAAATTCCTTCCGTGCCTGCTGCACTGCCATGGTGTGATCAGGGTAGAATTCCAGCGTGTTACCCTGGTGTGTGATTTTTCCCATGTCTCTGGCGAGTCGGAGGACCGTGTCTCTGTCCCTATAGTTGAGCGTACGCGCTATGATCATTCGTGGAGCGGCCCCTGGTTTCGGAACTGGCGCCAAGGAGCGGTGCGCTCTCTCGATCAGGAACACTGAGGATAGTTTGTCGGCGCCAAAGATTTCTGTTAGGAGGGACTCTATGTACGTTTCCATCCTCCCTGTGTTGGTGGATTCCGGCAGGCCGGAAATTCGGATGTTGTTCCTCCTGGACCTCGCTTCCTGATCCTCCACCTTCGCTCGAAGGGTCTCCACCGTTTTCTCCAGTCCTCCGCATACCTTCGACGTGGTTGCATGGTCGTCTTCTACCCTGGATATTCTTTGTTCTGCTTCCTCCAGGCGCTCGTCGTGCTTCTCTATTTTAGCCGCCATACTGTCCACTCTCTGTACCACGCTGTCCAGTTTCCCATTCATTTCCTGCAGACTCTGCTGGATTGCGCGAAGCACCGCTTCCATGGCAGACCCCTCCGCCATTTCTACGTCACCGTCGGTTTCAGGCGTGGCCGACACTGTTTTGGGCTGCTTCCTCGTTTCAAAGGGGAGCTTAGACTGTTGTTTGTCCGGCTTTCTCATAGTCCGCAGTGGTAATGGCGAGGTTTGTTCGGCCGCTTTTGGGCTGCCGGCCGTTAGCGTGCTTTTTCCCGCTGGTGCCTGGGCCCCCCACCTCTGGGTGCGTCTGCTCATTGACCCCCGGTTGTGGCAGGAAGGGGACGTTGTAGGGTTTGCTGTGTTATATCGGTCTGGTGGCAGAGTTTATCGTGGGGAGTATCCAATGGCGCACTTCAGCTCAGAACTCTCTCTTTGTGAATGTGGGAGTTGGTGCCTACAGCTTCAAGGGAAGTTCCACGCACCTCCATTGAGCGCGCAGTGCAGTGAGCTCGCCGGTCTGGGGGGCCAGCTGGTCTGGTCAGGCGGTGCTTGGTGCTGGGTTGGCTCACCTCGTTATTCGCTATTCCCGCTCCCGATGGGGCTCCATGTCGCCTGTCTCGGGGGCCGCCGATACCGCCGTTCTCGTGCGTTCCAGCGCCGCCGCCATCTTAGATTCAGTGGAACGCACACCGGACTTCTCCGTTCCTTGCCACAGCTATCGGCCTCCGTTGTCCTGCCGTCTCGCTGCCCCTTCAGCCGCTGTTAAGGGGCTCGGGATCATGCCGCTGCTGCCCTCAACGCTCCGCTGGGCAGTTGGTCGCTTCAAAGCGGCAGCCGTCAGGCGCGGCCATCTTGCTAGCGCCCCGGTGGCGTCTCGGGTTTCCGCTGTTTCCTCGCCGTGCAGCTCACCAAACTCCGTCAAAAGCAGAGCATCTTGTTGGCTTTACCTTCCGACACCCGGAGCTGGCCGCAGTTTAGCTGGGTCGGTGGTCTAGAAGGGTGAAAGGGCCGTTATGGTGGCGTCCATCCGGCGGAGCCGACAGGTCAGCCAGCCATCCCGCAGTGCGCCCTCTAGCGCCCCCCCTTGGCATCACAATATCAGGCAGAGCAGAGACCACTGATTAGTGACAGGACAACCAGGTTTTAAGAAGTTTTCTAAACTGCCAGAGATTGCACTCCAGACCTGGTTTTGCCACCGATCGCGCGGACTGCAGAGCACAGAGCACGGACCCGAGGCGAGCTGGGGAGTGAGAGAGAGGCAGCCGGGGCTCCAGACATTTTCTGAGACACTTCCAGAGGCTGGTAACAACCGCAGTGTCCGAGGGCTTTGAGAGCATTGGGGGCAGCCAGCAGCGATAGAGCGGCTAGCGGCGACCGGCAACAAGTCTGCCTGGTTTCGGCCGCAAAAAACTAAGTAACCAGCCGGTACTTGCCCCCGTACCCTCGGCCCCATCCCCTGCCCCTGCCTTGGCCCCTTCCTACAATCGCCTTCTGCCTATTGACGTCGCCACCGCCACCACCACTCGGGGACTACCAGGAGCTGGTCCTAAGTTAGAGGGGGGCCGAGGGACAGCCGGTGAGACTGTGGGTATGCTGGGCTGCCGTCCATTGCTGCCTGTCAGCTTGCCTCCCCCGTCCCCCTGACTGTTGGGTGGGGGGGAGGCAAAGGCGAGGTGGGGGTGAAGGTGAGCTGGCAGTTTGAAGCCTGTGCAGGGTGTGTGTGTGACCGGAGGCACATCAAGATAGGGCAGCAAGGAGGGGAGAGCATCGCTGGAAGGCATTTGGGCTGATTGTGTGGAGTGGAGGGAGCCTCCTTGGAGTCTAGGCCCGGGGGTCGGTCTCCTGGCCTCTGGAGTCAGGTTTTGGACCTAGGTGATTCTTGGGATTACGCCTTTGTTGCCGAGAGCTGTGTGCTCGGCCCCTGCCTCCATGAGGGGGGTCCGGAATGTCCCACTAAGAGGGAGCTGTACTCAGTAGGAGGGGGGGGGGCGGAAATGAGTGTGGAAAGGAGGGAAGGAAGAAAAGAGGTGAGAAGTTGAATCAGAGGAATAGTGAGGAAAAGTGGTGATAAAGGGAGGAAGAGAGCTGGTCAAGAAAAACGCAAAATAGCACAGCCACACTGGACTTCACTGGACACTTGTCATAATCAAAACAATACAAGAAATGAGATCAGGTAAAGTTAGGCAGACTCCAATTCAGAAGGTTAAGAGTGAGAAACAAAGCAAGCAAAAAAAGCTCAACAAAAAACAAACCGAAAAGGAAGGTCTGGATAATAAGGGATATAACCCAGTAATATCCCCTATAATAACAATGTTCAGAAAAAAAGAGGAGGATAATAAAAGGAAGCTAGCCTTGGACACAAGATTTTCACTTCTCAAAGATCCCGGCTCAGTCATTTAATCAAATTCAGCAGAGGTGCAAGGCCTTAGAACACCATTAGCACCTCAGAGAACTCCCATAACTAATATAGTCTTAACTGAAAACACAAACTTACAAAACAAAGCTATACAAGAAACAACTGAATTAAACAAGTCATGGAACACGCAAACACTGAACGAGGAAATGGATAAGCAAAGCTTAAAAACAATAGACCCAGAAGTGATGTCTACAGAAGTCAGTACAGACAAGAAAAAAAAGGAGAAAAGCTCCTAAGCAAGGAACTGTTTCCTGAAGAAATCACAAAAATTCCAGAAAACATAAGAAAGATCAAGGAAGGAAGAATGATTCCCAAAAAGAACACATCATTGGTCACACCAGGCATACCAGGTATACAGCAACTCTGCCAGAAAGAGTTTGGAGGTGGGGGAAAAATGTGACTACCCCTCTACGAATTTGATAAAACATCAAGATAACTTGATGACGTCCACTCCTAAGTCTGAAAAAAATAATGAGATGATGACAAGATTAAAAATATCGGCACAAATCCATCAGAGAAACCAAGACCAAGATGACCCTGAAGAGCAGTTGGACTCAAGCAAGAAAGCTTCTTGGTCTGCGCCCATCAAAAACTCTTCACAAATGTCTGGAAAAAACAATGAGACGATGACAAGATTAAAAATATCGGCACAAATCCATCAGAGAAACCAAGACCAAGACGACCTTGAAGAGCAGTTGGACTCAAGCAAGAAAGCTCCTTGGTCTGCGTCCATCAAAAACTCTTCACAAATGTTCGTTACTGATTCAAGTGTCCCGATGGGGGAAACGACAAATGATAACATACAAAATGATTTGGACTTACAAAGCCAGAAATCCACCCAAAAAAACAATAACAATAATCCTTTTAGGATGACAAATGACATTGGACACTCAGATAACCTAGATCAAGAGCACAAACAAGGAAAATAATTGCAGACTTTACAAGGAGAGATAAATGAGTGATCAAAGCAGTCTGCTAGAGCTTTTTAAAACATTACTACAAACTCTACAGACAACTATAAACGCATTTAACATACAAACAGACAAAATGGACATTCAAATAGATTTAATGAACCTCATAGCACAACAAATTGCAGGAATAAATACAAAACTGGAAAATATGAACAATTTTATATCAAGAGCCCAATCCAAATACTCAGTTCAGTGTGCTTGTAGCCCAATCATTGATAAACGGAGTCTTCTACCTGCACTACTAGAACAAATATTATTTAAAAATCAAACTCAGAAGTGAGAGATAATAAAATTGAAGCTAAAAAAACATATAGTTAAAACAACGCAACTTGGTAAGCCTCCACCAAAAGCAGAATTTAACCAAATCAATACTGACCATAAATTAGAAGACAAGCAAGATCAAAGAAGACAGGCCCAAGGAAAAATAGAAAGTCAAGGCGAGTTATCAGAAAGTATTGAAGTAATGAACCCGGAGAAAAAAATCAGAGAACCAAAGCTATCACGGAAACAAAAAAAACGAGACAGGAAAGCAAGGAATAAAATGTCTTCAACAACGAATCAGCAGACCACCAAGGTTTATTCAATCTTCTGCTCGGCCGGGACAAACAAAATTGAAACAGGCCAGGTTAGTCCAACCTCAAGTTCCGATAAAGACTCGACTAGCCTTCGAAGTCTCGAAAACTTTGATAAAGATAAAATTGCAGAAGCGGAACAATCTCTGGGAAAAGGAATAGATACAACCATTCCTGGTGGAGTCCAGGAGATCAAAAACAGAAATGGGAAAAAAAAAGAAATATGGATCAGAGATAAAAAATGTATCCACCAAGAATAAAATAGGGGAAAAAAATTGATTAAGACTACAGAATTCAGCAGGACACAGTTACAGAAAAATAGTAGGCAAGGAACCACTCCCAGCAATGGAGACCGGAATATGGACGAACAATTAAAAAAACAGAGAGGAACCAACCAGGGCAAAACATCTCCAGCGCGAAGAAGTGCTGACAATAAGGCCGTGAATATACAAAGAAGTTCGGAAATCGAACATGGTTTAAAAGGAACCTGTGAGGATGAAGGGCGAGAAGCAAAAATGGAATGTAAAAAAACAGAAAAATTAAATCACGAAGTTCTCAGAAATAGCTTCTCGACAGGAAAGAACATAGAATACGCTGCAGCACATGATCTCGACGATGGAAAAACTAACCTGATTGAATTAAGACAGCCAAAACTACAATTGGTTAATAGAAGTGAGAAGGTCCAAGGAAACTCTGGGCAGGTATTAGCAATCAATCTTAATAAAGAGATTAATCAGGAGAACACAACATCATTGGAAATCCCAGCTCAAAACATCTGAACGGGAAACACGATCCAATACGCAAACCTGATAGTTCAAATAAAGGATGAAATGAAACAAATCATAGCCGTTAAGGAGAACGAGGATCCAACATTACAAATAGAAAAACGGCATCATCTCCCTAAACAGCAAATACTCATGACACCGGAATATGATTCTAAAGGGCCACACGACACCATAAACAGGGGGAACATATTGAAATTAACAGCAAAAATTCCAGCCTTAAAACATATAAACACATCAAATCTATTGGCAGTAGAATTTATATCAAAGAGAAATCAAAAAAACATAGAGCAAACTCTAACCACATGGCAGTCAGAAGAAGATACCCAGCTCTTCATGAAAAATTAATCTGCAATTTGAAGCTTGGGGAATTAAACTATCAAGGCCATTAGCCCCACGTTATCCAGGCCCGCCGACCATAAACTCTAATAATAACAAGAAGTATGGACAAAACAAAAAAAGAAAATCACGAGAAAAACATACAGTCCTTAAAAGAGCTATAGGCAGCAACTTTCTAACCTTGCTGAAGAGAGAAAAGCTAAACGAACAAATAACCGAAATTAACCCATGCCAGCGCAAATGGAGTTGGCTGCCAGGAGTGCTAAGTTCAGAAAAAGGACGTTGACCATTGGAAGAGACCTCAGACAAGCAAGCCCTAGGAAATATACAGCTGCTTTCATGGAATATTGCGGGGGCAAAAACATGGCTAGAAAATGTCATCCTCTCAACTGGGAAAAATGTGACATAATAGCATTGCAGGAGACATGGGAACAAGAAGATCTTCCCTTGCCAAAATACACACACTACACAGTTCCTGCAAAAAAAATCAAAAATTATGGACGACCAAAAGGAGGACTCGCAGTATATATATCCATAGCATTGAAAATTGAATCGGAGCAAATTTACTCCTCGGATCCAAATATTCAATTGAAAAAAATTACTGCAGGGACATTCGGCAGCACAAAAACTGTCCTGCTGATTAATACATATGCACATCCACAACTTTGGAATAAAACAGCTCATAATACCCAGTTGATTACTACAATTACAGATATAATTAGAAAAAGACAACTCATTTCTCACCTCCCATAAACTTCTCAAATCAGAAGTTAGACCTTTCTTATATGGCCAACCTTCAACAATGAACTTCTGAACAGCTTGTAATACTCTGTCTTTGGAGAATTCAATATTCCACTCTTCACTATTGATGGGTAACACACCTTCATCATGTACAAAAGCAATATGAAAATCATCCCAATAATTCTGAATGTTTTCTTTGAGAGGCAAGGGAAGCCTAGAAAGAAAATCTGCTGTAATATTGCCACAACCAGGAACATACACAATTTTGTAAACAAAATCCTGCAATCTCATCGACATACATGCAATTCTGGCAGATGCATTGATCATGCCATCAGTAGTGAGTAGACGTACCAAAGGTTTGTGATCAGATCTAATTTCACACTCTTTCCCCCAAACAAAAACCCTAAAATGTTCCAATGCCCATACAACAGCTAAAGTTTCCCTCTCAATAGTAAAATACTTCATCTCTGTTGGGGATAGAGCTCTAGAAGCATAAGCAATTACTGCTTTACCGCCACTTTCATTTCTTTGAGACAAGACAGCCCCCAAACCTCTTGAGCTGGCATCCGTAGTTATAATACAAGGGAGCTGAGGTTCAAAACTGTTAAGAGCAGACGAATTTCCAATAGCCGACTTAACATTCATGAATTCTCTTTCACACTCTGCATCCCAAGCAAATTTAGTCTTGTTTTTCAACAATTGTCTGATATTAAACACCCTGCAAGAAAAATTGCGAATGTACTTGGCATAAAATTTGGTTAACCCTAAAAATGATCTGACCTCATCTTTAGAAGTTGGAGAAGGCGCAAGCTGAATGGCTTCAAAAAGATCAGGTTTGATACCTTCTTCACAAAGCACATGGCCAAGGTATGTGACTGATTTAACACAAAATTTACACTTGGAATGTTTAACTGTAAGGCCATTAATAAATAGCTTGTGAAGAACTTCTTCCAAAGTTTTATCATGGACAGATTTGTTATCACCAAATACAAGTATGTCATCTTGGAAACACACCGCATTTTTACATTCACCAAAAATATTGTGCATAATACGCTGAAAAACAGCAGCCGCCGAAGCGAGACCGAACGGCATTCTCTTGAATTGAAAACATCCAGAGGGAGTAACAAATGCAGTGTATTTCTTGCTATTCTCATCTAAAATAATTTGATGATAATCTGACAATAAGTCAATACAAGAAAAAAAATGTGGTCAACTACAATATTATTGTTTAAATGTCGCAAATCAATGCATAATCTGATACAGCCATTGGAACGCCTCGCTACTACAATTGGAGATACCCATTCAGAGGATTCAATCCTCTCTATGATATCATTCTCAACCAATTTGTCCAATTCTTTTTGTACTTCATCCCTCACTGTGATGGGAATATTCCTTGCTTTATATATTTTAGGACAGGCATCTTCTTTTAAAACGATTTTATGTCTGAAATTATCCAATTTCCCTATACCCTCCTTGAATACCTCTGGAAATTTATTAAGCATGGTGTCACTACACTGACTAGAATCACCAACAACCATTACAGGTTCAGGTCCATTAGGATTGAGGATGATATCAAGTTTTCCTTGCTCAAACCATCCTAAAACTGAAGGACCATGTTTGGAAACAAAACGTTTCGCAATACACTCACGGCCTTTAAATCTAAAAACAAGAACTCTAAATCCAATTATATCAATTTTTTCACCAGAATACGTCACAGGATTAATATCACCAGGGTACAATAGGGAACCAAGTTTGTTAACAAATTTCAACTTCCATACATTCTCGTTGATTATGGTGTAAGGAGAACCAGAATCGGCATATATATGGATCTCTACTCCACCAATCGTCATGTTACAAATGGGCTTCTTTTTTATGGCACAA
Source organism: Lissotriton helveticus (assembly GCF_964261635.1). NCBI lineage: Eukaryota > Metazoa > Chordata > Amphibia > Caudata > Salamandridae > Lissotriton > Lissotriton helveticus. Next base: position 1,029,508,431 of record NC_136057.1, read on the forward strand.
TTATCAATATTTAAAACAACAGATGAATTCTCCATAATATTAAGCATGTAAGACTTCTCCAATTCATTAACCTTATGGTCAAAATCACTCATCAGACTCAGCATCTTCAACACACTTCACTTTTTTATAAATACGTTTCCTACATGCCTTGGCTATGTGACCAATAGCACCGCAAACTGAACACTTCTGTTTGATAGCAGGACAACCTTTAAAATTAGCTAAATGTGAACTACTATCACACCTAAAATACCTTAACTTGTTGCTGTCATTAGTGTAACTTTTTGTAGTAGCATTCTTTTTATAATTGTTTTTAGCTTTAGCACTTTCAATCTTGGCTACAACACTGTTGGATGTGTTACTCTCTTCATTTTTGAATTCCTTGGCGCTCCTACAGGACATTTCTGCCTTTCTGACTATGGCCAGGATATCCTCTAACTTCGAATCACCGTTGGCCCAAAGTCTATCTTGAATAGAAGTATCCTTTACGTGCATCACGACCTGATCTCTAATCAAATCCTCTTGTAGGGCTCCAAATTGACAATCCAGAGAAAGTGTTCTGAAAGCAGATACATAGTTATCCACTGACTCATCAGTATTTTGTTTCCTCTGAAAAAATGTATAGCGGAGAATGCCAATGCACACCTTTGGAGCAAAATAACGATCAAAGTCATCAATAGCAGCAGAAAAAACATTTTGGTCACTGCCGCCACTCACTTTAGGCATTTGGTTATAGGCTTTGAGACTCTCAGGACCAACAGAATGCAAGAAAATCCCTTTCTTCTCTGCTGCTGACATCTTGCCCTTGGCATCCAAAGTGTCAATTTAGTTAATAAAATATGCTTTCCATTCAGGCCACTGCATACAAGGTGTGCCTCCAGGGGCCAAAAACACTGAGGTGGAGATAAATTGTAGTTCTGCGAAGTTGACATTTTTCCCAAAAAAATAAAAAAAAGTACTAGTCAACTTCTAAGTGTCTCCCCTTATTTTTATTAATAAAAGGAAAATGTGCCAGATATCCCTACTAATATCCAAGAAAAATCTAAGCAAAAGGACAATAAGCAGTATAAAATGATACCCTGGAAGAGTACTCTTTGTAAACTCATAAAATCATACAAGTAGTGTGAATATTATGACATCGCTCACAGTTCATTTAAACCATTCCTAAGTTGCTATCTCCTGTAAGCTGCTCGATAATTCCGCCATAAATCACCTCAAAAACACAAACACTGCATGCAAAAACGCTGAAGAAATGGTTGCTAAGAGATAACCATAAACAAAATGGCGGCACGTAGCACACGTACAACGTGTACGCGATGACAACAGTAAAGTCAGCATACAATACGTTCAAGGTGACGTAGAACGCTATTTCCTGTATTGAGGTTCGGAGAATGGACGAGCATGGAATCCGTGGAGCGCCGAAGAAGATCCTAAGTTCCAGGAAGGATGACGCTTGAAGATTCCACAACCGTTGCGCTGAGTATTGATTTGAAAGAAGATCCCAAAACGTCAAAAAAATATATTTTGGAAATTGACGGAATCTCACAGAGACCAGATTAGGTAGATGTACGAAAGTACCCAAAAGTGCAGGTATCGGTAATCCACAAAGAGCAATCCGATGAGTAGATTTCAAATTCGGAAAAACATTAAAATCCAATGAATCATAATGCACGCACAAGGTTCGGCACAGTGATACTGCGGTTCCAGTCGTCGTCGCCAATCTTGTTAAGTAGCACTGAGTCGGATATGAAGTATAAATCACTTTATTTAAAAAGTGAACAGCATCACCAAGGACATCCACCAGCAACAGAGACAGCTTATTAACTGCCCAAAGAACCACACGGCATGGATTCGGAACTCTAGAACATCAATAGAGTAGAACCGAGGTTCGTATCGATTTAAATAAATAATAACAACATACAGTGATACATAACAGAAACACTTCAAAAACAAAAACAATGGTGATTGGAAGTCGGCAGAGAAGCAAACAGATCATCTGGCTCAATGCAATCAATTAGAGGAAGTAAAGAACTACAAATATTTGGGATATTATATAGACAATCATCAAAACCACTCAGAGCAAAAAAAGTATATGACTCAGAGAACTAGCGCACTTATATTTGCCTTCAGTCAATTAGCAAAAAAATTGAAAGGCCCATCCCATAAACCACTACTAGCGGTAATGAAAGCGAAAATTCTCCCTACGATAACATATGCTAGTGCCGTTTTTCACGGCAAGGATGCAGAGCTTCTAAACCAACTAGTGGTTTCCACGTATAAAAAAGTTTTTCAAGTAGAACGTTCAGCCTCCCCGGCACAGGTTCATCTAGAATTTGACTTACAAATGAAGCAATTGGGAGAATGTATGCCACTGTAAAGCTTTGGTACACATTGAAACTGAACGCGGCCACATCACCAACCAATAAAGCCCTCTGGACCGAAGTAGAATGCAACAGAAAATCAACCTACAATCAATACCTAAACAAATCCTTGTCAACAACTTGTACAAATGATTTATGGAACAAAAACCTGCCATACCAGTCCTTTAAACACACTAAATAAAGCAGCAAAAAATCACTCCTTACTGATTGACAAACACATCTTCAGGGCAAGGTCACATGCCTGGATGGTGATCAACAATTATAAGACACTTGCACAAAGCCTATTGTTTGCATACAACATTTTCTATTTACCTGAAAAAGCAATTAATGGCTCTACACTTCGGAAAATTACCATCATTAGCGGACCAGCCTATTTGGGTATATAAAGGGCAAAAATCATGTTGACTCTGCGGTTACCACAAAGAAGATTTTATTCATGTAATTTGCATATGTACCCAACTCCACAACGCTCGCACCACCTTTCTTACACAAACTTTTAAAGATAGAGGCATCAGGACCTGTAGAGCCGCAATAATTGCAAGCCTAAACCCATCGGACACACAATTAAATTGTAAATTGATCAAATTTCTCAAAGTTTTTGCACAGGCTCACAAAAATTTGTTTTCAGGACTGACATCAGAAAAAGGACAATAATGTGGTAAAATATTTGTTAAACAATGACATTCTATGAGTTTCGTATTTTAAAATTGATGTAATGAGACTTTCCTCTTTTTAATGTTTTAACTTCTACTTTTATATGTGTTTATATTGTTAAGGTTTGAATTGACCAAACAATAAAAATGTACTTACTTACTTACTTACTTACTGCCAGAGATTGGAGCATGCACAGATGTTATCTGGCAATTTGTTCCAATCAAATGGAGTAAGATACAAGAAAGAATGGCCACCCATCCTGATTCTATTACTTCTCATGGGGCACAACAACCGTCAATAACTTGATCTCAATTGGCGAGATGGGATATACGGATTTAGCTTCTTTCTCAGGTAAGCTGGACCCTTCCCTGGAGTGTTTTGAATACCAGACAGAAGCTTTTTTTGTTTTTCCTCATTTACCTCCAACCCAGCTAACTTAGAGATCAGAAGGTCACCACTGTTACTCACTTAAGAAAAGTAGGTCTTGGGGTAGTCCTGCCCTCCCTTTGTCACCCACCTACCAGTAGCATACCAACTTCCTTCCAGTTGCTGGCCTCCCGTTGTTATTGAGAGGGTGGTCGTCTTCTCTTCTTCTATATATATTGTATTGTATTGTAGTTGCATTTATATAGCGCTTACTACCCCTGATGAGGCGTCCAAGCGCTTTTTCGGCAAGTAGCACGCTACTCCGGGACCCATAGAGGATTAGTGTTGAATTAGTATAGGCAAACATGCAAGTACATTTTAAGTGGTAGATAGGTTAGTCAGTTAATTGGATTTGGAATGATAGCAGAAGGATAGAGGAGGACAAAGTTTAACAAACAATCCCAAATGACTCTCTTCTTAGAATTCCTATAGTCTAGCCAAGTCGGTCTTTGAAGTTTTATATAAGGCAAACTGCCAGTCCGAATGTGTGCGGGTAGTGTCGCAACCCATCACTTGCATATTTCCCTTCTGGCTAATAATATGGCAAAAAAATTAAAAAACTCTATTAAAGCCAGTGATATCACTTAGTATACCGAAAATGATAAGCCTGAGGGAAATTTGTACTGGGTGTCCCAAAATGGACGTTAAGGAGTTTCCTACTTTTTCCCAGAATTCGGAGAGGGATAGGAAAGCCCAAAACATATGTGTATCCATATTGCATTTTCTACATCTAGCAGGTAGGCCATCGCCGGGGAAAGATAAGCCCTATGTGTGGTAAAATAGTGGTTTCTTCTCAGCCAAGCTGGTTTTACGAATGATAATAGAATGTTGTAAGAAGTTTGCCACAGTTCTACCCAGTCTGTCTCTGGGATGGATTCCTCCCACAACTCACCGGCTAATCGAAAGTCCCTGTCTATGGCCTCTTCAATTGCCCAATAAAAGAATGATATCTCTTTCTTCCCTGCTGGCGTATTAACCAGTTGTTCTTCCAGAGTGTTCCCCAGCTCTAACGGATGATTAAGATTCTGGGACCGGCTCTTTAATTGCAGATATTTAAATTTAGACATGCCCTCCTCCAATTTATCATTTAGTGCAACCCAAGGTAGGAGCGATCCTTGCACCGCTAGGTCCCCCCATATTAATAACCCTGCTGTTTTTAGAGGAACAGCCAGCATATCTTTAAGGCAGCTTGGTGTTCCCGGGCTATCCCACAGTGGAGCTAACCTTGAGTAGTATTCGAGACTCGGTAATTTTGTTATTCTAGCCCATATTTGATCTGCGCCCCACAGGACGTTCAGTCTTACCTTCTTTAAAAAATGTTTGTCCCCATATTTAAAAAGGAAACCTTCGTGTGGAAGCCCCAATTGTTGTAACATAGCCGAAAACATTTGACCTCTCCCTGATGAATCTGGGAATTTTAACAACATTCTTGAATGTGTTAACTTGAAAGGCCCAAGCATAATATTGAATATCTGGGAGTGCAAGACCACCTTTTCTCTTCTCCGTCTTAGCTTTTTCCAAGATATTCTAGTAGCTTTACAGGCCCACACAAACGAATTGATAGATTGCTTAAACTTATCAATTATTGGTTTCTCAAAATGTAGTGGGATGGTGTTAAATAAAAAAGTTACTTTTGGTAAGATTGTCATTTTTATCAGGTTAACTCTTACCAAGATAGACAGTGGAAGGTGAGCCCAGGATTTCATTAGTTTTTTACTCTCTTTTATGATATTCAAGATGTTTACTTTAGCTATCAAATCTATCTCCGAGACAATTTTAACTCCTAAGTACTGTATCTCGTATTTTGTTTGGTATCGGCAGTCCGGCAGGTTCCATGTCATAATATCAGTCTTTTCTGCATTGACCTCATAGCCAGAGACTCAGCCAAAATCTCTCGCTAAATTATTGACCTGAGTAAAAGAAGACTCTAAATCTGATGAAAGAATAAGAACCTCATCAGCATGCAAGGCTACCTTCCTCTCCCATGTTCAACTCTTAAATGGCAAAATAGCTGTCTCCTCCCTAAGACACTGAGCAAAAGGCTCTATATACAAGTCGAAGAGGAGGGGGGAGAGGGGGCAGCCCTGTCTAGTTCCTCTTTTAATTTTAAAGGTCAATTTACCGTTTACCACCAACCTCCAAGGATCATTGTATATAAGGCAGATGTTTCGACGGAATCTTTGCCCAAAATTCAACTTCTCAAGAACGGTAACAAGATAGTTCCAGTTAACCCTGTCAAATACTTTAGTTGCATCCAACGTCATTGCTGCCAAGGAAAGAGAAAAATTAGAAGCAAAGTCAATCGCACCTATAAGGTCGTGCGTAAGGTCAAAAAGACATATGAGCTTAAACACTGCTCTTTTCCTGATGGGCAGCCTGGGACGAAGTCGCAGGAGGGGGTTCCGAAGGGGTTCGAGCAGGCCGATTAAGGGCTAGACACGCGGCTGTGTTCTGCACAATCTGCAGCCTGGAAAGTAGGTCTTCCCAGATCCCTACCAGTAGGGCGTTTCCATAATCTAGTCTGCTCACTAGAAGTGCCTGTTTAAGGGATTTTCTTGCTGAGCTAGGGATCCAGGGAAAGATATTCTAAGCATTCGCCTCAGGTCAAAACATGTGCCAGAGATGCTTTTCACGTGTTCTTCCATGGAGAGTTTGTCGTCCATTATAACACCCACATTGTTCACCCATTTTTTTGGGCGTAGGGGGTTCTCTCAGCTTGGAATGCCACCAATCTGAGGAAAAGAGCTCCCCCCTTTCCCGAACAAGCGGATGAGCCCACCAACGGTTTTGGTGGTGTTAAGCTGTAGAAAAGTTGCAGTCATCCATGCTGCCATTTTTAACATGCAGTTTTTTTTATTTTTCTCTGGTCGACGCGGGATCCGTATCAATAGTACCGATCAATTGTGTATCATCCACGTGCAGGATGGTATCAAACCCACAAGATCTAATGATTGTGGCCAGGAAGGACAGATAGATGTTGAAAAAAGTGTGGCTTAAGATGGAACCCTGTGGGACCACTTGGTCTACAGCCGTGGTCTGGAATATAAACAAATCTAGTTGGACTCGCTGTGTTCTGTCAGCCAGGAAGCTTTCAAACCATTTTAATGCCGTTCCGCTGACACCAATCTCTTGTAGCCTATACACTAGGATTTGAAGAGAGATGGTGTCAAATGCTGCTTACAGGTCAAGGAGAATCAACATAGTTGATGTCCCCTTGTATAGGGCCAGCCTAATCGTATCCGTTACTTCAGTTAGTGAGGATTCGGTAGTATACGATTTATGAAAGCCTATCTAGGAAGACTCAAGTGCGTTGTTCCGTTCAAGATATTCAGTTAACTGTTTGTTAATGAATGAATGAATGAATGAATGGAGTCTTCCAAAGCGCAACTTAGCCCAAGGGCATCAAGGCGCATAAACAGGTCGGTTAGAGAGTAGTAAACCAGGGGAGATCTTACAGATACGCTTCAGAGAAAAAACAGGTTTTCAATGCTCTGCGAAACAGTGCAAGAGAGGGTTGCCTCAGGAGCTCGGGGGGGAGGGAGTTCCATAATCTGGGTGCAACCATGGAAAATGCTCTACCTCTCCATTTGGCCTTTTTGAACTTAGGTACCTCAAGAAGATTTTTGCTAGAGGAGCGAAGAGATCGACAGGGAGCATACGGATGTATAAGTGACCTAAGACCCTCAGCACCTGTGCCATGGAGAGCCCCATAGGCAAGACAAAGAATCTTAAAGGAAATCCTAGACTGAATTGGAAGCCAATGTAGCCTTTTACGGGCTGCCGATGCCGAGGCACGTCTAGGGAGGTTAAGAACCATCTTTGCGGCCGCGTTCTGAACCATCTGAAGGCGATGAATAAGACTCTTGTTAATGCCCACGTAAAGGGCATTACATTAGTTAAGTCTCGAAGAGACTAAGGCCACAGTGGCCAGTTTCCGGGCGTCAGGGGACAGGTAGTGAGCAATTTTTCTGAGGACCCTGATAATGCCACAACAGGTGGAGACAGTCCTACTGATCTAACTATCCTAGCAAGTGGGGTCACATAGATATTAAATAAGGTAGGGCTCAACGAGGAGCCCTGAGGGACCCCACAATGTACAGGCTTCGGGGTGGAAAGAAACTGGCCCAGCTTCACACTCTGTTCTCTTTCAGTAAGAAAGGAAGACAGGAGGCTCAGGGCAGGGCCTCCAACCCCTATCTCCCTAAGGCGAGAGATCAAAATAGAGGGAGATAGGGTGTCAAAAGCCGCCGTCAGGTCTAGTAGGACCAAAAAGGTGGTGTGGCCCCTATCGACCTGAGAGCGGATATTGTTAACCACTGCCGTTAGGGCCGTCTCATTACTGTGAGAACTCCTGAAACCATGTTGGGAGATATCAAGAAGGGCCGAATCCTGAAGAAAGGAGCTAAGATGTCGATTAAGGTGGAATTCCAACATCTTAGCCGGGGCAGGGAGGAGAGAAATGGGGCGGAAATCTTTCAAGACCCCTGGGTCTAGAGTGGGCTTCTTAAGTAGGGGTTTAATGATCGCCATTTTCCAGGAAGATGGAAATACTCCTTCAGAAATAGCACGATTCATGACATTCATGAGAGGGAGAGTCACAACATCCCGGCAAGATTTAAGAACTTTAAGCGGGCAAGGATCCAGGGTGGACCCCGATTTGGTGTTGTCCAAGAGCTAAGTTGTCATCTCGGGAGTGAGTAGGGGGAAGGACAGGAAACTGGGTAGGGGTCCAAAAGATGTGCTCGGAGCTCTGGGTGAAGTGTCGGCAGGAAACATACTCTGATTAGATAATTCGAGGGAACTATAAATATCCGCGATCTTAGAGTGGAAAAAGACCGAGATGTTATCACATAGATCTTGGGGTTCTACTATAGGATCGGCTCCCTGAAGGGAGGAAAGGGAATCTATGATTTTAAAAAGATCTCTGGAAGAGCTGAGTGAAACGGTAATCTTAGAAAAATAATCCCTCTTTTCCTCCAGAACAGCTAATTTATAGTCTTTTAGGAGGAGTTTATGTGATTCCTTCTCTAAGGGATCCAACTTAGTCCTCCAGCACCTCTCCTGTTTACGACACCCTTGTCTCAACAGCCTAAGTCTGTCCGAGAACCAGGGGGCTGAGGGGTTCTTTCTCGCAGAGTAATGTTTCTTAAAGGGGGCCAAGATCTCCAAAGAATCAGAGCTTCCATCATTTTAGAAAAAAAAGGAAGAGAAATCGGTCTATAGTTTTGCAGATCCAATGGGTTGGCCAGGTTTATTTTAATAAGGGTCTTATTTGAGCCCTCTTCCATTTCTGAGGGAAGTTGGCAGTGGCTAACGATAAATTACAGACTTCAGTGATCGGAGCCGCAAGGCTGGGTTTCATAGCTGTCGAAGGGATATCTTTCCTAGAATTTGTTCTAAAAGTCAACGGATTGTCGATGAGTCTGTCAGCACCACAGGCAGCAGACTGAAACAGCAGATTGGCTGCAGGAGGGTGGAGTCCCGATGTGGTCATCAACTAAGGCTTGAAGGCTCAGGGTTGAAGTTCCTGAATCACACAAAAGACGGCCTCAACGTCGCTGTGGCTTCATTGTCAGTCCTGGTGAAGAACATAGCAGGAGCTACAAGAAGTCCTATCTCACCGCCGATGCACCCTCAGCAAACCAGCTGGTAGCTAGGTCCCAGTCCCATGTCAGTTCTCTTGAAGAAAAGTTGTCAGAAAGTTTCTGAGCTCCACTTTTAGGGTAGGCAGGAGACACTAGACAAGGGGCTCCAGCACCTCAGGAAAAGCACTTGGGGTCATACCCAGGGAAGCCCCCAGCAGGGTACAGGGCAGATTCAGTTGAAACTGGTCAGCTGGGCTTTACCCAAAAGTGGGCTTCTTGCAGCTTTTTCTGTCCCTGTAGCTTAAAAGAAGGTCAGCCAGCTGAACATTGGAGTCCACTTCTTTGTCCTGGATACAAGTGAGAGAAGTTGAGCCCTTAGGGTTCTCATCATAGGTCTCAACAGCATATGCATTCCTTCTTCTGATGTCCGCAGGTGCAATAGTGTTCTGAAGAAGTTGCCAAGGGGTTGCACGTTTATGCTTGTGTCTAGCCTGTGGGGGGAGGTGACTCCTGGCCCCTCCCTAAGCAGTAGAGAAACAGGTCCCAGGGGCAACCCTACTGTCTGTTGTAGCCCTTGCTGTTTGACTGGAAGCAATCAATACCACAGTGCACTCCCCTACTCCAAACCAACATGGCAGAACTTTTCTTACCTTGTGCGAGCTCCCTGTGCCCTTCCAGAGATGTGGCTATAGAAATGGGCAAACCCTTCCTCATGTCACTCTAAATAAGTTCTGGGACAGCTCCCCCAGGGTTTGCAGGGGCTGAGCGCATTCCTCACACCATCCTGCGCAAGGAGAAAAGATACCTCCCTACACTGAAAGCCCTTTGTTCACTGTCTGGAAACAATCCACATCTCAATCTAGGGGAGCCATCAGGGATAAGGTGACAACTGCACACTGACAGGAAAGCCTTTTAGCTTTGGGAAGAAAATAGATAACTTTCTAAAAGTGTATTTTCCTTCATGGTAATAAATCAAACTTTAACATTAAATTGGATTTGAAATGAATACTAAAATGCATCATTGAACCATTTTTCTAGCTATTCCCAAACTGAATTTAGCACTTACTAAATGTAATAGGGGGGAGACTTTCCACACATACCTGCTGACGCCGCCACAGCCAGGAGCATTTCTTTGGGGCTGCGGGGGCACCTGGAGACAAGCCGCCACCGCCGAGAGTCATCTGCTAACAGCCTACACGCGCCGCCGCTCCGGGACTTCAATTCCCGGCAGCTTACGCCACGGCGCGCTTTCCAGCGACGCGAGGGCGCCAGGAGGCGCACAAAAGCGCCGCTGACACCGGCGGAGTGGGGGAGACTTTCCACACATACCTGCTGACGCCGCCACAGCCAGGAGCATTTCTTTGGGGCTGCGGGGGCACCTGGAGACAAGCCGCCACCGCCGAGAGTCATCTGCTAACAGCCTACACGCGCCGCCGCTCCGGGACTTCAATTCCCGGCAGCCTACGCGGCGGCGCGCTTTCCAGCGACGCGAGGGCGCCAGGAGGCGCACAAAAGCGCCGCTGACACCGGCGGAGTGGGGGAGACTTTCCACACATACCTGCTGACGCCGCCACAGCCAGGAGCATTTCTTTGGGGCTGCGGGGGCACCTGGAGACAAGCCGCCACCGCCGAGAGTCATCTTCTAACAGCCTACATGCGCCGCCGCTCCGGGACTTCAATTCCCGGCAGCCTACGCGGCGGCGCGCTTTCCAGCGACGCGAGGGCGCCAGGAGGCGCACAAAAGCGCCGCTGACACCGGCGGATTGGGGGAGACTTTCCACACATACCTGCTGACGCCGCCACAGCCAGGAGCATTTCTTTGGGGCTGCGGGGGCACCTGGAGACAAGCCGCCACCGCCGAGAGTCATCTGCTAACAGCCTACACGCGCCGCCGCTCCGGGACTTCAATTCCCGGCAGCCTACGCCGCGGCGCGCTTTCCAGCGACGCGAGGGCGCCAGGAGGCGCACAAAAGCGCCGCTGACACCGGCGGAGTGGGGGAGACTTTCCACACATACCTGCTGACGCCGCCACAGCCAGGAGCATTTCTTTGGGGCTGCGGGGGCACCTGGAGACAAGCCGCCACCGCCGAGAGTCATCTGCTAACAGCCTACATGCGCCGCCGCTCCGGGACTTCAATTCCCGGCAGCCTACGCGGCGGCGCGCTTTCCAGCGACGCGAGGGCGCCAGGAGGCGCACAAAAGCGCCGCTGACACCCGCTTCGCGGGACGCGAGCGGGACGCCCGGACGAAGCCCGGACAAAGGGCGGGCCGTCTGAGGCCGTCCGAGGTTGGCCACGGTTGGGTTGGGCCAGGGACTTTGCCTCTAGTTTCTTTATCTCCATCGCATAAGGCAGACCAGGCTTACCAAGCTCCAGGTAATCATTAACCCCATTACTTGTGTGTACATATTTTTGTCTCAAGTGCATTTCTGCTGCCAAATGCCTGCAAAAAAGCAACCCACAGTCTCTAATACAATGGAGAACTATCTTGTACAAGTTGTGACAAAAATTAATACTGACAGAAGGACCTCACTGGGATTAGAATCACCTTTTCAATCACCACTGGTAGATATAGAGAATGAGGACTCATTCGCCTTGCTAAATAATAGCCTCCTGGGTGGGGCATATGCCTCCCTCCAGGATTCTAATTGCATTCAGCCTAGTGGTATTGTTGCTAACATAGAAGAAAATAGTGACACAGATGCACCGACTGTGCTTTCCGTAAACAGCGAGTCTACTATTACTACCGCTCCCCCCATCCCCGCACCTAGGGTTTCTGGGGGCAAAAGGAAAGCCATTCAAAAGAGAGGAGGCCTAAGGTCATCTAAAAATAAAGTTGCGTCGCCACCAAGGAAATCTACCGATGATGAGGAGGAGGATTTGACTGGTGAAACTTATGTGACTCTTTCCGACGATTTATTACAAAAACTTTGCTGTCTGATGGATACAAAAATCAAAGGGATGGTAAAACCCCTGATTAGTAAAATCGATAAATTAACTGCTGAGGTAAGCAAACTGGAAGGTCTATTGGGAAAAACTCTGGGGGAGGTGAGAAAACTACCAGAAGTCATTTCAACATGTGTCCAGCCTTTGATGAGTGAAATTCAATCTAACCACTCTAATGGACCGACTCCTGTTGTTGCACCAAATCTCCCGTTGCCCTTAATGGCAAATCTATCTGATAGGCCCCCTGGAGATGCACCATCTGCTTTACCTCATGGGGAACCAAACATCATGAAAGGATCATCAGAGCTCGTCGTTGAAGCCTCACCATTAGTTCTTGTTCTTGCTAATGTACCCAAATTAGCCCCCGGTGATGCTGAGTCAACTGCGTCATTACTAAATAAATCGTTATCATGGCTAACCAATAACATGGCCATAACACCCTGGGGCAAGGAGCAACTAGCGGAAGAACTGGTGAATGCAAGAAGGGTCGAGTGGATTGGGAACAGGGCAAAAAAATTCAAGGGGGATTGTGTTGTACTTAACTTCTCTGACCCCGAGGTCCTGCCAAATATTTTGCCAAACCTCCACCCGCCTCAGAAAAGATTTACCCCTATTGTCCCTTTGACTTTAGATTTCTTTTACCCCAGGAAAGGTAGAGGTCCTAATTGCAGCACTCTCAGAACAAAATGGAACGTTGTAACCAAGAGGGGCAGTAAGAACTCTGATCTTGCTGAGTGGGGTCTAGGAGTGGAAAATAGATTTGCTGCACTTTCCAACCTAGACACTTGTGATTGACTACCATCCACTTCTACCACCTTGTTGCAAGTTCCCACGGCTGCAAGCCATACAGTGGTTTCGAGTTGTCCTATACTTTTACAAGATGTGACAGATACTATTGTACCTAGAGTTGGTGTAGCTATTGCAAATACTAATGAAATTGGTAATGTTGATCTACTGCTAACAGGGACGGCTCATTGCACTTGTTCTACAATAGCAAACGCCACTGGGAATTTATTGTCTTGGAACATTGCGGGGCTTTGTTCCAAAATGGATTGCGGTGTATGGTCTGGTTTTGTCAGCCAATACGATGTCTGCATTTTCCAAGAAACCTGGGCTGTAGATCCTGTATTTGCGCTTGGTTATTTGAATTTTTACCTCCCGGCCACCAAGGGTCCAAAAGGGCGACCTATGGGGGGACTTACGATATGGGTGCGCCAGGCTCTCATGGTTGATGTGAGAAACATTGAGCTTCACCAAAAAGATATTCAGCTCATTCGATTAAAGGGTAACTCATCTACCTCCATGGACATTTATAATATATATGCCAGAGGGGGAAATGTAAGAAAATCTGAGGTCCTTTTGTCTTTGTACAATTTATTAGAAACTCACTCATCAGGGAATAATATATTAATAGCTGGCGACCTAAATCGCACTTTTGAACCTTTAGACATTGGTGATGTACAACTGGGTATGGAAGAAGACACGCTATGGGATATTCCCGCTCTCACTACAGTTCCAATAACACGCTGGACTGAGGATATTCTTGGCCTAAATGCTATGTGTCTTGAACACGGGTTAAGGGCCTTGAACGGTCGGACAAAGTCTGACAGAGTACCAGCTATGACTTTCAACAATGGAAGAAACAAGAGCCGTATTGACTACGTAATATGTAGTATGTCTCTATGGCCAAAGGTCATTGATATGGTTGTGTTGGAAAGGTTAGAGAGCGATCATAACCCTTTATGTGTACTTCATAATTGGTGGAAGTCTGATGCCGTCTTAAGTACCTGTGCTGAACCTCTCCCGCCATTGACTATACCCACAAATGATATGCGCAGGCTGAGGTGGACCAGTGTTAAAACTGACCCGCTGGCTTTGGAAAAAATAAATATGGCAACTGATAAGGCCATAGTGGCCCTTGAGGGTGTGGTCGGGCTACCCCCTACCCAAAACACGGTTACTCAGGTCCACAATGACCTTTTCAAAGAAATAAAATGCCATTTTTTAAAACCGACTAATAATAAAAAGCCTGGGAACCATAGGCCAGCCAAATGGTATAACCAAGACTGCAAGGGGGCCAGGGCCCGCTTATGGGCCGCGATTAAGAATAAAAACAAGGAGGCCATCAGGACAGCTAGGACACAATATAAATCTTCCATAGTTAAGGCAAAAAAAGATTGGGACGAAGCCCACTGGAATTTGTTACAGTGTGCCAGTGACCAAAACCATTCCAGGTTATTTTGGCACATAGTTAAAAGGGGTCATGACAGGATTGAAGACGCCACCACAAATAATGTCCCCCAGGATGCCTGGGTTAAATTTTTTAGTGAACAATATGCGTCGAGTGACCTGTCTACGGATAGCGTATGTGAACCCTTTGCCATGACAGAAGCTGACACCTTTACGCAGCACGAAATATTGATGGCACTTAAAACTGTCCATCATGGCCGTGCCCCTGGCATTGACGGTGTACCCGCAGACGTTTTTTTAAACGATACTGCAAGGTGGTCTAAATATATTCATCTGTTAATCAATCACATTGCCAGAGGTGCAGATATTCCTGTAACATGGAGGGGTGCTGTTATCATCCCGATATACAAGAAAGGGGATCGTGCTCTGCCTAGTAATTACCGCCCGATTAGTTTGATCGACACTGTTCAAAAAATAGTTGGTCGTGTAATTGTTAATAGGCTGCTTGATTGGGTTGAGGATAATAACATCTTATCCCCCTTTCAGGCTGGCTTTCGCAGGGCAACCAGCACTGTGGATCAAGTCTTCCGTCTTCAGCTGATTCAGTGGAGGACCGTGGTGCTAGGTGGAGGCAGCCTGTATGCAGCATTTGTTGACCTGCGGGCTGCCTTCGACCTGGTTCCAAGGTCAAAACTGTGGGAAGTTCTTGTGACACTTGGGGTCCCCGGGGAATTGTTGTCCTTAATCATGCGGTTGCATGAGGGCAATTATGCCAAAATTCGCTGGGGCGGGTATGGTAATGACACCGCTGAATTCCCAGTTGAGCGTGGGGTTAGGCAGGGCTGTTCAATGGCGCCTACTTTGTTCACCCTTTTTATTAATGGTGTGGTTTCTTCTATGCAGTCTCAGGCAGTGGATGCTCCCTTCCTTGCAGGTGAAAAAGTTCCAATTTTAATGTTCGCCGATGATACCTTAATTTTATCAAAAACACCAGCTGGGTTGCAAAAAGCATTGGCAATATTTGATGATTTCTGTGTAGCTCATGGACTGGAGGTAAACGGGTCCAAGACAAAACTCATGGCCTTCAATCCCCACAGAAATTTTAAATCAAACATTTCGTTGAGTGGTCGTACCCTGGAGGTTGTAAAATCTTTTACCTACCTAGGGATCCACATTTCCAACGATAATAGGTGGCGGTCACACCTTAACATTGCTACATTAAGGCACAAGCAATTAGCTGGCACAATCATCAAAGAGCAAAGGAAATCGCTCACTAAGCCCATCAAACCACCTCTGATAATCTACGAGGCAAAAGCAATAGGGTCTGCCTTGTATGGTGCGGAACTATGGGGGTACGAAAACCTTCAGGAGCTCCAAACCTCTGAAAACAAATTCTATAGGAATCTGATAGGCGTCCCTCAGAGCAGCCCGCAATTGCCTCTAAGATATGAATTAGGTAGGAGAGCAATCTCTGATAAGGCCAAACTACGCCCGATTTTATACTGGCGTAGGCTTTGGACCACGCCAGAGCTCTCTCACTATGCGAATGGGTTTAAAGATGTTGTCACAAGCGACTGCTACAACAAAATTAAATGGTTTAAATCATTGAAGATTGCCTTGTTCGATATAGGACTTAATGCTCTCTGGGCTGACCCAGCTGGGGCCTCATTTCCTTCCAAGTCCACCATAAAAAGCATTTACTGGGATCATGCTGTCAATAAGAGTATGCTTAGTTTAAACAGTGGGTCTATGACCACTAGCTACTTAGAGACCAAGTTGTACCCAATTTATGAAATGTACTGGGATTACATATTAAAGCCCATGGACAGGAAACTGCTTTTCCAACTGAGGGTAGGCTCTCTGCCTCTATCTAACCTAACATCTAAATGGAAAGCAGGAGGTGCGTCAATTTGTCCTGTCTGTGGGGTAGGTAATGAGACTCTTGGTCATTTTCTGTTCTCCTGTTCAAGGTACTCCACTCCTAGGCGAGTTTGGTTGGCTCCAATGTGTAGGAACCTAGGTACAAAAAATAGCATGGTAGCATTGCGGATTTTAAGAACTACATCTGCTAATTGGATTATAATTGCCATTGCAAAGTACCTGGGGTGGGCTTGGATTATAAGACAGAGAACGATTAGAGGATAATAATTTATTGTGTCGTTCATAGGAACTGTTAGATACACGTCTATTCTCTGTAATAATTTATGATATATTCAGAGACTGCTAGGCTACAGTCTATTCTCTGAAAAAATTTATTATTTGGTCAGTGACTGCTAGACTTGTATCTATCTTTTATTCTATTGTAATATATTTAATTTTAACGTATCATCGGTCAGAAACTCTATGATATATTTTTATAAATTGTTCATCTGTGATTACTATTTTGGCACTTTTTCATATCAAACCTGCTTTTGACATTTCTCTTTTTATGTACTGTGTTTTTAAATACTAACTGCGTGCTTAAGTCTAATATGACGTTGTAAATTTAATTGTTTTTTAATATATGTATGTTTGTCTGCTTTTATGAGTAATACTCGAAATAAAGCACTTTTGAAATTGAATTTGAAATTGTAATAGTGTAAACCAGTGTTAGCCTATGGTAGACCCAGCCTTGCCACAGTGAATATTTACTATTGGGGGGGGGGGGTCATTGCCAGGGTGTGTAAAACATTAAACATACATGTCCTACTTTTAAATACCATTCACCGTGCCCCATGGGTATTTAAGGCTTACATTAGGGGTGGCTTATAAGTATTGAAACTGAAGATTTAAGTGTGTCAAAAGGCTTATTTTGTTTTACAACTGCACAACCAAGCTGCAGAGGCAGGCCTGGAGACATGCTTTACCTTGTCACTTTAGTAGTGGCACAGGAAGTGCTGCAGTCCACTAGTGGCATTTAACTTACAATCCCTGGGTACATGGGGTGCCATAAACTAAGGACTTGTAGGTAAGTTAAATATGCCAATCAGGGATTTAGCCCTTGACATGTTTTAGGGGTCAGAGCACATGCACTAGGCACTAGAAATCAGTGTCTCAGTGTGCAGAGGTCAAAAACCAGCAATAAAATCTAATAAAAAGATTGGTGGCCACGCAAAAAGGTCATTTTTCAACAGCAAGATTAAGTTCCAAGTGAGTGACGAGAGGCTGGCCCCTCTCGAATACATCTTTCAATCCTTCAAACCTTCATTAGCTACTTCCCCGTCTCCCCCTCCTATCATTCACAATTCTACTTCAATCAGAGCCAGTCCTACACTTAGGCCAATGCTATCAACACCCCCTCTGCCTGCTGCGTTTGCCCCGTCCTATACCAATACCTAGTGCTATCATCCTTTCCTTCCCTCTATTTCTACACATCCTCCATCAGGTCCCAAATTAACCTGCCTCATTCTCCATTCTCAGCCCTCAAATCTTTACTCTCTCTCTCCCTGCTCTCCCACTCCCCATCTATGCCACTCCAGCACTCTGTCCTCCTTCACCCCTCAACCTATCCTACACAATGCCCACTCCAGTTTTTCTCATGCCAGACTCTGCCCCCCCAACCAAACTATAGCCTCCTCATAGCACTCGGACCAATTTGCTCCTAAACCATTCTTCCCCACTGCATCATCTCCCCTGGAATCCTTCGGATTCACTCTACAATACCCCCTTAATCTCTCTCACCCTAGACCCAGCCTCTCAACATAACCTCTTCACAGCATTCTCTGTCTCTCCCTCCCAATTGAACTTTGCCCTTTTCTTTCCTTCAACCACCCACAGTCACCTCTACCCATCTTTCATCTGACTTTCTCACCTACAGAGACCCCCAATTCCTCACACCACTATCTTCTCTCATGTACCCCTCAGTACAATCCTTACTCTAGCACCAGAGGCCTAAACATATTTGTACTAGCCAAGCCTAATCAGAGTCAACCCCAAATCATATACAGTATCCCATCACCCAACTTCAAAAGCCACTCTGACCCCTCTCAATGCACTAATGCCCTCCTCGGCCATATTGAAGGAGAAAATGGATACCCTATCTCAGATAATCAGCCCAACTATCTTACCTATTCCCCAGTTTAAAAGGTGACACACCTCCCATCTTTCAATCCAATCATCAATCCTTGAAGAATAATCCTCCGGGAGAGAATCTCCCACGGCTAAAACATGATCCCCGTCTCTATGGAACCTAATGCTCCCCCAAAGACTCCAAACTCAGTAATTTTATAGCTAGTTATATTTTCTGTGGACTGTATGGTAAACAAGTAACCACTCACCATAACACAAACCTGATAATTGATCACACTGCAGCCGACAATGCAGTCTCTGTCATCCTAAACATCAGACACTCCCATGCCCTCTCCTCACCCAAGATGAAGAAGCAGGACAACCTCATTCAAGTTCCTTTAGACAAACTAAAGAACTCTGTGACCTCAACCACTCACTATTCATGGCAATGCAGGTTACACAGCTGCTACTCAGCAGTCAAGTACTGCATGGGTAACTTTGACAAACTTTTGGCGTTTGAGCTGCATATCCTACTTCTTACACAAACGTAGCTCGGGGACTCCACTAACAATATCCTTGACTTCCTTATCCTGCCACAATACTCCATTATACAGTATGACCAGTAATAGGACAGGCTGAGTGATGGAACAGCAGTAGTATACAAGAACTCAATGACCTGCAGAAAAATGCCTACTCTCCATCCCCAATCGTCCCAGTGACTTTCAATGGAGATCTTCAATCATAAGGGTCTCCCTCTCATGCTACATGTCCTACATCATCCCCTTAGTGAAAATATTACTTCCAGAGAGCAATGCATGGCCTTCATCATGTCTCAAATCCTGATCTCTAAAGCAAACAACTTCCACTGTGATTTAAACCTGCATTGGAGTGATTCGGCTGATAATTCTGTCACTATGTTGTCTTGATTCCAGAACAAAAACCTTACGTAACACTTTAATAGCCTTAATCGCTCTAAAGGTGCTACCCTTTACTAGATTATCTCAAAGATCTCAATGCTCTCTGTCAAGGACCCCATTCTGGTGGATTAGTCAGATTCTCTTCCGTCTTGTCTTTGCTCACCGGAATACCTCTCTACAACAGAAAAATAAACAATATGGTTTCCTGACACACAAAATGTAGACTTCTCCGCTCTTGCAAACAGGGCCAAATTGAATTTTCCTTCATTCGACCCTCTGAAAGACAATAACTTAACTACTGATGAATTAACAAATGAAAAAAGTACCTGATTGAAGATTTCGTTCCACTAAAAATAGGAAAGAAGATACCAAAATCCTTTCTCCGTGGGTTCTCTGGCTCTAAAGTTTTTCAATGAAAGAGCAGCCCTAAGAAGACTTGAAAAATAATTAAGAGACGTACCCCCTCCAAGAATACTCTGTTACAACCGAAGGCCACCAAAAGCAGCTACCAAACACACATTTTCGGAGTCAAGTCCACTCACATCAAATTACTGCTGAATACCTCTACCAGCAAAAACTCTCTTTGCATTGGTTAAAGAGTGAAATCACCTGACCCCAAACAACTTCTCCCATGTTACGGAACATAAGTGTGAAGTTGTGGCTCTCTTCTTCGCAGAGAAAATTGATTCTATTGACCTTTCCTTTTCCCCAAAATCTTCTGACTCGTATTACCACAAGTTCCCCTGTAGACTACTGTCCCACTAGTCTAACTTATATCCAAACAGCTGTCCCACTGGTCTGAATTTGAAGAAATATCAATTAGAGCAACTTGAAGCTATTTGTAAAGTAAAACTGTCAAACCACTAAATGGATGCTGTACTCAGCTCCATCAGCAAGAATTTTATTTTGCCAAACAGTTGCTCCAATCCTGGATCTCCTTTGTGAACTATTTCATCATTCAAGGTATCTTACCGGACTGCCTGAAAATTAGTCAAATCCATTCCCTTCTGAAAAAAACATAGCATATTTGAATTATTTAAAGAAGTACCACTCTAGCTCTAGACTTCCCTTTGTATAAAAGGTGATAGAAAAGTTGTATTAAAGAAAAGCAGGCAGAGCCTCCATAGTACATAAAGGCCTAGAGGATCCAAACCAAAAGCACATATAGATTTCAAAAGAGAATGAATACATAACCAATAACATGGCAGCAGAATTATGCATCATATAACAATAGAAAGGAAAGACATCCAGGTTGAAAGGTGCCAGGTGCCACCCATCTTTCCTTTTTCTCTTGTTTGTTAAGAAACTAAACCTCGAGAAAATGAAAGCACAAGACAAGGAACAAGAGACTACCAGGCAAACATGATAATGGACAAGCAAACAAAACAAGTGAAAATGAAATGACAGTGGACAAGCCTACAAAACAAAAATACATTTAACTTAATATATTTTCTGGGTGATCTGACCACATGAGTACTCCTCCACAACACAGCATCTTGATCCCTTCTCAATGCAGACATAAAATTGTTTTTAACAGAGATAGTGTTCTTGTCTTCGGCAGATGCTGAATTGGAATCTACAAGATTATCCTTACTTGAGTTATTCTTCTTACATTTCACCGTTGACCATCGGACACACCTACAGCATTATGCCGCACATCAATAACAACCACAGGGTCTCTAAACTTCACAGATCCTTCATTTAGCAGAACAGGTTATTTGATACATACCAAGTCACCTACTTCAAACTTAATTCTCTTGTTGAAGCTTCCTTTGAGTATCATATTTCTTTGACATCTAGCAACACTGGAATCATCACTTATCATCTGGGCCTTGCCACTGGATGCAGCAACATCACAACCTTGACCTTTCATCTCCATTTTCCAAAAGGTACACAAAGCTGAAACAACCTTCCTTCATCCCATAAGTTCATTGATACTTTCCCAGTAACCAAATACGGAGTAGATCTATAGGACCAAACTAGGTTCCTGATGGCTGCCTCACAATCCACCTTGGATTTAATGGCACTCTGAATACACTCCATCAAAAAACCCTGTTAAATCTCTCCACTCTACCATTGGCTTGAGGGTGATGAAGTGGATAGAGTAGATGTCTTACACCACACTTCTTTTAAAACTGCCATGGTGAAAGGCATACATTGAATACCATTGTCAGTTAGTATATCTTCAAGAATGCCTTCTCTGGCAAATACCTCATGAAAGAAATTAATGAAAGCATCAGTATTGTATTCTGCCAAAGCACATACCTCTTCCCACCTAAAAAGATGGTCAATCGTTACTAGAAGAGGCAAGACATGAAAAGGGCCTAAAACATCAGCAGTAATCCTTTGCTATACCTTGCCTGGAGAAATTACCAGAACTGTATCAGGAACAACAGTGACTAAATGTTTGTCACTACAGCAGCATTGTGTGCATTTCTTCACCAATTTTTCCAAATCAACATCAACTCCATGCCACCAGCAATCATTCCTGACTCTACGTTAAGTGGCACTCATGCCTAAATGACCTACATGAGCAGTTTATAGGATTCGGTGAAGAAAACACTCCGAAGGTATCAACTTATCCCCTCTCACCAACTATTCTCCTTCTATAGATTAATCATTAGCCACTTTACTATAACACTGTAACAGCACATCCAGAACTTTTTCTCTTAGCCATTCAGTCTTCACAAACTCCATGACCTGACTCAGTATAGCGTCCTCTCTGTTGGTTGCACCATAACCCCATGTCTGAACATGCTACAACATCCTCATCCTTAGCTATAATGCATTCTTCAATTTCTTTAAACACATCTAATTCACAAGGTCACAAATAAGCGAGACAAAAAGTCTGCTCTAGAATTCTTACCTCCTGCAAATGTGAACATAAAAAATTGAATTCCAAAAATGTGGCCAGCCTGGCTGTAGCATTCTCAATTTTTCTGCCTGATAAAATGTCCACTAGTGATCTGTGATCTGTTCTTAGACCAAATTTCCTACTCCAGAGTTATGACTTGACATTTTTGACACCCCATATGCATGCTAAAATTTCCTTTTCTATAACAGAGAATCTTGTTTCAACTTCTTTAGTTCTCCTGGAGGCAATACCCACAGTCACTTCTTTGTTGCCATCTAACTGTGACAACACAGCAGCCATGTCATAAGCACCGGCACCTACAGTTACAAATGTCTCGCTCCCTTCAACATAAGGTTGAAGAAATGGAGCTGAAAAAATGCATTGTTTAATACTTTTGAAACTTTGTTAACATACAGACAATCACTTAAAGGTAGTATTCTTTGTTAGCAAGAATCTAAAACATCCAGTCTTGCTTGCAAAAATCTTAATGAACTTCTGGTAAAATTCACAAAGACCTAAGAAAGACCTATGCTGCTCTTTGTCGGTGTGACAGCGTGCATTGAGAATTACATCAATTATGCTTGGTTTGTGTTTAACTCCGTCTGAAGTCAAAATAAGGCCCAAATACTCAACTTAATTCACTCTAAATACCACTTGTCATCTCTCATAGTGACTCCATTGAGTTCCAATATGCTTCATACTTTTTCCACACACTGACATGCGACACAACTGGAATGTACCATCAGGTGTAACAAACACTGTGAGATGACAGCATTGTTCATTCAATTCCACCTGATGATATGCTGCCTGAAGATCTAGCTTTGAAAATCACTTGATTTGACCTACAGTACTGATGAGGTCTTCAATGTGTTGCAATGGAAAAAAGATCTACCCAAATGGTATCGTTTACGGATCTTAAATCAATACACAACCGTAAATGTCCTGATTTTTTTACTCGGCACTATTGGAGAAAGCCACAAAGTGGTGTCAATGGGTTGAATAATTCCATTTTCTTGCATTTTTATTAAAATTATAGAGAACTCACCCCTTACACTATAGAGTACATTACACAACTTAACAGGTGTAACACCCTCTTTGACCATGATTTTTTGTGCCCAAAATGTTTGATTTTGCCCACTTTGTTTTGAAAACCCCCTTTTAAATTAGTTTTTTCTAATTCACATCAGAGATAGGCTTTATAAGAGTTACATGGTGTTTATGTATAGGTCTAATAATTAAATCAAAGTCTGTCTGATGACACCTAACACATTAATACTTTTGTGAGCCTTTTCCTTTAATGGTTTTATTTTCAAAGCAAATATCTGCCTAAAAGTACTTGACTAAATCGTTGTGGTAATATTTGGAGGAAGAAGACCTTTGGTTGCCCAAAATTCCTTGTATTTTTCAATGGAAATAACCATAATTCTTACTCCAGAATCCAGAATCAAAGGAATTAAAATTCCATCCATTAGAATTGGTATGTGGGTGACGGTGCCCACATGCATCACAGATAGTGTGCTTCACCGGCCACACCCCCAGAAGGAGAGGAGTAGCGTTGAGGCGAGGACGGGGACGCTGAGGCTATGGCGGCTCCAGTGTTTTTTTGATTGAAGTGAAGCTTGTTTACTTTCCCGGGGCTCTCTGAGAGTCAAGGAGGGGCGACACGTACGTTCGAGGCAGTGATGCCGAGCACAGCACTTGAGGCATCCAGGGTAGAGGTCGGCTGCGCAGCGTTGCACAAATTGCCTAATTGAAGCTGAAGTGTCGAGGCTGCCGTGGGAACTTCTGAAATCCTGGTGTCACATTAGAGCCAGCAGTCGTGCAGACGAGCCAGAGTGAGTTCCTCCTCTGTTCGTCCCCGCAGCCTTGCTGGTTCCACTGCCAGGCCCCATCAGAGAGTGACTGTGCAGTGCTGGCTTGTCGTGTGCAGTTCAACAACGCTAGATGGGAGACATTTGATGGCTCGGTGAGTCAATACTGACTATGTATTGGTGGGTGCAGTGACATTTGCAGTGAATGGGTGGGGTTGGAAAGGGGCTTTTCAGCGCATATTTCAACAAACCTTGCAGAGAGGGGGAACAATAGAGCTCTTCTTTTGGCACCAAGCTAGTGCCACAGTATAGCAGCAGAGCATGGAGGCTTAAGAAACAGCGCCTCGAAGGTACCGGAAGGAGAGGGTAAGACCACACAACACAGGGGCTGTGCTTTGCGTTGTACTTGCGCTCCTCCCCAGGAATCCAGCGCCAGCTCTCCAGTGATATTAGAAGCCACCCTCCCAGAGTTGCAGCATGAGAATTGACACCTGACTGCTAAGGCGAGGGGTGGTGCAAAGGTCGGAAAAGGGGAGCTGAGGATAAAGGATTCGCAGCATGTGCACATTTAAGCAAAAGTCTGTAACTGCTAATCCTCATTTGATCATTCAATCTACCCCTGTTCGAAAGTCGCATCATAAGGGTGGTCTAGAGAAGACATTGAAAGGCTCCTGCACCTTGCCCAACACACAGCAAAGGATGGATCTCAAGGTGCAACAGCTGTTGGAAGCCAATAGGTTGCATGCTACAGATCTTCCGCAGACATAGAAAATGGTGATGTCAATGTAAACGAAAAGTCACAAATTGCGAGTTTGTCTATGAGTCTGGAAAGAACTGAACAGTCCGACAAAAATATGGAAGCTGTGGACCCCAATAAAATGTTCATTCCTGAGCCTTCCAGACCCATTTCCACCCCTACCTGCTGTAAACAATATCCTTCATTCTCAAAATCTCATATGGTTGCAATAGCTGCTAATACCCCGGGCCAAACAATAAATAGAACAATACAAACTATACCAGCCCCAGCTCAACAGGCAAGGCCAAAAGAGACAGCAACAAGCATTCAACCTGCTTTTCAATCTGTTACATTCACAGTAGACAATGAGGAATCTTCCCAGGGGGTAGGGAATGGAAAAGATCCCAATCCATTGGTTAAGGATATGTTTGATGTGATTTTATATGAGATCAAAGAACTATGGACCATTCAATCACATGAGATTGCCTTGTTGCATACAAGACTGTTGCAAAATGAGGATACAATGGTAAAAGTCCCAGAGCGGCTAGCTGAAGCTGAACAACAGTAATCTGTGATCAGGATATCACACAATTTAGACAAAATATAGAGGCACTTGAATCAAAGATGCAAGATATGAAAACTTCAATCCGCTGTCAAATCTATGGCTAGTGGGGACTCCAGAAGCAGTGGAGGGACCACAGGTTCGGGACTGGGGTGAGTCCCTGCTCAAAAAAGCCATTCCAGAACTATCAGAGGCTTTAACTATCACAAGAGCTCACCGGGTGCCTTTCCAGCTCCCCAATAACGTGAAACATCCTCGTACCATTTTAGTGAACTTTGCTGACTTTCGAATCAAAGAATAAATTATTTTCAAGGCAATCGAAAAAAGAACTTTGACAACACAAGAAATTCCACAATTTAATTTTTTTCTGACTATGTCGGCAATGGCAGCAAAAAGGCAGAGAGAATTTATTTGAATGATTGATCTTTTTAAGTCTAAAGGGAGCAGACAATTATCGCCCAAACAACGAAGCTAAAGGTTCTCAAAAATGGCAAGTTCCATTTACTGGACAATGTAGCAAAGGTGCAAGAACTGTTACAGCAGATATCTAATTGAATAAAGTATTTAATACGCTGCCATGAATGCAATATGTTGACGTATGGTTTTTCTTTCTTTTTTTCTTTCTTTCTCTCTTCTTTCTTCAGAGGGCTATGCCAGGGGCTTAGGAGATCAGATCCCTTTGGGGAAGGGATGAGCACTAAGGGGTGCAGAACCATGGCACCCAGCACACCAGAAGGGGGTTGGGAGGAGATGTGGGCTATTCTCCCACAATTGCCACGGGGTGGGGTTAGGGCTGGGGCACCTAGGGTGGGGGAGGGCTGGTACCGGGGTAGGGAACAGAAGACCTGCAGGACGAAAAAAGAGGATAGTTCATCTAAACGCCGATACATCCACATGACACTGGTAAACATCAGGAATCAATAGAAGACAAGAAAGGCTAATGGGCCAAAAGATTACCTCCTCTCTCTAGGTATCTATATTCGTACGAAACACTATCATACACTTTATATGCTATTTGCACAACACTGTCACTTTATTTGCTTCTTATGCACAGACACTTTAAACAGTTAAATTATGTACTGTAAAATAAGCACCTTTTGGTTTTTCATGTTGATATGTTTACAGGCACAAGGCACTTTGAATATGATCTGTTTCCTTTGATGGCTACTCATCAGCAGATACCTAAGGATTTGGTAAGAATTCTTTCTTTTGATGCCAGATGCCAATGGCATTAATAACAAAACTATTCAATAATGGCTGCAAGGCAATACCCCAGACATTATATTGATTCAGGAAACGTATTATATACATAAGAAGAAATTCTCAGCTAACATCTTTCAACAAAGGGCAGGTAGTAGTCATTTCTCATCGGCAAGTACGGCCCAAAGGGGGATACCAATTTGGTTTTATACATTTCTTCCTTTCCAGATTTTATACTCCCGAGCACATAAAGATGGAAGGTGGGGTTTGTCAATGGCTAAATTAATGAAAAAATACTCACCATAGCCACAATTCGTGCCCAGTAGAAGATAATCCTGCGTCTCTGTTGGATCTATATCACACATTGTTGCTACTCCCTAGCATGGTAATAATAGGCGGTGACTTAAACTTCTTACAGAACCCTGTATTGGATTCATCTTCTGGGGTACGGAAACAAAATAAACCATGCAAGGGTGAGGTGCTATCGGACTGTATGGAAAACTGGATGTGGTAGACAGTTAACCGGTAGGATTTCCTAGCAAAAATGAATATTTGTGCTTCTCTGCCAAATATCAAACAGCCGCTAGGTTGGATTATTTTGTAATTTCTAGGAAACTAAGTTTAGTTAATTGTATGTATAAATAGAACAGCTTTTCAGATCATGCTTTAGTAAAACTCGAATTATCTGGACTCGGGAGGGGCAAAAAATCTTCTAATAGAGTTCATCTTGAGGAAGAAGATTGGTGTGGGGAAATCCAAAATGAAATCAAAAGCTTCTTCTGTTTAAACAGAAATACGGCTATGATCAAAAGTGTGTGTGAGGCTTTTAGAGCCACTATTCGTGGATCTATAACTTCTAAAGAGAATGTAACTAGACGTGCTCAAAACACAATAAGAGCACACTTAGAAGCAGAAGTAAGGCGCACACATGAGCAATATCTAAGGGAGAAAAGTAGTAAAAACAAATCAGCTTTAGAGATAGCTCGTAAGACCATGCAAGACTACTATTACACTAAAGTACATACAGCTAACTCCGCCTATCTCCAAAGGGTTTATGAGGATAGCGAATTTACTGGCAAATTTGCCTGGCAAAAAAAAGATAAACAGGCACAGAATAGAGTTCACACTTTGACGCACAAAACCAATAAAATCCATATTACAAATGAAGAGCAAATACAAAAGCCATTTTTAGAACACTATGAAACCATTTACTTAATCAGACAGGAGGTTGACAGCCTAAAATTAAAGGAATTTCTTAGTAGATTGCAAATTCTAAAAATACAAGCAAGTCAAAGCGAAAGTGTAATCGCCAGTGTACAAGAAATCGAAGCAGTTGTTCAATCTCTGGCTAATGGTAAAGCCTGTGGGCAGGATGGGTTACAGGCGAAATAAAAAAAAAAAAATTGTGTAATATTAAATCAGGAACTAGTTTTGTTGGCTAATCATATTCTGCAGGATGGAGATACCACCTTTCTTCCACATGGCTGTGGTGTTTAGCTTCTTGAAAAAAATAAAGATAAAGAGGATGTGAATTCTTACAGGCCTATCAGCCTCCTGAACATAGAATATAAAATTATAGCTAAACTACTGGCAAACAGAATGAATACGTGTGTAGGGTCAATTATACACACAGACCAGTGTGGATTTGTCACCGGGCATCAATTATCTTTTAATACCAACTTTTTAGTTAAAACTCTGGATTATTTTACTCAAAACAAAATCCCGGCTAAAATAATGCTATTAGATGCCAAGAAGGCTTTCGACCTTCTGTGCTGGGAATGTCTCTTTCACCTTTTAGCTGAATTTGGTTTTCCTTCTGAGCTGATTGGCATAATCTCCAAATTCTATGGGGGCTACTGCACAAATAAATATAAACACAAATTAAATTGGTAACTGTAGAGTTGTTAGAGGAGGTTGCAGGTAAGAGCAGTGGGGCCAGCTAGGGGAGATTTCAAGAGACGACTATGAGGTCGCAGCTTGTTAGAGGAACAAGACAGGATTGGCTCAGTCTCCTTTACTCTTTGCTTATTTTATAGAGCCGCTTGCTATTGCCAATCGCACAATTAGTAGGACGACATCTCCAATGCACGGTATGACAAACATTAAGCTATATGCTGATGAAATTGCTCTTTTTTAAAACCTTATTTAGAAGTTCAAAGTCAAAATATCAGTATTTCTCGGGAATATCAGTCATTGGAGGATATAGAATAAATAAATCAAAGACAGAGATATTGCTCTGTAACTGCACTTCAGACTTTTTATTATTAGAATTAAGTTCACTGCTTGATATTAGGCCTAAGAGATATCTTGGCGTATATGCCTCGGAGAATTCTCTATATGCTCTAAACTATGTTCCTCTAATTATTGACCAAATGGAAAGATCTCCCTATTTCAATAATTGGCCGGGCAGCTATTATTTGTATGATGATTTTACCCTTATGCAATTTTCTATTTGTAGCTATTCCAAATGCTGTTCAATTGAAAAATGTTAAGGAAGTGCAAGGCTTGTTTTCTATGTTTATTTGGGCAAATAAGGTAGCAAGAATTGCTATTGATGTACTATATAGACCTGGTGAAGAAGGGCGTTTAGCTCTTCCGGATCTGAGAGAATATTACTTTGCGAACTTTGTATATATCATGTACAGAACAATGAAGATTTTAAATATTAATAGATATGACAATTTCTTTATAGATCTAACCCACCAAGAATATGATATCAAGGTTTATATGCGTGTAACAAAAATCCCCCAAAAAGTTAGATATAAAATATTATAATGGAGTATTAAGCAAAAAAAAAACTTTTTAGTCATTTTGCTATCCCCAATATTAATGGGGAAACGTTGCTTGCAGATGTATATATAGGCCAAGATCTATTGCTAGAGCAGGCTGGTATAGCCAAATGGAGAAGTCAGGGTGTTGGCAAAATAGGAGAGTTTTTTAAATGGGAATTGGAAAAACTGGACTGAAATAGAGCCGAGCATTGATCATAGTAAAACAACTTTTCATTGGTCCTTTATTAGAATTAGATCTTTTTTACAGGAACTCAATTCCATACCTATAAATGAGACTAGCGAGCTTGTGGGGCAGCTGCTAGATCCCAAAACCTGTAAAACGATCAGCTGCTGGGCCCTCTCTTACAAAGTCCGGCAGCAGGTAAACTTTATCTGAAAGCTCAGAAAAAATGGCAATCCCAGGAAAGGCTTCAGATCACCACCTTGACCTGGGATCAGATCGAATAAATTTAACTACGCTTTATTGAAAGCGGCCAATCTTCGACAAACGCAATATTATACTATGTGGCTCTTATATAGCACGCCCGATTTTTTACATAAAATAAACCCCCAGTTTTTTTCCACAAACTGTTTTTGCTGCAATATGGAGGGAGGAGGGAAGTAGACAAATATCATCTGAGAATGTCCAAGGTTAAATGTATTTTGGGGAGAAATTTATCAGTACTGTATTAACAGATTGAAAGTTCAGCAGATGTTAGACATCCAGACCGTTGTGTTAGGATACTCACCTGATTTAATAGTCGATCACTGCAACAACAAAAAACAAATATATCTTCTGGTTTAGGTAGCTCAGTCATTAATCCTTCAAAGATGGCGGACTGATGATATCTCGACTTTTAGCAATTACTTTGCAAATTAAAGAGGATTAAGGAAAGTGGAAGAAAATATGCTCTAAGATCGGGGTCATATAGCAAGTTTGCGAACCTATGGGAAAGTCATGGCTAAGAGCTAGTTTGTCAAGAAGATATGGAATAAGTAGTGAAGTATACACTTGGTGGATTAATATGTGGGTGATATAACTATGGTTTAAGAAATGCTGTACATGTCTAGGGATTTGAATCGTGCAATATTTGAACTATTTTTCTCTTTTCCTGTATATGTCTTGTACATTCTTAATCATGCGGAAATGTGAGACAGTGCAATAATTTATGACTATATTATGTTTGGTGAACTATTCCTAAATAAAATAGTTAAAAAAATAAATATTAGAATTGGTATGTGGTAACAGTACTTGCCGTTACTATGTACACTACCAACCTCAATACAATCTACAGAAAGAACTAACTCCTCCACTTTGTTACTAATGTCACACTCATCACCCAAAGTTGCACTCCTTATTCCTATTCATTTGCCACCTCTACACACTGTTTCGAAGTATCTCACTTATTTGCATTTTCAACGTTCGTGTGGTAGCTGGACAATTTTGAAAAACCAACAGGTGAGTTAAATATCTACACCTATAACATGCAGGCTTCATTTCAGCATTAACTGGACATTTGCCATAGTTTGCACTGAGATTAGACTGTTGTGAAACGGACCATTTATTGTAGGAATAGCTTGTGACTGGTTATTGTGGGGGTTAACCTGAGACACCTTTTCCACACAACTCACGGAATTGTCATTCTCCAACTGCTTGGAAACCTTTAGTGATGATTCAATACTTTTGCGATGTTTATCGTTTCATCTAGAGAGGGATTCTTAGAAGCCAACAGTCCCTGTTGTATTTTTTAGGAATAACATCTGGACACAATTTGGTTTCAAATAAGTTGTGAAGTAAAACCTTCAAAATCACAATATGCTGCCAACACTTTTAAGGCCGTGACATATGAATCAATAGACTCACTGGGAGCCTGTGCACGTGTGAAAAATGTGTGACAATGCACCACTAAATTAACCTTTCCTTCAAAGTAAATTACCAACTGCTTGACAGCGACTTCAAACTCATCATATTCTTCATCCTCACTACACACATATTCAGGTAGATGATCAAATACATTTTGACCTTCTATACATAAATAATAATAAAGTAAATTGTGTTTCATATCTGGTTTGAATTTCAGACCATCAATAGCACCCACGTCAGCATTGAATGACCTAAACCTAATTATCCAGTTCAAGTGAGGATCTTCAGAATCCTGGAGTTGTAACTGCCTGCATCATGGTATATCAGAAATAATAAAAACAAATACTCACAATGAGTCCACCTGGCAAATAAGCACAAGTTAAGCAAACTATAGAATACTGTAGAGAGAAAGATAAAAGTGTGAAGTACGTTGTAGAAATTAACAAAATAATATGAATACGATGCAAGCCATTTGCTGTGGTAGACTAGCAGATTGCAGTGTGCTGATCACTGTGGTAGAGCAGCACATGACGGTGGACGCGATGGTCAAAGGCGTTGCTTAACACCAGTGGGTGGCACTGCTCATAGTAAAGCTTAAGTTGCAAGCAGGAGTTTCAAACAATAGGTGGTGCTGCACAATGAAGAACTGACAGGAAGTAGTATAATACACAGGCAGTAGGATTGTAAAACGCCACTGCAAGCTGGAGGACGCAGCTGACAGAGATTCAACAATCACAGGTGCTATTCAAGGTAGGTGCAGGAGAAATCCATGGCGAGAGCAAAAGCGCGCACTCCAAAACAGCAGACATGCATTCCAATGCGCCAAATGCTGAACAAATAGACGAGCTCAGCAGACAGATAACCATAAGATGACCCACATGCAGAGCGAACCGGCATGCGCAACAAAGAGAAAATCGCGAGGGACTACAAGTGCTGACACAGGCAGCTCCAGCAGTTGTCCATACTCTGCACACACAGACCGGCTGGTCTGTGAAACCCTCCCGTCTTGAGGGAAACACCAGAGAGGGCTCTTTAAACTCCTAAAACCATCCCAAATGTGTGGAACAAGCACATGGGACACCCACCTTGAAATACAAGGATCACTGCAACGATGAGGGGAAAGTGGATCCCTGGGCCCCGTTAAAAAATAAACACAGTACCTGATAACTGACCTTAAGGAAGCCCAGTAAAGGTCTGAGGGAGTGGTGTGGCGCAGCTGCCAGAGCAGCTGACTCCGGAGCGCGGGACTACGGTTCAATCCCCGGCGCCAGCTCTACTCAACATCATGTGACTCTGGGCAATGGCTCACTTAATCTACCCGATGGCCCCCAGCACCTTCAGACCCTTCAGGGTGATTAGTTTGCGCTTAACAGATACCAGATTTATTTATTTAAAGGTTGCCCATCTCATAAATTTTTTTGTATCCAAATAAACTCCAGTAAGCAAAGTGAACTACTTGAAGGGTATTTATTGAATATAGCAGACAGAGTTTCCTAGGTACTTAAGGTCCCAGAGAATCCAAACATATGACTTCAGATTCAAACCATAGCACATATAGATTCCAAAAGAGAAGGAATATATAACCAATAGCATGGCAGTATAATTATGCATCACATAACAATAGAAAGGGAAGATATCCAGAGTGAAAGGTGGCAGATGCCACAGGTATCTTCCCAGACTGCTTAAAATGGGTAAAATCTATCCCCTTCTCGAAAAACCTCAGCAGATGTGAATTATTCAATCAACTACCATCCTAGCTCTAGTCTTCCTTTTTTATCCAAAGTGATAGAAAACTATGTTACCTCACAACGTTATCTTCATATCCAGCCAAACACCGCCTGGACAAATCCAATCTGCTTTAGATATGGCCATACCATCTTCACGTGGTGGATGACAGTCTCCATATTCTTGACTCTGGCAGCCCTGGCCTCATTGTTCTCCCAGCGTCCTTTGACAAAGTCAACCATAAACCTCTGATGAACATCCTGAAAGCTCAGATGGCCATTGAGGGCACAGTCCTAAACTAGTTTTCTTCCTATCTTTCCAAAAATTCCAAATTATTACGATTGGCAATTGCCTCTCCAGAACCATCACCTTATACAAGTGGTCCCTGAGGTTTCAATTTTGCTCTGTGCTCTGTTCAACTTCAATATAGAACCCCTTGGAAGAATTCTCGGAAACTCTTGTGTTTTATATCACCAATATGCACAAGATGTGCAAATCTACCTCAAGATGTACTTCGCAAATGACAGCCTCCCGCTGGCGAACTCTAATCCAATCTCTAGAAATGGATGTCCAACCACCACCTGAAACTGAACCCGACTGAAAAAGAATTCCTTTTAATATCACCCAAAAAGTATCCCCTGTCCGTTCAAGAATGGATTATTTGGGGCTTTTCCTTTGGGCTGCACAATATCGCGGACAATGCCAAAACTCTGGCATTTGTACTTGACTACTGTTTTAACATACACTTCCAGATATCTAAGAGGGCTAACAATACACACAAACGCCTACTGCTCATTTGGTACACAAGACACTAAGGGGCATATTTACGCGCCCCTTTTACGCCGCCGTTGCGTCACTTTTGTGACGCAGCGGCAGCGCAAAAGATGCACCATGGTGCGGGGTACTTACAACGTGACGCATCTCAGGGACAGGTTGTAAAGCCCTGCGCCAGAAGGAGGCGTTCCTGCGCGGGGGGGGCGTTCTGGCGCAGGAACGCCTCCTAAAAGTGGCTGAGTGAAATCTACAAGATTTCACTCAGTCACTTTGGGGCCCATGCTGCGTCAAAACCCTGCGCCTGCTTGAAAGCGTAAGGATTGACGCAGTATTAACAAGATAGGGCCCCCCAGAGCCTTGCTGGAGCTGCGCCACGCTTACGACGCAACTCCAGCAATGCGCCGCCTTTACGGCACAGATGCATGACGCATCTGTGCCGTTTTTGCCCATTGGTGCACCGCATTGTAAATGCGGCACATCAATAGTGGCAGAGGAATGGCGCACAATAAGTGGTGCATCCCTGCTGATATGCAGGGATGCGCCACTTATTGTAAATCTGCCCCTAAATCCTTAATGGAGACTTAAAAGTCTGTAATAAAGGCACTAGTCCTCTCCAGACTGGATCATGGGAACTCCCTGCTCTCTGGGCTCCCTGAAGCTCATCCAACCACCCTCACAGACATTCTCCTTGCAGCTGCATAATTTGCCGCAGGATACATGAAATTCTACTTTATCGTACCGATCCTGCTTAAAGATGGCCGGCCTGCCTCACTCATAGAGCCCCAATGCCTCAACTCCCTACCTGGCCATGAAACTGAAACTCTCTGGTGCTCAGCGACGTATTAGAAACTCTGAATTGCTCCTAGTTGAGCCCATAACCTTGCTCAAGAAGTCTCCTATTATCACTATTTGATTACTTTCTTATTTGTTTGCTGATCGAACTCTGCTTCTATTGTAAAGCGCTCTAATGCCGTGGGCAACACAAAAACAAATAACAAATATACGAAGCATCCTACATTGGGAAGTATGGCGATTGTATTGACCGCCATTGAGGAAGGTACAAGCTTCACATTTTGCAGGGTCTCGGCGAGCAGTTTTATTTTCTACCACCAGGTGGTGTCCTTGGCAAGAATTAGTATGAGAAAGACTTGCACTAGAAACCGAATGTAACAAGTTAATATACCATCATGTTGTAACTATATAAGTAATTGTTCTGCTGTGTATATTTGCTACTGAAATGTTTAATGAAGCACCATTAAAATATACGCACGGTGTAATATATTTACTAATGGAAAGAAAATCCTGTCTGTGACTCGATTTACCTAGGGTGACCAGAATTTTAAAGCCAAAAACAGGACATTTCACAAAAATAGAAGAAGGACTACAATGTTACTTCAAGCGATGAGAGCGCTCCTCAGCAGAGAATTACAGAACAGGCAGTAAGAACATACATAAAATGCAATTTTTAAGCCCAGTAGCTTGCCTGTAAAGTAAATTGCTTTCTTAAAACAACTGATAACTATCCCTGCTTTGTAAAACATAAAAAACACCTCCCACCGTTTTCAGTCTACCCTCTCTAAAAACGGGGACATGAGCTAAATTTCTTGAAATTTGCTGGGACAGCTGGTTAAAAACAGGGACCGTCCTGGCAAAACGGGGACGCCTGGTCACCCTAGCATTTACCCCCTATTTTGGGCTTTAACCAGATTTAAAAAGACATGGACAGAAGACGCATCGATTCATACACATATACTGGGGAACGGGCAGCATTTCTGTTGGCAAATGTACCTGAAAACCCGCCTTGTAGTTTTGCTAATCGAAGCCTACTCCTACTGGGATTTCACAAGGAAAAGTGCCATCATGTATGAAATACAGATCGAACTAACCATATTTAACTCTTTTAGCGAGGGAGGGATTGTACCCAGTTTAAAAAAAATTGCAAGCACAAACCTTCTTTAATGGTTGTTGATCCTTGTAAGCTTTTGACATTTTTCAATGGTTGTGCTTTAGGTTTTCTTACGGATTTGGGCGCCCACTAGTGGCAAAAATGAAAATCCTGTCTAAAAATGATTTTGTCTTGCTTGTCAAATCAGCATTTTTAGGTCGAGCCTAGGGTAGCGCATGCGCTGCTCTAGGAAATTGGCCTCTAGGAATCACTTCAGCTTTTCAACAAGCTCGTGGGTGTGGTGCTCACATGCTATTGGCCTTTGCGTCTGGCTTTAGCATGCAATTGGCCAGGAGAGTGTGGATGTCCCAGCTTTTCCTGAAATGTTTACTCCCAGAGCGTTTTGCTCTCGGGAGCCAGCAGCGGCCCGCAGGGGTCATCTGTTTCAGGTCAGGTATAATTTCCAGACGTTCGCGGTGGCGCTTGTTGCAATTACTGTTAATGTGATTTTGTGTGCGATGTGTTCTATGACTTTCTTTCATTGCTATATTATTTTTTAAAGCCTTTTGCATGTGTATGCAAACATTTTTATTTTATGTTTACTTTCCAAAGGTTCTTTTTGTTCTCTTGTGCAGCCACACACCTTTGATCAGCACTATGGCCGCCGAGCATAATGTTTCAAAAGACTAGCAAGTTAATTTCGCTTCACGTTACTGAACCCCTTGTCTGGTTAAAACCATGGCCTTATAGATTGGATTACGTTTTCCCTTTACCTCATGTACTCCCAGTCAATTTTTGATCGTCACTTGTTGCACAAAATAAGTAATATTCACTACTGAACAATTCAGCTACAGCGAGCAGTGGCTTGCTCGTACCTATAGAGAAAAGCGAATAAACCTGCTCTATTATTAATTTAGTTGCTGCACTGCTCCAGCACTTGCTAAGGTATTTGCAAGAACTATCCGAAGCCCCTCACTCTGCCTGTTCAAACTTCCTCTTTTAACAGCTATTTATCAAGGATAATACAATGGAAAGTAGTTAATTGCTGTATATGGCAAGTACAGATGTTGTTGACGTGAATCCACAACACAAGATTCATGTGCTTGCATATTCTGACACCTGCTGGCCTGATTCTGGAATTCGACATCAGTCAAAAGAAGTAAGATTACAATTATAATCTATGGAAACCGAGAGCAGGCGCCGTGTTGTTAAAAAAAAGTTGCGTGCTGCTTCAATGTAGAGTGAGCACTTCTTGAAATAGAATCTTTGCACAAATTTAATTTAATGTATTAAATTTGTGCAAAGATTCTATTTCAAGAAGTGCTCGCTCTACATTGAAGCAGCACGCAACTTGGTTCTGTCTGTAACATGCTCCTTCTAAATCAGACGCGTAGTTATGTCCTCAGAAGAAAATGTCCATGATAATATAGGAATTTCAATTCGTATAGCGTCATTTTACAGGCATATTCTTTTTTAGAGTACAAATCTCTGCTCTTTTGAAAGTCCTATTCCAAGAGTGATGTGAAGCTTTCACAAAATCGTAAAAGGATTCCTACAGTTGTTCAACCCTACTGTAACTTGGTCCATGATCTGCATTTGTAAAATAATGTACTATTCTTTGCTTTTCGCTTTGGTTTTAGACTGATTTGTATATGTTTATTCAATATCTGTAATCATGCACGTGAGCTAAACAAGTATTTACAACATGCTACACAGAAGCTGTACTACTGTAGAACATGGCTAAAAGAAAATTGACAAACCCAACAGACAGATCTCACGGATGAGGCCTCTCAGGTTTGCCAGTGCCTGCTTTATTAAGTGTTGAGCTCTTGCACCCAGGGTTTACGTCTCAGACTGTCCAGTCCAATCCTTATGTTGTATATGTGTGCACACAGGGCATGACGCTACATTCTCAAATGTGACGGCAAAGTACCACTCTTCCCTTCTTAATTGCAGTTATGTTGAAATATAGTTAAAGGTTTGTTCCCTTTTCTTCAAATTATGCCTTATCTTTATTTGTAGATTTGTCATAGTGTTATGAGATTTGATGCGACTCGTTTTTCTCAATTTTTGCCTCTGCTGATAACTTTAGAGTATTGCAATTTAAAAGGTTTGCCGATTTTTGAGGTCTCTAAACTTACATATTTGTTTAAACAGAAATTTGTCAAAAACTTTGAAAAAACTAAATATTACAGCTATTTGGCTGTTAGGTGTTTTTTGGCATGTTAGCAGCACAGTTGAAAATAAAAACAAATGATAACAAGCATTGGCATAGCCAATAGGACTTGCTTTTGGGACCTTATAAGTATTTAATTATGCAGCACAATATCCTTGGTGCAACAACATCAACTGTTGCATGGCTAAACACTTAGAAGGTCCCAAAGGCGAGACCTATTGGTTATGCCAATGCTGGTTATCCCTTTGTAACTTTCATTTAAATGGCGCTTGCAACCTTTGAGGGGGCCCTCTAGAGCTTTACGCTGGGCAGCACGCTGCTTCAGATCCCAAGGTTAGTGGATAACTCAGTGTTCGGTATTGGGGTTAGCATTGCGCTCTCATAAAAACTATTGCATACATTTAACCCAGTTTCTTATGCAGGGCATTACATTTCTCCAGAAGTCAAGGCTAGTGGTCAATCCACTGTTGGTTATTGGAACTAGTCTTCTGCTGTCAAAGAAACCATTACCTGCTCTAGTTTCTTTGTGCAGGATTAATTGATAAGAGTCAGGTGTGACCATTAGTAGAGAGGGGCTTGTGAGATCATGCAGATGATTGGGCGATTAGATGAGCTAGTAGATATTAGGCATGGTTAGGTGGCAGGAGTATGACGTTCAAATGAGAGGTGGTGATCTTTGAAATTATAAGAAATTTGCAGAACTACAACAAAGATTAAGGCTGACATGCATGTGAGTTGACATGCAGAGGATGTAAGTAAGTTATAGACCAATGTCATTTTTTCATACAGAAGTTTGGTAATTGAGGAGGCTTTTTGAGATAGCAAACAATGTGCTTCTATACTGTAGAAAGAACATTTTGTGGGGCATTATTAAGCAGGAAAAAACTCAAGAACTGACTGACATTTAAAGATTGGTAGGAGGATTTTTATTTTAACACTGACTGCTCAATATTGGTCTTGCTGATAAGTAATCAATGTATATCTGAAGGTTCATAAACAGGTCTCTTAACGAATGAACAGTGCTTAATGCTTGCCTGTGGTTTTCCTATGCCCTGCGCCAGCACTTAATTGCCAACACTGGCACTTATGACAGTCTGCCTCATGGTGGCGCTGTTTGTCTAATTTAGAGATTAGCTCAACAACAGTTGTCGATCAATTCAATACACATTAACAATGACTAATACCTGCCATCAAGCCATTCTTATAGTTTGGGGGCCTAGAATAGTCTGAATTATTACACTTGTAGGAGTGTAATTGTTAGTAGTTGAGTTGGTACTGTCAATGGTAACACTGTCAGGGCAATGTGTGGTGCAAGCCTACTGACAAGGGCCCCGGTGCTTACATATATATATATTCTTGTTTTATGGTTTACAAGTAAATGTCTGCTCTTTGCTCTTTTCAGATCTGTGGCTTCAGGATGGGGAGAGGGGGTGCTTTTTACAAACCAACTGCGTTCTGACCAGCATATGAGAGACAGTTGTGCAATTCTAGGACAATTAGGTTTTCATTTATCGTTCTAAATCACTCTCCTCTAAATAAGGTCATCAAAAAAATATAACATGTCCGGAGATTGAGTTTATTATGTGTGATTACGCTTTCATACTGTATGGGAGTTCTAATTCATTTACTGCCTGGACTGCTCGCTAATGCAACTTTTGAAGGACGAAGTTAGGATATCCGAATGGAGTACAGTGATCTTCAGCTTAGAAACAGCAGTGGTAAATATCATAATCCACCACGCATACTACTTTGGCATAACTAAGCCTTGTGCTTGCTTTTGTTCGTGGTAGTTCTGTTTGGGTGTCATGAAGCTACGGTCTAGTCATGGTCAATCAGGACTGGACTGACCGTAGCAGGCATCGGGTGATTCCCCGGGAGCCTGGAAGGGTGGAGGCCAGTTTCAGAGTGGTGGGGGCCAGTTTTGGAGCGGTGGGGGCTAGTTTTGTTACTGGAGGGTGGTTTTGCAGCAGTCCTGCAATATCTGCACCAGTAACAACAGCAGCAGTACTGGGGGGCGATTTAGTTAAGCAGCAGTGCTTCACACTTCCACCCACACCCGCCCCCATCCCCAGTGGCCAGTCTGATAAAATTGCCAGGGCTGATTTGGGTTCTCAGTCCGGCCCTGTGGGCAACTGTGCCATAAGGTCACAATATGTAGCAGCCTTAGAGCACAAGCTCACACAGCCACAAGAAGGCACCAGACAGCAACAAAAATGACCACAACAAAAAAAAAATTGCTAGGGGAAAATATGCCTGAGCATTTAGAGATGGAAAGGCTAAAAGGGGTTTGGATGGCATATACCCCCAACCCCCAGATATATTTTTTTAAAACAATGGGGTCAAATTGTGCATTTTACAGCAAATATTTCATAAGTATTTGTTAAAAAGCACAGGCTTACCAACTGTGGTCCTCCTAAATTTTGTATTGCTGAAAGCCCTCCCTCATACACTTCAACCACTCATACCTGCTAAACCTCCTCAGCACCACTGCCCCACCTACTCTCATATTCTTCATTACATTAAGAGGCAAATTTATATCCCCTGTACTTGTCAGTCCCTTCTCAGCCTGTGCTCATCTCCTGATCTCCACAAGTGCTGGAAACCTTTGTATTTCTGACCGGATCAAACTCCTTCCAGTCCTTCACCAACTTTATCAGTCTCTTAACAGCCTCTTCTCTCCAGCCCCTTGACTTTTGAGTTCCCTCGACACCTTCAACCCTCTTCAGATACTGGTACACCTCAGACCACCTTGTCATCCCTGCCATTCACTAAATTTGCAGCTTGGTCACGGGATCCCATTAACAGGAGATGGCTTCCCCGGTTCCACTGTTCAGCCCAGCCTCTTAACTCTCCCAATTGTCACACACTTTTTTTTGTTGTCTAGTTAACTCTC
Organism: Lissotriton helveticus; assembly: GCF_964261635.1. Classification (NCBI taxonomy): domain Eukaryota; kingdom Metazoa; phylum Chordata; class Amphibia; order Caudata; family Salamandridae; genus Lissotriton; species Lissotriton helveticus. The sequence goes on from NC_136057.1 coordinate 1,029,548,764, forward strand.
GCACTCTTCGTCTTTCGTTCACGTTGTCACTTGCTTTTCACTCGCTCTCTCACTCCCACTCACTCGCATTCATTCATTGCCTCACTCACTGTTACTCACTTTCACCCCTCAATTTCTGTCTTTCTCTGTATCAGGCAGCACAGTAGGAGACAGTTTTTTCCTTGACAGTGTCACTTCGGGTCCGCTTCAGTCCATGCACCATCTCCCTCCCTTTGAAGCACCACATGGTGAAGTTTGCAGTCACATATAGCAGGCAACTGACAGCACAGGTTTGACTTGGTCCTGTTCAGTCAGTGACACTGTGATTGTTACTATGGGCCTTGCATTTAGTTAGATTGCTGACAGGGAGCACTCTCGGGTAGAGAGCTGCGAGGACTGCTTCAAGACCTGTCTCCACTCAAGCAAAGACCTGTCAGTGCTCTGAACGGACAAACTGCACATGACAGCCTGGACGAGGTCTCCTCACCAGAAGTGGCATGTCCTGTTTGTGTATCTTTTGTACATGATTGTTATGGTATGGCTTGACAGCGTAGCTGTTGCCAGACAATTATGTGAACCAGAAGCACATGCTTTAATTGGTGAGAAGTGGTGTGCTTCCACAAAAGAAGTGATTGCCCTCCGCCCAGCTGTGATCATTTTGTTGTTTATCCAGCTGCCTAAGGTTGAAGATTTGGCAGGAACCCACGATACTGGAGTGCTATTAAAGTATCTTAGATAACTAGAAAGTGGTGTACGCCAAGGCTGTCCCTTATCTTCTCTCTTACTTATTTTATCTCTTGAACCTTTTTTTGTCTGCCATAACTCCTCTATTTCTGGATTTCTTTATGGTGAAGCTATCGGCATATGCGGATGATATTTTACGTTTTATATCAAGACCTGAAAGCTCTATTCCCCCTTTATTGCATGAAATGTCCGATTTTTCTTGTTTCCGGTTACAAAATCAATTCTGATAAGACAGAAATTCTCCCCATCATCAAATTTTGTCTCAAGCAACATTTTGATTTGAATGGCTTCCGAAGGAACTGTTCTGAAATTAAATACTTGGGCATTTGGTTTAATAATTCACTTTCAGATTTGGTTAAGATTAATATGAAGGAAGAGTTTGATCGTGTCTCTAAGCTCCTCTCTTCTTGAAGTGAGGATGGGCAGATGCACCACCTTATGCGGCCTGCATCAGACGTCCCCCAGCAAATTTGTTAATCACCATAATCCTTGCAGTAGAGGCACAGGTCGGCCACTTGGCCAAGTTTGCAAGGAATGATCAAGGATTTAAACTTGTCATCCCTGTGTCATAAGGGGGTAAGGCTGAACACTGATCCTTTGTTTAAACAAGAACATGCTGCACCTGCACTTGAGTCACATTAAACGCTGATTTCCTGTCAGGAATGGAACCCAGTAGACATGGAGAGTTTAGCGCAATGAACACAAAACACACCGAAGCATAGTAAGATGTGTATGCATTGCATTTTGTACATCTGTGATTAAAAGTACTCCCTTTCCTTGAAAAGAGAAGCACTGGACTGGAGGTTGGAGCTATTGTGTCTATTGGTTGAATATTGATTGCTGAGCTCGAGCACCACATACTACTCTCAGAGGCATGCGACTTCTTACCCTCATTACAGAGATTCACATGCTTACGGGGTTGTACTTGGCCCACTTCAAAAAGCCAATAGTAAACAACCCTAACCCCCAGGGTTGGTATTAAGTAGTCCTGTCTGCACTGTGCTAACTCCCACCACCACCACCACCACCACCACCACCGCCCCACTAACCAGGGAGCATTCGGAGAGTATCGCTCCTCCTTTCTGCGCTAACTTGATGCTTTGGCTGCCTTCCTATTTATTGAACAGCTTCTCATATCTAGGGTGAGCTTCTAGGATCCTTCAGGATGATGAGCATCTTAGGAATCCAGAATATATTCAAAGTACTGAAGTAGTGTAGGTATGAATTACTACTACAGTTTCAACAGTGAACAGAGAAGGTAACAATAGAGTATATTTTATGGTTTTTACTGACTATGACCTTAGTTACAACTAGAAATGCCTCTATAAGTCAAAGAGAAATAGAAACATTCTAAACACATGCGTGAATGTCAGGTATAATATGCCTTGATGTGATCTGCTCACATCCGAGGTGAGATAATTGTAACTGGATCCGAATCAATGAGGAATCTGGGTGTGTGCATCTATAGTTAGGAGTGGTTGAGTCTCCTATAAAGGCTCTTGCTTTTAGAAGGTGAGCAGAGGGATCAGACAGCTGAATAAAAGATGCAGAAGCTGGATAAAAGCCAAAATAACACAGAAAAATTGGCAGTACTTTAGGAGAGTGAAACTGAACCTCTTAGACTGTGACAGATCTGGAATGAGAAACCTCAGTGGGTCATATCTGTTAACCTGCCATAATCAAAGTATGAAAGGGTATGCAAGCGTGTATGTCACTATTTTGCCTTGGATTAGCATTACTGATAACATAACTAGAACAAAGCCTAATTAGAAGAGGGCTTAAGGATCTGGATCTTTGTGTTTCGGGTGGCTGTAGGCGTTGACCATGATTACCTCCTCCTCGTTTCCATCAAAAATGAGGCTAGTCTTGACTGTGATGATGGCTGTTAAAGTGGAGTGGACTTCCTCTGTCTCGGTTGCGAAGTCGATACATAATTTGCCAGCCCACCTGATAGGTGATATTGAGACCGCTTGACTGCTGGCGTGGAAGAACTCAAGAAGGCTCTGTATTTGGGGCGGTTTGGCAAGTCAGGTTTCATGAAGGAGAATTATATCAAAGGATTTAATGTACAGCAGGAAATGTGAATCCATAACTTTACTTGCCAGGCCACTAATGTTCCATGAGCACAAACGGAGGGTAGGTTTGCTCTGCATGAGTGGCACATACCAGTGCAGATTTTGTCACTGGTGGCCATTGAGGCCGTTGATGGCTCTGGAGACCCACCTGAGATCAGAGTGCATATTTGGTTGTTGTGGTGGAGAGTAAGGTTGACTACGCCTGTCGTTGGGCACCCACCTCTCTGTAGGCGACTGTCACCGGGCTCCAATGAGTACAGAGCAGGTAGTTTTTGTTGTGTAGATAGTTGTGTTGCCCTCGTTGGGGAGTAGGGTAGCCTGTATTGTAGTGGAGTATTGTTTATGCCTAAGGCTCACGGTTTTATGGTATATATTCTTTCAACATTTCAGTCTGTATTTTTCCATATTTATTTTTGGCTAATTTTTTCTCAATGTATACATTTTTATTTTGTGTTTTCTTTATAAATGAAGCTGCAGTGGGTATTTTTCCACATTTATTTTACTGATAAATGTATACTTGCATTTGAATGTCCAAAAGGTTTCAGCAGTATACAGTGCAATAGCGTTATCTGAAAACACTTGCATTTTAGACTAGCATAAATAACTATAGATCTGCACTTAATTGGGAGATCTATAGTCTCTTTTATTTACCCTACCTCCCAATCTGTACCCCTACTGACCTGGCACTCATGATTGACAGTATAACAAATCATTAAAGGAAGACCCATGTTCCATATTTTTCTGTATTCAAAAATAAATACAGACAGGAAAATAAATCGTTTTCTGTCTATATTTATCTGTAAAAATCTGTAAAAACGGAAAACTGGGAGCCCTAATTAGGTACCATGCCTTGAATGTTTATTGTTGAGCTAGTTCGTTTTGGGCAATTGATGGTAATCAACAGGTAGTCTTGGTGACTTCACCCGCTGAGATAGCTTCTAGCCTAATGAACTACTGCGTTAAAGTCGGTTGACCTTATGTCTGCTAAAGTTGGAATGGTTTAGAACAGCAGTAGAATATTGACTCTGTTCAGGACATCACAGTTGCCTTTTGACTTATACCCGGGTTTAAAAAGCAGGATACAAGAGCCCAGCTGTGAGTTAGAAAAATGTGTAGGATGGCCCCGCCCCCTGAGGTACTGGCTGGCTGATCCGGTCCTGGTTGTCAGATTTTGCTCCCCTCCGCATAGAGTGCTATGACCTGCGGGCAGAGTGAAGTAGTTGGCTTGTGGGGGCCCGACATCTGCAAGCTCTTGGCGGGATGAACCTTCTGTGCTGGAGTCCCTGGTTGGCAAACCCCATGTACTCCCAGGCAGTGTTTAAGAGCCTGAGCCGGAGTCCGGGATGGCCGCTGTTGAGGTAGAGAGGCTTGTGAGCTTTGTCCTTGCTGTCGTTGGCTCTCTACTGGGCAATATAGTTCCTCTGGCTGCTGCCAGGTTCCTTACTGGGCTCCCCTCGTAAGCTGGATTGTGATGGGGAGTGAGGAGAGGGGACAGGGTTTTTGTTATGCTGTGAGGTCTGTGTGAGCTGGCGGTGTTCCCTGAGGAGTGAATTGGAAGATCACGGTTTGTGTGTGCGATGGACCTCTTGTCCTCGCGTGATGATTGGTCCGATACTTCCCGCATGTCTGCACTCGTGGGGGTCGGTTGACTGGTAGCTCCTGGACTGTCCTGTGATTGGGGGGCGGGACTGAATGGTGTGTATCCTCTGAATGGATTTGTTTTGGTCAGAAGAGGTACGCAGCTGGTTGACCTGTGGCCGTTTTCTTCTGCCCTTCCTCCTTTGCATCCATTTTTTTGTCTTGTGTTTTGAGCTGAGAAAATCTCAGGCAGTGAGGGTACTATGGCAGGGGTTCATTGATCTGCAATAGGAAGATGGAAGATGGAAGATGGGCGCCCCCCAAGCACCCCCCCCCGGGCCGGCTGCCAGTGTTTGGTGTCTGAGAGTTTGTAAGAGTCGATGGCTCCAGGCATGGATCCCTGTGGTCTGGTGCTGTTATGGCAGGAGTACCCTCACTGGCGGTGGACTCATTCTTGAGTTCATTTAGGACATTGTTGAGCATGGAGGCAAGAGCAGGCAGTTTATCCACAATCGGGCAGCACCTGTAGATCAGTTTTGCCTCTGAATGTGCCCATTTTATCAGTGAATTGAGGTCCCCCAGCTTCTCATCTATGCCTACGACAGAGAGCCAATGTGTTATGTAGGGTCAGCTGAATATCCATCTTGTTGGACTGGTACTGAAGGGCCTCCACCGACCGTTGTATGGTGTTTAGGAGGGACGCCTTACGCATTGTCAGTCTTGGACACAGCTACTCTGCCAGAACTGGCCCTACTCCTAGTGTGCGATTCTGGCACTGCTCTGTGATCATGGGCAGCAGCTGAGGGGGAGGGTTCCTGTGATAAATTAAGAGAGTAAGAGACCAGAATTTCTGACTACTCCTGGGAGCCCAGATATGAGAGGACCCCCTGCTCATCCACCTAGTGTTCTTGGTCTTCGGGGTCTTCTTGGGGCTCGGAGTGTTCTGTGCTTCGGTTGTAGTAAGTTTGGTGTGCCGATATTGGGCGGTGGGCCATAAAAGTGTTTTGGAGCAGTTGGGCTGATGTCTTGATGGCCAGATTTATGGTTGGAAGGAGTGAGGCGTCTCTTGACGTAGGCAACCATCTCATCTATGCTGCTGCTCACTGTGTCCTGTGGCCCTGAGTCGAACATTACTAGGGGGGCCGGTGGCTGCACTTGCCCCCTTTCTTTCGGAGATTGTATTTTTGCTTTTTTCTGGAAGGGGGTGGTCCCCTCATCTTTCCTGACCTCACGGGGATTGGGTTGACAGTCCCCCTGTGGTGAGAGTTCCCCTTTCATACGTCTTCTTTGCTTTGATGCTTTGCTTGGCTAATGAGCTTGCTTTGTGCTTGCTTGCCTTGCCTGTACTTTACCTGTTTTTTACGTTTTTAAGTGATTTCAGAAAGAGCAAGCTGGTATTGCTTTGGTGCTGAGGTGTCAGCCGTGGAGGTTGAGGTCTCATTTCCCATCTGTCATGTGGTGCTTGTGGAGCCGGCTTCTTGGTGCGGGTGTCTCAAGACCCAGCCAGTTCAGTGCCTCCTCACCCCTCCTGTGAGCTGCCTAATGCCTTGGTGCCTTAGTGAAACAGGATCGGGGCATGTGCATGCACGTCTTGTTGCTGGCCTGAGGGGCTAAAGTAGTGGCTGGGGTGAGAGTGCAGGGCAGAGATTGGGCGGCAATTAAGTGGTGTTTACATGTTGGGGAGAGGCTGGATGGAGGTAGCTGAGAACAACACAGATCATCAGTGGGTCCAGTCCAGTTTGGTTGAGGCTCCTTGGCCTCAATATCTGGTCCCCCTGACCCTGCCTCAGCACCAGAAGCCCCCAGCTCAGCTCCCCTGCTGCCACTTCCCACCGCACTCGACCGTGGCTGTGCCCCTCTGCTACCTCGCAATAATCCTCACTCTGAATCACTCTCATGCATGGGCTCTGAGATGTAAAAATAACAGGTATTTTTATACATATTGTAACACAAAGAACTTCGTATTTGGGAAAGTACTTTAAGATATACATTTGTACAGGTAAGTAAAATTGTAACACAAATGCGATTTTACGGGGCAATATTTTCCTATGGAGAAAGAAACATGTACTGCATCCAGTTACTTGCAATCATATTTCAGGAGTACTCTTTAGTATTTAAAGTGCTAGGGGACCAAGGTCCAAAGAACCACACCAGTTCAGGTGACCCCGCCCTGGAGTGTCTGGTTGCAGAGGTGCTGGATGAGTGGTAGCCTTGGGTGCTACATCATAGACAAAGAGGGGGGTCACCTCGAAACAGGCTACAGAGGGGGACTTGGGGACAAGTCCAGGAGCTCCCAACAAGGGGCTCAGTTTGTGAGGGTCCTGGAAGCAGGGGGGCACAGTCGGTTGTCGAGGACCCAGGCAGAGGAGCTACGGTGCAAAGGGTTTTGGTCAGCTAGGCCCCTGCGTAAAAGGCACTTGTGGTTCTCGGTCGGAACTGCAAAGGTGGACAAAACAGGACAGGTGGGCCACTCTCGGTGCTGGCACTGTGATGCTGATGTCCCTCATCTGCTGGTTGGTCTTTGCAGCGTTGGAGTCTGGGTAGGACTTCAAACACACTTTGGTTGCTACAAGGGGTCTGGTAAGCCGGGTATTGGTGCAGGGCGGCTCATGGGGGTCTTCGCATTTTCACACTTGGTGAGGAGACAGATCTGACCTTTAGGAGCAGAGTGACCTCCTCCTGTGTGGCTGCTGTGACGGTGGACATGGTGCTCAGCAAAACTGTGAACCGGACGTTGCGGTCGGTGCCTGCAGGTTGCAGGGAAGTGGCTCCTTCACTTGAAAGGAGATGCTGATGGCTTGGCGAAGTGTTGGTAGCCCTCCATGGCTTTTGGAGGATGCACAGATTCAGGCAGAGACGGGTTGTCATGATTGTAAGGACAGGAGCAGGCAGACAGGGTTTGGCACCAAAGTCCACCGGTAGTCCGCAGTTCTCGCTTCTTCAGCTCTTCCTGGTCCTCTGAGTCCCTGGTGTCAAAAGGCCACCTATGTACTGACTTAGGGGCATGAAGGGTAGCAGCAAATGGGCTACTTACCCTTAGAAAGGGAAGATATCCAGAGTGAAAGGTGGCAGATGCCACAGGTATCTTCCCAGACTGCTTAAAATGGGTCAAATCTATCCCCTTCTCGAAAAACCTCAGCAGATGTGAATTATTCAATCAACTACCATCCTAGCTCTAGTCTTCCTTTTTTATCCAAAGTGATAGAAAACTATGTTACCTCACAACGTTATCTTCATATCCAGCCAAACACCGCCTGGACAAATCCAATCTGCTTTAGATATGGCCATACCATCTTCACGTGGTGGATGACAGTCTCCATATTCTTGACTCTGGCAGCCCTGGACTCATTGTTCTCCCAGCGTCCTTTGACAAAGTCAACCATAAACCTCTGATGAACATCCTGAAAGCTCAGATGGCCATTGAGGGCACAGTCCTAAACTAGTTTTCTTCCTATCTTTCCAAAAATTCCAAATGATTACGATTGGCAATTGCCTCTCCAGAACCATCACCTTATACAAGTGGTCCCTGAGGTTTCAATTTTGCTCTGTGCTCTGTTCAACTTCAATATAGAACCCCTTGGAAGAATTCTCGGAAACTCTTGTGTTTTATATCACCAATATGCACAAGATGTGCAAATCTACCTCAAGATGTACTTCGCAAATGACAGCCTCTCGCTGGCGAACTCTAATCCAATCTCTAGAAATGGATGTCCAACCACCACCTGAAACTGAACCCGACTGAAAAAGAATTCCTTTTAATATCACCCAAAAAGTATCCCCTGTCCGTTCAAGAATGGATTATTTGGGGCTTTTCCTTTGGGCTGCACAATATCGCGGACAATGCCAAAACTCTGGCATTTGTACTTGACTACTGTTTTAACATACACTTCCAGATATCTAAGAGGGCTAACAATACACACAAACGCCTACTGCTCATTTGGTACACAAGACACTAAGGGGCATATTTACGCGCCCCTTTTACGCCGCCGTTGCGTCACTTTTGTGACGCAGCGGCAGCGCAAAAGATGCACCATGGTGCGGGGTACTTACAACGTGACGCATCTCAGGGACAGGTTGTAAAGCCCTGCGCCAGAAGGAGGCGTTCCTGCGCGGGGGGGCGTTCTGGCGCAGGAACGCCTCCTAAAAGTGGCTGAGTGAAATCTACAAGATTTCACTCAGTCACTTTGGGGCCCATGCTGCGTCAAAACCCTGCGCCTGCTTGAAAGCGTAAGGATTGACGCAGTATTAACAAGATAGGGCCCCCCAGAGCCTTGCTGGAGCTGCGCCACGCTTACGACGCAACTCCAGCAATGCGCCACCTTGACGGCACAGATGCATGACGCATCTGTGCCGTTTTTGCCCATTGGTGCACCGCATTGTAAATGCGGCACATCAATAGTGGCAGAGGAATGGCGCACAATAAGTGGTGCATCCCTGCTGATATGCAGGGATGCGCCACTTATTGTAAATCTGCCCCTAAATCCTTAATGGAGACTTAAAAGTCTGTAATAAAGGCACTAGTCCTCTCCAGACTGGATCATGGGAACTCCCTGCTCTCTGGGCTCCCTGAAGCTCATCCAACCACCCTCACAGACATTCTCCTTGCAGCTGCATAATTTGCCGCAGGATACATGAAATTCTACTTTATCGTACCGATCCTGCTTAAAGATGGCCGGCCTGCCTCACTCATAGAGCCCCAATGCCTCAACTCCCTACCTGGCCATGAAACTGAAACTCTCTGGTGCTCAGCGACGTATTAGGAACTCTGAATTGCTCCTAGTTGAGCCCATAACCTTGCTCAAGAAGTCTCCTATTATCACTATTTGATTACTTTCTTATTTGTTTGCTGATCGAACTCTGCTTCTATTGTAAAGCGCTCTAATGCCGTGGGCAACACAAAAACAAATAACAAATATACGAAGCATCCTACATTGGGAAGTATGGCGATTGTATTGACCGCCATTGAGGAAGGTACAAGCTTCACATTTTGCAGGGTCTCGGCGAGCAGTTTTATTTTCTACCACCAGGTGGTGTCCTTGGCAAGAATTAGTATGAGAAAGACTTGCACTAGAAACCGAATGTAACAAGTTAATATACCATCATGTTGTAACTATATAAGTAATTGTTCTGCTGTGTATATTTGCTACTGAAATGTTTAATGAAGCACCATTAAAATATACGCACGGTGTAATATATTTACTAATGGAAAGAAAATCCTGTCTGTGACTCGATTTACCTAGGGTGACCAGAATTTTAAAGCCAAAAACAGGACATTTCACAAAAATAGAAGAAGGACTACAATGTTACTTCAAGCGATGAGAGCGCTCCTCAGCAGAGAATTACAGAACAGGCAGTAAGAACATACATAAAATGCAATTTTTAAGCCCAGTAGCTTGCCTGTAAAGTAAATTGCTTTCTTAAAACAACTGATAACTATCCCTGCTTTGTAAAACATAAAAAACACCTCCCACCGTTTTCAGTCTACCCTCTCTAAAAACGGGGACATGAGCTAAATTTCTTGAAATTTGCTGGGACAGCTGGTTAAAAACAGGGACCGTCCTGGCAAAACGGGGACGCCTGGTCACCCTAGCATTTACCCCCTATTTTGGGCTTTAACCAGATTTAAAAAGACATGGACAGAAGACGCATCGATTCATACACATATACTGGGGAACGGGCAGCATTTCTGTTGGCAAATGTACCTGAAAACCCGCCTTGTAGTTTTGCTAATCGAAGCCTACTCCTACTGGGATTTCACAAGGAAAAGTGCCATCATGTATGAAATACAGATCGAACTAACCATATTTAACTCTTTTAGCGAGGGAGGGATTGTACCCAGTTTAAAAAAAATTGCAAGCACAAACCTTCTTTAATGGTTGTTGATCCTTGTAAGCTTTTGACATTTTTCAATGGTTGTGCTTTAGGTTTTCTTACGGATTTGGGCGCCCACTAGTGGCAAAAATGAAAATCCTGTCTAAAAATGATTTTGTCTTGCTTGTCAAATCAGCATTTTTAGGTCGAGCCTAGGGTAGCGCATGCGCTGCTCTAGGAAATTGGCCTCTTGGAATCACTTCAGCTTTTCAACAAGCTCGTGGGTGTGGTGCTCACATGCTATTGGCCTTTGCGTCTGGCTTTAGCATGCAATTGGCCAGGAGAGTGTGGATGTCCCAGCTTTTCCTGAAATGTTTACTCCCAGAGCGTTTTGCTCTCGGGAGCCAGCAGCGGCCCGCAGGGGCCATCTGTTTCAGGTCAGGTATAATTTCCAGACGTTCGCGGTGGCGCTTGTTGCAATTACTGTTAATGTGATTTTGTGTGCGATGTGTTCTATGACTTTCTTTCATTGCTATATTATTTTTTAAAGCCTTTTGCATGTGTATGCAAACATTTTTATTTTATGTTTACTTTCCAAAGGTTCTTTTTGTTCTCTTGTGCAGCCACACACCTTTGATCAGCACTATGGCCGCCGAGCATAATGTTTCAAAAGACTAGCAAGTTAATTTCGCTTCACGTTACTGAACCCCTTGTCTGGTTAAAACCATGGCCTTATAGATTGGATTACGTTTTCCCTTTACCTCATGTACTCCCAGTCAATTTTTGATCGTCACTTGTTGCACAAAATAAGTAATATTCACTACTGAACAATTCAGCTACAGCGAGCAGTGGCTTGCTCGTACCTATAGAGAAAAGCGAATAAACCTGCTCTATTATTAATTTAGTTGCTGCACTGCTCCAGCACTTGCTAAGGTATTTGCAAGAACTATCCGAAGCCCCTCACTCTGCCTGTTCAAACTTCCTCTTTTAACAGCTATTTATCAAGGATAATACAATGGAAAGTAGTTAATTGCTGTATATGGCAAGTACAGATGTTGACGTGAATCCACAACACAAGATTCATGTGCTTGCATATTCTGACACCTGCTGGCCTGATTCTGGAATTCGACATCAGTCAAAAGAAGTAAGATTACAATTATAATCTATGGAAACCGAGAGCAGGCGCCGTGTTGTTAAAAAAAAGTTGCGTGCTGCTTCAATGTAGAGTGAGCACTTCTTGAAATAGAATCTTTGCACAAATTTAATTTAATGTATTAAATTTGTGCAAAGATTCTATTTCAAGAAGTGCTCGCTCTACATTGAAGCAGCACGCAACTTGGTTCTGTCTGTAACATGCTCCTTCTAAATCAGACGCGTAGTTATGTCCTCAGAAGAAAATGTCCATCATAATATAGGAATTTCAATTCGTATAGCGTCATTTTACAGGCATATTCTTTTTTAGAGTACAAATCTCTGCTCTTTTGAAAGTCCTATTCCAAGAGTGATGTGAAGCTTTCACAAAATCGTAAAAGGATTCCTACAGTTGTTCAACCCTACTGTATCTTGGTCCATGATCTGCATTTGTAAAATAATGTACTATTCTTTGCTTTTCGCTTTGGTTTTAGACTGATTTGTATATGTTTATTCAATATCTGTAATCATGCACGTGAGCTAAACAAGTATTTACAACATGCTACACAGAAGCTGTACTACTGTAGAACATGGCTAAAAGAAAATTGACAAACCCAACAGACAGATCTCACGGATGAGGCCTCTCAGGTTTGCCAGTGCCTGCTTTATTAAGTGTTGAGCTCTTGCACCCAGGGTTTACGTCTCAGACTGTCCAGTCCAATCCTTATGTTGTATATGTGTGCACACAGGGCATGACGCTACATTCTCAAATGTGACGGCAAAGTACCACTCTTCCCTTCTTAATTGCAGTTATGTTGAAATATAGTTAAAGGTTTGTTCCCTTTTCTTCAAATTATGCCTTATCTTTATTTGTAGATTTGTCATAGTGTTATGAGATTTGATGCGACTCGTTTTTCTCAATTTTTGCCTCTGCTGATAACTTTAGAGTATTGCAATTTAAAAGGTTTGCCGATTTTTGAGGTCTCTAAACTTACATATTTGTTTAAACAGAAATTTGTCAAAAACTTTGAAAAAACTAAATATTACAGCTATTTGGCTGTTAGGTGTTTTTTGGCATGTTAGCAGCACAGTTGAAAATAAAAACAAATGATAACAAGCATTGGCATAGCCAATAGGACTTGCTTTTGGGACCTTATAAGTATTTAATTATGCAGCACAATATCCTTGGTGCAACAACATCAACTGTTGCATGGCTAAACACTTAGAAGGTCCCAAAGGCGAGACCTATTGGTTATGCCAATGCTGGTTATCCCTTTGTAACTTTCATTTAAATGGCGCTTGCAACCTTTGAGGGGGCCCTCTAGAGCTTTACGCTGGGCAGCACGCTGCTTCAGATCCCAAGGTTAGTGGATAACTCAGTGTTCGGTATTGGGGTTAGCATTGCGCTCTCATAAAAACTATTGCATACATTTAACCCAGTTTCTTATGCAGGGCATTACATTTCTCCAGAAGTCAAGGCTAGTGGTCAATCCACTGTTGGTTATTGGAACTAGTCTTCTGCTGTCAAAGAAACCATTACCTGCTCTAGTTTCTTTGTGCAGGATTAATTGATAAGAGTCAGGTGTGACCATTAGTAGAGAGGGGCTTGTGAGATCATGCAGATGATTGGGCGATTAGATGAGCTAGTAGATATTAGGCATGGTTAGGTGGCAGGAGTATGACGTTCAAATGAGAGGTGGTGATCTTTGAAATTATAAGAAATTTGCAGAACTACAACAAAGATTAAGGCTGACATGCATGTGAGTTGACATGCAGAGGATGTAAGTAAGTTATAGACCAATGTCATTTTTTCATACAGAAGTTTGGTGATTGAGGAGGCTTTTTGAGATAGCAAACAATGTGCTTCTATACTGTAGAAAGAACATTTTGTGGGGCATTATTAAGCAGGAAAAAACTCAAGAACTGACTGTCATTTAAAGATTGGTAGGAGGATTTTTATTTTAACACTGACTGCTCAATATTGGTCTTGCTGATAAGTAATCAATGTATATCTGAAGGTTCATAAACAGGTCTCTTAACGAATGAACAGTGCTTAATGCTTGCCTGTGGTTTTCCTATGCCCTGCGCCAGCACTTAATTGCCAACACTGGCACTTATGACAGTCTGCCTCATGGTGGCGCTGTTTGTCTAATTTAGAGATTAGCTCAACAACAGTTGTCGATCAATTCAATACACATTAACAATGACTAATACCTGCCATCAAGCCATTCTTATAGTTTGGGGGCCTAGAATAGTCTGAATTATTACACTTGTAGGAGTGTAATTGTTAGTAGTTGAGTTGGTACTGTCAATGGTAACACTGTCAGGGCAATGTGTGGTGCAAGCCTACTGACAAGGGCCCCGGTGCTTACATATATATATATTCTTGTTTTATGGTTTACAAATAAATGTCTGCTCTTTGCTCTTTTCAGATCTGTGGCTTCAGGATGGGGAGAGGGGGTGCTTTTTACAAACCAACTGCGTTCTGACCAGCATATGAGAGACAGTTGTGCAATTCTAGGACAATGAGGTTTTCATTTATCGTTCTAAATCACTCTCCTCTAAATAAGGTCATCAAAAAAATATAACATGTCCGGAGATTGAGTTTATTATGTGCGATTACGCTTTCATACTGTATGGGAGTTCTAATTCATTTACTGCCTGGACTGCTCGCTAATGCAACTTTTGAAGGACGAAGTTAGGATATCCGAATGGAGTACAGTGATCTTCAGCTTAGAAACAGCAGTGGTAAATATCATAATCCACCACGCATACTACTTTGGCATAACTAAGCCTTGTGCTTGCTTTTGTTCGTGGTAGTTCTGTTTGGGTGTCATGAAGCTACGGTCTAGTCATGGTCAATCAGGACTGGACTGACCGTAGCAGGCATCGGGTGATTCCCCGGGAGCCTGGAAGGGTGGAGGCCAGTTTCAGAGTGGTGGGGGCCAGTTTTGGAGCGGTGGGGGCTAGTTTTGTTACTGGAGGGTGGTTTTGCAGCAGTCCTGCAATATCTGCACCAGTAACAACAGCAGCAGTACTGGGGGGCGATTTAGTTAAGCAGCAGTGCTTCACACTTCCACCCACACCCGCCCCCATCCCCAGTGGCCAGTCTGATAAAATTGCCAGGGCTGATTTGGGTTCTCAGTCCGGCCCTGTGGGCAACTGTGCCATAAGGTCACAATATGTAGCAGCCTTAGAGCACAAGCTCACACAGCCACAAGAAGGCACCAGACAGCAACAAAAATGACCACAACAAAAAAAATTTTGCTAGGGGAAAATATGCCTGAGCATTTAGAGATGGAAAGGCTAAAAGGGGTTTGGATGGCATATACCCCCACCCCCCAGATATATTTTTTTAAAACAATGGGGTCAAATTGTGCATTTTACAGCAAATATTTCATAAGTATTTGTTAGAAAGCACAGGCTTACCAACTGTGGTCCTCCTAAATTTTGTATTGCTGAAAGCCCTCCCTCATACACTTCAACCACTCATACCTGCTAAACCTCCTCAGCACCACTGCCCCACCTACTCTCATATTCTTCATTACATTAAGAGGCAAATTTATATCCCCTGTACTTGTCAGTCCCTTCTCAGCCTGTGCTCATCTCCTGATCTCCACAAGTGCTGGAAACCTTTGTATTTCTGACCGGATCAAACTCCTTCCAGTCCTTCACCAACTTTATCAGTCTCTTAACAGCCTCTTCTCTCCAGCCCCTTGACTTTTGAGTTCCCTCGACACCTTCAACCCTCTTCAGATACTGGTACACCTCAGACCACCTTGTCATCCCTGCCATTCACTAAATTTGCAGCTTGGTCACGGGATCCCATTAACAGGAGATGGCTTCCCCGGTTCCACTGTTCAGCCCAGCCTCTTAACTCTCCCAATTGTGTCACACTTTTTTTTGTTGTCTATTTAACTCTCGCACTCTTCGTCTTTCGTTCACGTTGTCACTTGCTTTTCACTCGCTCTCTCACTCCCACTCACTCGCATTCATTCATTGCCTCACTCACTGTTACTCACTTTCACCCCTCAATTTCTGTCTTTCTCTGTATCAGGCAGCACAGTAGGAGACAGTTTTTTCCTTGACAGTGTCACTTCGGGTCCGCTTCAGTCCATGCACCATCTCCCTCCCTTTGAAGCACCACATGGTGAAGTTTGCAGTCACATATAGCAGGCAACTGACAGCACAGGTTTGACTTGGTCCTGTTCAGTCAGTGACACTGTGATTGTTACTATGGGCCTTGCATTTAGTTAGATTGCTGACAGGGAGCACTCTCGGGTAGAGAGCTGCGAGGACTGCTTCAAGACCTGTCTCCACTCAAGCAAAGACCTGTCAGTGCTCTGAACGGACAAACTGCACATGACAGCCTGGACGAGGTCTCCTCACCAGAAGTGGCATGTCCTGTTTGTGTATCTTTTGTACATGATTGTTATGGTATGGCTTGACAGCGTAGCTGTTGCCAGACAATTATGTGAACCAGAAGCACATGCTTTAATTGGTGAGAAGTGGTGTGCTTCCACAAAAGAAGTGATTGCCCTCCGCCCAGCTGTGATCATTTTGTTGTTTATCCAGCTGCCTAAGGTTGAAGATTTGGCAGGAACCCACGATACTGGAGTGCTATTAAAGTATCTTAGATAACTAGAAAGTGGTGTACGCCAAGGCTGTCCCTTATCTTCTCTCTTACTTATTTTATCTCTTGAACCTTTTTTTGTCTGCCATAACTCCTCTATTTCTGGATTTCTTTATGGTGAAGCTATCGGCATATGCGGATGATATTTTACGTTTTATATCAAGACCTGAAAGCTCTATTCCCCCTTTATTGCATGAAATGTCCGATTTTTCTTGTTTCCGGTTACAAAATCAATTCTGATAAGACAGAAATTCTCCCCATCATCAAATTTTGTCTCAAGCAACATTTTGATTTGAATGGCTTCCGAAGGAACTGTTCTGAAATTAAATACTTGGGCATTTGGTTTAATAATTCACTTTCAGATTTGGTTAAGATTAATATGAAGGAAGAGTTTGATCGTGTCTCTAAGCTCCTCTCTTCTTGAAGTGAGGATGGGCAGATGCACCACCTTATGCGGCCTGCATCAGACGTCCCCCAGCAAATTTGTTAATCACCATAATCCTTGCAGTAGAGGCACAGGTCGGCCACTTGGCCAAGTTTGCAAGGAATGATCAAGGATTTAAACTTGTCATCCCTGTGTCATAAGGGGGTAAGGCTGAACACTGATCCTTTGTTTAAACAAGAACATGCTGCACCTGCACTTGAGTCACATTAAACGCTGATTTCCTGTCAGGAATGGAACCCAGTAGACATGGAGAGTTTAGCGCAATGAACACAAAACACACCGAAGCATAGTAAGATGTGTATGCATTGCATTTTGTACATCTGTGATTAAAAGTACTCCCTTTCCTTGAAAAGAGAAGCACTGGACTGGAGGTTGGAGCTATTGTGTCTATTGGTTGAATATTGATTGCTGAGCTCGAGCACCACATACTACTCTCAGAGACATGCGACTTCTTACCCTCATTACAGAGAATCACATGCTTACGGGGTTGTACTTGGCCCACTTCAAAAAGCCAATAGTAAACAACCCTAACCCCCAGGGTTGGTATTAAGTAGTCCTGTCTGCACTGTGCTAACGCCCACCACCACCACCACCACCACCACCACCGCCCCACTAACCAGGGAGCATTCGGAGAGTATCGCTCCTCCTTTCTGCGCTAACTTGATGCTTTGGCTGCCTTCCTATTTATTGAACAGCTTCTCATATCTAGGGTGAGCTTCTAGGATCCTTCAGGATGATGAGCATCTTAGGAATCCAGAATATATTCAAGTACTGAAGTAGTGTAGGTATGAATTACTACTACAGTTTCAACAGTGAACAGAGAAGGTAACAATAGAGTATATTTTATGGTTTTAACTGACTATGACCTTAGTTACAACTAGAAATGCCTCTATCAGTCAAAGAGAAATAGAAACATTCTAAACACATGCGTGAATGTCAGGTATAATATGCCTTGATGTGATCTGCTCACATCCGAGGTGAGATAATTGTAACTGGATCCGAATCAATGAGGAATCTGGGTGTGTGCATCTATAGTTAGGAGTGGTTGAGTCTCCTATAAAGGCTCTTGCTTTTAGAAGGTGAGCAGAGGGATCAGACAGCTGAATAAAAGATGCTGAAGCTGGATAAAAGCCAAAATAACACAGAAAAATTGGCAGTACTTTAGGAGAGTGAAACTGAATCTCTTAGACTGTGACAGATCTGGAATGAGAAACCTCAGTGGGTCATAT
Source organism: Lissotriton helveticus (assembly GCF_964261635.1). Taxonomy (NCBI): domain Eukaryota; kingdom Metazoa; phylum Chordata; class Amphibia; order Caudata; family Salamandridae; genus Lissotriton; species Lissotriton helveticus. The sequence continues at coordinate 1,029,566,389 of NC_136057.1, forward strand.
CTGTTAACCTGCCATAATCAAAGTATGAAAGGGTATGCAAGCGTGTATGTCACTATTTTGCCTTGGATTAGCATTACTGATAACATAACTAGAACAAAGCCTAATTAGAAGAGGGCTTAAGGATCTGGATCTTTGTGTTTCGGGTGGCTGTAGGCGTTGACCATGATTACCTCCTCCTCGTTTCCATCAAAAATGAGGCTAGTCTTGACTGTGATGATGGCTGTTAAAGTGGAGTGGACTTCCTCTGTCTCGGTTGCGAAGTCGATACATAATTTGCCAGCCCACCTGATAGGTGATATTGAGACCGCTTGACTGCTGGCGTGGAAGAACTCAAGAAGGCTCTGTATTTGGGGCGGTTTGGCAAGTCAGGTTTCATGAAGGAGAATTATATCAAAGGATTTAATGTACAGCAGGAAATGTGAATCCATAACTTTACTTGCCAGGCCACTAATGTTCCATGAGCACAAACGGAGGGTAGGTTTGCTCTGCATGAGTGGCACATACCAGTGCAGATTTTGTCACTGGTGGCCATTGAGGCCGTTGATGGCTCTGGAGACCCACCTGAGATCAGAGTGCATATTTGGTTGTTGTGGTGGAGAGTAAGGTTGACTACGCCTGTCGTTGGGCACCCACCTCTCTGTAGGCGACTGTCACCGGGCTCCAATGAGTACAGAGCAGGTAGTTTTTGTTGTGTAGATAGTTGTGTTGCCCTCGTTGGGGAGTAGGGTAGCCTGTATTGTAGTGGAGTATTGTTTATGCCTAAGGCTCACGGTTTTATGGTATATATTCTTTCAACATTTCAGTCTGTATTTTTCCATATTTATTTTTGGCTAATTTTTTCTCAATGTATACATTTTTATTTTGTGTTTTCTTTATAAATGAAGCTGCAGTGGGTATTTTTCCACATTTATTTTACTGATAAATGTATACTTGCATTTGAATGTCCAAAAGGTTTCAGCAGTATACAGTGCAATAGCGTTATCTGAAAACACTTGCATTTTAGACTAGCATAAATAACTATAGATCTGCACTTAATTGGGAGATCTATAGTCTCTTTTATTTACCCTACCTCCCAATCTGTACCCCTACTGACCTGGCACTCATGATTGACAGTATAACAAATCATTAAAGGAAGACCCATGTTCCATATTTTTCTGTATTCAAAAATAAATACAGACAGGAAAATAAATCGTTTTCTGTCTATATTTATCTGTAAAAATCTGTAAAAACGGAAAACTGGGAGCCCTAATTAGGTACCATGCCTTGAATGTTTATTGTTGAGCTAGTTCGTTTTGGGCAATTGACGGTGATCAACAGGTAGTCTTGGTGACTTCACCCGCTGAGATAGCTTCTAGCCTAATGAACTACTGCGTTAAAGTCGGTTGACCTTATGTCTGCTAAAGTTGGAATGGTTTAGAACAGCAGTAGAATATTGACTCTGTTCAGGACATCACAGTTGCCTTTTGACTTATACCCGGGTTTAAAAAGCAGGATACAAGAGCCCAGCTGTGAGTTAGAAAAATGTGTAGGATGGCCCCGCCCCCTGAGGTACTGGCTGGCTGATCCGGTCCTGGTTGTCAGATTTTGCTCCCCTCCGCATAGAGTGCTATGACCTGCGGGCAGAGTGAAGTAGTTGGCTTGTGGGGGCCCGACATCTGCAAGCTCTTGGCGGGATGAACCTTCTGTGCTGGAGTCCCTGGTTGGCAAACCCCATGTACTCCCAGGCAGTGTTTAAGAGCCTGAGCCGGAGTCCAGGATGGCTGCTGTTGAGGTAGAGAGGCTTGTGAGCTTTGTCCTTGCTGTCGTTGGCTCTCTACTGGGCAATATAGTTCCTCTGGCTGCTGCCAGGTTCCTTACTGGGCTCCCCTCGTAAGCTGGATTGTGATGGGGAGAGAGGGGACAGGGTTTTTGTTATGCTGTGAGGTCTGTGTGAGCTGGCGGTGTTCCCTGAGGAGTGAATTGGAAGATCACGGTTTGTGTGTGCGATGGACCTCTTGTCCTCGCGTGATGATTGGTCCGATACTTCCCGCATGTCTGCACTCGTGGGGGTCGGTTGACTGGTAGCTCCTGGACTGTCCTGTGCTGTGATTGGGGGGCGGGACTGAATGGTGTGTATCCTCTGAATGGATTTGTTTTGGTCAGAAGAGGTACGCAGCTGGTTGACCTGTGGCCGTTTTCTTCTGCCCTTCCTCCTTTGCATCCATTTTTTTGTCTTGTGTTTTGAGCTGAGAAAATCTCAGGCAGTGAGGGTACTATGGCAGGGGTTCATTGATCTGCAATAGGAAGATGGAAGATGGAAGATGGAAGATGGGCGCCCCCCAAGCCCCCCCCCCCCCCCCCCCCCCCCCCCGGGCCGGCTGCCAGTGTTTGGTGTCTGAGAGTTTGTAAGAGTCGATGGCTCCAGGCATGGATCCCTGTGGTCTGGTGCTGTTATGCCAGGAGTACCCTCACTGGCGGTGGACTCATTCTTGAGTTCATTTAGGACATTGTTGAGCATGGAGGCAAGAGCAGGCAGTTTATCCACAATCGGGCAGCACCTGTAGATCAGTTTTGCCTCTGAATGTGCCCATTTTATCAGTGAATTGAGGTCCCCCAGCTTCTCATCTATGCCTACGACAGAGAGCCAATGTGTTATGTAGGGTCAGCTGAATATCCATCTTGTTGGACTGGTACTGAAGGGCCTCCACCGACCGTTGTATGGTGTTTAGGAGGGACGCCTTACGCATTGTCAGTCTTGGACACAGCTACTCTGCCAGAACTGGCCCTACTCCTAGTGTGCGATTCTGGCACTGCTCTGTGATCATGGGCAGCAGCTGAGGGGGAGGGTTCCTGTGATAAATTAAGAGAGTAAGAGACCAGAATTTCTGACTACTCCTGGGAGCCCAGATATGAGAGGACCCCCTGCTCATCCACCTAGTGTTCTTGGTCTTCGGGGTCTTCTTGGGGCTCGGAGTGTTCTGTGCTTCGGTTGTAGTAAGTTTGGTGTGCCGATATTGGGCGGTGGGCCATAAAAGTGTTTTGGAGCAGTTGGGCTGATGTCTTGATGGCCAGATTTATAGTTGGAAGGAGTGAGGCGTCTCTTGACGTAGGCAACCATCTCATCTATGCTGCTGCTCACTGTGTCCTGTGGCCCTGAGTCGAACATTACTAGGGGGGCCGGTGGCTGCACTTGCCCCCTTTCTTTCGGAGATTGTATTTTTGCTTTTTTCTGGAAGGGGGTGGTCCCCTCATCTTTCCTGACCTCACGGGGATTGGGTTGACAGTCCCCCTGTGGTGAGAGTTCCCCTTTCATACGTCTTCTTTGCTTTGATGCTTTGCTTGGCTAATGAGCTTGCTTTGTGCTTGCTTGCCTTGCCTGTACTTTACCTGTTTTTTACGTTTTTAAGTGATTTCAGAAAGAGCAAGCTGGTATTGCTTTGGTGCTGAGGTGTCAGCCGTGGAGGTTGAGGTCTTATTTCCCATCTGTCATGTGGTGCTTGTGGAGCCGGCTTCTTGGTGCGGGTGTCTCAAGACCCAGCCAGTTCAGTGCCTCCTCACCCCTCCTGTGAGCTGCCTAATGCCTTGGTGCCTTAGTGAAACAGGATCGGGGCATGTGCATGCACGTCTTGTTGCTGGCCTGAGGGGCTAAAGTAGTGGCTGGGGTGAGAGTGCAGGGCAGAGATTGGGCGGCGATTAAGTGGTGTTTAGATGTTGTGGAGAGGCTGGATGGAGGTAGCTGAGAACAACACAGATCATCAGTGGGTCCAGTCCAGTTTGGTTGAGGCTCCTTGGCCTCAATATCTGGTCCCCCTGACCCTGCCTCAGCACCAGAAGCCCCCAGCTCAACTCCCCTGCTGCCACTTCCCACCGCACTCGACCGTGGCTGTGCCCCTCTGCTACCTCGCAATAATCCTCACTCTGAATCACTCTCATGCATGGGCTCTGAGATGTAAAAATAACAGGTATTTTTATACATATTGTAACACAAAGAACTTCGTATTTGGGAAAGTACTTTAAGATATACATTTGTACAGGTAAGTAAAATTGTAACACAAATGCGATTTTACGGGGCAATATTTTCCTATGGAGAAAGAAACATGTACTGCATCCAGTTACTTGCAATCATATTTCAGGAGTACTCTTTAGTATTTAAAGTGCTAGGGGACCAAGGTCCAAAGAACCACACCAGTTCAGGTGACCCCGCCCTGGAGTGTCTGGTTGCAGAGGTGCTGGATGAGTGGTAGCCTTGGGTGCTACATCATAGACAAAGAGGGGGGTCACCTCGAAACAGGCTACAGAGGGGGACTTGGGGACAAGTCCAGGAGCTCCCAACAAGGGGCTCAGTTTGTGAGGGTCCTGGAAGCAGGGGGGCACAGTCGGTTGTCGAGGACCCAGGCAGAGGAGCTACGGTGCAAAGGGTTTTGGTCAGCTAGGCCCCTGCGTAAAAGGCACTTGTGGTTCTCGGTCGGAACTGCAAAGGTGGACAAAACAGGACAGGTGGGCCACTCTCGGTGCTGGCACTGTGATGCTGATGTCCCTCATCTGCTGGTTGGTCTTTGCAGCGTTGGAGTCTGGGTAGGACTTCAAACACGCTTTGGTTGCTACAAGGGGTCTGGTAAGCCGGGTATTGGTGCAGGGCGGCTCATGGGGGTCTTCGCATTTTCACACTTGGTGAGGAGACAGATCTGACCTTTAGGAGCAGAGTGACCTCCTCCTGTGTGGCTGCTGTGACGGTGGACATGGTGCTCAGCAAAACTGTGAACCGGACGTTTAGGTCGGTGCCTGCAGGTTGCAGGGAAGTGGCTCCTTCACTTGAAAGGAGATGCTGATGGCTTGGCGAAGTGTTGGTAGCCCTCCATGGCTTTTGGAGGATGCACAGATTCAGGCAGAGACGGGTTGTCATGATTGTAAGGACAGGAGCAGGCAGACAGGGTTTGGCACCAAAGTCCACCGGTAGTCCGCAGTTCTCGCTTCTTCAGCTCTTCCTGGTCCTCTGAGTCCCTGGTGTCAAAAGGCCACCTATGTACTGACTTAGGGGCATGAAGGGTAGCAGCAAATGGGCTACTTACCCTTGGGGTCAGTACACCCCCTGTATGCTCAATTCCTGTGGAGAGTGGGCATAACCATGTCCCAAAGTAGCTAATTCCACCAAAACAAGATGGTGGAATCCTTCTCTCATGGAGCACACTAGACAGCCTTAGGGGTGTGACTGGTAGTGCAGCACACCACCTTGCATAGCTATGTTCCTGTCTGTCCTGGTGCCAAATAGGCCTCAGTGCAGGGGGTGGCATCTCCCATGTCTGGGGGAAGCCGGGGTCGCATATCAAAAGCAGCAGAGGCGTTGACGCCTTTGGCTTTGGTATGCAGATTTACTAGCCATCCTGCTGAAGGAGGTGTTCACATTTCCTGCCAGAGCAGGCATTTTTCCTGACCTCTGAGGGCCCTCCAGGGGGTCAGAAACACGCCTGTGGTAGCAGGCTGGAAGATACCAGTCAGACAGCACAATAAGAGGCTGGTAGGTTTTCAGGGGGCACCTCTTCTGGCATCAGGATTTATTAAGACAAGATATTTGATGCCAAACACCATAGGTTTCAGTGAAACCATCATGTAGCTGGGGAACTCATAATGACTAGTGCCCAGTACATATACGTAAGATGGCTTCCATGTTCACTTGTACTATCTAGCAATTGTACTAGACAGAACAGGGGCATATCTGCTCATGCAGATATGTCCTCACATGTAATTTAATGCACTCTGCCACAGGGCTATAGGGGGTGACCTCCATATATTACCTGAAGTATTTGTGGGCATGGCACAAAGGGTGTGTGCCATGTTGTGTTTTCACATCTGTTTTCACGCATCCTGCAATGGCAGCCTGCACGAGTTTGGTGGTGGGTCCCTTATGGTGGCACAATTGATGCTGCAGCCCTTAGGGACCGTCTTTAGTACTTATGCCCTAGGTACCAGAGGTACCATTTACTAGGGACTTCTAGAGCTGCTAAAGTTCTTGCCAATTGTGGAACAATTGAGCAATTTCTTTGTTTTAGGGAAAGAGCACTGGCAGAGGGGACCTGGTTAGCAGGACCCAGTGCACTTTACTCAAAATTGCATCAAATACCAGGCAAAAAGTGGTGGCGACCATTCAAAAAGGGACTTTTTTTGCTAAATTTACAAAGAGAGAAACTAAAACATGTAATTATTCAGATGTGCAATTGTGGAAAGGCGATGGGTACACCATATTGGGATGGGGTTGGAGATGCTACCCAACCTAAACAGAGCAAATTAAATTTTGTTGCACATAGGGAAGCAGACTAGAACAATAAATGGTAGATAGCAGGCTAACCTTAACTAAAATAGTATCCCAAACATTGGGGGTCACATTCAGTAATTGTGACTTTTTCCAAAATAGAAAAAGATCTACAATGTTCAATTATGAAACAAAAATGCAAGGTTTTAACAGTAAAACATATCAAGTGGTCAACTGGCGAGTAAAGTCTACATCACCAAATTGTGTGGTTTTACTCTAAACGGAAAATAAGTCACTACTTAGGAGCTAAACTTATAAAAATGAAGGCAAGAGAAATAAATTCAGTAGTATAACTTGTTTAGTACTAAAAGCCAAAACCTTAGGTTTATATGTCTATGTATGTATGTGGAATCTATATGATATGAGCCTAGCTATCAGGTAGGAGAGTGACGAACATGCTAAAAGGCACAGATGCACTGAACAGTTTATTGGAGTAGTAGATGGGTACTGGGAGCAGAAATGGCCACCAAGCAGTGGTACAACTGCATTATTCTCAGAGTACAGTCTTTTATCTAGACGTTTTTTAAACATGGGTGGTTGGATGCTTGTGTTACTATCCAGCCTACTGTTTATGTCCAAAATACCCAACGGTCTGACACCTAAATGTACATGTAGTATTAATGCAGTGTTATACTTTCTTTGGATGTGCTTGATTCAAATGGCGCAAAGAAATAAATGGTTGTGCAAATAAATACTCATCAGGCCTCCAAAGCTTGAATGCCTTTTGGGGCTCTGTTCCACATCGCCAGCAAACCTGAACAGTTTATCTTGTAGGACAAAATTATTTAGTAAACACAACTTAATGCATCTGCTGAGTAGGGAAGCAGATATGCTGTCCTAGCTACTGACTGGATATTTGTTTTACATGCCCTCGCGAAACCTGCCAAATCCGAATTCCAAAGAGGAGAAAACCACAAATTCAAACCCAAAGAGGAACTGAAAAACATGCCAGATATTTCTCACGTTCTTTTTTAGTATTTTAAAAAGCAGCCCAGTGTTCTGTTGAACAAAGAAAAAAGGCATGTCAATCGGTAAAAACATATAAATAAGAACTTGCTTTAATTTCACATTTTCATTTACAAAATATTTATATTTGTTAAACAGCAAGTGTAATTGTTTCTTCAAAAAATATTGGAAGTAAAATGTACTCTTTAAAACAAACTGTACAGTTCAAATGGGAAGGTCAGCTAAAGGCATGTGGAGAGGAATAGGATCCTTAAGAGAAAGGGCTACTGTCACAGGGAGACGCCACAAGGACCCTGGGAAGATGGACTTTTTCACGTAGAAGTAGAAATACAAAGTGCGGCAGAAATGGACCACCAATATTAATGAGATCAAAAAAGGTTTTCAGAAAATTGTTGAACATCTATGGCAAGAGGTCATTAATTTAAGATATTAATACGGGTTGCATGCAGGGGTCACCATTCTGCATGTTGGTAGGAAGAAAGAGTGAGGCTTCCTCCGTTATTCAGGATTTGCCGTTTACATATTAGCACCCTGGAAGTTAATACTTCGTCTGGTCTCCGTACATATGCAAACCCTTTTTCAATGTCCCTCTCTCTCTCAAGTCTGTGAGCCATACCAGATTAAACTGGAAGTTGGTTTACAGCTTACTTTGACCCCCAGCTTCTGAGATTTTCTAAGCATTTTCAAACAAAGCCCATGGAGATAGAGCGTTAGACAGAGCTTACTAAATTCAGTCGCACTTGGGTGAAAGACTATGTACAACTGAGAACTAACAATCCTTAAAGTCTGTCTTCACGATCTCACTCCCAGACAGGACTTTTACAGTCTCCGGCAGAAACAGGCGTTCTCAAGATCTGTCCAGATGCCTTCAATCGTCAAACCACTTGCTTCTCATGCCCGCTGTCGCAGCCTTAGGGTTCCCCAGTATTTTCTTCTTGTACTGCTCCACCAGCTGGTTGAACCGTGTCTCTGCCTTATTCAGTGTTGGTTTCTTCTTCTTTGCAGATGCCTGTAAGAGGAACATAACGCTGACACTTATGCATAACCATGACCTTTATGCATAATTCTGATAATCCAGACCCTTACCTTTTTTTTTTAACACTGAACCCTTACTTATTTCATTCTCTATTACTTGATGAAGCTTCATTTAATCATATACTAGTTTACAAGTTAGTTATATTCTTCTAAAATTTAAATTGGTTGTGAAATCGTTTGTTTACAACTTTGTTATTAGGGTATTAATGACCCTGGCTTCTTTAAAATGAGACCTATGAATTTCGATCTAAAACACCAACTATCCATATCCCTTCATCTTGCCCCTCGAAAACTGCCAGCGCATCATTTCCTCCCTTTTACAAATTAGCATATCCAGAGCCAATAGTTTAGTAGGGCACCTTCACAACTAACTGTAGATGTATCACTTCTGAGGATAAAGACTAAAGAGGAGCTTTTCAGAAGTATATGTTGAGGTGCCACTTCATCTAGCGGGTGGTTCTGCAGATGATCCCGACAGACCAGACGGAGACCAGAAAGGTCCAAGCTGTATACATGCCATTAATAAATAAGTGAATGCATTTTTGATCTATGTCTCAATTCATAGTAGGGGACATATAGACGTCACATGCCAGAAAGGATGTATTTATCATCAAACAATAGAACTGTAAAACTATAACCTTAAATAAATGCTAGAAAAGACAAACCACGCTGCTACTACGGTTTGGTCTCTAGGTAACTGAAATGAGTTAGGCGAGCAAACAAAAATCATCTCTGTATCCTGATAGCCCAGGAAAAAAACAATTCTAGTCTAATTTTCAAACACATGACACTTCACAACTGTACCAGGAATCTATGACCTTGTGTGCCAAGTCACATGAAGTGAACAAAAAAGGGGCAGGGATGGGTCCCCCTACTTTCGGTATGTACTTTACGCACCCGACTACCCAAGCAAAAAGTGTCACTTGCCTGTTTCATGGGCGGCTTCTCCACCCTTCTTTGGCTGTGCTGTGGCTTCAGTTTCTTCGGTGGAGGTTGCTGGAGCTTTCCCTGATCCCGTTTCCTGAACAGAAAATGGTAACCAGTTGTTGGATCCCAGCTTAACATACATAACAAAAGTAGTGGAAACTGGATCCACGCTACATTGCTGACAACTCTCCAACCTGGCACTCAGGGTTTCTCATTCAAGTTCAAGAAACACATAGCTAAAATCTTAAAATTATAGGGGCCCCGTGTCTAGAGTGTCTCCATCAGCCTGACAATTGCGAAAACACATTAAAATAACTGATTATGCAGACAGTCTAGAAGACCGAATATAATGTTACAACCATTTTCCAGCTCTCAAGACATTAAGCTGGCAACATCAGCTTCTTCTGTAGTTCACATACCTGATTTTAGGCCCCCTGTGAGAAGGAAGAATTTGCACCTTCCGCCGTTTCTTCCCATCTGCCATCTCCTCATGCTCCACCTCCTCTTTTGACTGGAATCCTGACCACGACCTGTGCTGCAATACTCCAGCAACAGGTCTAGTTGCCTGGGCTTTAGGCAGTGCCACCTGATCCTTCACTTTTTCCACTTTTTGAGTAAGAGTCTGGGTCTTCATAGGTCCCACTGAATCCTTTGCAGACTGCCCTTGCGTTTTTAGGAATCCTTCATGTCCTACTGTTTGGCTCGCTGGACCACCCTTCTTCTGTGCTGGACCACTGACCGGTCTCTTGATGCCTCCTTTGGCAGCATCAGCATTCAGCTTGCTTGTTTTCAATGGGATGTCTGATATTTTTTCACTCTTTTGAACGTGCTGCTTCGGTCTCAGTTTCTCCTGCAACAAAACAAAATGGACAATAAGTAACTTTAATTGTGAAAGAAAACCTTAGAGACATCTGGACACATTAATTATTACTAAATTACAAGGACATCACAAATTGCTTAGTTTGAAGTAACAAAGTCCTTGATTTCGATGAAAGCTAAAAGCACACCCTGAATGATCTGATATACCAAGTTAGGGTCTGTTCTTGCCAGCACCACATCCAGGAAAACATGCCCAACGTGAAGGAGTGTGAATAAGTTATTGTAAGTCTCTGAATCCAGAGGAAGAATCCAAGCAAAGATGACGAAAATGTAACCATTTATACAACGTAGAGTGGAGTTTGAAACCAAATACATGGATCTTTTTCAAATTTGCCCCAACTCATGAACCTGTAATGGAGAAACTCTAGCCTGAGATTAGACCAAGTTTGAGATTTTGCTATTGTTAGCCTAAAGTTTCAAAGAAAAGATTTCAACAATGTATTCAACATGGTATATAATGATTTAGGAAAAGAGCTAGCTAATAACATCTGGCATACGATTTGGAAGAGAACAGGGAGTGCCTCAATGAGCATTCAAAACAGAAAGCAAACACACACTGATAAACTGATAGTAAACAGATAGTATCTGACCCTGCCCCAGCCACGATTACGTGCTTTCAGGAAGGGAGTCACGACTATGTCTCAGAAGAGAGATGAGCATGAACATTCTTGCACAGATTATGTTACACAGCTGACAGCAGCGCATAAAGCTGGAAACATAAGTAAAGGCAGGATTCAGTAAGTATAAACACTATGGGGCACTACTCTCTGGAATGGAAGTGGTGTGTTTGAACCATTAAAACTGGTGTCACTAATGGCAGAGCTTAATAAACGTGTCTTCCAATCCCTACATCAAACATGCAAGACAGCACTGTTCTTGAAAAAACGACTTACTCTGTTACCAAATTATCAGTGCTTGAAAGTCACTAAATAATAGATTTTTGAAAATCTCGAGTTTATTTGCATGCCAAATGTGCAATACACTAGTCACAGCTAAAATAAGATACAAATAAATGATGCAGCCTTGGAAGCCGTATTTTGGATTACATAAGGAATGTAACATGGAATGTAACAAGGACTAATAGGTTGATAGGTGTACAAAGTGTATGGTTTACATAAGTCGGAGTCATGCTGGTTTACAAAGAAAATAAAACGGTCTAGGTTGGAAAGAAGTTTAGCCACTAGAAGATCAGCGAGCTTGGAGGCTGTAAGATGTGCAGACTGGATCCTAAACTCTCCATCTCATTTAAGAAACAAAATAAACTTGGAATAGAAGTGGTGTGGTAAGGCAACACATTTAAGTAATTTGCTTATCACTGCATTGAATTAATGCAATGTTTGTATTTTTATATAGTGAAAATAAGTGTTTTATAACCAAATGGCAAAGGTGGGACATTTACCATGGAGAGGGGAAGTGTTATCCAAAGTAGGTCCAACATAAGTGTGTGCACAGGTACACATTGTACAGGTAGTTTTCCCCTGTGCCTCTGACTGTAGATCATATAATAAACAAAAGGGGGGAGTGAGAGGAGAAGTGGATTCTGTCTCCCCTAGAGGTATGTATAAACAAAAAGGAATCCACAAGGGTGGGTTTGGTGATCCCTACAGTGGTGGGGAGCAACCAGTGTTGTTTAAATACCCCTCACACACCAAAAGGCCCCTTGGTGTCATGCTTCATCATCGGGGTCTTCGCAAACCTCTACGGAATGCGGCGTGCTACGACTGACGACTACGCAGGAGCACTAACATTTGAACTATGTGTTGGTGTGTGTGGGTAAAATAGTGTGAGTGGTGAGGTGAGTGAAAAAATTAAAAAATACCTGGCGCGTGGGTTTCCAAACAACTTTATTCAGTCCCCGGCTGGTATCATTAAAAAGTGCTAGGGAGGTAGTCTTGTCTATTAAGGGTAAGACTAACTCACAAGTGCGTTGTCGACATGTTTCGGAGTTAAAAAACTCCTTCTTCAGGACAAGGATATGCACTAACTATCCTCACCTTACTCACATGGGTGTAAATATAAAAGTGTGCTCTACAAAAATAAGTCTAGGTGAAATGTACCTATCTGTTTTTTATTTAAGTTCGTTGCGCCCAATTGGCGAAAATACTGAACCTGTGAAGGAACAAAAAGGTCACAATAAACCAAAATGTAGAAAAAAGGGTGTAATTACACAACAGGGTAAAAAAGGAACCAAATGTGGTCCAGGAACCCTAGGAATTAAAAACAGACAAAACAAATAGACAGGGACACACATGGATTGTTTTTCATCATCAGGTGTTATACTCTGGAAAAAATGATTGAAAGGCATGCCCGAAGTAAAATTGTAGCTTACTTAAGAAAATGGGTCTAATAACCTCGTGAGCCAGGTGCGTAGTGTTGGGGGTCTCCTGTCCTGCCCACTTTGGCAACCTATAGGGTGTTGAAGCAATCAGGCTATTAGGATCAAAGATGATACATCCAGACCTAAGAAGGAGAAACACCCATCACATACACACACACTCACTCACGGTTACAGCAGTGCCTGCTTGGCTTCTCTCCCTCAACGCGGCTCCGACGAAGTGTCGGTTCTGTGAGAGGTTGCCCAATTTATATTGTCCCCGTGATAGGTTAATTGCCCCTTGATTGGAAAAGGAAATGCCCAAAGATGGATGTGGTCATTGAGTTTTCCTGGTGCTGCGCGTGTTGACTGGGCGCGTCCACGGGAAAAGAACGGGGCAAAAGCAGAGGGATAACGCTAACCGTCGGCGCCTGCGCCGAACGGTAGTAGCTGCGGAGGTGCCCGGCCTTCCCAAAGGGGATGGTTAGCGCATGCGCGGGTAGTTGTAGATGGATGCTACTTCAGTTAAGAAGCGCTGCGCGGCAAATCGGGCATGTGCAGAGGGATAACGCTGCCCGTCGGCGCCTGCGTCGAACGGTAGTGTCTGCGGAGGTGCCCGGCCTTCCCAATGGGAATGGTTTGCGCATGCGCGGGTAGTTGTAACCATTAGTTCCAATGAACTCACGGTCAATAGACTCTCCTTATACAAATTCTAGTCTATTATGTTCGATTTAATTTGGTTTGGTTCAATTTCTAGAATAAAATGGAAAATGAAGGTGACAATTAGGGAGGAAGAACTAAACTCGTAATGAGTTTGCTGGGAAAAGCGCAATAAGCGCTAGGCTGAGGTAATTCTTAGGTTATATCAGATATATCTTTTAACGTAATTGGCTCCATGGGATGGAGTCATTCAACCCAATAGTATCTGAGCCCAAACGGAAGACCCATCGCTGTTCCTTCTCAAACAGACCCCTGTCAGAAGGTAATTGTTCAATGACAGTCCAATGTATCTCGTTCACACAATGTTGTGCCTCAAGGAAATGCGATGCCATTTTTGTCGTCTGTTTTTTACACCTCACATTGCTTTTGTGCTCATTGATCCTGGTCTTGACAGCGCGTGTAGTCATCCCTACATATTCCTTACCACAAGGACATGTGATCAGATACACAACATTTTTGCTGTTACAATTTGTGAAGGCACGTTGGTCCCATTTGGTGCCATTCCTGAATACAAGGCTGAGGCTTCTTTCTGTGAGGTGACAGTTGTTGCAGTTACCACATGGGTGGTGTCCATGGAGACCCTGCAGTCTCGTCTGTTGGACCGCCTGGGTGCGAGGTCTGGTATGCACCAGGATATCTTTCAGGTTTTTTCCTGAAGTAGCATCCATCTACAACTACCCGCGCATGCGCTAACCATCCCCTTTGGGAAGGCCGGGCACCTCCGCAGCTACTACCATTCGGCGCAGGCGCCGACGGTTAGCGTTATCCCTCTGCTTTTGCCCCGTTCTTTTCCCGTGGACGCGCCCAGTCAACACGCGCAGCACCGGGAAAACTCAATGACCACATCCATCTTTGGGCATTTCCTTTTCCAATCAAGGGGCAATTAACCTATCACGGGGACAATATAAATTGGGCAACCTCTCACAGAACCGACACTTCGTCGGAGCCGCGTTGAGGGGGGAGAAGCCAAGCAGGCACTGCTGTAACCGTGAGTGTGTGTGTATGTGATGGGTGTTTCTCCTTCTTAGGTCTGGATGTATCATCTTTGATCCTAATAGCCTGATTGCTTCAACACCCTATAGGTTGCCAAAGTGGGCAGGACAGGAGACCCCCAACACTACGCACCTGGCTCATGAGGTTATTAGACCCATTTTCTTAAGTAAGCTACAATTTTACTTCGGGCATGCCTTTCAATCATTTTTACCAGAGTATAACACCTGATGATGAAAAACAATCCATGTGTGTCCCTGTCTATTTGTTTTGTCTGTGTTTTTAATTCCTAGGGTTCCTGGACCACATTTGGTTCCTTTTTTACCCTGTTGTGTAATTACACCCTTTTTTCTACATTTTGGTTTATTGTGACCTTTTTGTTCCTTCACAGGTTCAGTATTTTCACCAATTGGGCGCAACGAACTTAAATAAAAAACAGATAGGTACATTTCACCTAGACTTATTTTTGTAGAGCACACTTTTATATTTACACCCATGTGAGTAAGGTGAGGATAGTTAGTGCATATCCTTGTCCTGAAGAAGGAGTTTTTTAACTCCGAAACATGTCGACAACGCACTTGTGAGTTAGTCTTACCCTTAATAGACAAGACTACCTCCCTAGCACTTTTTAATGATACCAGCCGGGGACTGAATAAAGTTGTTTGGAAACCCACGAGCCAGGTATTTTTTAATTTTTTCACTCACCTCACCACTCACACTATTTTACCCACACACACAAACACATAGTTCACATGTTAGTGCTCCTGCGTAGTCGTGAGTCGTAGCACGCCGCATTCCGTAGAGGTTTGCGAAGACCCCGATGATGAAGCATGACACCAAGGGGCCTTTTGGTGTGTGAGGGGTATTTAAACAACACTGGTTGCTCTGACTGTAGATCATCACAAAAGGTACACTCTTGTAATACAACTCTGGTAAATAGCCCTCCTCCTGAGTACAGCCAAGAGACCTGGGGCAATAGTAATCTATCAATGTACCTGCTTGCACTGCAAGGAACAGTGATGCTTCCAACTTGTGCTGAACAAATTAAAGCTTCTGTAATATGCTTTTGTAATGTGGAAAATGCATGACCTCTCAAAAGCAACAGCATTGCAAGCCAATACTAAAGCAAATAAATACTAAACTTGCCTGCTCGTATTAAGCTCAGCACGCGGAAGTAGGAGAAGTGAGAAATGATATCTTTTTAAAAGTTCCAGATTTTCTTTTCACCATTCGCACTGCAAGATCATTTTAATTTTAATCAAATCCAGGCAAGCTGGAAAATGTACCCTATTCTATGCAAGCTTACTTTTTGCGACAAATTGTTGACTAAATCACAATTTTCACACATACTTCAAAAAGCTGCAATGTTTGCTGTAAAACACCAGGAAAGTTGCAAAGAAATTGCATCTTCGTGCATCCCTACAGACCAGCTCTCAAGGATAAACTCAGAATCTTACGACAACTTCTGGAAGAACAGAAACTGGTGCATAGGTAGGTTAATAAACAAGTATTTGCAATGCAATAGGTCTCGCATTTGGAATAGTTTGAGCTCTTGGCATTGTGATTGACAATGGCTTTTATTTATGTGTTGGTTTTTAAAACATAAATAAAAGGCATTATCATTTACATTGCCAATAGCCTAAACTCTCGCAAATGCGAGACCTATTGCATTGCAAATGCTTGTTTGTAAGTCTGTTAAACTCTCTAAACCCCTCTGACGTATTGTATGTAGACTTTACTCCTCTTAGAATGCATTGCCCCTTTCTCGGCCCATAGAGTTTTTGTTTCCCTCACTTGTGCTTGGTGTTGTCACGCACTTTCTGCAATCAATCGCTTCTCATGCACTTTCTGGAATCAATCGCTTCTCATGCACTTTCTGGAATCAATCGCTTCTCATGCACTTTCTGGAATCAATCGTTTCTCATACACTTTCTGGAATCATTCCCTTCTCTCTATGTAGCTGAAGTTGTGACCCCCCTCCCCCTGCAGTTGTTGTTACACATGTTTCCTGCCTCCCAGAAGTTGTAGCACACTTCCCCGCCCCTCTCCCCCGTTCCCTCTCTCTCGGCACTGATCCTCTGCTGAGCTGTACACATCCCATACCAGGCGGGGCTGGCGCAGCAGCGCGGTGACCTGAAGAGAGCTGCTCTGCTGGGACTGTCACTCTTCGCGCCACTCTCACAGAAGGGCCAGCCCAACAGCGTCCCCTCTCAGTGTGACATCAGCAGTGACCCCTCTGTGTCACTTTGCCATCAGGATTCCCTCTTTCT
Organism: Lissotriton helveticus; assembly: GCF_964261635.1. Lineage (NCBI taxonomy): Eukaryota > Metazoa > Chordata > Amphibia > Caudata > Salamandridae > Lissotriton > Lissotriton helveticus. The sequence goes on from NC_136057.1 coordinate 1,029,582,776, forward strand.
CCCACTCGGCCAGCACTGCCCCCCCTTTAACCCCCTTGTCTGTGGCCCTCCTTACCTTCCACAGCAGTGCCCCCCCGCCCCCCATGGAGAACTGCCGTTCATGGATCAGGAGAACGCCCTCATTTCTGGTGAACTTCTCTCTCCTGACTGAAGCTCTCGTTGCGGCAGGTAAGAGAGGACATATGTGGGGGTGAGTATGGAACCTGAGATGTCAAGGGGCCAGGGGCCCGTGGGAGGACTTGGGGGTAGGGGGGTGGGGTCTCGGTAGTGAGTGCCGAGTTCCTATGGGGCTCATATGGTGACAGTGTGTGATGTGGGCGGGTGATGGGCTACCGGGGATGAAGGAGTAGAGTTGAGGGGATGTGCGGATATTGCTGTAGGTCATGCGCTTTCATGGGCTGAGGTATCAAGGGGATGTCCTACGTCAGCAGGAGGCTGGCATGTCGAGGGGCTTCCAGAGGACAAGAGGCGGGTGATCAACTGCTGTGAATTCCCAAGTTCTGGGGTTTGTAGAATAGCATCAAAGGAGTGTTAAAAAGCGTAGAGGCGTTGCAGGGATCTGCGAGAGGGTGGATGCAGTTGAGGTCTTTAAGAGTCGAGGGGCTGTGCCCGCCAATTCTCAAGTGTTAGGAAAGATTTAGTCATTTTCCTTTCAAAGTCACACTGCGGACTGGGGGTACGGGAAGGGGGTGTGGGAGGGTGAGACATGTAGAGGTAAAAGAATCGGGAGGCAGTATGCTCTGCCTCCAGAGCCAGAGTTTGGTTGTCGGGTTTTGAAACACTGCAACAAGTGTTCCCTCAGCCCTTTATTTTCCTCCCCGCGCCCCCTCCCCTTACTGAGCAGCTCGGATCGATATACCAGTTTTGTCTGCTTCGCTCTCTACGAACCTGCCCTGTGTTTCCAAGTGATAAAGTTGCCTTTGTCTTACTTTGACGAGTTAGATAACATCGGTGAAAAGGTTATTTCTTTTACTCTGCCGAGGACAGCATGCATAGCAGCAACATTTTAGAAGAGTTAAAGGGAGTGTGTAGTAAAAATAAAAACAAGAAAACAGCAACGAGAGCAGCGTCGGAACGTGACGAGCTCCAAAGTATGGCCAGACCGCCCTTTTCCCTTTTCGTAAAATGACGGGTGGGGCGCGTTGTGCCTGCCTGCAGCCCTGCTCTCCTTTTGGGACGGCCCATCTGGACTGGATCACGGCTTGTTTAGATAACACGCCTACTTAGATAGGAAAGTGCCTCACGACAGCCGTGAAGCAAACGATACAGTCCAGAGGGGCCGTCCCAAAAGGCGAAAGGGCAGCGGCTACAAAACTCGATTTCCAATGGCAGGCGACGCAAGCCAGTGTAATTGGGGGGCGGGGCTTCAAACCCCCTTCTGAAATATGCTCTCACAAAATCTCTCGCTGAGCGAGCAGCGCTTTGCTCTGCAACGCCAGGCGAGACCTAAAAATTAAAATAAAAAGATGACGGGAGATGGATGCAGCAAATATGTTTTGACCTTTTTTTTTATAATTATCTTAACATCACAATGTTAAGAGCATCCTCATATTTAAAATAAGGAAAACTGTCCAAAAGTACTTCCGGTGTCTAATACTCAGCTAAAGTGTCTTATTCATGTCACATAAAATGAGCTTTGAACATGACCGTCACCATCAACAAACCTTTACCTTTTTAGTAGATTAATTTGCACCATGGCAGAGCCACTAACGCACAAGTTACTACTTGTGTAACGATATATCTGTAAGAGACATTAGTTAGTATTAGATTCCTTACCTTAGAATATCCCCAGGCGTCAGACTGGATCCGGAAATTTTTGCGTAGCAGTACCCTTGCGCGTCGGTAGGCGTCGTCTGCGGCTCCTCGTCCGTCGTCGGCGTCGTGGGCGCCGTGATGACGTCGTCGGAGTACTTAGACGCCGCCTCCGCGTGCTGACGTCAGTTCTTAGACACAGCTTTTCCGTGCCAGAAACGCAGAGCCATGTTAAAAACCAACACTGGTGCCATTGAAACTAGGGCCCTGAAAGGGGACAAACCTAACCCTAGATATTGGTTCGCAGAACGGGGAGGATGGGTGGGTCGGTAAGGAATCTAATACTAACTAATGTCTCTTACAGATATATCGTTACACAAGTAGTAACTTGTGCATCTGAAAGAGACGCGTTAGTATTAGATTCCTTACCTTAGAATAGATACCCCAGCAATATCTACCCCGGTGGTGGGTCTGCGAACCAATAATCACACCAGAAAGTCTCGGAGGACGGAACGGCCAAAGAAGCCATTCCTCCGGACTTGGCTGTCCAGGCAGTAGTGTCTTGCAAACGTGTGCAGCGATGCCCACGTAGCTGCCTGGCAGATGTCTTGTAAGGGCACACCCCTGCCCAGGGCAGTGGTAGCCGCCGTCGCTCGGGTAGAATGAGCCCGCAATCCAGCAGGAGGCTCCTTCCTAGCCAAGGAGTAGCATGCCTGGATACACAGGATGATCCACCGGGAGATGGTCCTCTTGTGCACTGCTTTCCCCTTCTTCGCGCCCACGTAACCAACAAAGAGTTGGTCATCCACCCGGAACTGGCGTGTGCGATCCAAGTAGAATGAGAGCGCACGTTTTGGGTCCAGACGGCGGAGCCGCTCTTCCACTTTAGAGGGATGCGGTGGCGGGAACAAGGTTGGCAAGGTGATAGACTGCCTGATGTGGAAGGCCGTGACAACCTTGGGCAGGAAAGAAGGTTTGGTACGCAGCACCACTTTGTCCAGATGGACAGAAAGGAAAGGTGGAGTACAAGAAAGGGCCTGGAGCTCACTCACTCTCCTGGCAGAGGTGATGGCAACCAGGAAAGCAGTCTTCAAAGTTAGAAGGCGAAGAGGACAGTTGTGAAGTGGCTCAAAGGGAGCGCACATCAGGAATGTAAGAACCAGGTTCAAGTCCCACTGAGGCATCACAAAAGGAACAGGAGGAAACGTGTGTGTGATGCCCTTAAGAAATCTATTAACAATAGGGGACTTGAACAAAGAAGGTTGATCAGGCAGCCGGAGAAAGGCTGAAAGGGCAGAAAGGTAGCCCTTGATAGTGCCCAGAGCAGAGCCCTGCTGGGCAAGAGAAAGAAGGAAGAGAAGGACCTCAGAAAGAGGGGCATTGAGGGGATCCACAGCCTTTGCTGTGCACCATGCCACAAATCTGTTCCACCTGCAGGCGTATACCGACTTTGTGGAGGGACGCCTGGCTGCCAGAATGATGTTACAAACTTCAGGAGGCAAGTCAAATGGCCTCAACTGTCGCCGCTCAATCTCCAAGCATGGAGGTGGAGACTGGACAGGTTCGGGTGGAGGACCGTCCCCTGCTGCTGCGACAGAAGGTCCTCCTGAAGAAGCAGACGAACCAGGGGATCGACTGACATACTGAGTAGTTCTGGATACCAGTACCTTCTCGCCCAGTCCGGAGCCACAAGGATGACTTGGGCCCGGTCGCGCTTGATCTTCTTCAGCACTCTGGGCAGAAGTGGTATAGGCGGAAAGGCGTACAACAGACCGCAACTCCACTCGCGACGAAAAGCGTCTCCGAGCGAGTGCCGCCTTGGAAATTCCAACGCGCAGAACTGATGACATTGCGCGTTCTCGTCGGTGGCGAATAGATCTAACCAAGGCTCTCCCCATCGCTGAAAGAGGCCTTGCGCCACGTCCGAGTTCAGACGCCATTCGTGATCCATCATGCACCGACGGCTGAGCTCGTCCGCCCTGGCGTTCAGAGAACCTGCCAGGTGTTGAGCCACCAGGGTCACGCCCTGGCGTTCCAGCCATTGCCAAAGGAGAAGAGCCTCTTGACAAAGGATCCACGACCCCACCCCGCCTTGTTTGTTGCAGTACCACATGGCGGTGGTGTTGTCCGTGAACACCTGCACTACACTCCCCCTGACAGAGGGGAGGAATGCCTTCAGTGCCAGACGAATCGCCCTGAGCTCCAACAGGTTGATGTGGAGCCGGGTCTCCGCCGGAGACCAGAAGCCTCTGATCTCCGCCTCTCCCATGTGGCCTCCCCAGCCTTGGAGGGACGCGTCCGTCACAACTACGTGCTCCGGTTGGGGAAGGGAGAGGGATCTGCCGCTGACCCATATCGCGGTCCGTAAGCCACCACTGTAGCTGTCTCGCAGTTCCCTCCGAGATCAGGACGTTGTCGGATAGGTTGCCCTGATGCTGGGCCCACTGAAACTTCAGGTCCCACTGCAGAGCCCGCATCCGCCACCTGGCGTGATGCACCAGCAGGATACAGGAGGCCATCAGCCCCAGAAGCCGCAGCGTCAACCTGACCGAAACCCGGGATAACGGCTGAAAGATGGGAATCAGAGCCTGAATATCCCGGACCCGCTGTTCGGGCGGATAAACCCGAAACCGCGCCGAGTCCAGAACCGCTCCGATGAAGAGGAGCTTCTGAGAGGGGCACAGGTGTGACTTCGGCACATTGATGGAGAACCCCAGCTGGTGCAGGAGGTCTGCCGTCGTCTGTAGGTGGCTGACTACCGTCTGGGGCGAGCCCGCCTTCAACAACCAGTCGTCGAGGTAGGGGAAGACTGAAACCCCTAACCTGCGCAGGTGAGCTGCGACCACCGCCATCACCTTTGTGAACACCCGTGGGGCGCTGGTAAGGCCGAAGGGGAGCACGGTAAATTGAAAGTGCTCGTGGCCAACCATGAACCGCAGGTAGCGCCGGTGGGCAGGCAGGACGGGGATATGAAAGTAAGCGTCCTGCAAGTCCAACGCTACCATCCAGTCTCCTGGGTCCAGGGCAGCCAGGACCTGAGCCTGTGTCAGCATCTTGAACTTCTCCTTCCGGAGGAAGCCGTTGACGTTCCTTAGGTCCAAGATAGGGCGTAGGCCCCCTTTGCCCTTCTTGGGTACCAGAAAGTAGTGGGAGTAGCAACCACACCCTACTTCTGGCCCAGGAACGCGCTCGATGGCCCCCTTGGCCAAGAGGGCCGTAACTTCCTCCTGCAGAAGTCGCAAATGATCCCCCGATACACAGTGGTTCTGCGGTGGCATGGATGGAGGAGTCGCCTCGAAGGGGAGGGAGTAGCCACTTCGGACGATTTGCAGCACCCACCTGTCCGATGTGACAGTGCGCCAGTGGAGGCGGTGATGGCGAACCCTGCCCCCCACTGGCGTCACATGGGCCTGAAAGCACGGACTAGGAGGGTTTTGAGGCGGATGCTGCGGGGGAAGGTGTGGACTGACCTCCCCGCTGCCCCTGACCGCCCAGACGGCGGTTCCCCGGGCCGCCACCGCGTTGGGTATTGCCCTGCGGAGCGTGGCTGGCGGCGTGTGTGGGCGCACCCCTTCCGTGGCTACGAAAGGAGTGAAAGGCAGCCGATTGCTGGCGCTGGCCCGAGAGGCCCAAGAACTTGGCCGTAGCCCTGGAGTCCTTAAAGCGCTCAAGCGCATGGTCTGCCTTGTCGCCAAAGAGGCGACGGCCATCGAACGGCATGTCCATGAGTGTGCTCTGGACATCAGCCGAGAAGTTGGCGGACCTCAGCCAGGCGTGGCGTCTGACCGCCACCGTCGTTGCCATCGCTCTACCTAGCGAGTCGGTGGTATCCAGCCCACACCTGATGGAATACTTGGCTGCATCCCGGCCCTCCACAAGGGCTTGGCCGAGTTTGGCCCGTACCTCCAACGGACACTCTGGCAGCACTTCCGCGACCTTATCCCACACAGAGTGGGTGTAACGTCCCAAGAGGCAGGCGGTGTTGGAAGACCGCAGGCCTAGACTAAGGGATGAGAAGATCTTCTTCCCATACTGGTCATACCTCTTGGATTCCCTGTCCGGCGGGGCCGACGGGAATGCGGTCTGGGAATTGGAGGCCTGGATGACCAGGCTCTCGGGGGTAGGGTGGGAGGACAGGAAACATGGGTCGCCCGGGGCTGGGCGGTGGCGTCTGGCCACGTTCCTATCTACGGGCGAACCCGTAGCAGGCTTGGACCAAGTGCCCAGAAGAACGTCGGTCAAGGCCTCATTAAAGGGCAGCAGAGGCTCGACTGCGGTTTAAGGACCTCAGTGAGGAGGTTAGTCCTCACGGCCGCGACGGGGAGCTCAAGGCCCAAGGCCTTGGCAGCCCTCATCAGCACCACACTATAGGTTGCCCCCTCCTCCGAAGCCACGGTAGGAGGGGAGACAAAACCAGTGTCTGGAGAGGTGTCCAGGCCACTGGCCTCCCCAAGGTCTCCTGTCCAGTCCTCAGGAGACTGACACTCCCTGGTCAGAGGGTCCTCAGACCCCTCCCAGTCCTCTTCATCACCCATCTCCTGAAACTCAGGGTTCTCAACTAATGGGGCCTGATCATAAAAGTGAAATTCACCAAACGACGTCTGGAGCAGCGCCCATCGGGGCCGTCCCGACGGCGGACCAGGAACGAAGGTGGAACCAGGGACGGCGCCGCCCGAGGACGGCGCCGGAGGCGACACCTGCGGGTCCGACGCCGGGGAGGTCGTAAGATCCACAGGCGACAAACCAGATCCTGAAGGAGGTCCAGCGGCGTCCTGCGGCGCCGCGACAACTGAACCCCCCGGCGCCGGGCCCGAAGGCGCCGGCGGCGTCGGGATAGGGGGGGACCTGCGGCGCCGGGCCCGAAGGCGTTGGCGGCGTCAGGGCCGAAGCACCCGACGGCGTCGGGGCTGGAGCCGCCGACCCGCTAGGGGCCCCAGACGGGTCCGCTGGGCCCGAAGGCGCCGCGGAGCCCGCCGGAGGAGTTTCCTCATGGCGTTCAGCCCAGGGAGCGGAGGGTGTGGAGCTGCACGCGGCACCCGCGACTCCGACGGAGCCGCGTGGGTGGTGTCACCCGAACCCCCGGCCGCATCGTGCGAGCGTCGGGGGGAGTCCGAAGAGCGATGACGCCGCTTGGACTTCTTGTGCCTCTTACCTGACAACGACTTCGACCCGGAGGAGTGCGGCCTACCCTCGGAACTGTGGTGGCTCCGAGCCCGCGACCTGTCCCTCGACCTCCCATGGGATCGGGACCTCTCACGGCGCGGGACCGACTGCCGGAGTTCGAGTCGCCTGCGGGACCGCTCCCGCCTGGCTTTCGAAGAGAGGGCCCGGCAGTCGGAGCAGGCCTCGTCGTCGTGGTCGACGCCTAGACAAGATAAACAGTCGCGGTAAGGATCCGTGACCGACATCAGGCTGTCGTAATCGTCACAGTGCTTGAAGCCGGGCATCCCTACGGCACCGTACGGAGTCGAGAGATTCCGAGGACAATCAAAAAGTGATCAAAAAAGTTAGTCAAAAATTGACTAGGGTTACTGCTTTTTCCAGATCTGCGCTTGCTGGCGCGGAAAAACTGACGTCAGCACGGGGAGGCGGCGTCCAAGTACTCCGATGACATCATCACGGCGCCGACGACGGACGCGGAGCCGCAGACGACGCCTACAGACGCGCAAGGGTACTGCTACGCAAAAATTTCCGGATCCAGTCTGACGCCTGGGGATATTCTAAGGTAAGGAATCTAATGCTAACGTGTCTCTTTCAGATATAAAAATCAAGAATAGGCTCATTTAGTATAAACTGTGCCATTTCTGGATGAAGACCAGTGGGACGTTATTCAGGGCATCTCCTGCAGAAAAAGAAGATGATGCATCCACAGAGGCCAATAAAATCTCAGCTGGCATGTCTCATTCTAGTATGGATAAATCATAATTTGTGAATTCTCCTCCCAACCGTTTAGTTAAAGCTTCCACTCAGTGTACATGCTTTGACACCTGAACATGTGCAAACCCGCTCATCCTATTCAGAGGGATAAGAGACAGAGTACTAGTTCTGCTGCAAGTCCAATAGTAGGCCTGGCAGGAAGGAGGCCTCTTAATTAATGTTTGCTGAATAAAATAGGATAATTTCTAATGCTGTATTATGACTCCCCTCAACATCAAAAGTCTTAAAGGGTAACAAGTTACTTTTTATGTAGCAAATCACATTCTAACATGCAAATCAGACACAATAATCCCTTCCAATAGCCTCTGAAAAGCAGGCTACAATATCCAGCAGCCATTCCCTCTAGAAAAGATTGATGTTCATAGACCCTGTCGCAGAGTTGCCACTTTAAGCCAGCAAATGGACTCTTGCATTCTACATTCAACACCCAAGACATCACAGGAGCAGTCTAAGAAAATAATATTATTGACTGGATTTTTGGGAGGAGACAAGAGCAAGAGAATATCCCTACTTTATAGAGCCCCGCAGCAGGTGTCAAGGATGAGTGTTAATTAAGAAGGGCCATGCAGACCTCGAAAATTAGAAGTACTAACATTCCTCTAGAGAAGAGATCCTCTATCAACACTGAAGACTTGCAGCAGAGAACATATCCACTGTGTGCCTTCAAGCAATATAGCAGTAACAAGCCATTCCAGGACCCAAGACTCCCTTGACCTACCCACTTGGTCATCAATACACAATCACTGCACTTATGTACAGCGAGTGGTCACACAGTAAACAAAAGGCTAAGAAGCATCAACCAAAAAACTCTCTCTCAAGTGACGCACCACTATTTCTGAATCCCTAGGTGAATGTTTCTGATATAATGGCAGACAAAAAAGACTAAGTGATTAAAAAGAACAAATAAAAAGTAGCATTAAACTTGAAATGAGCCCAAAAGTACACCTCAAACATCACCGAAAAACCTGAAAGAATATATGGAGTTAGAATTCAACAAGCTACACAAGGCTGGCAGAAAAGTGCTGACTGAATGTGATGCTTAAAAAGTAAATCATGATGGAACACTTTAAAATGCAGTGTCTCACAGAAAAACAGCCCAAGATTTCTGGGATCGTTCTCTCTACAAGATATTTATAAATAAGGAATCTTTATGTCTTTCGAGTTTTGGATATCCAAAGAAGAGATGGGTTTCAAGGATTCTATCTTAGGAATAACCAGTACCAAAGTAACAGAACCCCAGTAAAGCAAAACTACTTTGAGGCAATTAACCTGAAGAGTTCGCTCAAGGAAAGGAACGTGCTCCACCTATAACAAATAACAATTTTGAGGGCGAGCAAAGTCTCTCACTGATGCAAGAGAAATCAAAACTACTTTTGGAGCAAAGTCACCATCTACTGGGCAGGGGACAGCCTAGCAGTTAGTTTGATGGTAAGCTCTTTCTAGGCTGGCATTGGGTCCTTTGTTACTTTCTTAAAGCAGCGTCCCACTACCTTAAATGAGAAAAACTGCATTGGTGTTTGTGAGAAAGTGCCTCATTTGCATGGTTAGTGCCACACTTTTTACCTGGTTTTGATGTTGTTTCAAATGTGGTGCACAGGTCCCTGCCATCCAGGCCCCGTGACAGTGCTCCCTCACTAAAACAGTCACCCCCTTTAGCAGGCCTCACAGCCCTAAGGCAGGGTGCACTATACTACAGGTGAGGGCATATCTGCATGAGAACATGTGCACCCACAATATTGGGCAACTTTTCCCAATATTGTAAGTGCCAGTGGAGCCATAGAGAGTACGTGGGCTGGGAACTTGACAACTTGAGTTCCACAACACTATGATGGCTTCACTGAATTTAGGAATGTTTGGTACCAAACTACTCCTTTCAATAAATCCACACCAATGCCACTGTTAGATTTATTTTTCCATGTACACAGAGGGCATCTGAGAGGTGCCCCCTGAATCCTTAAGAACACTGGTGTGGTCTCTGACCGGCAGCGGGCAGACAGCCACCACCAGACATGTTTCTGAACCCCTGGGCAGAGAGCCCCCCTTCTCTGGGACAAGAAACTATGCACATCCTGGGCAGAGGTTTCATGCCTCCTCCCCCAGGATGTCCCAGTGCTCCAAGACGAAAGCTTCAAAGGCCTGCCGCCTTTGTAATGAGACCCCCAGCCTCTGCTGCCAGCAGCAGATGGCAGCTCCTGGTTTACGCTACCACATTGGGCAGGGGGTGGGAGCGAGATGTATCACAATGTTCAGTCCCCGTCATCTTGATGATGGGGGGGGGGGACCCGTACAATCAGGGCTAGATCTATCCCCCACCCATAATAGAGGGGGTTGCCACCCCAGGTAAGCTGCCCATTGGCCCTACCTGCTACTCTCTTAAAATGCCGCCTAAATAATTTAGGGAGCTCCCCTAGACCGGACCTCGAGATCTGCGACAACCTAATAAGAAAGAAGACAACTTGCAGCAGAAGCCAGAAGAGAACAACTGCCTTGGCCCCAGCCCTACCGGCATGGCTTCAGCTTTGACAACCCTGCGACCTTTATTGCAACAACGTTTTAACGCCATTTTACCTTTCTGCTGCTTCTGCACATGACACATAACTGTTACTTTAGTTTTGAGCCTAGTAGAGTGTTTTGATTCACACGAGAATAATATGTTGTTACTCTGATATCAGCCTTGCTTGGTGAGCTGTGTCTGTACAGTGAGTGCTGAAGCCTTCAAGGATATCTCGACACAGTTGTTGGGAGGTCTGATCTTCGCACGTTCCTAGACATAACATACATGCAGCTGTGGCCAAATTCTGGCTTTAGGCGTGTTTTATATTGCTTTGCACAGAGCACACACACACACTTGATGGTGCTTCGCATGCAGAGAGCTGGTGGAAGATGATGTGATCCCTTACCACTAGGATCTGAGTTATGGGGCCGCTCTGCTAAAACCCAAAGAGACCTTCTTAGATATAATATAATATACTTTCTAGGGAGGGTGAGAATTAGGTGTTGTTTAACCTTCTTCGCTTTAGCATTTTAACATGCTTTCACCTTTTCTATTCTATGGACTAGTAACTATGTTGATTACTTTGTTTCTTATAATATGTTTGCTTGTGTTAGCTAAGATACTGCGCTTGAGAGCACTGCATTAGAAAATAAACATTTCAAATGTGCACGCGTCCTCATTTACTCCTTGTTCTGGATTGAAATGATTGTATGACGAAAGAGTGTTCATGTGTTCCACGTTACCTGGAGGTGTTCTAAGTCCATGTTCTGGTTTGTCTAAACATTGGGAGTTTGTAATAACCAATGAGACACTGTAGCTAGTCTGGTAGGGGATTTTGGGTACTAAGGTGAGTTTTGGCACACCCTAATTCACTGAGGTTCCAAGTCTCTATGCACAGTTCTGTATGAGAACGGAATCCCTGCGACATGGCGCCCAACTGTTGGTGGTCTTCTTACATGACACTTTAGTGCAACATTCAGTCCTTAACCCCTTCACTATTGTTTCCGGTTAACGGTGGTGTCAGACAAACCTACCTATATTTACATAGGTCTTTTTCAAGCTTGAATCTTTCTAAACGGTTTCCTTGAATTACTACCCAGTTGTGCTACAAAGTTTACTTTGTACCTCTTTCTTTCTGTGTCGCTATGGCCGCGGTGAACATTCCGCAACATAGTCGCATTGTGGAGCGCAATCATTTGCAGACTTATAATGTTCCCGTGGATGGCATGGCAGTGATAATGGTGGTGAGTGCAGAAGTGGCTTACCCTTACGAAATCTTTTACTCGTGGGTGACCTTCCCACCTGTGAACGCTAATACTACTGTGTTCGACACATACACTCCCACTGCTGTGCCACAGGAATATACTCCATATAGGGCACAGGAAGTTCTGATTGATGCTTGGCAGCACCGCGTTTGGTTTGACGGCGCCCTACCCCACTCTTTGACAGCTCCGAGGTTAGGTCCTTTGTCCATTCCCGGCGCAAACTGGCCTGTTTTGGCTGGATTTACACCTCATCCTCAATGTGGGGCATGTTCCGATGTTGAATTAAGAAGACTACATGTAGTCGCAATTAGCGTAATTATATCGTTAGTGCAATAAATAACCCGTAATCTCCCAGGCGGGGCCCCAGGTGGTACGGCCCTTCCTGCTGGACAGGGCGGCATGAAGCTCAGTCCCGTGATGGTCAACGCTGTGATGGGCAAGCGCCCCCAGGATAAGGATGATTTTCCTTTCTGGCTTGCCGAAAAGTTTGACCAGCTAGAAGCTGTATTTCCTAACACGACTCCTGGTGAAAAACACAGGATTCTGACAATTAGCTTGCCGAAAGACTTGACCCCGGAAATTGGTGACTGTGAGACATGGGGTAGAACATTTGCGGCAGTCTATGCGAGGTGTTACGGCACTCCGTCTATGACTATCCTGCCGACGGTCCTTAAGCGTGTTCAGGATGAGCACGGACCTGAGTCGGCTGTTGAATTGGATATGCGCCTATGTGGCTCCTTTGATGTAGTTTCCGATCTCATAATTGCAAATGTCAAGGGGGATGCGGTTAACTTTCAGGTGTCCAATGCTTTGCAGGCAATTCCCGATGTCGAAAAACCCCAACAGTTAGCAAGGATTATTGTGGCGGCTTATAAAACTGTGGGCCGCAATAGTGTGGGTCTCAAGCCTTTTTCTACTAAAGAGAAAAAACAACCCCAAGGGCAGAAGTCAGAAACTGACGAACAGCCCAAGACCAAAAAACAAAATTGGCCGAAAAAACAAAAACAGGGAAAACAACAGCAACAGAGACAGGAGTCTCGTCCTGCGTCTCCACTGCCTGCGCCCCCAGAACGTATTTATGACTTGCGCGATCGCATGACGATAAAATCACCTGATCGTTTTCAGGTTTCTGATCAACGTTCTCCTCGCTCTTTTCAGGACTCATCGGCCTCATCGACCGGTGGTGGAGGAGGCGGCAGGGGTCGGGGTGGCCAGCAAGGACGCGACCAGCCCCGCCCGAAAGACGGTAAAGGCAAGCAGGACGTTTCTACACCGAAGAGACCCCAGTTTCAAAAGAAGAAAGTCGCCGCTTTAACAGCGAGATATGCCACAGATAGTGAGAACGCAGCTTCGGAATCAGACAAGGGCTCTGACCTTGCTGGACAGCGCAGCGAAGATCACCATAGTGCGAGAGGCCCTGCGTCCACTACTGAAGGTGACAGCGACTGATCGTTATGTTGTTGTGGAGACAGCTGACACCAGAGTAGCTCCCCCTGATAGACTTTATGAAATAGTCTTGTTCATTGAAGGTGACATACAGCGTACCATAAAAGGGGTGTTTTGGGAGAATCTTACAACTACCTATGACATTTTGTTAGCGGAGGCTGACTGGCCCCCACCTTTTGTTCTCGCAGCTCCAAGAGGGGAGGAGGTAATCCTCCCTAGTTTCGCGCACACGGTCTCCAAGGAGCATGCGCTGAATTTTGCAGAAGAGTGGGCTAGAGCCCTTGCGTCGGCTCTGTACCGTACACATTGTGGTTGGGATAAATTTTCCCCACACCACGAAATACCTTTGCGGTCTCAGCCACAGCCTCAACCTCAATATCCCATTAGACGTGAAGCTAAAGCTTCCGTTGCGGAAATCCTTGAACAATTGGAATATCAAGGAGTGATTGAAACGTGTGTCACCAATGAATAACCCTCTTTTTACTGTGACCAAGCCTGACGGATCATATCGTTTGGTATTGGATTACCGCCATTTAAACTCGCATTGCCGTACCTGTGCAGTACAGAATACTCACGGCCGTGCCTTAGTGGATAGTCTTGTGCGTAAGCGGTTTAAGACAACGCTTGACATTTCCAATGGTTTTTATGCCCACCATTTGGATGGTCTAAGTTCCCAATGGACCAGTTTTTCATGCGGCGGCGAACAAAAACAGTTCAGGCGTTTACCGATGGGCTATAAGAATAGTCCTGGAGTATTTGCTGCCCGCATAGTCCCTCTCTTAGAGAGAATCGACCCTGATGCATGCTCGTATGTGGATGACATTTATCTCACAGACGACGAACTTTGGGAGCATCTGTGTCGAGTTGACCGCATCATTTGTAGCTTTGCGGACTTCGGTTACAAATTCAACTTTGCAAAGTCGCACATTGCAGAGTACACAGTGTTGTTTCTGGGTTACGAGCTCAACAATGAAGGTAGAGGTTTGGCTCCTCACTTCTTGGAGAAATGCGCACAACTGCGCGCTCCGACAACTCTGAAGAAATTACAGTCTTTGCTGGGATTTTTAAATTTCGGAAGGACATACATTCCGGAATATGCCCAGCGTATCAAGCCTCTGTATGCCTTGATAAAACCAACTTTCACCAAATCATGCTGGCTGCCAGAACACTCAGCTATTCTGCAATCTTTGCAAGCTGATCTGCTCGAATCTAAATACTTACGGACTCGTGATAACCACACCAACCTGGTGATAAGAATCGTCCCTGGGGTGGTGGGTTTCACATACCTTACTTTTAACGAAGGAGACACAGTACCTATTGCCTACAATTCGCACTTGTACACTTCGGCTGAAATGCGCTTTCCACTGTGGAGAAAGTTTTGACGGCTGTACAGATGGCGATTCTTAAGGAACGTGCTTTGTCACAGGGAAAACGCATGTTGGTTGTTACCCCGTGTCCTGCTTTGGAGGCAGTTACGAAAGCCAGTGTACCTAATTCTAAAGCTTTGCACCCTCGGTGGATACAATGGGCTGCTTCATTGACATCTCCGGATGTCACATTTATTTTTGATGCCTCCTTACGGTCGCAGGAGTTTTTGCAATATGAATTTGTTCATCCTGCACCTTTGGCTATGCGGCCTTTGGAGGATTTCCATGGCATCATATACACTGATGGTTCGGCGCAGGTTGCTCATGGGTCTAAACACGCATACGTTTCCGCATGTGCCATTGTGGTAGGTGCCATGGTGAACGATCAGTTCAAGTCCAGAGTAGTGCACACGCAGACTCTAGGGGACTGCATCGCACAATTAGCAGAGCTTTGTGCTCTGATGCTTGCATTGGAGTACGCTGATCCTAGTGTGACGACTCTTACTGTAAATGATTCTTATTACTGTGTCCAGTCTTACAGTGAAAACTTGTTCTTTTGGATTCAAAATGATTTTCGTGATTCCAAGGGTAGCACAATAAAACATAAAATGATCTGGGTATGAGTGGCTGAGCTTAAAGAGCAGTTGCCTCTCATGTTTGTAATTCATACTCTTGGTCATCGGCGCGTGGGAGTCCACGCTGTTGGCAATTCGCTTGCCGATGAGGCAGCAAAATCAGCAGTATCAACATATTTAGTTGCAGCAGTTACACGGTCCAAAAGTAAGATTGATGATGATATCTTGGCAGCTGTTGCTGCCACTGAGAAGGGAGGTAAATATCCGAAGGGGTTCCCTTCGTAGTACTCATACCACTTAAGTCCCGATAAGGTTCCTTATGTGAAAATACCGGACGTTGGGGAGAGATTGATTCCCAACTCGGATCGCAGAAATACATTGATCACAGCGGCCCATGAAGGTGTTGCGTCTGCGCATGCGGGCGTTTCTGCCACTGTGTCTCAATTGCAACAGCGTTTTTGGTGGCGGGGACTGTACAAACAGACGCGCGATTAAGTCCTTCAATGTGACATTTGCCAGCCGATTAAGCCTTCAACTGCTGCGCGTCCGCCCCAAACACAGTTGTTCATTTCTAATAAACCACTAGGTTGTGTTTATTTAGATCACTGCGGTCCTTTTTCTTCTGATGCTGCATATAATACGTCTTAGTCGCAGTTGATTCATGCACACGCTTTGTATAGGTCTGGCCTCACCGCAGCGCTGATTCACGGACTGTCATAAGGGATTTGCATGTCTAGGTAGGGATTTTTGCCTGTGGTACTTTCCATTCGGATCAGGGTCCTGCTTTCGCCTCTAAGGCGTATAAGGATGCCATGGCTTTGTTCGGGGTCCAAATCAAGTTTTCGTCTCCATACAGACCTGGGGGTAATAGTGTAGTGGAACGAATGAACCGTGACTTAAAGCAATCGAGTTATAGGCACTGGCAGGAACTGGCTGGCCCATCTCAATGGCATGCAGCGTGCTCTTAATAATCTCCCTAGAAGGGCTCTGGGTGGGCGGACCCCATACGAAATGCTCTTTGGTATCAAAATGTATGTACCGGACCTTGACGGCCTAGACTCGGTGGCTGTTGCTGCCTCCTTTGACGTAGATGAACATTGCAATGTTTTACAGACTCTACAAAAGACAAGAGACAGTCTTGCAAAGGAACATTTGCCCTCCACTTCGGATGATGCGTTGCAGATCCCGGTAGTTGTCTGGCTACCACAAGTTGGAGAATTGGTTCGGGAGAAGATCGAAAACAAGAAGGAATTTGGTCCCTCTTACCGAGCTCCAGTTCCTGTGCTTGTTGTGAAGGGCACAAGAACAGTCATTTTACCACCACTTCCAGGTCGTAAAGAAAACAGGTACATCTCCATTGACAATGTCAAGATACACAGAGTGGCCGATTCTTCTTAGTATGACACCGGCAGTCTCCTGTCCTTCGACTGTGAGAAATTCTGTATTGGCCACTGCTTCGAATCCTGAGCCGGAGGTGGACCTCGAGATGCCTGCAATTTCTAGTCCTTTATTGAGTACATTGCCTGGTACTCAACTTGCTGAAACTGACTACACTTACCCAACTGACTTATCGATGCCTGATTTACAAACTCGTTTGGCCACAGAATCCAGATTTTCATTTGACACTGTTTCACACACATCAGGAAAGCCCTCACGGATTACAGTCTATGCGAGATTATTTAAAAAACATTTTTTGATTCCCCCTTGGACATATATTTGGCTGGTGCTTTTTTCGATTTACCTTTTTATGTCAATTGGTTTTGTGTTTTATTTTTTCCGAATCGTCAATGGACACTATGTCGAAGAGAGAACATGCATTCGACATCTATTTTTTTATTTTTTTATTTTATTGTTTTCTTGCAAGGAAATACAGCAATACATGAGAACAAACAGAAATTCAGCTCGAATACAAACAAAGTACAAGACTTGAAAAATAAAACAGAGTGATTAAATCCAGTCAGCAATTGGTGCCCAGATTTTCTCCCCCAGATCTCTTCTTTTGATCCCTTTTAACTTATAGATAGCAGACTCAATATTATACATAAACAATAATTTTTCACGCCAAGTAAAAAAGGAAGGGGGGTCTGAGTTAATCCACTCCCTAGTAATGCAGGCTCTAGCTACTGCCATACAAATAAATAAGAAATAAGTTACTGGCTTTGATCTAGAAGTAGAGGACTCCATACCCAGTAACACCATCTCGGTGGTTACCGTGATATCACAGTTAAGGACAGCAGCCAGAAAACTTTCAATTTGTTGAAAAAAAATCCTACGTTTAGGGCAGTGAAAAAACATATGCAAATCATTAGCTGCATACAACCCGCAACGACTGCAGTTCGTTCCAATGGTCGTACTCCACTTAACAACCTTACTTGGAGTGTAATAAAGGTCATGTATGCACATAAAATGCTGAGATTTCACCATCCCTGTAATTAAACATTCGGAAGCACACTTGACGGAAGACAAAACATCAATACCGGGAATACCTAATTTATTAGCCCATTTCAACTGGCATTGTTCCATATCATCCCCACATTCTTGAATCCAACTTAAATAGAGAGCCTATAGGGGCTTTTTTCTGCAAAAGTTCCAGTAAAGAATTTCTTGTCATTCTAGCTGAAGTAGTAAATGGATAACTCTGTAAGAACTACGGATCTGAAGAAATTTAAAAAAGTCATTTCTTGCCAAAGAAAATTTGTTCTCTAGTTCCTGGAATGAAGCAATTTGACCATTAATAAATAAATTGCCCAAATATCGTAGTCCTTTCTGCTCCCACCTATAAACCATTAAATCACAAAAAATGGCTGGCAGGAGGGCAGGCGAAGCTAAGGGGGTATAGACATTTAGTTTAGATATGTCCAGGTGCTTCCGTACTTTTTGCCAAACTCCAAAAGCTGCCTTCAACGTCTTATACTTTGTTTTTTTATGGTAGCTGGGCTCGACAACCTTAAACAGCCTTTCACTTTCTCGCCCATAGTCGTTTCAAAAATAGTTGGAGTTTGACAAGCAGACATATTTACTCTATCTCCATTTATAAGAGGACTAATGAATTGGAGCGTTGCTGCTAAGTAATAAAATAAAAAATAAGGGACATTCCATCCCCCACACTCTTTACTCAGTATAATTTTTTTAAGGGCTTTCCGATGGCGCTTATAGCCCCACAAAAACCTGGAAGTAATCCTTTCTAAATTTTTAAAACAGGAGGGATGGAATTCCAGCGGTATAGTGCGATACATATACAGCACTTTTGGTAGGATCAGCATTTTTAAAATGTTAAGTCTACCATGCAATGACAGATGTAGATGGTCTAAGCGCTGTAACATAATATTGATTTGGGCTATCACGGGGTTTATGGTAAGTCCCGGTATTTTCTCTATGGGCAATGATATCTTAATTCCCAAATATGTAACCTCTGAAATGGTAGAAATATTCGAGGGTGGATTATCTCCTGAGCATAAGTTCTGCGTTTTTTCCAGATTAAGTTTATAACCGGAGAATGACCAAAATTGTTTAGCAAGCTCATTGATTGCCGGAAGGGCAGTCTGGACATCAGTAGTGGTTATCACAATGTCATCAGCTAATCTTTTGTTCCAAAATAAAGCGGTTAATTAGGGGGTCAATATAAAGTGTAAAAAGTAAAGGTGAGCAGGGGCATCCTTGACGGGTGCCCCTAGTGATTGAAAAAAAAGGGGAAAGTTGGCCATTAATTCGAATACAAGCTTTTGGAGCGATATACATGGTTTTTAGTGCAGTTAAAAAACCTGGGCCTAATCCCTTCCTAGCTAACACGTCCCACAGATCGCCCCAGGCAACCCGGTCAAAGGCTTTTTCAGCATCTAAAAATACGAGTCCAACATTGGACCAGGTTGCCTGTGACCAATCAAGAAACGTGATCACCCGTCGAATATGATCCGCAGTGTCACGGGCAGGGATAAAACCATGTTGGTATTTGGAAACTAACGGAGAAATAATATTAGATAATCGTGAGGCAAGGATTTTAGAAATTTTTTTACTATCGCCATTTATGAGTGAAATGGGACGGAAAGATGACGGTAGCAGAGGAGGTTTGCCCTTTTTAAGAAACACGGTTATTATAGAGTCGTGCCATGACTGAAGGGAAATGCCTTGTTGGGCTCTTAGAAATAAATCCACCAGTTCTATTCTTAAAATATTTATTTATTTTATTTATTCAAAGTTTTATATAGCGCGAACAGGATCCTTACAGATATCAGAGCGCTTCACAAAGACAGGGTAGGGGCAGTAGGAGTCAACAGAGATAATGGGAACAGTATAATAGTCAATAACATGGTAATAACATGGATAATAATAACATACATAAAACCAATCAATATACAATCAGGTAAGGAAGTAATATAGGACAGCACAAGTCATTGATCCCACTACAGAGGTGTTCAGGTACCCCTTGGGGGTGTGCGGATGGCTTATACCAATGTTTTAGTATAGAGCGAAAAATGCATGGGGGCATCGGGAGAGTGGATCAGTAAACCAACGTGTATCATATCTTGGTCGGTAGTAAGAGTAGCGTAGTAGTGCCCCCAACAAGTAGAGTATAGTGCCAAGGGATAGGGTGAGCAGTGATACAAAGCAATGCAGAGTCTCTGAAACAACATCTATAACGATCAGGAGATCTTGGCCAGAAGGATGGTTTTCACCTCTTTCTTGAAGAGTGCAGTGGAGGAGATCAGCCTGGTTTCAGGAGGGAGCTCATTCCAGATCCTGGGTGCCATTCCTGAGAAGGAGCGCTTGTATGTTTTCACTTTCCGGAATCTACGAGGTTTCAGGAGTAGATTTTTTGTACTCCTATTGGATCTCGAACCTCCTGATATAGACAACTTTTGAGCGAGGTAGTTGGGTGCCTTGTGGTGCACGGCCGCGTGTGTCATAACTGCAATTTTTAGCTGTATTCTGGCTTCAAAAGGCAGCCATTTTAGAGACTTTAAGTTTGGGGATATGTGCGAATGCTTTCTCGAGCCAGTAATGAGTCTCACGGCAGCGTTCTGGGAGGCTCTTAAGGGTGCTGTTGTGGATAGCGGGAGACCGCTGAGGGCCGCAATTCCGTAGTCTATTCGAGGGATGACTAAAGCTTGTACAGCAGTTTGGAAGTCTTTGGCCGGGAGGAAGGGTTTAATTTTCCTCAGTGTGTTGATTTGGAAATTAGCTGCTTTTGTGGCTTTGCTGACGTGCTGCTGCATGTTGAGCTTGGCGTCGAGTGTGATGCCTAGGGATTTCGCCGAGTCCACGATGGTAGGTTGGACATTGAGTGCTGTTAGGTTGTTGAGCCAGGTTTGGGTGGTGGAGATTTTCGCCGGGGGTGAGATGAGTAGGAACTCAGTTTTCAGAGCATTTAGTTTGAGGTGATTATCGGCCAGCCAAGATTGGGTGTTAATAAGCGTGGAATTCAGATGTTCGATATCTTCCGGGGATTGTAACTTTAGATAGAGTTGTGTGTCATCGGCGTACATATGGAATTGAACATTGGAAGCTTGAAGCAAGGTGGCGAGCGGTTCCATGACGAGGTTGAACAGTGTAGGGGAGAGGGTGGATCCTTGTGGAACACCTAGATCTGCAGGCACAGGTGTAGATAGCACATTGTCGATCTTGAACCTCTGAGACCGGTTGTGAAGGAAGGACGAAAACCAATTGAGAACAGTTCCCGATAGCCCCATTCTAGTACTTAGCAGCTCCAGCAAGTTCTCATGTTTGACCGTGTCAAATGCTGACGAGAGGTCAAGAAGGATGAGGAGGCAGGACTCATTGCGATCCAGAATTTGGAGGGCGTCATCAATTATGTGTGTCATAGCTGTTTCCGTGCTATGTTTCGCTCTGAAGCCTGATTGATGAGGGTTGAGGAGGTCAAATTGCTCAATGTGTTTTGTTAGTTGGAGTTGAACACATTTCTCCAGCAGTTTGGCCAGGGTGGGGATATTGGTGATGGGCCGATAGTTGTTTAGGTCGGACGGATCAGCTGTAGGTTTCTTGAGTATAGGCGTGACTTGCCCCACCTTAAGGGAGTCTGGAATGTGGCCTTGTTGCAAAGAGCTGTTGATGATCTTGGTCCAGAGAGGGAGGAGCAAGGGGATAAAGTCTTTTACAGCATTAGCAGGTAGAGGGTCTGTGAGATGATTAGAGGGCTTCAAGGTGCAGAGCAGTTTGTGTATTGCTTCTTCCGAATAGGTATCGAAGTACAGCCAGGATGCCTTGTTTTTAGGTTGAGTGTCTGCCATTCTGGTGTGGTTGGGGTATCGGCTTACATCCATGATGAGGTCATTTCTTATGTTGTCAGTCTTTAGTTTAAAGAAAGCAGAGAAGGCTTCACAGTGTGGGGTGTCATTTGTTGTGCTGTTTGATTGTGTGGGTTGTGCCTTTGTTTGGGTCTTGATTAGCTCGAACAGCTTTCTTGGCCTGTTCTTCGCTTGGTCCAACTGGCGGCTGAAGAAGTCCGACTTTGTGCGCTTTATTTTCCTAAAGTAGGCATTTCTCTTGTTCTTAAGCTTTTTGAGATGCAGTGCTGAAGGGTCCGATCTCCAGGTGCGCTCTGCCATTCGCATAGTACGCCTTTTGTCATTGAGTCTGTCATCATACCAGGGGTTAGAAATTTTGGTGGAGACTCTCTTTAGTTGCAGAGGGGCGACTTCATTGACTATTGTATTCATAGAGTCAAGGTAGTGGTCAGTCAGTGATTGAACATCTGAGGCACCTGAAGGGGGAAGGAGGCGGTTGCCGATGTGGGGAGGTAGGGTAGAGGGGTTAAGATTCTTCAAATCCCTTTTCCATGTTTTGGATTTGATTGGTTGAGTAGGGTTAGGTTTAACTTTTTCGTTGATAAAGAAGGTGATGTGGTGATCTGACCAATCGCAGGGTAGAATCGCCTCCAGTTGAGTAGCGTTCTCTTTGGTAATGATGAGATCGAGTATGGAGCCTTTGTCGTGTGTTGGTTTATCGCATAATTGGGTGAGGTCAAGCGCATTGAGGAAAGTTTTGAGACTATTCACCACGGTGTCTTTCTGATCGTTCCAGTGGAGATTGAAGTCACCCAGGTAGACTTGAGTGGTCTACCGACCGGCATTGGAAGTGATCAGGTCCATGAGTTGTTGGGTGAATACGAGATTGTCATCAGGCGGGTGATAGATGAGATGTAAAGCACAGACTTGTTTGCCCTCGCTGGTGATGTCGAGGCAGAGGAGTTCACAGGAGGAAAGGGAGGGGGAGGTGACTTGAGTAACGGAGAGGTTGCTCCTAAAAATGCATGCAATTCCCCCGCCCGTCTTGCCAGGAGACCTGTCCAGCCTAATGATGTGATAATTGGGGGGGACTAGTATGTCCATAATCGGGGTAGAGGCTTCAGTGAGCCACGTTTCCGTTAGAATGGCTAGGTCCAGATCCCTACCTGAGACGAGATCCGCGATGTCGGAGGAATGTCTCTGGGCCGATCTGCAGTTTAGTAGGATGCATTTGAGTTTGGGAGAGAGAAGGGTGGTCGAGCTTTCTAGTGTGAGGGGAACTTTTCTGAGGTTGTTAGGGACGGAGCCTCTGTTGTTGAGTGTTGGGAGCCTCAGAGGGTTTGTAAGAATTGTGGGTATGGGGATGTGTGAGTTGGAAATGTCTTTTACCGGACCTGGGCCATAAGAGCGTAGGAGAGAGCATAGGTCGCGGTCCGACAAAGGGTTGAGAACACGACGGTGGCGGTGGGAATTATTGCGAACGGGGATAGTAGGCCATTGCTGGTGTCGTCGGGGGCGAGGGTATGTAGGGAGGGTGCGTCATTTGTAGGGTAGTGGGATGGTGGGAGGTAGACTGGGCTGTGAGGAGAGAAGGTCTTTGATTGCCTGGACGTCCTTTTTTATTTGTAAGATTTCCTCTTTGACTTGTTGGAGGGTGGATAAAGTCAGGTCAGGAGGGTCATTGGGGAAGGTGTTGGTGGAGAGAGCCGTTGGTGAGTGGTTGAGTAGTGAGCTGGAGAGCAGGCAGGGTATCGGGGGGGGGTATACTAGCGTTGTTGAGGGGTTCCGCGGTGCTAATGAGTGGGATGGTATTCAAGGTGTGGACGTGTTTGTGGGCGAGGGGTGTGGGTGACGTAGGTGAGGCAGGCGGTGGGTGGGAAGCATAGGTAGTGACTTCAGTGGGAGACGGTGCCGGTGAGTAGAAGAGTGAGTGAAGGCTGAAGACAGTGGGGGAGACAGGATGGTAGTGAGGGCTGAGAATAGGAGGTGGGAGAGAGGGGGATGCTAAGGTAAGGGAGGAGGTATGTTCTGTATCTTTTGTTGGGAGGGAGATAGAGTTGTGAGTGGGAGTGGGGCGGGAGCAGGGAAGGGAGAGGTGTCTGCCGTGGGGGGGATGGGGGGGGTGAATAAACTCCGAGTGGTGGTGTGTGCAGATGGAGGCGTGTTGTGGGTGGGAGTTGTTGTGTCAGGTGTGAGAGACTCGTGGGTGGGAGTGGGGAGGGAGCAGGGAAGGGAGAGGTGTCTGCCGTGGGGGGGATGGGGGGGGTGAATAAACTCCGAGTGGTGGTGTGTGCAGATGGAGGCGTGTTGTGGGTGGGAGTTGTTGTGTCAGGTGTGAGAGACTCGTGGGTGGGAGTGGGGAGGGAGTGGTGTCTGTCGTGGGGGGGATGGGAGGGGGGGTGGATAAACTTTGGGCGGTGGCTTGTTCAGATGGTGGTGTGTTGTGGGTGGGGGATGTTCTGTCCGGGGAGAGAGGGATGGAGGGGTATGGGTGGGGATAAGAAGGGTCATGTTAGAGGGGCGGCTAGTATATGCGGTGGAGATATTTGTGACTGTCCTTGGGGAGTGGGGGGCGTTAACAGCAGGTGGGCCATTTACTGGGGTGCTGGGGGTAGAAGTGTAGTAGGTGGTGGCTGCGACGTCAGGGGTGATAGTGCTGGCGGAGTTCTGGGTGGGGGTCCGCAGCTTGGAAAGGTGCTCTTTGAACTTGGGGAACAAGTTGTCTAGTAATTCCAGGTTCTTGTCCGTGGATTGGATTAGGACAATCCCGTTATTGTAGATAGTAATGGTAGACCTGCCAGGGAAGAAGTGGGAAGGTGTGATGGTGAGAATTAGGCCATGAGTTGTTTTCCTGGTGGTGGAGACTGTGAGTAGGGATAGGAACGTTTTTCTCCATTGGGCTCTGCGTGAGGTGTGGAAGATGATATCAGTATTCAGGGCTCCATTGCCCGGTGAGAAGTAAGTGTCGGAAAAGGGTGTTTCAGGGTGCGACCTCAAGAAGTTGTGTTTAAAACGTTTAGTGGCATTTTTGGTGAGAGGAGTGGAGGGGTAGTTAATTCTAAAAGTGTGCTTGCCGTTGAGCTCCATTTTAGAGAGGCTGTGGTGTTAGGTGTAGGAAATAGGACGATAATACAAACTGTCAGCCGCTAGTTACAGGGCCAAGGAAGACACTAGTGAGTGATCAAAAGTATAAGAGGTAGAAGTCAGTGTGATCCCCGAACAAACAGTGCGTAGGTGCAGCTTACCAAATGTATCCTATATACGAGGTAGCAGTCAGCTTACACCGTGTAACCAACTATGAGAGGTAGGACCGATTAGGTGGAAGCCAAGTTACATATTAGAATGTACGAGGTAACAGCAGTGTAGTCTAGGCGTAGAAAGTGGCTGGGTGCAGCTTACATGACAGAGCGAAGTGAATGAGGTAGTAATAATCAGTGCAATATCGTGACGTAGCTTACATCGAAAAACCAACAAATAAATGCGGTAGCGGACAGTGAATGATGGGGATAAAGGTGAGATAGGTGCAGCTTGCCGCATATAAAATACAGGCTAAAATAGGGCTAAACTACTAATGAATTACTGAATCCAATATATGTGCATACAAATTGCAGCAATAACAAATATGACACTGGAATATACGATAGCAATGTGATAGCAATGCATACAATGTAGGAAGCCAGTAATAATAAAATAAAATAACAAAAAAAAAAAAAACTGCAGTAAAAGGCAATGACTAGTCCATGATGGCCGCTGAGTAGAGAGAGAGGTCAGTCTAAAATGGCCGCCAGATAGGGGGTCTGGAGACGGTAGTCCTTTTTTGTTGTTATTGCTTGAGAGCAAGGAAGGGAAGTTCCAGGTTCCGTTTGAGCAAGCCCAGATCCTAGCTAGATATGAGGTAGCGATCGTTGCATCACAGGTGAAGGAAAGGTGACATGAGTGCCAGTTACGGAGAAAGTGCAAAATACGATTAGAGATAGCCTAAGGAGTCCAGTTCTTAGTACATATGGTGCAAAAAATGACTAGTCCAAGATGGTCGCCGAAGAGCCATTCTAATATGGCCGATCAGAGAGGGGAGATAGAGACATTAGTCCTCTGTCTGTTGTTATTACTTAGGGAACAGGGGAGATGCATTCCCTTTTCTGTTTGAGCAATCCCCGCCCCCAGCTTGCTGGGCGAGAGTCTTATCTCTATTCCTGGAGGACTTGTGTGGAGGAGTTAAGTTAAGGAGCCTCGTGGGCAGCAGCAGTACCAGAGGGGATTTATAGCTACAGTTTTATGGCCCCAGCCATTTTGAACAATGGATGTGATTTAAAAAGGACGTGGTTTAAGAATGAGGGCCAGCGA
Source organism: Lissotriton helveticus (assembly GCF_964261635.1). Taxonomy (NCBI): domain Eukaryota; kingdom Metazoa; phylum Chordata; class Amphibia; order Caudata; family Salamandridae; genus Lissotriton; species Lissotriton helveticus. Next base: position 1,029,608,198 of record NC_136057.1, read on the forward strand.
GTGGAGTGAAGGGGAAATAAATACCTTATGAATATACTGCTCACAAAGCATGTTGAGATACCAAGAAAATGCTTAAAAAACTCCAGGGGAATGTCCTGTGGGAATCCTTCTTTTTGCTCTTTTTTCTCTTCTCTCCTCGCTGTCTTCCTTTCCTACTCATCCTCTCTTTACTCGTTCTCTTCTCTCCTCTCCTTTCTGTTTCCTCCCCTATCCCCTTCTCCGCATTTGATAGTGATACATATGTTGTATTGCCTTGGTAGAGGTTTTTTTATTTGAATGGAATCTATAGCTATCACAGGCTATTGTTCATTATGTATATATCTTATCTTGATTTACCTATCAATTTTAGCCCTTTTTGCATATCTCTATTGCATCAATTGTATCACTTGTATTGCATTTTATATTTATTGTTCTTACCATTATTCTCATCAATAAAATTTTCTTGAAATCAAAAAAAACTCCAGGGGAATGGCATCAGGGCCTGCAGCTTTTCCAGAAGCTAAAGACAACAATGACAGCTCAATCTCCTCTCAAGTAATAGGCAGATCCAGCTTCTCCCTCTCCTGTGTAGATAGAATACCATTCAAAGCCAATTCAGTAAATTGAGTTATCCGGTCTGTGCAATCTCCTGCCATATCCTCAGCATATAGTTTTGAGTAAAAGTCACAGAACACTTTAAGTGTGTCAACTGTATTATTGACAGTCCCCCCTGCAGTATTATTAATGTTATCAATACTAGCAAACACAGCTTTCTGCCTCGCCCTCTTGGCCAAATGTTTTCCTGAATTTTCTCCTACTTCGTAAACCTCCGTTCGGAAAGCTGCAAGTTGCTGGGCAAACTTTGAAGCAAATCCTTGATGGATCTTGACCTTATGAGCCAATAGCTCCTTAATGATATTATCTGTAGCTAAGCCCTTGTTACAAGCCTGCATGAGGTGAATCTCTAACAGTCTCAATTTATTAATCTCTGCTTCCTCTTTATTTCGAGTCTCCCTCTGTTTTTTTATTGAATAGCTCAAGGTTTCTCCTCGAACCCCACACTTAAATGTATCCCAAACTACCTCTGCCGAAGCGGATCCCCTGTTATTAACAAAAAATTCAGGAATCCAAGTATTCATATGCTCAACGTAGGATACATCGAACAGGAGCTTACGATCAAAAGACCACGTCCGGGGGCTAAATAGAATATTTAAGTCAAAACTAAAAATAATAGGATTGTGATCCGATATAATTTTAGGTAACACCCTATATTCCATTTGAGCCAGTTCATTAAATAAAGTCCTAGCAACAAAAAAATAATCCAACCTAAAGTGTCTTTGATGGGGGGCAGAGAAAAAGGTGCAGCCATAAGTTCCCCCCTTCTCTCATACCCCACATCTATCAATCGATATTCTTGAACAATCCCCTTAACTACCTTAAATACATTCTTTTTTCTCCCTGCATATGCAATATTTCCACAGATTTCAAATGTTTCATCCAAATGCAGGTTGAGGTCCCCACATAATATTAACCAAGGTGACCATAAAGCTAGCTCCACACTTAATTGATGCAAAACTGTGGGGTCATCAGCAGTAGAGGCATAAACTGAGCAAATAGTAATGGTCGAGCTCCCAAGTTTAAGCTCAGCAATAACCCATCGTCCCAATGGGTCTTCTTTAGCTCTCTTAACTTCCCCCAACCCAAACCTCTTTAAAATGGCCACCCCCCTTATCGTAGAGCTTTGACGAGAACACCCCACAATCTCCAATCCAAGATCCTTGAGCCATCCTTTGTTTGTCCAAGAAACATGGGTCTCCTGTATACATATTAAATCTGCCCGCATAGCTTTAAACACCTGAGCCGTTATACCCCTTTTTCTTTTGTCATTTAAGCCACAAACATTAATGGAGCAAATCGAGAATTTATCCATTTTCTTGTATTGGTACAATTCTGCAATTAAACTTACATTTACAATAACAGAAAATTTCCAAATTTGGCACCAACCACACAAAAATCCAAAACACCAAAACTGAACATCCTTCAGCTGTACTTCCTTGCACCCAACATAACACCCTTTCCCACCCACACCCCCCCCGCAAACCACCCCACCCAGCCCACCCTCCTCCCAGAACCCCACCACCGGAAGCTTAAGGGCAAATGCCCTCATTGATGGAAAGTGAGTATAAACTATGTGATTCTACCCGAACCAACCAGACCCATATTGTACCTTACCCCCAACAATCCTAAAAGAGGAAACCATATAAACCACAAAAAGCATGAGGAAAGTGTATGACCCTTATCCTATCTCTGCTACATTGCATCTAAAAATTGTTGTGCTTTGACCTCGGACACAAAAAAAATAGTTTTCCCCTTGTGCACCACCTTGAGTTTTGCAGGGTTTAGTAAAAATACTTGCCCCCCCTTAGACTGGATTGGTGCCATTAGCGGTTTAAGCCTCCAGCGTTGCTGCACTGTTGCCGGGCAAAAATCAGGACGTACAAAGAACTCATGCCCCAATCCCTTTCTAGTCTTTAAAGGTCTAGCTAAGTCATACAAGATCTCACGAAGCAAGTAGTTTTGTAAGCATATGAGAATAGCTCTTGGGTTCTTATTTTCAGCCCCCTGATCACGTTTTTGATTAAAAGGAAAGCGATGAGCTCTTATAATTTCTTTATCCCAGACCCATCCTTGGAGATCTGGAAAAGCGTCAGAGAACAAGTCCACAACAAAACGGCGAGTGGCTCTTCCCTCCGATTGTTCAGCAATCCCCAATATGCGCAAATTATTGCGCCGTGCGCGATTCTCCAGGTCGGTCAGTTTCCAGTCAGTATCTTGTCTAGTATTCTCCAAGTCCTTAATTGACTTTTTCTGTGTGGAGAGTTCATCTTCCACGGCAGAAATCCGAACCTCGGTCTCCTGTACTCTTGAAATAGTTTCATTACTGGATTTAGCTAAGCGACGAACGACATTCTGCAGTTTACGGACAGCTCCTTGGGTATGGAGCCCTTCTGCCTTGGTCTCCTCTCTATGCGCCATAATTATTCTTTACATCGAGGTTTGCAAATTATAGATAGATTTTAGTATAATTTCCTCATCTCCCTCCAAAAATTCAAGGAATTCAGCCTGAGTTTCAGATGCCGCTCCAGCCCCTTCCCACTGCGGTTGGTCTATCACACCTAGATTATCACCTGCAAGGGGGTTCTGTACCTGCGCGACCCTACGAACTGTGTTAGGAGTTCCCTCATTCACCAGATATTCGGGACCAGGAAATTCTTCCTCGGAGGTTTAATTACAGTCGTCAGCCCAGTCTTTTGAAAACTAATGACCTTCATTAATCACCTCCTAAACAATCTCACCGTCAGATCCTAGCGAGACATCGGACATGGAGTAAAATTGGCCCCCCGATTCAATGGATTCGGCATCATTTGTAGTTAAGACTACTCCATCTTTCTCTCTAGTGCCCCCTTCATTGACCCTTGGCGAGACTCTGACCTCCCCCACCGCTTGACAGAGTTCAGCTAAGTCTTTATCAATGTCTTTTTCAAGGGGGGGGGGGAGGCCCTCCATCCCCGGTTGTAGACAAAATTGAATTTGTAGGAGTCAGTAAGAGATTGGCACCCCTGTTTTTAGATACAGCACCAGACGGGTCAGCAGCTCCTTGCACATTTCCTTGAATGAGACCTCGAGGTGTCTGAGTAGTACTCTTAGATGAAGTAGCTATATTCTTCTTTTTAAATAAATCAGGTATTACTGGCTCCTTAATGACCTCATTCTGCTGACGAGCTCGAGTCTCAGGAATAGCTCTATTGAGCGAGTTAAGCTCGGTCGCTGGCGTTACTCCAGTATTTTCCACATTGTTAAGCGTCGTACTAGCCGGATTAGCAGAGTTAGTAACAGCTTTTGTTTTTGTCCCTCTGCCTTTAGGCGCCATAATTATCGCGTAGATTGTTACAGGGCTGAATAAATTGGTAGAATGCAAACAAGTAGCTGTATTAAATGCCCTTATACTGGCCAGAGTAAATTATTCATTAAGTTATAACGGTGCCTGGTAACAATAAATCACAATATCAGTCAATTTCACAAACAGCTTACTGCTATTGATAATGTCCCGAACATTCGTGCCTTCAGTGAAGAAAATAGGAGCAGACCTGCTCGACTACCGCAGATGCTTAGAGATTAGCAACAATGTATCCACTCCCGGGCTTTCGTCTCGCCTCCCAGTCACACACCTCTCACAGCTGCTCCGTAACTGCTCTGACCTCTACCGGAATGTAGGCTTTCCACGTCCTCCACTACTGCCTTGTAACCTTGCAGTTCTCTGAGCCGAACGCCTGCAATCCAGCGTCTTCCACCTTCTGCACGCCTCCACTCTCTCAGGCCCTCCGCCTTCCACCGGGACCGGGACTCTCCACGACTTTCGTTAGCTCTCCGTAGCTCCGCAGCTACGACATCTAAATGGAACATTGGCACCCCATTCCTCATCACATACTGCACACAGATTGAAGAGAGACTTGGCTTTTGTTAACATCACTGCTTGGCCTGTTCTGAATGGGATTGTATGGGATGCTGTTAAATTTCAAATCCATGGACGCACTGAGATTATAAATGTCCCTAATGTGCTTAGAGTTAACATGGGGGATGTAGTTAAACAAAACATACGTTCTGATGATTGGGATGGTCAAGCCGTAGAGGCATTGTTTTCGGATTTGAAATATTATGCTGCCTTTGATGCTGAAGATTTGTATTTAGAATCTGCTAATTATGGTGATTTAGTTTGTTTCCAACATTTTGGTAACCACTACCTACATAAAACTAATTCCAGGAGGAGTACTGTAAATTATACACAGTGGGAGCATTGCCCAGCTCCTTTGCGAGGCAGTTCAAGTACCTTTTTGAAAAAATACACTTATTTTACTGACTTTAATCAGTCCAATCCCGCTTCATTTTATTTTAGAATGACAGAAAAGTCCAGGTCCAAGGTTCGACTTACCGATACTAAGTTATTGTACTCGAAGTCCTTTCTAGACCAGTTAGCTGTTGGAGGCTACGAGTTATGGAAGGAAACAGTTGACCTTAAATCTGTTTGGGGTTCTAAAAATTGGCAGGCACAAGGCACTGAGGCTTTGCACCGTGCATGTCTCATCCCGAATCATATGTTGTTTTTGAATTCTACTATTTCACAGACAACATGCTTTGGATTGGCTACTTCTAAAAAAATTAAATACTCCTTCCTTCCCTGATTTGGAAGAATATTCAGGTTGGGGTAATACTACAAAATTTTCGATCAGAGAGTTGCAAACTCTATTGCTGAATTCGTCCTTTAACATATCCAGTTTGGATCCCAAGGGTTGGTTGCTGTGGCACAGAAGTGCCGACTCGTGCCAACATCGTTTTCTGGGTTTAGCTGATGGCTTTACACAGGTCAGGGTCGATCCCCGTTTTGAGAGTGACCATTCTGTAACCACTTATTCAGTAGGCAAATTATGTCAGAAATGGCTCAAACATTCTACCTTGGCGTCAGTTAAACTGCATTTATCTAAACTGACTGACGATGTTGATCTGAATGATTTCATAAAAGGCCCGGCTAGAGGTAGATCTAAAAGATGGATATATGCAGTTTATAATGAAATCTGGAAAACATCACAGATTGAGGCGGCTACCCGCCTTAGGGCTATTGATCAAGCTAATTTAGAAAAAGTGCTTGCAGTTGTGGATAATAGCATTAACACGCTTTCTGCCTGCATTTACACATTGGATAATATTGTGTCATCTGTTGTTGATATTGTGCAAGATGATGTGTCTGTATTATACCATGGTCAAAATCAATTGCGTTCTATTATGCAGTTTGCGTGGACCCTGCAGACGCTTAAGGCCGGGAAAGTGCCTTGGAATTACATGAATACCTCTTCTCTTCTCTTTTTGCCCCGTTTAATTTGACTGATAAGCAACGTTTGCTTTCAATGAGAGATGCGTCTTTTTCCATGTTACACATTGAACGATTAGAGTCTTTACCATTCTCTGTGACAGAGGCCACTACTGCAACGTGGCTTATCCACGGATTAATAACTTTACCATTTGCTCTTTTCGAATTTAAAACTTGTATGAAGTATTTTGCCATTGGTAGATCCGAGCCTCTTGGTAGCTCCTATCTACATGAAGCCTGGTCGCTTCCTTTTACATACAGATGCCTTAGGGAGGGCAAGGAAGTTTATCTGAAAGGTGAAGAGTGCACCGAAACACCAGATCACTCATTAATGTGTAGACATATTCAATTACACGGCTCTTGTAATCAAGAAAAGCCTAATTTAGCCTGTGTTTTGAAAGGTACCCCCATTCCCGCTATCGCCCCCACATTCACATTACTGGCAAACGGCAGTTATTTACTTTTAAATAATGAGGATTGCTGTGGGTTAATAAAAGGCATTGCTTATATCATTACAGTCAGTGAACGTATGGTTTGCTGTAAAAATGTGTTGTATCCACCCACGCATGGAAACTTGGATGTTTCCATCTGGCCGAGGATTCCGACCTTGAAAGCAGAGTTCAATAAGATGAGTCGCATAAGAGCTCTATTGTCCCAAAAAGAAGTTGCCCTGACATCTGCTCGTGAAACATTTGTCCTTCACGTAGCTAACACCCGCACAGAGGTGCATGCTTTATTAAATACTGACCTACCATTGCATTTCGGTGAGCTGATTCATACAATCTTTAACGCTTCCTCCACAATGGGGCTGGCGCACTTTTTTAAAGTAGTTAGAAGTGGTCTTGTGACTTCATTTCAAAAGACATTTGGAGTCATTCCTGCTTTCTTCCATTCAATCTTTTTCAGCCTATTTGGTGGATTTCCGTTTTACTGGCGCTGGCTGCAGGCGTTCTGGGGCTATTTTGTTTTATTAAAAATGGATGCACATCCTGTGTTCCAAGACGAGCTGTCACGGCTGGCAATGTTTCGCAACAGGATGCTTGAATACTATGGCACGCTGCCACTCGCCACCTTAAGTGCAGCTTATGGATTATCATTTCGATTTTCCTATTTCACATGTGTCCAGCCTGTCTTTCATTGCCTGAGTTGCGATTTCGACTGGGATTTTAATCGACTCATGAGCTCCTTAGTTGCTCATGAGTTGCTTTGTTCTGACGGAGGGATTATGGCCTTTGCAGCAATGCATTGAATACTGGGTAGTTGGAATATATTCGCACCGGCTCAAGATTTCTTGGCACACAGCTTCATCGAGAACCCACCGAGTTGTCCTCTGATGGTGCTAGAGGCTCCGGTAATTGAAGAGCATGTATGTTCTTTCCCACTATTGAATTGGATGGCTGAATTATTTTCGGATGATAACAGTGACTTCCTTTTGGAAGCTGTTGCTGCTTATTTTGCATATTCAGTGCTAGGCTGAGATCTATCGGTGCCTTTGTTGACATTGGATTTCTTCATTATTTTTTTTTAAGCTATGCAAAAACTTTTTAAGCCCTGGACCTATTGGCTTTGATTAAAGCGAACACTAAATTGTCATGATGGTGAGATTTTGGTTTTTTTGGGTGACAAAAATATTTTTTCTCACTTTCTCAAATTTGAACTGACTACCGTTCTTGAACTCTGCATTTCAAAAATGAGCCCCTTATCTTATCTTATCCTTGCTCGGATCATGGGAGGGTATCGTATAGATATGCTTTACCTATATTCTGTGTTAAGTTAGCATGAGCTTATTAGGAGTTTTAACGCTATTTTACCTTTCTGCTGCTTCTGCACACGACACATAACTGTTACTTTAGCTTTGAGCAAGTAGAGTGTTTTGATTCACACGAGAATAATATGTTGTCACTCTGATATCAGCCTTGCTTGGTGAGCTGTGTCTGTACAGTGAGTGCTAAAGCCTTCAAGGATATCTCGACACAGTTGTTGTGAGGTCTGATCTTCGCACGTTCCTAGACATAACATACATGCAGCTGCGGCCAAATTCTGGCTTTAGGCGCGTTTTAGATTGCTTTGCACAGAGCATACACTCACACTTGATGGTGCTTCGCATGCAGAGAGCTGGTGGAAGATGATGTGATCCCTTACCACTAGGATCTGAGGTATGGGGCCGCTCTGCTAAAACCCAAAGAGACCTTCTTAGATATAATATAATATACTAGCTAGGGAGGGTGAGAATTAGGTGTTGTTTAACCTTCTTCGCTTTAGCATTTTAACATGCTTTCACCTTTTGTATTCTATGGACTAGTAACTATGCTGATTACTTTGTTTCTTATAATATGTTTGCTTGTACTAGCTAAGATACTGCGCTTGAGAACACTGCATTAGAAAATAAACATTTCAAATGTGCACGCGTCCTCATTTACTCGTTGTTCTGGATTGAAATGATTGTATAACGAAAGAGTGTTCATGTGTTCCATGTTACCTGGAGGTGTTCTAAGTCCATGTTCTGGTTTGTCTAAACATTGGGAGTTTGTAATAACCAATGAGACACTGTAGCTAGTCTGGTAGGGGATTTTGGGTACTAAGGTGAGTTTTGGCACACCCTAATTCACTAAGGTTCCAAGTCTCTATGCACAGTTCTGTATGAGAACGGAATCCCTGCGACAGGGTGGGAGCGAGGTGAAGCACAATGTTCAGTCCCAGTCATCTTGATGATGGGGGGGACCCCTACAATCAGGGCTAGATCTATCCCCCACCCATAATAGAGGGGGTAGCCACCCCTGGTAAGCTGCCCATTGGCCCTACCTGCTACTCTCTTAAAACGCCACCTAACTAATTTAGGGAGCTCCCCCAGACCGGACCTCGAGATCTGCGTCAACCTAATAAGAAAGAAGACAACTTGCAGCAGAAGCCAGAAGAGGACAACTGCCTTGGCCCCAGCCCTACCGGCATGTCTTCAGCTTTGACAACCCTGCGACCTTTATTGCAACAACGATCTCAAAAGCCCCTGGGATGTCTGCGGTCATCAATAAAGACTCCAATCTCCCGAAGACAGCGGACCTATCCAGAAGAAGACGACTTCAAAGACTCCGGATCCAGGGAGAGCCGCGTCCCCAGCCCACTCTGCACCCAACCCCACTCCCAATCCCAATCCCCGGCCCGAGTCTAAGTGGCTCACCTATGAAGTGAATTCTACCCGGCGAGTCTGACCTCGTATCCAGAGTTGGCAGACCTATCCTGCCCTCCACAACTGCACTGTAGTGTGAATCCCGAGGCTCCCCGCAACCAGCACCGTTAAGACTTTGACATCCAAAGGCACCCCTGCACTCGAAGCCCCTGGGCCTTGGTGAGCTGAACAGATGATGCATCCACATCCCTACTTATCTCTGCTGTCGCTGCTCTCCCTCCTGCAACCTCCAGTGCCATGCCTGCAGCCTCTTTACCGTCAAGAAGATCCTCATTGAAAAGCACTGGACGCCCAATGTCGAATTTGCACCTAGCCGCCCCTGTGCCGCTGGTGTTGCATGTTTGGTGCTGCTTCATGGCCCCCCTGCTTAACTCAACCACCAAAGCTTGGCCCCTGCAACCAATCTACTTACCTGCAAGCAGTGGGGCTCCAGGCAACCCGTCTCCATTGGAAAGAATTGGGTTGAACTCCGATTTTGACTTCTGGACCTGGCCGCCACTGTGCCGCTGGTGGTGCAGTTTTGGTATTTACCTGGCCCATGTCTCTTGCTGACCTTTGGCTACAAAGATTGGATTTGTATTCCGATACTCATCGGTTTAACCACAATATTGTTTTCCCCATAGGATAACATTGGACAGTTTGAAAAAGTTTCTAAGAGCAGATTTTTGAAAGTGAGTGTCTGAAAAGTTTCAGCGCTCCTTCCATCATCTCCTTGTGTTTGCTTTGTTCGCCCTAAGTTGGCAGGGTATGCCAATGGATTCAAGTTAGCCTGGCTGATGAAGAGTGTTACCCAGAAACAGGTCCTGCGCTCAGTCCATCATCTCCTTGTGTTTGCTTTGTTCGCCTTAAGTTGGACAGTTTAAAAAAGTTTCTTAGTGCCGATTTTTGAAAGTGAAAAGAATGTTTAATTAAAAAAGCACTTACCCTCTGACGAAGACCTGGGTCTTAAAATAAAGTACAAACTAAGAATAATGTTATAAAATTTATCTGGATCTCCTTCTTGAGTCGTGTGTCCATTATTGATCATGTGTGTGCACTCCTCTGTGTTAAGCCTAAGGCTGCTCGCCCACACTACCACTAATAGAGAACACTTTGGGTTTTGCAGTGAGCCCTGTGAACTTTTGGGGAACCCCTGGACTCTGTGCAGGATATTACCACCTAGCGGTAAAATCATATACGGAGCCAGCTTCCTACAGTGTCAATGCCTCAGGCAAATCAGAGACATTGTGATGGTTACGCAAGGAGAGCTAACATCCACTTAGTCTGCAGTTCTTCATGCTGGGTAACTGCACCATAAGCCCCAACACAAGTGCACAGAAACAACATCAAAGGGAGAAATAACCTACCAAAAGTGAAAATACAAGGCTTTGGTTACAAAGGAGCCTCCAAGATACATCTTCAGATTCAGGCAGAGCAGTCTGAAAGTTTAAGGCATGCTGAAACCATTGAGGGAAAAATGAAGAATGCACCTTACTTCCCAAGCCCTCATTGTGCTGTGTAAACTGTCAAGACATTATTTCAGTTACCACCAAAATGATGCACGGTCACAGAAATGAGAAAAGAACGGAGCATAACAGAAAAAAACAGAAAGGAGTGAAAGAAGACGCACCCACACTTGCATACAGATGTCAGGTATAAGGGAAATCGCAAAACAAGTGCACAGAAAGCATTTCAGAGTAACAATTCCCTCTTAATTTTTTTCTTTAATCTTGGACATTCAGAAAACCACCATACCAGGCTACGTTGGGTTCTCATCTCTTTTATCTTCAATTTTCGCAGATCTTCTAGGGAGAATTCCACTATCGGTCGCTGCACTCCGAGAAAGCAACAAAAGAAAGCAGATCATTTTCAACTCATAAAAGGCACTAATTTGAAGAGATCCTAGCACAGGCATGTGAAATAGTACACAATATCTAACTTTTTCCACAGAGTAACTGAAATTGCAGAATGCACATAAAACTGCACTGCGTAAGGTTATCTACGAGCAAGAACCAGGATACATAAACGGAACTGAGACAAATCTAAGCAGAAACGTTGTTTTAAGGGATTCTCAAATAGCAAAAGTCCTATACAGTCGTAGGCGAGCAGTGCGGCTTCATCAAAAATGTTATTTGGAATAAAAGCTTGTTTGAGCCTAAAACACAGGAAAGGGTGATGATAACCACTCTATTTTAGCATTGACAACAATTTGGAAATTTAAAATCAAAATTAAAATCTTAACATAAACCCATTAGTAAGAAGGCCTTTACTTGCCCAACATCTAAACGCATACCCCACGTCTCACCTTCTGTGGTCCAAACAGGTCTGGGTTGTTATTGACATGTCGAAGAGCTGCCAGAGCGTGCTCATGATCATGGAACTCCACAAATGCATAGCCCAGGGACTGCCCTTTGGAATTCCCAGCAAGACCTTTAAGGTCCCGCATCACCCGACACTGCAAGTAATGAGAGATACAGATAGCAGGATTATGAGCCATGCAAGCTGTACTACGGCAAGTATGCGAGGACTTACCTAGAGTTTGTGGAAAACAGCATACACAAAGACTAACATGAGTATCAGAGTGTCCCTATTTGACACAGAACATGACACACCAGGTCATATGATGCACCTTACCAGCTTGGGAGCTGTGGTGGTAAGACACCACTACAAGTAATAATCCCACAGAAGGGAAATCAATGAGTTGGGCAGGTATTGCCTTCAATGTTCTTCACTGACTTCTACCAGCCACAAATCCAGAATACTACATTTTCAGTGTTCCTCATCAATGTGATTACTTACATGGGCTTTAAAATTGAGTGAGGTTTTCAGAAACACAAAATCTCACCTTAAGAGCAGACCTAAAAGGACCAAAGGGGTGTTCTATGTTTTCATGTGTGTATTATGCCATTTCCACCCATTTTAGTCACTACATTATTAATTTGAAAATTAATGGACTGATCTCTGAATAGTTGCACTGTACATCTGAGAGAGCGTGTTTAATAAGCGAAAAATGAGCCTTGCATTTACACCAGCAATGCAGGATGCTGTTCATCTAGATACAGATTGTACTGGATATGTTAAACCTATGATTTCTCTGCAATTAATATATCACTGTTTGAACTTATGTTTATCATTGGTCTTATCATGAGGCCATGAAATTATGTAAAGTAAATAGGAATATTTTCCTGTGGATGAAGAATTAGGCGAGAAAGTAAGGAAATAGTCGGACAATGTGGAAATCCAAAATTGCTATTGGGAGCAAGGATGCGTGTGTTCTGACAGTGATGGAATACTGGGTAGCCTTTTTATATCATCCTTGTCATATATTGTTTGATTTTAATTAGTCAGACACAAGATTTTAAATGAACTGTTTTCAGTTCACGAGTATAGAGAGCTTGAACCTCACTTTTAAAGATGGAGGAATAGCAACTAGAAAAGTCACCTTCAATGATGTGTTGTAGAACTACCATGAGCAATTGTTTGAAAAGGATGATGTGGTCGTTTTAGAACCAAAAAGGACCAGCTCCCAAGCAGGACTACGTTTTTGAACAGCCACTGTGGCTACTAAGGCAGTAGAAATAGGTCTGGGTACACCACTGATAGAGAAAGTCAGGTGCAAGAATAGTTTTCTTCACCCTGTGTTGTTTCAATTTAACAATCAACTAAGCGAGGAACAGAACTCGCAAATAAATACACAGATTGGCTCCGGTTTGTCATCTTGTCATCCGTCACCCACTAAGACTTTAATGAGAGGGCTGTGTGGAATAATGTAAAGATGAAGAAATGTTTAGGTAGCAACCACAATGCAGAAAAATCTTGTTTGTTAAGAACCATCCTAGAGCCCTGTACAATAATTAAAATACATTAAGAACTTTTCTGTTATCAGCAAAAATGAAAGTGATCGAAATGTTAACAAGTGGAGGTGCTAAAAATGTTATGGGATACTAATAGACTTCGGTTGGGCAGACGAACCAATGCTAGTTATGTGGTAATTGTGAACCCAAAGTTACTAGCAAAATATATTTTCACCTTTGAAAGAGTTGTAGATATGAAGATATCATTACTCCATGTTTTTCAAAATAGTACATTGTCTTGGTATGATCGGTCTCAATACAGATGTTTGATCAAAGAAAATAGAACAACCATTCAATTTAGCCGTATAGCCCGCCGTAGCTGGCTGTACCAGCTATTAAAAGCCCGCTCCAGCGTTAAAGGCACGAGCTGAAGGCGAGGGACTTTAACAAGGGAGCTGAACTTTAATAGTCGGTATAGCCCAGCTACGAAGGGCAACAAGGCTATTAGAACATTCTGCCACTAAAGGGCAGAATGTTGCAACAAAAAAAACAAAGGCCTCTCGGAGTTCAAGGGGTTTAAATTCCCTTGGGCTCCGAGAGGCCTTTGAAAACAAACATTGGAATGTTGCTTTGCGGGCCTTTACCGGCCCGTAAAAGCATGGAGCACTCGATTGTCTTCAATGGAGCTTCCAACATTCCAATGTTCTAATAAATAATAGTTTACCCTGAGCCCTAGACTGTGTAACATTTTGGATGTAGTGTGTATATATAATACATTTGATTTAGAGGAGAGTGCGCCGTACTCAATCAGTTAGTCAAGAAAGGGTAGCCAAAGATTTACTGATGAATAACAAGGCTGCTACTACTGCAGCCATGCACACAAATAAAAGCATGAGAGGCACAGTGTAGGAGAGTAGGGTCTGCTTTCCTATGGTCACCCCATTTTTTTGCTTCACTGGTTTTCGACTTAATGTAGCTGTGGGCCTGCTAATCAGACCCACAGCCCTGCTGTTCTCTCTCTAAATTTCACACCATGTACTTTAGGTACATCACCAATTGGGATTTGGGTCACTCTTATGAGTCCCTGTACAGTGTACCCAGGTACCCAGGGCATAGGTGCACCCGAGGCCTACCAGGGGCTGCAGCATATCTTTTGCCACCCCTGGCTAGCCATCCAAACTGACAACTGGCTGATCACTCTGCTGGGGCAAGGTCGTGTAATCACCCCTTACTTAGATATAGTATTCCTTTGTCTAACCTTATATCTGGACACATATACACCTATAAGTCACTCCTATGGCAGGCCTTAACAATCCTGAAGGCAGAGTGTTTGGTTTTATGTGAGATGGTGCTCTAGCATGAGCTGAGCCTGTCTGCAGCTTTCGGAACCATGTCCTTATAGCTGTTCTAGGATATTGCCATACCATATACTCTTAAGTGCATTATGTACCTCGCGGTCAGATGCTAGCTTTGGTTTGGCTTTATCAAAACATGTCGTGTAAGGTGTCATATGCTTTGGAATACTACCCCCTCGCCAGTCCTGGCGACAGGGGTAGCATTCCACCCTTCTAGATGGAGAAGAAATGTTACTTCCATTAATCCCGGTTAAAGTTAACCAGAGCCTCAGCATTACAAAATGGATGCTGCTGCCACAGACACAAGTCTGACCTCCTGCTGCTGGGAGTCCTTCCAGCGAGGGAGGCTTGGAAAATAGGTTTCCTGTCACAGGGAGGTGCTAGCACCACCCAAGACAGTTAGTGTATTTGGGCAGGGAGGGCTGAATGAAATGAGACACTGCCTGGGGCACACAAGGTGTCCCATGCAATGTCCAGTTCAAACCGGTGCTGGGGCACTCCAGCCCCAGCTCTGGCGCGAAACTGGACAAAGGGAAAGGGGTGTAACCACCCCCTTCTTGGGTCCCACCCATAGGAGGGACCTAGCAGGTAATCCAGCCCCTAGATTTGGTATATATGTAGGAGCTCTGTCCTTAGACTTTAGATATATCCTGGCTGAAACTCCGATACGAAACTCTGGACCTTCGACATCCTACTCGACGTAGAAGACTGAAGAATCTCCCTTGTGGTCAAGGAGTGACCACCCTGTGCAAGCAGGCACCATCAAGCGCTCAACGGTTTGCTTTGTCGTTGCTCCAGCTGGAGCTTGAACACAGAGCTTGACAAGACCCAGACTTCCAGACATCCAACAGCCCGATCCACAGCCACAGCAAAGCTGAGACCCGTGGAGGCGACGAGAGACGTGGGACCGGCCATCTCGGAATGCCAGCGAATTGCTTTCCGTGCAACTCCTGAGGCACCCTCAAAGTTGTGCATTGGGGATTGAGAAGCCCCAGCCCAGAGCACCAACTGCACTAAAGATCACCTCTCCACACTCACCGAGTGCTGCGTGGGGCCCTTTTGCATTTTCCTGCTCGACGCGTCTGTCCGGTCACTTGCCCGTTGGCTAGTGGCCTCTGTGACGACGAAATCTGAAATCTACACCGCTGTTCTGGTTGCCCCAGACTGGCCCCTGCTTCCCTGCGAAGGAGAAGCCCCTCAGTCCTTGCTGGCCTAAGTAAGAAGCCATCTTCGATTCCTGTGTGGGTTGCATTTGCCAAGGCCTGTTGACTCTGAATCGAGAACCGACACCGCCGACAGCGAGAGCCTTTGTGGGACAGTCCTTATCCAGCTCCTGGTCGTCGTCGACACCTCCTGGTCCACGTGGCTGCAGAGACAAGCTTCGCGACATCACCTGATTGCTCCCCGACATCGCCTGGTTCCTTCCTGGTCACTGGCTAGTGACCCAGACTCTGTACCCTCTGCTTTCAGGTACTCTTCATCCTCGATCCACCCTTGGATCCAACCGGACTCTTCTCTCCTGGTCGCCTGCAGCATCTTTTCTCCAAGGCTCCATAGAACTCCACGACGAAACCCGACACACTTTGACACCTATGCACCCGCTTCCTGTGGGTGAGGTAACGCGAGTACTGCGGTGCTCCTGTAAAGATTAACTCTCCTAGTGTCCCAGTTTCAAGTGGTTAGCTTCTAGTCCAGTCGGAAGACTCCTAAACCGCCAACTTTCTAACTTTTACGCACCCATTGACTTCTATGTGTGCACGCGTGTGCATTTAGACACTGCACGGTGCATTTAGACACTGCACCCGCATCCCGTGGGCCTCCTGCTTCCTAACAACTGTTAGTCCAGTGTAGCCCCAGCGATTCCCAAGGCCCTAGGCCTTACCATTGTTCGCGACGTGGTTCTTATACCACTATTTTAGTATATGGTTTAGCGGGCCACCAGGGCCTATCCATATTTGTGCAACTTTTGTATGTTATATTAAGTAACTTGTTATGTGCTTGTGCTTCTGTTCTCATAAAGAGTTCAGAGGACTGCTTTAGAAATAAATACATATATATTTTGAATATATAACCTGTGTGGTGTCCTTTCATTTGGTATTAAAGGGATTGCATATGGTAAAACAGCTGGCTTCACATGCCCTCTTGAGTTTAGCCTAAGACTGCTTTTGTCCATGCTACCACTAGGATAGCTGGTCTATAAGGTTGACTTTACAACCATCACCATAAGGGTTGCTTGGACTGGTGCAAGGTGCTCACTAGAATAGTGAACATCATATACCAGGCCAACTTCTCACATTGGTGTGCAGCGGTTGGGATTTGAGCTTGCTGTTGTTTTACCAATTGTAATCTTTGAGATATCATTTGAAAGATCACATTAGGTACCATAGGTACATATAGCAAGACTTAGAATACGTAGGTTCTACTAAACTTAGTGGTTGTAGACCAAAGGGCTTAGCAAGTGTGACTCTCCCTGTGGGAGGTGACCCTCCCATGGCACCATCTAGATATGAAATGCTCAATTTCCAAGAGATGAGACACTTGTGTACCTCAAGGAGATTGAAACAAGGTTCCAACCCTACCATTTCCCATCTGATAAAAATCATAGAAAGGGCTGATGCTGAGAAGGCCTCTAGACAAGGTCCCTCAGTTCATGCAGAAGAGGACTTGCCATCTACAGATGATGCAACAGACCCCACTATCATAGATGAGAATGAGGATGAGCCAGAAGAAGAATCTGAAGAAGAGGTTTTTCAGTACAGCCAGGTCCAAGTTGGGAGACTTAGCCAGGCTAACCTAAGCCTACATGGGGATGAGCATGGGCAAGCCCCACACAGACCCATTAGTAGACTTAACCAGGGGTATGAGAGGAGGAGGTCTCACTCAGGTGACTCCCACCACTCTAATGCCTCTAGGGGATTCAATACCTTTGCTCAGAGAAGGATGTCCTCTCCTGAAAGTAGAGAACATCAGGCTAGGATGAGGACAGCTAAACTAAGGATTGAGAGGCAAGAACTAGAATTTGCCCTTGCCAAGGAGAAGCTTGCCCTAGCTAGAGAGCAGAATTTGAGTGGGTTACAACCCACTGGCGGCAGCAATATGCCTAAGGATAAAGACAGGTCCCGTGAGAATTCTAGGCACCTGAGTAAGATAGTGCCCCCCTACAAAGTTGGGGATGACATCCACAAGTGGGTAACTGCTTTGGAAAGAGCCTAAGTCCAGCCGGTTCCCCAGAGTCAGTGGGCAGCTATCTTGTGGCTCTCCTTTGAAGAAAAAGGCAGAGATAAGTTCCTCACAGTTAGTGATGAGGATGCAAATAACTACCCTGTCCTGAAGAGTGCTCTAATTGATGGGTTTGGCTTAACCACAGAACAGTACAGGTTGATGTTCAGAGATACGACATCCAGTTGGTGTTCAAATTGACCCCGGATCAAAGAGAACTTGCCACCAACTTCTCGAACTGTATGTCGGCGGTATCAACCTGGATGAACAACAACTGTCTCTGTCTGAACGGAGATAAGACAGAGGTTCTGGTGGTGGGGAGAGATGTCTCTGCATGGTCTCAGGCATGGTGGCCCAGTGAACTGGGCAAGCTACCTACTCCCGTAGAGACGGTCAGAAATCTGGGCGTTATGCTGGATTCAGACCTCTCCGGTAAGACCCAAGTTAATAAAATAACGGGAAAATGCTTTGGCATATTAAAAATTCTTCATAAGGTACTAGACCTCCTTCCCACTAAAGGCAGGAAAACCATAGTCCATGCTTTAATAACACCTCATCTGGACTATGGAAATGCCCTCCTGATAGGTCTCAGCCAGAAGGGCCTTCACCAACTACAATGTGTACAGAACACAGCAGCCCGACTGGTGCTCGGTCTCCCAAGAAAAACATCTACTAAAAATGCTTTATCCAAACTCCATTGGCTTCCGATTAAAGAGAGGATTAAATTCAAGACTCTTTGCTATGCCCACCGTATCGCTCAGAACAAAGGCTCCGACTATCTGAAAAGTCTTCTTACCATACACCGCCCGATTAGGGATTTAAGATCATCAGGTATGATGTTATTTAAACTTCCCCGAATCACAAGAGCTAAAATAGGAGGTAAATCTTTCCGTTACCTGGCCACAAAGTATTGGAATGCACTTCCACTCCACCTGCGGATGGAACCTTCCGAAAGGAGATTTAGGGCAAAATTAAAAACCCATTTGTTTCCCTAGCATGTAAATCTTCTGCTGAGCTCCATGTCATTACTCCTCTGGTTTAGTATTGTATTTGCAGTTAGCGCGGGGACACACAGTTTTGTGCAGCCAGGCGCTTAATAAATGCTTTTTATTATTTTTTATTATTATACCCAGAAGACACACTCAGGACTGGACTGATTTTGTTGATTGTGCCACTAAGGCTCTGGAAGGTTGGTTACTGGGAAGTAAAGTTAAGGACTATACAGGATTGTATAATTTGATCATGAGAGAACAAATCCTTAATAATTGTCAGAACCAGTTGTTGCACCAACACCTGATTGACTCAGATCTGACCTCTCCCCAAGAATTGGGAAAGAAGGCAGACAAATGGGTCAGAACCAGGGTTAAGCAGAGACCCCAGAACCAAGGTGGTGACCAGAAAAAGGCAGACCAAAAGGGTGGAGATCACAAACAAAAAGACCAGAAGTCTTCTTCAGGCCCCCAAAATACTGCTTATGAGGCGGGGTCCCAAAATTCCAAGTAAAAGAAGAATGAAGGTCCAAAGAAACCTTGGTGTAATTACTGTAAAACGGCCTCTCGCTGGTTTAGTGAGTGCACCAAGAAAGGTACAGCCCCTACCACTGCAGCACCTAAGGCAACTGCACCCTCTAGTACAGTCAGCAGTGGTAGTTCCCAACCCAAGGCTATAGTGGGGTTAACCATGGGTACTGAGGTGGATCCTGGCCTAGTCAGGATTCCAACTCAGGCTGTCCTGATCTGTGATGTGGACATGGCTATGTCCACTACTGTGAGTCCCAATACTTTGGGCAAGTACAGACAGACACCTTTGATAAATGATAAAGTGGCTCAAGCCTACAGGGACACATGTGCCAGTGTCACTATGGTGACACCTAACTTTGTGGACCCTGGACAGATTGTACTGGGTGATAATTACCTGGTGACCAATGCTAGCAATGTCACTACTACACATAGTGTGGCAGTTGTTAATTTCTCCTGGGGAGGGGTAACTGGCCTCAAAAGAATTGTGGTAAGTGCAGACCTCCCAGTTGAATGTCTTTTGGGCAATGATCTAGAAAACTCAGTAGGGTCAGAAGTGGAGTATAGGACTCATGCAGAGATGCTAGGTATTTCAGCACATGTCCTTGCTGTGACCAGGTCACAGGCCAAAAAGTGCTTACCTGAACCAGTGCTGAATCTTGAAACTATAGACCAGACACAACCCAAGAGAAAGAGCAAGAGTGTTAAGGCAGTGCATTCCCCCTGCCTCAGGTTGAGGATCAGCCCTCCCAGCCAGGAGGATGATTCTGTGATCCAAGAGGGAACTGTCCTAGAAGAGCTTGAGCCTGATCAGGTTGAGTTTCTTGGGACAGGGGGACCCTCAAGGGCAGATCTGAGGTAGGCTCTATTAGCTTGTTCCTCTCTTGAACCCCTCAGACAGCAGGCTGCTGCTGAGGCTGCTGGGAATGCTCAAGGTACCCATAGAGTGTATTGGGATGATGGGCTCCTTTATTCAGAGGCTAGAGACCCCAATCCTGGTGATTCCAGGAGGTTGGTTATACCTCTGCAATTTAGGGGCTTCCTTCTTACCTTGGCCCATGATATTCCCTTAGCAGGACATCTAGGCCAGAACAAGACTTGGGACAGGCTTGTCCCTCACTTTCACTGGCCCCATATGTCAGAAGATACCAAGGAGTTTTGTCGCTCCTGTGTTACCTGCCAAGCCAGTGGCAAGTCAGGTGGCACAACAAAGGCCCCCCCTCATACCACTACCTGTGGTGGGGGTACCCTTTGAGAGAGTGGGGATAGACATTGTAGGACCAATGGACCCCCAAACAGCATCTGGGCACAGATTTATACTGGTGGTAGTGGATCATGCCACCAGGTATCCAGAAGCTATCCCCCTGAGGACCACAACAGCTCCTGTTGTGGCAAGGGCCCTACTTTGAGTTTTCTCCAGAGTGGGGTTTCCAAAGGAGGTTGTCTCTGACAGAGGTGCAAACTTCATGTCAGGATATTTGACTGCAATGTGGAAGGAGTGTGGTGTCAACTATAAGTTCACCAACCCCTACCATCCACAGTGCAATGGACTTGTGGAGAGATTCAACAACACCCTAAAAGGGATGATAATGAATATGCTACTTACCAGTATGCATCTGTTCTTGGCATGTAGGGCTGCTAACATTCATATCTTAGCATTAGATCGCCGCCTAGTGTTGGGCTCGGATGATTGCACATTGTTGTCCTGGAAGAGTCTTCGAAGTATCCTGAGATAGGTGGCTCCTCCCCTGGACTACAGTGCGCATGGGCATCGGCTCCATCCCCAGATTGTTTTTCGCCATTGTGGCAGAAGATGGAGTGAAAAGTGTAAAGGATGTCCATGCTAATGAATAAATACAATAGTATATCTGCAGCTGCGACAGGCACCGGGGAGGAGGGTGGGCGATATGAATGTTAGCAGCCCTACATGCCAAGAACAGATGCATACTGGTAAGTAGCATATTCAGTTCGAGGCATGTGGGCTGCTAAATTCATATCTTAGCATAGAATACATAGCAGTCCCTCCATCAGCGGCGGTTGCCCGTGCCAGCTGCAGAAACCTGAAAAAGTGTCTTGAGAACAGCCTGTCCTACAGCTGCTTGCTGCTTGGAATGCACATCAACACAGTAGTGTTTTGTGAAGGTATGTGGTGTGACCCACGTGGCTGCTCTGCAAATATCCTCTAAAGGAATGTTCCCTAGGAAAGCCATGGATGCCCCCAGTTTGCGTGTGGAGTGCGCTCTGGGGGGTATTGTTAAAGTGCGTTTGGCTTTTTGATAACATATCTGGATGCACTTAACAATCCACCTGGCTATCCCTGCTTTGGAAATTGGGTTGCCTTTGTGTTGTGGTGCGAAGGCAACAAAGAGTTGTTTTGTCTTTCTAAAGGGTTGTGTTCTGTCTATGTAGTACATCAACGCCCTCCGTACATCTAAGGTATGGAGCATTCTTTCCGCCACCGTTTGCGGGTTTTGAAAGAATGCTGGTAAGTCAATAGTTTGGTTTAGATGAAACTGTGACACCACCTTCGGAAGGAATTTGGGGTTAGTGCGTAGCACTACCCTATTTGGATGAATTTGAATGAATGGCTCTTGGATTGTGAGCGCCTGCAGCTCACTGACACGCCTCAGAGACGTAATAGCTATAAGGAAAGCTACTTTCCACGTAAGGAACTGGAGTTCACACGAGTGCAGTGGCTCAAATGGTGGTCCCATCAGTCTGGTGAGGACGACATTGAGGTTCCACACTGGAGCTGGCGGTGTCCTTGGGGGAATGACTCTTTTCAGACCTTCAAGGAAGGCTTTAATGGCGGGCACTCTGAAGACAGAGAGGTGCTGCCTGTTCTGAAGATAAGCCGCTATGGCGGATAGATGTATCCGAATGGAAGTGTACGCCAGATTGCACTTGTAAAGATGCAACAGATAGCAGATGATGTTGGGGATAGATGCATCAAGCGGGTTGATGTCATTGGCCGTACAGTAGATGACAAAACGCTTCCACTTCGCAGCATAGCATGCTCTAGTAGTTGGTTTCCTCGCCTCCTTGATGATGCTCATGCATTCTGGAGGCAGGTTAAGGTACCCAAACTCTAGGACCTCAGGAGCCAGATCGCCAGGTTGAACTGTTGCGGATCTGGATGCTGAATTTCTCCATGGTTCTGCGTCAAAAGACTGGGCGTGAGACGCAGTCTTTGATGCGGCACCACTGAGAGTTCGAGGAACGTGGTGTACCATGCTTGGCGCGCCCACGTTGGAGCAACTAGGATGAGAGTCATCTCGTGCTGCCTTAGCTTTCTTGCGACCAGCGGTATTAGAGGGGCTGGCGGAAAAGCGTACGCAAATTTGCCTGACCAGTTCATCCATATCGCATTCCCCTGCGACTGTGGGTGAGGGAACCTGGCGGCAAAGTGTTGGCATTTTGCGTTCTCTTTTGTGGCAAACAGGTCTATCTCCGGATGACCCCACTGCTGGAAGTACGGGTGGAGGACAGATGGGTGTAACTCCCACTCGTGCATTTGATGGCTGTACCTGCTGAGCAGATCCGCCATCTGATTGTCCTTTCCTGGGAGGTGTTCTGCCATGAGGAAAATGTTCCTCTGAATGGCCCACTTCCACATGCTCTGAGCCAGATGAGACAGCTGTGGCGAGTGGGTGCCTCCCTGCTTTTGAATGTAGTACATCGCGGTCATGTTGTCCGTCCGGACTAGCACGACCTTGTTGCACAGATGTACAATGAAGGACTTGAGCGCCATGAAGATCGCCATCAGTTCCAGATAGTTGATGTGCATCTTCTGTTGCTGCGTTGACCATAGTCCCTGCACTGTGTAAGTGAGCACATGAGCTCCCCATCCCTGGAGAGATGCGTCCGTTGTCAGGACAATCTGCGGCACAGGCTCTTGGAACAGTCGGCCCTTGCAAAGGTTGTGTGGAGTCCACCAATGCAGAGAGTCGTATGCCCGACTGGTAACCAACACTAGGTCTGTCAATTGTCCACGAGCCTGTGTCCACTGATTCGCTAAGCACTCCTGGAGCGGGCGCATGTGTAGCCGTGCGTGAGGGACTATGAAGATGCAGGAGGCCATCATGCCTATCAACTGCATTAACACTCTCGCTGGAAGCGAGTGTTGTGGCCTGAACCTTTGGATCAGGGCCTGCATGCTGTCTATCCTGACTTGGTTTGGCTGAGCCATGGCCGTCAGGGTGTTGATCGTTGCACCTAGGAACTGCCGGACATGTGCCGGCTGAAGATGCGATTTTGGGTAGTTTAGGGAGCAACCCAGATCGTGAAGAAGGTGAATTGTAGTTGACATGTCCGCGGCGCACTGCTGCTCTGACTTGGCTTGTACGAGCCAGTCGTCTAGGTAGGGGTAGACATGGATGTTCTGCCTCCTGAGGTGCGCCGCTACTGTCGCCAGACACTTGGTGAACACCCTCGGGGCTGTTGTGACTCCGAAGGGTAGGACCTTGAACTGGTAGTGCCTGCCTTGAATAGTGAACCTGAGGTATTTCCTGTGTGACGGGTGTAGTGGAATGTGGAAATACGCATCCTTGAGATCTAAGGTTGCTAAGAAATCTCCTTGGTTTAGCAAGGGAAGAATCTGTTGCAGTGTAAGCATGTGGAAATGTTCCGATAGTATGTACAGGTTGAGGGTGCGTAGATCCAGAATGGGTCTGAGAGATCCGTCCTTCTTTGGAATAAGGAAGTACAGGGAATATACCCCTGTGCCTTCCTCTCCCACCGGCACTTGCTCGATTGCTCCCTTTTGCAGCATCACCACTACCTCCTGCTGCAATAAGAGCAAGTGCTCTGCGGACATAGGCCTTTGCCTTGGCGGGATGTTGGGTGGAGTGGACTTCAATTCTAGGCAATAACCATACTGGACTAGTTGTCTCACCCACCTGTCTGTGGTGATGTTTTTCCAGACGGGCAGGAACTGCTGCAGTCTCCCCCCGACAGGTGTTAGGTGGTCGGGGGGCAGTGACAGAGAGTCACTGTTTGCTTGGAGTAGAGGAGCGGGGGTTGTTGTTTCCTCTGCCGCGACCTCTGTTGCTGTTATTCCTGTAACCTCCCTTGTTCTGTTTCGTGAACGAGGATTGCGCTCCACCTTTTGAGAACTGGGATTGTTGACCCATTTGTCCTCTGGTGACCCCACGTGCACCTGAGCGACGAAAATTGCTGCCACGAAACTGTTGAGACTGCAGGGCCCCCATGGATTTAGCAGTTTCCGTGTCCTTTTTTATTTTCTCTAGGGTGGTGTCAACATCTGGACCAAACAGACTATCAGGATTGACCGGTTGATTAAGAATTGTTGTCTGAATATCCGGTTTAAAGCCTGAGATGCGTAGCCACGCCTGTCGTCTCAGCATAACGCTAGTATTGACAGCCCTAGCAGCTGTATCTGCAGCGTCAAGCGCACACTTGATGGCTGCGTTTGAGATTAGCTTCCCTTCGTTAATGAGCAGTTGTGTAGCTTCTTGGAACTGTGGAGGCAGGTGTTGGACAACCTGTTCTAGGGTGTCGTAGTGTGCCCTATCGTAACGCGCCAAGAGCGCCTGTGTATTGGCGATGCGCCAAAAGTTTGATGCCTGTGCAGCTACTCTTTTGCCCCCTGCCTCTAGCACTTTGGACTCCTTATCCGGGGGAGGAGCTTCACCCGTTGTCTGGGAGTTGGCACGCTTCCTGGCATTGGCGACCACAAGAGAGTCCAGTGGCAATTGTCCCCGGATGTAGGCGGGGTCCGCAGGTGCAGGCCTGTACTTCTTTTCAATGCGAGGGTTGACCACTCTCGCTCTTGTAGGCTCCTTAAAAATGTCCCCAGCATGTTTGAGGACTCCTTTTAGCATAGGAAGTGTCTTTACTGTCCTTTCAGAGACTGAAAAGGTGTCGAAAAGGAAGTCTTCCTCAACCGGGTCGGCATGCATGTCCACATCATGATTGGCTGCCGCCCTTTCAAGTAGTGCATGAAAGCCTGCTGAGTCCTCAGTCGGGGATGCACGTGCATTAAAGAGCTGCGGGTCCTGCCCCACACCCTGGGTGTTCTGGTCACCAGTGTCATCGTATGAATCCGGTTGTGCATCAGGTTCATCGATAGGGAAATTGTACTGCTCGTCCTCATCATACCCCTCACCCGCAGAGTGTTCTGGGGAGGGAGTAGGGCTCCGTCTTGGAGGAGGCTGGATTGGCTCCGTGAGGCCTGAGGCGTCAAGGGGCACCCTCTTCTTTTTCAGTGGGATGACATAGGAGTCCACTGGCTCCGAAGTGATTTTCCTCTTATAGAGGGTCAGCTTGCCTGTGTCAGCGTCGATGAAATGCTCTGAATCGTCTTCTGATTCGAGTACCCGACGTGGAAGCGGGCCAGCCGGCGAAGAAACTTGTTTCGGAGCCGGTTTGGTTGAAAACGCTTTCGGCGCCTCCTTAGGTGGCAAAAGAAAGAGAAGTTTCCCAGAAGGCTTTGCTGGAGTGTCCTTTTGCGGCTGCGGCGATGGTATCGGAGCCGACGGGGCAAAGGCTTTCTCCCTGATTCTTTGCAGTGAGTCTGCGATGAGGGACGTCTCACTCACAGTGGGTTTCGTCGCTGACGAGGATGGTCTGATCGGTCCCTCGGATCCGACGTCCTTGTGGGCCTTGTGCGCTTTGGGCACGGAACCCGTCTTCACCGCCTCCGATTCCTGAGTCCGGGGCTCAGACTTCTTGTGCGTAGCCTCCTTGGAGCAGACTTTGGCGGGCTTGGACGGCGTCGTAGCCGCTGACCCGTGCCGACCATCTTTCTTGGAGGACCCCTCCTCAGCCGTCGGTTTCGATTTTGCAGCATCGGAACCGACGGACTTCTTCGGCTTCTGCGGACCGGAGGTCGACGGAGCCGATGGGGTAGCGGGCACCGTCTTTTTCACCTGCACGGCCGCCATCTTAGGGACACTCGAGTCCTTAAGTTTCGGTTTCGTTTTCGGGTCGGCCATTTTAGGTGTCGTCGATCCCGATGGTTTCAGTTTCGTTTTCGAAACAGTCTGCTCAGCAAGTGAGTCCGTAGCCGGGCCCGAAGGCGGGGCTGTGGCTTGCGGCAACGGGTCTTGGGTAAGGCCGACAGGCGATCCCGTGTCCCGGTCGGTATCTTCGTAACCTTCGGGGCAGAGCTCGTCCCCCGAGCTGTCTGCCGCGGCCCCATAAATCTCATCGTCGTCTCCTACCTCTTCGACGTATTCAAGGCCTTGACCCGCGACTCCGTCGTCGTCTCCCGGATCCGCCTTGACCTCCGTCTCTGGTGGGGAGATTTGTAGATGGTGACCCTGGACCTCTTCGTCCTGGTCGCCGAAGATGTTCTCCGGATCCGGGGCCGCTTGCTTAGCTTCCAAGCGCACCGCGCGCCGAAGCTTGAGAGTTTTCTTGGAGCGGAACTGCGCACACAATTTGCACTTTCCGTCGTCGTGGTCAGGCGAAAGGCACTTGTTACAGACGGGGTGTAGATCGATGTGTGGGTACTTGGACCCACAGAGCGGGCAGTACTTAAACGGGCTTCGCTCCATGTCCGAAAAGGCTTGCAGTCGTGTCGCGACGAGAAGGCCTCAAAGTTCAGAGAGCGAAGAAAACTCCGCTTATTCCGGCTCCAAGAGACGGAAGACTCGAGACTGTGCGCAGACAATACCGACGCAATGAAATCGAGGCCTTTTGGCCGCTAAAAGTTAGTTTTACTTGGTTCCGACAGTAAGACGTCGAGACCACATCCGAACCCAATGGCGGAAAAAAACAATCTGGGGATGGAGCCGATGCCCATGCGCACTGTAGTCCAGGGGAGGAGCCACCTATCTCAGGATACTTCGAAGACTCTTCCAGGACAACAATGTGCAATCATCCGAGCCCAACACTAGGCGGCGATCTAATGCTAAGATATGAATTTAGCAGCCCACATGCCTCGAACAAGGGTTACCTGAAAAGCTGAGGCGAAGATGGGACATCCTTTTACCCTGCCTTCTGTTTGCTTACAGAGAGGTCCCACAAAAGGGGGTTGGCTACAGCCCTTTTGAGCTTTTATTTGGGCATCCTGTAAGGGGACCCCTATGTCTTGTGAAGGAAGGATGGGAGTTACCTCTCAAAAAGCCTAAGCAAGACATAGTGGACTATGTACTTGGTCTCCGCTCCAGGATGGCTGAGTATATGGAGAAGGCTTCTAAAAACCTTGAGGCTAGCCAAGAACTTCAAAAAGCTTGGCATGACCAAAAGGCTGTGCTGACTGAGTACCAGCCAGGACAGAAGGTGTGGGTGTTGGAGCCAGTGGCCCAAGCAGCACTCCAGGACAAATGGTCTGGACCCCACACCATTGTTGAGAAAAAGGGAGAGGTCACCTATTTGGTGGACCTTGGAACCCCTAGGAGCCCCCACAGGGTGCTCCATGTCAACAGACTCAAAGCATATGTTGACAAGGCAGACATGGGCTTGCTTGTGGCTACAGATGAGGGACAGGAGGAAGAGAGTGACCCTCTCCTAGACCTGTTGACTCAGAACCCTGATGATGGTTCAGTTGATGGAGTGGCCTTGGCAGGCAGCCTCACTGACCAGCAGCAACAGGACTGCAGACAAGTTCTGCAGGCTTTTAGACATATGTTTTCATTGACACCTAGTCAGACTAAATGGTGCACCCATGAGGTAGACACTTGTGACAGTCTGTCTGTGAAGAGTAAGATCTACAGGCAACCCGACCATCACAGGGACTGTATAAAGACTGAGGTACAGAAAATGTTTGAGTTGGGAGTAATTGAGCCATCAGAGAGCCCCTGGGCCAGCCCAGTAGTCCTTGTACCAAAACCGCACACCCAAGATGGTAAGAGAGATATGAGGTTCAGTGTGGACTATAGAGGTCTCAATGCTGTCACTAGGACAGATGCTTACCCAATTCCAAGAGCAGATGAGCTCATTGATAGATTGGCTTGTGCCAAGTTTCTGAGCACATTTGATTTGACAGCTGGCTATTGGCAAATCAGGTTAGCTGAGGATGCCAAGGCCAAAACTGCTTTCTTAACCCCAGGAGGTCATTATCAATTTGTGGTAATGCCCTTTGGCTTGAAGTATGCACCTGCCACTTTCCAAAGGTTGGGGAACCAAGTCCTCACTGGGTTGGATGACTTTTGTGCTGCTTATCTTGATGATATTGCGGTCTTCAGCTCCACCTGGGAGGATCACCTGGTCCACCTGAAGAAGGTTTTAGAGGCCCTGCAAAATGCAGGCCTAATTATCAAGGCCACAAAGTGCCAGATAGGGCAGAGTAAGGTTGTGTACCTGGGCCACCTTGTAGGTGGGGGTCAGGTTCAACCACTGGAGAGTAAGATCCAGACCATCAAGGACTGGGCTCCTCCAACTACCCAGACACAGGTCAGGGCTTTCTTGGGCCTGTCTGGTTACTACAGAACATTTGTCAAGAATTATGGGTCCATTGTGACACCACTCAATGACTTGACTTCAAAGATGCCAAAAAAGGTTCAGTGGATAGTTAGCTGTCAAAAGGCATTTGATGACCTGAAGAAGGCCATGTGCTCTGCACCTATCTTAAAGATTCCTGACTACTCCAAAGAGTTTATTGTCCAAACAGATGCTTCTGAGTTGGGGGTGGGAGCTGTGCTTTCACAACTTAATGTAGATGGTCAAGACCAGCCCATTGCTTTTATTAGCAGAAGGCTGACCCCTAGAGAGAAACGTTGGTCAGCTATTGAGAGGGAGGCCTTTGCTGTGGTTTGGGCCCTGAAGAAGTTGAGACCATACTTGTTTGGCACTCACTTCAAAATTTAGACAGACCATAAGCCCCTCTTGTGGCTAAATCAGATGAAGGGTTGAAATCCGAAACTACTCAGGTGGTCCATTTCCCTACAGGGGATGGACTTTACAGTGGAGCACAGACCAGGGACTGACCATGGCACTGCAGATGGTCTCTCCAGGTACTTCCACTTAGAATATGAAGACACAACTGGTCAAGGTTAGTCGAATGTCCCTGCGTTGGGGGGGGGGGGGGGGGGGGGGGCTTATGTAGGAGAGTAGGGTCTGCTTTCCTATGGTCACCCCATTTTTTTGCTTTTTGCTTCGCTGGTTTTCTACTTAATGTAGCTGTGGGCCTGCTAATCAGACCCACAGCCCTGCTGTTCTCTCTCTAAATTTCACACCATGTACTTTAGGTACATCACCAATTGGGATTTGGGTCACTCTTATGAGTCCCTGTACAGTGTACTATAGGTACCCAGGGCATAGGTGCACCCAAGGCCTACCAGGGGCTGCAGCATATCTTTTGCCACCCCTGGCTGGCCATCCAAACTGACACAACTGGCTGATCACTCAGCTGGGGCAAGGTCGTGTAATCATCCCTTGCTTAGATATAGTATTCCTATGTCTAACCTTATATCTGGACATCTATAAGTCACTCCTATGGCAGGCCTTAACAATCCTGAAGGCAGAGTGCTTGGTTTTAAGTGATATGGTGCTCTAGCATGAGCTGAGCCTGTCTGCAGCTTTCGGAACAATGTCCTTATAGCTGTTCTAGGATATTGCCTTACCATATACTCTTAAGTGCATTATGTACCTCGCGGTCAGATGCTAACTTTGGTTTGGCTTTATCAAAACATGTCGTGTAAGGTGTCATACGCTTTGGAATACTACCCCCTCGCCAGTCCTGGCGACGGGGGTTGCATTCCACCCTTCTAGAGGGAGAAGACATGTTACTTCCATTAATCCCGGTTAAAGTTAACCAGAGCCTCAGCATCACAAAATGGATGCTGCTGCCACAGACACAAGTCTGACCTCCTGCTGCTGGGAGTCCTTCCAGCGAGGGAGGCTTGGACAATAGGTTTCCTGTCACAGGGAGGTGCTAGCACCACCCCAGACAGGCTATAGTGTATTGGGGCAGGGAGGGCTGAATGAAATGAGACACTGCCTGGGGCACACAAGGTGTCCCATGCAATGTCCAGTTCAAACCGGTGCTGGGGCACTCCAGCCCCAGCGCGAAACTGGACAAAGGGAAAGGGGTGTAACCACCCCCTTCCTGGGTCCCACCCATAGGAGGGACCTAGCAGGTAACCCTGCCTCTAGATTTGGTATATAGGTAGGAGCTGTGTCCTTAGACTTTAGATATATCCGGACTGAAACTCGGATACGAAACTCTGGACCTTCGACATCCTACTCGACGTAGAAGACTGAAGAATCTCCCTTGTGGTCAAGGAGTGACCACCCTTTGCAAGCAGGCACCATCAAGCGCTCAACGGTTTGCTTTGTCGTTGCTCCCGCCGCAGCTTCAACACAGAGCCTGACCAGACCCGGACTTCCAGACATCCAACAGCCCGATCCACAGCCACAGCAAAGCGGAGACCCGTGGAGGCGACGAGAGACGTGGGACCGGCCATCTTGGAAAGCCAGCGAATTGCTTCCGTGCAACTTCTGAGGCACCCTCGAAGTTGTGCATTGGGGATTGAGAAGCCCCAGCCCCGAGCACCAACTGCACCGAAGATCACCTCTCCACACTCATCGAGCGCTGCGTGGGGCCCTTTTGCATTTTCCTGCTCGACCGCTGTTCTGGTTGCCCCAGACTGGCCCCTGCTTCCCTGCGAAGGAGAAGCCCCTCAGTCCTTGCTGGCCTAAGTAAGAAGCCATCTTCGATTCCTGCGTGGGTTGCATTTGCCAAGGCCTGTTGACTCCGAATCGAGAACCGACACCGCCGACAGCGAGAGCCTTCGTGGGACAGTCCGTATCCAGCCCCTGTTCGTCGTCGACACCTTATGGTCCACGTGGCTGCAGAGACAAGCTTCACGACATCACCTGATTGCTCCCGGACATCGCCTGGTTCCTTCCTGGTCACTGGCTAGTAACCCAGACTCTGTCCCCTCTGCTTTCATGTACTCTTCATCCTCGATCCACCCTTGGATCCAACCGGACTCTTCCCTCCTGGTCGCCTGCAGCATCTTTTCTCCAAGGCTCCATAGAACTCCACGACGAAACCCGACACACTTTGACACCTATGCACCCGCTTCCTGTGGGTGAGGTAACACGAGTACTGCGGTGCTCCTGTAAAGATTAACTCTCCTAGTGTCCCAGTTTCAAGTGGTTAGCTTCTAGTCCAGTCGGAAGACTCCTAAACCTTTAACTTTCTAACTTGTACGCACCCATTGACTTCTATGTGTGCACGCGTGTGCATTTAGACACTGCACCCGCATCCTGTGGTCCTCCTACGTCCTAACTGCTGTTAGTCCAGTGTAGCCCCAGCGATTCCCAAGGCCCTAGGCCTTACCATTGTTCGTGACGTGGTTCTTATACCACTATTTTAGTATATGGTTTAGCGGGCCACCAGGGCCTATCCATATTTGTGCAACTTTTGTATGTTATATTAAGTAACTTGTTATGCGCTTGTGCTTCTGTTCTCAAAGAGTTCAGGGGATTAATTTAGAAATAAATACATATATATTTTGAATATATAACCTGTGTGGTGTCTTTTCATTTGGTATTAAAGGGATTGCATATGGTAAAACAGTGGCTTCACATGCCCTCTTGAGTTTAGCCTAAGACTGCTTTTGTCCATGCTACCACTAGGATAGCTGGTCTATAAGGTTGACTTTACAACCATCACCATAAGGGTTGCTTGGACTGATGCAAGGTACTCACTAGAATAGTGAACATCATATACCAGGCCAACTTCTCACACACAGTTTATAGTAAATTGCAGGACTGCACAGTAAGAATATCAATAATGGGGTGGTAAATGTTTAATCAAATTTGCCACTACATCTTGGGAATTAACAAGTAGGGATAAGCATCATAAGATGCACGAGGAATAAAGTACTGTCATTTAGTTTGAGCATTCTAAATTCTATTTGTGGTTCTTTTTACCAAGTAGTAGTGGGTGTATAGTGCTCGGTTTATTTTGTCATAAGGAAAGCTCTTGTTCTATTTTCTTGACTAAAGTATGTATCTCGTTTAATAGCTGACGTAGAAGAAAAGTTTTCAAATTCCTGGTTGGAAAGCTGGGAAGCAAACTCCAGAATTTGAGCTTTCAACCATTCTGTACTATAGCTACAACCCATCTTCTGGTCATTTTCATAAGGAATCTAGGCGCGCTCATAAAAAGGGCGTCTGAAGACCACACTATGTCTATGGATACTGGGTGCAGCACTGCTAAGCCCTTTGTCAAAATTCTTCAGCACTTCACAATAATGATCTCTAAAGTCCCTAGTTAGGATGTCTGCAAATAGCCTGGTTGAGTTCCAGGGTATGATCGTGTCACAGAAGCGGTGCTGTAACTGGATTGCTGGAGTTTGTAGCCGCTAACTAGCATATCTTCTTATGCTGATAAATCACTGTTTGTCTGGACAGGAAATGAACGAATTTGAAATCTATGGCTTACAGAACAGACAATTAAGGAGACACGCAGTGAATTATCACTAAAAAATACGGGCCAAGGCATAGTATTTAAATTTTTGTCTTGACCCTACTTTGTTACTCTCGGGGAGGAAGAAACCCTCCATCGTTGGATCTAAGAAGCTGAAATAGAGGCCTTGCCACTGGGTTTCTCTGTAGGCTCAAAGGCTATTCGAATCTGGACCTGCAGAATACAAAAAAAAATCAGCTTCCTCACACCTCTATTTGTGGCACCATGAAAAGTAACTATACCATTCGATGAAGGCATTCTCAATAGGAAGGATTAAAGGAACGGAGAAAAGTACACTCCAGAGTCCAAGACAGTGCAGGTCAAATGTCTGTCAGTGGTGTACTGTGGCATCAACTTCAAACTGATCTTGAAGGTTGTTTGTGCTAATGAGGAGATCTGTCTATGGCACAACACTCCTTCAAAGACAGTTTTTTAAGGAACATGGGACCTCTTTCCGAGGTCCCTCCAGCAGCAAAAGAAGTGCTACTGGTTGCGGTAACAGATGGGTCAACACTACAGGGAATGGCCCGATCGTATAAAATACATACAGTAGGTCATAAAAGTGATTTTGAAACCAGATATCCTTAGGCATCAAGTGAAGCAAAACAGATCACCAGAAAAAGCTAATCCAACTAGAAGTGAAACTAAAAATAAAGCAAGTTCAGTTGTGTTCAAGGATCTTTGCTACATGAAGTGAAAAAAGAAAAAGAATGACTTAAGGAACATGGCTGTGAATTCTGTCCTTGTAAAACACCCGACTTACTCAATGAAGCAGTGTCAAAATTATTGTATAAATCGGGTGATGCCTATTGCACCATTCAACTCTTTCTTTTTGGGAGGAAAACTAACCTGGGCTTTTTCATTCAAATAGAATAAAAAGTTTAGTCTAATTAGGTCTATTAAATAACTGAAAATGTCAGGTTTTGTTTACAAGATGATTTTTTTAAAATAAGAATGTAATCTATTGAAATGTGTTCCAGGATATTGCACGTGGGGATTACATTTTCAAATATTTATAAATATCAATAAACAGATAATACAGAAATGAAAATCACTAATCAACCACAGACGACAATTCCGGCGAGTAATTCATTTTATCTGGAACTTTGGATTTCATTCACTTATTTTAGAGAAAAATTCAGCTAGTTGTTAATGTATGGCAGATACACAGTGCTCCAGAGAGATTTGTTTTCACATCTTTCCAGTTACATTAATTCAGTCTACAATGCATGAGTTCCGGAGTGCCTCTGATGCGAGTCTGCTGACAGTGTAGGTGGTAGTCTGGTGTGGAGCTTGAGTTGTATACAGCAAGGTTTTGAGTACCACCTCTCTGAACTGAAAGTGACCCTCAAGATCTATACTGCTCACGGCGCCGGTTTCATCCCTGCTTCAGGAACACTCAAGGTAGGGCCCCTGCATAATTTCTAATTGAAAGGGAGCACTGTAAAAAGGATAGATATTGAGTGGAGTGATCCAGCACAAAAGCATAGTTTTAGAATTGTTAATGAATTCAAACCCCATTTTTTTTAAAGAACAACGCTAACAGCTCTGTAGCTTGCAGCTCAGCGCCCAGATATAATTTTGGATTTTAGTGCTTTGACTTAACATATCCACAAAAGACAGGGTGGAACATGAGAGACAAGGAGCCAAACAAAAGTAACACTTCAGATCAACCAAACCATGAGATAAACTTAACATGCATCCTACCTCCTTGAGCCGCACGTTTTTCCCACCACCTGCTGCTTCCAAAAACAGTGCTCTTAAGCGTTTATCGTCCACCGACTTGGGAATGTTGTGCACACACAGCCTGGTTTTCGAGACAAAGATGCTCTGATCCTTCAGCTTTTGACGCTTCAGGTCTTCAAACTGATGGAGTACAAAGAAAAGTCTCTTGTGAAAAGGTCACAGAACACTTAGAAGAGCACAGAGACAAAAGGGCAAAAGTCCCACAAAATAAACTGTTCTTCCATGTTATATTCATTATGGTTACAGATTTGCAAGCATACTTCAGAGTAGTAGTATGGAGTGTTTCAAATGCTCTGCTATGTAGGCATGGTGCCGGGATTCCAGATCTAGGGAGGGAACATGGTGGTTGTATTTATCAGATGATGGGTAGATAAATCACAAGTAGAAAGCACCGGGAAGAGGTAGGTTTTCTTGAATAAAGGATTAGACGTCCTGGAGATTTTGTACAGTGTGCTCCCCAGAAAAGTGCTGTGGTGGTATAAATGTGCTATCCAGACATAAGATCTTTATAAAATTAAGTGGCAGAAAGGGGTCATGAGCAGAG
The DNA here is from genome assembly GCF_964261635.1 of Lissotriton helveticus. Lineage (NCBI taxonomy): Eukaryota > Metazoa > Chordata > Amphibia > Caudata > Salamandridae > Lissotriton > Lissotriton helveticus. The sequence goes on from NC_136057.1 coordinate 1,029,642,825, forward strand.
TTTGTGAGTGGGAAATTTGCTGAGATGTTTGTATAAATAATGGGAATTTGACATGTTGCAGACCTAATATACAGTTTTGAATTTCATCTGTCAACTGATAAAGCCAGGCATCTGTTTGGCACGGTTCCGCTCAGCGTGCCCAGACGACATCCTACAGTGGCACACTAGGACAAATTAATTTTATTTGTATTTAATTTTTAAGACTTACTCAGAAAAAAGTTCAGTTAAGTGCAGGCTCCAGACAAACCTCAGCAAAGTGAAGTTTTTATTTTCCAAGGAACAGGGTTTATAGATCAAATAAGTCATAAGGTGCCTAATGAAGATGATTACCAACATGCAATTTTGGCTGGTTCACAGGAGGAGTGGGCCATTAGTGAGGAGCTAAACAGAGAAACCTAATCACCTCTTCACACACTACCAATCAGGTGTCATGAATACAAGACACAGAGACTGCTACCTTGAAGGTGCTTGGTGATATTTATCACATAATAATCCAGAGTGATTCCTGCTGACTTATATTTATCGACCTTTCCATAACATTTGATGCGGTTGAGCAACACATGCTTAAAAAGTGTTCTAATGTAGAATGGGGTTCCACAACCAGGTTCCGAATTGGTTCTCTATGTATCTTTCCCACAGAAAGCAAATGGTTAAGATCAGGAACCAGTCCTTATCCATTGCACACAAAAAATGCAGTGCCATCTCAGAAATCCTAATTAGCACAAACTATAGGAAGCTGGCTCTTTGCACAGTACAACTCTTTTTGGTATACTATATAAAGAGTCCAGGTATTCCCTTATAAGTGGACAGGAGTTTTTTCTAGCCATTCCAAGGTGCTCTTCTAGGGGATAGCATGGTCGAACAGCCTTAGACTTATGAGAGGAGTGTTAGACATCTGCAAATACACACATTAGTCAATAAATGGTACACAAGACTCAACAAGATCCACACTAATTTATAAAAATAACACATATCTTTATATATATTTAGGTACCAGAATCAATACAATGAGGTAAGTACGTTTTACATGAGAAGGAATATGCTACTTACCAGTATGCATCTGTTCTTAGCATGTAGAGCTGCAGAGTTGTACACTTAGCAATAGATCACCACCTGGTGTTGGGCTCGGATGATTGCAGGTTGTTGTCTTGGAAGAAGTCTTTGTTGTCACGAGATAGGTGACTCCTCCCTTGGACAATAATGCGCATGGTCATCGACTCCATCCTCAGATTGTTTTTCGCCATGATGGGAAATGATGGAGTTAGTAGAAGTAGAGAGAAAGGATGTCCATGCGTGTGCATCTAAGTAAGATGAGTACTGGAACGGATACAAGTCCCGGGGAGGCGGGAGGGCGTGTACAACTCTGCAGCTCTACATGCAAAGAACAAATGCATACTGGTAAGTAGCATATTCCGTTCGAGGCATATGAGCTGCAGATTGTACACTTAGCAACGATTGTGCAGCAGTGTCTCCCCTAGCGGTGGTCGCTTGTATCCGTTGCAGCATACTGAAATAGTGTTTTAAGTACAGCTTGGCCTACTGCAGCTTGCTGCTTGGCTTGAACGTCAACACAATAGTGTTTAGTGAAGGTGTGTATGGTAGACCATGTTGCTGCCCTACATATGTCCTCTAGTGGTATGTTTCCTAAGAAAGCCATAGAAGCTCCTAGTTTGCGAGTGGAGTGCGCTCTAAGAGGAACTGTTAGTGTACGTTTAGCTTTTTGATAGCATATTTGAATACACTTTACAATCCATCTGGCAATTCCTCCTTTAGAGATGGGGTTGCCCTTGTGTGGGGAAGAGAAAGATACAAATAGTTGTTTTGTCTTTCTGAAGGATTTAGTCCTGTCTGTGTAGTATAAAAGAGCTCTTCTAACATCTATAGTGCGTAAAGCCCTTTCCGCAACAGAGTCTGGTTTTTGAAAAAACACTGGTAACTCTACTGATTGGTTAAGGTGAAAAGGAGTAATTACTTTTGGCAGGAATTTTGGATTGGGTCTAAGAACCACTTTGTTAGGGTGTATGTGAAAAAATGGTTCTTCTATTGTGAATGCTTGTATTTCACCAACTCTGAGAGAGGTGATGGCAACAAGGAAGGCAGTCTTCCATGTTAGGAATTGCAGTTCACACTTGTGTAAAGACTCAAAAGGGGGACCCATAAGTCCTGTAAGGACCACGTTTAGGTTCCATACTGGTGCAGGTGGTAACCTAGGTGGGATTATTAGTTTTAATCCTTCCATAAATGCTTTTATCGCAGGTACTCTAAAGAGAGATAGATGCTGTCTATTTTGTAAATAGGCTGCAATTGCTGCTAGGTGCAGTCGTATGGAAGAATAAGCCAAGTTGGACCTTTGTAGGTGTAGAAGGTAGCAAATAATATTTTGGATGGAAACATCCAATGGATCAATGTGATTGTTGTTACAGTATATTGCAAATCTTTTCCACTTAGCAGCATAACATGCTCTAGTGGTGGGTCTTCTAGCTTCTTTAATTATATTCATACAGTCTGGTGGTAAGTTTAAGTAGCCAAACTCTAAGACCTCAGGAGCCAGATCACCAAATTCAGTTGGCTTGGTTCTGGGTGCCTTATTTCTCCATGGTTCTGTGTTAACAGGGATGGCGTGAGCCGTAATTTCTGATGTGGAACCAGTGAGAGATCTAGTAGCGTGGTGAACCACGGCTGACGTGCCCATGTAGGGGCCACTAGTATTAGTTTGAGAGACTGTTGTCTGAGCTTGCGTACTACTAGTGGAATGAGTGGGAGAGGCGGAAAAGCGTACGCAAATCTGCCTGACCAGTTCATCCATATTGCATTCCCCTCCGACGGTGGGTGTGGAAACCTGGCGGCGAAGGTTGGGCATTTTGAGTTTTCGTGGGTGGCAAACAGATCTATTTGTGGCTGCCCCCACCTTTGGAAAAATGGTTGAGAACCTGTGGGTGCAAATCCCATTCGTGAATCTGTTGTGACTGACGACTCAACAGATCTGCTATCGGATTGTGTATTCCTGGAAGGTGTTCTACAGTTAGGTGTACGTTTTGAGGGATGGCCCATCTCCAAATATTCTGTGCAAGCTGGGACAGTTGCAGAGAGTGTGTCCCCCCCTGTTTTTGTATATAATACATAGCTGTCATATTGTCCGTCCGGATTAGAACAGCTTTGTTTTGTACTTGTACTTGAAAAGTCTTGAGTGCTAGGAAAATCGCTAGCAACTCTAAATGATTGATGTGGAACAGTTTTTGTTGGCTGTTCCATTGGCCTTGAGTGGTATAGTGCAGGAGATGGGCTCCCCATCCTGTGAGGGATGCATCTGTTGTGAGCACTATTTGTGGAACAGGGTCTAGGAACGGCCGTCCCTTTGTCAAGTTTTTGGTGTTCCACTATTGCAGAGAGCGATATGTACAGCTGTCCACCAACACCAGGTCTGTGAGCTGACCTTGAGCCTGATTCCACTGTTGTGCTAGACATTCTTGTAGTGGCCGCATTTGCAGTCTTGAGTGTGGAACTATGAAGATGCAAGATGCCATCATGCCTATTAGTTTCATGAACACTCTGGCTTGAAGAGAGTGCTGGCATTGAGAAAGGGAGACTAAGCTCTGAATGCTTTAAATCCTGGCTTGACTGGGATACGCTAGAGCTGCCGATGCGTCTATGGTAGCTCCTAGATATTGGTGAACGTGCGAAGTCTCTAGGTGCGACTTGGTGTAGTTTATTGTAAACCCTAAGTCGTGTAATGTTTGTATTGTTTGTTTTGTGCGTTGTACACACTGGTTGAACGATTTTGCTTTTATGAGCCAGTCGTCGAGGTAAGGGAAGACATGTATTTGTTGTCTTCTGAGATGTGCTGCTACTACTGCTAAGCACTTTGTAAACACTTGTGGTGCTGTTGTGACCCCGAATGGAAGGACTTTGAACTGATAGTGTTGTCCTTGTATGACAAATCGTAGATACTTCCTGTGCGCAGGATGTATAGGAACATGAAAATAGGCGTCCTTTAGGTCTAGTGTTGTAAGAAAGTCTCCTTGTTCTAGTAATGGGAGTACCTGTTGTAAAGTGATCATGTGAAAATGATCCGATTGTATGTAGTGATTTAGGGGCTGAGGTCGAGAATCGGTCTTAATGTCCCGTCCTTTTTGGGTATTAGGAAATACAGGGAGTAGACTCGTGTTCCTTGTTCCTGTAAGGGGACCACTTGAATAGCATCTTTTTGTAGAAGTGCTAGAACTTCCTGTTGAAGCAGGGTTATGTGTTCTGTGGACATTGGACGTTGCCTGGGCGGTATGTTTGGGGGGGTTGCTGTGAGTTCTAGGCAGGAACCATGTTGGATAATTTGTCTGTTGTGATGGAATTCCAGACAGGTAGGAACTGTGATAGTCTGCCCCCCACAGGAGTGGAATGCTGTAGGGGAGGCAGAGGGAAGTCACTGTTTGGGAGTGGAAGAGGAGCGGTTGTTATTACCTCTACCTCTTCCCTTATTGTTGTTGCCTCTGTACCCTCCTCTAAAGTAGCCTTTATTAGAGGGGGTTTGTGTATGTGTTTTAAAAGATGATGCGTTATCTGCGCCGGTCTGCTTGGAGCCGCCTCTATAAGAGGAGCGGCGAAAAGAACTTCTAGTCTGGGTGGATTGTAATGCACCCATAGACTTAGCAGTGTCTGTGTCCTTCTTCATCTTCTCTAGTGTGTTATCTACTTCTGGCCCGAACAACTGGTTCCGATTGAAGGGCTGGTTCAGGATGGGAGTTTGTACTTCTGGTTTGAAACCTGAAATGCGTAACCATGCATGACGTCTGAGGATAACACTAGTGTTAACTGCTCTGGATGCTGTGTCAGCTACATCTAGTGCACATTTAATTGAGGCATTAGATATTAGTTTGCCTTCTTGTAAAAACTCTGCTGCCTGATCTTTGTATTGATCTGGTAGGTGTTCCATTAATTTTTCTAGTTGGTCGTAGTGAGCCCTGTTGTAGCGTGAGAGTAAGGCTTGTGTGTTTGCTATGCGCCATATGTTTGTTGCTTGCGCAGCAATCCGTTTCCTTGACGCATCAATAATCTTTGATTCTTTGTCAGGCGGGGGTGTCTCACCAGAAGTCTGGGAATTGGCTCTTTTACGTGCATTTGACACTACCAAAGAGTCTAATGGCAGATGTCCCTTAATGTAGACTGGATCAGCTGGTGCTGGTCTATACTTTTTTTCTATTTTGGGATTTAGTACCCTACACCTTACTGGATCTTTAAAAATCTCTGGAGCATGTTTAATGACCCCTTTGATCATAGGTAGTATTTGAGAAGACCTTTGTGACTGCTCAAAAGTGTCTAATAAGAAATCCTCTTCAATGGCATCAGAGTGCATTGGAACCCCGTGGTAAAGTGCAGCTCTGTTTAATAGATGATTGAACCCAATACTATCCTCTGGAGGGGAAGGCTTTGTTGGGTAGTACTGAGGATCAGGGATGTCTGGTGCATTATTTGGTGGGAAATTATATGCATCATCCTCTTTGGGATATTCTGGGTTGACATCTTCATCCTCATATAAAGGGTATGTATGTGGCTCTTGTACATCATGCCCCCCACCCAAGTCATACTCTTCGTCAGTGTGGTGTGATGATGCAGGAGATTGAGCAGGAGAAGTTATAGGCCCAATATAGGGAGTGTTAGGAGAGGAAGAAGGTGAAGGAGAGGAAGGGTGCATTAGAGAAGTTGCACAATCCTTTTTGGCAGGAACCACAGTTGGAAGTGACGTGTCTGCTGGTCTTTTCTTATGAGAAATTGCTTCCACATGTCCAGTCTTTGGATTAATATAGACTTTTTTCTGTTTAGGATCTGGTCTAAACAGATCTTCCTCTTCTATAATCTTCCTCGGCGTCGATTTCTTCGGTGCCGATAGTGGTTGTTTAGTGTCTTTTGCCTTAGGAGGAGTGATTGAGTCCTGTGGCAATTTCTTCGGAGCCGAAGGTGTTTTAGGCTTGTCTGTATCAGGCCTTGGAGTCTTTGGTACCGCTATCGAAGATTTTGGCGTGGAGACAGGTTTTGTTGGGCCTCCAGCGCCGGAATCTAGCTTCCCTTCTTTATTTTTGGAACCGGATGAGACTAAGCTTTCGGGTCCGTTAAGGTTTTCGGGTTCGGCACCGATGCCTGTTTAGGTTTGGGTGCCGAAGAGTCTTTGGGCGCCGAAGGGCGTGTTAGCTTCGGTGCCGAAGAGTCCTTCGGTGTCGAAGGATGTTTCGGTGCCAACGGAGGAGGTGGAATTGGCACATGTGGTTTTTTCGGTGCCGAGCACCAGAAGGCATAGTCTTTTTCCTCGGAGCCGAGCCCGAAGGCGGGGCGTCGGAGGGTAAATTTCGGTCTCGACTGGGCCCAATGGGCGAGTGCTGACCGTTGCCTTTGGTTTGGGCAGTGTCTGTTGTGCAGGGGCAGAGGTACTCACAGGTTGTCGAGATGGAATCGAATCGTCCGAGTCCTCTGCTCCCGATATGATCTGGAGATCAGGCGAGTCTTCCTCGGCAACGAGTGGAGCCTCCCTCCTCGGAGATATCTTCGAGTGGGTTCTCGTCCTCGGAGACGTCTTCTTCGACGATCTCCTCCTCAAAGATGGCCTCCGGTGCTGGTGCTGATCTCCTCATCTCGTGTCGACGGGCCCTCGATCCCGAATTGTCTTCTTCGATCGGAAGGAGGCACAGGCTGTGCAGGTTGACTCATCGTGTTCCGGCTATAGACAGAGGTTGCAAACCTCGTGATGGTCGCTATGAGGGAATTTTGCTCGACATACCGGGCATCTCTTGAATGGAGTTCTGTCCATGAGGCATAGGCCGTACGGCGCCGATAGGCCCAACGGCCCGCGTCGACGCACCGGGATGTAGCTGGTGATGTCGAAAAGTTTATTCCATGTCGAAAGTTGTTTGTCTAAAGTTTCATGCTTCGAAAATGCCGAAAAGAGTCTTTTCTAGCCGGAGCGGAAAACTTTCATCCGAACCCAGTGGCGGAAAAAAACAATCTGAGGATGGAGTCGATGACCATGCGCAGTATTGCAGTCAAAAGAAATTAATGGGAGGGTCCAAGGGTAAGTTTAACGACCCATGCTAGATACAAACCCCAATCTACAATTCTCATACAAACAGTATCTAGGAGTCAAAAGACCATGTAACTCAACTCTGGACACGGACACTAACACAACACAAACAGAATGGTGGAAACCCAAAAGTGCAATATATGTGACATGTGATTACCATGTGGCAACTCAAATCAATGGGCAAATATTCCCATCAGTAACCGTCCTGTACCGCCCTTTTTAACATCATTTGGGTTTCTCCTTGCCCAGGAGACAGAACACCACCACACAGTCTAATGATAGTATCGGGACTTTGTGTGGTGATTATGATGAGGTGTAAACATTAAGGGTGGTATGATTTGAAAGTCTATGTGAGGTTACTGAATAAGCAGTGTGTATATTAGTGAAAAGTGTGAATTCACACTTTTCACTAATATACACACTGCTTATTCAGTAACCTCACATAGACTTTCAAATCATACCACCCTTATTGTTTACACCTCATCATATTCACCACACAAAGTCCCGATACTATCATTAGACTGTGTGGTGGTGTTCTGTCTCCTGGGCAAGGAGAAACCCAAATGATGTTAAAAAGGGTGGTACAGGACGGTTACTGATGGGAATATTTGCCCATTGATTTGAGTTGCCACATGGTAATCACATGTCACATATATTGCACTTTTGGGTTTCCACCTTTCTGTTTGTGTTGTGTTCGTGTCCGTGTCCAGAGTTGAGTTACATGGTCTTTTGACTCCTAGATACTGTTTGCATGCGCAGTATTGTCCAAGGGAGGAGTCACCTATCTCGTGACTACAAAGACTTCTTCCAAGAAGACAACAACCTGCAATCATCCGAGCCCAACACCAGGTGGCGATCTATTGCTAAGTGTACAATCTGCAGCTCATATGCCTCGAACATACTTTTAGGCTTTAAAAGTCTACTGCTATTTTCATAGGCAGCAATGTTCTCCTATGGAGGAAAAACAAGTACTGCATACAAGTTCTTTACAGCCAATTAGAAGACCAATCCTCAGGACTTAGGGTGAGTACAGGGCAAGGTCAAAGGCAGCACTAGTAAGTCACCTCCAGCTGTAAGAGGGTGGCCGGGTGCAGTGGGGCAAATCAGCATTGGGTGCCCAATGTTAGTCTATGGGGATCAGTCTAGTCCAAAAGAGGCTGCAGGCTTGGACTGGGAGACCAGTCGGGCTGAATAAGTAGGTGGGCTCAGGCCTTATGAAGCTCTGGGACGTAGGAACACATTTGGTCCCATTTCCAGGGGCCAGGAGCGACGGGGGAAGAGGTACCTTGAGGCATTGGGTTTTCAGCATCGGAGACACTTGCGGTAAGGCAGGCCAGCACACAGAGGCTGCAGGCAGCGTAGAGAAGTCCACAGCTGGGCAATCCAAGGTAGACCTAGTCTCTGGAGGGCTGGGGGACCAAGCTGTCCATGTCAACCCACTTCAACTCTGACTTGGAGCAACGGGTGCAATGGTGCATGCCAGTGTCGGGTTTTTCCTCACAGTTCTCTCTTGGGTGCCTGCAGGGGAACAGCTCTGCTGTTCCACAAGAGTTCCCGAGTCTTTGGAGAAGTACTGGCAGTCCTCCCAGGCTTTCGAGGCACAACACCTGGCAGAGCGAGACTCTGGTGCAATTGGCAGGAATAGGCAAACAGGCCGGCAGGGTTGCCGCCAAGTCAGTTGCCTCTTCCTCAGTTCTTGCTCTTCGGTCCTCCTCCTTTTGGTCGTCAGGATCGCATTACCTGGTGGTAGGGGCTACCATAATTACTAGATTTAAGGACGTTAGGGGAGTGTAGGGTAGTAGCCAATGGACTACTTACCCCTAGGGTCACTGCATCCCCTAGAAGACCACTTCCTGTGGCATAACCCTGTCCCAGAAATCCTACATTTGCCATCACAAATATAGCAGACCTCTGATTTTCGTATTCACTTCAGTTAGCCCACCTTAGGGGTGGAACTAGCCTGAACGTGAACACGCCTCTCGGACTACACATTTTCCACCCTGTCCAGGCTCCAACTAAATGGGGCTTGGATTGGGGGAGCGGGTAGAGGGGGCAGGGTTGGTTGGCGGAGTCAACATTTTCTCAAGTGAGGGAAGTCAGATTTGCATACCACCAAAGTAGGTGGGCACTTTGAAGCTTCCACCCTGGCATGCTAATTTGCAGATTTTCTTGAGGGAGGCTTTGGAAACGCCCTCTGCCCAGGCAGGCTTAGTTCCGGACCTCCTGAGTGCAAAGGCGCCACCCCTGGGGGTCAGAAACTAGTCTGTGGTGGTAGGCTGGTTAGGACCAGTCAGTCAACACACTAGTAGTTGGTAGGTTTTTCAGGAAGTCTAACGTTCCCTCTAGGTGCATGTATTAATTAATCCATCACTGGATTGCATGTGGGCTTATTAATACAAGATATTAGATATCAAACATCTCTAGTTTCAGTGAAGCTATCATATAGCTGGGGAACTAGTTTTTGTCCAGTGTACAGCACATTACTGAAAATGGCTTCACTTGTATTGGCAGTAATTAACTGGCCAGCACAGGGGTATGTCTGCTCATACAGATATGTCCTCATGTAATATAATGCACCCTGCATTAGGGCTGTAAAGCCTGCTGTAGGGGTGACTTACAACATTAGGAGACATGGCACACAGGTGTGTGATATGTTACACTAACTTTTTAGAGCACCTTGACACACAGCCTGCAGTAGCAGTCTGTATGAGTTTGGTGCTGGATCCCTTAGAGTGGCACAAGATATGCTGTAGCTCTTCAGGACCCTCTTTTGTACCCATGCCCTAGGTACCAGAGGTACCACTTACTAGGTACTTACAGAGGTGCCAAAGGCCTGGTCACTTGGGGATCAAATGACCAGTGGTCTTATTTTGGGTAAAGAACACTGGCACTGGTGCCTGTTTAGCAGGAGCCGAGTGCACTTCAGTCAAAGTTGCATCAAATGCCAGGAAAATGTGGGAGGACTACTGCAACAAAAACCCAGTTTCCTACACCAAAAACATTCAATCTCTCTCTCAAACTTTTATACAGTGAGCGGTTTTGGTGTCACAATACATCAATATGTTGATAATTCACAGTTGCATTTCAAGACCTTACACATGCTATCTTCACCCTCAAATGCTGGTTAAAGAAATGGAGCAGTGGCTGTCATACAATACCTGATCCAAAAAAATTATAATCGTATTCTTCTCAAGCCAAAACTTGACACTAATCTTCTTAATAAACTCAAATATTATTACCACACATCTCTCTACTAATCTATGAAATCCTTCAGTGTCACCACTGTTTACACTTTAATGCCATCCAAAAATCATGCACATTATCCAATCCGTAAACTTTCCTCTACTCACTTAAATAAAAAATAAACACCTTTTAAACACCCAATCAGTTGAAAATGGCAGCTCATGCACTTATTTCTTAATTGACCTTGGCCTGTGTCATCACAATTCTAGCCAGTGTGCCCTAGACACAGTTCACCCCGCATAATGCAGTCTTTCTCATCACACCCTACGAATAGCTACAAAAGAAACAATTCAATCACCTTTCTTCAGTGTTAAAGAAAATTGGCCTTCAATCATGACTAGAATAAAGTTTAAACTCTGTTGACTAACTTACAAGGTCTGTACGTCTGCACCAATCTTAACTGGCATCAGTACTCATTATTTAAGAAGGGCAGAGGAGAGTTGAAGAAAAGACACTTCAACTGGAAGCCCCAAATCAGATGAGATCTCTAGATCAATAAAAACAATACTTCACTGGCACCACAACTAGCACGATCTTGGTTCTGCTCAGCTCACAGATAGAAAATCTTGCCTTCCGTAAGTGCACCTACTCTGACTTCTTAGCTAACCTTGTAAGTATGCCACTGAATTTGTTTTGTTCATTCCCACAACCCGTTAGTAGAATCTGGTATTGTAATCCTCTCAATCCCAGCAACCCAGTACCACTCTTGTAAGCTTCTATTGGTACTTGTAAAGTGCACTAATGCATTTTAAGCATAATACTGCTACAGAAAATGTAGAAAAAAACATTACAAACTGTGTTCTTCAACCTCATCTCACTGACCCATTCCTAAACCAAATGCCTGGTCTCTAGATCTTCAGTACTGAATATATTCCAACACTGTGAAATGGCTCCTGTGGCACAATGAGCAGAGTGGTGTGAGCTCTGCACTTACTCGTGCTCTTTTGTCAAGGTCAGCAGCACTCAGTCCTTCTGCAGCTTTTGTCCCAGCACGAATCACTGCAGGTACGAAACAAAAAAAGGCGAAGAAGGTTAAAAGAATAACATTCAACACTAGGTTTATGAATTCAAAGGCTTCCGAAATGGGTCTTATGAACACAATGGAAAGAGAAGAATCCAACTGCTCGTCCAAATTGAGTACAAAACATTCTTTGAAACACCAACACATCTGTTCACTGTTATTCTTACATTTCTTCATCAAACACACATTGGTCTTCACCATACGCATGAAAGCGAGCAGCAAAATAGTACGTAGCAAAAGAAGTTTAAAAGGCAGATCTAACCAAACTTTAATTTAATTAAGACTTTCAGGCCAGACAGTGATTTGAAAGCGAATGTGTGAGATTCAGGTCAAATAAAATGAACAAGGCTAGGACTGTCTGACAACACCACAATCTACAGCCTTCCTCTATTTGATCCCTGCTCATATTGTAGAAAATGCTGTTTGTTTTTACTGGTTTAATTTAATCAAACTCATCAACGTATTGAAAGTCTACTATTTCATAAATTAAATATGAAAAAAATAAAGGCTAAAGGGACTGAATGGAGAACAAGTAAATTAAGCTGCAATAGCAGACACGGGGACAAGTAGTCATCAAAATACTTCAAAGTGAAAGTTGATCCCAGAGTAGGGCTGGGGACATTGGATGACTTTTGGGGGGCAAATGGACAGTCTGTGGTATAAGCCCTGTACCAGAATTTTTTTTATGATAAATGGGGATTAGGGAGGAAATGTAGCACTGCTGTAAGAGGCAATTTGTCCCTTACAGCATTGTTGTCAGTGGCAAAAGGTTGTAAGCAGGGCATTTTTTTTTTATTTTTTTATTTTTTTTTAATCGGGTCATTTTATGATAAAGATGCAATGTGTGGAAAGAACAACCAGTGTGAAATTTTACAGTGTTCACTAAGTTCTCAGACACAATGCGTGGGAAGTTGGCTCTTTATGTGATATATCAAGAATCTGACATACAATGTAAACAGTACAGGGGTTCCCTTATGAGTGGACCGGGGCTTGCTATGCAATGCCAGAGTGCTATATTAGGTGGTAATATTGTCGAGCAGCCTTAAGCTTAACACAGAGGAGTGCAAGACATTTGCAAACACACACAATGATCAATAAAGGACCCACACGACTCAAGAAGGAAATCCACAACAATTTATAACAAGCATTTGCAATGCAATAGGTCTCGCAGTTGGCCAAGTTTAAGCTAATGGCATTGTAAATGACAATGCCTTTTATTTATGTTTTTTAAACGAAAACAAAAATAAAAGGCATTCTTAGTTGCAATGTTAATAGCTCAACTCACAAAAATGCGAGACCTATTGCATCGCAAATGCTTGTTCATATGTTATATTGGCAGTGCCTGGTCACCAAAGGGCTGGAAGGAGCTTGTGCGAGCACGACTCTGATGACTGTTTGACGCGGCTCATACACGGGCAGTGGTTGGCATTGGTACTAAAAGTTTTTCGGAAAAAAACTTGAACTCAATTACTAGCTCATTCATCTCTGACTGCAGCCTCTTGATATTTGTAAAATAAAGTTCTGTTTATTGAACGCCTATTTTGCTTTTTTTTAAACATTGATTGCAACTTGTATCAGTTCTACATTTGTAAATAAAGCACAATTCATTACAACAGGCTTCGCATATGAAGTTAGCCAGTGATGTTCTGAGACGTTGGAGTGGCTAAGCACACTCTTCCACACAAAAAGCATTCCTGTGCAACCACACTGTTGCCACTCCGGCCAAGTTCAGTGCAACGTGACGAGAGCACACTTGTGTACCTCAAACACAGCGTCAAACGTATAGGACACAATGGACACGTGGGCCTTCCAAGCTCACACCACCTCCGCCTTGCAGACCCTACAGGTCAGATTCTGCATTCAAGTCAATGAATTCAAAGAAAAGAAAAAACGGCCTGGAGCAGCACATCAGGCATGGACCTGGGAAACTTGGCAGCTACTACAAGGGCGCAATGCACAAGTGACACACGTCCGCTACACAACTAACAATTACAACGTCAAGGCCTCCATTTCTTTTCCTCAAGATTAACTACATTAATTGACCATAAAACAATGGCAGGAAGAATGTATACATATTGGCGACCTGCTCATACCGTATAATTTTATGTTGTCTTTGACTTGCAATGCAAATAATGCCAGTTACCCTGTCTGAGCTGCATCTGTTTAACCCCTACCGCGTTTTCCCGCTGTGCGCTAAAATTTTAAAAATGGCTTGTTTATGACAAAGCCAGCTCGTCATCCGCGCAGCACAGGTAACGTTGATGACGAGCTGGCTTTGTCATCAGCGCCGAAGGGGTTAAATGCCAATGTTATTAAAAACGGTAGTGCAGCTTTAAAGGCCTGTCTGTAAGACACTTGGCACACAGAGGTATTTCCTGCCCATAAGAGGAGGCAGGCTTTCTCCTTATGGATGCTTCAGATCCATGCTTGCAGTTCCAGCCTCCACTCGAAGTTTAAATTCACATTCTCCAAACCCACTGGGAAGTGGGGGTCAATACATTCCACTGTAGGTGCTAATTAAACTACAGTTTTACCGCAATTCAACAGGGAAAGGGAGGGCGATTTTTTTTTGTACCTCCCATCTAATCAAGTCTGACACACCTTTGCTTCATTCCCTCAGGCCCGTTTCTACTCCAAAATGTCCCCCTTTATCTGCCAAATGTGAAGCAGCGTTTACGTGGTGGCAGAGAAAGGCCCTGTGCAGGGATGTAGGTGGCTACAAGTCAATATTAATTAAAAACGACAGCTTTGTTCCACTAGTTTCACAGAGAAAAATGCTAAGTGTCCACTAAATCAGGAGATGTGGTGAGGTAGAAAAAGCGTGCATAGTGCAAGGCAATAGATCACAAAACAGCTACCCGCTTAGAACACCGTGGTAGGCCTACCTGCTTCCCACCCATAGCGGTCACTATGTGAAGTAGCGCTCGGTCTCTCTGTGACGGGACTTGCTGTACTGGATCTATGTGGGCTACTGTATCACTGCTCCAGATCTCAGACTTCTCTCCAAGCACTCGCCAGAAGCAAGCTGAACGAGACGCCGTGGGCGTGCATATAGGATGTCCGGGCACAAGCTGAAAGAGACGCTGTGAGCGTGCACATCGGCTGTCCGGGCAAGTGCACATCTCCTGTCCCTCTTCGGAAGCAAAACTCAAAACAATAGATCTCGCCGAGGTGAGTAATGCATGCACTGCATCGCTAGGCGAGACCTAAAAAAAAAATTGCAAGTACCTTTATGTATGTTACGGCACCGGAGAAAAATCGTTCAGGTAAGTACGTTTTGAAATATAAATTCTTTTCACATTATTCACATTAAAAACGGTCACTGCAATTTCGAAGTTCTGCAATGTTATCCTATTGAAGAAAGAACAACTTCTGCAAACAGGTACAGTACATCGACTTACAGGACCAATCTCCAGGAGTTTAGGTGATGGGGGGCAAGGTCCAAGGCAGCACCAGCAGTACACAATCAGCGGCACGAGGGCGGCTGGGTGTAGGTAGAAAAACTGCATCAGGAGCCTAATACGTTTCAATAGGGGTTGGTCACTGTAATAAGAGGTGGCATGCAAGCTCTGGTTAAGAAGCCAGTCGGGCTGAACCAACAAGTGGGCTCAAGCCCTGCGATGCTTGGGGAGGGGGCGGGGAGGAAACCATTGGTCCTCTTCTACAAGGCCCAGGGGCGACGGGCGTAGAGGTGTCCTTAGGTGTCAGGTTTTAACTTACTGGAGCAGTCGAGGGGGTCAGCGTGCAGGCGACATTGGGGAGTTCAGGAGGAGTGAAACACCGATGGACTCAAGCTCTGGAGGGCTGGAGAAACTTGTTGGCACCGTTGGCCCACTTCAACTCTGGCTGGAGGTACAGGTACAGTGGTGGCTTCGGGTGATGGTTTTTGGTGGTTCCAGAGACCTCCGAGTCTTCTCTTGTGGAGGTTCTTTAGAACAGGTCTGCTGTTCACAGGAGGTCTCGAGTCTTTTTCAAAAGCAGGCAGTCCTCCCAAGTTCCTGAAGTGAACAGCTGCAGGACAAGTCGACTTTGGCGCAATTTTCGACAAGGGGCGCAGACAGGCAGACAGGGTTGGTACCAGGTCAGCTGCTTCTCTTCTCTCTGCTTTTGCTGCTCTTCAGTATCCTCTAGCTTCTTAGGTCGTCTGTGGGAAACGGGTATAACCCTGCCCTAGAATTCTTAAGTATGCCATCACAAAGATGGTTACTTCTGAAAAGTATTAGCCTGGAGGTGGTAAACCTACCTGACCAGCTAATTTTCCTGCCTGTCCAGGTGCCAAGAGGGCTTCCTCTCCAGTTTCTTTGAAGCTTTCCAGCCCAAGGAGGCTAATCAGCAGGTCATCCTGTGAGACGGGGTGTTGCACCTTCTTCCTGGCCAGGCTTTTGTTCTGGGCTTCCGGGATTCAGTCTGTCTGCATCCCTCATCAAAAAAGGTGCCAAAGTCGACTCGTCCTGCAGCAGTGACTCCAGAAATCTGGGAGGACTGCCTGCCTTCAAAAAAGACTCAAGACATTCAGTGAACAGCGGACCTGTTCCAAGGACTCTGAGCCCTCCAGTACCGCCAAAATCCAACACCTGAAGCCACCATTGCACCCTTTGCCTCCGGCCCGAGTTGAAGTGGGGCAATGGTGGCAACAATGTTCCCCAGCTCTCCAGAGTTCAAGTTAATTGTGGTTTCACCCCTCCTGGACTCCCTGGCGTCGCCTGCAGCCTCTGCACACAGGACGCCTCAACCGCGACTGCTCTGGTAAGGAAAAACCAGACACCAAAAGATACTCCTGCACCAGTCGCCCCTGGGCCTTGGAGAAGGTGTCCCCAAGCATTGCAAGGCGTGAGACAACTTGCTGGTTCCACCAAACTGGCTTTCGAGTCAGAGCCTGCAGCCTCTTCTTACAGTGACCGATCCCCATTGAAACCCACTGGGATCCAGACGCTGATTTGCACCCTGCACACGGCCACCCTCATGCCGCTGGTTGTACATTTGGTGCTGCCTTGGACCTTGCCCACCACTCACCTTAACTCCTGGAGATTGGTCCTGTAAGTCGATGTGCTGTACACATTTGCAGAACTTGCTCCTTCTTCCATAGGATAACATTGCAGAACCCAGAAATTGTGTGGTAAATAAATAAATAATACCTCTCTTTTTGACTAGACGTATATCATAACAGATAGCTCAATAAAATAAGAGTCAAGATTCGAGGTAGTAGGAGTTCTGCAAGTTTATTACAGCATAAGGACAGGAACAGGTCAACCTGCATAGGAATAGGATGACAGGGCCCAGCAGCTGCTGGGGCTGGATCTGGGATGAGCGCGCTGACTTTTAATAACAATACATGAGCATATATACATAACGCAAACACATAGCATTACATTGCAGTAGGCGTAGCAGTGGGTGGAGCAGAAGGCGTGACGCGTAGCAGTCGCGAAAGATAAGGGCGAAAGTAGGTGTAACTGGGCGTATACATAGACATGTGATGCAAACGTAACAGGATATGTCATGAATGGGGCGGAAACCATGGAGGGGGCTACCTGGGGAGCCGGGACCTCTAACCTGATGGTGCGCGCAAACTGGCAATGACGTATCACTAGGAGAAGCTGGGGGCTATGAACTCTGTGCTAGGAGCAGAGACTGAAGTCTGGAGAGTCAGGGCGACATGTACCTAAACAGTATCTAGTATCTGATGTTTAGAGAACATGTTGATATAAACTATAAGTCAGGAGAGGAAAGGCTAACTTGATTCTAAGACTGGACCATGTATTATTCTACATGTAGTGCGTGATGAAGAATATGAAGAATATGAAATGACCATTAAATGCAGTATTTCTCTAACGTGGAGACGTGAAGGCTAGACAATGACGGAAACTATTGATACAGTTCAGTAGCTTAGGAATGCAGAGAAGGAGGACTGAACTGATAACTGGAACTATAACATATTCTTGGCAGACTCAGAGACTGAGCCAGGCTGGATCGGGCACTGCGAAGCAGGAAGTAAGTGAAGGGTCGAGGATACAGGTGGGGGCTGTATCCCTCCTCAGCGAGGCTTCAGGAGACAGGAGCTGAATCTGGTGTCCAGGCCCTTTTGAGGCCTAGAAACGGGGACTTTATAATAGAATAACGTGCACACTGAGAAACGTGGCAACGTAGCTTTACATAGGCCTGATATTCGTAGTATTCACGAGGACTGGAAACTGGCATACTAGAGGTGGACAGAACTGTAATTGCGTCATTAATCGGACATGGGGAGTACATATGCATATTTAATCATGCACACATAACATATGATGGATGACACGTAGGGACACAGAACATAGCAAAATTTACTTTTCCACATTCCCTCCTTGTCACTACGTTTCCATCAGGAAACATCAATATTCATGATACCATCTATCATTTCATACAGTATCATTTGCTCGTCTCGAATTATCCTGGAACGGGATTTAGAACGGGACTTGGGACTAGGAGTTAAACTAGGAATACAGGATGTAGCACACATGCCGCAAATCGCAGGGCCACATTGTATACAGAGGCAGCAGCTGAATATGATCGCTACTGCAATACCTAGAAAGGACAATATTTTCCATCCCCATGCGGAAATTATATTCCAGAACCAACCGGACCATGTCCAGGTGCCTGGATCTTGGTGTATCAGATGGGCAATTTTATGGAGTCTGGTTATAGCTGAATAAACAGACGGCGCGTTATTTGGAATGAAAATGCAGCAACTAGATCCGATGACTCTACAGGCCCCGCCCCTATCGGCCAGTATGACGTCAAGGACGAGACGATTCTGTAAAACGACAAATCTCATAGCAGATTGCTCTTCAGTTAAGTTACCTAGAGCAGAGGCAGTCTCATTTATTACAGCTTCAAGGGTTCTGGTTAACCTACGGATTAGTTTACTATTCTGGATAGGTCCTATAAAGAAAAAGAAACCTCTATTGAAATCTGTATACTGTTCTAGAGCAGTTTCAGTATAATCGACAATTGGGGACTCCCTTCTATGTCTAATGTGTACTAGATGTGTATTTCTATGATAATCAGGTGGGGCTAGGAAAACGGGTGGCAGTAGGAAGGCAATGTAACAGGTTCCCTCCCAATCGAGGGGCAGACGAACATATGCGGTTTGACCACAAATAAAATATGAATGACGTGAAGCTTTGAAAATAGATTTCCCACTGTCACTATACTTGACAACAGTAGTACAATCACTATGTCCTACATGTACGGAACCATTATTTCGGACACATAATTCGCCTTTGACTGGTAGTACTGAAATAGCAGGTAAGTCTGGAGTAGTATCAGACTGAACATTCAGGACCATAAAATTCGACGAATAATTACCTAAATTATACACTTCATTTTCTAGATCTAAACCTATTCGGTGAGGGAGACCTTGCTTGTCTGGGAAACATGTACTGTTAAGAAAAGACATATCTGTTGAGGATGACGTTAACGTGGACCATGCTCCACACGAACCATTATGTGAAAAGGGATAAGGAAAAAGTGGCAGAACTCCCTTCGGTATCTGGAAAGGGGGGAGTCGACCACATACCCAACAATTAGTGGCATTGCTGGACTGATGTGAGTAATGTAACATGCGGATAAATGAGTTATTACGCATAGCGAGGCGGTAGGACAGTTCATGAGGGGGCAGATCACTAAACGTGTGCTCTACTGTAGCATTAGCAGACTTATTTACATGTGAAACTGGGAAACATAGGTAAAATGCATAACTGGTGCAGGAAATCATAAGGCTGGAAAACAATATGAAACATAGAAAAACGATACATCGGATTGAGTTTTGACTAACTCTCTCACTATGGGGGTCTATTTTATACATGTCAGAAACAGTCTAACCGTTTCACCTAGGGGAGGACTTAGACAATCAAACTGGCTGACTTAATTTACTAGACCGTAGTTTTTGTTTATACTCCTGCTGCGGAGTTTTCTCTAACAGGGGAGGGGTTGTAGCAATGTCTTTTGCGGGACAGTCCTTGAAAACAATATTTTGGCAATCCTTCAAATCCTGGGAAATGTTCTTTAAGGCGGGTTTTAGTCCATTAAAAAGTTTGATATGAGAAAGGTGCACCCAGCCCTTGCGTCCTTCCAACTTCACGGCTGTACGGGTGGTGAGGAGGACCTGTCGGGGCTCTTTCCAACGAGGCTCCAGCGGACTTGATCTGTCAAAGTTGCGGACCATCACCATGGATCCTGGAACGATTTCATGCGGTGCCACCTCGGTATTGTCTGGAAATGCGGCGGCAACCTGTGAACGACATGAGTTGAGGGCAGACATCAAGGAAGCTAGGTAATCTGTCAGCATATTACTTGAAACATCGGTAATACTTCGGGGTCTAGGAGTACCCCACATGTTTGGGGGGCGGCCGAATACGACCTCGTACGGGGACAGACCTGATCTGGAATGTGCGACCATGCGCATGTAAAATAGAGCAACTGGCAGAGCTACTAGCCAGTCCACACCTTTTTCTTGACAGACTTTGGCGATGCGGATTTTCAGGGTTTGATTATGTCTCTCAACGAGACCGGCTGCTTCAGGATGGCGTACACAATGGAACTTCCACTGGTACCCTAACAAAAGGGAGACGTGCTTCATGAGTTCAGATGAGAATGGCTGGCCGTTATCAGAATATACGACTCTAGGGAGTCCATAACGAGGGAAGAATTCACGAACCAACTGCTTGGCAGTGGTCGCGGCTGTGTAATCTGGGACTGGATATGCTTCTGTCCACCTGGACAAAGCGCATACAACTACAAGGACATACTTGAAACCTCGACATCGCTCCATCTGAATATAATCCATCTGGAGGACTTCAAAAGGGTGGTCAGGGGGCTGGAATCCACCTTGTTCCACCGGGACACTTTTACCTGGATTAAACTGACAACATATCATACAGGTACGGACTTTCTGCTTGGCTGCAGCTCGTAAATGCTTGTTGAACCAAATGTTCTGGATACTGTCTAACATAGCTTTTTCTCCTAAATGCGCTGGACTATGTGCGGTATTAATAATGACTTGAACCATAGAGTCGGGGAGAAACCATGTGGCTCTACCCTTTGTTAACCATCCTTGATCTGTCTGGACCCCTCCTTGTTCGGACCATTTCTTGATTTCTTCGGGAGTAGCATGTAACTGGATATCTATGACATCTTGTGTAGGGTCCTTAACTGTCATACATGTAATCGGATCTGGAGTATGTGTCATGTTAACTGGAATGTCTGGAGTCTGTGCTGTAAGCTTGGCTGTGCGATCTGCTAGATCATTACCTTGGGAAATAATATCAGTGACTTTCGTATGCGCTTTGCACTTCATGATAGCAATGGATGTCGGTAAGTGTATGGCATCTAACAGAGCTTGGATAAGGAGACCATGCTGAATCTTGGTTCCATGAGAAGTCATGAAACCTCTCTCCTGCCAGAGCACTCCGAAGTCGTGTACGACTCCGAATGCGTAGCGTGAATCTGTGTAAACGTTAACTTTCAGGTTCTTGGCGTGTATACAGGCTTGTGTCAGAGCAACTAGCTCTGCTGCTTGAGCGGACAGAGTGTCAATACGGTGTGTTTCAATAACTTCAGTGTCAGTAGTCACTGCATACGCGGCGACTAGTTCTCCTGTACTTGTTCTCATACATGAACCATCCACATAAAGTGTCAGGTCGGGGTCTGGTAACGGAGTATCTGTCAGATCTTGTCTTGGCTTTGTCGTAATGTTAACTACTTCCACACAGTCATGTGGGTCAGGATTCGAAGTAACTGATGGTAACAGTGTAGCAGGATTTAAAATGTTGCAGCGTCTGATTTCTATGTGTGGCTGGAACAGTGTCAATTCATAACCTGTTAAACGTGCAATTGTCAAGTGCTGAGTTTGTGTTCGGTTCAGAAGAACTTCCACAGAATGTGGAACTTGTACTGTCAAGGAATGTCCTAAGACTATGGAATCACTTTGTCTGATAGCTAGGGCTGTGGCTGCAACTGACTTAAGGCACGCAGGCAGAGCCTGGGCTACTGGATCTAATGTGCTAGAAAAATAAGCACAGGGCTTGTATTGTCCTGCTTGATCTTGTGTGAGAACAGATAATGCTGTACCTTCACGTTCAGTAACGAAAAGTGTAAAAGGCTTACTGTAGTTCGGTGTCGCTAGAACTGGAGCTTGGCATAGAGCTTTCTTTAACTCATTGAAACTAAGTGTATGTTCAGATGTCCAAGGGAGGACAGTCGATGCGGCTGCCTCCTGTGTCGTTAACTGTATCAGTGGCTTGGCTAGAAATGCATACTGAGGAATCCATTGTCTGCAGTAAGAAGTAAGGCCAATAAAAGCTCGTACCTCCTTCTGGGTCTTGGGCTGAGGAAGACTCGCTATTAACTGTATACGGTCTGGTGTCAACTGCCTACCCCTCTTGGACAGTAAGTGGCCTAAGTAGATCACTTGCTGGACACAGAATTGAAGCTTCGAAGGGGACACCTTGTGCCCCATCTCGGCTAGGAAATACAAGACTGTAAGGGATGCCCGCTCGCAAGCACGTTCGGAACGGGCTGTGACCAGTAGATCATCGACATACTGGAGCAGGGCAGTGTCAGTTGGCATGTGAATGTTGTCTAGTTGTCTCTTAAGTGCTTGACTGTAAATACTAGGACTTTCTGTGAAACCTTGAGGAGCGCGTGTGAACATATAGCTCCTTCCATTTAAACAGAATCCGAAAAGGAACTGGCTGTCTGGATGAATTGGAACACTAAAAAATGCATTCTTGAGGTCGATTACTGTGAAGAACGTGGCTTCGGAATCAATGGCTGTCAATAGGGAAGAGATGTCTGGGACAACTGGGTACTGAGGAATAATACATTTGTTAAGTTCTCGTAGGTCGATCACTAATCGATATACTGGGGGTGCATTTGGATCAGTACGTTTCATGACTGGAATGATCGGAGAATTACATACATTGGAGTCAGTTTCTACAACTACTCCTTGAGCGATGAGCTCGTCAATAATTTTGGATAAGGCTGCTACAGCCTCAGGTGGCAATCTGTACTGTCTGATTCGTGGTAACACTACACCTGGCTTGAGAGTCACACGATAGGGTGTGATTTGCATATAACCTACATCAGTTGGACCTTGCGCCCATAGATGCTGTGGAACATTAGACAGTCTTGGATCAAAATCTCGTAACACATAGTGACCCTTAAAGTCACGTAGGAACAATCGTATTCCCTCTGGGGAACAGCATATGACTGCACCTAACTCTTTCAGTGTCTTAATGCCTAATAGGTTTTCTGGACATGACTTAGTAAGTAACAGATCAGTAGTGCGGGACAATGGACCTACTTCTAGAGTAACTGGCTTTGAAATCTCATTTACGATAGGTTTTCCTGAAAATCCAAGGGAAACATTTCTTGAGCCTGAGAGCGGAGCCCCTGGAACTTCGGCATGACTAATTGTGGTCCTACTTGCCCCTGTATCAATCAAAAACTTTCTGTCTTTCCCTAATACTTGACTGTGAACATAGGGACCTTCTTGATCTACAGGTATCTCGATGAGAGGCAAGCCTACCTCCCTCTCTAGGCTGTTTCATGAATACTGCTGGTACTCTGGATACTCAGACTGTGCATACTGGTACATCTGCTGTGTGACGTGCTGTGTTGCAGCGATAGGCTGCGGTGCTGTAACTGTATGTTGTGCATTCTGTGGCTGAGGAGTCTGTGAAACTTGCTCTTGTCTAGGCGGACGTGGTCTTTCTTTAGTCTTACCAGTAGCTATGTTGTGTTTCAGAACTGCACACTCATTTATAAAATGACCTGGCTGTTTACAATAATTGCAGTTCCCTTTAACGGGAGCTGCAGGATGACTGGCTTGATTCGGACCCCTCTTCTGACTGTCTTGAGGAACAGATTGTGCAACTAGTACTTTCATTTTCGTGTCTTTCATACGTTTTCTCTCGTGTTCTTGCTCTTCCCTGATTCTATTCTGGTGGTACTGGAGCATCTGGAGCATCTGGGACGGAGTATTAGCTTGCCAGGTGCTTTCGACTTTCAGAACTCGATTTTTAACTTGTGGGCTTGAATTCTCGACTAATTTAGTAACAAAAAGGTGAGGGTATGACTCGCTACTTGTCTTGAGGCCACTGTTGATACTGAAACATTTTTCAAATCTAGAATAAAAATCACTAATATCTTCATCTTGCTTCTGTTTACAGGCTGAGATTGCATCCCAGTCTTCCTTTCTAGTTGTCAATAATCTGGGTAGAACTTGTATTAATAATTCTGGTAATTCTTTACATTTATCTCCAAGACCGGTACCTGGTACTCGTGCCTTGTCTTCAGCTTCTAGAACTGTCCAATCTATCTTTTTCTCTCCCACCTCCCATTCTTTTTCTTTTAGCTTTTCATACACCCCTGCGGGCAACAGGACCTTTAACATTTTAATGATATCTGGGTAAGTGTATTCTCCCATACGGAGCATGTCTTTTAATTCTCTATGGAACCCTGCTGGATCTTTGTCATGACAGGGAATTAATTTCTTCATCTCGAGGAGTTCCATCTTTGTTATTGGGGTGTATACAAACACTCGTTGCATTTCACCGTCCTCTGTCTTAACTGGATGCACTTCTCGTAACGGGTTCTGTCTTTCCATGTAAAATGGTTTACTTTCTGGGGGTGAGACATGAACAAAATGCGGGTTCAGAAACGTTCTATATTTGTGGCGCTGTTCTAGAATGACACTAATTAAATCGGTACCTAGACCTCTCCATCTATACTGGAGTAACTCGTTCAGGATATCATGTAACGGACCTGGATCAGAATGTTGACCCTCATACAGAGTAATGAGGTGCTGGATCATATACATACCCACCAGTCGTTGCTCGGCTGGGGGCAATTTCAGAAACATTTGTGCCACTATTTCGTCTGGAAAAGTGGTAGAATCAGTAATCCATCGGACTGCTGATCGGGCTAGTTCTTGTTCATGCATAGTACTTAACTCACTGTAACCGATTCGTGATTTCAGAATGTGATCGGTAGCTTGGAATACTTGTTCTAGGGAACCTTGTTCTGGTACTGAATGATGGAAAATTTGCTTGTGTTCTAGGCGTAAATGGCGATCTGGAAATCTAGATTTTCCTACATACGCTATTCTGGCGGTATTCTCGTCGTCTTCCTCTTCAGGATCAGAGTTACTTTCTTTCTCGCTTACTTGTGCTGCTTTACGTTGTTCGTGTATCTTTATTATTTCTCTACGGATTTTCTTGTACATACTTTCCATGGCACTAATGGTATTGTGCTTACCCTCGGCTATATTATCACTCCACTTTGTCAGGATTTTCATTTCGGCCGGATCTTTAGACGGGTAATCTTGTTCTCTTATTAGACAGTTAATTAAAAACTTTAATATCATACGCTGGATCTCAGCTTTCCTTTGAGACATGGCATCACTAATACTTTCTGGATCATGCCCTGTACGGATGAAACGATATATTCTGTCTAGATCTTCTTTCATATTGGGTAGGGTGACTAGATACTCGGTCACCCTCCTTACGCGTACTGAATATAAAACCATATTATTCTCGCCTGGGACTGGGTCATAGGCACATTCGCCAAGGGCTTGCCTGATTTCTGCAACAGACTTATTACTCTTGGGAGTACGCTGTGATGCTTGAGCATGTAATTCGAGTGCTGATAAACGCTTGCGTGGCGGCGGGGTTTGAGGAGGACCTCCTCCTGCGGCCCCTAGACTAGAATCATCGACTGATATTCTTCGTGGCGGAGCGGGAAATTGAAATGCTGGTTGGACCGGGGGTACCGTAGCAGGTACTGCATGGGGTGCCCCGGTGTCTGGAGGGGTAGGATGTGCCTGATTTACAGGGACTGGCGGAGCGCGAACAGGATTTGCATATTCAGGGACTGTGTCGTCCAGATAGGACGAAATAAAAATATCAGCTGCGGTCGGTTTGTGACGTAGCTTGGTCGGAACTAATGGTGGCGGGAAATTACTGGATGCCTCTGGGGTCGCTTTTGGCAAGCCCTCGGCAAGAAGAGGATACATACCCTTAATAAGGGCATGCCTCTGTCTGTCTGACTGTTCGGCTTTGACTTGTTCACCTATCTCGATTAATTCTTTTTCTTGGGCTCGCTCTAAGGATTCTCTACTTAATTCTGACTTTCTGATTTCTTTTTCAGTTCTTTTATGAGCTTCTTTACGCCATAACTCGATGGCATCTTTCTGTGACTGTCTGGCTTTCTTTTTCCATAATGCCTCTTCTACTCGCATGATGCATTCGGCATCCCATGTACCCGATACGGGCCATCTATACTTTTCTTCTAACTGTTTGGTATACTCTACCCATAAATCTAGATACAATATGGCACTTATGCCATGTTTCTGATACATAAAGTGACCTGGACTGTCCCTCGGCGGGACGGGAACTGCTGCTTCCAGCAGACCCTTTCTAGTTTTTAACTGACGTAACTTGGAAAATATGGGCATGACTGAACTGTAATCTAGACACAATATAATACACAATGAACACGATACTTATACCCCATTCATACCACGACATTAAAATACATGAAAAACATTTAAAAAATAATAGTTCGAACAGAATACTACCCGGAAATACTGAGAACAGACACATAAATTTTCTCGAGAACAGAAACTGACTAGAACAGAAACTAGATGCACTGCTGAAACAGTACGAAACTTACCGGTCTCGTAAAGAGACACGTCAGGACCCGCATCCACCGAAGTGGACACTTCGTTTGTGGGACTGTGTACCACCAACCCACAGACCAGAGTCAATTAAATTGACCCTGTCTAGATACCACCCCAGTAACGGTACTCACCGGGCAGCAAGAACGGGAGGCCTCGGACTGGACTGGACTGCTACGACGACGGACGACGAACTTCGGACTTCGGACTTCAGTTACGGGTGGACCTCCGGATACCTCGGACCTTGGACTCTTGGCTTGGGCTCTGGTCGGGACTCGCCGCGTTCCTCCACCGTCTCGTCTGGATGCTGGACCGCCTCCTCCGTCTCCTCCGTGGGCCTGAGGGATACTTGAGCAGAAATATCTGCCACTGCGCAGAAGAGTTCCGTCACGACTGCAGAGGGTCAGGGGGTCGGCGTGGCTTCACCGACGCGTGGGGAAAGGGCAAGTCCCTATTCGGGCGCCATTATGTGGTAAATAAATAAATAATACCTCTCTTTTTGACTAGACGTATATCATAACAGATAGCTCAATAAAATAAGAGTCAAGATTCGAGGTAGGAGTTCTGCAAGTTTATTACAGCATAAGGACAGGAACAGGTCAACCTGCATAGGAATAGGATGACAGGGCCCAGCAGCTGCTGGGGCTGGATCTGGGATGAGCGCGCTGACTTTTAATAACAATACATGAGCATATATACATAACGCAAACACATAGCATTACATTGCAGTAGGCGTAGCAGTGGGTGGAGCAGAAGGCGTGACGCGTAGCAGTCGCGAAAGATAAGGGCGAAAGTAGGTGTAACTGGGCGTATACATAGACATGTGATGCAAACGTAACAGGATATGTCATGAATGGGGCGGAAACCATGGAGGGGGCTACCTGGGGAGCCGGGACCTCTAACCTGATGGTGCGCGCAAACTGGCAATGACGTATCACTAGGAGAAGCTGGGGGCTATGAACTCTGTGCTAGGAGCAGAGACTGAAGTCTGGAGAGTCAGGGCGACATGTACCTAAACAGTATCTAGTATCTGATGTTTAGAGAACATGTTGATATAAACTATAAGTCAGGAGAGGAAAGGCTAACTTGATTCTAAGACTGGACCATGTATTATTCTACATGTAGTGCGTGATGAAGAATATGAAGAATATGAAATGACCATTAAATGCAGTATTTCTCTAACGTGGAGACGTGAAGGCTAGACAATGACGGAAACTATTGATACAGTTCAGTAGCTTAGGAATGCAGAGAAGGAGGACTGAACTGATAACTGGAACTATAACATATTCTTGGCAGACTCAGAGACTGAGCCAGGCTGGATCGGGCACTGCGAAGCAGGAAGTAAGTGAAGGGTCGAGGATACAGGTGGGGGCTGTATCCCTCCTCAGCGAGGCTTCAGGAGACAGGAGCTGAATCTGGTGTCCAGGCCCTTTTGAGGCCTAGAAACGGGGACTTTATAATAGAATAACGTGCACACTGAGAAACGTGGCAACGTAGCTTTACATAGGCCTGATATTCGTAGTATTCACGAGGACTGGAAACTGGCATACTAGAGGTGGACACAACTGTAATTGCGTCATTAATCGGACATGGGGAGTACATATGCATATTTAATCATGCACACATAACATATGATGGATGACACGTAGGGACACAGAACATAGCAAAATTTACTTTTCCACAATTCGCCTGCGCCAGTGTGCATGCGCTGCTCTGCAAGGCTTATTGAAAGGACTGCCAAAGCGGACCACAAGCTTGTGCATGTTTTTTTTTTTTTTTTTGCTCACACGCTATTGGCCTTTGTGTGCGTCTTACTAAGAAAGACAGCACGCAATTGGGCAAAGACTGGTACATGTCCCACCTTTGCATCCGCCAACGCGAGCATCAGCGCCATCTGTTTCCAATTATTGCGCCTGCGTCTCGCGCTAATTGGAAACAGATGGCGCTCGCTCTGGCTTTTTTTTTTCTTTCTTTCAGAGCGATTAAGGCCGCGCTTGTTTATCTCTACTCTGGTTCTCTGCTTCTGACCGGGTTCCCAAAGACCTTGCTCAGAAGCTGAAAATGTTGTGCTCTGCGTTTCAGACCTTGGCCAGCCCCACCAGAGGCATGAGCCCACCCACCGTAGTACTTCACCCACGTGGCGCCATGCATAATGAAAATATGAGCATCGCTTTAAAAATATATTGCTTCATGGCCAGCGTGACAGTCAAGATTCAAGTGGGGGATACGTGGTACAACACATTAACCCGAATTCGGCTCGTGACTGCGAGAAATTTAGCACAGTGTGGCACCCTCTTTCCATTGTGGTTACTGTAGCAACACCGCACAGAAATACAATGTATGGATGTAAAAGCCACCTATTTTAAAAGCTACGTTGGTTCCCAATTGTTCAGAAAATAAAGGGCACATCTTTAATGATAATGTGTCAGAAAATATATTTCTCACCAATGGAAAGGAAAAGTGATCAATTGTATAACTGACTTCGGTATTTAAATAGATAATGAATTTCTTTGCGTGTCAATTAACTTTAGTCAGACTGTCTCTTCTACAAGCTGGATGAACGAACAATGACAGCCTCGCTACTTATATGATTTATATTTTAGCTGTGAGGGCTGTTTTTTAAAAGTTGTTAAATATGTGAACGATTTGACGCTGGGGCCCTTATTTACTAAAGTTTGCGCAAGCGATTGCTCAACGCTATGTAATTTAGCGCCGCACATGCAGACGTTTAAAAAGGTATATAAATTGATGATGGCTTTCGCGCTGTGTTACGTTGGGTGCGCACCCACGTAAGTGTTCAGGAAATTAGTGAGAGATGGACCACAGGAGCATCCAAGAAACAGCCTGCCAGACGTTATGGGGCAATGAAGCTGCCCAACAAGCCTAAAACCTGCATGACTTCCTTGTTATAGGACTGACTGGCCACGCAATAATGACTACAATTGCAGGTGTGCACCTCTGATTAGTGGCACTGCCCTGCACAAATGGCCAAGCAACCTGACCCTTGTCCCTTATTCAACATAAGTCTCTGCCGACAGTGGAACAGAGCTCACTTTTGCTTGGTCCCAAACGTGGCAGAGTGACCTGCCTCTCAAACTGTCAATCCACCCGCTCTATTATGACTCAGTTGGACCTCCATGTTTCCTACACTGACCAACAACCTATCGGATATTGGGAAATCACCAACCCTTGCCAGGTCGCCTTCCGTAGCTGATGTTCCAATGCCTTTGTTTACCTATTCGGGACTCACATGAAAAGCCTTGTGGTCCCTAACAGAAAAACTAAACAAGCAATGCAATAGTTATTGCTGTTGCATTATTATTTGCAACGCCAATAGGTCAAACTTTCCGTAATGGGAGACCTATTGCATTGCAAATGCTTGTTTAAAGTGAAAAGTGTTTATATTTAAAAACATACTAACCTGAATGATTTTTCACTGATGCCAAATCATCTATAAAGGCACTTGGTATTTTAATTAATTGTTGTGGATCTCCTTCTTGAGTCGTGCTGTAATTTATTAATCATGATGTGTATCTTGTAAATATCTTGCACTCCTCTGTGTTAAGCCTAAGGATGTTCGATCACACTATCCTCTAATAGAACACTTTGGGAATGCATAGAAAGCCCCTGTACACTCATAACGGAACCCCTGAATCTTTACACGGTATATAAATTTATTGATATATGACAGAGAGCCAGCTTCCTACACCTTCTCTTTCCATTGAAATGGCAGGACCTCAAACCCATTACCTTGCTGGAGAAACATCCTGACAATATGAAGTAAGAGGGCAGATAAAACATGATCAACGTCATGAACAACACGCACTAGCCTAACAAAAAACAAAGACACAAAACAACTAGTACATTTTTACACAATGTCACGGAAGACATTTTGATCAGGTAGGAAACATGAATGTGGGGCACCCAAGGATTAGCATTCCATTTTTTAGATTAAAAGGGTGGTTTTTAAAACCTGGTTTGCTCCCAGGCCGGCGTGTTTAGTAACTTCACAAACTCTCACTTTGAAACTGTAAATTATATCATTGCACCATATACCACAGCACTTACTTCCCTCTCTAGCAAGGTACAAGTTCCTTGTCCCCGTTGCCCTTTTGGCCTTCTTGTCTTGCAGTTTCTTAGCTTCTTCGCGGGTGACAGCCAAATCGACCACAAGCTTCCGTCCATCGAGCTTCAAGCCTCCTCCCTGGAACAAAGATGGGGTGAACATGTCATGTCCTAAATAGAGTACTCTTCAGAGCAACAGTCTAGATCTAAGATGGCCTCATAGTAGGAAAGGCAAACAAGTAAAATTTGTTTGGGGGTTCACAATAATGAATGGAAACGTACATCATGGGTAGTACCAACTTTCATGTGGTCAACTATCTTGATGCCCAAACGTATCTATACATATCTCTCATATCAGATAGAGCCAACAAGCCTAATAATTAAATGCCTGCGGCATATGGAGCAAACATTCACATTTCATAAACAGAGTGCACCAGCATGTCTTTGGGACCTATTGGTCTGGTCAATGGTTTTCAGCCATGCTGCATAGTATAACAAGATGGTGTGCAGCATGGTTAAAGTTTTAAAAACATTAAAAAAAAGTATTTGACAAGGACGCCTGCATCATGTTGTAGGCGTACACACCATCCATGTGCTCGCCTACAAAATTATGCAAGTGATTTTTTTGAGGTTTACTTTTCAGTTACTGAACCAAGTTGGTTCAGTCTCTAAAACGAAAAGTGCAAAATCGTTTTTGTGTGTTTTTTTAAAACTTGCATGGGGAGCAGTATGGGAGGCGCTGGCGCAGCCAACATGGGATGCCTAAGCAACACAGGAAAATGAATGGGCGATGTGGAAGCAACACAAAGCTGGGAGCAACAACTCAGCAGTTTGAGGTGGAGAGGAAGCAACAAAGGGTAGAAAGAAGGAGGGTGATGTGGGGGAAGCAACACAGAGCTTGAGGAAGCAATGGGAAGAAATACATGGACGACCGAGATAAACAAGGAGTGCAGAGAATTACACTAGGACGTCAGCTCAAAAAACATACACTCATTAAATGCTTAACTCAAAAGAAAAAAAACAGTGCATGTAAAGCAAACAGTGGAATCCACAAGGCAATGCTCTAAGGGACAAACGCAAAATTGACAAGCTGTCACAAGAATAAGAAGCAGGCAAATAAACTCCTGTATTCCAAACACCTAAGCAGCATAACTCATTAAAGAGCATGCAAGATATTCTGCTATGCACAAATGCAGGCTAGTGTACACCACTAAAGCCTTCAGAATCTTGCACAATATTTGCAATGTGACAGGCAAATTCACACGAATTTGCTTATTCTTTCCTTGTGATTCGGTTTTAGAGGAAGTAGTTAAAACCAACGGGAGAAGCATTGCTCATAAGAATGGTCTGAACGAATTTATCATACAGAATAAAAACAGGGCGCTCAACGTGATCCTTGCTTTAATAAAGGCAAAGAAAGCATTTAAAGAGCACTTTCCAAGATATCTTTAGACCAAATTAGGCGGACAGTAACGATCTTAAATGAAAGGTAGCTACATATGCTCTTGCACGTCAAGTATGTCTGATGAAAAATCATTTCAGCAACGTTGTACCTTACCAGTGATTCATCGCGTGCTGCCTCCATACATTTCTGAGCAGATTCTTTATCCACAAACTGGGCAAAGGCACAACCTGAAAAAGAGAAGATATCTAGTTAAGCTCTCCAGTTCTAACTCACTGCAAGGCCAGAGATGCTCCAATGTCTGGAAAACCGGCATTCCATTCAATGTCTTCGCCTGCGTCTAGCTTAAAGTACAGAGACACCGGTGAGCACCAGACAGCTGGCTGGCACATATGCAAGGTAACAGCTATATGTACCTAGGAGTAGTGAAAATGAGAAAAACAAATTTTTTAAATAAGCTGGAACGGGTACAATGCCGCACCATTCATTTCTCCAAGTTCATTTTAATAACCAGGGCTTAGAGTCACAGCTATGATGAGGGGAGGACTCCTGGTGATTTAGCTAACTGAGCAGTGGGCAATCAGTGTTATAAACACAAGTTATTTTTTGTGGCCTTGCATGCATACACATCTAATCTGATAATGACTGGATAGTTTAAATTTACCTTTTGTAAAATTAATTCCTCTAGAGAACAGAGGAAAATATGTTACAGACAACCAAACCGGGCTGATGAGGGAATAACTAATCACCACTGCAGTTGCATGTTCTTTCCTACGACATGAGTCATCTCACTGGTCCTTGGAATTCGGACCATCAATGAGCGTATATGGATTGGCTAACGTGATGATATTTAAATAAAAATACACAAATGTTGGAAGTTTCTGCACTGTGATTCTTGGAACTACCACAAAGAAGGAGTGTAGGACTACGGAATTTCCACAAGCCAGACCTCAAATCCAGCATCCATCAATCTTTTGTTTGAAAAACAGTAGATTCCTAAAATGTGTTAGACTGCTCAACATATCAGAACAGGTAAGTACGCATTTATTGGACAGGGGATCAATAGAACAACCGTTTAAAAGAAATAACTGAGGACGCAAATCCAGGCTAACACACATTCAATAATAAAAGCACTATATTAACTGGAATTACTGGGAGGACAAAAAAAAAAATAGTCGGGGGACAAGAGAATTGATTGATGTAGAACAGGTGTCTCCAACCAGTCGTTCGCAAGCTACCAGTAACTCTCAGACACCTTCAAAGTAGCTCTGTAGCCTTGAGTTCATTTTAAAATAATCTAAGGGTCACCTTTAGGAAAGGCTGTGTTACTTTAAGTTATTATCATCAGGCTCCAGATAGAAGAGGCTGATAATGAGCATTGCTCAGTCAGATTTATGGGCCAGGCTGGGTCACAGAGAGGAAGAACTGAAGTATTTAACTCTTAAATAAAAGTCCTTGTCAACTCAATATTGGAGCCAGGAAACACAATTATGTTTCTGAATGCTTTTGAATGGTAAAAAATTCAAATGAAACGTTACCTTAACCCCTTCCATGCTCATGACGGAACGGTTCCGTCATGAGCGTTGGTGGTCCTGTGCTCATGACGGAACCGTTCCGTCATGAACCCATAGGTTCTTTAGAACCTTCAGCACTGCAGCGGAATTCGCGCAGCGCTGAAGGGGTTAATGATTAACTTTTCATATTACTTTTTTCCCCATTTCAAAATGTTGCATTTACAACCAGCAGACCTTTTGTTCCCAGTGGTCAGTAGACACTGTGCCATATTTATTACTAAACAAATAAGTCATTTTATTTCAAATGGGAGAAATTTGAAGTGAACAAATCTTTTCTATGAAACATTAAGTATTAATGTACTTCTGTACTTTCAATTAAGCCATATGTGTACTAATGTTTTATTTAGCATGTTTATTCACTTAAATGACCTCCCATTTAAAAAAATATATTTTTCTGTTACAAATATGGCACCATGTCTACAGGCTGGGAGCAAGATGCTTGGTGTTTGTAAATGTGACACTTGAAAATAGGAGAAAATGTAAATGATGAGTTTTATGGAATACATATAAACAAAGTTAACTCTTCAGTATAATTTGCTCAATCCAGTGCCATATTTATAAGTGAAAAATGCAGCAATTATTTTAAGTTGGAGAATTTTAAAGTGCAGAAAATATTTCCATATTCTGAAAATTTTCGCTTAACACATTTCTGCACTTTAAATATCTCCCATTTGTGTTAAACATGTAATGGGGCCATATATGGCAAAAGGTATGTTCTGTGCTACAAGCACATACAACATAGTCTCTCAATCACCCGTCCACATATACCCCACTCATACGTACACTTGTTCATAGATTCCCCTCAGTGACACATGGCAGCTCTGTAAAAGTGCCCCTGGTAGTCAAAGTATTTTGTTCAAACCATATCATCTGGCTCTATGGACATTAGGCTTAAAGTCAATTAAGCTGGGCGTAGGGCATCTGGTAATAATGAGAGTGTTGCTTATCCTTCAGTGGCTCACGATGATTATCACTGATCCGAAGTAGCTCTAACTACAGAAAAGGTTGGAGAACCCCAATGTAGAAAGAAAAATAAAACAATGGAGAGAGGAAAAAAAAGTTACCGCTTTTAGCAAATGGGTTGAAATGCGGAAAAGGATGGCTTTGCAGAATAAAGAAGAATCGAACTCAATATTAGACAGCAATACAAAGAGAACATTGATTCAAGAGTGACAATGGGCTCTTCCCATAATTCACTGAATATCTTTGTTGAGGTGGTGTAGGCAAAAAATGTCTAGTACCGCAATACTAAACAAATGGACAACCAAGAATTTTAAAATTGTCAGCACAAAAGGGTTCTTTCTTTACTCATGAATTTTATTTTATTTTGGTTACAGCACAGCTTACCCGTGCATCACAGCAGCAGTCCAATTGAATAAAGTCTGCTTTCAGTTCAAGTTCCTTCTCGTAGCCACACCAGTGAATTGGTGCTGATGTGGCAGATTTTACAGGAATAGCAGTCCTTGCAGAAAAATCTCTTTCAT
The DNA here is from genome assembly GCF_964261635.1 of Lissotriton helveticus. NCBI lineage: Eukaryota > Metazoa > Chordata > Amphibia > Caudata > Salamandridae > Lissotriton > Lissotriton helveticus. Next base: position 1,029,677,390 of record NC_136057.1, read on the forward strand.
AGGGGAATGAATAGTACTTGTTCTTGAGAAAATTCCAATTGCTAAAAAATATTTGATGCAACTAGATGCTTCAAGGTTGTCACGAGAATGCTACCCCACCAATTTAGACAATCAGACATGCAAACTAGTTCACAACCTTCAAACTAACTTTTGCATACAGTTCTAGAGAAACGCCTAATATCACTTACGGGTGTTCCTACTTATTTGGAAGCAAAAGAGGGTTACCTGGAGATGGGTGTACTGCACAAGCATGGACATGTCACAAGGACAAAGCGACCACTCTATGTCTATCACTGGAAGAGCATGATATGATAATGTTCTTTAATATGCTGCCAAACAACGAGCAGCTCAGTCAACCTCCTAGGACAAAAATATGCAGGAATATTTTTAATGTTTTCGAGCCCTAGAACGATATTTTTGAAACTTCCACTGCACTTATGGTGGTTGCACTAGCCAAGTTTTGACATTTTTACTGTCATTTACAGATGCGCCATGTAACTGCACAAGTTGCAGTATGCCCAACTACTGTAAATGACATCACCAGACAACAATCTTGCTGGCTATAAAGTCACTGCTGGAAGCACTCTAACAAATGTCCCAAATCAGGTTTAGGATTTTAAAGGAACAATATACTATTAACATTTATTTTCATTAAAAAGAATGTAAGTGCTTTTGTAAAAAAAAACAACAAAAAAAAACACCAGTTTCAAAATCAACATTTATTTTAAAAGGAGCGCCTACATTGTTGGAAAAAATAGAATAAGATTTTAAACACCAAAATCTTATTATTGCCAATAAGCTTCTCTTTCAGCAACAATGCCATCACAGTGTTGTGGAGCACTGAACAAGACACCGGGGAGCTCTGCCAAGTCTTTGGTAGTTAGCTGGATTAATCTGGTATGAGGCACAAATGTAAGTAAAACAAAGCAGGAGTCGGACTAGCTGTGGGCAGAGTTGAAGTTATAAAAATAACTACGGACATCACGTAAGGAATGGGGGATGTGGCGAAATTACAGGCTAAGAGGAAAGAACAGTGTGGAAAAGGGTGAGAAGTGGCAGGGGATTCTTTTCGTTTAACAAAATATTACATTGGTGGGAAACTTCTGGCACTTCTAAGGTAGGGTTAGAGCAAAGTAATAAAGGGAATTATTTTCAGGTGATAAGCAACAATTCACATGCCATTTTTACCGATATTCCAAACACAACAACCTGATCATTTTTTTTTTATTTGGTGCTCATCATACATTTGCTTGAATATTAAATCAAAGCCCCCATATTATATCACACGATTTGGGGATAGACTGGGGAACCAGCCTAATTATGTCGACCGCTGTAGCAGTTTTCTGTCAGATTTCTTGCAATTGAAATGTATTAGTATATGCATTTCACTCGCGACTTGAGGGCCCCATGAAATTACACTTTCTAATGGGCCAGGAAGCAACAGCTGCTGAACCCCAGTGAAAATGATGATTGGTTATGCCAGTCACTGAACCACTGACATTCAAACACACGCAGGCGGCTACTGGAGGAACAAAACTCCATACACACGCAGGCGGCTACTGGAGGAACAAAACTCAATAGCTATGGTTTGAGTTAAGACAGGGGTCCCTTCGAGCAGCACCAACATTGAAAATAGCATATGCCACATTAACAAGCTGCACAATTTAAATACAATGCTTAAGCTTAATGCCTGCATAATGATCTTACTGAGATGGTCGAAAAATAGTAAATTCTCCTGGCGGTGTAAGAGACCATTTTATTTGTAAAATATCCAAAAGGCATTCATTAAGCCAACTCTACAATTTACTTGGCAAGAGCTATTCTGTAGTTATTGCCAGGACCAGCTGAGGAAGGGTGAAAGGTGATGAGGTCACCTGGCTTTTAAACTGAAGTGCTGTGACTGACCCACACCTTTCACCAGCCATTAGATTTTACAATGCTTTAGTTATACCTAGATGGAAAAGCCACATTTGAAACAAGTTTCAGACCCTGCTTCTCTCAGACATACAATGACCCATTTTTCCCTTTAAAAAGCTGTGTGTGAGCAGCATGTGTACCAGACCTTACCTTTGGAGTGCTCGGTTTCTGGGTGAACGACAATTCGCACGTACTTGAGATGCCCGAAGCGTTCCAGTAACTCCCCAAGCGTGTCTTCTTCAGTATCAAACGACAAATTTCTGGAGATACAATGCAAGGGGAGTAAAAAAAATGCCATTTTACTAAGAATAACTCCCCTTTCACTTTGGAAATGAACATAAAGCAGCCCTGGGACCAACCCCCTTCTGTCAGTATTTCATCCTGAGATGGACAGAAAGAAAGATGCAATGAGTTTGGCAGTTTATGGCAAGTAAGGAGATGAACATGTGTCAATGCGAAAGCATAGAAAATAGGTAGGAATTTCAGAGCCGCGGTAACTGATCTCCATCAGGGCGCAGACACTGTAAAGAAGGACAAGGAGACAGACACTGTAAAGAAGGACAAGGAGACAAAGGGCACTTCTTGTGATATAGACTCACCGAACAAAAAGTGTTCTGCCCTCTCCAACATCAGACGGCAAATCTGTTTTTTTCTTCTTGGACTTCTTTTTACCTAGGAAGCAGTGAGATTAGTGTTCAGGGCACGAAATTCCCAAACTGCACATCACTTCAATAGCCCTAAAGCTTTTGGCTATCATACTTCTGGATTTACAATGGTCGTATCGGTCTCTTTGTTCCAGTGAATTCAAATATACATTGAGTGAGTAATTTGTGCTGGGGAATTGCAGCAATGACTATTGTAGACACAATTCTTGAAATTCGAGTTGTATGGAAATGTGTTGCTGGGGCTAGACTGTGGAGCTGTGCCCGGCTACATAGCAGAGCTACTCTATAGACGTAGGTCATCCGACAGGGGAGAAAGCGATTTAATCATATATCAAATTATTATTTTACTTAAACACGGACGGTGCCAAAGGACGCAGTGTCATTTATAAAGAGACACCAGCATCTGTCAAGTGGAAGATGTATCCCAGAACTCCAAAATACACTTGCGGTGGGGTCTGTAAGAGGCCCCACAGCAGAGATTTAGACCTCATGGACACGTGGGTCCTCATAGTGCTTTACACCAGCCCCCAGGGTGTAAGATCACAGCATTCTTAAGCACAAAAAGTCTGCAATGTTAACCAAGGAAATATATCTGATACTGGAGTCGGTGGCACAAGACTACCTCTGACCTAAAACAAGTTTTGGAGTGGGGGATGCAAATAGAACAACTCCCCGCCACATTGCACTACAGAAGCAGGGTGGGGCATAAATAATTACAGTAACCCGCCATATTGCACTACAGAAGCAAGGTGGGGCATAAATATTTACAGTAAGAGATTTTGGAGGCGAGACGGAATGATAATAGGGCCTTTGGAGTGTTTTAAAGAGAAGATGTTTAGCTGTTTCACTTCCGTAGAATCATTACGTTACACACAGAATGAGATTATTGCAACCAATATATTAACCATCTGAAATACAAGTTCAATATTTTTAAAAGGAAATTATTTTGTGTAATTCTATTTTTACTTTTATTGTGTAAGCACTAATAATTGGCTACCCTAATGCACATCACCTCACCATTCTAGACTAACTGTGGAAAACTCCACACCTCAGTGTTTCATAGGCCTCAGCCCAAGGAAGTGACACAGTTAAGGATAGTGTGCATGAGAGTGAGTGCACGAACTGTGCCAGTAAAAGTGGAGTTAGGGAGAAAAGGAGGGCCAGGTTCATATAAATGTCTTAGTGAAATGCTGTGAGATGCTTTCAGGTACATAGTATGTTGGGCCGTGGGACAGGTAAGTTAGATTATGAATGGGATATGCAGAACTGAAGAAAAGAGGGAGAGGGTAATGCAAGTGTTGAGACTGAAACAATCCAGTGTGAAGTTTTTGGTGTGGTAGTACATGCAGGGAAACCAAGATAACCTTTGGTAGATATGGGTTAGACCCATGCTTTTTATGTTGCTTAGCAATACGAACAATTTGTGATAGAACCAAAATGAGACAGATCTAAACAAAGATAGCACTGGTACTACAGAAGAAAGGATGTATTTAGAAGCTACAGGATAGGTCCCGACATTTGTGATCTAAGATAGCAGCTGGGGTGCGGAATTTCAACATAACTACCAACAATGAGGTTAGGCCTAACCTAACTAAGTACATCCACTATGGCTAAGCATTCAGTTTTGTTGGCTCCCAACCCTTCTTATTTAGTCTGCCACAATCATGCCATACTGGTCTCCTTCCTTTTGCCATCAGATGCATCTGCCATGTCTAAATTTGCACCAAGCATTAGGTATAAAGCTCCCCAAGCTTCAAGCAGCATTAAGAATAAGCCATCTCTACAAAATAATTCATAGTCCTGTTTAAGAGAGCCACCTTTCTTCTCCTCTTCGGCTGATGAACTCCCATCACTTTCTTCCAGTCCTTCATCATCATCTTCATCACTCGCATCCGATTTTCTATGTTCACCATCCTCATCTTCCTCAGCGTCCTCACCTTCGTCCTCATCTTCACTGCTTTCCGGACCATCAATAGCAGCTGTTTTGCTAGATCGAAGACAACAAAAATTGTAGAAACAAAAAAGTACGCTCAACAACAATCCAATGATTCCCCGACGACTCTTACAGGTGATCAACTGGAACACAGACATCAATTCTAAGATACACACTATAAATCATCTGAGGCTTTTACAATAATCCCTGGATCCGTTACTCTATAGTGTTAAGGCAGACCCTCATTAATTTGAGGATTCTTTCTTAATACTATCCCATGATCCTCAACTTGCTTCAATAACCAAATGGAACGCATATAACATATCCATTTGACAGTAGCCACATGGAGTATGCCACAAGGTACAGCAATTCAAGGATCTTAGGAGCCTTCAATACTCTTGTTAATGGTTCCTTAGCTCAAACAGCTTATCTCTTTCACACCCAACAATGCCAAGGGTCTCGTTCACTGCTTTTAACATTGCACGCACAAATCCTATGGGTGTGCATAAACCCAGCCTTGTATCATACTCAACAACCCCAGCAGAGAGCCACCATTTTACCAGTCTGTTATCACTACCTCATTTTTAGGGAACATAAGTATCCCTATTTAAATGTGCACAAACGTCTTCCCGAGCACCTAATGATAGAGAGTATCAAACATATCTCCCATACAGACAAAAAGTGATTAAACCAGATGCTCTATGTGGGATATGCACTGCATTGATAGAGATCGACAGAAAACCACAGCTTGACACTGGTAAAGCTTTGAAGTTTTCTTGCTCTGAACCATCGCTCTCTGCCAAATACAAAAGTGAAAATGTAATATAAATAATTAATAATGATCTATATTTGTAAAGAGCGAACATATCAGCTCTTAATGTTTCAGGGGGCTGTAGGGAGATTAAGTGAGCTATTACCCACAGTCACAAGATGCTGAGCTGCCGCAGGCATCAAACTGTGATCCCCGTGCTCAGGAATCAGCTGCTCCGGCCGCTGTGCCACACCTCCCACAATGGTAACAAAATGTCAGGGAAAATGTTAAGGAACGTTTCATATATTAGGAGACAGGACCATAAGGTCTTGTTTTCCAATGCAGTAACCCATCAGTTGTTCATGGACTCAATGGCATGTGCAGGCTAACAGCGCAGCTGACAAAGAGCACACTTTAAATAGTCTCAAAAACGTCCTCGATGCCCTTGACCTCACCCAGATATGCAACAGCCCGACCCACGAGAAAGGCTCTATCCTCGACCTTATCATCTCCAAAGAGGACTCTATCCAACTCGAATCTATCCAACCATGTGACTGGTCAGATCACCATATTGTCACATTCTTCATCAATGAAAAAGTTAAATTTAACCCGGTTCAATCCTCCAAGCCCAAAGTCTGGAAAAGAGACATGAAAAAGCTCGACCCAAGCTCTCTGCCTCCTAACAGCTGTAATCTCCTACTTCCACCTACCGGCGCTACGGACGTCCAATCCTTGACTGACCACTATCTCAACGCTATGACCTCAATAATTAACGAGGCTGCACCTATGCAGCTAAAAAGAGTCTCTACTAAAACCTCCAATCCATGGTACGATGGGAGACTCAATGATGATAGACGAGACATGCGAATGGCAGAGCGCACCTGGAGAGCAGCTCCCTCTGCACTGCACCTAAAAACTCTGAAGAAAAAGAGAAACGCCTATTTCAGGAAAATAAAACGCTCAAAATCAGATTTCTTCAGCCTCCAGCTCGACCAAGTAAAAAACCGCCCGAGAAAACTGTTTGAACTAATCAGAACACAATCCAAGGAACACCCCCAACCACTCAGCACTGTGCGCAAAGCACCTTCCTGTGAAGACTTCTCCGCCTTCTTTGTCCAAAAAACTGAAAACATAAAGAGCGATCTCCTCATTGACGCAAGCCTTTACTCCAAACCCCACTGCATAGCACCCACTGAACCAAAAAACAATGCCTCATGGTCAGCCTTTGGCACTTACTCTGAAGAAGAAATTGGCAAACTGCTCAGCACCTTGAAACCATCCAATCACCTCACGGACCCCTTTCCTGCTAACGCTGTTAAAGACTTTACCCCTTGGCTTCTCCCACTCTGGACTAAAATTATCAACAGCTCACTTCAACAAGGAACCATACCTAACTCCCTCAAAGTTGGGCAAGTCACACCTTTACTAAAGAAACCTACAGCCGACCCCTCTGATCTGAACAACTACCGTCCCATTACCAATATTCCCACTCTCGCCAAACTGCTGGAAAAATGCGCACAACTACAATTGGCCAAACACATTGATCAGTTTGACCTCCTCAACCCTCATCAATCAGGCTTCCGAGCGGGGCACAGTACAGAAACTGCTATGACTCACATAATGGACGACGCACTTCAAATGCTAGACCAAAACGACACTTGCCTCCTCATCCTTCTTGATCTCTCTTCAGCATTCGACACCGTTAAGCATGAGAATTTACTTGATCTACTAAACACAAGAATGGGTATATCTGGAACTGTTCTCAAGTGGTTCACTTCCTTTCTACACAACAGGTCGCAGAAATTCAAGAGCAACAACATGATGTCCTCGCCAATACCTGAATCGCTAGGCGTCCCACAAGGATCCTCCCTATCCCCGACTCTGTTCAACTTAGTCATGGAACCTCTCACCACCCTGCTACAAGCATCCAATGTACACTTCCACATGTACGCCGATGACACCCAACTTTATCTCAAACTACAGTCCCCCAAAGACATTTTGCTCTTGAACTCAACCATCAGAAGCACTCAATCCTGGCTAGCCGATAATCATCTCAAACTCAATGCTCTGAAAACAGAATTCCTTCTGATCTCGCCTCCATCGAAGATCTCTACCACTCAAATTTGGCTTAAACACCTAACCGCACTTAATGTCCAACCCACCATTGTGTACTCAGCAAAATCTTTAGGGATAACACTCGACACCAATCTCAACATGCAGCAACATATCAGCAAGGCAACTAAGGGAACGAACTTCCAAATAAATACCCTGAGGAAACTTAAACCCTTCCTACCAGCCAAAGACTTCCAAACTGCAGTACAAGCACTAGTCATCCCTCGAATAGAATATGGCAGCATCGCCCTCTGCGGACTCCCCCTAACTACTACCGCCCCACTAAGAGCGTCTCTAAACGCTGCAGCAAGACTCATAACTGGGTCAAAAAAGCACTCTCATATCTCCCCTGACTTGAAATCCCTGAACTGGCTGCCTTTTGAAGCCAGAATACATCTGAAAATAGCCTGCTTGACACACAAGGCAGTACACCTGAAATCACCCGGCTACCTCACTCAGAAGCTGACAATCTCTGGCGGCTCTAGAAACACTAGAGGCACAAACAATCTTCTGCTGAAGCCTCGAAGATTCCGGAAGGAAAAAACTTACAAACGCTCCTTCTCAGGAATGGCACCTAGGATCTGGAAGTCACTCCCTCCCGAAACCAGGCTCATCTCCTCCACTACACTCTTTAAGAAAGAAGTAAAAGCTATCCTCATGGCTAAATACACCTGAACTATTATTTCAGACTCTCTAAAGACGCTGGACCGATCTGTACTACTTGTTCGACCGCTTTGCTCATTTGTATGAACTGTATTATAGATATGTATTATTGATATATATGTATATGATTGGCTTTGCCCCCACCTATTTGTATTGTTAGCGTTACTGACTTACCTGTTTGACTATGTTCCCTCATCTACCCCTTCCTTTGTAAAGCGCTCTGATATCTGCAAAGATCTTGTCCGCGCTATATAAAACTTTCAAAATAAATAAAACTAGAGTTTGCTTACTAAAGACGTTCCATATTTGGAGAGGTCTGGTGCATGAAAAGATGTTAGTATGTCAAATCCAGGGTAAAGCCGGAGTTTAAAAGGATTGCTTATGTTTTTCTCTGGCCACCAAGTGGCTGAACAAACCAATTCTTGGTACTTTCTCAGCATCTATGGGCAGCGTTCTGTTAAATGTGCAGCTATGTTCATGCTGAGTAAACACCTTTAAGAAATAAAGACCACATGTGGAATGCAATGCAGTTAGTGGTTTTTGACAGCAAAACAGTACTCAAAGCCTACAGGTAAAGCACAATACGCTAGAATTTCCTTACTGTTGTTGGGAATCCAAAGACTTTCAATGCATCAACTGGTCTGAGACAGCAAGAGGGCACAATTTTAGCCCTATTTAAAATACCTTAGTAGGGATGGAGAAAGATCACCTACATGGCTCTGCAGATCATACGCCCGTCGCAAATTCACCATAGCAAGCTGTAGATTTTTTACCTCTGTACCTCAGCACATACTATGATCGTTGGAGGCATTTTTGTGACTATGATTAAGACAGAGTGCAGGGCCCTGCGTTCGGAGGAGCACACCATGTGCACCCTCAATTGACAAGCTAACCAATGTCAGCTCACCGGGCTGCAGAGAAAGGACAGTGGTGGTAGTTATATGATTTGAGTTGCGAGGAAAGGCTTTTTACCTGTCGCATAGTAGCATCAGTGGCCACCTGGTCTCTCCAATGTTTTTACATTTTTTTGTCAGTCTGCCACAACCAGGTCCTTCATCCATCCATGTTGGACAAGGATGTCACCGATGTGTTTAGTTTAGTGTGCCATGGATGTGTATGTGTAGCATGTGTTACACAGGTAGCCATAGCCACACTGAAATCCATTTGGCATTGGCTAAACTAAAGTGGTACCCAAGATAAAGGAATGGAGAAAGAGCCCAGGAACCAGATATGAATTTCAGTGCTCACCCAAGAACATTCTATAGGAAACTGGGTTTTTGTTGCATGTGCCCTCCACCCCTCCTTATCTTGTGTCACTCTAAGGGACCCAGTACCAAATTCATGCAGACTGCCACTGCAGGATGCTTGAAAAGGCGCTCTATAAAGTGAAAATGTGACATGGCCCACACCCTGTGTGCCTTGTCCCCTAACACTGCATGCGATACTTGTAAATCACCCCTACAACAGGCCTTACAGCCCTATGGCAGGGTGCATTCTATTACTGGCCAGTTCAATTACTGATAGTACAAGTGAACTGGGAAGCCATCTTACAGTATGTCCTGGGCACTGGCCAATACGAGTTCCCCAGCTACATAATGGCTTCACTGAAGCCTATTATGTTTGGTATCAAAGAACTCGTATTAACAAACCCACACTGATTCCAGTGATGGATTTATTAATACATGCACCCAGAGGGTACCTTAGAGCAGAGTTCTTCAAACTGTGGGCGCGCCCCCCTGGGGGGCCGTGGCTGCGTTCCCAGGGGGGTGAAAATAGCTCTTGAAGTACTTGCAAATAAGGAAGGCCTTGAAGAGCAAATGTATTCACTTGCCTGTGACACGTTTCCAGGCAATCTTGATTTGCATACTGCAGCTGAAGGCTTTACCTGAGAGTATAAACTGTGATCCGGGATGCCCTGAGGCGGGATGTTGGGGAAAGGGCAGTGAGTGGTGTCGCAGGGTCAAGGATGTGGCAACAAAGAACAATATATTCTGTAACTGGTTTATTTTACTAACCTTCTGGTAACTGCATACAAAAATATGGGCACACTTTAAATGGAAAATTAACGCAAGTTCAACTAATCACTTTACCACAAAACCTTAGTTGCCTAATGCAATCAAGGCAAATGTCTGTTTGTGGCTAGAAAGCAGCACAAATAGAAGTATGCAGCAGGAAAGGACCAAAGTAATGCGGCGGGGTTAAATAAATTACGTTTTAAGAAAATGCAAATAATACGACAATGTGGCACATTTTATGATAGTATTTCATTATGTTTCCATTTGCACACATGTGGATACTGTCTGGGCAAAGTTTTCACTTCATTATTAACTGTTTACCCCGAAATACACCAACGAGCAACTGAAAGGTGCCTAATCACCTTTTATTTAATTATTTATAATCACTGTCCACTGCGTGGCAACATGTCACTACATTTTTAATACCTTTTAATCCGTTTGAGCTAGAAACATATTTTTTTTGTTAACTTTGGCACATTTTACAGCAGATGCCGCAAAATCCATTACTATGCAGAAAATGTTGCAGAATTGCATAATTTCAGTGGTCCTGCCAGAAAATCATAAAACTGAATCCTAGTTGGCAAAGTGGGGAATAGTGGCAGGTGTGTATAGTGCTAAAAAGTCAAAGCCTGTGACAGAAAACACTGAAAATATATAAGTCATCATTTGTATCTATACATTTTAGTAAAAAGTAATCAGACTACATCTGGAAACAATTTGATGAGTGTTCGTTAAAAAGATGCACTCAAGAACTCAACTGGAGACAACCTCAAATGGCAAACACAATAAGATGAAGGATGGAGCACTGAAACTTATCAGACACTCGGCCCTAGTCAAATTAGATCTGGGTTCCATCATTGTTTTTTTGCTCACTTTGTCATCGTAGAGCAGACCCAGTTATATGCAAATCAGTCTAGACCCTGTTCCTCATGGAAACAGTCCAGCCCGAACTGCAAAGCAAGGTCTTCCCTGCACTGGAAACAAACATCCTGGGACCGGTTTCGGGGTAACACCCCTCATTAGCAAGGCTATCTTTAATCCAGTGGCAAAGTGAGCAAGGGACCCACGTCTGAGCATCCCCTGCCAATTAAGGGCAAACAAAGCAAAGACAGAAGATGATGGACAGAGAGCTGAAACTTTTCTCACATTACCTCTCACTAATAAGAAACATTCCTGGAGCTACAAGTGGCCTCAATAGTTCAAGCCTTTGTTGGCTCCCGATGTGGACTCAATATCCCGTTGGCAAATCACTTAATCTCCATGTGCCTAAAAAAAAAATCAAAAAATCTGACCCTGTGTACTGTAACTGGTTATCATGTAAAAGAGTACTGCAATGACCTTGGGCAGAGTTTGCGCTGAATAGAACACCCAAAAAATAAAAGGTACAGAGCCTGTTTCAAGACTGTAGTGATTATTAGGCATTGATGGGAGACGGGTGAAAGAGACAGAGGAGATATCCTTTTACTCATGGCCACTGCTATCTATCACTAGTGCAACAGGTGTAGTTGATTTGGCGCCAGATGTGCAAGGTGAACACAACACACTGATTATGGGGAGCAGAATTTTGGGGGAAATTTCTGTTTTTGTTTGATGAATTTCCTCTTTGTAGGTTTTAGATTTATTGTGGATTATGAGCTACTGAAAATGTATCCATGAAATTATCTCATAAGCCCCAACCTCATAAGCTCATTCCTGCCCCTCTACTCAGCAGTCATTGTAATAGAGTTCTGAAGGGGGGGTGGGAGGGGCAACTTGAAAATATTTTGCTTTGGGGGCCCCAGGGGAAAGAAGTTTGAAGACCTCTGCCTTAGAGGTAGGCCCTGAAACCTACGGACCACTAGTGTATTGGCTGACTCGTCCTGCTCAGCCTGCCTCCACAAATGCATTTCTGACCTGCTGGAGGTGAGAGCCCATGCTCTCTTGAGTTTGGAAACAATGCCTGCTCTGGCAGGAGGTGTTATCTCCCCACCAAGCAGGATGACTAGTAATGAGCATATCAAGGGAAGAGGCTTTAAAGGCATCCACTTTGATATGCAACCTTAGCTTTACAAAGCAGGGGAAATGCCACCCCATACCAGGGCTCATTTGGCACCACGACAGGCAGAAAAATTAGCTACTCAGGGAGGGTGTTCCCTATCAGGCTAGTACCCCCCCCCCCCCCCAAGGTGAGCTACCTGAAGTGAGCACGACTAGGAAAATTCCAGCATCTTTTTGGTGGAATTAGGATCTCTGGGTCAGGGTTATGCCCACTTCCCACGGGAAGTGGTCATGAAGAGGATGTGGTCACCCTAAAAGTAGGTAGACCATGACTACTACCCAACACTCCCTGTAATACCCCTAAATACAGTATTTAGGTGGCACCCCAGAAAATCAGATTCAACAAACACAAAGAAGGAGTGAACAAAGAAGATTTCTGACCCGACAACTGACTTGGTGCCAACCTGCCCGCTGCACCAGACCCTAATGGAGAAACTGACTCGTCCTGCATCTGTGCAGCCTCCCAAGAACCCCCGAGGGCTGCCAGTGCTTTGCAAATCGCCAGAGAACTCCCTTGGTGTAGAAGAGCTACTCCCCTGCAGCTGCAAGCACCAAAGAAGTAAGATCTGGTTCACCACCCTGTCGCTTACCAAGACTACTGACACAGCAGCCGCCCAGGAAGAGGTCGCCGTGCTCTCACAGGTAAGATCCATCCTCCCTCCAAGTGTAGTCATTGATGTTACCATGCCTAACCATAGCATGGCGCCTGCCCCTGAAGAGGCTTTGGGTCTGTGATTGCTGGCATTAAAGGGAGCCACACCACGGAGTGGTGCCTGAGAACAGCAAAAGTCAACCTTAATCAACTTGAATTAACATCAACTCCTAGATGGCCTCCCATTCCGAGCGCTGGAGCTCAATGATTTGTAGATCGGTCTCAGCTCTCACTGCTCATCTCACACTCCAACCCAGCAGTCAGGAACACCATATGCTTTCAATGGAACTATGATGACACCCCATGGGTGGATCCAAAAACAGTTTTTACCTACCCTGGAGCATGAGCAACCTTGGCCGATGCCCGGTGGAGCTGTCCTATACAGCTAAAGAGGAGTCTGGCTCCTTGGCCATCACCTACACAGCTGGTCATCTGACATTCTTTTCCTCGTCTCCCAGTTTGTGTCTCATTCCCTCCCCCTCCTCCTCTCTCTGTTGATCCTTTGATTCAAACTGATGTAACCCGTAACTCGCTGATTCAACTGATGTAAATTACAAAACTGTTTGTACCTACCACGGAGCCTGAGCAACCTTGGCCGATGCCTGGTGGACCTGTCCTATGCAGCTATAGAGGAGTCTGGCCCCTTGGCCGTCACCTACCCAGCCACTCATCTGACATTGCTTTTCCTCGTCTCCCTGTCATGTGTCTCTTTCTCTCCCCCTTCGATGGAACAATGGCGGCACCCCCTGGGCGGATACCAATACTGTTTGTACCTACCGCGGAGACCGAGCAACCTTGGCCGATGCCCGGTGGAGCTGTCCTTTGCAGCTATAGAGGAGTCTGGCCCCTTGGCCGTCACCTACCCAGCCGGTCATCTGACATTGTTTTTTTCTTTGTCTCCCAGTCTGTCTCTTTCCCGCCCCCAATCAATGGAACTAGGACGACGCCCCCTGGGCGGATACCAAAACTGTTCTTACCTACCACGGAGCCCTAGCAACCTTGGCCGATGCCAGGTGGAGCGGACCTACACAGCAATAGGAGTCTGGCCTCTTGGCCATCACCTACCCAGCCGGTCATCTGACATTGTTTTCCCCTTCTCCCCGTTAGTGTCTCCCCCTACCTCTGTGATTCTTTGGTTCAAACGGTTGTAACTATGTAACCTGTAAATCGCAGATTCAACTGATAACTATGAATCCTGTAACTTGCTGATCCTCATGTAAAGCGCTCTGATACCTCCGGGTCTAGCCAGTGCTATATAAAACTTTGCAAATAAAAATAAATAAATAATACCCACGGTACCGGACCACTTGCAGCAACCAAGGCTTGTTGTATCCAGCCCGGACACCAACGCCAGGGAAAACCGACATGCACGTTGAGGAATTTCAGACAGAGTGAGGCCAAGAGTGGCCCAGCTGACTGGGTTGTCTCTCTACGCAGAACCAAAGACAAAGAGTGAGCCTCCGACTACTGCCATCCGACACCTCCAAAGCTCCTCTGTGCCCGCACCCCACAGCCCGAGGAAGGTGGCAGTGCCAACGGGGTCCGAGACCCTCAAAGGCTGAGGCCACCATTGGGTTTGCCTAGACTGGACATCCAGTCACAGTCTGCAGCCTCTTTGTGCAGGTCCCCTCAACCTAGAGTTTCTCTTGCAGAATGGACCAAACGCCTGAAGACACCACTGCACCCGAGCCCTACAGCCGAGGCGAAGTGGACCAAAGGTGTCCATACATGTCCGAGCATCTCAAGGACTGGACCACCCCCTACCCCGATGGGTTTGCCGGTACTAGCTCCCTCAGTCAGAGTATGCAGCATCTTTTCGAACAGATCGTTCCCCATTGAAGTGAACGGGTCACCCGATGCTGAAATACAGCTCTGCACCCGGCTGCTCAGATCTGTCAGAGGTGACCTGTTGGTGTTGCCTTAAACCTTGACCACATACTCACCATAAATCCAGGAGAAGGGTGTCCGTACTTTGCTGACAAGTGCCCGAGTGCAGTATATGTTTTCCCCCCGTAGGATAACATTACCACTAACAGAAATCGCACTACGTGTGAACGTTTGAAACCTATAAAAATGTAAATCACCCGATTCTGATGATCTTGGTACCTAAATTCATATACAAATCTGTGTTATTGTTATAAATGAATGTTAAATTTCTTTGAGTGTGTGCCTCACTTACTGTCTTTGTGTGAGCAATAAATGTTTAGCACTAGCCTCTGATAAGCCAAACTGCTCGCCCACCCTAGCACAAACAATAGCATCTAGGTTATTATTTGTGCCTCTGAAAACCAATTGGGGTTTGCCTGGACTCTTTACACAATGTACCTCATTTTATTCCACTATATAAAGAGACAGCTTCCTACACATTCAAAGAATCATTTGTATTGGGTCAGATTGAGAAGTGTTAAGTAAAGGAGTGATAAGGGCCCCTTTGAAGCTCAAGAGTTAGTCCTCCCATTTCCTGACCAACTGTTCTAAGGAGCGCCAACCCCACCTATGTTGAAAGGTAATAAAGTGGATCTGCCTCCCTTACCTTTGTTGCCCTGTTTTGGGGGTTCTCCAGCCTAGAGACCCTAACTGTGTCCCATGATTCCACTCACACATTTTTATAAAGACTCTAATAGAACCAGTATGAGTGGAATAAGCAAAATGGCAGAGCTGCCCAGACCTGGGCTCAGAAGTGTCTTCTGTAATACACACCTACTCTCTGCACTTTAGTGTAAATATGGGGCTGAGGCTTTTAGCTAGTGTGGCAAGAGTTCTCTAGTAGGAACCAGAGGCTCCACAGCAGTGGGGACCGAGAAAATCTTCTGTGTTTCAGGGTTGGAGTAACTATTGCCAACTTCTCTTGGCAGGTTGGAGACCAGATAAATAGGGACATTTGCAAGCCTGCCAGGAAGGGCTGCATGAACACTGCATGAAGGCAGGAGGAGACAGACTGTTCGGGAGTGACATGGGCAGTGTTCATGAATGAGGAAGATGCGGTCCATAAGAGAGGGGCCACTATGGACCCTAGGCAGGATTAACTGAAATTGCAATTACAGCTCCACAGTACCTGCACCACTCGTGCAGGAGAATGAGGTCTGCGAGTCCTAACTGTACCTGAAGCATATGTTTTACTCTGAAAGCTTCCATTTCCATGGGGCCTTCCTAAAGATTATTCAATCTACGCTGTGGCAAAGAAGCACTCCTGAATACATTCCATGGTCACAACAAATGGAGCTGTGTTCAAAATCAATTGTTCCATTAAGACAATACCTTATGCTAAAGATCAGGTCGGCACCCTGGTAGGCTTCTAGCTTTGGTGTGGGTGGGCGTGGCTTGTGTTTGGGCAAGTGGAAGAAACAGCGACACCAAGGACTGCCCGATTGGGAGCAATACAACTTGAACAGAGCCGGCCTCACAACAGAGCGCACTTTAACAGGTTTGCACCAGAACTGCACAACGCAAGACATTGGCCGGTTTGCGGCAACTGGTTGACAGTGCCGCTTGCGGGCCACATACGAACACACAACCATCAGCTGTAGACTCATCAGGGGGTAGACCATGCCTAGACCATTGATGGAAGTGAAGGCCAGGGACAGAGACCAAATATACGAAGTAATTCAGGGTGAACTGCTCGAAGGGTTGGATCTTTCATCATTTGACATGCATGTCTTAAACCTGACTAACCCTAGGTGGGTGAGGAGGGGGATTAACTATATGCCATGAGAAGGAGGGAGCCTAGGAAAGTAGCCATTCAAAGAACTGGATTGTTCATCAGGAGAAACCCTTAAGAGGGGGGCCTGAACTGCACAATCCGCATGAGAGCTCTGAAATAGAACAGCATAGGCTGTGTTCTGAAACACATTGTATGCCTTTCTGAATCTTACAGTAATGTTTGTGTATGTAGAAATAAAATACTTTTCCTTTTTAAATAAAAGCACTGGGTGGACTTTGATTTATTTATTAGTTTCACAGTTTCAGTTCTGAGTTGCTAACACAACGCCTTCCTGGGTAAGCCGTGAACTGCTCGACTCCGTGAGCCTCAGGGACAAGAGCTAAAGGAGTTTATAGGATGCTCAATTTTTGGTTCAACAACAGTTATGCCCAATGCCATTAGTGGCAAAAGGCTCTTTTTAACACAATGTGAGCAGCCCGCTCTGGGACTCCCGAAAAGGTATCCACAACAATATATAAATGCACTTGGCAATTAACCCAGCAGCCACATTTAAGGAAGTGACCATATCGACTCCCCCAAGCAACAATAGTTATCAATAAGCAGCTGCTGACTTCTGAAACTATTTTCTCAATGTCTACTCATAAGTAATGCAACATCCTTCTGCATACCATCAGAAAGCAGTTGACAAACATACATAGATTCCTATTTGGATCTGTCCTGGACTACGTATTGTAAGCTTATTGTACATAAGCTTGCCTGCACTTGAAATTAATCTCGGGTGTAATTAACAGTAATGTCAAGAACTATCAGAGCCACAAAGTTCAGTGAGTCCGCAAAGGTATAGCAGAGGATAAGGTAGATAATACCTTACGCTCAATTTAGTGGTAGCTGGGATAAGCAGTTAGGCTTATCAGCGGGTAGTGTTAAGCATTTATTGTACACATGCAAGAAATGATGGCATACACTCAAAGACTGAATCCAGATCAATTGGTTTGTATAAAAAGTTGTTACTTTGTTATTTTATTCTAGAACCAAGAATCACTTAGTTCTGGTAGGGTTTACAGTGTAGTAAAAGTAGCAACACTAAGAATACAGTAATGTTTTGTATATGCAGTTATTTTTTTTACAATTTTAAGGATGTTTTCTATCAAATGTCAATCAAGTACAGTTGTATGTTTTTGCAGTGATAAAGTTAGATAGTTCAATCCAACAGATAGACTTACAATGCAAACCTATGGAGGAAAACAATGTTAAATAGTGTTAAAAATGTGGAGAAGTGTGGCTCACTGGTTAGAGCGGCAGACTCTGAAGCAGAGATCAGGCCCGGGACCAGGGTTCAAGTCCCGACGCGGCAGGGTCTTGGGCTCAATGTCCACGGACTCGATAATTCTCACATCGGCGCCTACTCTAATCATGGGTCCCACGCTGCAACTCTGGGCAATAGCTTGCTTAATCTCCACAACGGCCCCTACAACACTGGGATGCCTGGCTTCACCTTGGGGGTGCCCAGGAGAGGCATCTCACAGGGAGAGCCAGGAAGGGTTCCACAGCGTTATACAGCGCCGGGACGCCCCGTTGGGGCAGCTGTGCGCTTAATAAAAAATACACTACACATAGTTTGCAATTCAGTACTCTACTTACTTCCCCAGGTTTGGGGGTTTAGGACAACACAGGGCAAGGTTCAAGACTAGGTAGGTACTGCACTGCCAGCAACCCCGGGTGCAGAGGTCACAGGGCCCAAAGTTATCTAATGGAGCCGGAGAGTACCTTGAAGGGGGGTGGGGGGAGATTCAGGGGTACCTTTTGGTGTCTGGTTTTCTTAGCTTGTTCCGGTCGCGGGCGGTCAGGGTGACCCTCAAACAGAGGCAGCAGGCATCAGGGAGGGGCCTGGAGAGGTAAGTAAGCGATGCAGACGAGGTCAGGACCGCCGGGGAGACTTTACAGGATAGGCGAGTCACTTAAACTCAGGCTGGGGGCGTCAGGTGCAGAGTGTGCAGGGGTCGGGGATTCGCCTGGATCCGGAGTCCTTGGAGTTTCTTTGTTGAACAATCAGTGTCCACACAAGAAAAGAGGCTTTATTGAAGTCAGCTCAGATCCCTGGAGAGGTGCTGGCTGCAGGACACGCCGGTTTCTTGGAGCACGGTCGCTGGAGTAGGAGACAGGCCGGTAGGGCTGGGGCCAATTCAGTTGGCGTCTTCTCCACTGCAGCATGGCACTTCGGTCCTCCTTCGTAGGTCATCATAATCTGAGGAACAAGGTTCAGGGGAGCGCTTAAATACTAACTTTAAGGGCATTACTAGGGTCAAGTGGCAGTAGCCAAAGGCTACTGCCCCGTAGGGTGATGACTACACCTTTCATGGTGCCCCTTCCTTTGGGGAGAGGGACAAATCCCTGTTCCTATTGGGCCCAATTCTCCAATTCAAGATAGATAATTTCTAAGAGGGGTTCACATCAGCCCCTGGAGACCCTAGGAGTGTGCCAGGCTGCGGTGGACACCCTTACTCTGCTTACTAATTTTCCCATATGTCCTGTCTTCAAAAGTGGGGCTTGGGAAGGGGATTGGACGGGTATCTCCACTAGTTGGAGCTTCACAAATCAGCACATCACAAGGTGAAAGTCTTTGAGACTCACCGTCAAGTGTTGCTGTTCCTGCCAGGGAGAGGTGTGAAGCACCGCCACCCAGAGCAGGCTTTGTTCCTGACCTCCGAGAGCACAAAGGCTCTCACCCCATGAGGTCAGAAACCTGTCTGGTGGTGGCTGGCAGGGACCAGTCAGACAATAAACTAGAAGTTGGTTATTTTTCATGGGACATCTGTAAGATGCCCGCTCAGAGCATTTTGTAATAAATCTAACAAGGGCATCAGTGTGGGTTTATTATACTGCAAAGTTGGGCAACAAAATTGCCAGTTTTCAGTAAAGCTATCATGGAGCTATGGAGTTCGTAATCATAATCTACCAGCCCATGTACTCAAAATGACTCCTCTGCACTTACACCGGTCAATGGCACTTACACTTTAGGGGCATATTGCTCATGCAGCTATGCCCTCACCTGTGGTATGGTGCACCTTGCCGTAGGGCTGTAAGGCCTGCTAGAGGGGTGACTCACTCATGACAAAGCAAAAACAACAGGTGATGGACAGAATGCAGAACAATGTCATACATTCACCCCAGTACAGAGATCTGGGCATAAATCCATCGTTTTTTTGCTCACCATGCCTTTCCAGTTTGAACCAAGCTATATGCAAATCAGTCTTGACCCTGTGCCCCATGGGAACAGTCCAGCCCGAACTGCCAAGCCAGGTCCTCCCTGGACTGGAAACAAGCATCCAAGGACCGGTTTCGGGCTTTCAGCCCTCATCAGCCTGGATAGCTTGATTCCAGTGGCATGGAGAGCACGGGACTCACGTCTGAGCATACCCGTCCCACTCGGGGTGACAAAGCAAAAACAACAGGTGATGGACAGAATGCAGAACAAGGTCATACATTCACCCCAGTACATAGATGTGGGCCTAAATCCATCGTTTTTTTGCTCACCATGCCTTTCCAGTTTGAATCCAGCTATATGCAAATCAGTCTTGACCCTGTGCCCCATGGGAACAGTCCAGCCCGAACTGCCAAGTCCGGTCCTCCCTGGAAACAAGCATCCAAGGACCGGTTTCGGGCTTTCAGCCCTCATCAGCCTGGATAGCTTGATACATCTCCTAACCACCGCAAGACGCCAACAACCATTTTTTGTTGCTGCGTCCTGTTAAACATGCATACGGACATAAATCGACTCGTATTATCGAGCATTACGCTGCTCCGGATGGTTACATCTTTAAAACACCGTGAGACGCCAATAGCCATCTTCTGCTACAGCGTCTTGGTTGATACATAGATAATTTATATTTGACTCGTATCGTGGGGGTCTTTTACTTCTGAAAAATAATCGTGACATATGACGAGTGCGTAGCTGCATCAACCATCATTTACGCATCTGGGCGTTCTGACTTTAATCGAAGTGGCAGAATCCCTCCTCTTCAAATGCTCGCTCTATTTTAGGTGTAATATATATGCCCCTCTGGGCTACATGCTGGCAATTATCTGTCGACAGATTGTGTCGGTAGGAACTACCTTAGTATCTTCGAGTAGTTGTTCGTTGTCACAAATAAGATATTGTGTGGCTCCTGAAGAAGGCGTTCTTTTAACGCCGAGTTCATGAATTGCCTCCTCTCCTTTTTTTATTAATATTGTTATCTTTGTGACTTGTTTATAAACCACTGTATAATGTTTTTACATTTTACAATGTATGCATTGATGAGTATTCGGTGATACACGATTTGTTGATTTTATGCTATTTTGCTCAATAAATAAGAATCCTTTTGTTGATAGATTGTTTTATTGTATGTTTTGCTACTTTGATACCTTGTCCCTTCTACTGTCATGTTGCTGTCTAGGATTTGATACGCACCACCCAGGAGGCACAGGGTCAGACTGATTTACATATAGCCATGTCTGAACTGGGGTGGCAGAGTGGGCTAAAGAACGGTGATGGATTAAACCCAGATCTTTTGACTGGGTGTGAGTGTTTGATTGATTCAGATGCTCCGTCCATCACCACCCCCTTTTGTACCGCTTTTGGCCGCCATAAGTGTGGCAGGGTATGCTCAGACGTGAGTCCCTTGCTCACTTTGCCACTGGATTCAAGCAAGCCGGGCTGAAGACGGCTGGAATGCCAGAAACCGGTCCTCGGAAGCTTGTTTCCGGTCCAGGGAAGACATGGCTTGGCAGTTCGGGCTGGACTGTTCCCATGAGGCACAGGGTCAGACTGATTTGCATAAAGCCATGTCTGAACTGGGGTGGCAGAGTGGGCTAAAGAACGGTGATGGATTAAACCCAGATCTTTTGACTGGGTGTGAGTGTTTGATTGATTCAGATGCTCAGTCCATCACCACCCTCTTTTGTATCACTCATGACACAGGCAGTGTTGGGGAGGGGTATATGGCACACATGGATGTGAGCCGTCTCAACTCTACAGTTTGGTTTGCACCAAAATACGCTGCCTGCAATGGCAGTGTGTGGGAGTTATGGTGAGGGGTCTCTGAAGGTAGCAGCATACATTCTGCAGCCCTCAGAGGCCCTCTCTGGTCACAAGATCCTAGGTACCAGGGGTGCCTTTTACAAAAGACTTGTAGGTTGCCCAATTGTAAAAACAAAGGTACAGTTTTGGGAAAGAACACAGGTGCTCGGGTCTGGTTAGCAGGGTTCCAGCACAGACTCAGTCAAGTTGGCATCAGGTATTTGGCAAAAAGTGTGAGGGGGAGGGATTACTGCAACAGAAACCCACTTTCCTACATACTATGACTCAAAATAACTTGGTGTGTTCTAGTTGTCAACAAAGAAAAAAAAAAAGGATTCACCCTGGCTATGGAGCCACTGGCATGTGTAGCAAGATCGGACAAAAATTATTGTGGGCTGCAGTTGGGGGAATAGAAGTATAACAGTGTTATACGCTGATGACCTCCTCCTGTTCCTGTGATTGGCGTGGAGGATCTGCCGGGGGTTAGGAGGATGATGGACGAATTTGGGGCCTTATCGGGCCTTAGAGTGAACTGGCAGAAGTCCAGCTTGTTCCTGCTGATGGCGGACATGCCTCCACCGGGGAGCCTGGGCGACCTGAGGTGGGCGCCTCGTTGCTTCCGATAACTGGGCGTCCGCATTTTCCACTACATGGCAAATGTAAAAGAGGGGAATATAAAACAAGCGCAACGCTTCCTTAGGGATAGCATGGCCTTTTGGGGAAAGCTTCCTCTTTCCGTGATGGGCCGGGTCTCACTCATTAAGATAGTGGCTCTTCCTCGGCTGCTCTACTTTTTTACCACGCTACCAGTGTGGGTCTCGGCGGCCTGGTTCCGGGAATTGAATGCCTGCCTCTCTGCATTCATATGGGGAGCGGGCTGGAGGAGAGTAGCACTGAGCCCGCTGAAACGACCCCGAGTGGAGGGGGGCCTGGCACTGCCAGATATGGAGACTTACTCTCTGGCAGGATAACTGCAGAGGCTAATGCAATGGGTGGCGGGAAGCAATGACCAGGACAGAGGAGTCCCACCCTTCACTCCAGATAGGATGGAGGTATTCCGCACACTGTAATGAACTGCTCGGCCCGGACAGGCTAGTAGCAATGAGCATAGTGTGATCAGACGGTGTTGGAGTCGGTGCCGAAAGAAAACCAGGACGAAAAGGCCATACTGGCGAGGACTATCCTGGACGCCTTACCCCATGGCAGAAATTAGTGAGATTTAGATGACTGGGTGCAGGCGGGTGCTACAAAGGTGGGACATCTTTTCCGGGATGGGGAGCGAATATTCTTTGAGGACTTTAGCGCTGAATGGGACATTCCCCAGGGACATTTCCTACACTATGAGGTAGTTAAGGGGGCCCAGAGATGACATGGGGGGGGGGGGGTGAGGGGGGTAACGACGGAAACGGTGCCAAAGGCCACCTGTGAAAATTTAAGCCTGGTGGGGGGGAACCATCAAGGCAGTTGCATGTCTTTGCAGAGCCATTGGTAGGGATACCATACTGCCACTAGACCGATTGAAGACCCAATGGGAAGGGGATATCGCCGGTCCGATAGCAGATAAGGACGGGGTGAAAGAGCTGGAACGGAAGATACCTGTGGCAGAATTTCTTACACGGTCTGACACAAGGAGGGATTCTTTTTAGCTATAGTAATATACTGAAGACAGCAGTGCGGGTTAGGGAAGGGGGATCCAGTTAATAGTTTGGGTGTGTGGGGGGAAGAAGGGGGTAAAAAGGGGCATATCCAGTGTATTATAGTTAGGCATCGAGAGGGGACGACAGGAAAACGGACTCTGAAAGAAGGGAGCACGACCTGGGTTATAGGATATTTTGCCTCTGGACAAGTCCAGAATATATGTGTTTTAGGATGTAAAATGATTCAGCTTGATATTAAATGCCAATAAAATCTGTTTTAAAAAAAAAATGAAAATCATTGAATTTGTTAATTGGAGGATTATGCTGAATGTACATTACAATCCAGGCACACATGAGAGTAAATAAACAGTATATATAGTTTTCTTCAACACTTTTGAAAATTTGAGCACTACGATTGATGGACAGAGAAGAGAAGGTTGATCTGTTCTTGAATTCTGTATTCAATTCGACCAAACAAAACCAGCCGACACATGTTTCGTCGCATATGGAATTACTTCCGCGACTTCCTCAGGGCTGAGTGAGATGAAAAAAATCTTCATAATCGCGCTGCTAGTGATAATTCCAACAGGGCTGGGCTGTATCCTATTTGTTGTAGCGATCAGGGTTTAAGATGGCTGTATATAATTCCAGATATATGGCGGGTGCCATGAGAGTCGCAGAGCCGCAGGTTGATCACTGCGCTCTGCACGTATCTGTGGTGCTTCAGCGCAGAAATGTCTCACGGACGGTCACAGTGTTCCGGGAGCATTACACAGCTGAGCGCCTACAGTCCCTGGCCCGCAAAAACCCTTTGCCGTAGAATTTTCTTGGAATATTATGAATATTTGGAATGTATTTCCTTTCGTACTATAATTGGTATAATCAGGCAGGCTAAAAGGATCAATGTTAAGAAGGGAGGTTACACTTCAAATGCTCCTTTAGACACCCATATTTAACTAATTCTCTCTTGTCCCTGGATTAATCAGGGTGCCCTATATTTTCAGGAATGTATTCTCAAAGGCCATGTTCTGAGCTTGATGCCCATGACCACAATGTCGCCTCCAGGCACTGGTATCTAGAAAGCAATGCAGTCAAGGGCACAGAGCATATGAGCATAGCCTGCCTTCTGACTTTATCAGTACTAGTAGCCATGCCAACAGGATCTACAGGCATGGTCTGTGGGGCATGCCCTGCACCTGTAAATTGAGTTACGACACCCAACCAGATCACAATGTACCTTGCAAATAAATAACTTCAGATCTGTATACGTGGTGATAATGTATTTTTTCAATCACAAATCTCTTCTCTCATGAAGAAAGGGAAATACTCACTTTCTATTGAATTTAGTTGGGGATTTTGCCACCAATTTTTCTACTTTCTCATCAGACGAAACAGTATTGCCATCATCATCCTCCTCTTCCTCCTCCTTATCCTCCTCACCATCATCATCATCATCATCATCATCATCATCATCACCACCACCACTGACAGCACCAGAGGCGGTGCCATGTGCTTTGGATTCAAGATTTTTCACTTCCTGGCCACCTACGAACCACAAAAACATTTGAGTTTTGCAAATGCTCGTTAATAATAGAAAGCATCCAACAGGTGTGTGTGTGTATACAGCTCTGCTGGTACAAGAGGCTTAGTGGACCACAGAGAGTGGCTTCGTGGAAGTTAGGAAGTGCAAGGAGATTTGAGGACAGCTGCAATTTTACAGAAAGGGACTAGTCGTGCAGTGCGTGCCCGCTACAATTGAGACTTGGGAGTGAGGGCGAATGAGACACAGTTTGGCAGGGAAAGGAGACAGCCACTGCATGAAGGTCCTGAGTGAGGTAATAATCAGCTTCACTTCAAGCCAACGGGCTGTAAGGAAGATGTAGGCATTCCAGTAATAGGTCCTCACTTGTTGGGGGTGCTGTCTGAGTCGCTTTGTATTTATCTTTGGCCACCGCCCAATCCACAGCTACTGTCCTCCCTGGAAGAGATAAAAGACGGATATAAACTAACTGAAAAACCTCCAGCAGTTCAATGGCAACATGGATCAAAATGAATGAACCATCATGTAAATAGAATACTTCCAATCAGATTAGGACATACTCTACTTTGCTGTTTCTGATAGTTTTAAATTGCATTCAATTGGCTTCCAGCTTCTTATATAATCCCAAGCATTACTTGGATCAGTCAACACCCAAACATTTGCATGCAATGTGGATTTATATTTAAACTCAGCTTTATTTCATTTGTTGAGGAACGATAATCAGTATTGTTGGCAAACCTTTAATTACTACAAGACAACTCCGAAAATATATGATCTCCACAAAAATAAATTTGTTTTTTGAAAATCCTTCCTGAATCTGTTGAGCAGTTCTTCGCTCAAAGCTCGGGTTTAATGTAAAGTGTCAACCACTTTAAACCAATGTTTTCCTTTATACAAAATGATCAACAGTAAGGTGTTCGTTTGGCTCTGCAAATTAAATCTGTGCAATAAAAATGAATATGCAGCAATACGTGCAAACAATAAACACATCCAACAAGGAGAGTGCCATAGACAGACAGCCCACTTATCTAATGTGTGGGCCATGGATCAACACTCACCCCAGTTCAGTCATCAATATTGGGTTGGAACTCCCAAAATGTTTGTGGTAGAGCCCAACTATGGTCAGTCATTCTCTTTTTTTTTTCTAGAATGCTCAACCTGCAATTACGAGGATCTGCTAATCGATTAAAACAATGCACACATCATTTGTACAGCTGTAGCATCCTACAGCGAAGTCACTGACATCTCAAGATCTAGTCACCTTAACTAACTGAAACCATAGTACCATTGCTTGCGTTTAATGATGTACGCACTTTTGTGTGACCCCTTTTGTAAAACTACCCAGAAGCAAATAAATGTGGCAGATCTGAAAACAGAATGGGATTTCAGAAAATGAGCTTTTATTGGTCAGACAACAAGCATCCGTACTATAAGAAGTATCCAGGTATGTCCTTTCCAACTCATCCAATTTTTCCCCCAACTTTGTGTAGTAGGGTACTTTCAGAAATATACTGAACAGGACAGCACAATTTGCCACTGCAAGGATTAGGGACCAAGCTAATGACAAAAAAAAGCAAGAGAAACTTTGCCTTGAACTTTGGAAGGCTGGCATACTCACCTTTAATATCCTTCATGTTCATTCCTTTCAAGGCTTTTCCTGCCTCCAGCATGTTCTTGAATTGGACAAAGGCAAATCCACGCATCTTCCCATCTGTGGAAGTGGGACAAAGAGACCTGAGAAAGGACAACTTCCACTCAATTTAAAATCGATATTCATAGAAAGGAGAGTCCAAAAAAGACAGGTAAGTAGGGACTGAGAGTTGTTGAGGAGCCAATCGGATGTCTGATACCCATCAAACAAGCATAACGCATTCAAAAAGCCACTTCCAAACAGTCAGAAACAGCCCTCAGCTAGGAGAATACCGGTAATTCCACTGATACCCAACAGGCAGCTCTACTTATGCTCGTTTTTCTGCATTCCAACAGACATCTTGAAATGCACATCAATACTAACTGGCAGAATCACTAGATATAACACTACAGAGACAAGTATAACAGCTCTTCCAATGTTCCTCAAGCATTTATTGATAATTTAGGACTGTGAGCTCACCCTCCTCCAGTGCATCATAGCTGTGATTTGTTGTTTTCCTGATATTATAGTCAATCCTAATATTAATAAATTGTGATATCTGTAAATAGGGATGGCATCTTGCCTCAGTACTGCTCTACAAAATCCCTAAATATTACACTAACTTGGCCCGTAGCTATCAATAAAATGTTATTCTGCTTCACAGATCTTTCTGAAATTAGAGCGACCTACAACAAAGTTCTGTAAGAGCACCGGAAGTAGAACTTTGAGCCGCAGACATTTTAATGGTGGAATTTCAGTGGATATGATCAACTGACTGTAACTCTAAGAATCATGTAGAATTTGCTCCCAGAAAAAGCACATTACACTATTCACGTGTTACCTTGTTTCTTGGGGATGTTGACCTCCAGCACAGCACCAAACTTGGCAAAAATCCCCTTAAGGTCTTCTTCGGAGCACTAAGGAAGAAAAAACACATGATTAGAGAGCAGATCTTACTGGGGGAATGGCAGGAAACTGTGTGAAAAGCTCTTTTAAGTTGAAGTCTATTGCTCCATATACTGGTCACTTATTTGGAGACTACCCGATAATAGAAAAGCACTCGCTTGCTTTAGCTACTTCACAACAAACCTGTCTATTAGCTCTTCATAAATACGGACAATCCAGGACAGGGCTCGAATGCTCGCTCACCATGCACTGAGGACAGTTAGACCTTGACCTCTGGGGCTGACATTGGGCTGCTCCTAAATTATAACAGGTGGATCACTAAAGGTGACTGCCCACAGGACAAGGCGAGAGTGGAATACTTACCTTAAAGCTGAGGTTACGGATAATGAGCCGGGCCTTCTTATCAGCAGTCTTTACTCCTGGAGCTTTGACCACTTTCACCACTGCCTCCTGCGTTTCTAAAAAAGGAGATGTGAGAAAAGAACAAATAATGCTAAAAAGTTTTTAAAGCCAGGGGGGAAAAAATAAGGAAAAACACTCACCATTAGCATTCGGCTGTCAACATGATTGTTTTAAAGAATAATTATGCAAAGAACATAAAGCAATATAATAATGATGTAACTGTATATTTTGAAAGGAATATATTAACTAAAGATGTGTTAATTTATATTAGATTCACTCCGGAGGAGGAGTCAGTGCCCCCGTCTGACACATTAAGAAACCTAGGGGCTTTGCTCGACAAAAAGCTACAAATGGAGTCACAGGCCAACAGGACAGCCAGCGTGTGCTTCGGTCTCCTACGGATGCTGCGTCGACTCCTTCCGATCCTACCAGTGCCCTTACTGTAGGATTCAAATTAAACGGGTAATAACTTCCTAATTCAGAAAAGGCTAAAAACAGACTAGTACGTGTTAGACGTGCACTGAAAGGAACAGATCATACCTCTCAGGTAGACCATTACGTCCTAAAGTGCTCTATCAGGTGATCACACCAAAATGTAGCATGGTGAGAACAGAAGGGAGAATGTTTACAAAATCATAAGAAACTGTCATAAAGCATTGCTAGTTACAAGAATACACTTCTTTTTTTGACTTTCATCAGACCGAAGTCTGCTTATCATAAGACTCAAAAAAAGCAATAATTATGTAGCTCTCCAAGATCTCATAAGCATAGAGCAAAACAATCATAGCCAAGATTTCTTAACATACAGCCAAAACAAACATAGCCAAGATTTTATAGGTTACTCTTAGATATCTTTCCTTAACCAAGCAAAGCAAGCTGGATCAATGCAATCTTAATTCAAATAGTGGCAGAGAGTTCCGTATTAAAATATTCTAGTCTAGATGCAAGTGTTTACATACAGAAGTATGTATGGGTTATATGGGTAGAGTGTTAGAATTATAGCGTGAGCCTAGCCAAAGGCAGCAGTGCGCTGTACAAGGTCAAAGGCAAAGATATATTCAAACACTGGAAGGGAATCTAGATTCTGAATGGAGGCAGACTGTTACTTTGCCATGAAGTACTCTTCGTAAAGAGGTGCATCTTCAGCTTTACCCTGCTTTTTTGCACTTCATCTCTAGTTTGATGTGTATTGCTGCTGGTGTGCCAAAAGCCACCAGATGTGTAAGCTGGTCAGCCAGATAGGTAGGAGTGCTGATCATGATGGTTGTGTTTGCAGCTGGTTTTGAAGATGGCACGGGCTGGCAATAGGGAGCCTTTGGGGTTCTATCAGGATGTGGATACGGTCATATTTCTTCAAGTCCTTTATAAGATATGCTGCTTAGCGTCAGATGCCATTATGAGAAGTCAATAAGTGGCCTGAGTTCTTATTCACTTGCTTGAAGGAATGGTTTTACTTTTTTTAGTAGAGACAAACAAACTTCCTTGGTTTCTTGGCAATGTGATCCTTGAATTTGAAGTTGGTGTCCAGAGTACAGCCGAGTGACTGGACAATGTGCGAAGTGGAGGTTCAACCTGTGGAGGCCACTTTGGCACTGGTTATTGTTTGCTGTTCTTGGTGAATAGCAGGAGTTCTGTCTTGGTGGGTGCTGGATACAGAGTTTTGGATGAGCTGCAGGCAGTGTTTGAGGTGATGCATGCCTGAAGCGGAGAAGACTTTCAGTGGGAGTCTTGTATCATCATCATATTGGCAAACTGTGAAGCCATTATGGATGAGCTGAGTCCCAAGTGTCTTTAGGTAGAGGGTGAAAATGACTGGGGCCCAAATGGAACATTGGCCAACTCCACACTTTCTCCAGATCTTCTCAAACGTGGATATACTGGGTAAGTAAAAAGAGAGCCAGGAAGGCAATTGCCAGTAAATACCCTTCAAGACCTCAGCATGTGGATGAGGGTATAAAGATCAGCAGTGCCCAAGGAAGCAGAGAGGTCCAGCAATATCAGGAGATTGGCCCTTTCTTTGTTTAGGCAAAATGACGAGCTATTGAGCAGTTGATTATTAAGATCAGTTCATGTACTTTTCTGAAAATACCCAGAAATGTTTATAATTTGAACGAGCGATATTTCTCCATCTTTTTCTGGAATAATGAAATCACTTCCATAATGAGGTAAGCATCATTGCATTTAATCTTTTCAGGAAACAACTAAAAACTTAGATAATTAGCATTGAGGGCATATTCTTCCTTTTAGAAAACAGGTGGGGAAGAGTTCTAACTGGTGGTGCACTCTTTCAGCCGCCTTTCCGACTAGCACTATAAAACCCACTGAGTAATAGCGTGGCCTACAAAATGAAAAAAAACAATTTCAACCTCTTAATGTCTTACAACGGTATGAAAGCCTTACAGGCCTTTTGCATTCAAAGGGGACTCTTTTTCCACATACCTTTCTTCTTTTCCTTGGTGCGTAGCTTTTTCTTGGCCACAGTGACATGGATCCGGTTCCCATCGTATGCCTGAACTGCTTTCAAGGCACGCTGGGCATCGTCCAACATGGAGAACGTCACATACCCAAATCCACGACATGTCTCACTACCTTTGGTTGGTAAAGTGGAATAAGCAAGTCAGTAAATAGTGGCTCAAGAACTTCTAAAATAATATACATTTCAAGGTGAGCAACTAACATACAGTCATGGATCAGGAGCGAGAATAGAAAAAAGAAATGTGAGAAAATGCCTCTTTTTGCATAGTCACCCCTATTTTTAGTGGAATGGTGCGCTTAGGTACTACTGCTCTGACCCCAGAGTGTGCTTTGACCTTTAAATCATGGTAAAATTGGCTGATCCCCATTTTGCATAATTACCTTTCCAGTAATACCACAGTATGTGATGTAAGAAAATATCCCAATAACACCCCTCTTTAAATCTGTTCTCTAAAAGAAAGCAAGCATTTGCAATCCATTGCGTCTCGCATTTGCAAGAGTTCAAGCTATTGGTATTGTAAATGACAATGCCTTTTATTTATCTTTTTTTATAAACAACCCATAAATAAAAGGCATTGTCATTTACAATGGCAATAGTTGAAACGCTTGCAAATGCGAGACGTATTGCATTGCAAATGCTTGTAATTAATGGAGCATGAGCTACAGATGCTTGATGTACACATAAAAAAAAAAAAAAAGAGTAAATACTTTATGCAGTAAACTAGCTAGCTTCATTTCTCCACTAGATGGCAAGTTCGCTCTAGGTAAAGACAGAACTTTTTTTGAATGTGAATAAGTTGCGGCTGATAAAAAAACATTTAATTTTTTACGTTGTTTTACTAGATCTCTTAAAACACTGTAAAACATCTTTACACCTGCTCTGTAGAAATCAACAGCACCCGCCGACCTATAAAAGGGAAATAGAATTTGTTTTCCCTTTGATTCACCCCACGTTGTAATCCTTCACGCTCCTGTTTTGCAGAGTTTTACATATTTGGAGTTATGTGCTCCAGTCAGCCCTTTCCCTCAGATACAGGACTGCTTTTAAAACGAGTTGGGCAATCTTATGTTATGTTATTTTAATTTATAAAGCGCACGTCTACTCGAAAGTGACCCGGCGCTAGCTTCAGAAAAGGAAAAGATGCTCGACCACGTCACACGACAACACAACCTCAACATAATCTCCTACGCCGACACCCAGCTGATCATATCCCTCACCGAAGACCCCCACACCGCCAAAGCCAACCTCCACAGAGGAATGAAGGCCGTAGCCGACTGGATGAAGGACAGCAGACTGAAGCTGAACTCAGACAAGGCGGAGGTCCTCATCCTCGGACCCACCCCATCGGCCTGGGACGACTCTTGGTGGCCCACATCACTAGGCACAGCCCCGGAACCAACAGACCACGTACGCAACCTGGGGGTCATCTTCGACTCCACCCTCTCCATGACCAGGCAAGTCAACGCCGTCTCCGCGTCCTGCTTCAACACCCTCCGAATGCTCCGCAGGATCTTCAAATGGATCCCCCCCGACATGAGAAAAACCGTCACCCAGGCCCTCGTCACCAGCATACTCGACTACGGGAACGCCCTCTACTCAGGAACAACAACCAAGCTCCTGAGAAGACTACAACGAATCCAGAACACCTCGGCACGACTGATCCTCGACGTCCCCCGATGCAGCCACATCACACCCCACCTGAGACCTGCATGGCTCCCTGTCAACAAGAGGATCACCTTCAAACTCCTCATCCACGCACACAAGGCACTACACAACACCGGACTCACATACCTCAACAACCGACTCAGCTTCCACACCCCCACCCGAAGCCTCCGCTTAACCAACCTCGCCCTCGCCACAGTTCCTCGTATCTGGAAATCCACCGCCAGCGGCAGATCCTTCTCCTACCTCGCCGCAAGACCTGGAAAACTCTCCCTACCAGCCTATGACAGACTCAGGAGCTGCTGTCCTTCAGAAGACTTCTCAAGATCTGGCTCTTCGATCAGTAGCGCCCCCCCCAGTGCCTTGAGACCCTCCCGGGTATGTAGCGCGCTTTAGAAATGCCATGATTGATTGATTGATTGAACCATCACAGATTAAAAGAGCAGCGTTTTTAGTTGTTTTTTTTTTTTTTTTAAACAGCAGTAGGTCCTGTATACCCCAAAGGGTCAGGCGCAGCAAGTTCCAGGCTAGACCCGCTTTACGCACAAAGGAATTCCCACCGAGTCGTTGGCGATTAAACCTAGGGGTCTGTATCAGCAGCTGAGCAGACTAGCGCAGCCGTCTCCCTGGTGTATAAAAGGCAAACCTCTTCCGCAAATAAATAGGGCCTAGGCCATAAAGGGCCCGTTGAGTGATTGATAACATTTAAAATTTCAGACGAGATTGGACTGGGAGCCAATGCAAGGAGCACAAATGAGTGTGAACACTATGCCTTGATGACAAACCCAAGAGAAGTCTGGATGCTGAGTTTTGAACAACTGACGCAAGAGGGCGTTGGCATAGTCTAAGCGGGACAGAATTAGGGCACGGACCACAGTTTCTTTGGCACTACCTGGCAGAAGGGGGAGAAACTTCCTCATGATTTTCAGAGTGCCAAAGCAGGTACCGGTCAACTTCTTCACTTGTGTCACAAAATTTAGATTTTCATCTAACCAGACGCCTAGATTTTTAACGGTGCCTGTGCCCGCAATCAGTCGTGGAAAACCAGGAGGCCAGAGCCTCTCTCTGAAATCCGTCGAGAAGGAGCCATACAGCAGCACTTCAGACTTTCCTTCATTGCATTTCAGCTGTGCATTCGCCAGCCAGTGAAAGACTGAAGACAGACAGTGTTGGGCTACCGCAACCGAATCATTCTCCTAACTCCAAGTGAACATCAGCTGGGTATCGTCAGTGTAGGCCATCACTTTAGCCCCCAGTGACTCCATAAGGTAAACCAGCGTGGATGTTAAGAAGTAGGGGGCTAAGTGATGACCCCTGCGGTACACCAGTAATCATCTGCATAGGTGCAGAGGCACACTGAGGAAGCCAAACCTGCTTCGACCGTCCTTCCAAGAAGGACCTAATCCATTGCAACGCAAGGCCAGAGATACCTATTTCCAATAAACGGTCCAGGAGCAGAGAGTGGGGCAGAGTGTCGAATGCCGCAGAGAGATCAAGCATAACCAACGCTGCTCTCCCACCGGCATCCAGACACTCCTGAATCGCCTCTGTCACCTATAACAATGCTGACTCCATGCTATACGAAGCTCGGAAGCCAGATTGTGCCGGATGAAGCAGACCTGAGACCTCCACATAGTTGGTGAGTTGAGCCATAACCACCTTCTCGCATACCTTGGCAAAAGCGAATTTGAGCGGTAATTCTCAGGTAACAGAGAAGACACGCGCCTGTCATGATGTAATAATTTTTTTTTAAAGCAACTATTTGGATGAGCTGCGTGGGCCGTTCCGCGAGTGGTCCTATTGTGAAAGTGCGTATAGCATGCTGCAAATACAAAACAAGCATTGGCATAGCTAACAGGTCTCGCCTTTTGGACCTTATAAGAGTGTAGCTATGCAGCACATTTTCCTGGGTAGGCTAAATGTTTCAAGGTAAAATGAGTATGCAAAACATACGCATCTCAAATAAACTACTGAGGAGCTCAGCGCCGTTCATTTCAGTTGAACCACCCCAGCGTTAATTGGACTGAATGGAGTAAAGAACAGTGGTGCAGATCTGTGGCTCAAAGCAACACACCTCTGAGAAGCAGCTCCATTTACTGCTCCAGGAACATACTTCTGCATGCCAAAAAGTGCTCTGGGGCAATTAATTTGGACAACACTAACTATTCATTCACTACACTCCAACACCACCTTGCAGGTATCCTGGAGTTATGGTGGATGCAAAGATTATCCTACTTCCCAAACTGACTTGTTGATTAGGAATCCTGGCACCCATTTCAGCAAAGTTGATGCATTATAGCATGTATTCTCTTGAGGACAGATGCCAGAGCATGTGCACAGCTGGTGCATCTCGTCTTGCAACCAGCACACTTTGCTTTGACCTTTTCCAATTTTCTGAAAATTGCAATCAAAACAAAAAATGTCAGTACCGCTGCTCTAGGGGAATCATATCATACAGTCCCACATCCAATGGTGATTAAGGCATCCACTGTCAACAGGTTGTAGAACAAAATAGCAAAGTTTGAGTTTACAGAGTAGCTAAGCTGTAATATTCATTAATACCGGCCCTCAAATCTGTACCCCTCTAATTTTATTTATTTATTTATTTTGAAAGTTTTGTATAGCGCGAACAAGATCTTTGCAGATATCAGAGCGCTTCACATAGAAAAGGCGGAGCATGAGGGAACATAGTCAAACAGGTAGGTAAAAAATGCTAGTAGTACAAACACGTGGTAGCCTAGAAAATCACATAAATCATTAATACATATAAAACAAATAAGCCACGGGGTCGAACACGGAGTACAGATCAGTGCGGAGTCTTAACAGAGTTCAGAATAGCACTTCAAGTGTATTTAGCCATGAGGATAGCTTTTACTTCTTTCTTAAACAGTGTAGTGGAGGAGATAAGCCTAGTTTCAGGGGGGAATGAGTTCCAGATCCTGGGTGCCATTCCTGAGAAGGAGCGTTTATAAGTTTTTTCCTTCCGGGAATCTTCGAGGCTTCAGCAGAAGATTGTTTGTGCCTCTGGTGTTTCTAGAGCCGCCAGAGATTGTCAGCTTCTGAGTGAGATAGCTTGGTGAGCTCATGTGGACAGCTTTGTGCGTCATGCAGGCGATTTTCAGATGTATTCTGGCTTCGAAAGGCAGCCAGTTCAGGTGTTTAAAGTCAGGGGAGATATGTGAGTGTTTTTTTGAACCAGTGATGAGTCT
The DNA here is from genome assembly GCF_964261635.1 of Lissotriton helveticus. Classification (NCBI taxonomy): domain Eukaryota; kingdom Metazoa; phylum Chordata; class Amphibia; order Caudata; family Salamandridae; genus Lissotriton; species Lissotriton helveticus. Next base: position 1,029,712,317 of record NC_136057.1, read on the forward strand.
CGCTGCAGCGTTTAGAGAAGCTCTTAGGGGAGCAGTAGTAGTTAGGGGGAGTCCGCAGAGGGCGATGCTGCCATATTCAATTCGAGGGATGACTAGTGCTTGTACTGCAGTTTGGAAGTCATTGGCAGGGAGGAAGGGTTTAAGTTTCCTCAGGGTATTGATTTGGTAGTTCGCTCCCTTAGTTGCCTTGCTGATATGTTGCTGCATGTTGAGATTGGTGTCAAGTGTAATGCCTAAGGATTTTGCTGAGTCTACGATGGTGGGTTGGACATTGAGTGCAGTTAGGTGTTTAAGCCAGAGTTGTGTGGTAGAGATCTTGGCGGGAGGTGAGATAAGAAGGAACTCTGTTTTCAGAGCATTGAGTTTGAGATGATTATCGGCAAGCCAGGATTGGGTGCTTCTGATCGTTGAGTTCAGGAGCAAAATGTCTTTGGGGGATTGTAATTTGAGATATAGTTGGGTATCATCAGGGTACATGTGAAAGTGTATGTTGGACGCTTGTAACAAGGTGGTGAGGGGTTCCATAACTAGGTTGAACAAAGTTGGGGATAGACAGGAACCTTGTGGGACGCCTAACGAAACAGGTATAGGCGAGGACATCCGGTTGTTACTCTTGAATTTCTGCGACCTGTTGTGTAGAAAGGAAGTGAACCATTTGAGGACTGTCCCAGATAGACCCATTCTCGTGTTTAATAGTTCGAGTAAATTCTCATGCTTAACGGTGTCGAATGCTGAAGAGAGATCAAGAAGGATGAGGAGACAGGTATCGTTTTGATCTAGCATTTGAAGGGCGTCGTCCATTATGTGAGTCATAGCCGTTTCAGTGCTGTGCCCCGCTCGGAAGCCTGATTGATGAGGATTGAGGAGGCCAAACTGGTCAATGTGTTTAGTCAGTTGTAGTTGTGCGCATTTTTCCAACAATTTGGCGAGAGTGGGGATATTGGTAATGGGACGGTAGTTGTTTAAATCAGAGGGGTCGGCTGTAGGTTTCTTTAGTAAAGGCGTGACTTGTCCTACTTTGAGGGAGTCAGGGATGGTTCCCTGTTGAAGTGAGCTGTTGATAATTTTAGTCCAGAGTGGGAGGAGCAATGGGATAAAGTCCTTTACAGCGTTAGCAGGAAGGGGGTCCGTGAGGTGATTGGATGGTTTAACGGTGCTGAGCAGTTTCCCTATTTCTTCTTCAGAGTAGGTGACAAAGGATGACCATGTGGCATTGTTTTTCCGTTCAGTGGGTGCTATGCAATGAGGCTTGGAGTAGAGGCTTGCGTCAATGATGAGATCGCTCTTTATGTTGTCAGTTTTTTGGATAAAGAAAGCGGAGAAGTCTTCACAGGAGGGAGCCTCGTGCATATTGCTGTGTGGCTGGGGTTGTTCCTTGCATTGAGTTCTGATTAGTTCAAACAATTTTCTCGGCTAATATTACTCAGTAATGAGAGCCCGGATTACACTATGGCGCAAGAGAGGAATGAAGGAGCCAGGAAGGTCCAATGACTTGAAAGTGCCTACCACCGCTCTTATAAGTATCAACAAATGCCAACTTTATGAAACCCCTGAAGGCTTTACTCTTCCTTTAGTGATCTCTGGTTGGGCTTCTGGGCCTAGAAGCAATCTCAATAGTTTCTATCAATCAACATTAATGATCCTTAACTGAGCCCTCCATTTCACTTGATGGTAAGATGAAGCACACAGAAACCATTATTAAATTCAGTGCAACTCTCAAACTTCAAGTAAAGTGTCAAACAAAGGAAGTGGGTGTATAAATAAATGGCCGATCACGCAGACCTTCCTCTCCCAGCCACACTTCTGTAATTTTGATAAAAGTCCTTCCCTCTGATTCCATGCTCCCTTTCTATAAACACTTTCTTCCAATTGATTTAACGCACAGCTTTCAAGTATAGCTTATTTCCAGAATATGTGTAAGGCCATATCATACCCAAATTGCATCCACTTATGAAAAAACTGCTAATAAAAAGTGTATGTGAAACTGCACGCACATGACGTGTGAAGCAAAGTAAACAAGTGGCATTCATTTGCTAAGAATAGCAAAAGCACAGTTTACATTTACAAAATCCAGTTCCTCACACTGCAAGCAAACGAAACAGCACTCACGTGCACAGAAAAGGCAACCCACAACGTGGCCCGAAATGACTGCGATCTCGAAACCATGACGATACCAGTCACAACAAGGCGGGCGTCGCGATTAAAAGGCAAAATTGTTTTCTAACACTTCCACTGCAGACAAGAAAAGCAGAAAACTGGAAAGCAGTGATAAAAAAGGGATTTTTTTGTATTCATTGCTTTCGGTCATCAGGTCTCCGTGTTTATCAATTTGCATGTGGGACTAAATTGTATAGTCCAGGTTACTTTGCATTGTGGTACATGTACTCTTACACATACAATAGGATAAACAGAACTGAAAATGCCAAAATGAAAAGACAACTCGGGCACGATAAACTACTCACACATAAAGACAGAAACATTCTAGAAGATCAGAAGAGGAGAAGACCCTCCGTTCGGGAGGGGCAGTGGAGCCATTCAGTAATGGAGTTGGGAGAAGATTAGCCCCCGAACTCTTAAGGGCGTGGGTAACTCGTCCAGGCTATGTGATTCTGTGGTTTAGATGGGGAAGAGGAAATCATAAAGCGTAACGAGAATGCAAGAAAAATATCAACATACGAGCAAGTAAAATAACTCACTTTTAATAGACACAGAAGACAGCGATACGCCTTCCCTTACTTCTTAAAGTCAGGCAGAGGCCGGTGTTTCCAGTTCCTGCCAGTCAGCCAGCCGCAGCAGCTTTAAGGCCTGCGTTTCTGCTCCCACCTTTGGCCGGTCGCAACCCTTGGTGTCTGAGGCAGCAGTTCCTCTCTGCGGTTGACACGAACCACAAGGAGGCGGGAGGAGGGGCCAGCGCCGTGTCAACCCTGACGGCAGGGAGGAGGAACTGAGTTTAAAATAACATGCATCTGCTGTCTGGCGGATTCAAACGCTCTGAACTTTAGAACATGGAAAAAAATAAAAACACATTTTCACTTTCACCAGAATGAGTCTGTAGTTGTAAGAGCATGTAAGCAGCACCACAGACTCATGCAGGACGAAGAGAAAGTTGGTTTGGGAAAGCTGTCAGTTTAGGAGGGAGGGGTGTATATTTTATTATTTTGTTTACCGTGTTCTGTATAAAATGGACCAGGCCTTGAGCTTGCGCAGCGCGGTACGGCAGGTTTTGATTTACATGCATAATTAGCTACTAAGCCTGAGTAGCACATGAACTGCGTGAGGGGTCACAGCAAAAAGCACGGAAACAGTACTGATCGACAAGGTAAGATAAGACAAGACAAGAGCGGAAAGATAAGCGCAGCCCCGCAAGTTAAAGAGTACTCGTGCATGCAGAGCGTTTGCCTTGCGGGAGCGAGCCGTGGCGGTCGCGATAATTGCAAACAGAAGGCGCTATTACAGACTCCCGCAAGGCACACGCTCTGCATGCACGAGTACTTATTGGAAACAGTGCAAAACATGCACGAGTTTCTAAGAAAGTAATGAGCGATTCCAAGAGGTCATCTCCTAAGCAGTGCCTGCGCGCTGCGTAGGCGAGACCTAAAAAAAAGTGCCCATCATTGCAAAATCTGGCATCCCACCAGTGCTCTTTAGATTAATTAAGCAAAGTGTTCTCCAGAAGGGCTCATGCAAGCTTTACAGTAAGGACACACATCAAAGGTCCAGTCCTGATGGGAGGTAACAAAAGAAGGAAGGGCCTAATAAGTCTATTAATAAATCAAAAGCCAACATTTACAAAGGACAGTCACAGCAGCCAATTGAAAAGATGGGTGGAGAGAGCCCATACCAGACTACAGCATGCCTCAGAGCAGCGTATGACCTGCCCAGGCTCGACCTAAAAAATGGTTACATCTAGTTTTGACTTGTAACGAAAGTACAAGTTAAGACTTCAGAAAATCCTTAAACCATCATTTGTACCCAGGGAAGACGACATGCTTCCACCCTGGTGTAGGAATCATAAGACATTGCATTCAAACATCCCAACACCATCTCCAACTCCTACTGCTTTATTGACTATGTAGCTAAACTACTCAATTACTCTAGATCAGGGGCTCATTACATTTTGGCTTCTGTGGACCTCCCCAAGAATCACTGCTGGAATAAGGAGACCCCGGCCTAAGCAATTTTGATGTGTTTGAGCCACAAACCTATACAAAATTACACAAACAAGCACTCACCGAACTTATACACATATGATTAAATACTTTATTTCATTCAAAAGCAAAAAAAGAACAAAAAATCAAAATTCTAATTTTATTGGGGTGGTTGAAGCTTTTCTAAATTTATTTCAGGCCACTCATCACACATACTATATTCTGTGTTCGATGCAATTGCACTGCTATATTCAATGCGTTGCTCCTACAAATCAATCTGAGGATACCAACTTAATTTTTAGCCTCCAATTTCGAATTCCTTCACATTTACAGGAGCTTTTCAATTTTGCTTCCTTAATTAAACACAATGTATTCATCTGTTATTATTATTTAATATTCCAAGCAGTCGCGGACCCCCTGAGTAGGTGTCGCTGACCCCCAAGGGTTCCTACCACAGGTTAAGAACCATTGCTTTATATAATAATATGTATGCTTAAAGGATCCCAACTAGATTTATGAGCCATGGTCATTCAACACAGCCATACATGGCTTCTTAGGCTACCTAAAATACTGAAATAAGTCATGCTCCTTCAACTGCAGAAATTCTTCAGCACCCTCTTGGGAATCCTAGACACCCCCCCCCTTCACCTATGTTGCACCGAAGCCATGGAATGAAAACTGCTCTATTCAAGACATGTGGGTTGATTTATCCAACATCACTCCCAACCCAACCAAGGAATTGATGGCATCCTGCATATGAAGGTTGTAGGCTAAACTATCCATCTATGCAACGAACAAGGAATTTAACTTTCTTACAATCTGACAGTTACATCTCCACACATGTTCCTGTGTCAAATTCTCAGTTAAGTCCCTTGATTGTAAATTATGAGCGGATGTCAAATTTCAAGCACCACACACCATATTCCATTCCAATTCCCCTTGTTCTTAATAGGTCATGCTGCTGAGTCCAGATGAAGCCCTGCCAATAGTTAAGTGGTAACCGTAGTAATACTTGTGTAAAACTATATCTGATATGCGCTTTCACCCCCACCCCCCCCTTATAAACTAGGACCTTGACATCTCACCTACATGAAAAACTGCAGAGTGAAGGAAGCTACGGAGGGCAGCATAACTAATGCGTTCATGGTATCCATTATGGAGACCATAACGTCACTTGAGTAAACCAGATCAGCTACCAGAAAACCAGAATCTAAGGTAGAGGCTGACATTATGTGCAGCTTAGAGGACAACAGAAAGTTTTTGCAATATGGCCAAGTGCCGATAAATAAAAATACACTACAAGAACCAAAAGTAATTCTGCATTTTCCCTGAGACAAAGCGGGTGGCCAGAGATTAACATATCTTCCAAGCCTTACTTCCAAGGGCACCAGTAATGAGCTTCCCACACAGGAACCCGAAACGGTGCCTCTACCTAACAGAAGGACAGTGCCAAGACAAGGACTAACGGGCATTCAAAGTTAAGGTATTACTGCTGCAAAACATCCAACCAACAACGAGAAGAAACTAGCAGTACACACAAAGGATGTAGGCATTTACCTTCCTCAAGGGTGAAAGTAAGAAATTGGATCATTACCCACATAAAGAAATAATCACAATCCTTGTTAGGGTGAACCCCCAGTCACTAAATTAACATCAGTTCAACCCCCTGGTAGCTATGGCACAAGGCGGACAGGCTTAACTTAAGGCAATGTTCCAACTAGTTATGCAGTAACAAAAGACTAATGCAAAACAATAAAAATCTGATCACTAATGTGGTTGTTATGTTATGTTAATATTTACTTATAGAGCGCACGTCCACCAAAAAGGTCTCTTGGCACAAGCAGAAAAGTTAGCTAATTAAAAAAAAAAAAAGAGTGAAATGTAAAACAAAATTTCACCAAAATGACAAAAACTCAATACGTGCAACCAGAGATATGAATTTTTAAAATGTTAAGTAGGAATAGCGGCAAGACACAGAAAGTGCCAATTATAGTCCAAGGATGTGACAGACCAGGACCTAGGCACAGTTTGATGAGGTTTAATCCAAAAGTGAGGTTACTGTTCTCAATGAGAAACAAAAAGTGTCTGTCAAGAGAAGAAAGAGGAGAGGGTATCTAGGTACTATGCTAATCAAAAAGAGACAGTCAACGAGTTTGTCTCTTGTTGCCCTCACACATCCCAAGGGATGTCCTGCTTCACCCCAATGGGGTGGAGCTCCTCGTTGGGCTGGCGCTGCAATGACCAACGGGGGGGGGGGCTGCCCAGCTCTGCAGAGAGACCCGTAGCCCCTTGTTAGAGATGCAAAGATACCAAGGAGTTGTAGCGAGAGGGATCGAGGTAAAGGGCAAGGGTAATCTGCTTTTTTTAAACGCACGAAGAATAATCTTTTTTTCTCTATATAATTTTTAAATGTTTGTTATGTCTCACAAATATTGAGCCACCCGGCAGCTCCCCAACAATACCGCCACCAGGGCCCTAGCACACACCACAAGGCTGGCCCTGTGATAGAACGCCCTGCAGCACAATCGCTGCTAGCACGCCGCAATGTTGATATGTAACTAGATAACACCACCGCCGCTCAAACGTAGACGCGCCCTAATCCCTACTGCGTGCATGTCACTTGTCGCATGAAACCAGCAACACTAGCCATTGCCTTTGACCTTAAGATAGATGTTTGGTATTGTTCCTTTTTCTTCCCACAGGATTTTTCTCGCATAATTACAAGTGCCTGTAAGTAAACAGCTGCACGTATTTACTTCTTCACTTTTCCACACACCTTAGCGCGTGTGTAGGAGATCATCACCCGTGGAGGCTCATTTTGCCACTCAGTTCACTATCTACTTGGTCCTGACGAAAGTCCCGCCCAATTTTTTCAAGGGACTGAAACATGTAGACCGCGAACACATAGTCAACTCGTAGTCATAATTTCTCTACTGGTAGTTGCATCACATAGTTTTTAACTTACACCCTGGGCCGCCAAGAATAAAACATTAGGTAAGGATCCCCAGAGGTGTCTTATTATATTACCATCACCTTCATCAACATCACACCGTTGTACAACACCCGCTCCACTGTAGTCAGGCGTAGAAGCACAACCAGGCGGCATTCGGCTGCCTGGTTGGACCCCGATGATGAAGCATGACACCAACCAGGTTGGTGTGTGAGGGGTTTTCAAACAAGACCGGTTGGGTCTAGTCACAAGGCCATAGTCACAAGTGACCCTGAATATTAATATATATTCAACTAACATACAGTGGGCCAGTCCAGATTGATTCTTTATTGTTCAACCGGGGACGGGACTCGCCCCTCAGAACCCTTGCTCTCCCTATTGTTTTTCTCAACGATATCAGCCCTCTAACATCAGGCAAGGGCGATGCTTCGCACAGTTAACTAATACATGGCACCAACGCTGAAAATCAATTCTCTGATTAGCCCAAACAACACTGCATATCCGTTTTAGAGGATCTTTTGTTGCGATCCTTTACTTGGACAACGGAGCAAACTGGACAAATGAGGCGCTGCCTGGTACTGTACACATAATCTAAGAAAAGCAACCACGAGGAAGATTTATGTCCAGGAAGTACGGTCAAAGAAATTAACATCAAAACTCCACCATTCAAATGAATGACCATCGCCATAATAACAGGAATGCATGGTGTCATTCATGGCCAGGCACGACGTCCTTCTTCTGGCCAACGCAATGACTCGCCCGTATGCAAATAAGGCTGAAACACCGCAACGGCGGTTCATATCTCGCTGTCAGGATTAGACGAACCGCGAGAGAGAACTCGACCACCAAGAAAAGAATCGAAACAAGTGTCAGCAAAAGAATAACTGACTCAAGGTATGCGGGATAACTTGGACGCGGCAGTTCGGGCTGGACTGTTCCCATGAGGCCCAGGGTCAGGAATGATTTCCATATAGCTGGGTCTGAACTGAGGTGGCGAAGCGAGCTAAAGAATGATGATGGATTCAACCCAGATCTGTGACTGGGGGTGAGTGTCTGAAAAGTTTCAGTGCTCCGTCCATCATCTCCTTGTGTTTGCTTTGTTCGCCCTAAGTTGGCGACGTATGCCCAGAAGTGGGGTCCTAGCTCACTTTGTCATTGGATTCAAGCGAGCCTGGCTGATGAAGGGTATTACCCAGAAACGGTCCCAGGATGCTGGTTTCCGGTTCAGGGAAGACCTGGCTTGGCAGTTCGGGCTGGACTGTTCCCATGAGGCACAGGGTCAAGACTGGTTTGCATACAGCTGGGTCTGAACTGAGGTGGCGAAGTGAGCTAAAGAATGATGATGGATTCAACCCAGATCTGTGACTGGGGAGGAGTGTCTGAAAAGTTTCAGTGCTCCGTCCATCATCTCCTTTTGTTTGCAGTATTTTATTTCTGCCTTTAGGTACCCATTGATTAATGTGTGCCATTTCTCCCTGATGGTTAGGATAGGGGAAATATCAAATTGTTTCAGTTTGTGTCTCACAATTGGAATATGTGTGGATTCAATTTTCAGCCCCATTTTAGGTCTCGCCTGGCGATGCGAGGGCTTTTTGCAATCGATACGCTTTGAGAAAGGGGACTTTAAGCCACCCCTTCCATTGAATTGGCTCGCGTCAGTGTTTATGTTAAACGCTGGCGCGTGATTGACAATTGGGCTTAGTTGTTACCGCCTTGTCCTCTTTTAGTACTGCCCATTTCGACAGGCCGACGCCAACTTTTTTACCGTGACGTTGGAGGGTTATTTACTTAATTGCACAAGCGCGGTCCGCTTCGGCCGTGCTTGTTTATTTATTTACTAAATTGCCCAAGCGCGGTCCGCTTCAGCTGCGCTTCTTTATTTATTTCATTAGTTGCACAAGTGCGGTCCGCTGTGCTTGTTTTACTAACTTGCCTCCAAACGCAACATAAGATACTGTGTCTCCTCATATGAGAACACGTCCAGCTGACGGCACTTTTATTTTTGACTTGTTGGCTGAGCAATAAACAGACATCAGCGGAGGGAACGGATGTGATTTGACGGCATTGAGTAAGAGACTCTTGCAAATTAGCAGGTCGCTTTGTGCATTTCCGGGACTTCAAGGTGTGTTGTGGCTTCAGCCTCGGTGCCAGACATCTGCTCCCGGAAGAAGGACACCTTGAGCACTGGAGGGGGGCCTATTTGTCAACACATTGTCCCTGCAGCTTTGGCGAAGTGATCGGAATGTAAAATCCCTGTACAAAATACGGGTAACTGTAGAGACAAGCACTTTTTGCAAACAAGAATACATCTTTTTTTACAACACAAGTAGATATTGCAGTGTGGCAGTGAATTATTTGCTATGTTGGTGGTACGTACCAGCTAATTAACTACCTGTAATTTTGTCCCAGTGACAAATCTCTTACCATGATATCCAAAAAGGAGGAAGGAGTAGGATAGTGAATATAGGCAGATTCACAAACATGGCATCAATAGTGCATGTGACATCATAAACCCTTTGTCCCCAGATGACATCAGAGGTCTGACCCATAACCTCTTCACAGCTTTTCATTGCTGCTGAGGGAGTAGCAGAAAGGCAACGCACAGAAACTACAGAAAGTAAACAGGGCCTTTAAAGCCCTATGTACTTTCTATGCTTTATGACTTTTAAACTATGGGTGATATGGGCAATGTAAGGGGTAGCAAAGGGCAAAGGGGGTAGTCATCTGCCCTTGGTGCCCTCTAATTGCCCTCCATGCCGCGGTACAGCAAGGGTTTGGTGCAGGCAGGAAAGGACTCCCCAGCCACACTGTGGTGACTGGCACAACGAGGTGTGATGAGGCTGGAGCAAGTAAGTGGGTAGAAACAGGGTTGCTGGCATTAGCTCTGGAGAGGCTTCCACATGGCTCGCCTCCTACATGTTGGGTTTATGTAAGCTAAGCGTGCCTGTCCTTCTTGCTCAGAATCCTTAGGGAGGGGGGGGGGGGGGGGGCGATAATGTGCTGTATGGTTGGCGGGTGTTGCCGACAGGAGAAAACAGGGAGCAATATGGACAATATATTACACAATAAGCAATATTTACTCCATCATATACATTACAGAATAGACAAGGATTTGCAATGTAATAGGTCTCACATTTGCGAGTGTCTGAGCTATTGGCGTAAATCACAATGCCTTTTATTTATGTGTTTTGAAAACCTGCAAGCGGTGCGTAACACGCAGTTTGTAATTATAGTCCTTGCTTACGAGAACCAATGCTGGAAGTAACTGCACTTCTTCTACTGCCAGCCTTGCTTCTCGTAAGCAAGGACTACAAGTACAAACAATACTGTGTGTTTACGTACCCAGGAGTGGGCAATTCCTATATCCTGACACCCAAGACATCTAGATTTCTTACAAGGGCGAGAGGGTTTAATTTCTAACTTGTCCAAAGGACAAGTAGACAGTCTTTTGCTTTCTCCCCGAGGCTCTTGAGTGGCTTACAGGCCCTCCTCTGGTCCTTTCATTTTCTTGGAGCACCCGACAGCAGCTCCAGAACACAGACATCACTGGAATGTAAGAGGATGCCTTAAGGGCCTCGTGACTCCTGCTCTGATTTCAACCTTGTGACCCCCTTGCCTTTTATTCTGTGCTTCACCCTTGAGCCTCAAATCGGCCCTCGTCACCCTCGCCTCCGGGGGCCTACAATAAAGCTCATGCTTTCCCTTCTCATGAGTGCTTGCAAGCTTCTTAGGCGATGACATTCAATTAAGCTGCTACTTGAAAAATGTTTTAACTGCAGAAAATCTTCGATTAAAACAGCTATCATCGGATCATCAATGAAGCTGTACTGGAACAGAGATGGCGACGACCTGTCAATCCTTTGCGCTCACATCTGTGACTTTTTTTTTTTTATTGTTTTTATTGTGGCATTTCGTGAAAATATACGTAATACAGTCACATCTGTGAACATGCGAACAGAGATGAGGAACAAAAGTCAGGTTAAAGTACAGTACACAGCCTTTCGGTCCACAACCCTGAGGTCGGACGGCATCTCGATTTGGCATATCACTATAAGGTAGATGTCAATAACCACATTGGACACAGATAAAGCAATCACACCACTGATTTTTGTTTAAAACAGAAACAACACTAAAACAAAAAATCCAGCAGAGCTTGTCAGGAAAGTCATTAGACCAGCATTAAGGGTCCAGCACTAAACCAGTCGCGGCGCTTCGTACCAGGCCCATCAATAAACTACACAATGAAAGAAAGGACCCCTGTGTAGGAAATAGACATTGGTAGGTCCCAGTAAGGACAAGTCTCAAACCTCTCATCTTATACACTCGTCTCAGGAGCCTCCCTGGGACATAGCCAGTTCCAACGTTGGAGAATCGCACAATTCACCCCGGTAAATGTTCCAGTGTCCCCATTTCTTGTCCCACACCTTGGGGCAGCCCCTTATTTTATACACAGTCTTCTCTGCTATCATGCATTGGTCCACTGCGGCCACCCATCCTACCACCAACGGCCTGTCTGGGGAACCCCAACTCATCGCTATGGATCGTTTAACCAGCAAAAACCCCAATGCCGCCTATTGTATATCCGGAGCAGTTAGGTCGTTGGGCCCCCAGATGTTAAGGATACAGTCCTTAGGCGACGCTGGTAGGGGCTTGCCCAGAGAACGGCTCATTTTAGTCCGCGTGGCCATCCAGAACCCCTGTATCACAGGGCACTCCCATAGAACGTGGTGGAAGGTTCCAGGGAGTCCGCAACCACGGAGGCACAGGGCGTCTGGTCGCCGACCTATCCTAGCTAGTGTAAGGGCTGAGATATATGGTCTGTGTAATATTTTTAGTTGAATCAATCGGAAGCTGTGACATATAGCTGACTCTCTCGGGGACATCAGTGCCAATCTCCAATCCTCTTCATCTAGGGGACCCAGGTCTACCTCTCACTTGGCCCTCAACGGCAGGAAGGAATCTGGGAGATTGTTGCAGAGTTTACGATAAGTTAGGGAGATGGCCTTTTCAGGAAGAGGCTCTGACAGGAGCCTATCTTCCAGAGGGGAGGTCTCAGGTATAGAAGTGGGGTCTGGAATTGCATCACGGAGAGCGTGTGTAATTTGCAGGTACCTAAAGAACTCAGTGGATGCCAGGGCGTATTTAGCCTGTAGGTCGGTGAAGGTCAACAATCTACCCTTATGAACAAGGTCTCCAACCTCGGAGATCCCGCTCGCATCCCATCGGTCAAAGCAAAGGGATCCTAGTCGCTGTGTGGACCATAGGGGCAAGGCCTTGGTAAGTTTGTCAGCCCATCCCAGCCTTTTGTTGGCTGTGTGCCAAACCCTCACTGTATGAGCCATGGGTCCTATGTATCTCCTTTTTGTGGATTTACCATACAGAGCCCCCAGGTAACCCTCACGTCCCGTTTGTTCTCTGTCCAACAGGAAGGCCGGGTTGAGAGGATAACCGTGTATCCAGTGGTTGATCACCACAAGCTGAGAGGCCCAGTAGTAGAGACGGAGGTTGGAGGAGGGCTATTCCCCCATCATACCAGCCCTGAAACAACTTACAGAGAGCAATCCGAGCGGCACCGCCATCCCAGAGCAGCCCCCGGAGCTCACTCTCCACCGACCTGAAGTATGAATCTGGAATGGGGAAAGGGCAGGTCTGTAGGACGTACAGAAAGCGTGGAAGCGCTAGTATTTTGAATAGTGCCGCCCTACCTAGGAGAGAGAGCGGGAGCGATCGCCAGTGAGCGACGTCACTACGTAGCCTGCGTAGTGGGCCCAACAGATTGCGGTCGTAGAATTGTGTAAAGTCTGGAGTAATGAAAATACCTAGGTAGGTAAAGCCGTCAGAGGCCAACGTAATGGAAAAGCCCCGAGGCAAGCGAGGTGGCGGGCCATGTAGCTTGTACTGCACCGATTTGGAGCAGTTTATGGCGTACCCAGAATATTTACCAAAGTTAGTAAGGACATGGAACAGGCCGTTAATGGATGACTGCGGGGACGATACGTAAATCAGGATGTCGTCGGCATAAAGAGAGATTTTATCCAGGGTCTCGTCGCTCCAACGCAGGCCTCGAATTGAGGCATCGGTGCGAACCCAGTGAGCCATGTATGTATAGGCATTTTTAAATAGCGCACTACTTACCCGTAGGGTCCCAAGGCGCTTCGACCGCTGCGAAACCCTTCCTGGCTTCCCTGAGAGATGGTCCCTTAATGGGTATCTCCAGGGTGAGACCAGGCATCCCCGGCGGTCTGGTGGGGCCGTTAGTGAAGATGAGGCAAGCTAATGCCCAGAGTTGCCGAGTGTGATCGCTGATCAGAGTGGGCACCGAGGCGAGAGAATTATCGAGTCCGCTGACCCTGGTCCAGAAACCTGCCGCGCCGGGAATCGAACCCTGGTCCCGGGCCGTCCTCTGCTCTCGGGTCTGCTGCCTCTAACCAGTGAGCCAAAGGCTCCAAGGTGAGGGGCGAACAACAGGGGGGAGAGGGGGCAGCCCTGCCTGGTGCCCCGATGGAGAGGAAATCTTCTGGACGTGAAATGGTTGACCCGGACCGGACCAAAGAGGTCCGTATATAAGAGGCGTACCCAAGCAATGAAGGTGGGTCCAAAGCCAAAGCGGCGGAGGACCTCGAACAGATAAGACCATTCAATCGAGTCGAATGCCATTGCTGCGTCGAGGGATAATATAGCAGCATCCTGAGATAGGGAGGGCTTTCGGCTCAGCACGTTCTGGGCCCTACGGAGATTCAGCGTCGTGTTCCGGCCCGGCAGGTAACCGGACTGGTCATCGTGTATCAGCGAAGGGAGTACTAAGAGAAGACGGGTCGCCAGCAGTTTAGCCAGAACCGTGGCCCCTGTGCTGATCAGGGAGATCGGCCAATAGGAGCTACAGGCAGGTTTTAGAATGACAGCAATGGAGGCCAACCTTTGATCGAGGGGGAGCACACCCAGCTCTAGGCTTTCCGTGAACATATTCAGGAGATGGGGGATGATGTCAGGGACCATTCCCTTCAGAAACTCGACCGGGACTCCATCTGGGCCCATAGCCTTTCCGGAATTTACAGCGAAGAGCGCCAAGGTGAGCTCCTCAGCTGATAGGTCCGCGTCCAAAGCGAGTCGATTTGAGTCCGAAATGACAGGGAGACGCATCTCCTCCAACAGTTGTCTGGAGTCATCAGATGAATAGACGTTGCTGGCGGTGTATACCCTTTCAAAGTGAGCGGCAAACACCTCGGCAATGTCCTGGGGGTCAACTACCACCGTTCCGTCCGGGCCGGCTATAGATGGTACCCATCTCGTTGCATGGTCGCGACGTTCCAGCCATGCGAGCATCTTGCCTGCACAGTCTCCGTATTCATAGACCCGGTGGCGCGTGTGAAGCAATCGTGCCTGTGCCCGTTCTTGGGCCAGTGGTCTATAAATCAGTTGTTGGGCACGGAGACGCTCAGCGGTGGAGTCTGTGGGTGCAGCACTATGGGACACCTCAAGATTAATGAGGTCAGTTTCCGCCCGCGTGATGAGCTCTGCCTGTTTACGCAGATGACATGTTTTTAGGGCTAGCGCTTCACCTTTCATCGCCGCTATGTAGGCTTCCCAGAGTGTGACCGCCGAGTCCACCGAGCCAACGTTTTCTTCAAAGTAGAATTCAGTACGTTCCCGCATCGCCTCTCTAATGTCGGGGATCCGTAAGAGCCAGGGGTTGATTATGATAGGTCCCCGCACCACCTGACGATTGTAAGTTAAATCCACCATCAGTGTTGAGTGATCGGATATACCGCGAGGGAGGTTTCGCGGGCGGATAAAACGGCCGGCGTCCGCGTTGGGGCAAAAGAAATAATCAATTCTCGACATGCTGTTGTGTGCGTTAGAGTAGTGAGTGAAGGATGGTGTGTCTGGAAAGTGAAAGCGCCAGATGTCCGTTAGTCCCAAAGCTTGTGTGAAGTCAGTTAGTTCAGAGGTCTGTCGGTGTGAGCTCTTCTTGGGCCTACGGTCCAGGTCGTCGCACATAGTGGCGTTGAAGTCCCCTACTATTATTAGGGTACCCGGGGAGAGGCCCACCAGGTGAGTACCCAGGTCTTTAAGAGAGTCACGTACTAAGGTCGGTGGAAGGTATACTGAAACGATATTCAGTGGGCACCCCTCCCAGGTGGCCTCCACTACTGCAAAGCGGCCTAGTGGGTCGGGAGTGGGTGAGAGCAAGAGATTTTCTAACTAAAATCCCGGTGCCCCGGGACCCGGTAGTAAACCCTGCGTGGATCAAAAGCTTGTACCCCCCCCTCTGCATTGCCTGGCAAGTATTGCCAATCAGGTGGGTCTCCTGCAACAGGACTATGTCGGGGGAGTGGCGTCTAAGGAACTGGAGGACCACACTTTGTTTTATTTTGTGACCCAGTCCATTAACGTTCCAGGTGAGGACTGTAAGGGAGCTAAAGAGTAGGTGAGTCATGGCTGTAAGGGTGGAGAGGCAAGTTAGCAGGTCGCCTAGAAGGGACCCTCTCGGGATAACCAGAGCTCGGGATCCTACCAAGCTGGAGACTAGGTAAAACATGTGGGACCCAGGGGCCCAGTGGCTGCCCGGGAGTGAGGCCCTGCCATACAGGACCCCGGGTAAGCAAGAGAACATGACTGAGGACCATTCTGCTGGAGGCAAAAGGAAAAGTTAACAACGGTAGATGACCTTCGGAAGCTCTGCGGAACACAAAAATAAACATAACATCAACAAAACTGGGCCAATACCCCCCACCCCTCACCCCTTCCCCCCCACCCTGCTTCCCTGCCCGCGGATTCAGAACTATCCACACCCCAACTAGGCAGAGTGCCTGTCGCCCTCCCACTCATTTTGGGGTTAGCAAGTGAGCCGGCAGTGCCGCTCGCTCTACTTAGAAGCAATATAAATGTAATTCCATTAGCAAGAGCATGTCATACGATTTACGGTACATTCACATAATAGAAAAGTTACTTGTTAGGTAGCTGGTGCGGCCCGACCTCGGCCGGAAGAACAGATCCCAGGAAAGAGAGTCAGTGCAGAAAGAGGAGGCTCGCCCCCCCGGACAATCTAGCAAATCTCTGGACATCCATACGGTAAGGGCCCAGACAGTGTTCGGCCAGGCCCCTTGTGGCAGAGGCGTGTCATTCCACGTCATCAAGAGGTCCCGTGAAGAGTTCTTGACTTTCAGGCGGGGGGTCCTCCCTCATGGGGTCGTCCGGTACAAAACGTTGTCGTGGAGAACCACCGACTCTGCTCCAGCCCTCCAACCAGTCCCACACCTCCTCCGGCGAGAAAAAGAACCAAATCTTCCCATCACTTTCAACACGTAGTTTCGCCGGGAACAGCATGGAGTATTTGATGCCCTTGGCTCGCAGTGCTCTCTTGACCTCCAAGAAACTGCGCCGCCTCGCCTGCACCCTTACCGTGAAGTCCGGGAACATGGAGATGCGAGCGTTTTCCAGAAGAAGGGGCGGTCCGGACCGGGCGGCCTGCAGGATAGCATCCCGGTCTCGAAAGTTAAAGACCCTCGCGATGATGGGGCGAGGGGGGGCACCCGGCTTAGGTTGGCCTCCCGGGAGCCTATGCGCTCTTTCAATGGAGAAGTAATTTGAAAGGTTTTAACGTTTAAGGTGAGTAGTGACCAAGGACTCCACAAATAGGTCGGCCGAGGGCGCCTCCAGTCTTTCCGGAACTCCCAGGATGCGAATGTTGTTCCGTCTCGCCCTCCCTTCATAGTCGTCCAGCTGCTCGCTCATCTGTTTCTGTTGCTTCTGAAGCTGAGCAACCTGCTGTTGAAGAGTAGAAGTGTCGTCAATCAGAGCTGCAGTCTTGACTTCTACCTATTTCACTTTAGTGTCCATTTTACGCAGGTCGGCGCGCAAAAGGGTCACCTCGATGTTTACTGAGTCAATACGAGTTTCGAGAGAGGAGCGAACACCGGCGATAGCCTCCATTACGTCTTCCAGGGTAAGTGTCTTCGTCCCCTGAGTAGGGGAAGCATCTTTGTTGTCACCTCTGGCACCCCAGGAGTTCTTAGTGATCTGCCTCAGAGTTGGGGGCTGTGACCCCTTGCCGGACGCCATCTCTCCCGGGCAGTGGGACCCCGAGTCCAGGAGGATACGACAGAGTCAAGGATTATGATGAGGGTCAGCAACCCGCTATGGCGACGGAGCGGAGCAGGAGCACACAATACAGCAGCCTTGGAGTCAGTCACCGCTGCATCGGCCAGGTCCTCCAAGCGTGGGTACAGAGTCTCAGGCTGCCCCCTTGGCAAAGGATCTACACACTGTACCTAAGACAACCCAGGAAGGTCAGCGGGGCCTGCGGGGCGATTCCATGAGAGGCCAGGCTCACTCCGCAGTGTGGCACTAATTATGCGCCGCTGGGGGCCATGATCCCGCAGAGGAGGGCCACCCCCCAAGCGTTGAAAGTAGGCGCCAGGCACCGGTGGGCAGTTAGGAGGTACACTGTCTGGTCAGAACAGGGCCAGGCGGCGGAGTAGGTGCTGAATATGTGGCAGATGGGATCAGTACACCCCCGGGGCAATGAGTCTCTCGTTCAGCCTCCGGAGGACTCCACAGAGTCATGGCCGATCCAGCCGCGCAGGTCCAGAGCAGGGCCAACAAGAGTTGAGAGGCACCAGGGCCCTTGGGGTCCAACCCCCGCGGCCCTTGGCAGGTGTCGTCCGCGATGCGTAGGCTGGGTGATTGGTCTTCCCCTCAGGCCTCCGCCAGTGCGCCCTAGAGGAAAGGGGTGCAGCAGGTCCGGGACGTCGCCTGTAGCCTGCCCCGGTAGACCGACGGCATCGGCAGTCTCCCCACGGAGGACAAAGGCAAGTTTTCCGGGACTGTAGGTAGTCCGCCCCAACAGCGGGACAGCTAGGTGTTTAACGCTCCGTTCTCAGCAGGCCTCGAAGCCGGGGAGTCACGTAGTTCACTCCCCGACCGGAAGGGAACCTTACCGCGTCTCCCCCGCGAGCCGAAGGCCGCATCAAAGTCCGCGTAGTGGGTCTGCCACGTCGCCGCAGGCTGTCGGCAGGTCGTATGAGCGGCACCAAAGTAGGGCGAAAGCCTAGTGCCGTCCAGGTCCAGTCTCTCTCGGCAGGCGCAGTCTAAGAGGTCGGACGGACCTCGGGGACGGCCGCCATCTTGCGGGCCCAGGGGGATCTCCTCTCCTCCGGCACAGCGGTCTTTAATGAGCCCCGATCGGGCCAGCACTTCGCCACAGCGGGCGCAATCGGTTCCTCGTGAGATTCCCCTCGGCAGAGAAGGAAATCCCGATCTGTGGACGGATCGGTGCAGCGGATCGTCGGAAACGGCCGGGAGTCGCTCTAGCTAGCGACCATTCCCGCCGGCTGTCGGCCACGCCCCCTGTGACTTTCTTTTTAAGCATATAACTTTTAAGCATTTTTTTTTTTTGCACATCCAAGCTCCAAAGAAAAATATCAAAAGGTTATTTACCCTTGTATAAACCAATGACTGTTGAGACGGGACTATGCACTACAAACATGCACTGATCACGGCCTCACAAACTGCTGTTTACCTCAACCGATAAAAATGAAGAAACAACACTATGGGTCATCAAGGTTGGGGGAGGGGATCCGCTCCGTGATCTTAATGTGCGCTTTTTAATTGAGGTCATAAGCTTATTTTAAATTAATGTTTTATTGCTTACAAATGATGCTCATATCTTTTTTGTAATGGTTTTAATTAATTGCACAATAAATATATACTACTACCTTCTCATGCAGCCCCTGCACAACCCTCCTTTACACTTTGCTTTGCCTGTACACCTTATGTTTCACTCAGTGCCTGTACTTGCTAACCCCACCCCCCTCTGCTGCCCCCTCTGACTACCCTGACCCGCTCCCCTTGGCCTCTCATATTTTACCGTATCCAGGGCTTACATTAAAGTTAATAAATTTGCCCATGGGGAATTAATGCAATCCTCAGGCCCACCCTAATTTCTCTCCTCGCACTGGGCCTCTCGTCTCACTTTGTGCATGCACCAGGGGCATCTTAACACGCCGCTGTAGCAGCTGTGGAGTTCTTAATAGGCCTCTTGTTTCTGCAGGTCCAGACAACGTTTCATAATTAACATGAAATGGTCAATGGATATATACATGGATGAATGAGTGAAAGGATGTATGTAAGAATGGATGAGTGAAAGAATGGATGGATGGATGAGTGAGTGCAAGGGTGAATTAATTGATGGATGGGGTGAAAGTGGATGGGTGAGTGAATGGATGGATGGATGGATGGTTGAATAAAAGGGTGGATTGATGGATGAGAGAGAGTGGATGAATGACTGATGGAGTGGGCGGATGGCTGAGGGAGTGGGCGGATGGCTGAGGGAGTGGGCGGATGGCTGAGGGAGTGGATTGTTGGGTGGATGGATGGCTGGGTGGGTGGATGGATGGCTGGGTGAAGGGTGGATAGATTGATGGGTGGGAGGATGGATAGATTGATGGGTGGGTGGAAGGATAGATTGATGGGTGGAAGGATGGATTGATGGGTGGAAGGATGGATTGATGGGTGGAAGGATGGATAGACTCATGGGTGGAAGGATGGATAGACTGGTGGGTGGAAGGATGGATAGACTGATGGGTGGAAGGATGGATAGACTGATGGGTAGATAGTTGGGTGAAACGGGATGGTTGATGGATGTGTTGATGAAGGAAAGGGTGAAAAGATAGATGGGATGGGTTGCAGGGTGGATGGATCAATAGGTAAAAGGATGGATGAGTGAAAGGGTAAATTGATGGATGAGGGGAAGGATGGAAGAGTGAAAGGGTAAATTGATGGATGAGCGGAAGAATGGGTGAGGGAAAGGATGGACAGATGGCTGAGATGCATGGATATGTTTGGGGATGGATGGGTAGATGAATTGACAAACAGAATGGTGAAAGGCTGATGAAAGAATGCATGGAAGCCAATGTAAAGGTGAAATGCTAGATATCAGTGGGTGAAAAGAGGCAAAATAAGGAAATCACTAGTATTCAAATCCTTCTATACTATGAGCCTAACATAACCAGAGAGGCTATTATCCGAGCTCTTATATAATGAGTGCTGCCGATTTTTGACGGTGCACTACATGATGGCACCAAAGGGACAAGTGGATTTTGTACAGGACAAGTAGATTTATGAAGCTACCGGTCCTATGGACAAGTAGATATTTTTATTAAATTCCACACCCCTGCGTACCGCTTGCAGGTTTTCAAAACATAAATAAAAGATATTGTCATCTACAATGGCAATAGCTCAAACACTCGAAAATGTGAGACCTATTGTAGTGCAAATGTTTGTTCTATATTTGTATTGCCCATTTCCCTGATGCCTGGGGTCATACATTGTCAGGGTGAGTTATAGTTTAATCCATGGGATATCCTTGTTTAATCCCTTCTTGTGTGTCTGAAGATGGTTTACTTATTGCTGTTCTCTTCTGAATAGGACAGTAGTGCTCCATGTCAGGCCTGCCGATAAGACAGTCCATTTTGTGTCATCTGCAGAGTGTTTCTTTTCAGTGAAGTTGCTGCACATCCTGGTGAAGATTCGTCCGCATCGAATCGTGCTTTTATTTTCCCCTATTCAAACTTTGACAGGTCTAGTGGTCATCCCTGTATAGAGTAATTCACAAGGGCAAGATATAAGGTATACACAATTCTTGGTATTGCAGTTCGTGCTCAGTCTCAGTGTCCAGATGAATGTGCCCAAATTCAGTGTCTTGGTGTGTTTTGTGGATACACAGGCTTTGCAAGTGCCACATGGATAATGTCCTGTTACCGGACGGAGATTCCACAGGGTGTTCTCTACCAAACTTTTTTTGAGGTGCGGTCTGGTGTGTACCAGCCGGTCTCCTAGATTTGTGGTTCTCTTGAAGGCAAATCTAGGACGTGCCAGATTCAGATTGTTGTTGTTCCGAATTTTCCAGTGTTTTAGTATAATATTTCTGATTGTATTTGACAGAGGGGTGACGTTGCTGATGCAGGTCATTATATCTTCATTTTGTTGTATGTTGTTTTCCAGAAGGGTATCCCAATTGTTGTTATGTGCTCTTTTCTTGGCTTTCTTTATCGCATTGCTCGGATAGTTTTTAGTTTCTAAGTCCTTTGTTAAAGAGGCTGCTTGGGAATCATAATCTGTTAGGGAGCTGCCATTCCTTCGGATTCTGAGAATTTAGCCGTAGGGCTTTCGGACGGTAGCTGTCAAATGGGAGAAGACTATTACAGTGCATGTCTTTTCATAGGTTTTTAGGTCTCGCGACCTATCGATGCGCGCATGCACATCGAGCGGAGCGAGAATTCATGTCGGCAAAATCCTCTTCAAACTAAGGGCTTTCAGCCCGGCGTTTTCTTGCAGTTCACGTGAACATGCACGAGCATTCACCAGGGCTTCTCCTCCCCTAGCAGCACTCCTCCCACACCAGCAACTCCCCCCTCCCACACCAGCACCTCCCCTCTCTCCCCCCGCAAACACAACCTTGCCGTAGCAGCACTCCTCCCACACCAGCACCTCCCCCCTCCCACACCAGCACCTCCCCTCTCTCTCCCCGCAAACACAGCCTTTCCTTTCATTTCTCCTCCCCCTCCCCAGCCCGTAGCAGTTGCCGTAGCAGCACTCCTCCCACACCTCCCCCCCATCAGAATGACTAATACATCTCGCTCACGACGAGCCATCTGACACGATCCTGGCCTGCCTTTAGTCTACAGTACCCTTCAGCCACGCATATTTTGTGTAAAGCTAG
The DNA here is from genome assembly GCF_964261635.1 of Lissotriton helveticus. Lineage (NCBI taxonomy): Eukaryota > Metazoa > Chordata > Amphibia > Caudata > Salamandridae > Lissotriton > Lissotriton helveticus. The sequence goes on from NC_136057.1 coordinate 1,029,734,137, forward strand.
GTTTAGAGAGCCAGTCACGGCCCATTCACGCATCACTCTTCTTTTCCTTCCATCTAACTGAAACCAAACAAAGGCTCCGCAGAACATGACTTGTGAACATGGCAGCGGGGTTACCTCATCCGACAGGAATCCACTTTGCTGCACTTCCAATAAACACGGCTACTTTCCCTTGCCCAGACTTCTATTCTCTAACAAGAGCTAACACATGTCTGCTGTGGGGCCGGTTATCTCATGTTTTTTCCATTGTCACACACGCTTCCCGAAATGTTTTAACAAAGCTTTGTTTTCTAGTGATAATGTAGAGTTTGTGCGTGTTTAAAATGTTTTTATTTCATGTAATTGTTGAAATAAGCGTTGTGTTTGACTTTTCTTTTCTGTTTTTAACTTAAGTGTGCTCACACTGACTTATCTATACGAAAGAAAGCTTTTCAAATGCTTCGAAAACTCGTCATGAAGGGCTTCCTTTTCCTGCTCTTCTTGACTATTCTTGGAAGTGTGGCTTTTGCCTTCAGGCCCGTCGAGTCCCGTACACGGCCCTTTCTCATCACACTTGAGGTCGGGCGGGCGGGCTGGAGTCTCAGATCTTCCTCCAAGTCTTGGTGCCAGCCACGGCTCTTCAGATGGAAGCACACATATTAGACGGAGCTCACCCCTGCGCCCAAGACGCTGCAGGCTGCACCGCACGCTTTTCAAACCACACCGCATGGCGCGGAGAATACACATTTATTCAATGTATTCATTTAGTAATGCTCTGCAGTATACCGAAAATCAGCTCCAGCGGGTGACTGGGCGTCCTGGATTTTTGCCAGTTCATGATAGTTGCCAGTTTCATAATGCATTTCATATGTAGCACTTCATGCCCCGTTTATGCCATTTCTAGGCGCTGCACATCTCAGCAGCAATTATCTTGTTACAATTCCAAAATGGCAGCAAAGCAGCAAATGGTCTCACACAGTCCTACTCAAAGTACGGCACAGGAGCCCTATGCAGCTCTCCTGACCTTTGCTTGCAGCCCCCAGCAGAACCACTGCACTGGGCTGCTGTTCACTTGACCAAGTAATACCATTCAGAAAGATGTGCAATAAACAGGCCAGTATTTATTTACACTAACTGGAGTAACAAGCATTGGCATAGCCAATAGGTCTCGCTTGTGGGACCTTATAAGTATTTAGTTACAAGGATATTGTGCTGCAAAACAAAATACTTATAAGGTCCCACAAGCGAGACCTATTGGCTATGCCAATGCTTGTTTTGTACAGGCATCCTTGGTTGTTGGAGATCAGTAGGTCTAAGAAAGGAAGTTCCTTGTCCGACAGCGATTTGGTGGTGTAGGTATGGATTCAGGCTGTTAATCCAGTCATTGAATCTTTGACAGCTCTCTTCAGTTATTTTCCAGAAGATGAGAATATCATCAATGTAACGTTTCCTTGTAAGGATGTTATTCTGAAAGGTGTGTGACAGATGTGCTGTGATTCAAAGTGTGCCATGTATAAGTAGGCCAGACTTGGCGCAAAGGTACTTCCCATGGACGTACCTTGTATTTGATGGTATAGCTTTGTCTTGTACATAAAGAAATTGTTCTTTAGGGCTAGGGTGATACAGTCCATGATGAAATCCACTGGGGTATTTGATGGAACCCCCGTTGTCAGAAGTAGTTTTCTACCACTTCGATTGTTACGTCTTGGGGGATATTCTTGTAAAGGGCTTCCACATCCAGGATCATCAGGAAGTTAATTTCTTCTGTATTTGTTGTATTTTTAATGAGGTTGATTACATCCTTCGTGTCTTTTAGGTAGGATGGGGCGGTTTGAGCCAGACGACGTAAAAAGAAGTCACAAAATTGGCTTAGGGGTTCCAGCAGGGAACCAATACCTGAGACAATCGGGCGTCCTGGTGGTGGATATGTGTCCTAGTGTATCTTGGGTAACACGAAGTACGAGGGATTGGGAGATGTGTTCACAAGAAACAGCCTCCTGTTTATGATAGTGATCCATTCTTGTGTTTCTGCCTCATTCACTGTGATTCTTATCTGTGTTAGCAATGAATCAGTGGGGTCAGCTTCCAGCTTTTAGTAGTATCTCGCATTGGCCAGTTGTCGCAGACATTATTGGTCATAATCACAGGTATTCATGACAACGGTCTCCTCCTTTGTCTGCTGGTTTTAGAACAATCGTCTCGTCTTCCCTGAGAGCGGATAGTGCCCCCCTAAGTCTGTGTGGTAAGTTTTATAAGGTCTTCTAGGTTCTAATCCATTAACTTCCTTCAGTAAATCTTTCTCAAAAGTGAGAATTTCACTGGGAACCATGGCAGCCGTGGGGGTCAATTTCGATGGTGTTCTGAATCCTGTGTCTTCTTTTTCAGGGCTTACTCGCTCTTAGAAGTAGGACCTAAGTCGCATTTTCCTGAAGAGTTGGGTGTAATTCCCTAGTTAGTTTAAATTAGTCCTCTTTTGGAGTTGGTACAAAACCTAGGCCCTTTTGGAGTACAGTTAGTAGGTCATTAGAGTGTGTTCAGTCAGAGATATATACAATCATTTTTTTTGGTTGTCTGGCTCCTGGTTTGTCTTTGAGTCTCTGCATCCTGCCACTGGACTGGTTTCGTGTTGCCTCTTTTTCCTCTGCCTTTGCACCTGCCTCTGTTCCAAAAAGTAGGGGGGGGGGGAGGAGTCAGATGTTGGAAGAAAAGTTGGAATCCGTGTTGAGGTCCATGGTAGCCCAGGTACCACATGGGTGCGGGATTCGCGAATGGAGGGTTGTGGTATCCGTACATTGTTGGTGGAGGAAGTAGGCCTTGTCGACCGCCACTGTTGCCCCAGCTGACGTTGCTCGATTTGCAGTGGGAGGAGCGTTTGGACCTGAATGAAGTTGCTGAGTCCTCTACAGAAGATGCATCGCTTCCAGGCGGTTGGTAGGCTTCTTTAGTATAAGGATATACTTTCTCCTTATCGAATCTTCTGATATCCTTCTGTAATTTCTGTATTTTTTGTTGCATCAGGTAGTCCTTGTGCTCATTTATCTCAGCATTTATTTCCGCCAAGTGTGTTCTGTATGCGGTAATGCTGATCCCCGTCTTGAATCCGTTTTCTGCTATACTGATTTTAATGATTAAAGCATCTGATAGGCATTTGGCAGTGCTGATGATTAGGTTCAGCCAATCCTGGGTACATTTCCAGGCTATCTGGCGCCATCTGCATCTGAAAATTAGATCTTCAGGGAAGATGCAAGGGCCGTGGTTACTAGTAATCCATTAGGTGCCAAGTTGTTTCTAAGGTATTCTGTCATCACTGCTCCGTATAGTGCTATGTTCACCTGTTTCTTAAGGGAGGAAATGGAATTCCAATCCCCACTACCGATGGGTGCCATGTTGCCCTCTGGATTGAGTAGTTAAGGGGTCTCCAAAATCTCTGCTACAATGTCTATCCCAAAGCTGAGTCCAAGATTCTCGTCCATGGTGAGTGTGTTGTGTGACTATGTATCTCAAGGTGGTAGGAAAAGAGAAAAAAGAGGGAAAGGTGTATGAGACAAAGGCGTTCAATACATAAAGATAGAGTAGTCCCTCGGCTGAGCCGTCATACTAATATCTGTCAAATGAGGAAGGGGGCGGTGGGACTAGGAGCGGATAAAGGTCCAGTACCCGTGCTCCACAAAATTATATCAATCCCAAAAGTGGGGTTACTGTTCCTAATAAGAAACAAATAGTGTCTGTCGAGAGAAGAAAGAGGAGAGATTATCTAGGTACTATGCTAATCAAAAAGAGACAGTCAACAAGTTAGTCTCTTTTTGCCCTCACACATCCCAAGGGATGTCATGCTTCATCATTGGATGGTGCTCCTCGTTGGGCTGGAGCTGCACTGCCCTAAGGGTCCCCCGAAGGGTCACTTTAGTGGAGATCTTTTTGTTTCGCCGTCAAACAGCAAAATAAAAAGATCTCCGCTCCGGCTCGTTTCACTAATTAATTCAACTTAAATCACCCTCGGAATGTGACGATGTCCCTACCTTCTTCCCAGTTCTGTTGTTTTATCCCTCCCTATAGAGGTCTCTGTAATTTAGTGAAAAGCAAATAAAACATACTGAAGTGAAAATCATCTCTCATTGGATTTTAATATCACAATCTGGTATAGCTTCAATAGCAGTCACATACAGGTGCCGCCGCACCTTCACCCACCTCCGGACCCCCCTCTGCCACCACCAACCCTCCAGACGTGAGAACACCCAAACCCCTGAGCAGCATCCTCCTCAACATACGCTCCCTACACAGATATGCAGTAGAAATCTGAGACCTCCTTAACACCCTCTCACCCGACATCGCCTTCCTCACAGATATCTGGACCAACGTCAGCTCCGCACCAGACATCGCAACCGCCTTCCTCAACGGATTCAAGATCCAGTGGAAGGACCGCCCCAACCACCCTGGAGGCGGAATCGCCATCGTACACAAAATCTCCCTCAGACTCACCACATCCTGCACTAACGACTCCTCGTCCCCTATGGAACACCTCCAATTTCAGATCCAGATGAAACCCAGAATGAGGCTATGCACAACTCTCGCCTACAGACCTCCCGGACCACACGCCACAATCATCACCACCAACACAGACCTCATCATGCCCCATTGCCTCGCATCCACGTACTACGTATTCCTCAGAGACCTGAATTTCCCCCTCGACAACCCCAACTCCTCCGCCCTTCTGGACAACCTCACCAACATCTAACTGAGACAGTTCATCATCACCCCCACATTCAGGTCACTCGACCCCACCTTCGTTGGAGGACACAACATCCACTTCAGCCACACCACACACCCTCTCTGGATGAACCACCACTATGTCCACCGCACACAAACCCACAGCTCGCTCCCGCGCAGGAACTGGAACAAGATAACCGAGGGGTACCTCAACTCTGCCCTCAACCGTGCCCCCCCCCCCACCAAAACCAACGCCAACTCTTGGGGGGCCACGCACTCGACAGATGGATCACAGACTGCACAAACACACTTGTCCCCCTCTAACACACCGCACCACGAAAGCCACCTGGTCACTACTGACCTCTGACAATCCAAGCGCACTTGCTGAGTACTCGAGAAAGCCCGGAGGAACAGCAAAACCCACTAAGCACGCTCTGCCGACAAGACCACCATGACACAACACCACCAACTCATCAGAACCACAAAGAAGAAATTCATCCAGAAGAGAATCCTCACCAACTCCCGCAACTCTAAGGAACTCTTCAGCATCATACAATTCACCAGACCCCCAGCGAGTCCTCGGATGTCCCTCCCTCCAGGTACCTCTGAGGCAAGCTCAGCTCCTATGTCCATCTCAAGATAAGGACTCTCTACGACAACTTCGATGAGCAGAACCTAATTACCCACTTAACTCCAACCAGCAACGCAACACAGTCTACCATCACCGCCTGGACCCCTGTCACCACAGAAGACACAGCCAAGATCATGATAAGTATACACTCAGGGGCCCCCACCGACCACTGCCTGCCACACATCTTCGACAGAGCCGCCTCTGCCATAGCATCTGAACTACGACATACCGTCAACTGCTCCCTTGAAACAGGCGCATTATCCAACGGCTAGAAAAGCGCATAAGTCAAGCCCCTCCTCAAGAAGCCCACCGCACACCCGGTGGACCTCAAGAACTACAGACCCATCTCTCTCCTCCCCACGCTCCACGCTACCAAAGTCACAGAGAAGATAGTCAACAACCAGCTCATCACCTTTATAGAAGCCAACTCGTTCGTCGACTCCTTCCAATCCAGATTCCAATGCAACCACAGCACAGAGACCGCCCTCCTAGCTGCCACGGACGACATCTACTGCCTCCTCCACCAGTGCCACAGAGCTGCCCTCATCCTTCTAGACCTCTCAGCGGCCTTCAACACCATCTCCCACCGCACACTAACCGCCAGACTCCACGACGTCGGCATACGAGGAACTGCCCTTGACTGGATCTGCTCTTTCCTCACCGGCCGAACCCAAAGAACCAGACTCCCGCCCTTCCTCTCCGAAACCACAGAGATCAGCTGTGAAGTACCCCAAGCATCCTCACTCAGCCCCACGCTCTACAACATCCACATGGCCTCGCCACCAGTGTCAGAAAACAAAGACTCAGCATAGTATCTTACGCCGACAGAACACCCAGCTCATCCTCTCCCTCACCAATGAATCCAACATCACCAGACACAGCTTCCAGGAAGGAATGAAAGAAGTCACCTCCTGGATGAGCAACAGCTGCCTAAAGCTCAACTCAGAGATCCTCGTCCTCGAACCCACCCGCTCCGCATGGGACAACACCTGATAGCCCACCACCCTCAGCAACCCCCCCAACCCACACTCCACGCTTGCAAACACTGCATCATATTTGACTTCTCCCTCACCATGAACCGACAGATCAACGCAGTATCTTCCACGTGCTTCAATACCCTCTGCAAGACTTTCAAATGGATCCCCCCCCCGAATCCAGAAAGATCGTCACCCACGCACTCATAACCAGCAGACTGGACTACGCGAACCCCATATACGCCAGACTAAACAAATCTCTACTCCTCAAACTCCAGACCATCCAGATCGCCGCTGCCAGACTGGCCCTCTGCATCCCACGACAACTCCACATCACTCAGCACCTACGAGAACTCCACTGGCTCCCAGTCGAAAAGAAAGCGACTTTCAAGCTCCTCACCCACGGCTAAAAATCCCTCCACAACATCAGACTCCAATACCTCAACGAAAGACTCACCTTCAACGCACCCAAGAGAAGCCTTCGCCGATCTTGCCCTGGCCGAAATTTCACGCATCCGCAGAGCCAGAGCAGGCAATCCTTCTCCTACATCGCAGCCAAGAACTGAAAGGAACTCCCTCGCCCCCCAGCATAAGACGAACCCACACGCTGCAAGCATTCAGGAAGAGCCTCAAGGCCTGGCTCTTCGGTTAGGATGGAGCTGCTCGTACCCCCACACCCCTCCTCCTATGCCTGGAGACTCTCACAGGTGAGTAGAGCGCTTCATAAATCCCCGATTGATCGTTACAAAAGCTATATATACACAACAAGATACTACCAAAAGCATGCAGAGGTGACTCCTATATTTGACTTCTTATACCATGGCTAAAAATGTGAGTTGTTCCAAATATAAAATGTAACAGATTGAGAATGCACAGCTACTGATGCTGTAAACTACACTCCTTGTGTTGTGTCTACGTCATGTAAGTAACAAACATACACTTGTCCATTCTTTTATGCTATAAGCAATCTTTTAATAAAACTTGAACATTTTAATTGTGAACGGAGCTCACTGATACACTTTGCTAGAAGCTTGAAAATGTCAGGATTCTACAGAAAGAACGACTGTGTTTTTTAACAAAGGCAAAGCCTGTTTCTTCCTGAACCGCTATTCTTGAATACATAGTTTAGTTCTTATTCGTTTTACTACAAAGTTCATGCTTGCTCCAATATTTCCCTTATTGTTTAGAGTAACATTTCCCTGTTTGAATATAAAACATTGTTTTCATAACTGCGCCAAAATAAACATACATACTAAAAATACAAAAAAATACCAGTAATATTTTGCCAACTCATCCATACCCCTTGATGGCAATACACAATCACGTAAAAGTAACGTGCTAAGTATAATTTATATATCAACGTTCGTACCTCAGCTAAGGCTAGAAAATATACAGTCGTGCAAGTTAGGAAAAAAGTTGTCTTGCATATTTGTGAACCGCAATAATTTAGTCAGGAGCAACTGACTATTCTGCATCACTGCTTTTAGGGAAGTGCATGTTTAAGTTGGTTAAAGAGATCAAACTCGCTTCACCGAACAGCAAAAGATGTATGGAAATGTATCAGAGCCGTACTGTGATGTGAAATACACACCTCTCAGCTGCAGCAATCCTAACAAACGAGATATGTCACTCTGCACAGGTTGAGATGTGAGGAAAACATCACATAATGAGATATTTAATTCCAGTAACACTATAATTATGGTATTTCGTGAAATCGAAAAATGAAACCTTCCCTTATGTACGTCACGGAAGGTTGGCAAACATTAGATGGCAATGCCCTTGTAATGCCAGTGTACACTATACTGATTATTCCGTGGCTTATTTTTCATGACTCGAGCCTCTCAATTTTCCCAACCCCCACTCACCCATCACCAGTCAGCAACATACCTTTCTCGCGCACTACGAAGCACTGTTTGACCGGCCCCACCTCGCTGAAGAGCTGTTCAAGCTTCTCACCGCTGGCAGAATTTGGCAAGCCACGTACAAACAAAGTTAGGCCAGCCATAGTAAAGAAAAAGAGAATATTCCCTCATCCATATAATACACGCGAGTCTAATACACGGGAGCAGCCATCTTGGAAAGGCGGAAGTGCGGACGCCACCATTTTGGAAAAGGCGGAAGTGAAAGAAATTCAATCAATTGAAAGGTAGACAGCACAGTTGCCATTTTAGATTGGTGAGAGGCGTGATAAGGAAAGATAGGCTGCATTATACACAGAAGTGGTCGGATATCGTATTTTGCCTGTAATTATATTAAAAATACGAAGAAGCAGAAATTAGGCACGTTTTTTACGTCAAGGGTCTGGTTATTAGTAACTCGTTTTCTCACATTTTTGTAGAAAATGTTCTGATATTCTTCCCTTGCGTTCCGAAAATATATTTTTTTTATAAGGTAGTATATGGGAAATAAGTGTCGGATCTCATTTCACAGAGAAATAAATGTTTTTCGAGTTCTGGAAAGTTATCTACCAAGGCTGATGCGCATACATTTCGTGCAAGTATATTTAGTATGTCCAGTCCTGCCAAGCGTCACGCAACAGGTGTGACGCTCAGGCATTCACCGCACTGAAATGCAATGTCACGCATTTTGTACCTGCTCCAGGCTAGCCACCAGCGGCGCCTCTGTCACTATGCTCGTGGCTCTCTCTGCTGCTCCGAGGTGCGCCTACTAAGTTCCGTGTGTCCCTAAACAGTTAACCAGAATGCGGCAATGGTGCGGCTGTGGCGCCAGCACGGTTGATGACACAGCGGGGGGCGGGCTGCCTGCCCTCTCAGTCCGTAATTAGAGAGCCAATCACCGACCGTCATGTCACCAGGGGGCCGGGATTTTAAACCGGATGTGTGGCGGTGAGTGCCGTCACGTCCGGACCAGGAACAGGAAGTTAAAGCGGCGGGGGAATCAATCTGCGAGTGCAGGCTGCCTGCCTGCTGCTCACAGAGCCTCTCTAATGATGGCAGGCCGGCCGCCATTATGTCCACGAACGGCCAATGGGGCTCTGCGGCGACACAGAGTAAGTCACGCACTGTTTCTTCTTGTATTCCCACTCTAATTTACTTTTGGTAATACGTAATTCAGCCTGCGTACAGTTACATACTACAGCAGCTCTGCATGTAGTCTGCACAAACAAGTTGAATTCAGCTGCGAAAGTAAAGTCTGTCTTGATTGGAACTTACGGTTTAAAGGTCACATACACATGCCCTCAATGCCTAATTATCGCACACATCAAGCCGAACGTGCCTCTGAGGGAGTGTACCTTAAGGTCATTTTCACAGGTCCGGTCCGGCAGGCAGTTTGGTCTTGTGGCAGCAGTGGCTCCTTTATTTGTCTGACCTTAGCCCGGTTAATGTCCTGATGCGCAGTGTTGTCCAACTGCATGTTGAGCAGTTTACAAGCGCTAACTCGTCCCGAAGGTATTCGGTCTCCAGCCGTTATCAGGGTCTTGTTTGCGGGGGCAGACTCTTACTCCCCAGCACCACCATGGTCACAGGTGTACCGGAGAGAGATTGAGGGCCTTGGAGTGCCAATCCGGGATGGCTAGGGTCTCTTTGTTGCCACGTCTTCCCTCCTGGGGCCCAGGGCGGCATCCTCTAATTTATGGATACCCCATCGGCTCACTTTTAAGTCAGGATACTGCTGGATGGGACCCGCCGGCCGGGAGCTTTGATTTCTGCTCCTCACTACATCAGCTCATGTCCACGCCCTCCTCTCTGTTTGTACATGCCTAACTATAGGTTTGGGTGTGTTCATGTGTGCGATAATTTGTGAATATGTGCATACAAGTGTGTATCTATATATATGTACGTGGTGAGCCCTAAGCAAGGTGTGCACTAAAGCGGAGCCCGATAAGAGAACTCCAGTCATCTAAATCTGATACTCACCAGAAAGGTCAGTGACAAAATCCGTCACGGGGAGCGGTTTACTGGTGGAAACAGGGAAGGGCATACAAGGGTGGACACTGCCTCCCCCCTGGGCTGGGAACCAGCGTAGGCATGTTTAAATGAGTATTCAACACTCAATCACTGCCTGTGTACCCTGCACAGGCATGTAAGTGTGTTGATTAACAAAGACAAATGACCTATTGTTACCTTACACCCCCATTTCATGGCCCTCTTCAGATACGGGATTGCAACAACATCACATTGGGATCAGCATCTTATAGTATCATGGCACTCGAGAAGGGTGAGGTTGGGACACTGGGTCCAGTATTCACCATTCTGAGTATTCTTCACAAAGGACGTTTGTTTCACTAGGACTTAAGCATTAATGATAAGTGAGGCAAAGGCGTTCATTAACTCTTGCTCATGCATTGTCCCAGGTGAGGGTTCAAGCCAGCCTGCCAGTAGCTGCCAAGTTTTCAGATTGCTATATGTGACATTCATAATTTCATTGTAATTATAAGTTAGCCACTGCAATCGTTTGCACCAGTTTAAGATCTTCTTACAGTTTCTTGATCTAATTTCTGACATTTTTGTGTTTCCCTCGTCTAAATTGCTTGATTTTATACTCGCAAGAAAATGTCACTCATACTCGTTGAAATGTCACTCATAATTACATTGAAATTTTGAAAATGTCACACATAGCAATCTGAAACCTTGGCAGCTGTGTGTCACTATCCCAGGTCAGACAGGCTGCATAGCTGCCAAGGTTTCAGATTGCTATGTGTGACATTTTCATAAATCCAGTGTAAATATGAGTGATATTTCAACGACTATGAGTGACACTCGCCAGCAAGTTTACTTAACTGAATAAATGATACAAATAACCAAGTGTTAACTGTATCCAATCCTGGTGTGGAGCGCATTTACAACCTGTCTGTGCATTAGCTTGTACTGTGCACAACATGAAAATAGCCTAGCGTTTAGAGTTTGAGTCTCTGCCTCGAGCATGGACTCACCAATGCTACAAAGTGTGCTGATGTCCTATTCAGTGGCTATCCTTCAATATGTGAATGACCCATCATGACTATCTGAATGTATCCACGTCACATGATTATCAAATTATTGTCAACTTATTATAAACTTATCGTCTTACCATCATTCAGGTATGCATGTCAATTGCCTGCTGATGAAACCCTGGATATCTTCAGAGGCAGTAGATTGGGCTCTCATAACTAACTAGTTCTGGTCTTGCGCTTTGGGTTTTCCATTGCAGGCAGCGACTTTGGTGTGCAAGGCTGGCTGTAGGCCGGCAGGCTCAGGCCGCAAGCCACCGTTGGACGGGGCAATTCGGTTGGCCTGCCCGAGAGATGAGGCGTGGACTCCGATGGGGCAGGGTTAGAGATGGGAACGGCATATACCCCATCATTGCCTGAGCAGCCATGGATGGACTTGGGGTGGGACACTCCTACCTTGGTCAAACCACAAAAGGTTTGTGAGGTCGCTCCTCGTGTGCTCTGGGGAGCCTGAGAAATCCCTAATGGATTTCAAAATTTCAGAACCTCCGCATAGAGCTGGGAGCTCACTCAGAGCAGGGCTGGCAAAAATGTCCAAGCCAGCCCTGCTTCTTCCCTTCTTTTGCTCTCTATCTTTCCATCCATCCATTCTCTGTCTCTTCCCTCTCTCTTCTGATCGTTTATGTCTCTCTCTAGCCACACACACACTCCCGCCCTCCCTCTCACTTTGATCTGTTTTCCCTCTCAGCTCTCTCCCCCTCTTTCCCTCTGTCTCCAAAAGCCCCTGCTGCCTGAGCTGCCGTTAACCTCGAGGATCTAGAGACCGGCACCAGGACTGTCAGAGCCTGCCCTGACATAGACGTTCCCTTTATGTGGGTGGCGTCATTGTAATCGTCCTTTAAGTGTCAGATTTAGTAACAAACAGCATTTCCTAGGCATTCCTGCTAGGTTAGGGTAAGTCAGAGCGAAAGTTAAAAAAAAAAATCGAACAACTTTAATACAGCTTAAAAAGTTATTTTGACATTCAAGAAAAATTAAAAAGTTGAATGTTGAAATGGTACTTAACAGAGCAGTATATAACTGTGCACATCTATTTTAAAAAAACACACACACATCCTCGTACATTTTACCCCATTATTCACCTCTCATATTTCAGCGAGGAGACCGTGAAGGGGAAAGGACCCTTGCTACTTATCAGCGCCGGAGCATCTCTTTGCAGCAACTGTTCGCCGGACCCGCTCCGCGGGTCCCGTTTCACCCTTGACTGTCTGGGGCTGTGGAGGCTCAAACGGGGCTGCGAGCGCAAGAGCAGGGACTCCAGTGTCCAGGAGCCCCTGCGAGGTCAACAGCCGTCACCTGACCCGCTCTCCCCGGAAGCGCCGCCCACACAGCGCGGGACTGTGATAAATCAGCCCCCCTCCTTCCAGCAGGTGGGAAACATATTTCAGCGAGGAGACCGTGAAGGGGAAAGGACCCTTGCTACTTATCAGCGCCGGAGCATCTCTTTGCAGCAACTGTTCGCCGGACCCACTCCGCGGGTCCCGCTTCACCCATGACTGTCTGGGGCTGTGGAGGCTCAAACGGGGCTGCGAGCGCAAGAGCAGGGACTCCAGTGTCCAGGAGCCCCTGCGAGGTCAACAGCCGTCACCTGACCCGCTCTCCCCGGAAGCGCCTCCCACACAGCATCAGCACCTAAGCAGCCCGCTACCCGTGCACGCGGGACGCGCGCGGACGAAGTACGGAGCAAAGCCCGGGCAAAGGGCGGGCCGTTTGAGGCCGTTAGAGAACAGTAGAGACCGGACCGGGCCACCCCCCTTGGCTCCTTCATTGTATTTCCATTCCTTGTCCTGTTCCCATTAGCCCTTGACGAACCCTAGGTACAGGTACAATGTCTGTGCGTGAATGTAGAACCAGGGCAGCTAAAGGGAAGAAGCTGAATGGGACTCTTGATGATTTTATAACTAGGACTAATACTGCTATTGATGTGGAAATCAATAAAATGCAGCAGAGAGTCTCTATGGAACTTGATGCAGCTAGAAGAATATCCCAGGAGCTGTCCTTGGCGAGGAAATCATCCTTAGGTCATTTTGCCTCAGCCAAAACTCCCGAGCGTCGGGTAGGCCCTGTTCCTATTCTGACGCAGGCAGTTGTCCACCAGACATCGGTCTCCCCACTCCCAGCCCCTATGGTGGGGCCACCCCTTTTATCAACCTCCAATCATAGTCCTTCCTTGGGTGGGGTGGTGCCGGCAAAGGGGGCCCCAATGGAGATATCCCCTAATCCTAAGGGGGAGGGTGGGAGGAATCCCTTCACAATCAAAGAGGGTGCCATCCAAAAACTTAAGCGCAACACCACATCTGCCTTCTCTAGGAAGAAGGCGAAGGTTGCAAAGGCCCAGATCCTCACGGGTGCTAATCCTACAGTAGGGGGGGTGGCCGCCATACCCCCGCATTTATCCCCCCAAGTACCACCACCTACGGGGTATAACAGCCCCATTGCTGCAGAAACTAGCCGGGCAGCTTCAGTGGGGGAGCACGATTTAGTAATAGAAGGTGAGAATGATGGGGTTCCTGTGTGTGTGATAGAGGGAAGAGATGTGGAATTCTTAACGATTGTCTGGGAAACGCTAAAAAAACTTCTAACCCCCCTGGAAGTCAGACTATCGCGTATAGAAAACCAGCTGCTTGAGACAGAAAAGAGCATCTTAACCCTAGCAACTCTTAGTATAGTTGATAATAAACCGAATAGCACACTTGGTGTAATTCATCCTACACCAACAACCACAACTATTCCACCCATGGTTCCTGTGACCAAACCTATTCCCAAACCCCAATTCAAGGCTGCCATAAGTAATACCATTAATGCTACAGCGGAGTTACCTATTCAACTGCCTGTACAACCTGTTTCAGCCCCGAAAGTCACGGCAGCCTCGAGGGCTAAAGATCCTAAGATCTATTATCCGAAGACTCAGGGGGTAAAACCTAAGGAGAAACAGCGTGGGGGTTACATCGATCTCCCCCCGGATGTTAGGCCCTATGTAGTGGTGCTAACAGGAGTTCCGGAAATTGCATATCACCAGCAGGAAAACTTCGGGTCACTCAGAAACAAGGTAACACACTGGCTAAACGAAAACAGGCCGTTACCCATCCACCTGAGAAGTAAAATTCTTATGGTGCGAAGGGTACCATGGATAGGCACGTCGCACAAATCAATCGCAGGTGATTGTATAATTATCTCTTTTGATGACCCCAATACAGCACATCATATATGCACATGGAACGATTATGGGGGGAACTCGTCCATAGTAGCTAGACCCCTAACCTACTTTTATCCCCCGCTTCCACGCTCCAAAAACGGGGGGAATTGGCCTTCGGCTAGAAACCATGTATGGGGTGGTTCAGCAGATTGTTGGCAGGGCACTCAAGGCAGGTGGAATGGGGCACCCACCTATAATAGATTTGGCTGTCTTGAGGATGTTGACTGACTCACTGGCAGGGTACCTTGCACAACTTCTTCTGAGGACTTACCTTCCCCTCCACTGTGCCCTGGCTCTGTGCCAGCCATATGCATCCCTGAAAATTGCAATTTATCGGAAAATAGGACTTTGCCCAATGAGGGTAGAGTTGTCGAATCTCGACTAATTGAAATAGTCCCTGAGTCCCTTGACGATAAATTAGGCCAGGCAGTCTCGGTTCACCATAATGACAAGGGTAATCTCCTCTTCAGGGAGTCGTTTGGAACAGGCAGGCTACTGTTGGAGGGATTGATTTCCCCAGAGCTACCCCCACCCGAAGTGGCCACCCGAGGTGAGGGACCTCAGGCCAGCAGCTATATTCTACCGCCGCCGTTGATTACGGGGGGGGAGCTTACCTGCTCTCCCGTGGCGGTCTCTGGAAGGGAAATTGTATCTCTGACCCCGGCTGAGGCCTCTAGTATTGCCCCTAGTATTGTCTTTTGTCCCTCCGACAAATGACCAGGTACGGGGCCCAGAGGGAATTGGTGGCGAAGGACTGAAGGTGCTTAGCTGGAACATAGCAGGCCTTGCGCGGAATATAGACATACCCGATTGGAACACATTTGTTGAACCCTTCGGGTTGTGCCTATTCCAGGAAACCTGGTGCCTGGAACCATACCATAAGGTGGGTTTCACCACCTACTTTGTTCCTGCGATACAATCTCCAGGAGGGAAAGGCCGTCCCTCCGGCGGCCTACTAATTTGGGCTAGTATCTCGCTGGGTCTTTCTATTAGGCATATTGCCAATAAATCACCTGACCTTCAGAGAATTTCAGTTAGAGGGCCATATGGGGGGAGGAGGCTTGAAATTTTTAACATCTATGTTAGAGGGGCAAGGGGCGGGTCCTCCACACTGTCTCTTACGGGTATCGAGGAAGGTCTTAGTTCTTGTGCGTCCGATGCCCTTGTTATACTAGCAGGGGATTTGAACTGCACATTTGAACCCCTGGCTAGCGAAGATATATTGGGCACCTGGGAGGATGATGCCAGGAGAGGCATTCCACCCCTCTCACTGGCCCCTATCAGAAGCTGGTCCCAAAATGCCATCGATCTTAATGCCCTCTGTCTGGAACACGGCCTTAGGGCCACTAATGGTAGATCTAACTCAGATCAGTCAGGAGCTCATATGTTTAATAGAGTGGGTCATTCCTCGCGAATTGACTTCATTCTATTGAACTACAGCCTCTGGGCACACTTAATTGACATGGAGGTCCTCCAGTCTTCTGTCAGTGACCATAATCCCCTATCTCTGTCCTTGTCTTCCCTCTGGACGGGTGTGTATCCAGCCCCAACCCCTCATGTCTGGAAATCAACGCAAGAAGTAATCCCTTCTAATTGCGGCAGACGCCTAAAATGGAATACCTTTGCGGCAAATGAGGATAAGATCCGGGGTGTCAGATCTGTAATGTCCAACACCGCGATGCGGTTAGACTCCTTAGGAGCCATTGATCTTGAGGTTCCTAACTTGTTCTCTGAAACAACTATTGCGTTAGGTGAACTGTTTGTGGTTCACTCTTCAGGTTCAAGGGGCAGCGCAAAGGGTAGACCTATGCACAACGCGGGTTGGTTTTCACACGCCTGCAGTGTTGCCAAAAGGGAGCTGATCAGGGCGGTGAACATCCCCA
The DNA here is from genome assembly GCF_964261635.1 of Lissotriton helveticus. NCBI lineage: Eukaryota > Metazoa > Chordata > Amphibia > Caudata > Salamandridae > Lissotriton > Lissotriton helveticus. Next base: position 1,029,750,455 of record NC_136057.1, read on the forward strand.
CTACTTCCCCCACTATCTCCCCCTGTTCCTGGTCGGACCACTTTTTAATTTCCTTCTCCCTTGCTTTAGCTCCAGCGTCCAAACCCCCCCTTCCCAAGAACACCTGGGTTAGGAAATGGGGCAAGGCAGATATGCCTTCTTTCTGCTCATCCCTACTTAATTCTTGCCCCGACCTTTCCGGCCTCGCCGCCCCGGTCCAAATGGCCACTATTGATAGCTGGCTGACCCAGGCAGGCGACGACTTTGCCCCTCTGAGGCGGATCACGGTCAAGCGAGCCCATGCTGCTAACCGTTGGTTCACCTCTGAGCTTAAGGAGAAGAAACTGGCCGCACGTAGAGCAGAGCGTGCATGGAGAAGAGACTATTGTCCCGCAAAAAAAAACACCTATCTCTCTGTGCTCAAAGCATATAAGCAAGGCATCCTCGACGCCAAGACCCTGTTTTATTCTAACAGGATACTGGCAGCAGAATCCCAAACCAAAGAGATCTTTGCTACGGTATACGAGCTTGCTTCATCTAATAGAGTCACGGCCTCGATCCCCCCTTCCCAATCGCTTTGCGACTCACTCAACGATTTTTTCGTTGACAAGGTCGCAAAGATTAAGGCCAACATCCCCCTCCCTTCCCCTACCTTCACCAATCCCTCCCCACCTGCTGTCACTTCCAAACTTACTTCCATTCCCCCCCTCACCGAGGTCACCCTTCCTCCCTTGCTTCACAAGATAAAGTCAGGCTCCCCCCTAGACTTTGCCCCGGCTCATATCTTGAGAGAAATCTTCCTAAACTGTCCTACCCCTCCCCTCACTCTCCTGAATGATTCACTCAGCAATGGAGTGGTCCCCACTGCTCTCAAATTCGCGGCTGTTATTCCCATCCTTAAAAAGCCCGGTGCCGACCCTTCATCCCCCTCTAATTACCGTCCTATCTCCCTTCTGCCCTACCTGGGCAAGGTTCTAGAAACCCATGTTACCAGCACCCTGAGCACCTACGTGGAAGTTAACCACTGCCTCTCCCCCCGGCAGGCGGGTTTTCGCCCCCTCCATTCTACGGAGAAGGTGGTGACCTCAGTGATGGACTGCCTACGCGAGGGCATTGACACCAACCTTCCGCAGGCCCTCATCCTTTTAGACCTGTCCGCCGCTTTTGACACGGTGGACCATTCCATCCTCCTCACCCGTGTCAGGGCGGCGGGCATAGAGGGCCTGGCCCTCGCCTGGCTTGAGTCCTTCCTGAGTGGTAGGGCTCAGGCAGTCCACCTAGCTGGTTTCACTGCTGCCCCTCGTAGGGTCGCATGTGGAGTTCCCCAAGGTTCCTCACTTTCTCCCCTTTTGTTTAATTTATACATCTACCCCCTTATTTTTTTGTAACAGCAGCTTGAGGTCACGGTGTTTAATTACGCCGACGACCTCCAGCTAATCTTTAACCTCTCCCATCCTTCCTCTTCACCCCTGAACGTCCAATCCGTCATGCTGTTCATTCAGGATTGGATGAACTGCAACCACCTCAAACTCAATCCGGACAAGACGGAATTAGTCCTGACCGGAGGTGGTTGCAGTCCCTGGTCCTCCTCCCACTGGCCTCCCTCACTTGGTGTCCCTCCGATCCCCGTCCCTAAGGTCAAAACCCTTGGTATTTTTTTTAATTCTTCACTTTCTGTTCACTCACAGGTCAACTCAGTTGTTTCCTCCAGTTTTTTTTCCCTCAGAACCATTAGGAAGATCTCTCGCTTTTTCTCTCTACCCGCTCTAAAGATCATAGTGATGGCTATGGTGCTCTCGCGCCTTGATTATGGCAATATCATCTACAACGGCACCCCAGCCTATGCCATTCGCCGTCTGCAGCTAGTGCAGAACCAGGCTGCCCGCCTGATCCATGGCCTGCCTAAATTCCATCGCGTTACTCCTTTATTGCAGGCCCTGCACTGGCTGCCGGTGAAAGAACGAGCCTTGTTTAAGCTTGGCTGTACCACCTTTCAGGCCAAAATGGGCACCGCTCCGGAGTTCATTTGCTCCGCCATCAAGCCCTACACGCCGGGCAGAGAGCTTCGTTCCTCTCATCAGGCCTTGTTAACTATCCCCCGTTTCAGAAAGAAAAAGGCAGGCGGAACAAAATTCGCAGTTCTCGCTCCTGCGTTCTGGAACTCTCTCCCGACGGAACTCCGTGGGACACCCTCCTACACTGAGTTCCGGAAAGGTCTAAAAACTCTGCTCTTTTCTCGAGCTTATAATGCTTAGACCCCCTCTGCTCCTGTTGGCCTCTCTACAACTCAAAAGCGCCAAGAAACCGCGTGGTAAAAGTGCGCTATAGAAATGTTTTTAAATTCAAATTCAAAATTCAAATTCAAATTAAAAGCTAAGGATGGGGCCCAGATTAGCTTGGCTAGGCGTAATTATAGAAAGACCTTAGTAAAGGCAAGGGCTGAGCATGAGATCTTGTTTTGGCAGGACCTATTGGCAGCTAGTCTTAGGAAGGACTCCAAAGGCTTCTGGGACCTAATAAGAACTAAGGACAAACCCACGGACTCGCTCATAACATGTAATATAACTGAGGGAGTATGGTTTGACCATTTCTTCAAGCTTTATGCAGCGGCCGAGGGCCCCGAGCTTATCGAGGTGGGTCAGTATGCCCCGGGTAAATTAGAGCCCAGTGAGGACTTCCTATTCACTTGCAAAGAAGTAGAAGGGGCGATCAAGCGCCTGGTCCCCAACAAGGCGGCGGGCCCCGACGGCCTTCCAGGGGATCTACTTCGTGTCAACCTAGTCGAGTGGGGGAGACTTATTGCCTCCGTAATGAATGCTGGCTTGGCTGGTGCGGCCTTACCAGATTCATGGAGGGGTGCAGAGGTCGTCCCTATCTTTAAGAAAGGGAGTCGGGACGACCCTGCTAATTACCGTCCTATTAGCCTCCTGGATTCCTCGCAGAAGGTGGCAGGCAAAGTCGTCCTAGGAAGAATTACGCAGTGGGTCGAAGAGAACAATAGTCTGTCAGACTTCCAAGCCGGTTTTAGAACTGGCACGGGGACGATCGAGCAAGCATTCCGGCTGCTGATGCTTTAATGGAAAGTAGTTGTACTGGGCAAAGGCAGCCTGTACCTTGCATTTATAGATCTAAGGACTGCCTTTGACCTGGTCCCACGCAATCAGCTCTGGAGCGTTCTCGATGCGCTAGGCATTCCCCCTTATCTTCTGGATATGCTGATAAAATTCCACGCAGACAACTTTGCACAGATCAGGTGGCGTGTCCAGGGACAAAAAACATCGCGAATTCCTGTAAATAGAGGTGTCCGCCAGGGCTGTGTTTTGGCCCCCACTCTGTTCTCATTATATGTTAACGGAGTGGTGGAGCATCTGCTACAACATCCAGCAGACGCACCATCCCTGGCGGGTAAGAAAATACCTACCCTCCTATTTGCAGACGATACCCTCCTGATCTCTAAGTCACCAGTGGGCCTGCAGAGTCTCTTTAACAGCTTTAAGACCTTCTGCGATTCAAGAGGTCTAGCCATAAACACGGGGAAGACGAAGTTCCTGGTCTTAAACCCCCCGAAGAAATCAGTCAAACCACCTAGCCTTGACTTAGTCCCACTCGAGAGAGTTAAGGAGTTCGACTATCTTGGCATTCGTCTCTGCGACTCCATGAATTGGAAATTCCATCTCCAAAAGATGCTGCTGTCCCATAAGAGAGTGACGGGTGCCCTTCTCAAGGAACATCGGGGCTCTTCCTACAAACCAATTGCACCGGTTCTTGATATCTACAGGGCACGAGGCGTCAGTGCAGCTCTCTATGGGGCAGAATTATGGGGTGTGCAGAACGTGGACCAGTTGACCCGCTCTGAAAACAAATTCCACAAAGATCTAATGGCCCTTCCTTACAGCACTCCAACCCTTCCTCTTCTCTTAGATATGGGCACTCGCCCTATTAGTGATCAAGTGAGGCTGCGCCCACTCCTTTTATGGGCTCGTATCTGGAGAGCCCCTGAATTGTCCAGCTATGCAGATGGCCTAAAAGATATTCTCGCATTGCCTGGCTGGGCTAAGATTCAGTGGCTAAAGGAAGTTAAACGCCTTCTAATAGATCTGGGCCTTGAGGTCGACTGGATCAATAGATCTTCCCCGCCAAAGTTAATTCTGAAAAAACTATTTTGGTCCTGGGTGGTCGAGGGCAGAAAGAGGAATGTTAATTTGTGTAGGTCAACGGCAGAATTTCTCTTGGTAAAAGATGTGCACTTCCGTGAGCCATATTTGGATTTTATCATAGTTCCTTGGGATAGGGCCCTCTATTTCAAATTCAGGGTAGGCGTTCTTCCAGTGGGAACTGTGACTGCCAATTGGAATGTCCCGGCGCAGACCTCCCCTTTTTGCCCTTGTTGTTTGGACAGATTAGAGACAGTCCACCATTTATTGTTTGAATGCCCGGCCTACGCAGTCCCCCGTAGCAGATGGCTGAAGCCACTCTGTAGAGAATTTGGGACTAGGTCACATAAGGAGGCCTTAAGAATTCTTAAAACGGACCCTCGCCCCCTGTTTGCTAGTGGATTGGCTAAGTTTTTAGGCTGGGCATGGCGCATTAGATTTAATAGACTCTCCTACCTTGTCTGAGAGTATTTTAGACTGTTTTATTGCAGTTACACATGTAAAGTTGCATAGAGCTTAGGTAATTTTAATGTTCGTTGTTTTTTACTGTTTTTAATGTATGTGTATTGCTTTTTATGATATCAATTATATCGAAATAAAGCTATTTACAACAACACCTCTCCATGCGTGGTGTTGTGTTTCATTTTCATTTCCATGTCTCTGGTCATACAAAACGTGGCTCGCGCTTCTGTGAAAAATATTATCCTCAGAGCCATCATGACATTTTGGTGGAAAAATCGGACTTTTCAATTGCAACTTATGTTTTGTATAGGATGGCTTTCTTCCGCCACAATCAACGCCTTGAAACAATTCACACACACCTTCTGATCTCCAGGGGCTATTGGCACTGTCAACAAACAATTCATAAACGAGCCCTGCGCCGCGCTTTGATCTTGGAGGAGGTCAGAATGCAAACCCGGGAGCACAGATAATTTGGAACTGTTTATTGCCAGCAAGTTACGCCCCTCTCTAATTCTGGACAAGAGCTGGGCACACACTTACTTTAAAAAAAATTGCAACTGCGGACTGCTCGAGAGCAAGCTGAATTTCACGCGATGCCGGCCGCCTAGCACGCCTCTCCCTGTTGTGTCCGGCCTCCCACATTAGGCTCATTCGGGCTGACTGGCTCACCTCAGCTGCACAGTTCCTGGTGCTCTGGGGCCACGAGCTAATCACTCTGGCAGCCGCAGTCTGCTGGGGTTTTTAAGTGACCCTGGCCATGGTGGGACAGGCTGGGTCGAGCAGGCATGATGCACTGGGCCGCAGGATTCATTAGCGCGCCTGCTGCGACCTCGTCAGGACCAGCCTGGAGCCATTCTGAGTTCAGCTCCTTCCCATGGAAAGTGAAAGTATACCGCGCTACTGTGCAGCCAGCTAATCAATACAGTTTACATTGTAAAGTGGGCAACTCGGAGCCCAGCCCCCAAAGAAGTCTCCCGTGCAGCGCCGGCTGGATGCCTGTGCCACTGACACTAGTATTTTATAACTTACAGTGCTTGATAGGCACAGCTCTCATATGCGTGACTTCGCATTTCAGTGTGGTGATGCGGATCACCTCACTGAAATGTGTTAGCATCACGCCTGATGCGTGACACTTGGCAGGTCTGAACAGGATTACATTAGAAGCCATCCCAGAGTCATTGGATGATCATTGAATTACTCTAGAAGTCATTTTCACATCATCAGACATTATCAAGCTCTCAAAGTCATCAGCAGAGTTTAGAAACTTGAGCCTGATGATTTGAGGATGACTTGAAGATTAGTATCTGATGACTTCCAAAGATGTGATTGATACTGATGATCTTAGGATGAGTATTTGATTACTTGACAAGAGGAAATTGTTCCTGATGATTTGAGGATGACTAGAAAATTGGTTTCTGATTATTTCACAAGCACTAACCATATGGAATAATTCTTTGTGATTTAAGGATGATTTGCTAAACACTTGAAGAACCTATTCCACATTTTTGCTCCATTTTTTGTTTAAGCTTGTTGACTAGTTTGATGATTTTGCAATTATTTACTGATTACTTCTCAATGAAATCAGTTTAGATATCACATAATTTTTTTAGTTATCTGCAAATATGCTTAAAGTCTGATTAAGAAAACTGTGTGGAGTCAGTCACTGTTAACTAGGACTGGGGAAATTTACATTATGCCAGCATGATTCTCGTAATGCTGGGAATATTCTCAAAATCATGCGATTTCGCCAGTACGTGTAATTATGCACCATTCATGGTAAAGCTTACTGCAAAAGGTGCCATTCGCGGTTAACATTTCCGCTAACGCACAGGACTTAGAATAATGTGAGCACCTGACACTTTAATTTAGTGTATGTAAAGTCACCCATTATGGTGAAACGCAACTGTGTAACATTTCTATGCACTCTGATGTAGAAAGGAAGTAGACAAATAAATTTAGAAAACATACACTGGGTGAGTTACAGCAAAGGCACAATCTGAATAATTCATTACTAGACATATTAAATGCTAATTATATACATTTCCAATCTGGTTTCATTCTCTTCCAGATACACTCAAGTGGCAAAAATGGATATGTAAATATGCATTGTAGTGCAGCAAGTAAATAAAATGGGTAAGCCAGGAGATGCATAGAGCTGGACCAGATCCTAGTCAGGGGGGGCTGGCTTGGCTCTAAGAACCAAAGCAGCTATCAAAAGATCTAATATGAAAATACTACAGCAAACATAAAAAATACAAGGCAGAGTCTCTGTGAAAAAAATGGATTATTTCTTGAATGCTTATATTTCACTTTAGAATATTACATTATATCACTGCAGTGATAATTGTTAAATGATTTTTTTTTCAGCATGAGCTGTTCCTAAACTACAATACTCTGACAGCACTGATATGAGAACATCAAGATATATTATTTTGTCATGAGCACTGTATACGTGTCCAGTAATATTTTTTGTATATGAAGCAACGCTGTTGCCTATTAAATCATATGTGTGTGTTTTTTGTATAACTGAAGTGAATGTATTCAGTGGTGGTCTCAGATTTGTTTTTTAATTAATACGGTGCACAGTGAAGTAAAGTGATTTTCATAGGATCACACATTTTGGCTAAATGGTAAAACTTAGTAAAGTAGGTACAATCAGGTGACCAGCTATATGTGCATCTCGATTTGTGTGTCCTTACAGTGTACATTATTTTTTATAAATGTATTAGTCAAAAGCGCTAAAATAAATTACAGATGCACCCTGCGCAGTGAGCGCTGTTGCAGTGTCAGGAATTCGCTGTGCTGTGCGGCCACATTCAGATGCTGACAAGTCCTGCCTGAAAGAAGCTCCCTTCCCAATTCCAAAATATGAACCCCAGAGAGAATGAATAATAATGAGGGACTTCATAGATACCTTCGTAGATACCCTAATCGGTGAGGGGTGCCAACAAAGCGTGTCGCACCACCAACAGGTAAGAAAGTAGAACCTGACCAAGCTCGAATCTCTGCGTCAGCTCAACATCCTGTCATTCTGAACAAATCATTTAACACCCCAGTGCCAAGAAAAAAGATCTGACCTTGAAATTAATCTGGTGCTCATGAAAAAGAAAGTCTCCGCTACACAAAACGTGCAGAAAATAATTCTTGCACATACTTGAAAAACTATCAACATCATTTTTGGGCATAAGATTCAAAAATATTTAGCAACTTCTCAATTATGTTATTTATCTGATGTTTTCCGGCACCGTTTTTCATGGATTTGCATTGATAACGTGGGGCTACTATTGAAACTACATGCCCCATAATGCAATATGGAGAAGAAGAAAGGGGGCGTGTGTGAAGCTTGTTTGGTGCCCAAAATGCAGCTCTAACAAGCTCCTCAAACACAGCCGAATGCCCAAATCCCTATTTCGTATCGTTTCAGATGAGGATGTCCTCACCCTTTCACATGCACTCGTCTCTAAAGGTGCAATTGGACTAGACTAGGGGCTAGTCAGATTTTTTTTACCCCACGCACTTCCGGTCACGCCGGAAGTTCTGCAGTTGGAAAGCCATGTTTGTCAAGCGTTGTGATGGCGAGGGCAAGTGAGAGCCGTCGATATCTTTGGGGGTTCAGCGATGGCGATTTCTTTGTGATTTCTGAGACCTGGTTATCCGGACTGCTGCAGGAAGATGTTGCAAACAAAATAATTGGAGAATGTTTATCCTAGCTTGAGGTAGCAGGTAATGATTGCGGGGCACGGTTCTAGGATTGTCTTATTTTTTTGGGTGGGCTGGAGAGCAGTTTTATGTAGCGCGAACTCAACCTGAAGGTATCAGAGCGCTTTACTCGAGCACCAGTTGCCTTACAGATGGACACATCTGTGGTGGGCCAGGACTAGGTCTGACTGGACCCGGGTGTGTCAGTCTAAAAGAAGCACACAGGACACTGGGATACTCCGTAAGGGGGAAAGACCTCGAGCGATCTCAAGCAGGTTTATTTATACCCTCGGAGCGAGCCCACTCCGAGGGGTGTAGGGATGCATGAATGAGATAAACTTATATATGAATGAGATAAACTCATATCGCGCAACTTAGCCCATCGGGCGTCAAGGCGCCTAGCCAAAACATAATCAAAAAAACATAATCCTAGGTCCAAGAGCATGTCTATGGGTAGGCCTCGATGAAGAGCAACGTCTTTAAGGATTTCTTAAAAAGCGCCATGGACGATTGTGTTTTTAGCTCGGAGGGGAGGGCGTTCCACAGTTTAGGGGCCACAGAGGAAAAGGCCCTTCCACCCCATCTGACTCTGTTTGTCCGAGGGACGGATAGAAGGTTCTTGCCAGCGGAGCGTAAGTTTCTACTGGGGGTATGAGGAACCAGAAGGGAACTTATAGCTTCAGCACAGCCGCCAGACAGAGCGCTGAAAACCAGGCACAGGATTTTAAAAGAGATCCTGGCCTGGATCGGGAGCCAATGCAGACTCTTCCTGGCGAGAGTGGCTGAGGAGATGTTAGGAACATCCAGGACAAATCTAGCAGCCGCGTTCTGGATGGTTTGAAGATGTCGGATAAGGCTTTTTTTGATGTCTACATAAAGCGCATTGCAGTAATCCAACCGTGATGTAACTAAAGCAACCACAGTCTGTTTGCGGGCTTGGGGGGAGAGGTAATGGGAGATTTTTCTAAGAATCTTAATGACTCCGCAGCAGGTGGACACAGTTCTATTGACCTGCTGTGTCATGGCAAGCGAGGTGTCGATAATCACGCCCAGATTTCGGGCGGATTTCGAAGGAGGAGGACAGGCTCCAAGAGAAGGAGGCCACCAATCGCTTGACCTTACCAAAGATCAGGACCTCGGTTTTCTCTCCGTTCAGCTTCAGTGAGTTTAAGATAATCCACTCAGAGACTAGTTGCATGCAGTTCCTGAAGCTGATCACGGAGGTACCCACCGAGTGGGAGAAGGACACCATGATCTGGGTGTCATCGGCGTATGACACCACCTCCATCCCATGCGATCTTACTAGCCTGGCAAGTGGGGCCACATAGATGTTGAAAAGGGTCGGACTCAAGGCCAACCTCTGTGGGACCCCACATTGCACAGGTGTAGCAGGGGAGAGGTACTCTCCTAGCTTGAGCCTCTGCTCTCTCTGGTTAAGGAAGGAGGTCAGAAGGCTCAATGCTAGTCCCTCCACCCCTATCTCCCTCAGACGAGCTGTTAGAGTCGAGGGAGATAGGGTATCGAAGGCTGCCGTCAGATCGAGCAGGACCAGAAAAGTAGTCTGGCCTCGGTCGACCTTTGATCGGATGTTGTCTACCACTACCGTAAGGGCCGACTCGGTGCTGTGAAATTTCCGGAACCCATGCTGAGATTGATCCAGGAACCCAGACGCATCAAGAAAGGTGGTCAAATGCTGATTAAGATGGAATTCAAGCATTTTAGCTGGGGCAGGCAGCAGAGATATAGGTCGAAAGTTTTTGAGGGTTTCCGGATCCAGAGTCGGCTTTTTAAGTAGAGGCTTGACTATAGCTTTTTTCCATGCTGCTGGAAACAGGCCCTCAGTCATGGCACAATTCATCACCTCAATAAGAGGGGGAAGCAGCGTTTTCCTACACTCTTTCAGGACCGCCAAAGGGCAAGGGTCCAGTGGAGATCCTGAGTTAGTTCTATTCAAAAGCGAGTCAAGATGATCGAGAGTGAGGAGAGGGAAGTTGGTAAGACTCTTGGAGGGATCCTTTGCCCAGCACTCTAAAGCAGGCTGAGCCGGAACAGGATGAGAGCTCATTAGATCTCTCTGAGCTTCAAGAGTGGAATAGATATCGGCGACTTTAGTGTGGAAAAACTGCGAGAGCTTGTCACACAGCTCTTGGGAACCTATGATGGGATCAGGAGTTTGTAGAGAACACAAAGAATCAACGATCTTAAAAAGTTCCCTAGAGGAGGTAAGGGACGTAGTTAGCTTAGAGAAATAGGCCTGCTTTTCTTTAATGACCCTAGCCTTATAGTCTCCAAGCAAAGACTTATGTTTTTCTCTGTCTGTGGGATCACAGGTTTTTCGCCATAGTCTCTCCTGTTTCCTGCAACTCTGCCTTAAGAGCCTGAGAGGGTCTGTAAACCAGGGGGCTGAAGGTTTCCGCCTAGCTGAATAGCAAAGCGAGGCAGGGGCTAAAAGAGCTACTGCTCTGGAGATAGAGTTGGAAAGTTCCAGTGCGGCATCACTGGCATCCTTCACAGAAGAGATAGTGATTTGTGACATAAGGGGGGCAAGAGAGTCATTTGTGATTCCCCTAAAATTCCGCCTAAGTTCTTTGTTGGTGGGGCAGAGGGGCGGTGGAAAAGAGAGGGAAGATTTAAGTTCCAGGGGGACTGCAAAATGGTCTGACCAGGCCAGGGGAATGGGAGGACCCGTGGAGAGTCTAGGGTCGTTGGAAAACACCCCATCCAGAATATGACCAGCCCGATGGGTGGGACTAATTACCAGCTGGCGCAAGCCACATGCAGCTAGGGGGTCCACCAAGGAAAGAGTATCATTAGAGCCAAGGTCATCTAGATGGAAATTTAGGTCCCCCATAACCGTAAGGTGGGGTTTGCCAAAGTAGGGTTCTAGGATTTTGAGTAAATTATGACTAAAACTGGATCTAGGACCAGGAGGTCTATAAATGAGAAGACCAGTAAAGGATACTGAGGGAGAGGAGGATATGAAAAAATAAACGGCCTGGAAAAGGTCGGAAGGAGCAGAGAGAGTTTTAATGCGGCAAATGGATGAAGCCTTATATAAGATTGCCAAACCTCCGCCCCTGCGACCCACTCTATCCAATCTGGCTAACGCATAGCCCTCGGGGATAGCGTTCAGAAGGTCAGGGCCAGAGGCTTCAGACGCCCAGGTTTCAGTAACAAAAACCCACGAAGGGTCCCTGGCTGTAACGAAATCATGGAACGCGATATTGTTTTTAATCAATGATCTGGCATTGATGAGGTAGCCCCCTTCGTATAGGTGGTAGGCGTAGTAAAGGTTTTAGCCAAGGTCTGTGTTTTAGAGGGATCAGGAAGAAAGGGCTCTAAATGAGCAGTATAACAGCAACATAAAGGTGGGCAAAGAAGAGCCTCCGGGGTAAAACTATAGTGGCAGGGTAATAAGGTGGGCTTTAGTGCTACAATATCATTATAAGCATAGGACAAGGTTACCTGGCTAGCCACCAATGTAGCAATATCTTCTCTGCGCAGCCCGTCCTGCAGCCCGTCCTCAGCGCGGACGGGCGCAGACGGGCTTAACTTTGGCGCAACTTCGGTGCGCGACCGCTGTGCGCGTCCGCTGTACGCAGAGGTATTCATCCCTGTTAAATGTATCCGGTCACGAGTCTGGCGCCCCACCTGACCAGCACCGGCCAATGAGAACGGGACCAGCTCTCTGCCTACGAGCCCTCCACTCAAACGGGAGAACCCGCGGTGGAACGGGGCACAGGCAGTGAAGGTAGCACACAGGAGAATAAGATACAGACAACAGTTTAAAAAGCGACTGAAATGTAAGTGATTCTAAAACACGACGAAATTAAAAGAACTGATTTCCCCAAGTTTCCCTAATAGCAGCAAGTACGATAGAATTAGCAGCAAGGCAGTCACAAAATAAAGTTAGCAGCCAGGCATAGTTGCATAGGATGCATGGGTGCGTTACATTATTTAGGAGACATCAAACACTTTCACCACCCTTACGGGGATGCACAGGCAAAGTCTCGGAGCCGTTGGCTTGGACCAGGGTTGGGCCGGAGGCTGTAGCGTTGGCTTCAGCCACAGGGAGGTGGCACAACCCCCGCCGGGGTGTCTTGACTTTCCTCACTGCCCTGGGTCTGCCTGGTCAATTGGGGACTAGCCCCTGCCCCTTGATCTACTGGTCTGGGGACCTCGATGGCCGGACTCCGCCCTGGTGATATCCCTGGGAGGGGTGTCCTTGATGTCGTGTCCTGAGATATGTCAGTTTCTGGGTCGGTTTCCGTTTCCGTGGCCTTTTTGAAGCTGGAGACATTGCGGGTGACTAGTTGGTGTCCTTTCCGGGCCGTCACCATCGTCCCTTGGACTTTTTCCACAACCCAGACCTCAGGTTCATACGGTGTTCGAAACTTCCACCCGGGGTGTCGGTCCTTGATCACCACCGAGTCTCCTATTTTGATCGTCGGCTCCTGCGCGCGACGAGCCTCACTTGCCTTCCGGTTCGTGGTCTCTCTCCTCTCCTGGAAAGCCTCGTCATCCCTCGTCCCAGGCGTCCATGTTGTATCCGACGGTATGCTGTCTCTGGGGGCTCTCGTGAACAACAGGTGAGCAGGGGCACATTTCGTGGTGCTGTGAGGAGTTTGACGATACGCTCCCAGAAATTGGTCAAGGGCGGTTTCTGGATCTTCTCCACTGTCTACTGCGATGCGCAGCGCCCGGTTGAGGGTTCTCATCAGCCTCTCTACTTCCTCATTTGCTTGGGGCCACAATGGGGTGATCTTTCGATGTCGTATAGCGAGTTTCGTCAGGTAGTCCTGGAACTCCCGCCCTTGGAAGGGGGGTCCATTGTCAGATTTGATCTCTTCCGGCAACCCCATTATGGAGAAGACACGGTCCATGACTTTCTTTACCTGAGGGAACGCTGTCGATGTGATGACCTCAACAACCGGGAACTTTAAGAATGAATCGACGATAACCATCATGTGACGTCCGTCGGGAAAACTGCCAAAATCCACACTCAGGTGTGTCCACGGGGTGCTGCAGGGTTCCTCGGTGATCACTGGTGCTGGCGCTGGGTCTCCTCCAGTGATCGTGCAGGCATGGCATGATCTCACCATCTCATCCACCATAGTGTCCATTGCCGGGAACCAGACTTTGTTTCTCAATGTGGCCTTTGCCTTGGCCATTCCATGGTGTCCGACATGGGCTAAGGAGAGGATTCTCTTCTGTATGCTCTCAGGTATCACAATCAGGTGTCCTCTCAGGACGACTCCTTCCTCCCCCACACTCAACTCATTCCGCACTTGCCATATCTGTTGGCGTGCGTGGCCAACCTCTAGCTGGAGGGTCCGTGCTCCATCCATAAAACGAGCCCAGCTGTTTCTTTCCAACGCTTCCCGGACCCGAGACAGGGTGGCGTCTTCCTGGGTGGCTTGTCCTATTTCCTTTAGCGTCATCGCTTTGGGGCAAGCCGCCTGCGAAACCATGTGGACGAAGGCCTCCACGCCATAGCCGGGTGAGCTGATCCAGTCACCTCCGGGTGTCGGGACAGATAATCGGCAGGATTGTGCGCCCCAGGGCGGAAAATGACCTTGAAATTGTACCCTTGTAGTTGTACAGCCCATCGTTCAATCCGCGGGGGAGCCAGACGGGATGATCCTGCAAATAGAGGCAACAGTGGCTTGTGGTCAGTCACCACATTGAATTCCTGGATGCACAGGTACAGATGAAAATGTTGGCATGCCCACTTGATTGCCAACGCTTCACGTTCGATCTGTGCGTAGCGCGTCTCGGTGTCGGTCAGGGCTTTGCTGGCGTACGCAACCGGCTTCCATACTTCTGAGCCGTGGTCTTGCATGAGCACTGCCCCTAGTCCCATGGGACTTGCATCCATGACAAGCTCCATCTTGCGCTGCGGCTGGAAGTACGCCATCACGGTTTTGTCGAGTAGGCTTGCCTTGATGTCCGAGAAGGCTTTGTTAGCTGCCACCGACCCTTCCCACTTGAGGTCCTGGCGCGTGAGTGCCCGCAGAGGCTCCGACATCGCCGTCAAGTTAGGGATGAATCGGCCACAGTATGTGGCCATGCCCAGGAGGCTCCTCACCTCCGTGGGGTTCCGTGGGGTGCTTGCCGCCCGGATGGCCTCTGCTTTCTTTGGATCCACTTTGAGTCCTTCTCGAGTGAAGGTGTACCCAAAAAAATCAATGCTTTCTTGATAGAAGGAGCATTTTGACTTATGTAGGGTCAAACCGCAGTCCACCAGCCGTTGTAGTGTCGCTCTCAGGTGTGAGTGATGTTCCTCGAGTGTATCCGAGTACACTAGTATGTCGTCGCTGAGGTTGATTACTCCTCGCAGCCCTGACAGCACCTCCCGAATGGCGTTTTGGAACACTTCGGCCGCTGATGATACACCAAAACTGAGCCGCCGGTAGCGGCGCAGCCCCACATGCGTTGAAAAAGTGGTGATGTACCAACTTTCCGGTTCCAATTGTAGCTGGTGGTACCCTGCATTGAGGTCTAGCTTGGAGAACCACTTTGCACCGTTCAGGTCGGCCACGATGTCGTCCATAGTAGGGGTGATATGCCGCTCCCGCTTCACCGCCATGTTGGGTAGCCTCATGACGACGCAAAGTCGATCCGCTCCCGGTTGTTTGGGCTTGGGGGCCACGACCAGCGGAGACACCAAAGGGGTGGGCCCGGACACCTTTTCTATTACTCCAAGTTCCTCCAACTTCCGGAGCTCTTCCTCCACCTGTGGGCGTAGGTTGAAGGGCACGCGCCGGTGCCGGAGAGCTATGGGTCGCACTGAGGTGTCAATGTGAAGTCGAAATTTCTTCCCTTTTAGTTTTCCCAAACCTTGGAAGAGTGCTGGGAACTCTCGTAGCAGTGCTTCTGCATGTGACTCACGCACCTGGTTTGCGAAGAAAACAAGTTCAAGGTCCTCCGCCGTGTGGCAGCTGAGCAAAGTCCCCTTCTTTCCTTCAGTCACGTGGGATTTGGCCTCCGTGGTGGTTCCCACTCACAATGGGTGGTTTGAATTACGCCCCGCAGTGGTAGGGGGTCTGTTCCTCCATATGTGTAGATTCTTGCACTTGAGGGTGCGAGGGGTGGCTTCGGTGATAGTCTCTCATACTGATCTGAGTCCATTACATTCACGGAAGCTCCAGTGTCAATGAGGGCCTGTACATCGGTGCCCTCAATGCTTACCGAGCACATGGGAGGTGGTCGTCGTTTGGTTCCTGATCGACTAACATACGAGATGACGAATACTTCATCATCATCATCGTCTTCGTACATTGGACGCCTCTCCTGAGCCTGATCATCAGACGGCGGTGACTTGTCGTCCAGTGAGATCTGATGGATGCGCTGTGGTAGGGCTCTAGATCTGGGCATCGAAAGTTCGAAACCTTCCTCCATGGCACACCTTCGCGTAATGGTTTAACCTTCCGCAGCGAGAACATGTCTTCCCCTTTGCCCCGCACGTAGCCACAACAGGGTGATCCTCCCCGCAGTACCCACACTGGTTCCTTGGTGCGGGCTTGGATGTTTGGCGTGTTGGTGGAGGTCTTCTCCGGATGGCATCCACTTTTTCCTCCCTGATCGGTAGGGTCCTTGCTGACGACAGAGCGGCCACTAGGGTGTGTAGGGCCGCCTCCATCTCCTCCGCTCTGGCATCTGATAGTTCGTGGGACCGGGCCAGGACTAGGATCTCATCCAAAGAGATCCCCGGTTGCCTGAGGATGAGTTTCCTTAACAGCTTCGAGTGACATCCCAGGATGATCTGGTCTCTGATTTCGTCCCTTGGCTCGGTGAAGGGGCACGTGCTTGCCAGCCGGCGCAGCTGCGCGTAGAACATGTCAACAGAATTTGAACTTTTCAAAGTCATTATTGAGCTGTGGGTCAAAATGTGCGTTGAGCGCGTTGACCGCCGCGTCGTAGTCGTGGTCCCCCCGTGTTTGAGAGCGTCTCAAACAGGTCATAGATTTCTGCTCCGCCGTAGTAGATGAGGAGTGACCTTTTGACTGCTCCGTCGGTTTCTCTGCTTCCTTTAAAGTAATGGTTGAGTCTCCTTTCCATCTGGGCGCTGCCGTCACCGGATCAGTGGCCTCACTGAACGGAGGTAGTGGCGCCACCGCTGTGTGCGTGTGTACAGGGGGTTGAGGGATCAGTACGGCGCCTTGATTTTGTCCTGCTCCTTGCTGAGCAGCCTCCGCTGCTTCTGGTGCGTTGGTGCTCATAGTGCTAGCACGCGGCAGCTGGTTAACACTTGGGCCTTGCTGACGTCGAGGCCCGCAGCCCACCGATGGACTTCCTGCATGTGAATCTGCTGCTTCCGCTTTGCAACTGCGTTGCTAGCTCCTCTCTCAGGTGGCGCGTAGATGGTAGAATGTGGGTGCGCGAGGTTTCTATTTCCTCCAAACTTTCCCCGCCGCGCTACTCTTCCACATGCAGCATAGCCCAGTTCGCAGTCCCAAGGATTAAATGTCCACAAAACACTTTACTGGTGCAGGGGCAATTGGTTTTGCCAATGCTTGCTGGTTGGTGATTGTTTCGGCCTATGCTTGTTGTCTTGTACTTGGTTGGCCTTGCCAATGCTTGATGACTGGCTATTGGTTCTGCCAATGCTTGATGACTAGCGATTGGTTGGTCCTGCCAATGCTTGTTGATTTGCGATGGTTTTGTCAATGCTTATTGGTCGCCTCCTGAGGTGAGTTCTTTTTTTTTTCAGTGTGAAAAGTCCTTAAACACTTCAATGGCGCTGGAGCACTTGGTTTTGTCAATGCTTGTTGACAGGCGATTGGTTTAGCCACTGCTTGTTGGCCGCTCCCTGAGATGAATCCCCTGTGGCTCCCACAGCGCGTCTCTCTTCCTCTGACCTTTGAGTATGTGAGGTAATTTTCCAGGGATCGTTTGCCGGCACCGCTTGGGGGAAAGAAGCAGGCCGAGGATGAGGACAACTCTGCCTCAGTGCCTCACAGCAGTTTCAAGGCTCCCCGGCCTCTCGGCTTCTCACGGAGCTCGGCTTCTCACGGAGTTCCCTCAGGGAAGACAGATGTCAGGGGCAGGGCCACGCGTTGGGGCCACCGAGCGCAGAGGTAGGCCTTTGAAGATGCTGTGCAGGCTGGGCGGCTCGTAGGCGGGGTGGTTTCTACTCACCCGGGCACCAACACGCTGACGGAGAGTCCCGCCAGCTGAAGGCGCTCCCGGGAGGGAAACGCGTGGGCGGACTCAAGCCGGCAGCGGCAACCAGCGCACAGCAGGCAGCACTTGGAGCGATGCGGGTGGACACCGCAGCTCCTCTTTGTGGTACAGGCAGTCACACAGGAGCAGCAGGGCCGGCTCTAGGCTCATGGCGGCCCTGGGCAAGGAGCGTAGGTAGGGGGCCCAGAAGAGGGGGTCCGGGCGGGGCGGAGCGCGCAGGCCAGTAAAGAGGGGAGGGGGTCAGGGTGTTTAGAAGTGGAACAGAGCCGGAGGCCGCCAAATCCCTGCCAGGGGCCACCACGCAAATATGTATCCATCCTCAGAGGATTAATATATTAAGGATATATATTGGCGTGGTGGCCCCTGGGGTTTGGTGGCCCTGTGCAGGTGCACAGCTTGCACATGCCTAGAGCCGGCCCTGGGAGCAGGGCAACCGCGGGTGGGCACCGCGTACTCCACGTTCGAGATGCCGCAGGCAGGCAGGCAGGCGTCAGTTCTAGACTGGCCTCGTCGCCAGATGTGGTGGGCCAGGACTAGGTCTGACTGGACCCGGGTGTGTCAGTCTAAAAGAAGCACACAGGACACTGGGATACTCCGTAAGCGGGAAAGACCTCGAGCGATCTCTCGCAGGTTTATTTATACCCTCGGAGCGAGCCCACTCCGAGGGGTGTAGGTATGCATGGGTGCATTACATTATTTAGGAGAGCCCGAGTGGCTCTCTACAACATCCATGCATTTTTGGGTGGCACGAGGAAATGAAGTGATTTGCCCCAGAATCACAGGATGTTGAGCCTACGAAACTTGAACCAAGTTACAGTTCCAAAGCAGCAGCTCCGGCCATTAAGCCCAGGGGCGGCGTTAGGTATGTGCAAGCTGTGCACCTGCACAGGGCCGCCAAATGACAGGGGCTGCCACACCAATATATATCCTTAAAATAATAATCCTCTGAGGATGGATACATATTTGCTTGGCGGCCCTTGGCAGGGATTTGGCGGCCTCCGGCTCTGTTCCACTTCCAAACACCCTGACCCCCACCTCTACATGGCGCATGCGTTCCTCCGGGGGCCCCCTACCTACGCTCCCTGCCCAGGGCCGCCATGAGCCTAGAGCCGCCCCTGTTAAGCCACATCCTCATTACTATGTGACGCAGACACCATTCTTTTTTAGCGCGGAGTGTATTTTGTTATTTGAAAAGGCATGCCTTCGTTGTGTTTTTACTAGCCAAGAAGTGCCTTCAGCAGGAGGTGGCGTAAGTTATCTGCATGTTTGAGCAGGCAAGAACCGTTTCCGCTTTTCCATTTGATTGGATTCAGAGGCGGGAGATGCCCTTCTTTGGGGTCAACGGCCGCGAGCGTGATATCTCTGCTAGATAAAACAATTGTTCCCTTTTTGTTTTGCAGGGGGGCTTTTGAGGGGTCAAGTACATGCAAAATGCTCACAGAAAGATTTGTTTCAAGCAGTGACTTCTTATATAAGAAGAGATATATGGTTCTACTAATATTTTGCTTTAAGCGTAAGAAGGAATAAAGAGCAAAGCAAAAGCAGTCACAGCAGACTCCAGCTGTCTTCAACACTCAGTGGGCCCTTATTTTAAGAAAACACTGATGTACATGTTTTGGCTTTTGTTAAAGAATTTCAAGCAACACCTTTATTTTTCTGAGCACTCTCTACAGCTGGCTGCATGCTTGTGCTACTGTTCACCCAACTGTGCTCTTGTTTTCCGCAGTCTTTTTCATATGAGCTGCCTGGCTTAGTGAAAATGTTGAGGCCTTCTTTTTTGACCAAACCAGGGCCAGCCGAATTTCCTGTCCCTCGTCGGCGCCTAGATTTGGGTCTGAAGAGCTGCCACTTCCTATGGAGTGTCAGATCAGCACAGGCTTCTGGAAGGAGAATCTTTTTCCCCGTTCTCCATTTGATGTAAGTGCTAGGATCAGGCCGTGTGTCAGAGTCCCATTGTGCCCAACACCCAACTGCCCATTCTTTGTACCTGAGCCTGCCTGAAATGTCCATTACCATACTTTCTGTAATGTTTCTGGTCATACTCATTCTCTACCACTGTGTAATGTACATATTTTAATGATTTCAGCTAAATTAGTTACAGAAGTGGGTCTTAGCGCTGCCTACAAAAACATTTAATGTACTAAAGCATATTTATATTGGCCCACATGTTCTGCCTATTTACATGCTGTTTACAGCTTGGTATGCAGCCACCATAATTTTCCACTTCTCTACATTTTCACAGTGATTAGATTATCCATACAACCACTGGCATGTACAGGCACAACCACAACTATATTTGCACGTCACCATCATAGTCCATCAAACAAACCCACACCGGTAAGGTTCACCCACTGTCATGTCCACACTCCCACTGTCCTTCTCCAACACATGCACAACCAACATTATGTGACAACGTATCCACCATCATACCAACACACAAGTAGCAGCCTATGTCAAAACAAGCAACTTAATATGGCCACATACTCACTCTCATACATCAATTCAACCACGGTCCTACATCAGCAAACCTACCACATGTCCACAAACCACCAAATGCTGAACACACCTAGCATCCTATGATCACACAACTAATATCGTAACTTTATACATCAATACATCCACCATCCTACGTCAGTACGAGAAGCAATATATATTAATTTGTCCACCATTATACATCCACACAACCTATTTTATAAACACAGGACCCTATGCACACCCAACCACTGGTTTATGCCAAAACACACCAACATCACAAGTGCACACAACTGCCATAATTAATCAGAACTACTGCTGTCACACTTCCACCAAACCACTATTGTGTCAAGCCAACCCCAGTCAGTGGCCAATAAAACCAACAAGATATTCCACACGCCCACTGGGATAAATCGGCATAAATGCCATCATGCACCAGCACATCCACCATCAACATCCACAAAAATACACTATGCACCCATTTATCGACCTCATATAGCCAAACAATCAACATTATACAACAACCATCATCATACAAGCTACACCAGATGTCCACACAATTAACCTCATGTTGGCATTGATCGCTATAGTACATCCACAGAACCACCACCATCATAAGCTAACATAGAGAGTGTGAAAATAAAATTCCGTAGGGAAGCTAAAGTTGAAGGGGAGTTTAAATAGCTAATATGTTAACTGGTGCTTCAAAATTGAAAAGCTATGGCAATTTTGAGTTACGGTGCCTCTTTAACCTCATGTTACACCTCTTTATTAGGTAACATCTTCTGCCAATAAACTCACCTTCTTCCTTATTACAACACACTCTGCATAACTAATAACTGCACACCAAGTGTTACATCTGCAGAACCACAAGTATGCGCCTATTTGTTGATACACCCAGCATTAATTGTCTACATCATCTGCGACAACATCCACACCATTATATGTTAATCTGCAGAGCCAACATTCTATGTCCACAAACTCGCCTCATTATTAATTATCTACCAGTATTTTGATCTATTAGAGCTAGAAACAGCCTTTTCTGGTGAAATCCGTAAATTAAATGGCAAATGCAGTAAATCTATAACTATGCCATAAGCGCTGCAGGCATAATACCCTCCATGGCATAAATCCACTGACCCTCTTCATTTCTATTTTTCTAAATATTATAATTCCGAACCAGTTTTAATTTTTCGGTGAACTTGAAATGAACGTTTTTTTCAAGTATCACACCCCAGAATAAACATGCAATGTAGAAATGCATAACAGGTAGCTGTGTAATACGGTCCTATATATTGCCATCTCTTTACAAACCTAGACCTTTCTCACTATGCCTTCTACCCCCCATGACAAATACTTAAACGTTAATACTAAGCGCTATACAATCTGCCAAGAAATACTCCCATGCCTTACTATTGCTAGATTTCCACTAATGAGATTCTTTACACGTTTCTAATCCAGACCTTCAGTGCTGCTCATTGGACATCCCAGGTAATTATCCAGATACATCCGCGCACACAACATAAGTTCAGCTTTTTAGCATTTCCTAACCACACTGAAATTGTTATCGGCACTGTCGAGATTCTGCTCCATCACCCTCATGAACTCATGCAATGGAACGCTCTCCACTTGTCAAATGACAGCATCCAAACAGCTTCCTACACATTTTCAGTTGAGGGTGTAGCTTGCAACTGCAATTTCACCTCACCATGTTATCGATTGGTGTCCAAAAATGGGATCATACTCAAGAACTGACTATTCACGCTGAACCTGTTCACAAGTGCATAATATGCTCTGTGCTTAATGTATCTACACAACAGGTGTAATGTTCAGAGTTCCGTATTAAAATAATCATAGGGGAGAGGGGTTGGCCTAACGGCTAGGGCGCTCGACCTCGGACCTGGAGGAACTGGGTTCGAGTCTCGGTAACGACGCCAAAAACCTCCTGTGATTCTGGGCAAATCACTTAATCTCCCCGTGCCTAAAATGAAAGTAACTGGAAAAACGTAAAAATGTAACGTAACTGGAAAAATATGTAAAGCGCTCTGATACCTGATTCGGTTCGGGTCTAGTTCGCGCTATATAAAACTCTGCAAAAAAAAAAAAAAAAAATCAACTCTACCAAAATGTCTGCAATGTTTTGCTCTAACAGCCTTGATGTGGATTTTGTCTTCGTTTTGGTGTCGCCAATAACAGTCATCAAAATCAGAACTTCTAATTCATCTACCATTAAACAGTTACATGTAGGTGGGTAAACTGCAGAACGTACACCTCTGTAGTAAGTTACACATATTCCTTTTTTTTTGCCTAAGAATTTCCTCATGTATATACTTAATAATTATTTTCATTGACCCTCAATGCAATCACTGTCCTTTATTAGTGGAAATGACAGCTATTGAATTTATTGCACTGCTGGTTTCCTGAATGAAAGTGCATTGTTTCAGGCAGAAGTGAGAGCTTTATAAGTTGAGCGTGATTCATTGAAAGGTAAGTGATTGATAATATACTAAAAGCCAGTTAAATGACAAATGTGGTTTTTGTCTTGGCCATATAACCCACAGAAATTAATCCCATGAAACTTTCCAACTCTGCAAATAACCTCCCACACTCTCAATTTCCTCTCTCCCCACAGGCCCCACACCCCCAACCCACCTCCCCTCGCCAGACCTTTCTACTTCCTCTGACACACTGCATACGTCTCCAACCCCCTCATTCCCCACTTGGACCCCCCCTCTCCCTGTGATCCGCACCACACTCCCCCACTCACAATCCCCTTCGCAAGCAATCCGCCCACCAGTTCCCCCCTCCATTTCGCTCAGTCCCCCCTCCCAGCCCTCTATCCCCCAACCCCCACTAGACTCATATCCTCTCCACACATTCTCCCCGTCCACTCCTCCCACAATCTCTCATCACTCCCCATCTCCCAACTCATCCTCACAACCACCTAATCACACTACTCCCCACCCAGATTCCCCTCACCTTCTGCCGCTACCCTCTCCTCACTCCTCCCCTCCCAACTCACCCTCACACCCTCCGAATCATACTTATCCCCACCCAGATCCCCCCTCCCTACATCCTCCTCCCCCTCCCCAATCCTCCTCTCCCAACTCATCCTTACACCATCTGAATCACACTTTACCCGCACCCCCCTTCTCCCAACTCATCCACTCCTCCTCAGAACATCTCCGCTCCCAGGATACCCCATCACTCCTACATCGCTCCGCAACTGCTCCACCCCTCTATCTCTAAACTCCTTATCCCCCGAGTTCACTTCTCCACCCTACCCTGCCATGCCACTCCTCCTCCCCTACAACTACAGCCCTCCCTGCTCTCCTGCCGGTCTCCGCTCATCTCCTCCTCAGAACAGGCCTCCCGCGTGTACCTGCTCACTGCCCCCCCAGAAAAGACCACCTTCTACTGCCAAATCTGAACCCCCCTTGTCCTCCTCCCCCCCACACCCTACTTCCCCCCACTCTCCTCTCTCACACTCCCTTCGCAACATCGAACATTACCTCGCCACTCTAACGAGAGATCTCTCTCGACTCAGGAACGATTTCTACAACCTCAAATCCAGCGACCTCCCTGCCCAAAGAAACGCTGCTAGCACTGATCTTTTAAACCCTCCCACCTCCAAACCGTGGAAAACAACTCCCATGCTGTGCCGAGCGCGGAGACCACTCTGCACCTCTTGCTCCCTCTCCCCTGGGGAGGTCTCTGACCTTCTTAAGTCCTATCCTCCCTGCTCATACACCATGTATACGCCTCCCCCCTTTGCAAACATCCCCATTATACTGGGGGTGAGTCGTACTCCCTGCTCACTGGCCTCACCGAGGCCCCCTCCTCATCTCACCACCATCCACACCCTCCCCTCTCCCAAACCTACTCCCAAACCCCTCGCCTGCATTCTGGTTAACTGTCGCTCCGCGGCCCGACATGCCACAGAAATCTCTGAAACCATCCTTAGTGAATCCATTGACATCGTGTTTCTTACTGAAACCTGGCTAAATGTCCCCTCTGCAAGCATTCTTGACCTCCTTGTACCCCCGGGTTACTCCATCCTTAGGAAAGATAGACCCATCAGGATAGGCGGGGGGTAGCTATCATCTTCAAAGACGAACTACAACTCTCCCTTATCAATAACGCCGAACTCTCCTCCTTTGAATACCTTGTAGCTGAACTCAAAATACAGGGCTCCAACCCCATCCTCCTTCACCATATATATAATCCTCCCGGAAATCCCCACCCACTCATTGACGAGCTATCTAACCTGCTTACCCAATCCTCAATTTCCACTTCTAAAAACATCTTCCTGGGAGATCTTAACCCTCACTGGAATGATACCAAAGATCCCTCAATCTCCCTCCTCTCTAACCTTCTCGAAATAAATGAACTCAATCAAATCTGTCAAGCACCAACCCATGCCAAAGGAGCCATCCTTGACGCTATCATTACCAGCAAGGATCTAGCCCTCCTATCTAACATCAATCCCATAGACTGGTCCGACCATCACCTCATCCTGTTCTCCATAACTACCCATACCTTTCCCCCGCCCACCAAAACTATAAAACCCATGAAACTGACCAGAAATCTTAGCCACATTCCTCCCGGCGTACTTGAATCTAACCTCCATGCCCAACTTCTCGCCATCCCCCCTCCCTTAATGCAAACGAGCTAACCGAACACTATAACAAAGCTGTCATTGATACCCTTGACATACTAGCCCCGCTCAAACTCAAAAACCAAAGAAATATCCCTTCAAAATCTTGGTTTAACACAGAGCTAAATAAGGAAAGACGCACACTCAGACAGACGGAGAGATCATGGCGACAGCACCCCTCCCCTTCCAACCTTACCCGCCTCAGACTTGCTAGGTCGTCATACAAAAAACACATCTGGAGACAAAAAGCTTCCTTCTTCAGGACTCAACTAGATCGAGCTAAGAACAGGCCTAGAGAACTTTTCAACATCGTACGCAATCAAACTGCTTCTGTTCCCCCTGTCCCACCTGCCTCGACGACTAGATGTGAGGAAATAGCTCTCTTTTTCTCTGACAAAATTAAAAAGATTGAGCAATTCTTCCTCCCTACTGTGATCCCTACCACCACTCCTGACATCTCTCTTATTACCCCCCTCCATCATAACTCCCCTTACTCCCGCTACTACCCACCGTAACTCTGATCTCCCTCTCCCCTCCCTGCCCCACATTCTCCTGGACCCCAAGCTACCTAACTCTCTCCTTAAAAATAATGCCGAATGGCTTAATTTCCAGCCAGTCACTGAAAGAGACGTCTTCAACATCATCACCAAACGTACGCCTTCCTCCCACACCAAAGATCCACTCCCCTCCAATCTTGTCCAGAACCTCAAACACATCATCACCCCTTCCTGGACCGCGATTATCAACACCTCCCTTGCCACCGGCTGTGTCCCCTCTTCCTTGCAACTTGGACAAATCACCCCCATTATCAAAAATCCACTGGCGGACCCAAATGACCTCAACAATCTCCGTCCCATCTCCAACCTTCCCCTTCTCTCTAAAGCCCTGGAAAAATGCGTCCTTCTCCAACTAGACAGACACATTGAACACTTTAACTTACTTGACCCCTTCCAATCTGGCTTTAGGAGAGGATGCAGTACGGAAACCGCCATGCTCAACATTGTAGACGACATCCACCACTCACTCGACAATGGCGAATCTAGCCTTCTGATCCTCTTGGATCTCTCCACAGCGTTTGATACTGTTAATCACTCTGCTCTACTTAATGTTCATAGAGATAGATTCGGCCTAAATGGTATGACACACAAATGGTTTGTCTCTTACCTTCAACACCGCACTCAACAAATCAAAGTCCATAACTGCCTATCTAACCCTGCCCCCACCTCCTTAGGAGTTCCCCAAGGATCTATCCTCTCTCCCTCTCTCTTTAACCTCTTCATGGAACCCCTTACACTCATTCTCAAACAAGCCGGGATCAACTACCATCTCTACGCGGACGACACCCAACTCTACTATAAGATTAAAACTCATGCCGACATCATTCACCTCAACAACACCCTCATCAAGATTCAAGCCTGGTTCCACATGAACCACCTCAAACCTAACCCCCAAAAAACTGAAATTATTCTTTTTTCCCCAAAAAACAACCAGCTCCCCATTCAGAACTGGATCACAGACCTTAATGCCCTCAACTGCTCCTTATCCCTGTCTGCCTCAGTCAAATCACTAGGGATCTCCCTTGACAACCTCCTCACCCTCAAGGTCCACATCAACATTTTTGCCAAAGGGGCCCTCTTCACTCTCCGCCACCTTAAGAAAATCAAGCCCTTCATCCCAAGAGATGACTTCAAACTAGCTGTCCAATCCCTTGTCCTCTCTCGAATTGACTACGGCAATGCCATTCTTACTGGAATTCCCAAGAGCCACCCAGCACCTCTAAAATCTGTTCTCTTCCTTGCAGCAAGGCTTATCACGGACTGCAAACGATTCAACCACATTTCCCCTGCCCTCAAAACCCTTAAATGGCTCCCCATTGAAGGTAGGTCCACTTACAAAACGGCCTGCATTACACACAAAACTCTCCATCAGAACACACCATCCTACCTCACTAACAAACTTAGTAAAGCCGGCTGCTCCCGATCCCTGAGAAGCACTAACTCCTTCCTTCTTATCCCCCCCCTACTGAAAAAGAAAACCACTCAGTCTCGATCCTTTTCCGGCAATGCTCCCTGCATATGGAATGCCCTTCCCACTAACCTTCGATGCAATCCTTCCTATTCTAGCTTCAAAAAAGAACTCAAACTACATCTCCTCAATAAATACTGGGGACCCTAACCCCTTTCTGCTCCCCTACACTGGCCACTTCTGTCCGACCGTAGATGCATTCCCTTGCACCCCCCCGTCCGTCGTTAACCCTCATCCCTCATCATCCCTCTCCAACCCCCTCCACTTACTGCCCTGCCCTCCCTTTCCTTATCAACTTAACTGACCACTATCTTCCCTTTCCTGACTGCCCTATTTTCCCAGCGCTCTTCTTTATCTTGGGCCTTATGTAATCATAATTATCACTTTCTCCACAGTATGGTGTTTTTTGTCTTCCCATATTTATCTTCCTGAAGCCCCCCATATGTTGACTTATATGTTGTGCATATACTATACTGTTATGTTTTGGGGTCCCTGTTTTTTTGACCGTCTGGCTCACAAAATGTAAAGCGCTCTGATGTTCCCGGGTCCAGCCAGCGCTATATAAAACCTCTAAAATAAATAAATAAAATAAAATAAATGTGTGAAACATGCACAACTATACAGTGGATCATAAAAGGTGACTTGTTTTTATTTTTAATTTTTTACTGTAGTTTTTCTGTTAGTAACTGAATGTAAGCATGGCCAATATAGTTTTGGTAAACACTCACCAGTTCTTGACCATCTTTACTTATGCTGTCAGAAATATCAGACACTGATTACAGGGTACCTGTGACCTAATAATAATAATAATTCTCCTCCGCCACCACTTGAACCTGTTGCTGTGAGGTCAAGTACAGGCCCCTATACTGGACGCATTACTTCACAAAGACACGCCTCATCCTGATCTCCATTTATAGGCTAATTTCTCAAAAATTGCAGTACAGAATTATACCAAAAGCAGATTTTTCTCTGTAAAGTTAAAACATTTTGCCAATTTTAGTGTAATATCTGTGTAACGTTCCACGATGAAACCCAAGTGATACATTTTTTGTGAAACGGTACAAAGGTTATTCAAGAAAGGAAAGTAATACCTTTCGTTTGGATACTCTGGCCTAACCATAACAACGCAGTGGTGACTGTGTAAAAAAATATATAATATTCACCAGTCAATATGCCATATTATGGTGTGGGTGTAGTTGAGCAAAAAATAGGGATTCCTTTACTATTTGATTTGATCAAGTTCGTTATCTCATCTGTTGTATGTGGGAGGGTTTAATTTATTTCCTAACATGCAGCACAGTGGGCAATCATTTAATTTGAGGATTAGTGAAACTCAACCACACATTCTGTCTGTTTATGCTAAAGAAGTTGAATTCCCAATGTTATGTGCCTATTTACAAAATACTTTTTTACATGTCAACTATTACTGGAAATTACAGCTGTTGGTCAGATTACTTTGCTACGGGTCTGAATGGGGAGTGATCCAGCGCTCTCACCAAAATTATGCAGAAATGATTCTACCTACTACCACTAAATTTACCATACAACACTAGGCCCATATCAATAACAGAGCGACTGAATCATGAGGTGATAAGATCTATATATGTTGTTTTAAACTACCCACAATAAACAATACCAGCTTGTCATTTAGAAAGTTTATTTAAACATATCTAGAAAAACTCAGGTTTTGGAATTTTATTAAACAAGCATTAGAAAAAGTCATAAAGAAAGGTTTATTCAGGATTAATAAAAAGAGCATAAATCAAGAATTATTATTCATTAGCAGAAATAAGTAAAATTAAGCATTTCCAAACCCTAACTATCTCTCTGTCTCTACCCTCATCACCTAGAAATAAAGCATATAATAAAAACTCCTTTCCTTACATATGTTGTCCATCAGCATAACACGTCCCTCAGGAATCTCGAGCGCAAGCCAAATGTCTGCAGTTTGGTCTGATTCTTATACCCTAAAATAAGCTGAGCTAACTATTTTTCGCATTCCAACAGATGAATACTAGCTCTCCATTGGCTGAGCCACCTCGTGCCACAGTAAATTGTGACATCTCCTTCTCACATGTCCGGGCTTATTCACTAGTTCATTGTTCATGCAGAAGTCTTGGCAGCATTTCCTCAGGCAGCTACAATTTGTAGCGAAAGGAGTTCAAGCAATGAAAATCTATCACGTCTCTTCCTTCCAACCTTGAGCCTGTCCGTTCTGAGCTCCGTGGCACGTTAGCAAATTTCTCCACAGAGTCATCTTTTAGCAGTTCTTTCCAAAACCTTTCAAAATAAAAGCTCTTAGGCGTTTCACCCTTTTCAGAATTATTTTCTCTTGTGGTGGTTTCATCAATAGGCCTCTTTTCAAAAAGCGTCATTTTTTCTGAGCCACCTTTGCTTGCGTCACTTTTTTAAAAGTGCACTATTTTTCTGCAGCCATCTCTAAGCTTCATTAGTATAACTATTATATAAACAAACATAAAAGAGAAATTAATGAAAGAAATACAGTTTGTTCTGTTGCCACCCTCCATTGCTAATAATTAACCCATTAGTCTAAATTACCTAGCAGAAGCAACCAAATAAAGCAGCATTTTATATCTACCATTCTTCATTTAATCCAGCAGGGTTCTTTATGCACCTATAGAGAATAGAGTGACACCACATAGACAGGGAAGCAAAATAAGCACATGCCATTTATTTTAAAACAGCTGCAGTTAATTTTTGACACAACAATAAACAAAATTAATTTATTATTTCCACAAACATGAAGAGGCAACATTTTGCACATTTATAAGCACACATGTTAGTTTCCCGCGTGTTCTGTGAAGATGCAACTTTAAACTAGGTTGAATTAATACACACACAGCACAGATCATTAATATTATTAATTAATTATGGAAGTGTAACTTCACGAGCTGAAATGTAATTCATTTCTGAATCTCGCTCCATCAACTCCCTCATCTGGTGATTTAAAAATCACCACACACCACCAAAAAATTTAGCAAAAATTTTATCTAAGATGAACATGATTCGATTTCGCCTGTGTTAGTATTTCTAAAGACTTGTCTCATCAGTTTGCCTACAACTCTCACATTCAGTTTTACAAAACCCTTCCAGTTCTATCTCTCTCTCTTGTGCCTTTCTGATTTTATAAATTCTCTTCTTTTCCTCAAGTATTTCTTTCTCTTGTGTAACATGCAACTGATCTTCAACAAAAGTGTCGCAAAAACTATAACTAATAAAGGTGTCAGTATTACACTATGTTTGTCTTGACTAGCTGAAGCTTTGCTTGTACCTTAAATTTCTC
The DNA here is from genome assembly GCF_964261635.1 of Lissotriton helveticus. Lineage (NCBI taxonomy): Eukaryota > Metazoa > Chordata > Amphibia > Caudata > Salamandridae > Lissotriton > Lissotriton helveticus. The sequence continues at coordinate 1,029,780,393 of NC_136057.1, forward strand.
CTTGTTAATTCCAAAAAAGGAAATGACAACTAAAACTAACTAAAGCAGAATTATTAGGAACACACATATCAGAGACATCTTACAACATCCCTTAAAGATTGAGCATCTTGAACTGTTATTTAAAAAAACATGAAAGTATTTTCACTAAGCTTGCAAGGAAAGAAAAAGAAAAAAAAAGAAAAAAAAATTTTTGTCTAAATTTCTAAAAATTTCTAACACCCCCCTTTTTCAATTTTTTTTTATATATATACCTTTAAACCTTCTAACAGTTTTTCTTCGACCTTGCGTCACAAGTTATTTTCCAGCTAACACAATTTCTTCGACCTTGTGTCACTTAACACTTCTTCTTCAGCCTTATGCCAAAAACAGGAAACCTAAAATTTCAACAGGTAAGTACTTCAATCATTGTCACTATTCTCTTCAATCTTTTCCTGACTGCTACTATTTACCTCCACTATAGGTATCTCTTCTAATGTCTTTCCTGCCTCACTTTTCTTTTCAGGATCTCTTTGACTTGATATTTCATCAATCTTTTCTTTTGATCTGTGTACCAATTTGAATTTTAGGCCTTCATTTTCTTCTGGCCAATTATCACCTTTTCTTGGTAATTTCTTCTTTGACTTAATCACATTATTTTCTGTTCTCCAAGCTCTTTTTCTCAATTTTCTTATTTGAGAATCTTCATCACTCTCATCAGTATCAGATTTAGAAATTTCAATTCCAGACTCAGGTACTTCTTTACTCGGCAACTTCACTCCGTTAGGAACGTCATCTTTGTAACTGGTACTTGGCAATTCATATTCTTCTTTTTCTTCAATTACCTTCAACTTCCCAGTTTCAGAATTCCTGTTCCTGCTTTCAGAGCTTCTTTTCTGCTTTTCAATACTTTCCTGGTCTTGAATCACAATCTGATCACATTCTTCTTCTGCTTCTTTTTCTAGCAGATCTTCATCATTTTCTGAATCTACAGTCACAACTTCCAAGTCTTCTTCATTCAAGGCTTGTTTTCCATTCAAATTCTCCAGATGTCGACCAACCTGTCGATCTTCAAGATCTGGATTTCTTTCAGGCTCTTCTTCAGAATCTGAATCAGCAATGGTGACACTTTCTTCATCATAATTTTCAGATGTAGGTACACGAAAAGTATGCCCAGTGTCAATCCACCTCTTCAGTCTTTTGCACTTCACTGCATTTGTTGTGACAAGACTAACTGGTCTCACTTTCTGCCACCTTGGCACTAGACAATTTCTTTTTAGACGAACCTTTTTCCTGACCTTTTCACCTGGTAACAGATCATGTGCTTGCTCTTTTTCTCTTCTTTGCACTTCAGTTCCATCTTCATTAGCCACAGAAGTCACTACATCTGATAAATTCCTGCAGTACTCCAAATTGATGCTATCATTAATAGACATCATTCTTTCCAATGGCATGAATGCCTGACTCATGACCTTGCCCATCATATTATCACGTGGTCTTAAATCTGTCTTTTTATTGGGTGTGGCATCTGTCCATTTTATACCTGTAGCTAGGCACATTTTTGCATCTCTGTTTATAGTACGATTCTCTTGCTCCGCAACACCTGAATTTCTAGTCTATGTGTACATTGGAGCTCTTGTTCAATTCTTCTACCATCTGGTAACTTTGTAACAGTAATTGCATCATTATGTAACGTAAGAAATGCCTCAACCCATCTTGAAATCAAACAGAAAATCACAAAAACGTAGCACAGTTTGTTATGCAGTGCCATCTCAATGAAATCCATTTGTAATTTGGTGAATGGACCACTCTCCTGTCCCTCTGTTCCCATTCTCACAACTGTTTTCTTAACTTTGTTCACTTGCTGGCAAGTCAGCTTGACCATTAAATCTTTTCCAATATGTTCCAAACTATGGTACATTCTGTCTATGTCAACAATCATGCTGTTTTGTAAAACTACTCTGCCATCTTTGTGTGTCCAAATTCCATCCTCATCTTGCTGTCTACATTCTGCTCTCAACCATGTGTTTTTCTCCTCATGAGTTACTTCATCTTGAAAATCTTTGACTCCCTGCCATGTTTCAACTACAGATATTAGTATTAGCGAACTAAAAGCATGTTCATCATTCTTTTTGTATGCTGTACATTTCACGACAGCAATCTTTTCTGCCAATTCAATGTCATCAACCAATCCTTTAATTAAATTTGCATTTCTGATAAATGAACCTACAGGAGTAAATGTTTTAATCTGTTGATCAATTTTATCTGTTAATTGGATGTCTTTACTTAAAAGACCATCAGATTCATTCCAAGATACTGGGAGTACATTTAATCCTTGTGGATTGTTTTCTTGTTCTTTATATAATCCTGTATCTGTTTTGTCTGTCTGCTTATTAACATAATTTTGCAATGGCAATGAAGCCATCTCATTCTGCTGAATCATCATCTGTCGCTGTATTTGTAGCTGTTTATTTAGCTCATTTATTTCAATCTCTTTTTCTATTGACCATAATTTTGACTCATCAGACTGTGTCAAATTAATCAGATCAATATCAGACTTCTCACTAGCTAGAACTGGAATCATCACTCTTTCTTGCTGAGTTGTAATCATTACTAGTTCAATTTCAAGTACAATACAATAAAGTTTTTCGGTAACATTTTTAATTTCAGAATTTAAACTAGTTTAATCTTTTCCAAGTACAGATACTGTCATTTCTTCCATATAATTCATGGACTGTTTTAAATCATTTGATGAATTCACATAATCAGGAATATTAATTCCAGAAGTACTAGGCATTTCATCATGCTTTTCTGTTGCATCATTTTTAGTAGAAGTCTGAGCTGGCACTCTATCAATCTGATCTGGGACTTTTGGCGTTACATTAATCTGCTCTGGAGGTTTTCTTGAATTTCTGTCGAGATCTGTTTTTACAACATTAATTTTACATTGATCAATATTTTCTACACTGACCCGTTTATTATTTATTTTTGCTAATTTAGGTATCATTAATTTACTCTCGCAATTAGCAACAACTTTTTTCATTCTTATACCAGGAAACCATTTTCTTTTTCTTAAGATAATTGTTATCCATGTTAAAAATAGTTTAATATAATTATAATAGGAAAATGTGTTCACTTAATTGGCCTTATAGTTTTTGCTGATCAATTAATTAATTAATTTAACAATATCAGGTGTAGAAAAACCTTATAACTTTGTCAATTTAATATATCTCCTAATTTACCTGCATCACTAATTTTAATAAATCTGGAAAGAAAAACATGAATTTGCAAAAACAGCAATATCAAATATTTAATTTGCAACAACAAAACACCTAAGTTTTATTGGGTACGTTTATAATGTATTTATTTGCACTTACACACCTTTCTGCATCAACAGCTGTGGAAAAAGAAAAACCTGATCTAATTGCTTTAATTTAATTAAAATGTTTGGCTATAAAAACCTTTAGACTCCTTTATCAATAAATTTAGTTCAAATCTACTTTCTTCTGACCCATACACTCTTTAAGAAATCTTTAAATCCTTATTTTCAATAATTGCAGTCACTATAATTCTTCAGGCTATTATAGCGCAATTGCTATGATGCATGCAAATCTATGGAGGCAGTAATTCTAAGCAAAACTAAGGCTAAAACAGTTTCTAATAAACTGTAATCACTAGTGGTTTTAAACAATTTAAATCCCAATCACTCTGCAAATTAAACAATGTACATCAGCCAACCATAACACATAAATGCTTTGGCCAATCACAACACAACTTTCCTGACACTCAGCTAATCAAAACACTGCTTTTTGCGAATGCTCAACTAATCATAGCGCGGCCTTTTCTATAACATGCACTGTTATTACTGCAGTCTTCCTCCCCTCGTGCAAACATCAACTTTGTTAAATTTCTTCTTCAAAACAATAGCGCGGCGAGCAAGGGAATCAAAGCGGGACTACCTTTTCACTGCAATTTTATTCACCACACAACAGCATCGCGCATCAGCCAGTCACCACGCTATCGGTGATGTTCCAGCCGATCACAGTCTGTCTTTAATGTGACACACACTGTCACTGTAGTCTCTCCTTTCTCACGCGCTCGTCACACATCAGCTGTGACACGAAAACAATAGCGCGGCGAGGAAGGAAATCCAAAGCGGCAATTTTTACTTATTATAATTTACTCGGTATTACCTTGAAGCAACAGCGCGCCTCAGCCAATCACAGTCGTTATGGCAATGCTCCAATCAATCATAACGCGGCTTCGCTGTTATTCGCTGGACCTCCCAGCCAATCAGAGCTTTCTTTTCAATGCCTCCTCCAATCACATCACAGCTTTGCCATGACCTACACTGCCATACAATCTCCCTTTCTTCCCTCGCGCTCTAAACAGTATACAATAGCGCATAAGGATGGAACTGAAACGGGGACTTATCTTTTCATTAGTCGATGACACTTGCAAAATTTACAAGTAGTAATTATTTGCATCAGTCAACTCGAGCGCCACCACCCTAAACATGGAAATGCCGTTAACAAATCACAACGCAGCTCTTGCTCTGACGCTGCGATACTTCAGCCAATCAGGGCGCGGCCCTGCTTTTACTCTGTGACACTCCAACCAATGAGAGGAGCTCATATTAATACAAGCAAAAGTAAGGCAATTTAAAGGTAAGAATGATTTCTCAAAAGGTAAGTGAAACTCATCTTTTAAAACCAAGTGAGTATCAGCTTCTTTATGACCACATAACCCAAAACACCTAATTCTCTAGTACTTTCCCTTTGCACTCCTCACCTGCATATCTCGGAAATAAGTTTCTGTTCACCAAATGCTGTGCCCTAAAATTAAAATAATAATGATAAAACACCTACTGCATTGTAGACCGGTTGAAGTACGTGTGGAAATAAGTGCGCTATATATCATTCTCAGGCAGTGATGTGTGCTTTGATAAACATTGTATGCTCTGTGCAAAAAGAAATTGGTTCTGGAGTACATTTGTCGTGGCCAATGCGTATTTCTGGCACTAATGCACCAGTTTTTGATCACTGGTACACATGGTACTTATAAATGTCAATTAGCCAACCAGAAACAAAAACTTCTATTTTTCAAAGCATGTATATAAAATGGCATATATATTAATGTTTTCTATTGTTATCTGCAGGATGACATGCAGCAGCTAGTGAAGGTTCTGTTGGACCCTATTCATTATGAAATGATTGTTTGCTGAGGAGGGCATTGGCCAAGGATCCACTGGAAATTATTGATTCATTTGGTAACATATTCCAAATACCCTAATTGCCCTTCTGGTAACAAACATTCAGATCAAAGCTGCAAGTTGTTTGTGTAAAAACAGTAACTAACATTAAACATTTGTTTTGAGTAATAAAACCTTTAGGCTTAAGTTGTCCCCTAGCACCTCACGTTATTGTAGCCGTGTTCCTTTTTAGGTCGAGGACCGAGAAGGCTGCGCTTGCGCAGTCTCCGGGAGGAGAATTAATGTTCTTTAGTACGATGTTTGAGCCCGCCTCTCTCCTCCGTCTCTCCTCCATTGGCTGGCTTCCTAAACGGAGGCCACCCATTGGAGGAGAGGGGCTTCACTCCAATGAAGCTCCGTCTCTTTCGGATTCGGGGGTGTAAATTTTGCTGTTCTTTCGCCAGTGACGTCATCCGTCACTCAGAACAACAAATACACGCCCCCGAATCCGAAAATTGCCGTGTGTTTCTCCGAGGCATTTCTGCCTTGCCTCGGAGAAACGTGGTCATTTGGAGCGCTCCTCTCTCACCGAAGCACGGACGCGGTACTGGCTGAAGGCTGCAGGTGAGTCACGCAGCTTCCAGCAGCTCTTTGTGTCGCCCTCCCCCCCCGCGTCCCCTCCTTTCTTCTCGCCTACAGCAGCCTCGACATGTCTCCCCTTGGGATTGTCCCCGCGGCGCCTCGCCTCATCACCGTCTTTACTCTATAGTAGGTTTAGGTCAGAGCAGGCAGTAGAGCCCCACGTGCCTGCGTGGAGTGTGTGTGAGAGGTCGCGCAGGGAGGGTCTGAGGCTGCGGTAAGACACGGCGCCCGAGCAGCAGCGGCAGCTGGGAGAGGAGCCCGAGCAGCGCCCCCTGCCACGCACCCAGGACTCTGAAACACAGCTCCAGGCCGTGCAGGACTCGCAGCCAGAGCTCTCTGGGGAGGCTGCTCCCTTCACCGTGTATTTTCCGTCTATTTTTACCCCGGCCCTATTCACATTTATCTTTTCTTTGTCCACTGCGGCACGTGGCAGACGGTCACCCCACATCAGCCATTGCCATCACTATGAGTGACTGGCTAATAGAAATAGACACCACCCGTAGGCACGGAGGGGGCCCCGGTGCCAGCTCACAGCTCCCGCCTTTCACAGCCTACAACAGTGTGGGCCGTGGTGGCAGCTCATCCCCTGGCATTCGTAGCATCTAACATCGGGGCCCTGGCGGCACCTCGCAGCGCTGGCATTCTCCTAGTCTCCTGGTGTAATTCACAATTGCTAGCGTTTCCAGCATGCACCCGTGAGATGCCGGGTTGTAGGCAGTTCAAACTTCTTTGATTGCGCGTACTCAGTGCCAGGGGTCCTTGTGGCAGCTCACAGGTCTGGGTATTCCCGTACCTGCACTAGTGGCAACCCCGTAGGAAGATAACACTTTCTGTATTCTTTTCTCGTGGCACCCCTTGCGGCAGCGCACAATTCCTGCATTCTTTTCTACTTGTGCCAGCTCACGATTGTTAATAATTCCAGTCAAAATGTACATAAATTACCACACCAATAACATTATTTTCACAATACAAGACTTTACGCATGCAGCATATGTTCCCATTCAGTCCATGGCCTCTCTATAGAGGTAGCTAGCACCTCAGTGGTTCACTGCTACCTTTAAAGCTCTTCACCAGGGTTTAGGTGGACCGGTTCGGTATTCATGCATGGGGTTAAGAGAAGTTCAACTTTCATTTTCCTCACGTTTTGGCCTCAGTGCTTAACGATGACAGATGCCCTCAACAGGAAGTGCAGTGAGGGTTCCTGCCCACACTCCAGTGCTCGATCATGAGAAGTCCAAACAGGATGCCCTCAGAGGGGAAGGCGCGATACATCTGTGAGCCACGTGCGCCTTGCTTGGCATGCACTCTGCTGTATGGAAAAAGTCTTAAGCACAAATGAATGTGTAGCAGAGATGGCATGCTGATCACAGTAACAGCGCGCTGTGCTCCCCTGTCCCACATGCAGACCGTGCTTTTGTGCTGTGCCCTGCTGTGGTTCGACAGGACATTCCAGGGAGTGCCTCAAGGATCCAGCTGTTTATCTGGCATGATTGAAAGGCATTTACACAGCCTTCCTCATGTGTGGGCACCAGCAGGTCTGCCCCAGGTGGACGGGTAGGACTTTATTTGCTAGTGAAATGATCTCCTCAGAGATGAGCATTGCTGTGTAAGCCTGTAGAGTATTGATTGTGTTTCAGGGACAGGGGAATCCTTTAATTGTTTCCTTTTCCTCCTCAGCCATTTACCAAAAGGCCATTTTACAGATAACGACCTGCTCAGCGAATATGACATTGTAACAATCTCTGAAAGTGTGTGATCTGGCATTTTTTTTTTTTTTTTTTAAAGCGCACAATCACCCGTAAGGGTCTCTAGGCGCTGGGGGCCGTCGGGAAGATTAAGCAAGCTATTGCCCAGAGTCACATGGTGCTGGGCTACTCTGCCGCCGGTGCCGAGGATCGAACCGTGATCCCCAGCTTCCAGAGTCAGTCACCCTGGCCGCGGCGCCACACCTCTTCCGTACATTTGGGAAGTTGAAATGAGCAGATAATACCTATTTTGTGTCGGGGGAGGGGGGCTCAGAAGTGCTTACTGTCACTAGGCTAGTGTGTGGCTCTGTCTGTGTGTGGCTCTGTCTGTGTGTGGCTCTGTGTGTGTGGATAGCTTTTTTGTAGGTGGCTCTGTGTGGGTGGCTCTGTGTGTGTGGATAGCTTTTTAGGTCTCGTGACCTACAATGCGCGCAAGCGCATTGAGGGAGCGAGAATTCAAGTGCTCAAAATCCTCGTGAAACCATGGGCTTCGTTCCTGCGGTTTTCTTGAAGTTCATGTGAATCACGTGAGCAAACAAGCACGCGCATTAACGGCCGCACAGCACATCAAAGGGCTTCGCCCAGCGTGTGCTGTGCGGCTTCTCCTCCCCTAATTATTCATGGCCGGCCGCAGGCCGGCCGTACTTTCAGTTTCCCGGCCGCTCAGTAATTATCAGGTACGTGTTGTTTCACTTTGTCTCCATGCGTTTCCCCCACCACTCGTGTTGTTCTCTCCCTTGTTGTTTTTTGCAGATTTGTCTCTCTTTTCAATCTGTTGAACCTGGTTAATCATACCCCTTTTGTTTTACATTCTCTGACTCCCTCCATATCTCAGCATTTCTTTCATGCAGTTTTACTTTTTGCAGACCTCGCATTGTCTTCATTACACGAAACACAGTCAGAAATAAAACAAAAACAGGACACTTTCACTTCTCTGAACCGTGCGCAATTTTAGGACTCGATAATAGAGACCAATGCCACAATACTTTTTTTTTAAGTAACCCCTATCGTTTGAAGAAAACAGACTAAATCAAAAACAATACTTTATTTAAACACAATCACAGACTAGGTCTTCTGGTCCTTGCAGGCCACCGCCCCTTTGATTGTTTACAATCAAATTGAGTTGCAATTTGCAACTAACCAGAATTTGGTGAGCCGACCTTTCCGTGCATAGGTCCGTTTACAGATTCCATACTGATCAAGAGAAATACTTGCAAGCAGACTGCCACTAGTTTTTGCGATCAGTATTATAGTACATCTGGCCCCCATGCAGGAGACATCCAGTCGGCGCCAATGTTTTAAAGAGACGATCACTCGACGTATGATGTATAATGAGAGATAGTTTCTAGAATTGTAATAAACCCTGTTTTACGGTGCCGCCTTGCCGTGCGCCCTGCACACGGTTGACACCTACAGTCCTACGTTGCTTTAGCCCACCTCCCACACTCCCCGCGTTGCGTCCATTTCCCCCATCTTCCTTTGTGCTACCTTAGCCAACAGTGCTTATTTTATCTACTCCAGAAGGATGAACGGGTTGGTTGACCGTGCTTGTATCTGATCACTGGATCTTCAAATTGAATGCAGATTATTGTAGCAGGAGCATTGACCAACTGAGCTGCCTTACTTTTAGAATGCTGCCTATAAGATCATCCAAGCCCCCAATTGTTTGTTACTCTAAGAGCTTTGCAATGGGGGGGAGGTGGGGGAGGGGGCGCACGAGAGAGGCACAAAGGGAGGTGGCTCTTGACTGGAATTGCAAGAGCACGTCAATAAACCCTGTTTTACGGTGCCGCCTTGCCATGCGCCCTGCACATGGTTGACACCTACAGTCCTACGTTGCTTTAGCCCACCTCCCACACTCCCCGCGTTGCGTCCATTTCCCCCATCTTCCTTTGTGTTGCTTCTAGGTCCCCTGTTGCTTGTGAAATAGAAATCTTACCACCGGCAGCTTTCAAAACGACAAACTCGGCTAACTATACATCTCCACCTCTCGAATTTTGCCCAGATGCTTCCAGTGTTTTCTACATCTTCAAGAACCACATGTCGCTAGCAAAATAAAGACAACCAAATAAGAAATTCGAATGCTTTTTGTGTCGTGACCAGGCGCTTTCATTTGACACATTCGTTGACTATTCTCAACTTGAAAGACCACAACAGGGGTGGAGGTATGAACTTTTTTTCATACTTTAGTGACACCTTCAGCTGCTCCAAACAAGACATGATTATAAAAGACGACCGATCCCGCGTTGTTCATGGCGAATGTTTAGTGCTTTTTTAATAGCAGCCTTGTGCAGACACGACACCAGAAGTACTCTGCATTAGCAGTTGAGATTGCTGCTTAAAGAGATTTGAGTGCCTATTTTTGGCTATTACCACGTTTAGCTTCAACAATGGATGACACCCCGTCTTTAATTTTCCCCGTGTTCCTTCGTGTGTTTGTTTCACCCAAAGCCCTCCTCTCCTCTGTGTTGCTTAGGCCCACCTCCCACCCTCCCCGCGTTGCCTCCATTTCCCCAGTCTTTCTTCTGGTGTGTTTGTTTCACCTACAGTCCTTCTCTCCTCTGTGTACGTATGTGGTGTGCTCACAGACAAAATTAGGCTTTTTTTAAAAAAAAAAACTTTAATCATGCTGGATAGCATCAAAGATAAAAAAAAAACTTGGCAAAGCCGTTTCGTCACAAAGGCAAAATCTATTGGCCGTGCAAATGCTTGTTCCTTTACCTGCTACCATACCTCTTGTGATCCATGAAATAAAATATTTTCATTTTATTTCTTTTTTGGGAGGGCCCAGCAGTTGCAAAGCCACTCTATATTTCAAAAAACACTTTCAGATTACTCGGTTCCTCCTTCACTCACTGCTCTCTGTTAATTAACCCCACATGTGGTCCTTTCGGTAAATGTTTTAAATTTTAAATTTACTGCTGGGTTGTTCGGCATTGCAGGTAGTGCTTTCATGCAAAAAGAATTACAGTTATCAATCCAAGTGGCAAAAGCCATCAGGACCGGTAAATAAAAAATATAACAAAACAAGCACTGGCGTTGCCAATAGGTCTCGCAGTAGGAAAGTTGGAGCTATTGGTTTTGTAAATGACAAAGCCCTTTATGTTTTTAAAATGAAAACAAAAATAAAAGGCATTGTTATTTGCAATTGTAATAGCTCCAACTTTCCTACTGCGAGATCTATTGGCAACGCCAGTGCTTGTTTTGTGGGTGGCTCTGTGTGGGTGGCTCTGTGTGTGTGGGTGGCTCTATGTGAATGACTGTGGGTGGCTCTGTACGTGTGTGTCTCTGTGTGGGTGTAAATGCAATAGGTCATGCATATGCGAGCGATTAAGCTATTGGCATTGTAAATGGCAATGCCATTTATTTAACGATTAAGCTATTGGCAATGTTAATGACAATGCTATTTTTTTATGATTTAAAAAAAAAAAAGTCATGAGCAATGCCAATAGCTCTACCTTTAATAATGCCGAGACCATTGCATTGTAAATGCTTGTTTTGCTATTTGGTATTGCTTTTTTAGGTCTCACCTAGCGTTGCAGCGCGAAAGCGCTGTCGCCAGCAAGACCTATTGTTGTTGTTTTGCGTCCCACGGGAGACATACCGGTGCACGAGCCGCTTAGGGTCTGTGGACGCGCTTCGTGCGCACACATAATAATCCACATTTGTAAAGCGCACAATCACCCGTAAGGGTCTCTAGGCGCTGGGGGCCGTCGGGAAGATTAAGCAAGCTATTGCCCAGAGTCACATGGTGCTGGGCTAACCTGCCGCCGGAGCCGGGGATCGAACCCTGATCCCCAGATTCCAGCGTCAGTCGCCCTGGCCGCGGCGCCACACCTCTCCCACTCACACACACACACAGCATTACTGAGGCCGGCGGAAGGCATGCACACAAGTGCATACACACACAGACAGACGCACACACACGCGCACACACACACACGCACACACACAGACACACATACACACACACCGCCGCCGCCCCTCCCCACGCACACACACACACACACACACACACAGCCGCCGCTGCCCCCCCACGCACCCCTCCCCCCCACAATTAAGCCCCATTACCGCATCAGCGGCCTCAGCCGCCACTCCTGACTTCTGCTGCCACCGCGGGGCTCTCCCTCAGGCATGGGAGCCCCGTTTCACCACTGCTCCTGGGCCATCCACTCCATGGGCGCGGGCTTCTTGCAGAAGATGGAAGTCCCGCCCCACGACAGACGTGATGCTCCCGAACTTCCGGTTTCGGGATGTGTACGCTCACGGCTTGTTTTCTTTTTTTAACACCGTACCTGCTTTTCTCATGTGTGAATATCACGTCCTTTCGCAGTACCATTTTCAAAGGATTCTGGGGATGGAGGAGGACTAGTTTCCTCACTAAGGAGCGAGGGACCTTCCTTCAGTCTTTCACAGTTCGAAGCCCCATGAAGCTTTGCCTAAGTGTTTTTGACCTGAACCACGCCTGTTATCTTTTTCCTTCTTTAATCCGGATCCTTCTGCCAGCTCGTTGATAATAAGCATTTGTCATGCTTTTTATGACTATTGTGCCTCTTCTGATGACTCTTTGGAACAGTTTTTAGTTCTCGGCCTGATCCAGCGCATGCGCTGGTCTCGGCCGAGACATTTTGAGGCCCTCAGAAACGCTACTTTGCCGGCGATCAGCTTGCTAGAACGAGCACAAGAGCGTGCGCGCATGCAAGCTGATCGCCAGCAAAGTAGCATTTGCGGTGATGCGCGTGCACACCACTCGCTTTTTTTTTCTCGCCTTTTTTTGTTCTTTGCGGCATGGCCAATGCTTGTTTATGCATGGTTTGCTCATTAATGGTTATCTTTGAATTATATCTGTAACATAAATAGAGGTTTCCTTAGCAATTGGATGATAGAAACAACATTATTGTAGACTGTAAACAATGAAAATATATTTTTAATTCACAGGTCGTGACTTTATAATATCTTCATTTAGTCGGTTGGATCACTCACTCACTCTCTGGGATATGTGCACGCCCAATGGAGGCTGTGAGTGGCACTGTAGGGCACCGCGGATACAATGCCAGCCCCTCAGTGGTCACATGTCCAGTAGCCACTATCTCCTTGTGATCACTGCCTGGTTGTCGTTAACGGACGCTCAAGGGTTAACATCCCACAGAAAGTAGGGCTTTTCCTGGGTCAGCATTGCAGACAAGTGTGTCTCAGTGTTTCTTCCTTTTGGGTTCCGGTGCGGAAGGTTTTAATGGCAGGTGGCCCCTCGATTCTTTCATGCCCCAGCCTCCCGCTGCCCCCTAGAGCGTGCACACAGCTGAACATAGGCTGGCTGAAAGGAATGGATGAACCTCCGCTGAGAGGTGACGTGTGCACTATAGACGCTGTGCACTGCACACTGCAGGATGTGCACAGTTAAAAGGAGTCACAGTTCCACAGGCTACATTTTGATTTACACCGTGCAGAGTGCACGATGCGCACCGCACACCGTTTGCTGAACAGTGAAAACGTGATTTTTATTAACAATGTCGAGTATCATATGCATGTAATATTTCTATACTGCACAATCATATACTGTATGTATGCTAAGTTGAGTTCACCTAATGTACATATACCAGAGACAATGGTCGTTTGCTAATAATTGCACACAATAAAATCCTTTTTCCAAACCGGTCTTTTACGTGTGTGCTTGTCTCCTTACGAACTGCTCGCCTATAGCTCATCTTTCCAGTCATGTATTCACACTGTTTATTATCCATTTCTCCGTTTTTTTCAATCATTCACTGTGTCGCCTATCTGCCTTTTATCCAGCTTCATTCACTCATCAAGCACTTTTCACATTCGCCGATATTGCTCCCTGCCACCACCTAGCCATTCATTCATCCTCCTTCCTGCATGTCATTGTCTACCCATGCATTCATCGACCCTGACGTCTATCCATTCATTCATCCTTTCGGTGGCCTGCCCTGCTGCATCGGCCTGTCCATGTCCCGACCAGCTCCAGTCGGCGATGCACCCATACATTCATCCATACCGCAGCCTTTCTACTTGGAGTCCATCTGTGAACATTGTGCGCTTCTGCCTGTTCTAGATATTACTGCAGATGAAAGATGCACGCTTTGCCTGCAACCCTCCTTCACGCGCAGGTGCGTAGTGTGACAGTACAAAGTGCACGTGAAAGATACACGCAGTGCCTGCACTCTCCTTCAGGGTACAGGAGCGTGGTGGGACAGTACATACGTGCACGCCCGGATACAAACATCGAATATACTGTCCAGGGTTTGAGACACTCTTCCTGGGGCTGCTCAGAGGCCTTGGTGGCGCAGACAGAGAAGGCGCTATAGATTCCCAGACAAGGTGCATTTCCAGGTTTCTATATGTTCAGGCGGACTCGTTGCCTACAGGGTGAAATGGTGAAATGTTTGGCGCTTAGTAGTTCAAAGCAACATGCTCTCGGCGAACCTTCGGTCTTCGGATTGTTCCGGGACACCTGAAAAAAAGCCCCTTTGAGTTTGATCCTCCAATTATAGATAGAGTTGAATATGGGAGATTGTAGGGTTGGTATCCTGAGGTAAGGGTGAGGCGGGGGCATACTCTCTCCTCCATCCCACATAATATCTTACCCTGGTTTCTCTGCAGCCCCGCTCTCTTTGACAGGTGGAAGCAGTCGGGGTCTGTTTGTCCATTATTTTGTCCATCTGTGTAAGGATGTGTTAGGTTGGAATTTAACAAGCGGTTGTGTGTTGTAATGACTCAGTAAGGCGGACTGCATTTTTAATTGTTAGGACTGCTCTTTATCACGAGTGTCCCTGGTGGTGGTGGAGTAAGTGAAACAATGTCAGCCCACAGGTAGGTGGTGAGGGGGGCTCATCTTTTGCTTGAAATGCTCTACTGTAAGTTCTTGTTTTGTTTTTTACTTCCACACTGCATATCTAACCAACACACAGCGGCCCAGATCACAGCAGTCACTTCTGACCCGAGCCTAAGCTGCACATTGCAAATAACAAGTTAACATTCCAAGTCGTGTTCCCCACCAGAACTACTCCTCACCCTCTTCTGTTATTTAAACTGCAAACAGGGTCACACAGCTAAAATGCAGCTGGAAGCTTCCTATTTTGGCACAGTTTAATGGAACCAAGTCAGCCGATAACAGGTGCCTCCATATCTTACATTAACTAAAAGGCAGAGCTTTAAGTGGGATAAAAAAACAGGGGGGGGTCTCTCAAAGCGGCGTGGCCAATGTAATCAAGGGCGTGGCTTAAAAACACATAAGCTAGAAATCTGTGCTTCGCAGTTTGCCGTCCGACTTGTATGTGGCTATTTCTATCATTGCATCCAGATATATGATACAACAAGTAACATCATACCTACAACAAGTCAGGACTATTGGCTTTGTCAATGGTTGTTAGTTGCATAAGATAAATAAGCAGCAACTATGGCTTTTATATAATATTGCTAAAAAATATCGGCACAAAACAATGGCAAACCTAGTTTAATTGGTTAATTTACGATTCACCTCCTCCAAAATCTCACTGACTAAGCTATGCCCTGGCTGTTCCAGAGCGCACAGCGGAAGGGAGACCTGCAGCCGCACCCATGTTCCTATCTATCTATCTATCTATCTATCTATCTATCTATCTATCTATCTATCTATCTATCTATCTATCTATCTATCTATCTATCTGTCGCCCTCACTCTATCTATCTGTCGCCCTCACTCTATCTATCTGTCGCCCACACTCTATCTATCTGTCGCCCTCACTCTATCTATCTGTCGCCCTCACTCTATCTATCTGTCGCCCACACTCTATCTATCTGTCGCCCTCACTCTATCTATCTGTCGCCCTCACTCTATCTATCTGTCGCCCTCACTCTATCTATCTGTCGCCCTCACTCTATCTATCTGTCGCCCTCACTTTATCTATCTATCGCCCTCACTTTATCTATCTATCGCCCTCACTCTATCTATCTATCGCACTCTGTCTATCTATCTATCGCACTCTGTCTATCTATCTATCGCACTCCGTCTATCTATCTATCGCACTCCGTCTATCTATCTATCGCACTCGGTCTATCTATCTATCGCATCACCACAGCATCACTCAGGGGCACCACAACATCATTATGCGCTACAACAGCATCACTGAACGCCACAGCATCACTCGTCGCCACCACAACATCACTCAGCGCCACCACAACATCACTCAGCGCCACCACAGCATCAATCTGTGCAACCATTCAACAACTGGTTTAAATATGTTCTCTCAATGTTTCAAGCTTTATTAAAAATATCACAAAAAGATGTTAATATTTCACTTCTGTTCTTGGATTTTCGTCACAATAAAATACACTGAACATTATCTTCACAAAAGTTAGTTACAAAAGTTTAAGCTATTGCCTTATAAATTACAATAAATTCTATTTAAGTATTAATTATTTAAAAAAAATTAAAAGCCATTGTTATTTTTTATATCAATACATCTAAGTCACGTAAATAAAACACATATTGCATTACAAATGCTATAGGTGTCACATTTGCGAAAGTTAAAACTATTGGCATTGTAAATGACAAAGCTATTAATTTCACTATTTTCAAAACCAACACATAAATAAAAAATGTGTCATTTACAATACCAATAGCTTAAACTTTCCTAATGCGAGACCTATTGCATTGCAAATGCTTGTTACACCTTCAGTCAGTTCTCTCCAAATAAGCAAGAAATCTGTGACTTAACCCAGAAATCTTGGTGACAGCACTGAGCACACTTATTGCACTCTTCCCCTCGCAAGCTGTCCCTCTGGTCCCACCCTTGAGGCATCTCAGCTCCTCTTTAAACCAAAAGAGTTAAAGCCCACATCAGTGGCCTTGCAGCCCTGACGTGAGAAGAGAATCCCTTGTTGTATCATGTCACCCTCGTGCGAGTGAGGTCTCTTGTCCCAGATGAAATCTTTTCCCGGATACCGGAGACTTCAGTTGCGCAGCACCTCCAATCCACTTCTTTTGTGAAACATACTTTTGTGAGTTATTTGCACACAGTTCTTACCATCTTTACTTTAGACTTTCAGCTGTATCCCTGGTCCAAACACTTGCTTGTCTGCATTCATTTACTGGTCGCAAGGGCAGTCTCAACTTTTTTTTTTTCAGGCGGGCATGCTGGAAGCATAGTACAGTTTACCTCCTGCCAATATCCTTCTTGAAGGCAGTATAAGTTGAACCCAAAGTAGTTTACTCCCCGTTTGCACAGGCTGCATCTAGTGGCTCACAGCTTCTGGTAACTGGGAAATCCCTCTTGCTGCTTTCAACATTTGTATATATGCAATTTATCCTAAATGTTAGAGGGGCAGTGATTACAAGACAGAATGCTGTCAAACTATGTGGTCAATGTGTAGCAGAGATTAAAACCTCAAATTCCCCCATCTACTGATTATTTATTTATTTTTAAACATATTTTATTGTTTGCATTACGTTGGCAGTGTAAAAATACTGTACAGTCAACAGTTACATAAACATAACTCTCTGAATCAATTACTAATTCCACCCCCCATACAAGCTCACATGCTATAAAACGATGTACCATTTCCTCAATACAATAACGGCAAATCAGTCTACATTCGAACTATATCAT
The DNA here is from genome assembly GCF_964261635.1 of Lissotriton helveticus. Classification (NCBI taxonomy): domain Eukaryota; kingdom Metazoa; phylum Chordata; class Amphibia; order Caudata; family Salamandridae; genus Lissotriton; species Lissotriton helveticus. Next base: position 1,029,797,554 of record NC_136057.1, read on the forward strand.
GCCTCACGCTTATGGAAGACCTTAAACATCTTACCAAAAAACTTCTCCTAAACCAAAGTAATCACACCCCCCTCCTCCCTTCACCGGTGTGTATCACTTTAAGTACAATATCTACAGCGCGTCTCTTGATCTAACTAAAATCCAAGGTTTCCCTTAATAGGCGTGTAATGGGCATCCCAAAGCTATACCGTCCAACATCGATTCCTCCTCAGACTGTTGGTCGGACAGAGATTGTACCAATGCCTCCGATGCTCTAGCTGAATCCAGCGTTTTCTCATTGTTCAAGCGTCGTGCTTGTTGGAATCTAATAACACCTTCGCTGCTAGTCCATTTATTCAGCTCAGCCCTCCACCACTTGCTGTTGGGACCCTCCTTCGATTTCCAGTGCATTGTTATTTCTCTTTTTGCCAGCAGCAACCCCATATCGATGAACTTACTTGTCACCTTTGTTTTGGAGGTATGAGGGAACCAATGTAGTATACATGTCGCCATGTAAAAATCTAATTGGCGCTCAGTGACTGCGTTCAATTGGCCTCCCACTTCGTCCCAATAATCCCCCAGCTTCAGGCACTCCCACAGGATGTGTTCTAGTTCCACCCCCTCACCTGCGCACCTTGGGCATGCTGCATTGTCAACCGTAAAATACTTCTGGATCTTACCCGGTGTCAAATGTGCTCTGTGTATGATAAAGAAATGCACCAGTTGAAACCTCGGGTTCCTGGTGCCTTTCCAAGCCCTGCATAGAATATGTCCCCATGCAGTCTCCGGTATGGGCTTCCCAATGCATGTCTCCTATTTTAATCGTAAGGTATCTAGTGGAGCCAATCCCTCATTCAGCATTCTTGAGTAAAGGCACGTAACTGCTTTATATGTCCCTGCTGCCATCACTACATACTGACATGCCATCGTTGTTTTGGGCTCTACCAATCCTTCCCTCCAATGTTTCCGAATTGCATACACCAGGGCGGCATGCACCAGGAATCCTCCCCTAGGGAGATCAAACCTTTCCTGTAATGCCAGATAGGTCAGTAATTCACCATCCTCTGGATCCCTGCCTGTTCCCACTCCATCAAGGAGGTCTAGTCTCCACCATGAGGTAACGCTGTAATCATCCCCAATGGAATTTCAGGTGCATATGGATGCAGCACACCCACTCTACGGTGGCTGCGATTCCAGCACAATCTCAACGTTTTCTCTTCTAACGAGAGATTCCTAAGGTTGAGCTTTTGTTGTAATATTATAAAGGATAGGATGTGCCTCGGAATTCCTCTACCTCTCAAGTTCTCAGGATCCCTAAACGCCATTGCGACTGCCTACGTCAAGACCTGAAGTTGAGCTGCCAAGTAGTAAAGTTCCAGGTCGGGAATCGCTAGCCCGCTCTCTGCCTTCGGTCTCACCAGTGTTGTTTGGGCCACTCTCCGCCTGCCAGATCCCCAGAGGAACCCCACTATCATGGATTTCAGTAATTTAAACATAGAGCCCGGAATCCAGATGGGCAATGTTCTAAAAAAAATACAGCAGCCTAGGCAGTGCCACCATCTTTAACAAGGCAATCCGTCCCATCACTGATAACGGTAGTGTATTCCAAAATGCCATGCTACCTTTCAGTGCTCGTACGCATCTCCCGATGTTCCCTTCTAGAATATCATTGACCTCATGATAGATATGCACACCAAGGTAGGCCAAACATGTCGGCTCCCAGCGCACATTCCGCGGCATAAATAAGCATGTCTTAACCCAATTTACTCTTAATCCTGAAATGTCACCAAACTGCGACAACAAGCCTGCTGCTCCCTGCAGTGCTCCCCCTGCATCCACCAGAAACATCAATAAATCATCCGCATATAGCGAGATGTACTGCTCAGACCCTCCAGCTTATCGCGATTTTGCGATTCACGAAAAAATCGTGAAATCGGCCGACTAGCGCGATGGCCACGATATTTACAATTATTGCCGAGATAATTATAAAAAAGTGTCATAAAAACAAACAATGCCTTTTTATTGGCTGTTCGCGCACACGTCACTATGTGCCGCCATCCAGCCGTCGAATACCTGCTGCCTCCCCCTTGGCAAGATCCAATCATTTAGCCTTTGTGGCTTTGATTTGCAAATGCGACTACTGGCGCCTCGCTCGGTCAGTCCCACGTGAACAGGACTTTTAGGGAAAGAATATGCAATTCAAAGTTTGCCTAACATACAAAATGGGTGCACAGAACACAGCCTGCTGAAGACGGCCCTGCTGAGAAAATGGGAGAGTCTTTAGGTGCAGTGCTGGAAATGGCAAGCACGTGTTATGATGTATGCTGCCGGCAGGAACTGGAAATCATTAAGTTGTTTCAGAAAAACATATCACGACCCGAGCCGGTGGTTGAGTCACGGTGTGTGGTGGGCGGCATGTGACTGGAGTAGCTGCAGAACTGTGTGTTCTCCGCCAGACAGAAAGAAGGCTGTTTATAAGGTTTGAGGCTGCTGTTTCATCAGGCCGAAAGACATTTCCTTCAACTGCGATTGGAACTTCTAAGATTGTCGAAAAACCTGTCTAATAGTGAGTGGTACGCACTGTGATGCCTATTTAGTTGCATTGTTGTAGGGGGGGGGGCGCTGGGGATGGGGGGAGGATTAATATGTTTACCGTTAATTGAAAAGCAAATACGAGTGGTAACCTATCTATATGGGAATTCCAATGAAACTGCACCTAGACTGCAAATCTCTTAATTCAAACTAAGGGGATAGGATAACAATTATACAATTCCCAGAATTACATTTTGGGGATTCGGCTTTTTACAGGAGCTTTTTAAATTACAAAATGCATCACTCTCCCATATCTGTGTGAGGAATTTACCTAGAATGATAACTTAAGTGCATTTCATTACTAATATATATTAATGTATTTCGCATGTGCAGGGTTATGACATTTCACAAACTTCCTTTTTGTTTACTTATTGTTCTTATGACATCCCTTGTACACTTTACCACTCGTTTTGCACTATACTTATGGGAAGTCTATTGAGCATCATAAAATCTGCACGTGTGCAATAGCATATTACCGTACTCAAATAAATAGGTGCACATTTCGTACGCGACAAAGTGTGATAAGTGTGTTTGTAAACATTTATGAATGTGTGATTTTGTGGGTGTGAACTAAATTTCTAATGCAGGTCTTTGGCCACTCCTCTGATACTCCTATTTGGCCGAGGTTACAACCCCATGATACATACACCATACACCACTACATCTCTGCTATCTGGATATAATGTAACGTTTGAGCGTGCATTACCTCTGCATCCACTTCCTCGTCCTTATACTTTACGTCAGTAAGGAGAATCTGCCTCCTTGAGACTGGCACCCTCATTTTTAAATTCAGTCATTTTCTCTCCACCCCAGTGCTTCCCAAACGTTTTAGAACCACAGTCCATGTTTTATTTGGACAAACTTTTGCAACCCACCTAGCATTGATGGACATGGGGCGGGTGATTTTTTTTTTAAAGCGTGTGTGGTAGCGCATGGTCCTTTACAGACTGCACATTTTTCATTGAAATGGTCACTACCTTTGCTAAGACATACAGTGTTACTGATAAATCTATGTTACACACAAATGACAGTGTGCGGAAATCACATTTTGAATATTTATTATTTGTGCATCACTAAGTATCTTCATTTTTTCTGATTCCTCCCTAAGATATGCCCCGAGCACTGATGCAGTGAAAATCAAATGAGCCCATCGGCTCATTTCACTTTTCAATGAGAGACATGTAAATGGCATCCTGACCAAGTTCCTGGAAGAAGATCGTGTCTTGGACATAAGCCAAAATGATTTTAGGCCAGCGCAAAGCACGGAATCCAAGCAACTTTGCGCGCAGATCATCAGTCCTGAGCCTGCTTGACTTGAGCATCGCATTCGATATGGTGTCTCACAAAAGTTTACTTGAGCATTACAGGACATTGGCTTAGGAGGGTCTGCACTGTCCTGGTTCACCTTCTTCCTATCTAAGCACTCTCACGAGGTACAGATTAGAGCTGTGCTTCTGTAGAGCTGCAAACACTTTAAACATGCCAGTTTCACAGTGGAATTCCCTGTTAAATCAGTTTACATTGATTAAAGGCTGAAAAGGATTGATTACGAGTGAAATAAAATGCCGCAATAATGCCGCTAAATTTTCATTTCTGTCCCGCTAAATTTCCATTTTTGTGCCGCTAAATTTGCAAATCTATGCCGCAATATCCTGGGGGTCTGACTGCTGTTCCCCTCTGAACTCCAGGCCCTCATAACATTGTCCCAGCCTAGCTCTCGCTGCTAAAGGTTCTATTTCCAGAGCGAATAATAGCGGAGAGAGTGGGCAGCCCTGCCTTGTCCTGCGGGACACTCGGTAGCGGGGTGAGATTAACGCCCCCACTTTTACCCTAGCCACTGTGGAGGTGTACAACACCTTAGTCCATCCCACAAATGCTTCACCCAATCCAAAACACCTAATTGTCTTCTTATATAAGTACAACCATCGAAGGCCTTTTCTATGTCCACTGAAAGTATCGTGGCCATAGGTGAGCCAAGACGGTTCTCCCCCATAATACTCAGCAATCTCTGCACGTTTGGGGCTGTGTTTCTAGTTGGGATAAACCCCGCCTGATCCCCATGAACCAAACCGGTCTGATAGGTTTCAGTTTTCGATGCCCCGCCCACTTATACTTACGCTTATGAGTTAGCATAATGTGTCTAACTAATGATATATTCATTTATGCATTTACGTTTATATTCTTTACTTCGTTATTCATTTATGCGTATGACATTATTCAGTTCTCTTAGCTTAGCTTGTGTGCAACCATTTTGGAGTGCTTCTCTCTGCGTGCGAGTCGCACTTGCTCACCCCCTCGCGTAGGAATAGGAAAAACTCTGAATGTCAGCAGTTTTTCGTTTCTTGGCTAACTGTGATCGAAACTAATAGCAAACTTCTTATCAGAAGTCTTCTCATGCGCTGGAGATGCTGAGGCCTGGCTCCGCGGCCTTGGAAGACGATAACAAAATATTGCTATTGCAGGTGCAGATGCCTCTTGTGTGAGGCCATTGTTCACCCTCTACGGGGTCCAGTACTTTTCCAATATGGGCGTGTTTTATTCTGCTGTACCATGTTATAATGTATTGCTGTGATGAGAGGAGTCAGTCCTCTCGGCGCACTCTTAGGGGTGAGGTCGGACAGGGCCCTCTCATATGGGAGTTTGTGGCCTAATAAAATACTCTGTTTATTCTTCTCCACTGTCCGGCTGACTTCTTACTGGGTAATTATAGGTGAGTGCGGTAAGTCACTCGGGTGGATTTGAGCCACGCTTATCAGATGGCGCCCGAACAGGAACACCGCGATAAGAATCTTTCTCACCCGTAAGTGGGTAGCAGAAGACCGGGGACCCTCTGGTCGGCACGGTGGGTCCGGGTACCCATTTGATGCCGAGCTTGCTTCTCGCAGCACTGCCCCACCATGCTGATTGGGAGAGGTCCCGGTTCGTGATCCTGCGCCGGGGTCCGGAAGGCGGAACTTTGAAGCTGACCGTGTTGGTCTTGGCTGCCGGCGGTGGAGAACGGTAGAGGTCGGTACCGCGTACAGAAGGTGAGTGGTCCGACTGTTGATTGAGTGAGCTGGGATGCTCCAAGAGACCGGTGTGTCTCCGAGACCGGTGTGTCTCTAGTGGTTAGAGGAGCCGGTGTGCTCCTGGGGATAGGGTGCTCCGGGGAACTCAGAGTGCCAGTGGTGCTCTGACAGACTTGGTGGAGATTGGGTGGATGTTTGTGTATGGTCATCCAACCGGGTGGTACTGCGGCCGGGATGTGACCCACTGCGGACGGATTCTGGGCCTTACCCGAGCACCTAGTGTGTGTGGTTCGGTGGGGACAGGTCCCGGGTCCCATGCGGTGCAGTGCGCAGCGGTCTGTAGTGCAGCCCGGGAGGCGGATGTGTTCCCCACTCTCGGAGCTGTGTGTGTACTGTTCGGTCTGCGGTAGGGTCCAGGTTCCCCAGGACTTGGTCGACAGGCCTTGTCCCATTTGGATAACACGTGTTTGGTAGGGATTTGACATATAAGAAGTGTGAATATATATATGTGTGTGTTTAGTAGTGATTGTGCGGTCTGGGAGTCGGTGAGCGGGTGAGTGAAAATTTTTGTGTTGGTGAGCGGGTGAGTGAACATTTTTGTGTTGGTGTGTGATTGCGTGAGTGGAGATGCCGTGTTTCAGTAAGCTACTGTGTCTCGGGTGCTGCTGCGGCGCCTCAGACACTAGATTGGCCGAGAGCCAACCCGCCCCAGTGGAGGGCTCCCCTAATTTCGAGATGTATGTTAAACATGGATTGACTCCAATTTTGTTTAACACCTTGTGGCACAGATATACCAAGGGAAACGTGGATTTGCAGTGGCCCTTGACTGGTTCTTTCGATGTGGCAAAAGTAGATTATTTACAAGACAGATTATTTGCTAGGCGCAGTCGCCAGAGTATGTTCGACTCCCTGAGGATGTGGCAAAAGGAAGTAATGGAACGACAGCTAAGAGAGGAGAAGGTAGCTCAGAAGAGAGCGGCGCAGACGATGGCGCAGAAGGCGAGGGAACATACTAAGAAAGAGAATGAGCAGCGTATTGAGCGCGCACATGGACTTTATAGGTTACAGGATAATAAAAGTTATGTAGTAAGAGAGGACGAACAAGATGAGATGGAGGACATTTTGAATGCTCGCCCCCCCTCCCCGTATGCACCGCAATCATTGTACCCCGTGTTGACGGGTTCCGCTTCCTCTGCGGTGGTTTCAGTTCCACAAACGGGTGCTCCTCCCTTGTCCGGCACCCCCACTTCCTCTGTTTCGGCTCCTACTTTGTTGGGAGATGTCGAACAAGCTTTGTCTTCTGTCACCTCTTCATTAACTACGCCCTTGGTCTCTCTCTTTGCGGCGAGCTCACCTGCCCCCTCTGTGATTTCCTCTGCACTTCCCACTGTTTCTGCCAGCGCTACCCCCCAGGGTGGATTGCCGACTCCGACTCGAGGTGCGGGAAGTGGGCTATTTACTCAGGTACAAAAGTTACTTACGCGTTCTACTGTTGGGTTGGATGAAAAAACGGTGGTGGCTAATCGAGCTTGTCAGTGGGCCAGGAATAATATTTACTCACTCGAAGACATTTGGTCCACAATGAAAGATTATGAGCCCCTGATGCAACAGCATGCTTTATGGCATATGTCAACAACACTGATAGCGTTGTGGGAACAGGGATACGGCGGAGCTGCACCTGTGGTTCTTCATGACATTAAGAACAGAGCCTATAGGGCTAATACTGGGATAAGGGATGTGTTGCAAAGTTTGCGCTCTTTGTTGGAATATAGAAATGAGCTGCCGTCGGCAGGAGAGCCCCGCTTTCCTGGGGTACATCCAATGCGTGAGGTACACCATATTTTCCATCCTGAAATGCCTGCAGTGGTAGACCCAGTAACTCATAATGTCACTAGGGCTCGTGTGGATGCTCATTTCCAAGAACAGTGGGTATACACACCTTGGAAACGGAGCGAGGTGTTAGCGCTGAAGGCTCAGTTGCCCGACTCAAGAAAAAATCCGACTGCTTATTACAAAGAGTTGACGGAAGCAGCTTCCTCGACAGTTATGACTTTAGCAGACATAGAATTGTTCTTTGGATTACTGGTTCCGGTGGATGTGTGGAGACAGGTAAAGGGTACAGATCATGCAGAGGAATTGGGTGGTACTTGGGAGGAAATTAAGGATTGGGACAAGGAGCGAAAGCCAGGGGAGAAGCCGAAGGCTGAGATTTTAGCGTTACCAGGGCGTATAATAAAATATATGCACTCCCTTATTCCTCCAAAGAAAGTGGATTGGGATAAGTTGACTGCATGTAGACAGAAAAAGGAAGAAGCGGTTTCAGATTTTTTCACTCGTTTTGAAGAGGCTTTCATGGATTTCAGTGGTCAGGATGTATCTCAGGATGGAGGCTTATGACTTTTCGTTAATAGATTCGTAACGAATTTGTTACCGGAAATCTCGGCTAGATTGCAGGCGTCGGAGAGTACGTGGACGACATCCACCCCCTCTGGTATTCTGAGTATGGCTCAGTATTACGAACATAGGGAGAATGAGAACAAAGACAGACAAGAAAAGAAAGCCAAGGATTTGAAGACAAGAGTGCTACTGCAGCAGGTGTCGAAGGGTCGGGGACGTGGAGCCCCACCTATGGTAGTGGGTCGAGGTGGAAGTAGTTACGGAAGGAGAGAGAAGAGAGAGCGCCTGGGACAGAATCAGTGTGCCAACTGCAAAAAGGAGGGGCACTGGTGGAGAGATTGTCCGGAGCTTCGGTCCAATGCTGGACAAGGCAGGGGACGAGGTCGTGGTGAATTTCGTAGGGATGACAGACAGTCTGACGGAGGCAGGCGACCGGGAGGAAATTACTTTGATGGAGACAGGGATCGACAACACTTTCAAACAGAGGGTGACCATGGTAGAGATAGACAGTACTACAACGATGCATATACTATGGACGACCTAACTGGATTCTCTCATAACTAGGACAGCGTAGGACAGAGCATGGGACCAGTTTCTGTGGATGTTGATCAACGAGGACCCTATGTGACTGCAGATCTGTCGGGTTCCCCTCAGAAATTTTTGGTGGACACGGGTGCTATGAAAAGCTCGGTGGCATGTTCTCAGGTCCCAGGGGCGGCTCTGTCTGGCAAGAATAATATCTCCGTAGGGTTCTCAGGTACTCCGGTGATTAGCCCCATTTCTAAGCCTCTTGCTCTTACGATTGGTCCTTTCACTGTTGACTCTCCTTTCCTTCTGACTTCGAATTGTGGCGAAAATTTGCTGGGTTTGGATTTGCTGAAGAGATTGAATGTTACCATTTATTGTTCTCCAGATGGTGTGTACCTCACGTTGGGTCCTACTGTCGCGCATGCGCAGCAGTGTTTTTCAAAAGATAAGCCTCTCCCGGCTGAGTTTGTGGGGATCCCAGAGACTTTGTGGGCTAGTAGTGATACTGATGTGGGAAAAATGGATATTTCCCCTGTGTCCATCAAGGTTAAGGTGGGAGCCCGACTGCCAAGAATACCCCAGTACAAGATATCTAGGGATGGAGAGAAGGCTTTGTTGCAAATAATACAGGACTTGATACGGTCAGGTGTAGTGGAAGAGACTGACTCTAACAGTTGTAATAGTCCTATTCTCCCGATCCTTAAACGACCCTCCACCGATGCCAGTGATGGTGCACCTGATATCTACCGATTTGTGATTGATTTACGCCACATTAATAAGGTGGTTGAGCCCCAATACCCGGTGGTCTCTGACATTACCACGATCTTGATAATGATCCCTCCCTCAGCAAAATATTTTTCTGTTCTAGATTTTAAAAATGCATTCTTTAGTATCCCTGTACACCCCGATAGCCGTTACCTTTTCGGATTCTCATTGGCTGGCCGAAGTTTTAGATTTTGTAGAATTCCCCATGGTTATAAGGCTTTAAAGGCTCAATTGGACGATATGGAACTTCCCAAGGGCAATGTTTTATTGCAATATGTGGATGACATTCTCATTGCCTCAGACACCGAAGATGGGTGTCGGGACGCTACAGTGAAATTGTTGCATCATTTGGCTAATAAGGGGCACAAAGTGTCCCTTCCTAAATTCCAATACTGTCGACAGGAGGTTACCTACTTAGGTCATCTCCTATCGAAGGAGGGGAGGAGGTTGACACCGGAGCGCATCAAGGCGATAACTAAGATGGCTGTACCTAACACGCAGCGAGAGGTGCGCGCGTTTTTGGGCATAACATCGTATTGTCGCCAGTGGATTTGAGCCGCGCTTATCAGAATGAGGCGAGACGCCATAATCCGACTCAAGATCTTATAATCAGTTGACAACATTGATAATGGTCGATAGGCAGCTGTGTCTGTACCCTCCCGCCCAGGTTTTAGTAATGGAACAATGAGCGCTTCTCTCATCGTCATAGGAAGGTTTCCCCCGTCTACTGATGTTCTAATTTGCCCCTTCACTCGTACAGCTGAGAAAGGGATATTTTCTGTCTTCACCTTCCATCTGATCAATGGTATAAGTTCAAAGGCGAACCAGAACCATCAGCAAAGCAGTGTTAAAAACATCTCATAAGGTGCCCTTTATCGGGCAGGAGAATCCAGTGATTTATAAAGGCAGCCAATCTAAAAGAAAATCAAAAGTAACATAATCGTATTAATGGTACTAATATATTATTTTGTTATCTTTTTAGAATGTTATGAAATCTCCTTGCAAGCTGGCTACCTCTCAACAACTAAACTACGTGAAGGGATCTTGCGATACTGATCTGCAATTGCAAAAGAGGACAAACTACTCTGAATCTGACAACACACAACAGAGATGCTTCTTTTGTTGACTTTTTTTTAATTCTCTTTCCTTACTTTTAATGTTTTCCTGAACAGTATCCTATCTCTCTTTGAGGTCATGTACATGCCTCGGCTAAATAAAAGTAAACAGTGGCAAGTAATTTCAGACCCATTTATTTCAACCAATTCTTTGTTCAGTGTATTGCCACATGTCACCTTACCAAAACTTAGAGTGATGTTGTTTAGCTCAAATGAAAACCTGTCACAAAGAGTATGGGGAAAGGTCATAAATTGCAAGGCTGCTACTGATGGCAAATGGTACTCTTGCCAACACCACCGTTCCTCACACATTCATTTTATATCATATTTCACCCTTGTTTAAAGAATGTTCATGTTGGGACACCATGTTTTACCCAAGTATATCATTTAAAATTTGTTTTTAAATTATACTTGAGTAAACCAGGATGAAGGGAAGGGTGTTTGGAAAATGTGCTTGCATCACATACTCTTCAATAAATTATCCATCCTAAGTCTGTATTTAAACATTTAGGAGTGACCCACAAGCATCGAGAACATTTCATTGAACCATTCTGAAGTAATCCTCATTTGTAATAGCCAAGAGTGCCCATCCAGTGGATACTTTTGGATGTCACGAATTGGGATTACTTCTAAAAGATTCCACTGAGTATTCTTGGTTGTTATGCAGTGATGATGGGACGTACAGTAGTGTTTTCCACATCCCCTTGTGTACATTAACTCAAATCTCCAGCACCTAAAAGTAATCCAGACTCATTATGAAGCGGTTTAAAATGTTATACAATAATCCTGGTGTAATCCACACTCATTCTGAAGTTGTCATAAAATCATACTACAGTAATGCACACTAATTCTGAAGATGTTAGCAAATCATCCAGTAGTTATCCACAGTAATCTTGATATTGTCCTGAAATCATCCGGGAGTAATTCAATCAATCAATCAATCAATCATGAAATTTGAGAAAAGCACTACTTACCCGTGAGGGTCTCAAGGCACTGGGGGGTGCTGCTACTACTCGAAGAGCCAGGTCTTGAGTAGTCTCCTGAAGGTAAGTAGGTCTTGGATCTGTCGTAGGAGGATGGGAGGGTTCTTTAGGTCTTGGCGGCGAGGTAGGAGAACGATCTGCCGCCGGAAGAGTAATTCACACTCATCCTGAAGTTGTCAATTAGTATTCTTTGAGTTGTAAAGGATCATCATGCATTTTTAATTGAAGTAATCAGGACACTATCCTGGAGTAGTTTTTGTGATGACTCTATTGAGTCATTACATTTAAATATTTATCCCCATATACATACATCAGGATGGGGAACAGCCATTTCCACGCGGTATTATTTACCACGCGTTGCAATTACATTGCATGCGTTACAACGCATGCGATGTCACAACGCGTGGTAAAAACCACGCATACCATTCCATCGCTTGCGCTTTTACAACGCATGCGATGTAATGGCTATCCACGTCGTTGTGAGGAAACTGAAGCTGTTTCCTCACAACGACATGGACCACTGACGACGCAGGAAGCAGTAACCAGGAGCAGAGATGGCGACGCTGGAACCACGAGGAAAGAGGTAAGGCTGATTGTGCTTGGGGTGGGAGTAGTAGTTTAGGGTAGGGTAGTGGAGTGTAGGGGTGGCAGAAGTGTGGATAGTATAGTAGTGTTTTAGGGTTAGGGGTAGTGTAAGGGTTGGAGTAGTGTGGGTAGTGTAGTCGTGTTTTAGGGTGAGAGGTAGTGTAGGGGTGGGAGTAGTGTGGGTAGTGTAGTAGTGTTTTAGGGTTAGGGGTAGTGTAGGGGTGGGAGTAGTGTGGGTAGTGTTGTAGTGTAGTAGTGTTTTAGGGTTAGGGATAGTGTAGGGGTGGGAGTAGTGTGGGTAGTGTTGTAGTGCAGTAGTGTTTTAGTGTGAGGGGTAGTGTATGGGTGGGAGTAGTGTGGTTAGTGTAGTAGTGTTTTAGGGTAGTGTAGTGGTGGGAGTAGTGTGGGTAGTGTTGTATTGTAGTAGTGTTTTGGGGTTTAGGGTAGTGTAGGGGTGGGAGTCGTGTGGGTAGTGTAGTAGTGTTTTAGGGTTTAGGGTATTGTAGTGGTGGGAGTATTGTGGGTAGTGTTGTAGTGTTTTAGGGTTTAGGGTAGTGTAGTGGTGGGAGTAGTGTGGGTAGTGTTGTAGTGTAGTAGTATTTTAGGGTTTACGGTAGTGTAGGGGTGGGAGTAGTGTGGGTAGTGCAGTAGTGTTTTAGGGTTTAGGGTAGTGTAGTGTGGGAGTAGTGTGGGTAGTGTAGTGTAGTAGTGTTTTAGGGTTTAGGGGTGGGAGTAGTGTAGTAGTGTTCTAGGGTCTAGGGTAGTGTAGGGGTGGGAGTAGTGTGGGTAGTGTTGTAGTGTAGTAGTGTTTTAGGGTTTAGGGTAGTGTAGGGGTGGGATTAGTGTGGGTGGTGTTGTAGTGTAGTAGTGTTTTAGGGTTTAGGGTAGTGTAAGGGTGGGAGTAGTGTGGGTAGTGTTGTAGTGTAGTAGTGTTTTAGGGTTAGGGATACTGTAGGGGTGGGAGTAGTGTGTTGTGTAGGTGTAGGGGTAGGGTTGTCACTTACCTTGCATACTTTTACTATGAGTATAGCTTTACCACGCATGCCTTTGCGTTGTAATGGCATGCTTGGTAAAGGCATGCTCGTGGTAAAAGTATGCAATGTAATGGCATGCGATGTCATTGACATCGCGTAGTAATACCCGCGTTGTAATGACACACGTGGTATTAGTATGCGATGTAATGACATACATCCCTTCAGGATGGCTTCAGATGACTTCCCCAGATAATTACAGCAATATCCTGGCTGAAGTCATCGAATGACTCTAAAATGACTCCAGGATGATCTTCCTTTTTGACTTGGGTACCGGGTTAAGATGGTTACACGTCACAAATGTTGCCTTAAAGGGCTTTCACTTAATTTTACAACTTACTGCATTCTGGAAATTTTAGTCGTGGTTTGGCTCAAGCCAATTTTCTGATTACAAACAATGGTATGTTCATAGACAGAAAAGACATTGGCAACAGCACCGTCCTGTGCAGGTAAGACCTTTAGGGAGTTGGGGCTGGGTGGGGGGTGAATTTCGATGGACAATGACGAGGGAAAATTAAATAAATAATTCATTTTCCCATGCCATCGTCCGTCGAAATACCCACCCCACCCTGCCCCACTGCTCTTACCAGCACGGGCCACGGCTGATTGGCAAAGCCAATAGGTCTCGCCTACAAGAGCTATTATTGACTTTAAGTAAGTAATTCCTATTTGTAAAGCGCAAACATATCACCCAGTTAAGAGATTCAAGGCGCTGGGGGCCGTCAGAAAGATTAAGTGGGCTATTGTCCACAGTCATATGGTGCTGAGCTGGGGCCAGGGATCAAACCTTGAGACCTGCGCTCCGGATTCAGCCACTCTAACTGCGGCGCCACTCCTCTCCCACTTGGATTTGCCAATATGTTTTAGCAATGTAGTACACCAAAGTGGGTGCTTTTCAGTATGGCTAAACGTTATTGAGGTAAATGAGTGTGGCATAAAGTGGAGTAGAGTGAAGTGTTATGGAGTGGCATACAGTAGAGTTAAGTGGTGTGGAAAGGAGTGACGTGGAGTGTCATGAAGTAACATACAGTGTTGTGTGGTGGAAGGAATAGATTGTCATAGAGTTGCAGAAGTTGAATCATATAGAGTGGAGTACAGTGTCAGAGCTGAGTGGAGTGGCGTAGAAGGTGTTGCGTAGAGCAGAGTAGATTGGCATAGAGTGGAGTAGTGTGTCACAGAATAGAGTCGAGTAAAGTGGCATAGAAGGAGTCGCGTAGAGCGTCGTAGAGTGGAATAGTGTCGTATAATAACATAGAGTGACATAGCGTGGAGTATTGTGTCAGTAGAGCAGGGTTTAATGGAATAGAGCAGGGGTACTCATAGTACGGCCCCCGCCCGGCCTTAATTGGCAGCCCGCGGACCTCGTAGCCATATGAGTCCTTCATGGGTAAAGTTTACAGTTAAACAGAGAAGATGGCCGCAGGCGCGTACGTTGTGAATACGTATTGAATACCTATTCACAACGTTTGCTCCTGCGGCCATCTTCTTCGCTTATGCTTGCCTCGGATTAGACTAGGCCTTCGTGACGTCACACCCGGCGCGAAGCAAAGGCCCTTTAAAAGTCAGCTGTAACTAGCGCTTTTACAGCTGACTTTTAAAGGACCTGTTTAGAAGCTTCCTGTGTCCGTGGTGACGGCGTCCTCGCAGCCCGCAGCCCCCAGCCCCGGAGAATCGTCATCAACTTCCTTGCAGCCCCAGAGAATCTTCACTGCAGCAGAAATTCTTCAGGTAAGTGTAACTGCGGGCATATGTCACTTTTACCTTTTGTAATGTATGGCTTCCTTTTGTCTTTCCTTTTGTCATCTACATGCCCTGGTCCTGGCTGGGGTGCCGCGCTGTCCTCCTCTGAAGCTGCCCCCCCCTCTCCCTCCCTTGTGTGATCTCTCCGGCAAGCTCTAATTGTGTTAAAGTCCCAGCGGTGCTGTTTTGTTGTAGGAGGCAGGGGTCAGGGGAAAGAAATGTACGTTTGTGGTGGATTATTTTTGTTGAGAACATGCAAACACCCTTTTTTACCAATTTTCCGACATTTGCATTTACCATAAGCATTTATGATGAGTATGATGCCATGTAAAGATCCGGGACAGGCAGACAGTTATGTGATGTACAGCTTCCTTTCAGGCAGCAGAGAGGTTATACATAAGATAATTTAATGAACATTTGCAAAATACTCAGAGGTATACTTTTCCTTTCAAGAATACATAAGAAGTGCAGAAGACCTCTCTAAAAGTCTTATCAGGGGAAGGCACACAAGGGGTCACAAACATAACTAAGGGGATGTTGACTAAGGAGCGACACTGAATAATAGAAACTGTATGTTTATTTGTCCTTTCATCTCCACCTCCACTCCAGCTTCCTGTCCCACTTCCTTTCCTATTTTTGTTGAGAACATGCAAACGCCCGTTTTTACCAATTTTCCGAAATTTGCATTTACCATAAGCATTTATGATGAGTATGATGCCATCCTCGAGGGTTTGTGGTTGCAAGTTCTATGAAGTGCACCTTATTATCTGTTGACTGCTTTACTGTACAACCCCGTTAACCCTGTGTGTGGCGAGGACAGTACTTGCATTGTAGCCCACAGAAGGCACTTGATGTGTACCACACCCATTTGTCATTTAGCTCCTATTGCGTTTTTCTGCGCCCCCTTGTAATGCTTGCTCGAGTAACCAATATAAATCTGCATTTCCTGTTAGTGAAAATACTCCAGGTTGAATGTGCCGTTTATGGCAGCTATAAAGCGCGCCCTTTAACATCACAGAATTTACTAATTCACACCCCCCTTATTCCCCTTCAGCATGTTCTTCCTAGGCGTGAGTCCTTCTTGCTGGCTTAAATGTACATTAATGACCCTTATAGATACCCATTCATGACTACAATGGCCAAAAGCCATAAGCCTAGGTATTACTTTGTTTCTCTATTTGAGTGACTCTTTAATCCTTTTCATTGGATTAACATGGGTCCATTGAACTCGGTTCTCCAACCTTTGTAATTGCAGCTTTGGCGCTAGTTCCTTCTGCTGTCCCAGAAATTCAGGGCTCCGGGCTGCGGCTGTTTCTTGGATTTCTGCAGCCGAACCCCAAGCTCTAATTATGTTAAAGTCCCAGCTGTGCTGTTTTGTTGTAGGGGTCAGGAGTCAGGTGTAAGAGATGTACGTTTTTGGGGGATTATTTTTGGTGAGAAGTGGCAGCACATTTAATTTGACAATTTAGCAATTTTGCTTATTCTACGAAACAAAATTATTAAAAAGTGGCAGCCTATTTGTTCATGGCTAATTCACAATATTGAACTAAGTATCTTGCAGTTCTGAATATTGTTTGGAGGGCCCATAACAGTGCAATGATCTGTACTTCTGTGGAATGTTTCAAGGCTCCCACAAATTGAACAGGAAACATGGGCCATGTTGATCGATGATGTACGAGAGGATAGAAGGCTTTACTTGAAGGGCCTTTAAAAGAAGCAGTGATACCAGAATGTCTCACTTCTCAACACAAAATAAAAACTGCATAACTTCACTTTGATATTTTAGAAAAATAAAAAAAGAAGTCATACTTTTCACTTGAAAAGGGTTTTTATTCTTTAAACTGTGATGTCTTACCTTGGCCTCATTCACACGTTTCACATCACAGTGATAGTGCTGCCAGGGTGGTTTCTGATTCTCCCCTCTGCCTTGCACCATTCTCCTCTCTGCTTTGCACCCTTCTCCTCTCTGCCTTGCACCCTTCTCCTCTCTGCCTTGCACCCTTCTCCCTCTCTGCATTGCACCCTTCTCCCTTTCCCCCTTGTACCCTTCTCCACCTCCGCCTCAGAAAGTACAGCAGTGCATGCTATCTAATAAACTCTAATAAACAGAAACTGCTGTGGGCTTGATGCTTAGGTTACGATTGTTGTTATGTAATAATAGGTGACATCTGCTTTGGAAATACAGCATTGTCTAGTAATGTTTTGAAACAGCAGTGATTTTTTTTACCCCCTCTAGCCCCGCCCCAATGACCCCGCCCCCAAATGATCCCACCCCCAACAGTGCGGCCCTCTGCCACAAACCACACTGTAAATTCGGCCCCCGAGAGAAAGTTTGTGAGTACCCATGGAATAGAGCATCATAAAGTGGAGTATTGTGGAGTGGAGTGTTGTAGAGTGGCCTAGAGTGAAGTAGCATAAAGAACAGTGGTGCAGGGTAGATTGGTGTAGAGTGCAGTGGCAGAGAGTGCATTTGTTTTTGAGTGAAGTGGTGTAGAGTGCATAGGCGTATAGTTCACTGATGTAGAATGCAGTAGCATACAGTAGAGTGGTGCAGAGTAGATTGCAGTGGCGTAGAGTGCAGTGGCACAAAGTGGAGTAGAGTGAAGTGGCATAGAGTGTAGTGGTGCAGAGTGGAGTAGTGTAGGGTAGAATGCTGAGGTGGAGAGTGCAGTGGAGTAGAGTATCATAGAGTTGAGAGGTGCTGAGTAGAGTGCAGTAAAAGACACACAAATGATGGACGGAATGCGGAACAAATCAAACATTC
The DNA here is from genome assembly GCF_964261635.1 of Lissotriton helveticus. Lineage (NCBI taxonomy): Eukaryota > Metazoa > Chordata > Amphibia > Caudata > Salamandridae > Lissotriton > Lissotriton helveticus. Next base: position 1,029,815,041 of record NC_136057.1, read on the forward strand.
ACCCCCAGTCAAGAGATCTGGGTTAAATCCATTGTTCTTTTGCTCACAATGCCACCCCAGTATAGACCCAACCATATGCAAATCAGTCTTGACACTGCTCCTCATGGGAACAGTCCAGCCAGAACTTCCCTGCCAGGTCCTCCCTGGAACAGAAACAAGCATCCTGGGACTGGTTTCAATGTATCACCCCTCATCAGCCAGGCTAGTTAGAATGTGGTGGCACAGTGAGCCTGGGCCCCACGTCTGGGCATACCTTGGGCACTTAGGGCGAGAAAGCAAAAGACACACAAATGATGGACGGAATGCAGAACAAATCAAACATTCGCCCCAAGTCAAGAGATCTGAGTTAAACCCATTGTTCTTTTGCTCACCATGCCACCCCAGTTTAGACCCAGCCATAAAGTAGAATGCAGTGGCATAGAGTGCAGTCATGTAGAGTAGATTCAGAGAGTGCAGGGTCGTAGAGTTCAGAATAGAGTGGTGCAGAGAGCAGTGACAGAGTACGGGGTGCAGAGTAAAATTGAGTGCAATGGTGTAGAGTGACATATGTTATATGTTATGTTATGTTATATGGGTATTTATTACGCGCACAATTACTCATGAGTATCCTGGCGCGAAACCACAAAGAAATCACATAAAGAAGCACAGCATAATTTTAGTAAGCTTGGTTGAAGAGGTGAGTTTTAAGAAGCTTTTTGAAGCAGCTAAGGTCTCTGGTGTCCCTGAGATTGAACGGAAGGGCATTCCAGAGGGTAGCCGCTCTGACTGAGAATGATTGGCCGCCCAATCTGGTACGCCTAAAGCGCGGTGTTACTAGCAGGCGTTGGGAGGCAGATCTGAGGTGTCTACTAGGCACGTGGAACGTCACTCTTTCCCTGAGATAGACTGGGCCAGTATCGTGTAGTGCTCGATGAGTGAGAACCAGAGCCTTAAATTGAACTCTTTGGGCCACCGGCAGCCAATGAAGAGAAGCCAGTTGGGATCTTATGCTAATGCGTCTGGGAATGCCCAGCAGAAGTCTCGCCGCCGCATTTTGGATGAGCTGCAGCCTATTTAGCAAGTAGGAGGGGGAGCCCAGATAAAGAGCGTTGGCGTAATCTAGGCGGGACAATATAAGGGCTCTGGCAACCGTTTCTTTGGCCGGTTGGGGCAATAAGGGAAAAAATCTGCCCAGGGATTTAAGGGTCCCAAAGCAGGCACCCGTCAGTCTTTTTATCTGCTCTGAGAACCTCAAATCTTCATTGAACCAGATGCCCAGATTCTTGGCCGGGCCCCCCTCAGAGAGGGGACGGGGAAAATCGGGAGGCCAGATCAGTTCAATAAATTGGTTAGGAAAGTGGCCATATAGTATAATCTCCGATTTTCCCTCGTTGCATTTAAGCTTGGCCTGTGCCAGCCAGGTGAATACGGCCGCCAGGCACCTTTGTGCTGCAGTCGTTTCTAATTGTGAGTTACCCCAGGTGAACAGGAGCTGGGTGTCGTCGGAATATGCCATTATTTTCGCACCCAGCTTCTCGGCCAGGTAGATCAGCGGGGTCATATAGATGTTAAAAAGAAGTGGGCTCAATGTAGAGCCCTGTGGGACCCCCGTCTGAACTAGCCTGGCCGAGGAGGAGTGTGGGGGCATCCAAACTTGCTGGTACCGCGAGTCCAGGAAGGACTCCAGCCATGACCAAACGGCCCCGTGAGGCCGATGTCAGTGAGGCGAGCCAGGAGGAGTTGATGTGGAACCGTATCAAAGGCGGCAGAGAGGTCCAATAAGATCAGCGCCGCTCTGCCACCCTTGTCCGTACACTCCCTAATGGCTTCCACCACCTCTACCAAGGCTGTCTCCGTACTGAAGGAGGCCCTAAAGCCCGATTGGGCTGGGTAGAGTACCCCAGACTCCTCCACAAAGGTGTTCAACTGCCGGAAGATCACCTTTTCGCAGACTTTGGCTAATGCCGGGAGCAAAGAGATGGGACGGTAGTTTGCTGCGACAAGGGGGTCTGCTGAAGGCTTCTTTAGGAGGGGCAAAAGTTTCACTTGCTTCCATTGCCTAGGTACCTTTGCAGATTGCAGTGACCAGTTGATCATAGCTGTAACTTCTGTCACTACACAGTCTGCTACTCCAGCCAGAACTCTTGCCGGGCAAGGGTCCGCAGGGGAGCCCGATTTAAGAGATTTCAGCAGAGTAAGAATGTCCGATTGATCGGCCATAGTAAAATTGGCAAGGCAATTGTTCGTGAAACAGCCGGGCGTCTCCTCCACCGGAAGAGTTACAGCAGCACTCAAGGCAAATCCCTCCTCTATAAGCTTAATCTTGTTGATAAAAAAAGGAAGAAATCTCCTCACATCGTCTGCGGAAACCGGAATCTTTTTTTGCTCCGCTAGAGGTGACAGAAAGCTTTGTACTAGAGCGAATATCTCCTTGTCATTGTTATCCGCCTTTAGGATTCTAGTCGCAAAGTAGGCGCCTTTTGCAGTCTTGACTGCGGTATAATATTCTCTTTGGACTAGACGGAGGTCGGTTTTAGCTTGTGGAGAGTAAGCAACCCACCAGAGCCTCTCAGATTTTTTACATGACCTTTTTAGCTCTTTAAGCGCTGGCGTATACCAGGGTTGAGATGGCAAAGCCCGTCGGTGGCTTTGCGAGGCGGGTTTGGAAGTAGCCTCTACTCCACGCCTGACCCAGGCATTAAAGAGGTCCACTTGGGCATCTAAATTGCTCGCTAGAGCCATGTGGGAATGCGTAAGAGCTTCAGCCAGGCCAGGGATATTAATTTTCCTTACTGGGGGGCCAACCAGAGTAGAAGGGTGGCGTGGTGGTCGTGCCATGGCCCAGGAAAAGTAGACTACCGCATGGTCGGACCAGGGCACCGGCTGGGGATCTTTAAGGGCCAGATTAAAGTTGGAGCATACCAGGTCCAACATATGTCCACGGGAGTGCGTTGGTTTAGTGACCCACTGAGTTAAGTGTGTTATACCTAGAAGGTCTTGTAGAGCCAGCACGTCTGGGGAACCGGGGGAGTCCCAATGAATGTTGAAATCTCCCAGAAGGAGAAATTTAGGAAAGCGTAGCACACGTTCCGCTACAGAATCACCTAAGGAGCTTAGAAAGGAACCCATCGGCCCCGGCGGTCTATAAATCAGTGTACCTCCTACGGTAAAGTGAGGGGACAGAATAAAGGAGAAGTCGAATGCTTCACCATCCAGCACACTCACAGATTTGTTACAGGAAAAGGCCCATGCTTCCCTAAATACTACAGCAGTGCCGCCCCCTCTGCCTAAAGTGCGATCAGCCCTAGCCAGGCGGTAGCCACGTGGGACAGCCAGTTCTACCACTTGGGCACAAGAATCGCTAAGCCACGTTTCGGTGATGAATAAAATGTCCAGATTATAGTCCCCAATGAGTTCATAGATGTTATCGCCATGTTTCACCATAGAGCGGGCGTTGATAAGAGCGGATTTAATTACAGGCTCGGTCTGGGTTTTCTGCGCCGGATGTGTTAGGAAGGGGGGGAGATGGAAATTGCAATGCTTGCATTCCCATCCCCTATCGGGGCACGGAGGGCACCTTTGCACACCTACATGTGAGCCTGGATTCAGAGAGAGCAGGGTTTCACGACTGTAGGAGAGAGAGCTCGAAATATGTGGTGCTATAGGGGCAGCCGGACCGGCCCTGGGCACGGGCCAGGCGCGGACGGGCGCAGACGGGCTTACCTTAGGCGCACCTTCGGCGCGCCCACTGCGCCCGTCCGCTGCGCCCTCGCCAAGACATGATAGTAAATAGGGGGGTAGCGGGAGGCGCGGGCTCCTGTCTCCGCCCTCCGGCTTGCTGGTATGTCCCTGATTGGTCCGCCTACCTCCCCATGAGCTCTCCACTCAATCGGCACACAGTGGAACGAAGCTCGGGATTCGGCGACCAAAGAGCTAGTGCATCAGAGGAGCAGCCTGACTCGCTGTCGTCCTCGTAGATGTATTAGATGAGCCCAGCGTGTGACAAGAAACACAGAAACAATCTTTAAAAAGGAGGAGCAGCCTAACTCGCTGTCGTCCTCAGTGCAAAGAATGTACTTGTGCAAAATAGGCAATGGCTAAATTAAAATGCTTGTCACCAAACACAACATAAACATCAGGATTTAAAAGCACTCTAAAAAATGCTAGCACTCGCACAGTGGCAGCAGCGATTTCAATGCGGAAGGCTGCGCGCTCACCGATGCCGGCTTGAAATAGCGGGAGGCGCGGGCTCCTGTCTCCGCCCTCTGGCTTGCTGGTATGTCCCTGATTGTACCCCATGAGATAGCGCAATGGCGTAGCGTGCAGTGGCATAGAGTAGAATGTGCAGTGGTTTAGAGTAGAGGGGCATAGCGTAGAGTTTTTAAAAAGATTTCAGATACACCCTCAACGGACCTATTGATAGAGGGTCTTTTTTGCCTAGAAGACTTTCAGCCAGATGCATCAAGCTAAAAACCGGTCGCAAAGGGGCAGATTCTCAGAATCTGCCCCTTTGCGACCGGTATTTTTGCATTTGGGATGCATCATCCCAAATGCAAAAATCGCAATTTGAGAATTCGCTAAATTGCGATTGTTTGCATTTAAGGAATCTCAAATAGAGATTCCTTAAATGCAATCCATGAAAGTTTCAAAAATAGCAAATTCGCTAATAGGGCACACAAATTACCACGAAGTACAACTTCATGGTAATTTGCAAAAACTTTGAAAAATGCACCAAAGTGCATTTTTCAAAGTTTCATGTTGCGCACACACATGCCCTAAGGGCATGTGTGTGCGCAACATATGTGCACAGATCAATTTCAGGGGTGCAACAGGGTGTCCTTTGGACACCCCTGCACCCTTGAAATCGCAACCTCAATTTGCGAATCGCTAATTGCGATTCGCAAATTGAGATTGTCTTCCCATTCATTCCTATGGGCCTCTAGGCCCATAGGAATGAATGGGGAGGTATTCCTTAATTGCGACTCGCAATTTGCGAGTCGCAATTAAGGAATTCTAAGAAATCGCTATTTTTTAAGCGATTTCTTCTTGCATACCATTTTGCTATTCCTTATTAGCGATTGCTTATTTTTCGCTAATAAGGAATCGCAAAATGGATGCTTGATGCATCTGGCTGATTGTGAATCCGCGGTCCATAGATTAGACTCCGTCACCTTATACAGGATCCTACGTGCAAGTCAGATTGTGTAATGCACTAGCTGTGGAGGCTAGGAACCACCTTTAGGCAGAGTGCCCTAAGCCCTCGCTACAGGCTCTTTCCATGTTTGACAATGCAAATTGTGTATTGTCTACAAAACAAAGATGGTCATTACTGATGTGCCTGGACTCCAAACTGAGTGGTCTGGCTTCTTCAAAAACAGCTCCAATAACTCAGCAGCCCCTTTTCAGAGATCCCTTTGTTTACAAATTGGCCCGTTTCATGACCATCATTAAAGCCTTGGAAAAAGCTCAACTCTCCCTTAAAAATTGTTTAGTCCTCAGTTCTTCCTCAAGATTCTGAAACAACCCATTGTAAAATAGCTTCTTAGCTTATGTTCTCATGGAATACATCTATCGTCACCCAGGCCCCATATAGAGTTCCCTTTGGGATGTTCATGAGTTTTTGTTGGTGTAGTCAGTTGCCGAAGGCGCGCCAAAGGCAAGCCCGTCTGCACCCATCCGCGCCCAAGCCGTGCCTAGTGCCAGCCATGCTGCCCCGCATGCCCACTCTAGTACCCCTTCCCTGGATACGGCCCCCCCTATACTTTCTAGAGAGACCCTGCTTAATCTGGGTAATCAAGCGCTTAAAGGTCAACTCTCTTTCATGGAATCGGCTCTGCCTCTGAGTGATTTTGTGATTAAAGGTCTTCTATCCTGCTGGCTTCTTAATGTTAGATCTCTGCCTAAGCATGCAGAGGAAATCCAACTACTGGTGGAAACACATCAACTAGACGCCTTGTTTGTCACTGAGACCTGGACTCACCATGACTGTGAGGTTGAGCTGGGTTGGGCCTGCCCGCAGGACTACAAAATACTTCACCTTCCCAGACCCAAAGGACGTGGTGGTGGGGTGGGGTGATTTACAGGGCCTCCTGGCACATTGAGACCATTGACCTGGATCCGGTCGTTGGTATGGAGTTGCTTGGCCTATCTATAAATAGTCGCACCGGGGCGATGTTCACGGGTATTATCTGCTATAGACCACCCGGGACCTTCAGCATCCAGCAACAGCAATCACTGCTTACCATCTTTACTAATATGGCTGCTTCCCACAATAAACTGTTAGTCCTTGGTGACTTCAATCTGTGGATGAACGGCTCCTTGGACTCAGGGTTGCTTAACCTTCTCCACTCTTGCGAAAGTATCGGTCTCTACCAGCATGTTGTGGGAGGCACTCACAGGGCTGGACACCGGCTTGATCTGATCTTTTCGGTTCCTCAGCTAGCACACATGAGTGACATTCTGCCCATGACTTGGACTGATCACTCTCTTCTTAAATTCTTTGTTAATAGCACTAAGGCCTGTACACAGGCACAAGATACTACCACTGAATTTATGTGCAGGGACTGGAGAGCTCTTGGTAGGCTGAGATCTTCTGGTGCAGTATTTAAAGTTGAGGACAGTTTCTCTTTAGACTGTCAAGTCGATGAAAATTATGCGTCTTTGTGTTTTAGGATAACAACAAGGATAGACTCCCTTGCCCCATTAAAAAATCGTAGGTACAAGGGTAGAGCCTCTGCTCCCTGGTTCAACGATTCTTTAAAGGCTTTAAAACTAGCCTGTAAACAGGCAGAAAGGAGTTGGAGGCAAGGCTACACAACTGCTAGTAGATTGCTCTGGAAAGCTAAACTGGCCGAATATAAAGCTTTGATTCACAAATCTAAAGCCGACTATTTCTGCTCCACGATCTGTACTGCGGCTAACAGTTCTAAAAGCATTTTTCAGATTTTGAATGGTCTTACTAACCCTGAATGTACTAAAACGTCGACTCCCCCTACGCAGACTCTCTGCGACAACCTTGCTCTGTTTTTCAAAGAAAAAATTGACACCATTATCCAAAATCTCAGCACTTCTCCCACTATGACTTGCTCCAGTAGTCCAGGAGTTGGGGTGGCAGGGGATAGAGAGGGGAACCTCTCGGAGTTTTCTCCTATAACGGAGGAGGACCTAGGTAGATTGGCTCGGGGGATCTCATCAGGCTCACTTCTTGACCCTATCCCTCATAAAATCTGGAAAGAATACGGGGAGGAACTTTTTCCTACCCTCTGTAGGATTTGCAATCAATCATTAGCGAGCGGTACTGTTCCAGCATCCTGGAAACAGGCTCTTGTTTCTCCGTTATTAAAAAAACCTTCCCTTAATCCAGAGTGTCTTCAAAATTATAGACCAATCTCCTTGCTACCATTCCCTGCAAAAATTACTGAACGCTGGGTGAGCTCGCTTCTTTCACAATATTTGGAGCAACATCAACTCCTGGACGAAATCCAATTTGGCTTTCGCCCAGCCCATGGGACCAAAACGGCTTTGCTCATTGCCATGGAGGATCTCCGAATGCGTGCAGACAGAGGTCAGGCAGTGGCTTTGATCCTGCTTGACCTGTCTGCCGCATTCGACACGGTTAATCATGGGATCCTCCTGGAAAGATTGAGTGAGGCCGGGGTAGGGGGTACCGCTCTCTGATATGGTTTCGTTCTTTCCTATTTAATAGGAAACAGGCGGTGTCCCTCCCCCCTTTTCAATCTGAGTTCACCCTGGTGCCTCAGGGGGTGCCGCAGGGCTCGGCAGTTAGTCCTATTTTATTTAACGTGTATCTGAAACCTCTGATCACGTCGATAAAATCTCATCAGATCAACGCTATTAACTACGCAGATTATACCCAAATCATCTTGTCGTGGGATGGTGAGGAATTGATCTCGCTGGAGACATTTCATGACTGCATGCGTGATACGGCTAGCTGGCTGCATAGTAATTCCCTGCAGTTCAATGCCAGCAAGACTGAGGTGCTGTTCTGTGCTGGGGGCCGGATTCCTCGTCCTTTCCCGGACAATTTCTGGCCTCCAGAAACAGTAACAAAAACTCAACCGGTCACCACTGTTCGCAACCTGGGCGTCATGCTGGACAATAAATTGAGCATGGAAGCTCAGGTGGGGAAAACGGTGTCCACTTGCTTTGCCCTCTTCAGGCCTCTTCGAAAGATCCTACCTCTACTTCCCTTACAGGCCCGGGCTTTGGTGGTCAGATGCACCATATCGAGCAGACTCGACTATTGCAATGCCCTCCTGCTTGAGTCACCGAGCATGCTGCTAGACAGACTTCAACGATTGCAGTCGGCCGCCGCCAAGCTTGCTCTGGGCTGGCCTAGAAGATCCTCTGCCTCGGCGGCGTTGGCTGAGCTTCATTGGCTTCCGCTGAGGCAGAGAATATCCTTCAAATCCCTCTGCCTTGTCTTTAAGGCCCTGCATGGACTTGGGCCTAGCTCTCTGCAAGCCAAATTTGCCTGGTATATTCCTACCAGAGCACTCCGCTCGGCCATTGCCTGTTTAGTGAAAGTACCCAAGTTTAAAAGGGTCAGGGTGGGGGCAGATCTTTCGGAGTTGCTGCCGCTAAGCTTTGGAACAGTCTGCCCCTAGAGATCCGTCAAACCGAGGAACTTCTTCTCTTCAGGAAACGTGTCAAAACTTGGCTGTTTCTGAAGGTCTAACCTGCTGGACCCCCTTCCCCCTGCCACATTCTTGTCTGCCACTTTGTGAAGCCTAAGCGCCAAGGTACCTGTAAGGTGATAGCTGCGCTCTACAAATTCCCAAAATAAATAAATAAATAAATTAATGCAGCAACTTTTTTTTATGTCATGCAGCTTTCAGAAAATCTAACTATGTTATTCTGATTTCATCTCATGTAAGAGAGGAAAAATTATTAGATCTTGATAGTAGGCTAGTTACACAGGAAGGAGTAATTTTTGTAATTGCTAGGAAAACTAAAACATCCACAAGGTCAGTGTTTTACCCATCCTTTCCAGATAATCCATGTCTGCTTGCGGTCCCCTGTTGAAAAGAATATGAGTCCAGAACAAGGGAATACAGGTATAAAAAAGCTAGACAATTACTCATTTCTTTGTGAAAAGTTTTGCTCTGGATCAGCACCTATGCAGGTCATGTTGGTGCTCATTCAGTCTGAGAAGTGTTGGTGGCAAAATCTTATCTAGTAGGTACATGTCTTGAGCAAGTCAAGAGGGCAGCTGATTGTTTGAATGATTCCAACTTTAAAAAGTTTCACTTTAAACCAATAAATAACCTACCAGCAAATGTCATTGCAAAACTTCGAACTAGTTTAATACTCTTCTCTTGATCCTGCGGAGGATACAAATTTCCTAGCTTTCGTTTCTGAAAGTTTTAATTCTATTAAGGACACAGAGGCGAATACAATCTCACCCAGGAGTTGTTAGTATGGCTCATGTATAATATTTGGCATGATGTTGCGCTTATAATGGAAGCTTGATATTGTTCTCGATATTATAGACATTCTCCATAGTTCACTGAAATGTAATGATGTATTAAAATATAATTAGGGTTTATTACTTAGTTGATTTCCAGTCTACTTGATTGTCTTTTGGAAATAAAACATAACCAGAACAGTGAAAGTGCAGTAATCTTGAAAATGGATCAGTCAGCACACAAATAAAGGACTGTGATGTCTGTGTTTCATGATGTTATTGTTATGTGATTGGATACTGAAAACATGTATTCTGAAGTTCTTGATTGCTTTTATTGTTGAGATTTGTAGTTTTTCGGATTGTTCATGGTATGAGCTACTGTAGTAAAGAAGAAAGAAAAAACAAGGATAATAGTTACCTTGTTCTTAATAGAATTAACCTTTAAGATGCAGGCATCTCTACAACACATATATGGCACTATGTACGAAGGCATTTTGCATTTCCTAATAGTGTGAATCCCAATTTCTGGCCATTAGGAAATGCAAAATGCAATTTCGGTATGTACGAAAAGCATTTGCAGGGATGCAAAATGCAATTTCTATCTAGTAAAAATAACAAAATAGGAAATCGCTAATAGGGATTTCCAAATAGCAAATTGTTAACCGTATGTACAAAGGATTTCATAATTGCGATTAGTTGCAAAATGGTCATTTAGGAAATGCAAGTCCCATCAATCTGGATCAGGTGGTAACCAGGTCCAAACTATAACAAGCATTTACAATGCAATAGGTCTCGCAATGACATTATTTTGAGCTATTGACATTGTAAATGGCAATGTCTTAAAAAAAATTAAAAGGCATTGTTATTCACAATACCAAAAGCAACACCTATTGCATTGCATAACGCGGTGTCCGTGGAGACGGCGCCACGCTTATTAAAGTAAAAACAAAAAAAAGAGTGTGTTGGGGGGGGGGGGGCAGAGAGAGAAGAAGAAATGACCCTCAGTCAAGAGATCTGGGTTAAATCCATCATTATTTTGCTTACCATGCCAACCCAGTTAAGACCTGGCCATATGCAAATCAGTCTTGACCCATTGCCTCATGGGAACAGTCCAGCCCGAACTGCCAAGCCAGGCCCTCCCTGGACCGAAAACAAGCATCCTAGGACCGGTTTCATCAGCCAGGATAGCTTGATTCCAGTGGCACAGTGAGCCCAGGGCCCAAACAGGGGTATGTGCCCGATATTTCATAGCATGGGAGAGAGAGTAGCTAAGAAATTGTACCCCTCGTGTACGGGCGAAATTACTTGCAAATGGGCTTTGCACTAAGGGGGAAAAAAAGTGATCATAGGGTAAAGTTTAGAGTTGTTCCAAAAAGGTACTTTGAAAAGTTTCTCTTGATGGCTGGTTTACAGTGTACTTCTTATTAATTCAGTTTAGAAATTTTGTAGTGCTTGCAGCGGCCCCTCTTTCGTTTGATTTCCACTAAATACAAAATATCTCGACTGGTGTCACTGGGCCCGATTCACAGAACTAACTTAAGACAAAATCCTAAGCTTACTACCATTTTGGTATTCACAGAAGGCACTTACTCATTTCGGTATTCACAGAAGTTTGGAGTCCTAACTTTAGGACTCCTTAATGCCTTTTGTGAATACCGAAAGTCTTAAAGTAAGGATTTTACTCAGGTTAGTAGTAGTAAAGTTCGGACTCCTAACTTTAGGACTCCTAAATGCCTTCTGTGAATACCGAAAGTCTTAAAGTTAGGATTTTTCTCAGTTTAAGAGTAGTAAAGTTAGGAGTCCTAAGTGACGGCGTACTGGAAATCAGCCGATTTCCAGACCTCAGGCATATAGCTGTAGAAGTGACTTTTGGTGATACACAAGTTACAATAGTCACAGTTGGGAAAACATCTTATGCTCCACATGAATCGTGAGTAATGGTATGGAGTCAAGATGTAGTTGTCGACGACGTTTCGATCTCCAACAACGGTTACGGGATCAACAGCAGGACAAGAGAATCAGAATGCCTGAGAGGTTGCTGTAAGTCCGGGATGGGGACCACAAGTAAAGGTGATGTACAAGGGCCGGTAATCAGCACGTGGCAGTACAGTCACTCGATACGTGGAAGTAGTGGGTTGCTAAAATGAGGCCGATTATGGTCTCGTTCGAGGCTTTCTATGTGTAAAGCCCAGAATCGGGCGACGTTGTAGAGAGATCTCCAAGAGGCTATGGAGCAGATGAGCTGGGGGTGCAGCTTGTGTTGATGGCACACATATTGCCAGCAAATAAATCCATATTCAGAAACAAGTTACACTCACTCAATGTGCAGGTAGTGTGTAATGCCTCATGTATTATACCAGACCTTGTGGCCAGATTCCCAGGCAGCACCCATGACTCTTTCATGTTCCGCCATAGTGGAATACAAAACCGAGAATTGCTGACTCAATGAATACAATGGCCAGAACTGTTTGTGTAATGTGACCTGATGGTTTTCCTTCTCATGCTCTTAAGGAGAAGGTGCATATGCCTCGCGTCCCTGGATACTCACACCTTATGTGACTCCAAAGACAAGAAGTGAAAGGCAGTACAACTGGCCACACAGGACTACATGCTCCCTCTTTTATGAGAACCTTAGGGATACTGAAGTCCAGGTTCTGCTGCCTCCACAACACTGGCGAAACACTACTGTACAGACCTGAGACATGCTGTAAGAACATCGCCACATTTGTCATACTACACAATATCAGCATGAAGAAGGGTCTGCACAACATCACCATTGAGGGCGAATCTGACCCAGATGGTGAATTACTACCACTACAGGTGCAGCAGGATTGGACACGTGCAGCAGAGGGTCGTGCACGACACACAGAGATCACCAACAACTATTTTTTAAGTAAAAGTGTATACAACATCTAAGAAATGGACATCACTTGTGATGGTAATGCATAGTGCATAACTGAAAGATCACTTTTATCCGGGTTGTGACAATAATATATCTCTCCTAAATCAACAGTATCCATTACGGATGTAACATTGTATCAACTAGGCAACAACGTATGTAATTGCAAACAAAAAAAGTAGTAGAAACATGACTCTGAGTATTCAGTGGATTCACTTCTTCCAGCCTCTGGGGTTGGGTCTATAACACTGGCCTGTGGAAGTGTGAACATGTCAGATCCAGATTTGTTCAGTGTATATGCCTGGTACTACATGCTTCCTGTGCGGAGGAGCCCTCTTAGCTCTCAGGTGAGGCAGAATTTTGAGGACACAGACGTTGTGGGTCTGTGTATTTGCAAGGGCTGTGGTCGCTTGAACTAGCCCACATGCAACATCCTGACAGCAGTGCCCCATGTCAGTCTGTATGTGTACAAATCTCCTTGCTAAAGTTGTTGTGGCTACTGCCAATCAGTTTATGGAACGGGTGAAGGCATCAAAGCCTGCCAGGTATTGCCTGTGCCTCTGTCTATGCACACAGTACTCCTTCTCCATGACAGTAATCCACCAGTCTTGCTCTTTCTGCAATTGCTGCATTTAGCTTGAAATTCTTAGCTAGTCCATTTTGACAGTCCTGATTTGTTTGGTTTGATGGTGCTGTATAGAGATGATGCACTTCTCCAGACCACCAAATACAGGAGAACTCTCTGCCATGTTATCTGACACGTTCTCAATGAAGACTGTTGCTGGTTGGCCTCTCTGCTGTCTGTGTGTCCTACCCACAGATGTTGGTGTGTCCCTGCTTTAGGATTGTCCCTCATTACCATCCACACAGCCTGGTAGTGGTGCAACTGTTGCTCTCCTAGCAGTTGGAGTGATAGGCAAAGGAGCTGATAATGTACTGTCCTCCATTTCCACATGTGTGTCAGTAGCTTCTTCAGCCTTGATTGCTTCTGACACGTACTGGGCGTGATCTGTGGAAATGCATGTATATAGTTACTGGAAATAAATAGTTCATGTCTGTTCACTACATTGTTGTAACTGAGCATAATGTGTTTGTGACATGATTGTGATGTACAGGTAGGTATGTGTGGTGTAGTCATCAGCACACAGTACCGCATGTGACTTTGGTGTACTACATGTCCCATAATGCATTGGCAAGGTAGGGCAAGCATCTCAATTGAGTTATGTATGCTGTGATGTTTTACCCTGGTTGGTGTCTGCAGGAATGGAGGTGTCAATGTCTGACACTCCCACCACACTTTCTGGTTCCAGAGTCCCCTCAATCAGTGTCTCCATGGGAGTGGGAGGGGAGTTTTTTGAGGGTCCACCAGCTGTGCCACGACCCTCAGCCATCCTGCTGGCCACCTTTTCCTTTATTTAAAATCTCAGGCCATTCCAGCATTTTCGTATCTCTGGAATGGTTCTCTTTGTGATCCCTAGGGAGTACACCTTCTCCAAGATGCTGTTACATATCTTGTTTTTTTTTGGCTCCCTTAAACAGTAAAAGAGGCCTTCCCAAATAGCTGGTCCATATGTGCCACATATTCTTGTGTCAGAAGCTCCAGCTTCTTTTCAGAAAACATCCTCTTTCTGCTCCCAGAATCCTTGTCCCCATTTTACTTGGCCATGGTGCAGTTCAGTCACAGGTATTCCCTTGCCAGTGGTGATACAGGTGCATTCCTCCCTTCCAGCACCTTCCTTGGCTTCTGGGTCGTGGCCACACCCTGAATTTCTTACCTTCCTGGCCTGACATCTTCATTCTGCATCCAGAATGTAGCTTTTGATCATTTGTAATTTCCTATTAGGAAATCGCAATTTTGTGATTTCCAAAATTGGGATTTCCAAATTGCTATTGTGAATCTGTAGGAATTGCTATTAGTGGAATCAGCTGTTACATACATCTAGTTTTGCAATTCCCTAATAGCGATTTCTATGGATTCGCTATTTGGAAATCACAAATCCTAACTTTTGTACATATGGCCCATAGTGAGGCACTACGGAACAAGTAAATGCACCTTTTACATACAGGATCGTCTGTGGTAATTAAACTGCTTTTGATAAATGCTTCTAACTAAACCTTTATTGCTAAACATGAAGACTTGCCTATCTCTGTGCTGAGTCGACCCTCAGTGAAATCTCGGGCATGTGCCACGACAGATACTGTAAAACCAGGGCATCTGGCCAGCCTAATTCTGAAAATTATATTCTTGGTTTAGGTCAACTGAACTCATTGCCTAACATCTGGGATCACATAACCGGGAAATTTAAAGGGAATTGAATGTCCCCTTTAACTTGCATTTGCATGGAGGATTTTTTTTTTTACCTAAAGGGAATTTGTTCAGCTTAATAATTAATAATTAGGGAGAGGGGAGCAAAGAGGTACAGTTACCGACCTCAATAAAAAAGGCACGTATGTATGATGTTGCTCCTGGAAGCAAACGTATAAGTAAGGAATTAGTAAAGGCTTGTCCTTGTGACCTGGAGACGTATTGTAGCCCCATTTTCATTAGCATGTTTCTGTTTTCCGTTTATTGCAACCACGTCTTAAGGCCAGCCATGAACTCATTACATTCCAAACACTCACATACATTCCACATTTCCCATTAGCAGTGCAACCAACTACAATGACACACCATTCTTGACATTCATCTAGACACAAGAAAAATGTCGCCCCACCTCAATATATCCATAAGAGCATAAGCGATTTTACTCAAACATAAATAGATGAAAGCAGCATACAGGGTTTTACAAAACTGAAATAAAATAATCAACCACAGAACAATAGTAATAGTAACACAAAACAGAAAAACATCTCAAATTCAGAAACGCAATCCAAGGTATACTCATTAATAAGATCCAGTAATTTTCTTGAAAATGCACTAGAATGTGGCCCACAAACCAGTGGCTGACATTAATTCGAGCATTCCTTTCATCGCTTTGTTGTTTGTTGCTTCTTGATTTTGTGGCCTAATTTTCCTTTACCAAACATTGATGCCTATAGCAATGTCTTCCACAGTTCTCAAACCATCTGCCTCATTCGAGGAATCGTGCCAAACTTGTCCTTAAGTCCCATGAACTCCCTGTCCCTCTTACGCATTAGAGGTTTTAACTCCCTTAAACAGGCACTGGCACGCATCTGATAATAGTACATATGTATTACCACCCCCAGTCCTTTAATCTATACTACTATTATAAAGAGAGAACTTTGAACCTTTGAGGCGGGTAAACTCAGGAAACACAGCACCAATCCAAACACCCGATACATCGTTGTAATTGTCAGGCTCTGCAGATGGACATAGGCTATATAAAAAAATAAAATATACTTTCTTTAAATTATTTACGATTAAAAAAAAAAGTAGTCCCTTGGAAGTAGCGCCGGCCGCAGATTGCTCTGAAAGCTGTCAAGGAGCGAGCAGTGAAATGGATGCAAATAAACATGCTGATCTGAACTTCGTGTGACTTTGCTTTAATTTGGGGCTTCCTGTTCAGACTATATGGATATCGGCTGTTTGCCCAGTCGAGAAGCAAGGCCCACCTTACAAAGGGTTCGTGCAGGCTCTGAGAAGGGGCTTGCAAAGACGAAACGAAGACAAGAGCAGCTCCAATGCAGGTGGTGCTGCCTTGAGCACGAATTCACTGCTGCAAAGCGCAATCTGAGGGCTTACAGCGATTTACTTTACTCCACTTGGTGAATACTTGGTTCAAATTGCAAAGACTGTTGAGTGGCCCCACTGTGGGAAGAGGGCCAGCGTACTACAAGGCACAGAAGGCTTTGCGATTTAGCCACGCCCACTGTGGCAGGTGCCAGTGATTATATGAGCAGACGCGGCCAAAAACTGCTCTTCCAGCCCTTCGTGAACAATGCCTCTGAAGAAAGGATTATTTCCTGAAACGCGGGGCTTTACATGTTCAAAGATTGCTCTGAAAGCTGTCAAGGAGCGAGCAGTGAAATGGATGCAAATAAACGTGCTGATCTGAACTTCGTGTGGCTTTGCTTTAATTTGGGGCTTCCTGTTTAGACTTTATGGATATCGGCTGTTTGCCCAGTCGAGAAGCAAGGCCCACCTTACAAAGGGTTCGTGCAGGCTCTGAGAAGGGGCTTGCAAAGACGGAACGAAGACAAGAGCAGCTCCAATGCAGGTGGTGCTGCCTTGAGCACGAATTCACTGCTGCAAAGCGCAATCTGAGGGCTTACAGCGCTTTACTTTACTCCACTTGGTGAATACTTGGTTCAAATTGCAAGGACTGTTGAGTGGCCCCACTGTGGGAAGAGGGCCAGCGTACTACAAGGCACAGAAGGCTTTGCGATTTAGCCACGCCCGTTATTTCCTGAAACGCGTCAGGCTTTACATGTTCAAAGATTGCTCTGAAAGCTGTCAAGGAGCGAGCAGTGAAATGGATGCAAATAAACGTGCTGATCTGAACTTCGTGTGGCTTTGCATTAATTTGGGGCTTCCTGTTTAGACTTTATATATATATATATATATATATATATATATATATATTTCATACTACTATTATAAAGAGAGAACTTTGAACCTTTGAGGCGGGTAAACTCAGGAACCACAGCACCAATCCAAACACCCGATACATCGTTGTAATTGTCAGGGTCTGCAGATGGACATAGGCTATATAAAAAAATAAAATATACGTTCTTTAAAATATTTACGATTAAAAAAAAAGTAGTCCCTTGGAAGTAGCGCCGGCCGCGACGTGCGTGCTGACATCAGGAGCGCGGGGAGGAGCGGCGTACAGGAGCGCGAGGAGGAGCGGCGGACATGAGAGCGGGGAGGAGCGGCGGACATGAGAGCGGGTAGGAGCGGCGGACAGGCGGGGAGGAGCGGTGAGGAGCGGCGGACAGGCAGTGAGGAGCGGCGGACAGGCGGGGAGGAGCGGCGGCTGAGGTAGGTGAAGCGGCCTGTGTGCGGCTCATTGGGGGCCTTGAAAGTGGCGGGTGCGCTCCGGGGGACCCACGGACAACGTCGGGGCGGGCGGGGGCCCTGAAGCCTGAGACAACGTCGGGGGCCCAGAAGCCTGATTGCTCCCAGACAACGTCGGGACGGGCTGCTAGTGATGATATATAAAAGACTGTCCCATCTGAAACTCTCCGTAGGTCTTGCGTTAGCAGTGACCTTTTGCTTTTAATAGAATTATAAATATAATATACTTATTTATCAGGGCTTTCACGCAGTTTCTTCATCCTTTGGTTTGTGAATCTGTCACTCATATTATTCTGTGAATCTGTAACTCACATTTTTGTTCCTTCCAACATGGTGCACAGGGTCCTACTTCAGCTGTTAGCATACCTCGCTGTGAGTGGCAGCATTCTTCTCATGAACAATGTATACTTGCACACAAAAAGTAGCCCCCCTGTACAGGTTTACAAAAACAGTTCACAAACATTGGGAATGCCAAAAGTTGGCAGCCATGCCAGTCACTATTGGCTTTGCCAACACTCGTTTTTCCATCGATGGTGGACCTGCCAGGTGTTGGATGTTAGCATTATGCGGATTAAGGATTTTTGTTTCTGCAGGTTTAGTCCTAGACATTGGCAAAGTGTCTCATTATCCCTTCTGCATTGTGGGAGCTGTGGCACTAGGCAGCGCCAAAGCTGCTCTGCCCTCAACTAGCCCACCACTGCCCCTGTGAGGGGTTTCACTGTGCAGGCGCATGAATCTGTGCTGTGCCTCAGCCCCATCATCCCCTTACTCAGGCTTATATTACGGAGTGGGGAGATGGTGGCCTGCCCACATAGTTAGGAGAAGTTTCACTTACAAGAACTGGATGATACGATCAGAAACTATTAATGCACAGCATTGTGAATCAAAATTCAAAATTGCCATTCACAATGCATTCCTAAACTCATTTTTTAATTTGGTAACCAATAACCTATCACTGAATTGCAAAATGGGTTTAGTGCATTTGTAAAAGCCATTTGGGGGTCAAACCCCTGTGATTTAGTGAACCACAGGCTTTGCAACTGCTAAATGACTGTGCATCTGCCCCTTGATTCCCCTAGAATGGCAGAACCACAGAAGCTGGTGGTTTGTGTGGGGATTTTCTGAACTGTTTTCAGAGACGTTAAAAGTGGATTCTAGTCTTACCACCTTGATGGGGCTCATCGCTGTCATCACAGTAGATGAAGTGCCCAAACATACTGTGGGTAAGAGGTTGGAGGTTGCCATTAAAAATATCTTCATCCATCCTTGCTCTCAGACGCTTATGCTGCCTACATGACACAATCATTGCTGAAATACTTTCATTTCTTGCTCCTCACTATGGATGGTGACAAAGACTGTGGCCCACTTCTTGAAATGATGGAAAAGTAAATACACATGGCATCTAGTGTGGTTTCAGAGAGCCTCAGAGTCAGTGGCACAGGTGGCAGGGTTAGCTGTGCTGTGCAGGCGCCACTACTGGATGCATTCATGGAGGGGAGCAGGTGCACAAAATGCACCCAGGTCCACACTGCCTGTTTTTCAACCGAGCATCTCTCCAGTGGGGTGAAGCCAAAAGAGGACAGTTTTTAAGGCAGTTGCAGCTTTCTTTATCTTCTCCGGGTAATTACAGTTGGAATGGGTGGGGGCAGTGAGGGAGATAGAGACGAGGAAGGGAGCACGGTGGGTTTGTATATTTTTGCCAGGGCTGATTTTGGATCCCAGTCCGGCCCCGTAAACACCTTTGTTGAAAGTGCCTATTCAGGGTCAAAAGCTCTTTAATCAGAAGCTGGTGGAACTAGTTAAATAGTCTCCTGAAGATGCAACATTGGTGAAGCCCTTTAGAGAAAACTCTCCAGCATCCCAGAGGTATACTCCCAAGGAAGTTCAACAAACACCTCATTCCACGCATCCCTTAAAGATCCAGTTTGGCATCAAGGGTTGGGCCAAGGTTCATATCATCTACAGAGGTCGTTGCTCCTTTCCTCAAAGACGCCTTCTGTATTTTATCCTGAGGCAGCTGCTCTGGAAAAGCTGCTGAAGTTCCTATCGACTGTGGGTCATCTGTTGGCCTTCTCTCGTGTTTGGAAGGCTTCTGTTTGTGATGCCTGGGTTTTGGCAGTGGTTTGAAGCAGTTACACTTTACATTGCTCCTTCTTTAATCAACAGAGAGCTGTGAAAATGACGTGGTGAACTGTCCAGCTCTTCTAAACGCAGTCTCTCCAACAATCTTGCTTCTGCAGCTTCTTCGCCTCCCAAGAACCATGGTACTATGCGGAGACTTGCGGTTTCTTTGGCTCAGAAGACACTGTATAAAGCCTGCAGGTGTGGGCTAGGAATGTCTCTCACCTGGGTCTGTTTCCTCTTGCGCTCCTGGGGTTTTGGCTGCCTCTCCTCTCTTCAACTTCAAAATGGCAATCCTCTGACTGAGGGTGCGCAACTGACTTTTAAGGCGACTCTGCAGCTAGTCCACTTTAGGTTTTCATTCTCTTTTCTTTCATTCGCGGCAATTTCCTAAGGGCGTTTAATGTCATTTCCATTACTTGTACTTTTTCTATTTAAAGGCCTCAGTCTGGTTAAAGTGTGCATTGCAACAAAGCTATGTTTCTTTGCTTGTTTTCTCACTCACTGTACTTCCAGATCCTGACCCTTCGCTCTTGGAACTTTGGGCCGTATGTATGAACACATTTTCCCATAGACACAGAATGGGTAAAAACCTTTGCTACATCTGGCCCTTTGTCACCTCGATTTCTGGCTCCTAATTTTCTCCAACCCTATGAAGCTTTAACATCACGGAGGTTTTTTCCTCCTGAGAAGGTGGCAGCTTCTCAAGGGAAGATGGCTATTAAATATTACAGTGCGTGCAGACATTTTGGCTTCTGAAACCAGACATCTCAGCTCAGACAGTGGAAGATCCAAATCTGGATTACAAGTAAGTGTCACGCAGCAGGCCGTTGGGCAGCTCCCGGCATCCTCCTACACATTGCTGAGGGCCGCAATTCAGTCCATAGTACCTTACATCCCCACTTGGGCACGCTGTAGTCTCCCGCAGCAGCCTGTTTTTAGGTCGAGCGTCAGCGAAAGACCTATTGTCAGCCGTACTTGGGAATGTAGACACGAGAGGGGGCACGAGCGCAGAGCGCAGATTTCACCTCGTGGGCGCGCACGGCGCCGTGCCCCTCTCGTGCCTCATTCCCATGCGCAAACACACTCACACAGCCACACTCACGCATGCGCACATACACAGCCACACGCATACACAGGCCCACACACACTGCATACACACACGCACCCCCCCTTAAACAGACGCACGCGCACACAGACAGACACACGCACAGACACACTCGAACACACACAGACGCACGCACGTACACCCCCCTCCACTTACCGGGCTCTTTCTGCGTGTCCCACAGTCCGGGTGTTCTCTGCACAGCCGGCGTACAGAGCTCCCAAAACCCCCCTTCTAACAAAGCGCTATGCACAGCCGCGACCTGTGGACTTCCCCAGGTGATCCAAGGAAGGCATGCCCGGGCCAGCGGACTTCCCCAGCTGGTGCAGGACAGACATGCCATCAGGTGCCAGCGCGCCCGGCTTATCTTCGGCCCGCACTGCTCCGCTGCGCCCTTGCGGGGGCTCGCAGCTGCCGCCTGGGACACCATGCTGCGCAAACACCATAAACCGAGGAGGACCAGGGAGCCGAGCTTCAGCAAAGGTGCCATGGTGCGCAGCCTTTCAGCAACCGCTGCGATCTGAACACCTCAGGCGCATGCGTGCGGACTGCAACACTTCCAAACTACTCCTGCTTCTCCGCTGTCCGACACGCCCCCAACTTTCGGGCACACCTCCTTTTCTTTAGGCTGCGCCTCCCAAACTTTTCGACACGACCACCGTGCGTGGCTTCATTGTCTCCCCACCTTCTCAAAGTGCCATTAAAGCTTGATTCACGCCCTCCTCGTACATTAGGTGCCCCGCCTCACCTTTCTTTTTTGTTGCATATTTTATATGGCGCGAACTCGACCCGAAAGTATTGGATCGCTTTACCTTTACGTGAGCACCGTATTATTTACATTGCACATTCAGGCACGGGGAGATTAAATCCCCTCTGTACGTTGAAAAAGGACCAGGCACGTCACACTTAAAATGTACGCGCCCTCACAATACACAGATTCAAAACTTGAGCCTCCGAAGTTATTTTCATCCGTTTCATATTTAAGGCCGGAATCGGAACGTCGGCTTTTTTCACGTGGAGGAAGGTGATTTCATTTCCAGGTCCCAGCGTAAATCACTACAATTCACCAGTGCGGCAGCCGTGTGCTTCACGACGCAGCACTAAATATCCGCAAGAAACTGTCTAGAAAGTGCAGCGTTCATAATTATGCCCTTGTGATCAGATGTAGTAATTTGTAAAAAACATGAGAAGAAAAAAATAATTCATGGAAAAATCCATACTGCAACTGGCGAAATCAGCGTCTGTGTATTATCCAATACTAAAGAGGCATCGATTGTGTGTAATATAGATGCTTTATGTACAGATGTCCCTATTGCAAACATTATTTCGTTACTGATTGGCCACGCTTTCGAAAATTAATAACTTTTTTTTTCTATGAAGCCTGATTCCGCCGTTTTTGCGTGAGCTGTAAAAGAGGATGTTGGTCAGTTAATTGACCTCGGAAGGATGAACGGCTGAGTTGGCCCAGTATCGATGTCAAAAAGGTTAGGCTCTGATGGCAGCAGCGGGAGTTTAACTTTTAGCCATTGCTCTGTTTGCATTTACCTTTAATATGCACTTTTGATTGTGAAAATTCACATGCAATGCACATTGTACGGAACTCAGAAGGAAAGTACTCAATCAAAGCGGTTATCTCTAACGAAGCTGACCCTCAAAATATGTATTTCTATATCTTTCCTTTTGTGTTGATACGCCACTCAGACCTTGCTATTTTGCATCAGGTCGCATGCTGTTTATTTCTTCTACATTATCACTCAGCACCACCACAGCAACACTCAGCACCACCACAGCATAACTCAGCGCTACCCCAGCATCACTCAGCACCACCACAGCATCACCACTCAGCACCACCACAGCATCACTCAGCGCCACCCCAGCACCACTCAGCACCGCCACAGCACCACTCAGCACCACCACAGCATCACCACAGCATCACTCAGCGCCACCCCAGCACCACTCAGCACCACCACAACACCACTACAGCACCACTCAGCACCACCACAGCATCACTCAGCACCACCACAGCACCACCACAGCGCCACTCAGCACCACCACAGCATCACTCAGCACCACCACAGCATCACTCAGCACCACCACAGCATCACTCAGCACCACCACAGCATCACTCAGCATCACCCAGCACCACCACTCAGCACCACCACAGCATCACTCAGCGCCACCCCAGCATCACTCAGTGCCACCCCAGCATCACTCAGCATCACCCAGCACCACCACTCAGCACCACCACAGCATCACTCAGCGCCACCCCAGCACCACTCAGCACCACCACAGCACCACTCAGCACCACCACAGCATCACCACAGCATCACTCAGCGCCACCCCAGCACCACTCAGCACCACCACAACACCACTCAGCACCACCACAGCATAACTCAGCACCACCACATTATCACTCAGCACCACCACATTATCACTCAGCACCACCACAGCATCACTCAGCACCACCACAGCATCACTCAGCACCACCACAGCATCACTCAGCACCACAACAGCACCACTCAGCACCACAACAGCACCACTCAGCACCACCACAGCACCACTCAGCACCACCACAGCATCACTCAGTACCACCACAGCACCACTCAGCACCACCACAGCATTACTCAGCACCACCACAGCATCACTCAGCACCACCACAGCACCGCTCAGCACCACCACAGCATCACTCAGCATCACCACAGCACCATCACAGCATCACTCTGCACCACCCAGCACCACCACAGCACCAATCAGCACCACTACAGCATCACTCAGCGCCACCACAGCATCACTCAGCGCCACCCCAGCATCACTCAGCACCACAACAGCACCACCACAGCATCACACAGCACCAGTCAGCACCACCACAGCATCACTCAGCACCGCCACAGCATCACTCAGCACCACCACAGCACCACTCAGCACCACCACAGCACCACTCAGCACCACCACAGCATCACTCAGCACCACCACAGCATCACTCAGCACCACCCCAGCATCACTCAGCGCGACCCCAGCATCACTCAGCACCACCACAGCACCACTCAGCGCCACCACAGCACCACTCAGCACCACCACATCATCACTCAGCACCACCACAGCATCACTCAACGCCACCACAGCACCACTCAGCACCCCCACAACATCACTCAGCGCCACCCCAGCATCACTCAGCGCCACCCCAGCATCACTCAGCACCACCACACCATCACTCAGCGCCACCCCAGCATCACTCAGCATCACCACAGCACCATCACAGCATCACTCTGCACCACCCAGCACCACCACAGCACCACTCAGCACCACCACATTATCACTCAGCACCACCCCAGCACCACTACCACAGCATCACACAGCACCTTTCAGCACCACCACAGCATCACTCAGCACCACCATAGCATCACTCAGCACCACCACAGCACCACCACAGCATCACACAGCACCACTCAGCACCACCACAGCATCACTCAGCACCGCCACAGCATCACTCAGCACCACCACAGCACCACTCAGCACCACCACAGCACCACTCAGCACCACCACAGCACCACTCAGCACTACCACAGCACCACTCAGCACCACCACATCATCACTCAGCACCACCACAGCATCACTCAGCGCCACCCCAGCATCACTCAGCACTACCCCAGCATCACTCAGCACCACCAAATCACCACTCAGCACCACCACAGCACCACTCAGCGCCACCACAGCACCACTCAGCGTCACCACATCATCACTCAGTGCCACCACAGCATCACTCAGCGCCACCACAGCACCACTCAGCACCCCCACAACATCACTCAGCGCCACCCCGGCATCACTCAGCGCCACCCCAGCATCACTCAGCGCCACCCCAGCATCACTCAGCGCCACCCCAGCATCACTCAGCGCTACCACAGCATCACTCAGCACCACCACAGCATCACTCAGGGCCATCACAGCATCATTATGCGCCACCATGGCATCACTCAGGGCCATCACAGCATCACTCTGTGCAACCATTCAACAACAACTGGTTCTAATATGTTCTCTGAATGTTTCAAGCTTTATTACAAATGTCACAAAAAGATGTTAATATTTCACTTCTGTTCTTGGATTTTCGTCACAATAAAATACACTGAACATAATCTTCACACAAGTTATTTACAAAAGTTTAAGCTATTGCCATTATAAATTACAATCACTTTTATTTAAGTATTAATTATGTAAAAAAATTAAAAGCCAATGTTATTTGTAATATCAATACATCTAAGTCACGTAAATACAAAACATGTTGCATTACAAATGCTATAGGTGTCACATTTGCGAAAGTTATAACGATTGGCATTGTAAATGACAAAGCTATTAATTTAGCTATTTTCAAAACCAACACATAAATAAAAAAAATGTAATTTACAAGACCAATAGCTCAAACTTTCCTAATGCGAGACCTATTGCATTGCAAATGCTTGTTATTATTAGAGCCTCACAGGTACGTCCCGCGATGCTTTCAAACATACCACCGCAGACCGGTGTTCTGCCTGTAATGTCAAGGGTCTGTCTCGGTTCCAGTTCTGGGACCGCTACCTCATGTATTACCAATTAAAAAAAACTTGTAGTTCTCACCTTAGGTCTACGGAATACATTTAATAACATTCTGATAGCCATTTTTCTTGCATAGGGGCCATCTTCCTTCTCGTCTTCCTCCCATGATTCCACAGTCTTTCTCCCAGAAGGCTTTGGGGAGTGTTTTGTTGCACCATTCCAATATGGCGTCCTTTCCTATCTATTTTCACCACTACTTCTCTATTCAAGATGGTGACTGCTTACTTCCTGTTTTGTCACTTCCTGTCAATGAGGAGTTCGCCCGCGGAGTGTGCAGAGATTTACCTACTCCGCGTTCCGCGGAGAACACAGAGTAGGCAAATCTCCACAGTGGAGCGGAGCTGGCCAGCCCCCGCCTCCACCCCCCTATTAATAATCAATTAGCCATTAATTAAAACTAAAACAAAAAACACCTACCTGTACTGAGGCGTCCCCAGGCTGCCCTCCTCCTCTTCCTCGCCGTCTCTGGGTGATCAATGCGAAAAGTGCACATGCGCGCGCACCCACACATCCGCAGTTTTCGCAATGTTCACCCAGAGATGGCAAGGAAGGGGAGGAGGGCAGCCTGTGGACGCCGCAGTACAGGTAGGTGTTTTTTGTTTTAGTTTTAATTAATGTTTAATTCATTGTTAATATGGGGGTATTCAGACCTTTTCCTTGGCCGTCTTCTTTTCACCTTCTTCCATTTCTGGAGTCTCCGCCTACCGTAAGAGGTTTTTTCCCTTCAGGGGTTTTCCTCTTTGGGACTCTTTCTGGAAGGCACAGTCTGTTTTGGCGTTACATTGTCGGCAGCACTGTGGCTATCGGAAGTGGTCACCCTTACCACCTACAGAAGAGAACCATCAAGAACCAAAGTCAGAAACCATCTCAGCAAACCAAAGTTGGTAAGAGAAGTTCTGACCGGGACAGTAGGTGCCAGCCCTGAACAGGTTGTGACATCAAAAACGTCCAACTGTTTCCAGCATGGATCCTGGTGTTGACTTGAATGCTGTACTCCAGCAACAAACCCTGGAATTGGACCAATTAAGGACTCAGAATGCTGCCTTTCATCATGCAATCCACTCCAAGTCTTTGATTTGCCAGCCATCAGCCCCTCACCGCAAAAATATTCTTGAGATCCAATGGGGTTGAAGGAATCTTTGGATGCCCTGTTGGTTTATTTTGCCTTTATACCTGGGAAATTTACCCTGACAGATCCAAAGTGGGATATTTGATTGGTTCCTTGACTGGTACAGCTCTGGCATGGGCAATTTCTCTTGCTGTCTCTGAAGATTCTTGCCAAGAAATGAAGCAGTTTTTTGGCAAAGTTCAAAAATATGCTTAGGAGACCAGATTGTGAAGCTTTCACCGAGGATACCCTGTCTAAGATCTCGCAGGGAAATTTCAAAGTACTCACCTCTTGCACTGAGATTTGCAAGGTTGCTACTGAGTCCACTTAAGTGGAATGCTCTCAGATGACTTTATTCCAGAGAGGGTTGAAGGAGGAGTTAAAGGATGAGCAGGCAAGTTTTATCTGAGCTTCCTCATTTTCTGAACTTCTGAAAGCGAATCTCTTGATTGATCACTGTAGGAGGCAGGCTTAGTATATGGCAGTGGCGGCTGGTGACATTTGAAAGTGGTGCGGCATAAAATTATTGGTAGAGCACACCACAGCGAGCAAGCGTAGCGAGTGAGCCTGAATGAACTAAGGAGGGTTCGGCGGGGGTTCTCCCCTCGAGAAAATTCTGAAAAATGAGTGGGAAAAGGGTGCATTGTCAAGCATTTTGAAAGCCACTGTCCTAAACAGAAACAGGCCACTGCCTCCCCTCAAAGTATTGTCAGTTCCAAGGCCTCATGAACGAGCCATTCTAAATCGCAATAAACCACAATTAAAAAACAAGTCTTCTTTTTTAATTCAAAAACAAGTAATTGAAAACATATATCCTTTATTGGCATGAGCACTGACTGCTTATGTTCGAACCCCATTGCCAGTGACCCCAGACAGCCCACCTCCACAACCTGCACCAGCAAAATAGATTGTACAAAGATAGAAAACACCTAGGAATCACAGGAAATACATGCAGTGCGACATACAGCTAGCTAATCATTAACATTCTTTTGAAATGCTCCTTTTAAAATCTAATATTTTGGTCCTTCGCAGTCTAAAAAAAATGACTGTTCGCTTGAACAGCTTCACTTCTTCCCACCAGGTGGTTAACACATGGTGAAGTTCACAGCACACAAATGCCATCTGTTGTGTGACCTGTGCTCTTATCATTCTGTGTACTGTTAGAAGGTCTTGGGTTGTGAATTGTTAACATCTAAAAAGTGACTACAGTCTTGTATACACTCTGTGTATGCAATAATTTGAAAGTGGATGAATCAATTTCGGGCTATTGAAGAGCAAGAAAAGCATGAAGAGCATCAACGTAGGAACCGCTATATCAATGCCATACAGTGTAATACAACTGTGAATAATGTACAAATGTACACTAAAAGAGCCAAGGGCCATACAACTATAACAATGCTTCATTCGAAGTTAAAAAAACCGAATTGACTCAATTTTTCATTTGCCCCTCAAAACTAGCGCCAGTATGGCTTTGCCTTGGTGATACTTGCCTTTGTGCACTCATTTTCTATCAGAAAACGGAAGAAGTTGTTTCCCTACATTAGCAGTAAAACTGCAAATCTGCAATTTCAAAGCAAAGGAAATAAATCACAGATGTTGCCAGTACTCAATCTATGGTGCTCAAATAACCATGCTAGAAAAGACTGGGACGCTGATCCTGCCTTGCCTGAATTGAGAATTAAAGATAATTTCAGATGGAAAGGGAGTGAGAGAAAATGGCACTTCTTAATCTTAGGCCTGGAAAAATATAATCACACTGTGACACCAGAGAACACCTACTGCAGTTCAAAGCTATTTCTTACACCGAATACAATAGCCCATAGCGCAAACGCTTAAGCTTTTCACTGTGTGTCTGCCCCCTCTCCCCACCCCGGCCGACATCCATGGCATATGCAACCACACCCAAGAGGACAGGATTTACAGGCGCTAGAAAGCACTCCAAAGTAAACCCTTTTTTTTATCCTGACACTGATCTGAAGCACCAGGAAGACACGGCTTCCCAAAGATACTCACCCCAGTCGGTGAGGCAAGAGGCCATTCTTTCTACTAGGCCCCAATTAACTCACAAACACCCAACACAATATAACAAAGAAGGGTGTCACTCTGCCAATTTCCAACAGGCGTGATATGAAAGGCCAGTTAAGCCTGCCGAAAAGACCTACATTTAATGTGGAAACCATGAGCCCACCTGAAATTGAGAAAGAGAGAACAAAAGTCCCAGTTATGGGCCACCTGGCCCACCCTCTAGAACAGGCCTGCAGCGGACCCCCAGCCAGGTGAACTCCGATGTAGTGCTCACTCCCCATGTGACGACACTTTAGGCTCAGTTCAGAAAGTACTGCATGGATAAAATGCTCACCTCGCCCTCTTACAACAAGCACGCTGCATGAGCGCCAACTAATAATTTTCCACTGACTTCGGCCAATGGCCTCATTCATTTCACTCAGATATAAACCGTCATCTATTTCCAATAGCAAAACAGAGCACAAAACTGACAACATCCCTTTGCTAAGTTCCAGTATTTACTCTTTTTAGGACAACAGCATACTGTGTTCCTAACAGAGCTTTTTTGGCTGTCTCCCAGAAGTCCGCATCATACTGTGCATGCCCGAGCTGAAAGATGCAGAAGAAGCCATTGTTACGCAGGCACCAGCTGCCGCTGTAGATCTCAGCCGCCACCTGCTGTGCTCACAGGCCCCCATGGAGCATCCATCTCCTGTCCCTCCCTTGTCCCCAGCTTCCTCCCTTCTCTATGCAGATGTTGCTTTCTCACCCCAGCAGACATTTTTTACTCAGATAACCATTGCTTTCAGACCTATTCCATTAACTATTCCATATGTTACTGCCAGAATTGTATAAAAAGTGGAAATAAGTACAACAATTAAATGTGGTAACTTCATGCAGACATTCAATTTGGACTAGCATCTGTAGCCTACTTTACTATAGTCAACAAAGCTGGGCCCCGGCAGCCCCCCACCCCTATCCACAGACTTCTTTGGTCTTATGTTTTTATGCAAAATGCATTTATTTGCAAAATCTGTAACTGCTGTATTGTTGTAACAGTCGATCTGCACACTTCAAACACATGTTATAGATGCACCTACAACTGCTGTTCATTTTGCAGCCTCAAGCTCTGGGTCAGTTATGGTAACGATAAACGTGACCCCTAAACCCAGATTAAAGCTCTCTGAAGTGCCTACAAACAATTAAGTTCTGCAGTGTGCACTATACAAACAAATATATTGGAAGTTAAAGATTGCATGACAGCCTTAAGGAGGTCAAATAAGATGGTACATTATATACTGGCACATTCTGCTGGCACGGTGCCTACCTTGGCTGGCACTCCTGCACCACAGTCTCCGCTGAATCCCAACAGTAACACACATGCTGCTTCCCAGAACCTGGAGAGCAGTGACTCATAAACCTGGATTTCTAGAACCCTGTGCCACATCGCACAGCGAGGGCCTGGCGCATTAGGAGCAGGGGAGGGGGTGTTTTTGTGACTTTCCAGGAATGCTGTGAGCAGGCACCCTTTTCCTGAGCACTTTGATATGGAAGAGACCTGTGCTTACTATGAAATGACTCACTGTAAGGTATGAATTACAATTAATTCCACTGCAGGCTGCCAGCACATGGTCTGGCCAGAGCACAAATGTATGCTCAAAGCAGATGTACAACCACAAGTGTGTTTATTTTGTGCCCTACTATAGAATACTACAAGGGTCAACCAGATATTGAACGAGGTTGAGTCCAGGAGCTGGGCTTCAGTCTGTATTTGCCAATGAGTGTCCAATATCAATGTAATGTCTGATTCCTTCCTTAACCACACAGCGTGCGGGGGCTCAGTGTGTTAAAACACCTGCGCCATAGATCCACGTGAGCCTTGCAGCCACACGTACCAATCCCACCCAATGTGACTGCAGACGGCACCTTGCCCCGATGAGCTGAATCTCCCACTTAAATCTGCAGGTTGGACACTTGAACCCAAGTAAGGTAGCTCACCAGATCAACGCATATGCCCCCTCACTCAGGCAGATCACAGATTCGAACCCCAGTAAAAGAGCTTGCCTAGTTCATGCATGCATGCACTGCTGTTTACACAGCAGGTCACGACTGAACCCTCCCATTCATTGTTCCAGCTAACAATAACGCCTCAATAAAAAAGCCAAGAAGCAATGCGCATTCTTGGTGGGCGCTAAATACACTGCAACTATTCAACATGAAACAAGCATTTAAAATGCAATGGTCTCGGCATTATTAAAGGTAGAGCTATTGGCATTGCTCATGGCATTTTTTTATTAAATCATAAATAAATGGCATTGTCATTTACATTGCTAATAGCTTAATCGTTAAATAAATGGCATTGTCATTTACATTGCTAATAGCTTAATCGTTAAATAATTGGCAATGTCATTTACAATGCCAATAGCTTAATCGCTGGCAAATGCATGACCTGTTGCATTTACACCCACAAAGAGCCACACACACACACAGCCACCCACACACACACATACACAGCCACCCACACAGAGCCACCCACACATAGTCATTCACATAGAGCCACCTACACAGAGCCACCCTCACACAGACAGAGCCACCCACACATAGAGCCACCTACAAAAAAAGCTATCCACACATAGAGCCACCTACAAAAAAAAGCTACCCACACAGAGCCACACACACAGAGCCACACACACAGCGCCACACACACACAGCGCCATACACACACAGCGCCACACACACACAGCGCCACACACACACAGCGCCACACACACACAGCGCCACACACACACAGCGCCACACACACACACAGAGCCACACACAGCGCCACACACACACAGCGCCATACACACACACAGCGCCACACACAGCGCCACACACACACAAACAGAGCCACACACACACAAATAGAGCCATACACACACCCACACACACACACAAACAGAGCCACACACACACACAAACAGAGCCCCCACACACACCCAGAGCCACACACACACCCAGAGTCACATACACACCCAGAGCTACATACACACCCAGAGCCGCATACACACCCAGAGCTACATACACACCCAGAGCCACATACACACCCAGAGCCACATACACACAGATAGCAAAAAAGCGAGCAACCCAATATACCCTTGAGGGTTCGGGCAAAGAATATGGAAAGGTGAGCGTACCTTCAAGGGATTTTGTTGATTTTAGTTAAAACGTCAAGCTCATAATAATAATTTGTGACCTGAAACAATTAAGGTCAAATGTGCAAAAATGCAACAACAGTTACTCATTCACCATAGATCAGTCACACTAGGTGATCAGAGGAGAGAGAACTGATATAGCGGGTGTATATCAAATATTTGTATTTAATACTCTATGAAAATTAAAAGAGGGTACAAAATCAATGTCAACAATGTTGCAAGAAGTACATGTTACACAATCAATCAAACACTTCTTTGAAACAATTGTCTACGCTTTTCTTCCTTATTACAATTGCGCTACAAATTCAGGCAAGAAAAAGCATGAGTCGACGTTTCGGTCTCTTATAGATTCATTGATGAGACCATCTTCAGCACAAAGGACAATTTCTGAAGACCCTTAGTTGTTGAATCACAGGTAACCTGAATGTTAGTGGCAAATGTCTTCACGGTTTACTCAACTAATCAAGGTATCTGGATTTAAAACAATCGTCACTGAGAAACGTGATAGAATAGCTTCGGCTTTTGCTCAGCACCAGCAATGTCGATAACTGACCCTGACTTGGACATATGTGGATGTGATGACCGGTTGAAGATTTCTTCTAAAGGCATATCTACTGGCCTCAACTCATTTAAATAAACGGATGAGCAGCCAATAAAGTTTGCGCAGCGTATCTACCGGCCCCAAACCTTCCCCCTTCTTTTAAGCAAGCTGACGAGAAGCCGTTAGAATTTGTGCAACAGGTCAGTTATCAGCGAAGACATTTGCCGCTAACATTCAGGTTAAAAGTTCATATACACTCGCTATATCAGTTCTTTCTCCTCTGATCACCTAGTGTGACTGATCTATAGTGAATGAGTAACTGTTGTTGCATTTTTGCACATTTGACCTTAATTGTTTCAGGTCACAAATTATTATTATGAGCTTGAAGTTTTAACTAAAATCAACAAAATCCCTTGAAGTTACGCTCACCTTTCCAGATACACACAGAGCCACACACACACACAGGAGAGCAAGCACAGTGAGGGGGCAGGAGAGCAAGCACATCCAGGGGGTAGGAGAGCAAGCACAGCGAGAGGGCAGGAGAACAAGCACAGCGAAGGGGCAGGAGAACCAGGGGGCTAATGTTTCTTGCGACATTTAACAGAACGATCTGTTATTTAAGCAGTTATCCTTTTACTCTGTTTCTGACAACAATTTGGGTGCCTTTGCCGAGGCCAGCTCCCACCTCAGCAAATAACACACCTGCCAAAATTGTAACAGCCGAGGAACATGCATCCAAGTGTCACCGTGGGGTATGCGCACAGAGAAGGGCTATGCACTTGTGTGTGTGCCGCGAAGCAGGGGGGAGTGTGTCTGGGTTATCTCAGGGTGAACACAACCAGCAACGAATAGTCCTTTTCGCAAGCAACATAAGCACCAAAACACGTCTGTGCAAAGCAGCTCACACGAAGCAAACAGGGACCAGACTTTACACATCCTTAATTGTGCACAGAATTGGTTTGTCCAATAGGCAAAGATCCCGACGCACGTATTCTGCAAAAGGGCACGCAAACAGCAGGATTCTACAGCAAAATATCAACAAACACCTTTAGATGAGAAAAACCCCACTACCGGGCCACTTTTGAAGCGCTTTATAGCTTGTGAAAGTGAGAGGCTGCCCTGCTTTCGCAACAGCGTCTAAACGTGAAAAGTGCAGGACAGTGTCTCTATGAAGAACTAACTTCTCGGCCCTATGGTGCTCAGCAGTAGCTTTCCTTGGGGAGCACAGCGCCAAGTTCACCCTTGGCAGGCAGGGAGACGTCCCTCAGCTTTGTGGAGTGACAAAGAGTGTGGACCAGTACAGGGAGTCCTCTCAAAATTAACAACGCTACCCTATTCTTAATTGTGCGAGGGGGCAGTGCGCAGAGGACAAGTGCGCCCTAAATCCATGCACTCGGCTACAACCTCCCCGACCCCTCACCCCGGATGCTCGCCAAGCAGGCTTCAAAATACAGTCATCAGGCTTCAGGGTAGGTTCCAGTGATGTTTTAAAAAATGCCACAGTTCTTATTTGCCAAATTAAGTTATTTTAGGCAAGTTCAGTGATTTTGGTAAAGTTCCTGGAAAGTATGGTGCTTACTAGCGCTTCTGGGTGCTTCCTAGCGCTTTTGTATGCTTCGTACGGCTTTCACGGAAGAGCCCCACTATCCCTCACGCTTCTCGCGTGAGGCAGCGTACATCGCGATCAATGTAAATGGAAGGTACCAGCAGCCGTACTAAAAGCGCACTGTTCTCAGCGCACGGTTTCAGCGTATTGCCGCCTCCAAATCGCATTAACTTCCCAAAATTCATTAACTAATTAAGAAATGTGGGGACGCCGGGAGAGGGAGAGTGAATCTGAATAAACCAGCCTTTACCCGCTGTCCCCCTCGCGCCCGGGAGTGTTTGCTGCGCGGGGTACAAAGTCCTCGTTGCTCACAGGCGAGTGGGGCAGCGCAGAGGGTTGGGCGACGTTTCCGGGACCCTTGTGCCCTCTGGTTAGACTCACTGGCAGTGCGCCCGGACTTTCATCCTTCCGAAGTCGATACAATGGGCGCACTTGCTTTATGTCGGTGATATAGTCTGAAGGTTGTTACCAGTATGAACCCAGAATTAGTGCTGCTCTGTACAGCACGGCCAGGAGGTGTCCTTTTATCAACATCGGGCTGTCGATAATAGGAGTACCATTGACCTTGGGCAGAGATGTATTTGCTAACAGGTGTCCCCCAATTGACAAAATTGGGCGATTATGGACATAGGAGAAATTTAGCATATTACCCTTGATCCGGCTGGGTTAAGGCCGTAGCCCCCTCAAGTTGTTTTAATTCACCGCGTGCCAGAGTTGTTAATATTGTGAGTTCCTAGCGGCAGTAGTAACACCAATATCGGACGCTATCTAAAGGTAAAAACTTGCTTTTTTTATTTAGAGCTGTATAAAGCGCCGCGCTTTAGCTTTTGGTGACTTTTGTGCGCCTCGGATTTTCATAATATTCTTTTTTACTGCTAGTTCAAGGTACACCGCGCAGAAGGAAGTGCAGTTCATAAAGCACGTTCGGTACCCGTCCCTGTAATAACTGACTTATTTTAATAATTGGGTCCAACACGCCAACGTGCATCAGGCTGAGCTGAGCACGTTGTTTCGGCTACTTCCCTTTTGACAAACCTTGCAAGACACTGTGATGAATGCGTGCTCCCGCGTCTCTGGCCTCCTCTTAATTTGCCTGTGAAATTAATTGAAATTTAGCATCTGGGGGATTGCGGGCTACCTGTAAATGTAAAACAATGTAATTTAATTTTCTACTTTCACGTTTCTGAATTAAAAAGTGTGTTTTCGTTTATGCGAACAAGACTCTGACGGGCACAGGTGTGACTGTCTCACTGGTGGATACAATCGCGGTTCGAAGTGCATTTCGTAGACAGCGCCTGGAGTGAGCGGCTTTGTGGCGCTGGCCGGGCATCAGGGAACGGGAGGATCACTCTGGTGCGTTGATAAATCTATAGGGATCTTTGTGAGACCTATAGGTTAAAGGTTACAATTTGGTGAAATAATTAGCGGGTTAATGCACAACCTCCACCCGCAATGTGAGTATACTCTGCATCTGCCAATCAGATGAACATAGCTCAGTGTGACAATGCACCTACTGTCGGAGCTGTGCGTCACCTACAGGTTAAAGCCCACACCTTCGGCGAGGGAGCCCACGAGGTGGTGCATTAACCCGTCGGGCTGTAAAGAGAACGTGACAGCAGGATTTAGCCAGTGCGTGTGTCTAACCTGCAAGTCCCAGAGGTTCAAAGTCCAGAAAACAGCTCGTGCGCAAACCTGTGTGTGCCCCAAAATAAAAAAAAACAAGAAAAACGGCACAAAAAAATGGCGGCCGCAAACTACCGAAATTTTCCGAATCGGTGTTTTGGCGTTCTGAGTGACGGGTGACGTCACAGTAGAAAGAACGCAAAAAAACACGCCCCCGAATCCGAAAGAGACAGGGCTTTAAAGGAGTGACGTCCGTCTCCTCCAATGGCTGGCCTCCGTTTAGGAAGCCAGCCATTGGAGGAGAGAGGCGGGTTCCAAGCCCCCTAACTCCAAAACATAAAATCTTCGGGACTCCGCCCACACTGCTTCGCATTGAGTGCGACGGTCCCTCGACCTAAAAACGTCATCAGTGCACCCTGTCCCTGTTCGATCAGAAACAACAGGAAAATAATTTACTGAAAACCTGACAACATTCCCACAATAGATCATTATTACATGGATTTTTAACTTGAAAACAGTACCTTAAACAGACATTAGAGTGATAATATGTGTCATTACACATGCACGATACTGCATTGCTAATCTTTGCTCTGTTTCAATTTTGGAGGCAGAAAACAAACTTGCAATTCACTGCTCTGTCCTCGGATGGGGCTGAGTTCTGCAACCCGATTTTTGTATCTCTGAAAGCATAAAGAAAAGGGGGACAAGCGGGGCCTGACGTCACTATGAGATGGTGAAGACGTGCAGACGAGAGAAAGTGCAACCAGGATCTTGAAACATAAACCAAAGTGCATTCAAGGAGCGGGAGTGATTGGGGATGAAATCGAGTGCAAATAAAATGCCAATAAATAAAATATCATGATTAATGGTCTTTAGCAAACTGGTCATAAAAAGTCATCATCTTTCCTACTAATAGTCACTTTGTACCTGAGAAACGTTCTAAACGCAATTGTAAAAAATATTTTCGGGCCTAATGCACCTACTACCATCTCTGTATAAATGCTTTTTAATCTCAAACATACTTTGCTTTCGACCAACCGGCATGGCACTGTACCCTAATAATTATTGCACTTGAATGAAATGCATCGACAATTTGTCACGTCAGGTTCTAAAGGAGAAGTTCGATCGCACCCTACTGTGAGAAGCCGGATCTGTGCGTGTTCATTTTTCTGACTGAGGGAGTGTGGGTTTCTTTCCTAAGTGTGCTGTCACCTCGCGACATTCCTGAATGCTGCGGGGCGGGTATATTTATGTCAGGGGAAAGAGGATGAAGGGCGAGCGGCGATGTAGGGGAAAGAAAGACAGGAACAGCAGCGACGGGAAACCAACGGAACAGATGGAGGGGCAGACACAGGAGGGGATCATGATAAAAGGGGCAGGGGATACGGCACGGAAGAGGCAGATTTTAAATGGCTATACCTAGTCTGGGGCAGTCATACTGAGGAGTAATTAGTTGGAAGGGGCAAATACAAGGGGGAAAGGCAGGAAGGGACAACGGGCAAAGTGCAGGACGTCGAAGAGGTTTGGAATGGGACCTAAAACAAGATGGGGCAGACCTGGGAGCGGCAAGTGTTACCTCGTTACTATGATGACGCAGTCAAAAAATCCACTCCGACTGGCAACTGACACAGTCACTGCAGACTCATGCGTGGGATGCCTGATGTGGGCGAGTCTGCGCAGACTCGATTCCTGCTTCCTGTCGTGACCTGGACATAGGGCACTAGGACCCTGGACAATGACTGGTGGGAGGGGGTAGGAAACCGGACACCAGTTCCGGTCAGGGAACACACACACACACACACAGGAACTGGGGAAGAGGCAGGACGTGAAGAAGCATGCTGCATGACTGTAAATAAACATACCTGATTACAGCCACCGGTTCATGTCGTGATTACAGTGGGCCAACACGACAACTGGCGACGAGGTGCTGGGAAGAATCGCACGTGTGTCCGGCCCGGGAAAGTGCAGGATCACGTAGCCAGGAGCCCACCCTGGTCCGAGTGACCAAAACGAGTCACGGCGCGGGAGCCCACCCCGGCCGCAACAGGACCGGCGAGTAAAGTGGAGAAATGATCATCCGGCCGCACTCGGAAGCCGGTAAGAAGCCCCCGACATCCAGAAACAAAAGCCAAGAGCGCGAGAAGTTTAAAGAAATCTCGTGTGAGTTCTCGCGAGAACAAGAGCGGCCATTTTGAGGTCAGGCGAATTGGCCAAACTGTGTCGCGGAAGACACGGCGGCCATCTTAGGGTCAGGCGAGAAGTGGATAGGTCCCAAGATCTCGGCAACCATCTTGAAGTCAGGAGATTTCAGCCAATAGGGAGCGGGAGAGGCCTGGCGGCCATTTTAAGGCCAGGAAACAAACAAAAAGACAGAACAACTGCAAATAAGAGCAAATTGAGGAGAAAAAAAGCACAAGCAAATGCAAAATTTAACAAAAAGATGATAAGAAGGAAAGAGAAGATACAACAAAGCTGTAAAAAGCAATAAAGAGACCCAGGAACAAGGGCATAAAGAGAACAGAGTACAGATAACAAGAACACAAAGAGACATAAGAGAAAATAATAGAGAAGTAAGAGAAAACAATCTGGTGATACCTGAGGTGGTGGTGAAAGTGCAGCAAAAAAGACTAAAGAAGAAATAAAGTGAGAAAGAGGCGCCACAGGCCCCAAGATGACAGAACAAAGGAGTGAGAAGCAGAGCGCTCAATACCGCAGACCCCTCCCATTCAACTTATCAGAGCCGCAAGTAGGGATCAGATGGGAGCTATGGATTCGAACATTCGAGCGTTATATGCACGCCATGGATGTAACAGACGCCAAACAAATGGATCTGTTTCTAAACCTTGTAGGCGATAAAGTAGACGACCTACTAGTGACACTCCCAGAAAAAGAGACGACGACATACAAAGGGCTAATAAAGTGCTTCTCAAAGAGATTTTATCCGCAAAGAAACATTGATTTTGAGAGATACAGCTTCACAATAGCTTTTCAGCACACAGATGAATCCCTCGATGATTTTGCGACACGGCTATGCAAGCTGGTGACACACTGTGAATTTGATAAATTTGACAAGGAACAAGCGATTCGCCTGCGCTTCATCGAGGGATGTCGTGACACGGAATTCCGCGCGCGGATTCTGAAAGAACCAACCTCGCTGGAGAACATTCTATCGTCGGCCAAGGGCAACGGTGCAAGTAAAACAGATGGAGCGGGGCAAGGAACGGCAAATAGAACAAGCAAACCGCATGGCGGAGAACAGCCGCACGAACACCTGGAAGAAAGGGTACAATGAACAAGCGGCAAGGAAACAACAAGAAAAGACCTGCTACAGATACGGACTTGAATTCCCACACAAGGGCGCGTGCCCGGCAATAGGCCAGCCATGCAGGAAATGCAACAGGAGCAATCACTTTGCCAGCGCATGTCTGGGACTGTAATTCAGAAGTGAGAGAGGAAGACCGGGAAGACCGCGAATGACGACGAGCAGCCATGCTAGGCACATGGAGACGACAAACCGCAGGTCATCGGCTGAATCGGAAGAAGAAGAGGAGGAAGTAAAGGTAGAACGCCTATACCTAATGTCCGATGCTATTGCCGTGTCCGCAGAAGAAGAGACGAGGCGAGAAAGCATCCACCTGATGGAAAAAATCAAGTAAAAAAAACTGAGACTGTGACCATAGAGGTGGGGCAACACAAAACGCGGTTCATGCTAGACAGCGTGGCCACATGCAACATCATGTGTGTATCAGAATATGAGAAAATTGAAGTAAAGCCAGTGCAGGTGCCATCCAGAGTTGATGTATTCACGTGGGGATCAAGAAAACCAGTGATGAACATGGGAAAGTTTACAGAGAAACTGATGTATAAAGGCCAAACAATCAAGGAAGACATACATGTACTCAAGGGTGACATTCCTGCACCGTGCCTACTGAGCAATGTCACGGCGCAGGTAATGGGCCTCCTCGCAATGACGTACCACAAGAAAAACATCCTGCAAGAGTATCCCGGAATCCTACATGGACTAGGGAAGCTAAAAGGACGACAAATAACACTGCATATCAATGAAGCAGTAAAACCAGTGGCTCAACACCACGGGCGAGTGCCGATACACCTACAACCCCAAGTGGAGGAAGAAATCGAAGCGTTGCTAAGTCAGGACATCATAGAGCCGGAAGAGGGACCGCGCCATGGGTGTCGCCAATAGTGGCAGTGCCAAAGAAGAACACATCCAAAATTCGCATCTGTGTTGACATGAGAATACCGAACACAGCAATTGAACGTGAAAGACACCCTGGACCACACCTCGACGACATGATCAGCTGCCTGACAGGAACACGCAGATTCTCAAAGCTGGACCTGTGCAAAGGATATCATCAGCTAGAACTTGACCCTCAGTCTAGAACACAGCTTTCCAAACTTTTCATGTTGGTGACACACCTTTTCAACAATCTTCATCTTGCGACACGGTAATGCGAGAGAGAAGATTTTGAAAAAATAGTGCATTTTCAAGCAAATTTGAGAAAGCAGGAAGGTTAATAAAACAATTGTGAATCTGTTCTAACAAAGACAGTGACTGGAAAAACTGGGTGTAAGCAAGGTTAGGTTTGTGCCTGAACAAGAATATAATCATGCACATATTGACACATACCCCAGTGATTTACTGCACAAAAAGTGGGGGTGCAAGCACTGCAAACCCTTTCAACCATGCACAAAGTCCGCCTGCTGCCGGTCTCTGCGCATTGAACTCAGTTGGGACCGCTTTCCTCGGCGCAGCGCGCCAAAAGGCAACAGAAAATAAGACGAGTCATATGTTTTTCCATTCAGCACTTTGAGGTAAAATTAACTGGATATAAGAGATAAGGACAAATACATATATGTCATAGAAATTGTAAATATCAAAATGTATGGGGAAACAACATATCTCACGAAAACCTTTCATTGATTTTTTTAAATATATATATATAATTTGTAATATAACACACATACATTTCCAAAATAAATGAATTCCTCCGAATCTATAGAAATTATATAAATAGCAGATGCATTCCATTCACGATTATGTTTTCGAAAGGACGACATTGCTGCCCTGGCAAGCCTGCTTTTCTTCACAATTATAGCAGGCACACATAGCTGCCAAGGCTTTAGTTTGCTATGTTTCAGTGCAATTATGAGTGACAATTCAACGACTATGAGTGACACTTTCTCACGAGCAAAATCAAGCAATGAAGACGAGGGACAAATATATATGTCAGAAATTACACCCATTTGAGCAACAAAAAAACTGTAAGAAGATCTTAAAACATCTGCAAAGCACTAGAATTTGAAGGGCACTCACCTAGTGCCCTTGTAATGGGTGGGGGAAAAGGGTTTTCTACTTATTCACTGTGTCTCAACTTGGTCTTTTTTTTTTATTATTATTTTGGTTCAATTAATAACAAATTATAATGCAAAGAAAATTCCAAGCCTGGGTGAAACATTCATACCGGATAATGAACATATTGGAGTCTCTCGTGCACTGTTTCTCCCACAACAGACATCTGATGAAGTAAGTATATTTTACTGGAGGCAGCACAGCATTTCTAGATACCACTTAGGTTTAAAAACTGAGCTGTTAATTCAAGAAGGCATAGCAAATGACAAAGTGGACAGCTTCGGGCACCCCTGATGGAACTGATAAGATGTACACTGCTTAGGTATGGCAGCCTTTACAGTGGGAGGCTTCCAAAAGACCAAGGGCCTCATGCAAGGGGATACCACAATCGCACACTTTGCTCCATGACGAGACACAGTAATCTTGGTGGACACTAGTTCATGTGGGCCTGGGCAGTGCTGGTCCAGAGAGACTACAGAGGTATAAAATACTTCATTTACTATGCTAGGAGGGCATTCACCAGGACTGAGCAGTATCACTAAATAGAGAGAAAAGGCCTAGTGATATGCCGGGGATTTAGACACTTTATATATGTCTACTGTCCCACCTTCCAAGCGGTTCCTGAGTGCATACCTCTTGTGCACAATCACCACTCGGAATGTGTGACAGTAAAACATCAGGTGTACAATCTCAATGTCGAATGCTACCCCAGGGCTGATAACCATGCGGACTGCCTTCCAGGACACTCAAACCTGACATCCAGATTACTTGCAGTCGGTGAGCAGTGAAACACTCTCCTGCCATTCGTCATCATCGTACACAATCAGACAGCAGACGTGTGCAGCCAATGAGGCTCGCTTACCGTGTGTCAATGCGCATCACTCAACCTAAGCAGGCAATGAGCATCGAGCTCTATAGTTACGTGCTTCCCTGCTTTCCCTTCTAATGCAGGTGCAGCCTCACTCTCGAGCGGGGAATTCACTTCCGCTGTGTCACACTGTGGCTCTTTCCCCTTTAATGCTTGTGCATTCTGTCTCTCTACTCAGCCGTACTGCGTCATTGAATATGTCAAAGTGAGCATTCGCCCTAATCTGCTTGGAGACACCCGGAGACGTCATCGTCACGCGACACACCTACAAATGGGAGGCGACACAGCACTGTGTCACGACACACAGTTTGGAAAGCACTGGTCTAGATACATCACAACATTCTCCACGCACATGGGTCTTTTCCGATACAAGCGATTGAGCTTTGGAATCTCATTGGCAGCTGAAATATTTCAAGAGACAATACAGCAAGTAATAAGACCGGTAAAAAACAGTCTGAACTACAGTGACGACATTCTAGAGTTCGGCACATCAGATGATGAACATGACAAAGCACTTCGAGACGTATTTTCCCAGTTAGAACAAGCAGGGCTGATGCTAAACGAAGACAAGTGCGAAATTGGGCGAGATGAATTGGTGTTCTTTGGACACATTTTCTCCAAAAAAGGGATACGACCAGATCGCAGCAAAGTGGACACGCTAGAAAAAGCAAAACATCCAAGTGACGCTGCAGAAGTGAGGTCATTCCTCGGGCTTGCCAGCTACTGCGCAAGCTACATAAAAGACTTTGCCACGGTAAGCACGCCGCTGAGAGAACTGACAAAATAAGGCCAGACATTCATGTGGACAGAAGACTGCAACAAAGCATTTGAAGCCATCCAACAAGCAGTGATAGCGGTAGACCACCTTGCATACTGTGATCCGCTGCTATGCACATAATTGACGGTGGGCGCCAGCCCGTTGGGTTGGGAGCGATATTGGCACAACACAGGCCAGGCAAAGAATCACCAAGGTGCATAGTAGCCTACAGAATCAAGAGCCTGTCCGACATTGAGAGGGCATACTCACAGTGGGAGAAAGAAAGTCTAGCAGTAGTATGGGCATGCGAGCACTATCACATGTTCATATATGGGAAACCATTCACCATCATAACAGATCACCAGGCGTTGACCTAATGCGAAAATACCACCCCGAATAGAGAGATGGAGCATACGACTCATGGACTACAATTTTAAGATCGTACACAAACCAGGGAAAGAGCACAACCCGGCAGACTAAATGTCACGGCACCCTCTACCGCATGCACCTGAGGCAACATCAATGACGGAGGAGTACCTGAACTTTGTACTAAAACACATACTCCGGCATCGATATCAATGGAAGAATTGGAACAGGAAACAGAGAGGGATGCCACAATGCAAGCGATCAAAACAGTGACAAGACAGAAGAGGGGGAGGCATGTCAACAACAACAGCATCATGGAAAAAGGGGTGATCAAAGAAGAAATGCTGGTATTCAAAAAGATTCATGAAGAGCTCTCAGAGACCAAGAATGGAATAATAATGAGAGGAATGAGAATAGTGATGCCAAGAGCGCTGCGGAGACAAACGGTGAACTTAGCGCATGAATCACAGAGAGGCATGGTAGCAACAAAGAAACTGCTATGGGAGAAAGTGTGGTTCCCGGGTTTGGACAACATGGTAGAAGCCGCAGTCGCACATTGCCATATCTGTCAAGTGAGAGGGCAGCCGGCAAAACCGGAACCACTACATATGTCAGAACTCCCGAAGGCAGTGTGGACCGAGTTGGCAGCAGACTTCTACGGGCCCCTAGAGACAGGAAACTACCAGCTTGTGATAATTGATGAGTTTTCCAGGTTTCCCATTGTGCGGCAAGTGGCATCAACATCAGCAAGCGCAACGCTGCCGGCTATGGACGACGTCTTTGCCGCATGGGGCTCCCCGCAAACTTTAAAAACTGACAATGGTCCACCCTTCTCAGGGGAGGAGTTCAGAAAATTCATGGACTACCTAAGGATCCGTCAACGGAAAATAATGCCCTTGTGGCCACAAGCAAATGGCATCGCAGAAAGATTCATGGGAAACATAAAGAAGGCTGTACAAAGAGCCAAACTGACGAAGATATCGATAGAGCAGGCCCTGTGCCAAATACTAAGGGACTACAGAAACACTCCTCACAGCTCCACAGGATGGTGTCCCGCTGAGCTAGTGCTGGGCCGATCAAGCAGGACGAGGATACCGCAGCTGGAGGCAGCAGCAAAGCAAGAGCAAGGCAGACTTGCCACCAAAGATCAAGAAGCAAAAGCGAAAATGAAGACACACGCAGACGCAAGGAGACATGCCACTCCGGCGCAACTAAAGCAAGGAGACAGACGGCAGCTGAGGAAATCGGACAGCCCGTTCTCGAAGGAGCCGTTGACGGTGACTGAAGTAAAAGGGCTCATGATAACAGTATCAGCAGGACGCTACCACATCACAAGAAACAGCTCACACTTCAAGGAACTGAAGGTCGAGGAAGAAGACGGAGGGGCAATCGCACTGGGAGACACCAGACAGGATGAAGGCGCGCAGATGGACAAAGGAGAGGCACAGCAGAGAAGAGAATGCAAAAGCCCAAAGAGACTGATTGAAGAAATGTGATGTGATGATTTCTCTCTCTCTTTCTCTCTCTCTCACAACAGTTGGCGTCGGCAATAACTCTGTTTGTTTTGCAACAAGGGGGGAGATGTT
Source organism: Lissotriton helveticus (assembly GCF_964261635.1). NCBI lineage: Eukaryota > Metazoa > Chordata > Amphibia > Caudata > Salamandridae > Lissotriton > Lissotriton helveticus. The sequence goes on from NC_136057.1 coordinate 1,029,859,161, forward strand.
GTGACCTGGAGATAGGGCACTAGGACCCTGGACAATGACTGGTGGGAGGGGGCAGGAAACCAGACACCAGTTCCGGTCAGGGGACACACACACACACACAGGAACTGAGGAAGAGGCAGGACGTGAAGAAGCATGCTGCATGATTGCAAATAAACAGAAATGATTACAGCCACCGATTCATGTTGTGATTACAGTGGGCCGACACGACAACTTTCCCACCTCCCACACCCTTTCCCAACTCACCACGGGGAGGGGTCCCACCCACCCCCTGTAACGAGTAAGGAAAGGGTGTGGTGACAAGCTCCACTCTCTCTCACTGACATGGATGGTTTGTGATCCTGGGCTTGTATTCAAAATGCCTGGGGCTAACTTTAGCTCCACGCCATCAGGGGATGGACCCTACTGCTTGCAGCTAGGTCTTTGCCAAGCTGATGACATCACAGCCTTCGGGGCTGTGAGGTTCTCAACCGGCAAACACGTAGCCTTAGCAAGCAACAACAGGACAGGCAGGGTGAGTCATGTGACGCGTCGACGTGAGGTCAATTAACAATTGAGTTAACACTACAGTGGAGATACATATCGGTGAGTGAGTGTGGGGCATACAGGGGAGCTTGTAAATCATGGGTATTTTTTTAGAAATAACTAAATCCAGCAATGTAACAGGGGCGCCCACTGGTATATGGTGCTCACTTATGTAAATGCAGCACCCTGCACTAAATGAGACAACCCTTATGGTGATTTTAGTGGTCTTAGACAACCTTAGAAAGATCTCTAAGTGGTAGTTGTGGAGAGCAGCCTTCAGGCTTAGTCCAGAAGGAGTGTAAAGCAGCTTGTTGTATCTGTACTTAATTTTATGGTATAGGTTAAGTGAAAAAGAACCACACAGTGTAGGTATGAAAATATGTATTTATTATAAACACTCGCTAACACATTGCAATATCTCCTACTTGGAAAAATAACCACAATACATGCAATACTTTGATAACAGAACATGTAAGTAGCGCTACATAGTGGTCTCCAGTTGGAGACCAAACCATATACTAAAATAGTGGAATGCGAACCATAACCGAAGTCAAGACTGGACCCAGAAGACGTAGAAGGGTTGGGGACCCAAGGAACCACCCAATGTGAGTATCTAGGAACTCCACGGAGTTTGTGTGCAGAGTGGGAACACGACTGTGTGCTCAATACAAGTCAATGGGTAAGTCGCGGTTGCAGTTTTAAAGAGGAAGGACCCTTCCCAGTGGACCATGTAGAAACCCTGTGGAAGATGGAAGCCTGGAGAGTCACCCCACCCGTGGATACCCTAGGAACCAGGGACCAGATGTACCACTATATCAATTTGCAAATCGCAAATTGTATTGGTTTGTTACTCACAATTTGCGACTAGCAAATTGGAATGTACAATGCTGTACCAGGCTCTGTTTGTGATTCCTAATGGGGTCGGAAATTGCATGCCTCATTAATATTCATGAGGCAAGTGCAATTTGCAAGCCCATTAGGAATGGCTAGCACTCCCAGACATGCTAGCATGCTGTGGTCAGCAGACCACAATTTCTGTGACTGCTGTTTTAAATAAAGCACTTTTTTCTAAATGCAGCCCGTTTTCCTGCATTTAACAAGCTGCCCCACGTGGATGTCAAGAGCGAGGGTTCAGTGTCCGGCAGGGGCACCAATAACCCTTGGCAATGGCAACCAAAGCAGTTGTCGAAAAAGGTGCAGTTTCGGGACCCGCAAGGGCCAAGTGACTCACCAAGAGCAGGTAAGTTAGAGCAGGTCCCAGGCAAGCAGGGAAGCCTGCTGGAGCCAAAGAACACCATCAGAGAAACCACGGGCCAAAGGCACGAGTCGCATGTGTTGACTGCCAACATACAATCTCTAAATCTAGTTACTGGTGAGATGACATCTTTGCAGATGGACAGGACGATTTGAGTGTCGTCCGCGTAGGATGTTAACGCCATCCCAAAGGATCTGATTAATGCGGCCAGTTCAGATACATATACATTGAAGAGTGTAGGTCTCATTGAGAAGTCCTTTATGGACCCCACATGGGAGAGTGAAAGACGGGAATCCTAATTACCCAAGGCCACTGATTGTATCCTATCGGATAAAAAAGATCAAAGCTAAAGCGTTGTCCGTAATGCCCAACACATTTAGATGGGTGAGTAATAGTTTATGGTCGACCGTGTCGAACGCTGCCGACAGGTTGAGCAAGAAAAGAGCCGCAGCCCGTCTTGCATCCAAGACCGCTCTGATTTCATGAGTGGCTTTTATCAGAGCAGTCTTGGTGCTGTGCCCTGCCCTAAAACCAAACTGGGATTCATCCAAGAAGTTATATTGCTGCAGATATTGTGTAAGTTGATTATTCATAACTTTCTCCACCAATTTGGCAGGAACTGGAAGACGTGAAATGGGCCTGTAATTATTAGTGTCAGCTTAATCAAGATTTGATTTTTTCGGGTAAAGAGAGTCAACAAGCCTTGGCAACGGCAAGTTGACGAGGTGCACAGGGGTACTGCGCCAGAAGTTCCAACAAGGGATACTGGCTTTAAACTTGCTGTGAAGACAGTGCAGGCCTATAGGGAGTTGCAGAACCACCACCAGTGTTGCTGAACCTTTTGGAGTCAATAGGATCTCAGGGACAGAAGATCGGTCAGCTTTGTTGCAGTGCTGCAGATGCAGGGAAGTGACTATTTCACTCCTAGGGAGATTCCTTTGAGTGTATTGGATGTCCACAGGCCTTGTGAAAAACCTGTATGGAGCACAGGCACAGATGTTGCAGAAGACTGGCAGGACGATGAAACCAGGAGCAGCAGGAGACTTCCCAGTTGCGGCCTCTGTTCACAAAGCGAAGACCAGTCAAGTCCAGAGTGCCCAGACGGTTGAAGTTGAAATATGGCTTTCAATCTGAATCTTGTCCCACAATGAATCTAGGGACCCACCCACAGGTAAGCCCTTAAGTACTCTAAGGAAAGGTTTGGGACGATTCAGGAGTCCCTCCCAGAGGAGGGGCTGGACAGTGGGGAGGATACTCTCATGTCCTTTGTCCAGTTTCATGTCATAGATGGAGCCAAGGCCTCTCTGAACTGGTTTAAACTGGAGTATGCAAGGAGGGCACCAAATGTGCCCTTCAAAGCAGTCATGTGGCACTGGCAAGTGCCCCCACCCTTTCTCAATACACTAAGTCCTGAGCATTCATGTTTGTTTCCAGATATTATTAGGCTTGCTCCAGTCACCACGCATTTTCCTCATCTCACACAGTAAATTTTTATTAATTTTGGTTAATGGTTTTACATAAATCTATAGAACTGACAGACTCTTCTCTGGTGTCTATTCATAAAAGGAGATCTAATAAACACAATGTACTCAAAATGTTACTTCCCTGTAAGCATCTGTTCGTAGCATGTAGACCTATAGATTCACATACCCTGCATACTATTGCCTACTAGTGTTGGGCTCAGGCATTTTCATGTTTTTCTGCTAAGAATGCTTTCGACTCACAAAATGTGGGGGAATTCCTGCTCTACTGGACAGTGCACCAAGAACAGTTTTTGTATAGCGGGTGATAATGTGTATGGATCGTCAAGTGAGCATAGTATGGTGCACAATGCATATTGCGCAGTCAGCAAGTTACTAATAGTGAAAATTTGCACTCAACAAAGGGCTTCTGGGAAAAGGGTAGGGACTCAAATGCTTATATGGTAAGTTAAATAAATACTCAAATGTGTATAGTGCTGCTAATAACCAGTGAGGTCTATCAATAGGCATGGGGAGATTAAGTGATTTGCCAAGAATCACAGAATGTTGAGCCGATGCCGAGACTCGAACCTGGAGCCCCAGCTCAAAGTCGGCAGTTCTGGCCTTACGCCATATCCTCTTCCCCCTTACATTTTCTGTTCATAACATGTTCTGCTTAGAGCATAAAGTAGTACTCTTGTGAAGCAGCATTTACCGTGTGTCAGATGCAGATGTCTGGAACAAAATCCTTAGGACTGCCTGACCAATCAGCATATTGGCAGGCTAGGATGTCCACACAATAGTGCTTGGTAAACGTCTTGTGGTGTGCACCAGGTGGCCGGATTGCAGATGTCTGCTAGTGGAATGTTACCTCAGGAACCTATGTTTGCCCCTTTCTTAAGGTGGAGTGCGGCCTGGGAAGACCAGGTAGGACACTCTTAGTGGTAGAAGGTTTGAACGCATTTGACTGTCTGTCTTGAAAAAGGAGAGGTCATCGACAGTTATGTTTAATTAGGCAGAACATTTTCCTGTAACCTCTCCCACAAGTCGGACTGTTCTAATTTAGGGGAAACAACTCTGGCCCACTGCCAGGCCTTGCAAAACTTTTATAGCTCAATGGGGAAAATACATTTGAATTATGTGTTAATATTTATAAACTAAAGATTCCCTCTACACTCTCCAATGTACTTGAACATTCCCCTTTATCTTGTTGATCTTTTTTAGACTTATACGAAGGCAAACTTTTACGGAACTTTTTTAGTCTGAGTGCTTTGTTCCCTGTTTATGCTGTTAGATTAGAGTTCGGCCTATCGAACATTTTTGTGGGACTGGAGCCATGGCAAATGTAATTCAATGGGGCTACAAATGTTTACAGGCGGCTGTCGCCTCATTAAGGGCTTTGTTGGTCCAATACCTAGAAACAGATTTAGTCAAGGGAATGACTTTTATTAGAAATTTTAATATCGACTCTGAAATTCCTAATTGTAATGAATATTAATTAAAGTATTGGACCCCAGGTCATCTACGTCCTTTTCTTAAGATCCATAGTAAATATATTGCCTTAGTCGAGATAAAAGTCACTGCACTAACTTGAAACTGGTTGGAAAATACGTTGCTGGGAGTAGTTTGAGATCTGTACAACCATATCCTCGTTATCAAAAAGGCTCATAATGTCATGCGTCTAATTCTGCTTTTACAATGGTACTCTTCCTCTTAACATTCTGAAAGCCATATGGAAACATGAACCCCTGACATCAGGGGCATGCAATTTTTGTAATTTGGGTTCTCATACTGTATTTCATGTTTTACATATTTGCCCTGTTTAAGTGAGATTAAAAATCGCTTTATATATCCATTAATAGTGAATTTTAACCGATCAGCTCATTATGAACTATTGCACTTTATCTCTCATCTCTCTTCCCCCCAGATATGTTACATGATATTTAATTTTTAAGGGATTTTTGCATGTGTTAAAATGTGTCTATTGCTGCTTTGTATGTAGTTATGGTGGATGGTCCTAATGTACACAGATGTACTGTTGCATATTTAAAATCGCTATGTATTTTGTTGTTGACCTCAGAAGAAGTCTATATCAACTTTTAAGTAAATTGAAATGTATTATCCATTCTGCTTGCCAGCTTTAGAGATGGGATGGCTTTTGTAGGGCCTTGCAAAGGCGACAAAGAGCAGGTCAGACTTATGAAAGGGCTTTGCTCGGTCGATATATTACATGGTATCTCTTTTCATTTCTAGCATGTGCAAAGCTCTTTCTCCTACTGAGTCTGGTTGCAGAAAGTTTGGTGAAGTTGGAAGGGGAGTTACCTTCTTGGGGAGAAAGTAAGGGTTGGATCTTAGAACAACACTATACTTGTGAACTTCAAAGAAGGGTTCTTGTGGGGTGAGTGCTTGTAGTTCGCTAATGCAGCTGAGGAGAGGGGTGGCCACAAGGAAGGCTGCCTTCCAGGAGAGAAACTGGAAGCAGAATGGATGTAAAGGTTTAAAAGGTGGCCCTATGAGCCTTGTGAGGACTACATTAAGGTATATACGGGGGCGGAAGTATGCTGGGAGGTATGATCCTTTTAGGGCCCATCATGAAAGATTTGACTACTGAAACCCTAAAACGGATGAATGGTCCATGTTTTGCATGTAGGCTGCAATAAAAGCTATGTGTAGGTATATTGATGTACAGGCAAGACCTGACTTCTGCAGATGTAACAGGCAGCAGATGATGTCCTAGCTGTTAGGTTTCAAAGGGTCAAAGCGTTTAGAGATACAGTAGTGGGGCAAATCTCTTCCACTTCGCTGCATAACACGCCCATGTAGTGGGCCTATGCGCTTCCCATAGAATAGGCTTACACTCTTGCTAAAGGTTTAAATGGCCGAATTCTAGGACCTCAGGTATCAGGTTGCTAGATTGAGCAGGGGTTTGGGTATATGATCTGGCCTTGTCCATGTACAAGAAGGTCCGGCCTGAGCAGCAACTTCTCGTCTGGGTTTACAGACATTTCAAGGAGCATAAAGAACTAAGGTTGCCAGGCCCAGGTGGGAGCCATCATGATCAACATCAGATATGTTTGCCTCATCTTTCTCACAATGTACAGGAGAAGTGGGAGAGGCAGAAAGGTATAGGAAAATAACTCTGACCAGTTCACCCATAGTGCATTGTGCATGGACTGTAAGTATGTATACTTGGAGGCTAGGTTTGGCCATTTTGCATTTTCGGGGGTGGCAAACAGGTCTATATGTAGGATACCCCAATGCTGGTAGAACCTGTGGAGGACTTGGGGGTGAAGTTCCCACTCATGGAATTGTTGATGCGTCCCATTGAGGTAATCTACAAAGTCGTTGTCCACCCCCAGAAGGTGTTCAGCTAGGAGTTGAATGTGATGGAGGATGGCCAATGCCAAATCCCTTCTGCTAGCACTAAAAACGGGGGCGACTGTCTGCTGCCTTGTTTGTATATGTAATACATGGTGGTCATTTTGTCCATCTTAATAAGGACCACTTTTCTTTGCATTACGTGGAAGAAGGCTTTGAGGGCTAGTTGTAAGACTAACAGTCGATTCAGTTAATATGGCAACCTTGGTTTGGAGAGGGTCCACGGGAGTCACTTGTGGAATGGGTTCTGAGCCCTAGCCTTTACCAACACCAAATCTTCCCAGAAGCCCTCCGCTTGTGACCACTGAGCTGTGAAGCACTCCTACACGGAGTGCACATGGAGGCTCCCACAGGGTACAGTGGCGATATAGGAGGCCATCATCTCTAGGAAGTTCATTATGATTTAAACAGTGAGTTGACTTTAGGCTGAAAAAAGCAGCAGATGCTGAAATACCAGTAGCCTTTGTGGGTTAGGGTAGGCTTTCCCTGTAACTGTGTTTTACTCAAGAAAGGTTGGATCTATTGAGTTTGTAGGCGGAACCTGATGGTATTCATCGTAAATTCCACGCCGTGGAGCCGGAATCTTTGCCTGAATCTGGGCTAGGCACTGCAGCTTGCAGATGCTCTTGATCAGCCAACCATCGAGGTAGGCGAAGATAAGAAGGTCCCCTATGTGTATGTGCCACCACCATTGCTCGGCACTTTGTAAATACCGTAGGAGTCTTAGTAACCCTGAAAGAGAGTACTTTGAATTGGTAGAGATGTCCACTTACGACCCAACAAAGGTACCCTCGATGGGGAGGATGGATAGATATGTGAAAGTAGGCATCCTTGAGATCAAACACAGTCGCATAGTCACCCGGTTGACGCAGGGAATGACAGCCTGCTCAGATGTCATTTGAAAATGTTCTGACATGATGACCTTATCTAGAGACCTGAGGTCCAGATTAGCCCTAAGGAAGCAGCCCTTTATGGTAATCAGGAAGTAAAAAGAGTAAACTCCTCTTACCAAATGTTGTCATGGCACTCTCTTTATTACACACTTCTGGAGTAGCGTTCCCACCTCCTCCTCTAGGGGTGAAGAGGTTTTCTGCTCAGGGGTAGTGAGAGTTTTAGGTTGAAGCCATGGTGAACAACCCCTAAAACTCACTAGTCCGATGTGGTTTCCTACCAGGGAGAGAGGTAACTATGTATTCCCCCCGCCCCCCAAGCCCTGGACATATCAGGTGAGATCGGGAGGGAGGTAGGGCAAGTCACTGCTTTGGGGTAGAAGCTCATTTGCCAAAGTCATCTCTGCTCTTCCCTCTGTTGTTGCCTCTATAAGTATCCTTGACATAGGCTCTACCGGGCTTCTGATGGAAGGCCTGCTGCTGTCTTTGATACAACTGCAGCTGGTTGGGCGAGGTGGTTTCAGTCACCCTCGGTCCCCCAACTGTGGGCTCCAAGTGAAGGAGTTTACAGGACACTCATGGACTTTGCAATCTCCATGTCCTTTTTAGGTCAAGCCTGTCAATGCGCTTGCGCATTGAGCTTGCGAGAGATTTTGGGGCTTAACCAGAGCTTAACCATCGGGCGATTTGATGCTGTGCCCGTGAAAAGCAAGGCTCAATGCGCAAGCGCATTGACCTAAAAAGCGCGTGCACATCAAACCACCAGCCTCCCTCCCACAGGCATCCCCCAGCGTGCGCTGTGCCTCAGGCATTTCTCCTCCCCTAATTTATTCACTGCCCACGGCTTTCACTTTGACGGCCGCCATGCCGTCTCTCGCCTCACGCTTATCACCCCCCCTTCTCTTGTCATTCACTGGGAGCCGTGTATTTTGAGACTTGAACCTGGTTCCCCAGCTTCACAGACGTCGGCTCCAGCTATTATACCACATCCTTTATCTTTGCCCCCCCCCCGCACTCCTTACAAGTGCTTATGTTTAAACTCAGTCTCAATTTTTTTATTTTTTATTTTGCACTTTAATATAGCACAAACTCAACCCGAAGGTATCGGAGCTCTTTACTCTGAGGAATCAGTTGCACTGCACAAGGATACATTGATTCTTTTGTGCGGAAAGGTTAAGTGATTTATTTGTACAGAATCACTGGATGTTGTCCTGCCAAGACTCATACCCAGTTTGAAGAACAGGGTCTGCCCGAGTCATGGCAAAAACACTAATCTTTGTATAATAATTTTCATGCTCTACAGTTTGCCTGCACGTAACTTGACCTGGTCCTTACATTACCAACCGGGAATGTCATGGGGATTTGCTTTCGATTTGCACAACAGGGAGACTAAACGCTCCCAAGTGGGGGGATCACGCATCCCCTTAACATTCCCATTAATTACTGTGACACTGGGATAACGCTCGAGTCTAGAAAATAGTTATGCAAATCACAGCGGCGTCACTATAGCTCTAGGAATGAGAGCTCTGCCAAAGCCGGTAGATTTTACTCTAACCCTTACGCCACATCTCCTCAGCTTTTCAGCGGAGATTAATGACTGACTTTTGCACACAAAGGATATGCTAATTTTAAGATTTGGCTTGATGTTTATATCTTGCTCTTTGGTTTTATTTTGCACTGCCTGTGCACTAATATCGAAATGGTCGACTGTCAGAATGTTAATTATTGAATCGAGGCTTTTTCTGGGTTGTGTAGACATTGGAAATTGACTTAAACAGGTGTTTTGCACTTTCAAGACACCGCAATGCTCAGAGTTCAAAGAGATGTGCTTTCAAACTCTATGCCGTGTGCGTGCGTGGACTGCAAGTACGTGAACCTTATGAGCACATTTGTTTGCTCTGTTTACAGACAGCTGTATGCCTGTGTGCTTCTGCTTCAGTGTGCCATCAGCCCTTCACGCTCCCTTCACGCTGCCCCGAACACGCTCCTGCCTGAAGGATTCAATATAAATCTATCTGGCTATACTTACCAATAGCCCATATACCAATAGACGTTATAATAATTCAGTCGGCAATGGAGAAGGTTCAATCGTTTATTCTTCAAATACAAGCCCTGACAGGGGAGCCTCGGTCTACAAGACCCTCGGAGGTGCGCAGAGGATACTGATTACTTATTCAAAATACAAAGCATATATACGTTTCATGAATTCAAGATGACACTCTACAAGGAAAGATACAACTTGTCCGTAAGCCAAGAGGAATACCCATATAAGGCACAATTGATTTGCTAGTAGCCTAGGCCTAAGCTATTCCGGGGGCAGGTCAGTAAGGTGCCTCCCTGTCTATCTGGAGCCCGGGGAGTACAGGAACGGGCTCTGCTAGAATGTGCGCATCCCACAAGTAGGGCAGGTGTGACCTTGAGTTTTCCTTGTGCTACCAGCTAACAACTATCGTAGGCAGTTTGGCTGCCACCGTGGTTTCGAGCGGAAAGAATAATCACGTGATTTCTGGGAAACAGCATTTGCAAATAGAGAAACAAAACAAAATGGCTCCGGTTATACCAATAGGAGTAAACGAATAGAAAATGAATCGTTGGTTGATAGGCGACCATAGTAAACTCTAAATACCTGATTATATAATTATGAGGTTATATTGGATATATTATGCCAATAATGCATGCTATCGAATTTCGATCCCAACATGCCTTTACGCCTTCACTCTCTCTTGCCCACCCTCTGACGTCAGCCCTTTACTCTGCCCCCAACTAGCCCTACCGATACCCCTTCATTCACGTGTGTGAATTTCCTCTGCCCACAGTCCTGCCACAGCCGATACTTGGCGACGGTACGGTTCTGCCCCTATCCTGCCCAAGAATATGTATTGCATTTTGGGGTGATGCAGATGTTACCAAAGTTCCCCGGAATTTGAAGGCTGGAATATCTAAACTAACCGGCGTTTTTTTTCTTCACACTTCAGTTATCACGGCCTGGGTCAACACTGGGTGCAACGTGTGCTCAGTTTTTGGGTGGAATTTAACAACGTGATTTTACAATAAGTGGGATATACAGTTTTCGCCAGCTGGGCATTTCCTGGAAGTGCTACCAGGGTGACCGCCCACTGCCCCCCCCCCCCGTGTCCCCTTCACTCACAAACAAGTTGCAGTTTTCCCGATAAAAGACTTTATCTCAAGTCTTTAGACCTGAGTTTATTTTTTGATAAAACACTTGAATCTGTTCAGGTTTGATTTCAAAGCAGTTGGCCGATTTTGTGGTTGTCTGGCATACATCGATGACTGGTGGCAGGAATAGTCCAAGCTTTTGGTTTGCGGGCGCGATGGGCAGTGCCGAGCCTAATTTTGGTGCCTTCCGTTGAACTCGTTTTACTTTGTCATGCAGATCGATTGCGACTGCACGTCTTTTTGGGAGCCGAAGCTAGTAATCGAGCTCATTCACTTCATCTAATTTGTTTGTGCAGTTGTGGTTTTCTTGCAAGACATTCCTTCTGTAACATTGCATACGGACTTGCATTATTTTTCAGGATACATCTTTTTTTTTTTTTTACTTCGAACACATTGTGTGTTTGTTTAATGTGCTTTTTCATTCACTGGGAGCCGTGTATTTTGAGATTTGAACCCGGTTCCCCAGCTTCACAGATGTCGGCTCCAGCCATGACACCACATCCTTTATCTTTGCCCCCCCCCCCCCCGCACTCCTTACGAGTGCTTATGTTTAAACTCAGTCTCAATTTTTTTTTTTTAATTTTGCACTTTAATATAGCACAAACTCAACCCGGAGGTATCGGAGCGCTTTACTCTGAGGAATCAGTTGCACTGCACAAGGACACATTGATTCTTATGTGCGGAGAGGTTAAGTGATTTATTTGTACAGAATCACTGGATGTTGTCCTGCCAAGACTCATACCCAGTTTGAAGAACAGGGTCTGCCCCAGTCATGGCAAAAACACCAATCTTTATATAATCATTTTCACGCTCTACAGTTTGCCTGCACATAACTTGACCTGGTCCTTACATTACCAACCGGGAATGTCATGGGGATTTGCTTTTGATTTGCACAACAGGGAGACTAAACGCTCCCAAGTGGGGGGATCACGCATCCCCTTAACATTCTCATTAATTACTGTGACACTGGGATAACACTCGAGTCTAGAAAATAGTTATGCAAATCACAGCAGCGTCACTGTAGCTCTAGGAATGAGAGCTCTGCCAGAGCCAGTAGATTTTACTCTAACCCTTACGTCACATCTCCTCAGCTTTTCACCAGAGATTAATGACTGACTTTTGCACACAAAGGATATGCTAATTTTAAGATTTGGCTTGATGTTTATATCTTGCTCTTTGGTTTTATTTTGCACTGCCTGTGCACTAATATCGAAATGGTCGACTGTCAGAATGTTAATTATTGAATGGAGGCTTTTTCTGGGTTGTGTAGACATTGGAAATTGACTTAAATAGGTGTTTTGCTTTGTAGTCCTTTTATACTATGCTGTCTAGAAACAGGATTGTTTCCAAACGCCCTCACTCTACCGCCCTCACTCTACCGCCCAAACTCTACCGCCCTCACTCTACCGCCCTCACTCTACCTCCCTCACTCTACCTCCCTCACTCTACCTCCCTCTCTAACGCCCTCTCTACCGCCCTCGCTCTACCGCCCTTGCTCTACCGCCCTCTCTACCGCCCTCTATACCGCCCTCTCTACCTCCCTCTCTACCACCCTCGCTCTATCGCTCTACCGCCCTCACGCCCTCGCTCTACCACCCTCACACCCTCGCTCTACCGCCCTCGCTCTACCGCCCTCACACCCTCGCTCTACCGCCCTCACTCTACCACTCTACTGCCCTCACTCTACCCCCCTCACGCCCTCGCTCTACTGCCCTCGCTCTACCTCCCTTGCTCTACCGCCCTCACGCCCTTGCTCTACCACCCTCACACCCTCGCTCTACCGCCCTCGCTCTACCACCCTCACACCCTCGCTCTACCGCCCTCACTCTACCACTCTACTGCCCTCACTCTACCGCCCTCACGCCCTCACTCTACCGCCCTCACGCTACCACTCTACCGCCCTTACTCTACTGCCCTCACTCTACCACTCTACCGCCCTCACTCTACCGCTCTAACTCTACCACTCTACCGCCCTCACTCTACAGTCCTCACTCTACAACTCTACCGCCCTCACTCTACCGCCCTCACTCTACCACTCTACCGCCCTGATTCCCTCACTCTACCGCCCTCACTCTACTGCCCTGACTCTACCGCCCTCACTCTACCGCCCTCACTCTACTGCCCTCACTCTCACACTCTACCGCCCTCACGCCCACACTCTACCACCCTCACTCCCACACTCTACTGCCCTCACTCTACCACTCTACCGCCCTCACGCCCTCACTCTCACGCCCTCACTCTACTGCCCTCACCCCCTCACTCTACCGCCCTCACTCTACTGCCCTCACTCTACCGCACTCACTCTACCGCACTCACGCCCTCACTCTACCGCCCTCACTCTACTGCCCTCACGCCCTCACTCTACCACCCTCACTCCACTGCCCTCACGCCCTCTATCACCCTCCCTCGCACTTTACCACTCTACCGCCCTCACTCTACAGCCCTCACTCTACCACTCTACCGCCCTCACTCTACCGCCTTCACTCTACCACTCTACCGCCCTCACTCTACCGCCCTCACTCTACCGCCCTCACTCTACCGCCCTCACACTACCGCCCTCACTCTACCGCCCTCACTCTCACACTCTACCGCCCGCACGCCCACACTCCCACACTCTACTGCCGTCACTCTACCACTCTACCGCCCTCACGCCCTCACTCTCACGCCCTCACTCTACCACCCTCCCCCCTTCACTCTACCGCCCTCACTCTACCGCCCTCACTCTACAGCCCTCACTCTACCACTCTACCGCCCTCACTCTACCGCCTTCACTCTACCACTCTACCGCCCTCACTCTACCGCCCTCACTCTACCGCCCTCACTCTACCGCCCTCACACTACCGCCCTCACTCTACCGCCCTCACTCTCACACTCTACCGCCCGCACGCCCACACTCCCACACTCTACTGCCGTCACTCTACCACTCTACCGCCCTCACGCCCTCACTCTCACGCCCTCACTCTACCACCCTCCCCCCTTCACTCTACCGCCCTCACTCTACTGCCCTCACTCTACTGCCCTCACTCCACTGCCCTCACGCCCTCACGCCCTCTATCGCCCTCCCTCACCCTCCCTCTCTTCCACCCATCTGCATCTACAGCCATACATGCTACAAACGCATGCTTCCCACAGAAGACTGTATTAAATCCATTAATTCTAATGTTAATTTAAAAAAATGTTCTTACTATCGGATACATACAAAAATATCAAAGTGGATAAAAGATTACTTTAAATCTATATGGCGTTACTTTTTGTCATGGCGCTCATGATAAGAAATCATCTTACATTTAGAAACAAAATAATCCACAAAACCTGAAATAGCATGGAATATTTCAGTAAGTAATTTTGTTCTGATGTCATTAAAAGTGTTAGTGTGCAGTAATGAGTAACAATTTATTCAGATGAAGCAGTATAATATCTACACTTGCTGGGATCAGAGGTGTTGAAAAATAAATAGGGTGACATTAGTTCTTATTCAATGCTCCAATTAATAAATGAAATATAACACTGGAGAGTCATTATATCTATAGATAGTAAAATACTGATCAATACATTATTAAATTCAGCTTCAACCTATTCCCACTGATTTCCAAATGCTTACACTTAGGGGAGCCAAAGCATGGGTAATACAGGCAGTCAGTGGGTTAATTTTACTTTCTGGTATGTTTTTTTCTGTGTAGGTCAGTGAGATGATAGTAGCTGTGGCACGAACCTGCATGGGCCTGGTAGGGAATACACTGGGAGCATGGGTGCAACAAGGCCCTGCGGCACACATGAGCCCCCAAACACGTCAAGGGTCCCTTTAATCCCAAATATGTGAGATGTCAGAGACTATGGGGCCCCTCATCACATTGTGCAAGAGGGCGCCATCATTTGCGTTACCCCTCTGACTAGGAGTGCTGCAAGGGAGCAGTGACTGGAGTTCAGCCGCTTTGAATCACGCACAGGTGTATTAGTGAATGGGCAGTCTCTGCTCCACTAATCAGCTCTCCCCTCCCTCTGAAAATCACTCTGCACCAACCTGAGTGCAGATAAAGCTTCTTCATGCCATCTCAGTTTTGCTTGAAAAAAGTGGTGGGGACATGGCCTAGAGAGCGATGGGTGAGGTAATACTTAGGTTGGAAGGTATAAAAGGCCAACCCACATTAAGAGCTACATTTTAAGATGATTGAAAGACCAGTGCACGTGAGGAAATGTATTTCTTACAAGTAAGAAGGAAAAATAAAAGTAGGAACAGCACAGCCCAACATTACTTCCACCTATCTCCAGCCCCTTTCTTCAACTGTCCCCTCATAAAAACCCCCACTCAGACCGCCCATACAGATTCTACATTCGATGTTGCATCCATTCGATTTGACTCTGCTCCACTCAAGGCATCAGAGCATTGCATCACACCGCACTGTAACTCATTCCACACACACCTTCCACCTTTATCAACTACATAAACTAAGTATCTAAACAATGATAGCAAAGAACAAATACAATTCTATGAAATAACCAATCCAGAATAAACAGTGGAATTTGATTCTCGGATAACAACACACAAGGCCATCCTAGGGTAACACAGACTCATCATACTTCCTAGGAATTCTCCTGTTCCTTTGGCTTTGTCGGCCTACCACCAGATTTCCAGGAGACACAATCCTTGAAGAAGAAAATGGACAAGGTCCATCACACACCCCCTCAGTTGCTTGACTTAACTCACTGCTTAACTCACTATTGTCACTTTCAACTGCCTTTGCAGCCAAATCTAGCAACGTGTTACCCTCTTAATCCTTACCACACCAATCTCTTGACTTACATTTCTTGACATCCTTCCAAGGATCCACACTGAATCCCCTCCCATTTTCACTGAACCTTTAAACACCTCCACCACGTTTATAGATTCAGACCATTTAGACACTTTAGGTTTCATACCCACAGCCAATTTCAATCGGGCATACTACCCTACTCGCAGAACTCTTCGTGAGAGTCTTACCCTCTCGTGGTCCATCATGTCCTTCGTTTTATCTTTGTAAACTTCGACATGCTGCCTCACATCCCGTAATACCTTGTCACTAGACATAATACTACTAGTCGACTCATTACTAAGCCTTTCCTTTACCCACAATGGAGCCAGACATAGACCTGTTTTACGACCTCCTAAAAGCTCAGACAGTGAATAACCTGTCACAGAATTGTGATTACACCTATATCATAGCAACATGGCAAACAATTGATAGCCTCCTCAACAGCCCCAACCTGGCCATTAGCTTCAGGGTGATAAGCCGCTATCAGTTTGTGATCTATTCCACATCTGTCCAAGAAAGTCAGAAATAGTGAACTGCTAAAATGTAGACCACTTTGCGAGACTGAGCTCTCCAGAAGATATTCCCAACAAAAATACTTTACCAAAAATGTATCACAATCTCAATATACATTTTGTCCACAACGTTTATTTCAGGCCATTTGGCAAAGTAGTCCAGCAGGACCAAAGCATATTTTTCCTTCCCCAAAGGAGGACTGAATGGTCCCTCAATATTGATGCCTAATGTCCTCCACAGCATTTAGAGGAACTGGAACAGGTGGTGAAACACATTCTCTGGTAACTTCATCACTCTTAACACACATCTGACGGGCCCTCTCAGCCCTGTCTACCATTACATCAAACCTGGGCCATCAATAGTAATCCCAAATAAGAATTCCAATGTGACCATCATCACTTTAAACTACCAATTTCCTCCTTTTAACAAGTGGGGGAATGATTTTGTTTCCTTGCACCAATACACCCCTTTCCCATGCAAGCTCAACTTGAATCTTACTAAGAGAACTCCCCTTTTTTCAGAGGGTAGAAGTTAAAGCACTATAAAAGAAATAAAACAAAATAGTGGTATTTAAATTGTTTGTTCGCGAATAATGTAAAGCACTCCTGACAATGAAGGGTGTCAAAGCGCTTTACATCACACATACAGATTATACATTGACAACAAATCATATGTGCATACATCAATGTAAAGGTGGTGTACATAAGGCAGTGAGAGTTACAGGGTGTGGGAGCCACATGTGCTTCATATCTTGGTGTGCTATATTCGAAGGATTACAATTCATGAACCACAGGTATCAAAAGGATCTCTGACTTAAAAGCAGTAACCCATTTAAGTAATGAAATATCTGTTATCTGCATGTTACACATTGCACTTTGCAGGAAACATATTACCATCTATGCTGCTTTGATTCAAAACTCAGACTAGGCAAAACACAGATCTCTCCAGCAAATACGTTATCCTCCAGAGTTATCCGACCATTATTTTTATTCCCTTAGATTTAGCTGGTGCACAAAGATCTTTGGAGCAGGTGCCTTAACCGCATAACATATTTTAAAGTACAGACAATGCAACCAATTAGGCAAAACAGATCTACTGCCATGTTCCTCCTTCTTGTCAATTTTTTTGTGGCAGGGTTTAAAAAATAAATACATGTATAGCTTGAGGCCCAGATTTTGTTTCAGGGTTGCATCAATATTTTGGCACAGCCCAATGTAAAATCTAATGTGTTAAATATTGTAATGTGCTCAAATGTTCTCATGATAGACCTGCTAAACATACGTGAGGTCTTAAGATCTCATGTCACTTCCTGTGAAATCATGGGTTGGGATACAACTTCCGGTGATGCCACATGCGATGTCACTCACAGTGATGTCACTTTCTGTGATGTCATGCATAATGATGTCACAGCCAATCTGCCTAACTTGGCGGCCCCCTCTCCTTTTTAGGTCTCGCGTGGCGCCGAGCTCGCGAGATTTAATGACTTTGAGTAGCGAGGTTAACCCCGCTCCTCTTCTCCATTGGCTGGCCTCCTAAACGGTGGCCAGCCATTGGAGAAGAGGTCCCAGTGACGCTCTTCTTTGGATCTAAGCCCCGTCCTTTTCGGATGGGGGGGCGTTTTTTTGACATTCTTTCTAGGCTGTAAACAACAGTCAAAAGCACACACCCCCAGTCTGAAAAGGATGGGGCTTAGATCGAAAGAAGAACCATTTGTCTGTAAGCCCCGTCCTTTCAGACTGGGGGCGTGTTTTTGACTGTTGTTTACAGCCTAGAAAGAATGTCAAAAACACGCCCCCCAGTCTGAAAAGGATGGGGCTTACAGACAAATGGCGAGCGCTTGTTGTAACAAGGGACTTCTGGGAGCCATGTGTGGACAAATTACCTCAAGTAAGATGAGTGAGTGTTGGTAATCCTATGCTAGTTTATTCAAAACACTATTACCAACATACACCTCAGACGATGCGGTCCTAGTGCACGCACAGCCACGAGTACATGTGACTTGTTACAGAGTGCACCAAGGTTGGATGAGTGTATGGTGCTCTTGCTTGCACGATTGGCAGATGTGCGTGAGAGGACCATGGGCTGATGTGAAGTGTTACTATGTGCAGTGGGCTGTTACTGAGTGCACCACGGTCAGGGGTGAAGTGTCACTGAGTGCACTAAGCGTGGATGTACAGTACTCTGACATGCACCAAGGAAGATGCGAGCTGCTGAGTGCACGGCAGGTAGGTGTGCGGTGCTCTAGAGTGCAGGACGGGCAGACGTGAGCTGTTGAGGTGTTCATCCCAGGTGCACGTGAAGTTTTCTTTTATGCACCACGGGCAGATGTGATGTATTTTAATGCTACCCTATCTACACCACGAATAAACATGAGGTGTTTTAGTGTTCGCAAGACCAGACTTACGGCCCTCCCAGTGTAAACACAAACGGAGTTGAATCGTAATCACCTGCACCAAAGGCCAACGTGGGCTGTAGCAGTTGTGCACCAGTGGCAGATGTGAGATATCCCAGTGTGCACCAGTGGCAGATGTGAGCTACTTCAGTGTAAAAGACCTAGGTGCACTAGTGTGCACGCAATCAGATGTGGGCGTTCTAGATTGCGCTAAAGGCAGATTTAAGCTGTTCCAGTGTGTAATATAATGCAGCGCTCACCCAGAAATATCACCAACCCAGGGTCCAGGTCACTCCGGTGGGGCCCATAACACCAAAGTACAACACACCTAGTCACACACACTTTACCCCAGACCCTTGCAAATATATATATATAAAATGGGTTGAGTGAATTCTATCCTATGGCAGGATACCTTTTAAGCACATATTTTAACACCAACATTTGTTTTCATCAATAAATTCTACTAAACTAATCTATGCATCAATGTACCCCGCAATTAGGTTGATGGACCAATTAGTTGAGTAAGTTAATGGTGATTATCAAGACTAGCTTAACCTCACTACAACAATTCACTGATTTGCATAATGAATTGACTTTAAAGAATCACAAACACCTGAAATCATTTAAAAGATTTTATGTAATTAATTTACGTAAAAGAAAATTTGCATTTATTCTGTCATTATTAATTCTCACTGAGCATTGCTATTTATTCAGGAAATAAATCAAGAAACTTTTAATAAAAGTCATTAAGAGAGAAATTTCAGGTTGCATTAAATCCATTATCCTCTAAATAAAAAGATCAATCAATCTTTGGTCATGTAACTGAAAGAGAAATTATTCATGAAAAAGATCAGAGAACCATAGTTAAAACATGCATTTAATTCTAAAGATTTCTACAATGAAACCTTCCTACCCAGCACTTAACCCCATAATTATACTTACTAACCCAGGCCTCCTTGGATGAAGTCTCCCAGACTAGTGTCCCGTTACAATCTCCAACCTACAGGGGTTATCAGTGAGCCTTCTGGCATAGTTTCAGGCTCCCAGCATCTCTGCAAACAGCTGCAGTGCAATCAGCATCTCTATGCGATTAGCTTCTGTGACATTAAACCCCAGGTTTGCTCTGATATTTATACTGTATTTGCTGGCTCTCTACCCTCAAATGTTTCAAATCTTGCCGTTTCCCTTTCTCAGATTGGTCATAACATTGCAATTATTAGCTCTCAGGATGTTCGTTAATCGACAATGTATTTTTTAACTTTCAGGATGTCCATGAATAACTTCCTGGATAAAAAGCTGACAGATACAAATTCGACTGTCCATGTATTTCTTAACTTCCAGGATGTCCGTGACCAACTTTGTTTGACAAACTGATAAATACAAGTTCAACAGTTCCCGTTCATCATCAGGCCTTTAAATGTTCATTTTCAGTGATTCAGCTATTTCCACGTGGTCATTTTTGGAAGGCATTTGACTTTTATCCTTGGCAGACATTCAGCTGTTCTCGTGGTTATCATTTTGGCCCACAGCCACTCACCAGCGTTCATATCAAACGGCCTCGAATATAGTCATCTGAAGTTGCAAAATGTTCTCAGTGAATCACAGAGCATGGACGAGCTTCTCTCAGCAAAATGATGTAAGCTTTTTGTACTGCGCAGGAGCGGGAAAAGCGAAGTCATTTTGGAATTGGCAACCAACTAAAACTACGATAAACACAAAATGAAAATGTAAATACACAGAATATATGTGTTTTCTGTCCCCCCACCCACCAGTGCTAATATTTATCCTTTAAAACTGTTACGTAGCAGAAAAGCATCACACTGCAAGCCATTAAAAAAGAAGCAGAAAAGCAGCTTGCAGTGCACAATGTACATTACAACATAGACATGCACTATTAAACTACTTAAAAGCACAAATAGATTAAACATGCGTTTTACATCTTTAATTAATATGTTAATCAAACCTGTTAGTGCAAAGCATTTTCCACATGTAAGGTGTGTGTTTTGGTTAATAGACAGCAATCAAAATTAATATATTTACTTTGTTATGGGGGTGATTGATCTGAATGGGGTACACACAAAATCTTCTGTATCTCGCGCCATGAATCACTTCTGATTTTGTTCGAGTGTGCACCACATGTAGATAGATGTAAGGTGCCACATAGTGCAGCATATTTCAACACTGACACACCCAATCTGTTCTCACGTGCAACACGCGCAGATGTGACTTGCTATAGTGTACACCGAGTCATGTGTGAGGCATTTTATGTGCACAACAGTCAGAGGTAAGGGGGTATAACAGGCTTGAGGTGTTCTAGTGGGCACCACTGTTGCGTCACACGTGCGGTGTCCTACTAGTGTGCGGGTCGAACAAGGCAGGGACGGGAGCTGTGTAACGGATTCCCGCCTGGCCCCAAAAACATAACCCTGCAATTAATTTACCTCCGTTGTCATAAGTCACGTGGCTGTTGCACTGGGTGTGTTTATCTGGGTTGTGAAGCCGCACTCAGAGACAACGCTGTGCCCCTGTGTGCACTGCCTGTGAAGCCCCCCCCGTGCCTTCAAATGCAGCCCCAGTGGGGAGTCAATTGAGAGAAACTATCACTGCACTAATTAACATTCCTGACACCGGGCTCCACGCGCCTGTCACGACAGATTCTGCGATATCACGTGACTGGTGATTTTATAGGGACGGAAGGGGGGTCTTCTTGAAGGCATGAAAAGGGAGCTCTCTCAGACCTCATTAGCTGGGACATCTTCTTCTCTCACGCTCAATTAGACCCCAAAAGGGGCCCTTTGCCCAATTTGCACACTTGGTTACAGAGAAGAGCATGGGGACTTCACGTGTGCGCCCCGATGGCTGGATCTGTGCCGCACATCAGTCTCACATATAGATCACACGACCACGTTCCCCTGGTTGCACTGCTATGAGTATGACACACATGCAAACAGATGCGATGGTTGGCCAAGATACGGATGCGATGTCGCAACCATTACAAGACTTATAATCAATTGAGCGTTACATTTCTGCAGCGAGTAAAGCAAGTTAATGCCACTACAGCATGTGTTAGAAGAGATGGGATTAAGGAAAGCGATTTGTGCGGATTCCCTGCGGCACAGGAGCACACACGCTGACACACACATCTGCGTGCACATACGCGTACACTCAGGTGAATTTAATACAAAAAGGTCTTGATGTTTTTCCCCAAGAAATTTGTCGCTTTTCGAAAAACAATATTGCCGTTCGTTCCTGGTCTTTCTTTTTTGTGCACATTTAATGGTGCAGCTGACCACGATGTCGTGGCATCGCAACAAATGCACCTTGTCCCCGAGCAGACTCCTATCACACTACAACGTTCTTGAATCGGGTTGAACTCAATATACTTCAGCATTAAAGAGCACTTACCGTTACAGACACACAACCAAGTACAATTGGTCGATGTAAACGCCCATGATATGAAAAGGCAGCCAGATTGAGAAAGCGCCTCGAGGCTCCTATAATGGTAGAAAGCGTGGTGGAAATGCAGGTGCCAGAGTAAAGTAAGGAGTACTTGTTTAGTCCACCGCTGCTCCGACATACGTGAATGTTTGAGTATGTGCATGTGTGAGAGAGGGTCAGACTTTCGCTTACACACTGGCACTTTTCACTCAGGATTCGTAACATTGAGTACTCTTTAATATTTTCAACAATCAGTGCACCTGCTGGTTCTCTATTATCCTTCTATAATAACATTTGCATTTTCGACTTGCATTCTACACTCAACCTATTGCCTTTAGCGCTCTAATAAATATGATTATGGATTTATTATGAAAATTAACAATTGATAGGGCACCTAAACTGCGGAGTGTCCACTTTAGATTGGTTCAAAGATGTATACAATATTTTCCTCAGGCACACGCCATCTCTTCTAATAGGTCTGTTGTTAGAGTTGGCAGCTTGCAGAAGACTTAACTAGAGATAGGGTCACACAACGGCGCAAGCAAAGCCCAGGGTCACACAGTGTAGCAGTTCCAGTCCAGGGTCACGAGGAGTCGCATGCCCAACCCAGGATCACACAGTGGCGCAAGCCCACCGAGGGTCGAGCAGAGTCGCATGACCAGCCCACGGTCACACAATGGCGCAGGGCTTGGCCAGGGTCACACACAGGCCCGGCTCCAGGAATTTTTATTTGGGTGGGCCAAGGGCGCATTTGGGTGGGCCACTGCGGGCTCGATTTGTCGCATATATGTCTGGGCAGGCCTGCTTCAGAGCCCGCCTTTATCACTTCTTAGTCTTACAAGGCCCAGTAAGACGCACTTTTTTCCAAACCTCTTTCTATATATGATCACCCTCAAAAAATGTTTTTTCCATGTAAAGTTCCTTTGATAGGAAGAGGAGGATTCTGAGGTGGGAGTAACAGGCAAGTGACACTTAGCAGGCTCCCTCTGTGCGAGCCTTCACGGAGAATCCCTCTTCATTACTACCTCGACCTGACCCCAGACTCTGCCACGCACTCCCTTACAGGTTTGATTATCCACTACTCCTCTCCAGTGCACCTTATCTCACAGCTAACCTTGGGTCCCAGCCCCATATCAGGCACCATTGGGCTCCACTTTCATTTTTCGGGGTAAAAACACTAGTAAAGTCACCTTCAAACTTAAAATATTGAATGTAGCAGTAAATATAATTAGTACGCACTTTAAAGTATGTTCCACAGTAGCCCTTATGACCCGGCTGCTAAATAAATAAACAACAACAGAAAGGCCATGACAGGGCTGGCTTTAGTGCTGATGCAAAAGTCTTTTTTGGTGCCACACCAATTACCTCTTTCTCCGTAAATACCTTTACAACCACCTCCCAACAGTGCCCCTCGTCTCTCTGTAGCCCCCCTCATTGACCACCTTCTCAAACTCCCTCACTGCCACCCTCCAACAAAGCCCCTCATCTCTCCGTAGCCCCTCCCCCTCATGACCTCCTCCTCAGACTCCTTCACTACCACCCTCCTCCAGTGCCCCTCATCTCTCTGTAGGCCCTCCCGCTCATGACCTCCTCCTCAGACTCCTTCACTACCACCCTCCTCCAGCGCCACTCATCTCTCCGTAGCCCTTCCCTCAAATGCATTTCATTTGTTGTATAGCGCTACTCATATCAGTGTAGGGTGTCACAGTACTTTACATCACGCACACATTATACAGAGACAATCTATCATGCAGGTATGTAAATCAGTCTGCAGGGAATGTCACATAAGCCATTGAGGATTACAAGGTGCAGGAATCACGTGTCATCCATACTAGTGGGCAGTATATTTTAAGAGGGTTTGGTCTGGGAAAAGACAACCGTAGGATTTAAAGAGTATTTCATGAGGGTTAGCTTTACTGATAAAAATGTATATCTCCCCAAAAATACTCATTTTGGCAACATTAGAATAATGAAAGACTGAGGAAGTTCTAACTATATCACAAAACAAAAAAAGCAAAGTTCTAACTCTACCATTCATGTTCGTATGCAGCTCTTTGGTGACAGTTCATTGGTCACTGTTTTATGTTAGGGTTGTAACTTCTGAACTGCAAGTAACACAAGGATCTCTGTGAAAAAGGCAGGAACCCACTGAGCTTCCACATAAAATACAGTTCATCTGCATTTAAAAACGACTAACAGACAAATGATTGTTCTCCAGCAGGATCATTAATCGCCAGGGTTATCTGGGCATTTTCTATTGTCTTATTGTTGTCCTGCGTCAGCCATGATAATGATAAAAATTGTTCAAATTAAGCACACACTGACTTTATTTATTAACTGTACAATGAATTAAAATAATTAAAGTAAAAAACATAAAAGCAAACAGCTCAAAAATAACCACTGTAAAAAATATGAAGTCATCTAATAAAGTGTAGTTTCTGTGCCAAAAAGTATGTGTCCTGCTGGGCCTGTGCAGATTTAAAAAAGAAAAACAAATAGAAACACATTCTCTTACCTACTCCATAAAACAAACTTTGTGTCACAGCCTGATCTGATATGCAGCTGCAGGGGTCAGGAAAGGTGAATAGGATTAAAGAAACTTTTCTCCTGCACCGCATAGAAAATGAAATATCTACACTGCCGAACAGTAGGCAAAGGTGACCATTGTCGACTTTTGCCAGTGGGGATGAATGGGTGAAAAAATAAACAAAGCCTTGTTAACATATCAATGGTCTTTTAACGACCTGTAAAGTACACGGGTGCGGCTGCGATAATCTCAAGAACTGTCTGTGTGTGCGCGCGCCAGGGAAGCTATCTCAGCCCGGGCGCACACACACACAGACACCCTTTGAGGCCAATTCTGTTGCACGCCTGCCTTCAAGCCCTCACTGCGAGGGCCAAGGCTCCTGTTTGGGTGGGCCAGGCTCATGTTTGGGTGGGCCAGGCCCACCCGGCCCACCCTCTAGAACCGGGCCTGGTCACACAACGGCGCAGGGCCAGGGTCACACAACGTCGCTGGCCCAGCCCCAGCACTGCTGCAACCAGGGATTCAAGGGGGAGGCGCGTGCCCGGACAGATGGACTCTCTTAGCTTTACGGTGCGGTTCTGCGGGCGAGTTTATCTTGGCAGAGGGGCTTGGGTGTCACTCGTATGTCAGTGCACTGAGGGGTCTGCTCTCAATTACTTGGCCACCGAGCCCTGCGCTTGAAACCCGTCCTGTTTTATGCCAGTGGATTCAGAGAGCTCTCGAGTGCCCTCTGTAAAAACCGAGATAAAGACATGTTTACACGAAGCCCAATTACAGCCGAGGAGGAACAACAGAGAGCCTGGGAGGGCGCAAGGTGTTTTCTCTCTCGCGGAGCAGACTGTACTGAAGGGTCCGTGTCACGACCTGCACCCGCGCATTTACTCCAACACAAATTTTATCTGTTGTGTATCATGTCGCAAATAAAGACGCATTTTGAGTTTGATTATTGCAATTAGAGATCAGGTGCCACGTTACACGTGACAAATACGTGTTATAAACTAACATATAGTTAACTGTGGATTGTGTTTGCATAACACACATCTTAGAATTTCCCCCTTATGAAACACACTGGACGATTGTGACTCACACCCATCTCTCGGTGCGCCTTGTGTCTGGGGTGTGTGTTGCAGTTTTATCACATAGTCTGGCCCACCGCAGGACGCATGTTACCATTTACCGTAAGGAGAGCCACAGGCCGGAAACGGCAGAGGTACAGTCACTAAGCCCTTGGATTTAGGGTGCACACACTCTAAAAGAAGACAAGAAATAACCCCCTTGCAATCGCCCCGCAGACAAGGATTGTGGGGGCAAAGACCGCTACTTGCGTCTGGCGCAGAGAGGCAAATACCACACTTGGTTCAAATTCTGGGCAAATCACTTAATATCCCCGTGCCTGAATGTGTAATGTAAATACGGTGCTCAGGTAAAGCGCTCCAATACCTTCGGGTCGAGTTTGCGCTATATAATTTTTTTTAAAAAGCATGCTGTTAAGGGTACTTCCTCAAAGGGCAAAACAAGTAATAATCATAAATGTGTAAGCGAGAAATCCTCAAGGCTACACTTCCACCTATTTACTGTCACACACTGAACTTTTTTCTAAGTTGCAAGTTTGCACTATATTGGGGACCAACGGCGGAACAACTGCAACTCGTTTTTTTTTCTGATCTTTACTGTTTCGCGATATTTACTTCCTAAATAATGCACTTGAATCCTCACGCTAATTCTTCGACACAATACAATGGAACTAACCCGCGGTCAACTTTCTGCAACAAACTACCCCACCAGATCCACCACCACATCCACCACCACATCCACCACCACCACATCCACCACCACATCCACCACATCCACCACCACCACACCCACCACCACATCCACCACCCCCACCACACCATCCACCAGATCGACCACCACCACCACATTCACCACATCCACCACCACCTCATCCACCACCACCTCATCCACCACCACATCCACCACCACCACATCCACCACCACCACCACCACATCCACCACCACTTCCACCACATCCACCACCACCACATCCACCACATCCACCACCACATCCACATCCACCACCACATCCACCACCACATCCACCACCACATCCACCACCACATCCACCACCACATCCACCACCACATCCACCACCACATCCACCACACCCACCACCACCATATCCACCACCACATCCACCACCACCACCACATCCACCACCACCACATCCACCACCTCTACCACATCCACCACCACATCCACCACCACTTCCACCACCACCACATCCACCACCACCACATCCACCACCACTACCACATCCACCACCACATCCACCACCACCACATCCACCACCACCACCACATCCACCAGATCCACCACCACCACATCCACCATATCTATGTGTGTGTGTGTGTGTGTGTGTGTGTGTGTGTGTGTGTGTGTGTGTGGCTCTGTGTGTGTGTGTGTGGCTCTGCGTGTGTGTGTGTGTGGGTGCAAATGGAATAGGTCTCGCATTTGCGAGAGATGAAGCTATTGGCATTGTAAATGACAATGCCATTTATTTATCTGTTTTCAAAACCAACACATAAATTAAAAATGTGTCATTTACAATGCCAATAGCTCTAACTTTTGCAAAGGTGAGACCGTTGCATTGAAAATGCTTGTTTAGGACTTGAGCCTTGAAAATCAGCTTTCATTGGAGTTCAGTGAACCCTCGCAGGTCTCTGAGGCCTGGTGCCACTGCACCTGCTGCACAATTGATAGTACATTTATGGTAGAACAAACCTCCAGATGTAGTTGAGATTTTATTTGGGGGGAGGGCGTTGTCAGTTATTCGGGTGCCTCTCCGGATTCTCCTATGCATTTTTCGGGCAATGAGCCCAATCAATCAATCAATCAATCAGTGAACTTGTAAAGCGTGCTACTTACCCGTGAGGGTCTCAAGGCGCTGGGGGGGGTGGCGGGGGGGTGCCGTCTGAAGGTGAGTAGGTCTTGGGTCTGCCGCAGATGGGTGGGGAGGGTGTTCCAGGTCTTGGTAGCGAGGAAGGAGAAGGATCTGCCGCCAGTGGTTGTTCGTCAGATGCGCGGGAAGGTGGCAAGGGCAAGGCTGGTGGAGCAGATCTGGCGGGCGGGGGTGTAGAATTTGAGTCTGTTGTTCAGGTAGGCTGGTCCGTTGTTGTGGAGTGCTTTGTGTGCGTGGGTGAGGAGCTTGAAGGTGATTCTCTTGGTGATGAGGAGCCAGTGCAGGTCTCTCAGGGTGGAGGTGATGTGGCTGCGGTGGGGGACGTTGAGGATCAGTCGAGCGGAGGCGTTTTGGATGTGTTGTAGTCATCGCAAGTGTTTCCTGCATAGAGTGTGTTGCCGTAGTCCAGCCTGCTACTGACGAGGGCTTGGGTAACCGTTTTTCTGGTTTCGATCAGGATCCACTTGTAGATCCTGCGAAGCATGTGGAGGGTGTTGTAGCAGGAGGAGGAGACGGCGTTGACCTGTTTTGGCATGGAGAGGGAAAAGTCGAGGATGAAGCCTAGGTTGCGTGCGTGGTCCGTGGGTGTTGGAGCTGTTCCCAGTGTGTTTGGCCACCAGGAGTTGTCCCACGCAGAGGGGGTGGGGCTGAGGATGAAGGATTCCGTTTTGTCCGAGTTCAGCTTCAGGCGGCTTTTCCTTATCCAGTCGGCGACGGCTTTCATTCCCACGTGGAGGCTGGTATTGGCGGTGTGTGGGTCCTTGGTGAGGGAGAGGATGAGCTGGGTGTCATCGGCGTAGGAGATAATGTTCAGGTCATGCTGGCGGGCCACTTGTGCTGTAGTGTAGTTCCTATATTCCCAATAGGCTCTGCGCATTGGAATAATATATTCAGCAGTGTAGACGTAGGACTGAGGTTATCTAGGTCTCTACTGACTATATTAGACTTAAGATTTGCCAGCTAGCTCAGAGGTCACTAGAAACTTTCTCGAATAAACGAGGAGGAGTTTAACCTCCCTGGATAGACAAGAAGGGATTAGCTTCTGACAACCATAAAACATGACAACTTTGCTCTCCCTGAATAAGAGTGTATCTCTAGAGTTGTGTGAAAACAATAGACAGCTATTTCACTCAGTCAAATGTGCGTACTTAGTTTCACCAGAATGCAGAGAAAAGAGAGACGGGCGTTTTCAATAAAAGGTGTTATTTATTGAGCAGTCTTCTTCCTCATACAAGAGAAATTAATTGCCACGATTGTAATGCTCATGGTAAAGTAAAGTGCGTACAGTAAAAGGAGGAGTATAAAATAATACTGTAAAAGCATTGATATGGTTTCTTAGCCATATGATACTTTAAAATAGATAAAATATATACATACATATATACATTGACTAATCGTACTCAACTGGTGCTTCTAAATACGCCTACCCCGGTGTACCTGACCTAAGCCTAATACATGGGAAGGAGTAAGTAAGTAGCAGTTTAAGTTAAGTTTGTTTTGCCAAGAATCTGACTCAAGAATTCTCTGTAAGGGTTTAGGCCCAGATGTAGGTAAAATAGATTTACCGATTTTTAATTACCGAATCCTACCGATTCGGTAATTAAAAATCGGTAAATCTAAGGGGTGGATATGTAGGAACATCCAGATGTTCCTTTTACCGAATCAGTAAATATCTGTATTTACCGATTCGGTAAATACCGACCGGTAATGCCCCATTCATTCCTATGGGCTTTGAAGCCCATAGGAATGAATGGGGCATTACCGGTCGGTATTTACCGAATCGGTAAATACCGATTTTGACAAGGGTGCAGGGGGTGTCACTTTGACACCCTCTAGCACCCCCAAAAAAGATTCGGGGGCCATGTGGCAGGCATACCTGCCCTAAGGGCAGGTCTGCCTGTCATATGCCACAGGTGTGCATGCACACATGTGCATGCACACTGGAATCGGTTTTTTACCATGAAGTTGGATTTCATGGTAAAATACCGATTCTGTAAGGCTTGTGGGACTCAGAAGAGTCCCACCTACATCTCATTGTTACCGAATCGGTAAAAATACCGATTCGGTATTTTACAGATTCGGTAAATTTACCGATCGGTAAATTTACCGAATCTGTAAAATATGTGGCCCTACATACCATTTTGTGAATCTCGGTCGGTAACGGCCGAAAATACCGATTTTCGGCCGTTACCGACCGACCTACATCCGGCCCTAAGTCAGTTCCGTACATGGGTAATAGAAAGCAGGAGGTCTGGTATCTATCTCTCAGGACTCGATATCCCAGCAACCCGCAAGGGTAGGCTGGAAACGCCGGAGCTGGATTTCTCGGCAGGAGAAAAGACAGCGTCTTTCTCAGCGCGTCAAAGAGGAGGGGCAGCGTCCGTGGGCTCTCGCATCAGCTGGGCTTTCGGAAGTAGATAGCTGCTCTGCTCCAGAATTACCACCGTGTGTTTGCTTAAGGCAACGTTGGTATATTTATACCTGAAAGGTGCCTGGGTTTGACGTAAGGTTGGACATAAGACGTCAATAAAGATGTCACTAAGAACTGGCCGTTCTTACAGTGCTTTACTGGAGTTCTAGGACGAAATCAAAACAAAGGCAAGGGGGATTTCCCAGGTTGCTGGAGGCTTGGTTTTGTTTAGAGAACTCGGTGTGCTTACTAGGGGGCTGGAAAAGTAGCCTTGCTTAATGTGACAGCATGTGCTACGACTGAATTATGGATATGATTATTATGCCGTTGTATGGATATTATTGATTATAGCCGGACAAAGGCATAAAATAGGAATATCGATTCAGTTTTACTAGATAACACACTACAGTGCGAGGGGGGCCGTGTAGACGTTGAACAGGGTCGGGCTGAGGAATGAGCCCTGAGGTATTCCGCAGATGATGTCAGTGGCTTTGGATCAGAAGGGTGGGAGGCGGACTCGTTGGGTTCTGTCGGAGAGGAAGAACGTGGTCCAGTCCAGGGCCTTCTTCTGGATTCCAGCTTCTTGGAGGCGTGTTCTTAGTGTGCGGTGGCAGACCGTGTCGAAGGCGGCTGACAGGTCCAGGAAGATGAGGGCTGAAGTTCCGCCGTTGTCTAGTTGGCGCCTGATGTCGTCTGTGGTGGCGATGAGGGCTGCCTCGGTGCTGTGGTTTCGTCTGAATCCGGACTGGGAGGGGTCTAGTATGTTGTTGTCTTCGAGGTGGTGGATCAGCTGTATGTTGGTGATTTTCTCGATGACCTTCGCCGGGAAGGGGAGCAGGGAGATGGGCCGGAAGTTCTTGAGGTCTTTGGGGTCCTCCTTGGGCTTCTTGAGGAGGGCATTGATTTCGGCGTGCTTCCAGCTTTCCGGAAATGTCGCTGTGTCGAAGGAGATGTTGATAATCCTCAGTAGTTGGGAAGCGATGGTTGTATCAGCTTTCTTGAAAACGTGGTGTGGGCAGAGGTCTGACAGAGATCCTGCATGGATGGAGTTCATGATCTTGCGTGTCTCGTTGTCGTTGTGGGTCAGCTGGTTGGTGCCGGTAGGGGTCGGGTGGGGTCTGTTGCTGTCGGGGCGGGTGATGTGTTGAAGCTGTCGTGGATGTCGGCGATCTTGCGATGGAAGAAGATGGCCAGTGAGTCACACAGATCTTGCGAGGGTGGGATGTCGTTGGTGTTGGCGCTGGGGTTGGAGAATTCCTTCACTATTTTGAAAAGCTCTTTGCTGTTGTGTGCGTTGTTGTCTAGGCGGGTTTGGAGGGAAGAGCTCTTGGCTGATATGATGAGCTGGTGATGTCTGTGGGTGGCGTCCTTGTGGGCTGAGGGGCTGTTTGGTGTGCGGTCATGGAGCCATTTCTTCTCCAGCTTCCGGCATGTACGTTTGGAGGTCTGGAGTTCTTTGGTGAACCAGGTGGCTTTCTTGCTGGGGTGGATGATGAAGGGTTTTTTGAGCGGGGCGAGGGTGTTGGCGCAGTTGTCGATCCACTGTCTGAAGTTTTGGGCGGCGGTATCTGTGTCGGTGGTGCCGGTTGTCGGGTTATGGGCAAGCGTGGAGGTCAGCTGGTCTTCGGTGACTTTGATCCAGCAGCGGCGGGGCAGCTATTGGGTGCCGTGGTGCGTGGTTGGTTTCTTGAAAGTGAAGTGGATGCAGCGGTGGTCGGTCCAGTGGAGTTCGGTGGTGTGGTTGAAGGTGATGTGGGGGCTTGTGGAGAAGATGGTGTTGAGTGTGTGACCGGCGGCGAGGGTCGGTTCGGTGACGAGTTGTCGGAGGCCGAGGTTGGCTATCAGGGGGGCGGAGTTGTTGTTGTTCTCGAGGTGGAAGTTCAGGTCCCCGAAGAGGATGCAGTCCGTGGAGGCGAGTGCGTGGGTGCTGGCGAGGTCGCGATGGAGTCGCTGATATGGGCCCGGGGTCCGGGGGGTCTGTAGACGAGTGTTCCTCTGAGGGTGGTGTTGGGGTTGGTGTGGATCCTGAAGTGAAGGTGTGCGGCGGAGTTGAGGGAGTCGTCTGGGAGGGTGTGGACCTGGAGGGTGGACTTGTGGACAATGGCTATTCCTCCTCTAATTCCGTTGGTGCGGTCTATGTGGGAGATCTTGTAGCCGTCCGGGGTGGTTATGGCGATGTCCGGTACCGCGGAGTCGTTCCACCAGGTCTCGGTCAGGAAGGTAACGCCTGGGGCGGAGGTGTCGAGCAGGTCCCAGAGCTCGATGGCGTGTTTACGTGCGGAGCGGGTGTTGAGGAGTATGCAGCGAAGGTTGTTGTTGGGTGGGTGGGTGGGTGGGTGGGTGTTGCAGGGGGCAGCGGCGGGAAAGCGGGAAACAGAAGGCAGAAAAGTGTGGGGTGGGGGAGCAAGCTGGGCAGCAGCAGGAAAAACGGAGCAGGTGGACACAGAATAACAGGCAGAAAATACAAGATAAGGGAAACTTAATACAGAAGACAAGTTAAAAGGCAAATTAGGGCAAACTAGTGTACAGCGGTGAACTAGGGCACCGAAGACTCGAACACACGCAAGGAGCGGCAGCAGCGGGGCGAGCACACAAAGGTGGTGCTGTTCGGCAGTGGGGGTGACCTGGCCTGCAAGCAGGGTCAGGGGTCACTTCCACTGTCGGGCAGCGGCCGCCATTTAAGGCGGGGAGGGAGGGAGGAGCAGCTGGGAGGCGGGAGTGGGGTGGCGAGGGGGCGTGGTCGCAGGGGGCAGCGGCGGGAAAGCAGGAAACAGAAGGCAGAAAAGGGGGGTGAGGGGGAACGAGCTGGGCAGCAGCGGGAAAAACGGAGCAGGTGTACACAGAATAACAGGCAGAAAATACAAGATAAGGCAAACTTAATACAGAAGACAAGTTAAAAGGCAAATTAGGGCAAACCAGTGTACTGCGGTGAACTGGGGCACCAAAGACTCGAACACACGGAAGGAGCGGCAGCAGCGGGGCGAGCACACACAGGTGGTGCTGTTCGGCAGTGGGGGTGACCTGACCTGCGAGCAGGGTCAGGGGTCACTTCCACTGTTGGGCAGCGGCCGCCATTTTAGGCGGGCAGGGAGGGAGGAGCAGCTGGGAGCCCACCACCTACTACTACTTCCATGAACCCGCTCACATTTTGATTGACTCACACATTTTCACTAATAGGTAACTGAGAGTTCCCACGGATTCTGTGCAAATCTATTGGGTACATTGTCTGCATAATGTGTGTCGTCTGCTATATTTTACACCTGCACGACATAGGAAACTCCAACGCAAAACCCCTTTCTCCACATACGAATGTCCTGTTATGGGGATGCCTAACTTGATTGTGGGTATCAATGTTATTCATTGAGCAGTGCATTAAATGTGTCTTAATTAATGTTCATGGTTGATATATAACGCTATGTGTCTTTAACACTAGGGCATTTTACATGAACATGCACTCAACAGACACATAGGAAACACAGGCCACTCCACACGCACACAACTGTAAGTCCTGCCCCACATAACAGATACATCACACGCACACACACAGACACACTCAGACTCCACATAGATCCACATCCCGTGCGTATTGATGTCCTCCCTCCTCCTTCGCACAAAAAAACACCATGTACCTTCTTGAGGCACTCAGTGGCCATACTGTCCCTCTCACGACACATACAGCAGCAAGTGTCTGTGAAGCAAATGAAGGTGGTGGGGCAAAACATGAAAGCTCAGGGAGACAAAGGGAAATATTGCTATCTGCAGGGTCCACACACTACTGCCAGGTGTGAGGCATCCCCTGCGTTCTGAAAGAAGGCGTGAAAGAGTCAGATTAGACTGGCCACGTGCACCGGGGAGACTTTGGCTACTATTGAAAGCCATCTTTTAACTTGAGCATTGACTTGAGAGCACTATAGCTGTAGACAAATACACTGAGTATGTAATGTTACTTACTTCCCTTCTGTTTAATAATATTGTTCCCTGTGCCACTTAAAAGTTAAAATTCCACTAACGTGCTAAAGATTCACGTGGGTTTAAGATACGTGTATAAGTGTTTTCATTTTTATTTTTATGAGTGATGTATAGTTAATTTGTCGTTGCCAATAGGTTTCGTCTATGCGAGATCTATTGGCTTTTTCAATTCTTGTATATGTTATGTTATGTTATGTTAACTTCATTTTTAAGCGCACAGCTGCCCCAGCTAAGGGGCGTCCCGGCGCTGTGCCTGGAAAGGAAACACAACACGAACAGAAGAAGAAATGATAAAATAGGAAAAATTAACAGCTAGTTGGGAAAATAAAAGTTTTTACAGCCTTCCTAAATAGCAGGAGGTCATCAATGGATCGAATATGAGCAGGAAGGGAGGTCCATAATTTGGGGGCAAGCACTCTAAAAGAGCGGCCACCAGACCTGCTTCTCAGAAAACGGGGGACCAAAGCTAAATTTTGACCGCAGGATCTCAGCTGACGGGCGGGAGTGTAAGGGAGAATAAGATGCTCCAGAATCGGAGGGGAAGCAAGTTTTAAAATCTTAAAAGAAAGACATAAAGACTTAAATTCTCTCCGCTGAGGCACAGGCAGCCAATGGAGCTTAGTGATAGTGCTTCTAGCAGAACAGAATCTAGGAAGGCCAACTAAGGCCCTGGCTGCAGCGTTCTGAACACGCTGTAATCTCAAAATTTCGGCCTGATTGGCTCCAAGCAGCAAATAGCTCGCATAATCGAGCCTGGACAGTATCACTGCCTGAATAATCAGTTGACGAGTCGGAGCATCAAAGAATTTAAACACCGGCCTAAGCCCACGTAAGGTGCCAAAACAAGTCGCAGCAACTTTTTTTGTGTGGCAGGAGAAACTGAGCAACGGGTCCAGCCAAACAACCAGATTTTTCATCTCGACGGTCGGACTCGGGGTGGGGCCGAGGTCAGCTGGCCACCACCTGTCACCCCAAAGGTTGCTCTGTTTACCCACCATCAATACCTCGGTTTTATTCACATTGAGCTGCAGGCAATTCGCCGTCATCCATCCAGCCACCGCACTGAGACCCTCACGAAAGTTAGAGGCCTCAAGATCAGAGTTGCCACTAAGTGTCACCGCAAGCTGAGTATCGTCAGCGTAGGACACCATAGTAAGGTCCCAACGCTTGGCGACAGCAGCCAGCGGCTGCACATTAAGATTGAAGAGCGTGGGGCTCAGTGCTGAACCCTGCGGAACTCCCTGTTCGAGGAGGTGGGATTTAGATTCAAAGGGAGGTGTAGAAACCCAAAAGGTACGATCAGAAAGAAAAGATCGAAACCATTCCTGAGCTAGACCCTTGACACCCGCCTCATCCAGCCGCTGCAGAAGTATTGAATGGGAACAGTGTCAAAGGCGGCACTGAGATCTAAAAGTACCAGGGCCGCCGTTTGACCCGCATCCAACACAGCGCGCAGATGTTCTACCATGGAAAGAAGAGCTGTCTCAGTGCTGTGGCCAGCACGGAAGCCATTCTGCGAAGGGTCAAGAATGTTAGCAGATTGTAAATAACCTGACAGAATGCCGTTCACATGGGCTTCTGTCACCTTCGCAGTCCACGGGAGAAGGGATATAGGACGATAGTTCTCAAGCTTTAAGGGGTCCAGCGATGGTTTTTTCAGGATGGGAGTGACGTGAGCTTGCTTCCATCTCAAGGGAACTTTACCCGAGGAGAGGGATAGGTTAATGAGATGACGGATGGGGGGCAGGCAGAGGGCAGCTGAGTCTTTAAATTGGCCAGGTCTAAGTGGATCCACAGGAGAGCCAGATTTCACTTTAACTGCCAGTTTCTCAAACTCCTCCACCGAAATAGCAGGAAGAGTTGAAAGAATCAAGTTGGTACTGAAAGTGGATATCGACTCCTCACTTGTAAGCGTAGTACTAGGGAAGGATCGATAGATGTTAGACACTTTTTCCACAAAAAAAGCTGCTAGAGCCTCACAGTGTAATGATGAGCAGACCTCAGACACTGAGGCTCCGTTAGCAGTAAGATCTTTTAAAACTTTAGTAAGCTGCGCGAGCCCTACAAACAGCTCGGTGATAGGATTTGATTTTAGCAAGATAAGCAGTTTTCAAACCTGCTTCGTAGGTCTTACGTCAAGCTCTCTCTGCTTGTCTGCAAGTAGTTTTCAAAAGACGTAAGGAGTCATTATACCATGGACTGGATACAAGCCGGCGGCTCTTACTCCATGCCGCAGGAATTAAGGCGTCAAGAGCTTTAGTGATCCAGTCACAGAAAAGGGTATAACCAGACTCAACATCGTCAAAAGAAGCCAATGGAGAGGACTCCAGGAAGTGGTGAAACTCTACAAGTTTGAGTTTTTTCCACGGGCGTCTAAAAATAGCTCTGTCAGATGTTCTATACAGAGGGTCCTGAGTGGTGAGCTAAACCTCGATCAGATAATGATCACTCCAGGCTATAGGTCTAGGCATACTAACCTTCACCATACTCAAATTAGTAAACAATGGGTCCAATATATGGCCACATTTATGTGTGGGTTGGGAGATCAACTGAGATAGTTGAAGAGCCTCCAGGTCACCTAGGATACCGCTTATCACTGGGGTGTTAAAAGCATCAAAATGAAGATTAAGATCCCCAATGATGGTAAAGTTAGCTGGGACAGACGCCAAAGAGCTAACAAGTTCAGGAAGTGCTTTCCTAAATGCTATATCACTGCCTGGTGGTCGATAGATCACCAGACCAGACAGAGTAAAATGATGGTTTATAGAATTAGCAAAGGAAGCACATTCACAGCCAGCCAGATCTATCGGTTTCCAAATACAATGGTAGCAGGATTTTACGGCCATGGCAATACCTCCTCCTCTGGAATGGCGATTAAGCATAAAGATAACGTAATTCGGAGGAAGAGCAAGATTAATTATGGCCACGGCATCGTCCTGCAGCCAAGTTTCGGTCATGCAAAATATATCAGGGGATTCCTGAGATAGCAGGTCATGAATGTCCTGATGATGTTTAGACAGGGACCTAACATTAAGGTGCCAGATTTTTAAATGTGGAGACGCCGGAGTATGGGGGGCGGGAATGGCCGGTAAAGAGTCCACTACACAGTGGAATGTCATAAAAGCAGATATAGGAGAGGGAATTGGAAGGCACAACTTACCACAGGGACAAACATAAGGGCCACATAAAGGGAGTACGGGAGTAATATGGCAAGGAGCGATAGTATCTCGCAATCTGAGGATTTGCTCCCTAGAGTATATGAGAGCCATCAGAAGGTTAAAAGTAACCAGAGTGCCGCCGCGCCCAACGCCTCCTTAACGCTGACGGGCGCAGACGGGCAGGACTCTGGCACGACTCAGGCGCAGGGAAGGCGCACCCGCTGCGTGTCACCGCTGCGCGCTGAGTAGAGCGCCTTAAGTAGGCGTATCACGATTCTCCAGTGCGCTAGAACGCTCGAGACTAGCCCCCAAAAATGACCCCTTCGCTCCCAAAATGGCGAGCGAGAATGCAAATCCCCGGAACCGGACCCGCTCGAACAGCGGTGAAACACCAAATTACAGTGCAGGTAAGAGGGCGGGAGGAATCACGAGCACGCACTAAAAACAGGGAAAATCCAAAATAAATAAAAGCAAATGAAAAACAGGAAGTTTAAAATAGAGACGCATGCACAGCAGCGCTGGTAGAATGCTAGTGAGGTTACCTTGTCAGGGCAAACCCCTCAGGTGCAGACGCCTTAAGTAGGCGTATCACGATTCTCCAGAGCGCTAGAACGCTCGAGACTAGCCCCCCAAAATGACCCCTTCGCTCCCAAAATGGCGAGCGAGAATGCAAATCCCCAGAACCGGACCCGCTCGAACAGCGGTGAAACACCAAATTACAGTGCAGGTAATGCTCATGCGGTGAACCAATCTAAAAGTGCAACATCCTGGGAAAATAATTTAATCCTCACCAAGCGCTGTGAACCAGTCTAAAACAGAAAGCTTTACTGCAGGCATGAGTGACAAATAAACATGAATATTGGGTGGAATAAAGTGTTTTCAGGAGCGGTGCGCGTTATGCATTTGGGACGGCCATAGTACACATGGAAAAGTTATTAAAAGAAAGCTGACCCCTTTCATTTTTGGGTGGCTCTCATTTGTGCCTCCCCCATGGAAATAGGGAAGCGGGTTAGAGTCTTGACCTCGGCTCAATATCCTGTGCTCCTGGGAAAATCACTCAATCCTCCATAATAGAAACAAGCATTTACAATGCAATGGTCTCGGCATTTTTAAAGTTAGAGCTATTGGCATTGCTCATGACATTATTTTTATTTATGTTTTTTTTTAAAATATAAATAAATGGCATTGTCATTTACAATGCCAATAGCAGGGCAGGAGAGCAAGCACAAGCAACGAGGGGGCAGGACAGCAAGCACAAGCAACGAGGAGGGGGCGGACAGAAAACACGAGCAACGAGGGGGGGAGGACAGCAAGCACAAGCAACAAGGAGGGGGCAGACAGAAAACACGAGCAACGAGGGGGGGAGGACAGCAAGCACAAGCAACGAGGGGGGGCAGGGGAGAAAGCACAAGCAACGAGGGGCAGGCCAGCAAGCACAAGCAACGAGGGGGGCAGAAAAGCAAGCACGAGCAACGAGGGGGGAGGACAGCAAGCATGAGCAACGAGGGGCCGGAAAGCAAGCACAAGCAACGAGGGGGGCAGGACAGCAAGCACGAGCAACGAGGGGGGCAGGACAGCAATCACGAGCAACGGCGGCAGGGGAGCAAGCACAAGTAACGAGGGGGGCAGGACAGCAAGCACGAGCAACAAGGGGGCAGGACAGCAAGCACAAGCAACGGGGGCAGGGGAACAAGCACAAGCAACAAGGGGGGAGGACAGCAAGCACGAGCAACGAGGGGGGGCAGGACAGCAAGCACGAGCAACAGAGGGGCAGGGGAGCAAGCACAAGCAACGGCAGGACAGCAAGGGGGGGCAGGGGAGCAAGCACAAGTAACGAGGGGGGCAGGACAGCAAGCACGAGCAACAAGGGGGCAGGACAGCAAGGAGGGTCAGGACAGCGAGCACAAGCAACGGGGGGCAAGGGAGCAAGCACAAGCAACGAGGGGGTGGGAGCACAGCAAGCATGAGCAACGAGGGGGGGAAGACAGCGAGCACAAGCAACCCTTGTTCACCCTTGTTCAATGGTGCAATGGTGCAGGCGCAGAAGAAGAGAGAAACATCTCCATTTGTAGATATGGCCCTGTCATGCACTTCGACGCATTGCAGCGCAGTAAGTTTGGTTGCTGCATTTTGTGACATATTCTTGAATCTGTTCCATAGTCTTTTGCTAACGTGACTTCACACAACAAGGCCACTCAACTTCTACCTGAATGACTAGCTTGAGCTATAGAAGAACAAATAAAACAAACGCATAGTGCACATTCTCACGTCAGCAGGCCACCACGAAGCCTGTTCACTCCACACTTCTGGCAAACTGAGCTGAAAGTGCCGCTGTTCCTGCTCCACTACATTAAATAATAATAATTAAAAAAAAACATAAAACAAGTTCTCGAGGGAGGTGCCTAGCTAAATGACAGCTTTGTTGAGGAGGCCGCGAACGCAAGTTAAGCTGGGGTCATGGCACTGGAAATGACCAAGGGGAAATTCAGGGCTGTACGAATTAAAGAAAAGAAATCAATCTGCGCCGAACAAGGCCATGCAGCGTGTGATTTATGTAACCATAGTCCCGCTCGCAGGCCTCCCGGAGGGACCGTGCCCCAAAGGACCCTCTGGACTCTGAGCATGGCTAATAGGGGGTGTAATCCCCTCTAACTAACTGTTCTTCCACTAGTAAAGTAATGAATGCATGGGAGGATCCATGCATCTCGCTCTAGCATGTAGTTAAGTGTGCAACACTCCAAACAGAAATGCAATGCTGCTTTGAACCTGCACTCTCAAAAGATTTCCATTTGTTTCAAACAGAAAAGATTACGCCAGCCTTCCTGCTTCCGGCTCAACTGTCCACGAACCCCTGGCATTCGGGTCTGAGAAGCTGATTACGCTGCACCCTATGGAATCGGGGTGACCCTGTCACCTTTTCCATGACTCAAGCACACTTAAACGACTGGTGCTTGAAAACAGGGAGACTCAAAGTGACAGAAACCACTAAGGAATGCTGTTTTTATTTTTTAATCTTGATCCAACACCCCCCCCCCCTAAATGTTAGACTCAAATATGTGAAATTAGTTCTCTGTACAGCCAAGCTGGTCGTGCCAAGGCTTGTTGTGTCATGGTCTTTACTTGCATTGTGACACTTCAGCATCTGTAATGGAAAAATCAAGGACGGAAAGGCATCAACGACGAGATGAAGGTGCCCTATCTTTCACCTCGGTTTCTCCGACCCTCTCTCGCTATCTCCGACCCTCTCTGGCTTTCTCCGACCCTCCCTCGGTTTTTCCGAACCTCCCTCGGTTTCTCCAAACCACCCTCGGTTTCTCCGACCCTCTCTAGCTGTCTCCGATCATCCCTCGGTTTCTCTGACCCTCTCTCGCAAAGGGTTTTACCCATTCTTTGTAAATAGGGAAATGCGTTGAAACATAATGGCCTTGATGTTTATGGCTATGAAATGGCATTAAGCTATATGGAGGTCTAGAATGCGTTCATTGTGATCAGCATCTCAGGAGGTGCCCGATCCAGAGTGCCCTTGTCCAGATGTGCAGGGCAGACATAATAGTCAATGTTGTATTTGAGTAAATCTGATTTTGCATGTAAAACTACTGGCGTGTTCAGAATAATTTAGCATTCATCCTAGAATGCCTTCTTGTAGCGCCCTGTTCAATATTCAGATGGACTCGCTTGCAGGTGGGAACTGAGAAAGGGCTTATGTTGTCTGAGAACTATAGCACCTTGAAAGCATAGCCCCTATGCTATTGATTACATGCAGAAAATAACATTTTGGAAAATTAAACCTCATAGAGCAACAATGAACAATTATGTCCAGCCCCGGGGTAAAAACAGTTTGGACAGAACAAATAACAGCAGGACAAAGAGGAGTCAGGAGAAGCAAAACTGATAATGTAAAAAAATAATTAAACTATATAGCGAATGTTAAAGCATAGAAATACATGCCCCGATTTGGAGTTGTTTTTGACACGCTGTTGTGCTTGCTCCTCAGAGCCAGCAGTATTGCTTGCTCTTAGTCGGAGGCAGCACTGGTTGTTTCGGCTGTGAGACGGGAGGAGCGATGCCCTTCTGCCACCTGCTGAGAGTTGTGCCGGGAGGTGTGAAGCATAGGGGAGGCTGGGCATGGGCTGGAGGGAGCACCCTGTGCCACAAAGGACTCTGTGGCCTCCCAGCATGGCTAATAGGAGGTGTAATCCCCTCTAACTAACTAATCTTCCAATAGTAAAGTAATTAATACATAAGATGATCCGTCCATCTCGCTCTAGCATGTAGATATAGGATGGAGTCTGTATTTCTCACACTTGACCGATACCTCACACTCCTGTATGAGATATATATATTCATATCCCACACATGTAGATAATGTATGGTACATGCACCCAGTACCATAGTGCATGTTAATAACATACCTTCCACTCATGTGTACATAATTTCTCGTATTGTTCTGAGTATATAAATATCCTGTACACCAACACACAGATAAGGACTGAAATCTGCACCATCTACATTAATATATACAGAATGCATATGATCTATACCAGCAAGCAGGCGATCCGAGGGATCTCTCCCGACTCGCGCAGGCTCGCGTGACCAGGCCACTCCACGGAAGTGTCCAACACTCCAAACAGAAATGCAATGCTGCTTTGAACCTGCACTCTCAGAAGATTTCCATTTGTTTCAAACAGAAAAGATTACGCCAGCCTTCCTGCTTCTGGCTCAACTGCCCACGAACCCCTGGCATTCGAGTCTGAGAAGCTGATTACGCTGCACCCTATGGAATCGGGGGTGACCCGGTCACCTTTTCCATGGCTCAAGCACACTTAAACCAACTTTCTGCTTGTGTACATTATCAAGTGCACACGGGCTGGGAACGCTGCTGTTAAATAGAGTGAGTAAAGCTCTGACTATGTGCGAGTTTTCAAAGGTTCTGCAATACCTAACCTTATTCCATCCCCTGCCAGGGCAGGTGGGACGCTTACCAGGCATCTGCAGGTTTTATTCTCTCATTTTTGAGCAGTGCGTTTTGTGCTGTGTTTGGGATTGGAGGACTGGGGCAGCAGCACTGA
Source organism: Lissotriton helveticus (assembly GCF_964261635.1). NCBI lineage: Eukaryota > Metazoa > Chordata > Amphibia > Caudata > Salamandridae > Lissotriton > Lissotriton helveticus. Next base: position 1,029,901,068 of record NC_136057.1, read on the forward strand.
GCAGTCATTAAACATGATACGTGTGTCATTAACACACTGATGTGAGCTTGTGAAAAGCAGCAACTCTCCTAAGACCACCAATACTGCTCGGTGCAAAACACCTTTGATTCACCTTACGAGTATCTTATCAAAATAACGAGGCAGGCGCTGGGAACTGGAAGGCAAGAAATAGGTTTATTACCCCAGAGGAGAGCACATCAACTCAGACACCGGGATGTCTTTGGGAGGTACTCTAACTGCACCTCCGTGGCTCGGCCTTTTATACAGTTTTTGGTGCATTGCATACGATTATTAGCATGGTTAAACATCCTTGGAATCCCCGCCCCCTGCAGGTTCCCACACAAACCCAGCAACAATTGTCCCCCCACCCATATCTAACACATGATCGCTATCTCGCAGCTGGACATTCCGACAGGATCTAAAAACACGTGGGATCGGTCAGATCTAATCTCATTGATTAAATCAGGCCCCTTTGTCAGCGAATCAAGTCCTGCCGTGTGTGGGTAATAAACCATGTCCGCAAGGGTCGGTTAGTGCCTGAGACCGGCTCGAGCAGCCAGGTGCGGTGAGGGAGTTTATCAAAAGGGCTTGCCTGCGCATGGAGGATGAAAGGGCGAACGGGTTTGGGGCGGGAAGTGACTCCGGGGCTTTGTCATGATGACAACGTTTTACAGCCCCAGTACATTTGTTCAGGCCTACTCAGAGCGCTGGGGGATGATAGCGAGGTCAGGGTGAAACATAGGTGACCAGCAGAGTACGAAATGGCTGTGATGTCTAAAATGGTTGCTGCTTACGCGCACGCAGAGGCTCTCGCTAAGCAAGAGGGCGCCGGCAATGTTCATGTTTGTCGTTTTAAGTTTCACAGTCGCCCCTTTGAACATAACTTAGCCAGCTTGTCAGTCTACTTCAATGTCCATAATGTCCTGTATCTCTTTGTTATACATTACTTTCATTTTTGCGAGTTGAGTGTCCACAGTCGTAGGCACAAAGAGTTTAGGCAAAGAGAACATAAAAGTGGTATACAGTGTATCCCCAAACAACAGCCACATATTGCAAATATTGGAACCAAGAGGATCATTATTATTTTCCAACCCCATTCTATCAAAATGCCCCAAAACCAGCTTCCAAGTGTCCAAGTCTCTAATTCTTGATGGATTTCTGACGCCAGCCTGTGGAGGAGTTCAATTGCTTTGAAAACAGAAGGCGAGTTATCAGGGAAATAAGTGCAGCAACTGGCACCGATGATGCGGCATGCTCCTCCACGGTCCGCTAGTACCACGTCCAGAACGATGCGATTTTGTAAAGCCACCAGGCGGACCGCCTGGAGCTCAGCAGTGTTGTTGGTGAGGATGCCAGCTGTGACGTTCAAGGCGGTTTCTACTGCTTGAGATAGATGCCTGATGGCTCGGCTGTTTGCCATCGGACCCCATAGCGGGACCAGTCCTTTTGCTGCATCGAGGAATTGTGATGCGGCAGAGTCCGCTTGGTCTGTGTCTTTGGAATGCCTTTCTTGGTGGTGTTCTGCAGGCGCTGTGTAGGTTGGAGGCAGAACAAAGGCGATGTAGCATGTGCCCTCCCCAGCCTTTTGGGAGCCAGGTGTTGGCTTTGGTACCACAGATCAAGTACATGTTGGGTGATGCAACAAATGTAGGGGGGTCAGCAGTGTTCAGAGTTCTGGTGATTCGACCCACGATCTTTGTTCCATGGCCTCGATGCAGACAAGGCCAGAGACGTTCACCACAGATAGGGCCACTGTCAGAGTTGCGGCATTTCTTTTCTTTATATAGGAGAAGGTAGGTCTGGCTGGGTTGTTGAACACTTGCATTTCTCTTTGGAGGGGATGTTCATTGGAAAGGTTGCATTGGTGGTTTGAGGGCAAAAGGGAGCGGTCGTTCTTCCTGTTTTGTTCAGCCAGAACTTGTTGTAGAATTGTTTGATTGTCCCATCGGATGTGGCATTTTCTTTGTAGCTCTTGCAGGAGCATTAACCAGGTGAGGCAGGATCCATGAACAGAAAAGGGTGAGGGGATGAAAGGAATGGAATGTTCAGTGGCATGTGGTAGCAACCCACAGACCAAACAGTTGGTGGCATTCGCGGCAAGATTGTGTTGATGCAATAGTTGTACGAAAGACTTATTCCAGAATTCTTTGCGTCGTTCTCGGAGACGTGGTGACAGTGACACCAGATAGTGTTCTTTCTTGGTGGTGGGTTGCATGGTGGGTGATATTGTCCTGTAAGCAGGAGCACTCTCTTCAAGGATCCAGACTGTGACCATAAGCAAGAGAAAGGTGAGAGATGCTGCTACAAGTGCGATTGTCTTTGTGCTGTGCAATTTGGCAGTTATGGAGTCTTTGGGGTTTTTCTTCGGACGTCCGGGTTCTTCCATCATCTTCAAGGGGCTCGATGACTGGCAGGACCACATCATTTTGTCTAGCGCTTTTCCTGGTAGCATTTGTAGATTTAGCTGCCGATCTGAGACTTTTGACTCAGTTAGTGGCCTGCTTCGTCGGAGCACCCTCCTTTCGTCGATCTCAAGTTGTACCCTTTCTTGGATGGTACCGTGGGGTCGGGAAACTCTGCCAGTCCAAGTGTCTCTGTTTGTGGGTAGCAACTCAGGGTTGGTCGATCTTTTGTCAGCAGCTCTTCCTGTATGTCCACTTCTTTGCAGTTTGTCAGTGTTGGGGAGACTTTCTTACAATGATGAGCGTGCAGCCAGTTTAGTATTCCTTCCACTCGAAGGGCAGTTTGGGTGGTGATCAAGACTTGCCAGGGGCCCGTCCACCTGGGTTCCAGACTCTTCGTCCTCTGAAAGTTTCTCGTCAGCACGAAATCTCCAGGCTTGATATCATGTCCCGGGCCCCTAGATACGTCTGGTATGGCTTGCTGCACCTGTTGGTGGATAAGTGTTAGTTCGTTTGTCAATTTATACAAATAATCGGACATTAGTATGTCCGGGACATCATTAATGGAGATAGGTTTTGGTGCCGCCCAAATATTCATAGGCCTGCCAAAGACCACCTCATACGGGGTCAGTCGGTGTTTGGTTGGGGGGGAACGCATTGATAGCAATGCCAATGGAATGGCGTCGGGCCATTTCAACCCGGTCGTGGCGACTATCTTTGCTAGTTTCAGTTTTAGTGTGGCATTGTGTCTTTCTACCAGGCACGCTGACTAGGGGTGGAAGATGGCATGGTACTTTTGTTTTACCCCCAACCCTTTCAGTATGTTCTGCTTCTGCTTCTGCTTCTGCTATGAAATGGGGGTCATTGTCGCTCCATAAAATTCTACCAAGGCCATATCGGGGGAAGAACACCTTCAGTAATACCTTTGCAGTAGCTAAGGCGGTGTTGTCACCAGTGGGGTATGCCTCCACCCATTTGCTAAAGGCGCACACGATCACTAGGACATATTTTAGACCATGGCACCTTTCTAGCTGGATGTACTCCATTTGGAGTACATCAAAGGGGTGGTCGGGGACTCCAAACCTCCCCATGGTACTACTGTCCCTTTCCTTGGGTTGTGTTGCAGGCATACTATGCATTGTTGTACTAGGCGTTTTGCCGATTCTGCTATCTTGCCGTTATGCCATACTCTGGTGATTAGTCATGGGGGCAGATCCTATGTGTGCAGGTAAATGTGCCATGGTCAGTATGGGGATCAGATAGGCATTAGGTAGCAGCCATTTATTTCCATTTTTAGTCCTCCAGCAGCCTTCCTCGTCTTTTAGTCCCACCCGTGCCCACTCAGTCAGTTTGTCTTGTGTGCCTGTCGTTTGTATGTCCCTTACAGTGGTTCTAGCATCATTCCATTTCTCAGCTTGTGACTTGGTCACATACATTTGTGTTGTTGTTCTGTCCTCGGCTGTGGCTCGGGCAGTAACGTCGGCTAGTGCATTTCCCTGTCCAATGAGATCAGTCACTTTCTTATGTGCTATGCATTTAATCACTGCTAGCTACTTGGGGGGGAGGACTGCTCCCGTCAAGGAGGAGACTAAATCTCCATGCAGGATGGGTGTACCGTGTGAAGTCAGGAACCCTCTTTCTCTCCACAGGAGCCCAAAATGGTGAACCACCCCGAAGGCGTATTGGCTGTCGGTGTATATGTTTACTGTCGTGCCAGCGGCTAAAATACATGCTCATGTGAGGGCGATGAGCTCTGCTGCTTGGGCGGATCGTTGGGCAATGCGGGCTGTTTCGAGAATGGTTCGGGCTGTGGTGACAGCGTATGCAGCTGAGGTGGTGCCGTCGGGGAGTTTGATGCATGAGCCGTCCACCCATTGTTCCCCGTCTGGCTCTGAAAAGGCAGTGTCTCTGAGATCTACTCTACTCTTGGTTTGTTCGTCAGTGAGTGTCACACAGTCGTGCAGAGGAGTCACACTAGGGTCATTTTCGGGTAGGGGTAGCAATGTGGCAGGATTGAGGGTGGTGCATTGTTTAAGAGTGATGTGTTGTGCCAGCAGGGTCAACAAGTATCCTGTCAGTCAGGCGCTAGTCAAGTGTTGGGTTTTGGTCTGGTCGAGTAGGGCGTCGACTGCATGAGGCACTAACACAGTGATTGGGTTGGAGAGCACTATTCCTTCACTCTGGTGTATGGATACTGCTGCAGCTGCCACAGCACGCAAGCACGCTGGTAGTGCTCTAGCTACTGGGTCGAGGGTGGCAGAGAAATATGCACAAGGGCGTTGTTTGTGACCAATTTACTGCGTTAAGACAGATAATGCACATCCCTCCCTTTCATGTGTGTAGAGGGAGAATGGTTTGGAGTAGTCTGGGGTTCCTAGAACAGGGGCTGAACAAAGGACATCTTGTAATTCTTTGAATGCTGACTGGCATTCGGGTGTCCAGGGGAGAGGTGAGGGGATGTCTTTGGCTAGGAGGGAGAGAAGGGGTTTGACAATGAGGCTAAAGTTCGGCAACCATTGTCGACAGACTAAGGTGAGGCCTATCAAAGAACGGACTTGTTTCTGATTCCTGGGAACGGGAGTGTCTAGAATTGTCTGGATCCTGTCGGGTGTGTTTCCTCCCTTCCTTCGATAAAAGGTGACCCAAATAGGTTACTTGTGGTTTGCAGAACTGCAATTCCTTTCGGGAAACTTTGTGACCATTTTCGGCAAGGAAATGTAGTAGTTGGATGGTGGATGTGACGGCTATTGGAGTGGTGTCTGCTGCTAGAAGGATATCGCCTACATATTGTATCAATATCACCCCGTCTGGTAATTGTACGGCATCCAACTGTCTTTTGAGTGCCTGGCTATAGATGCTTAGGCTCTCTGTGTACCCCTGGGGTGCTCTACAAAATCTATATGAGCGGGATCTTAGAGTAAATCCGAAAAGATAACGGCTGTCCTTGTGAATAGGTATGGAGAAGAAGGCGTTTTTGAGATCGATGACGGTGAAAGTGGTAGCAGTGGACGGAATTAGGGTCAGAATGGTGGTGATGTCGGAAACTACTGGGTACTGTGGCACTACAATTTTGTTTATCTCCAGCAGGTCGATGATAAAGCGATATGCTTTCCCATCTCCCTCTCCCTGTCTCTTTATGATCGGCAAAATAGGACTGTTACAAACATTGCTCACTACCTCTTCTGCCACCCCTGCCTCTACCAGTGAGTGCATGATTTCTGTCAGAGCTTTCTCACCCTCTGGCGATATTTTCAACTGTGGTACTTTCGGTAGAGTTGTGTCTTGTCGTATTGTCACGTGTACTGGGTCAATCATCATTCGTCCTACGTCTGAATCAGCCCTAGCCCACAGATTTGATGGCAAAGTGTCTAGTAGGGATGTGTCTGTCTCAGAAATGGGATACATGTGCTGGGAAGGATTATCTCTCTGGTGTTGGTGGTTGTCATATAAGATGACCCATACCCTGTCCGGTGAACATCTGATAGTTGCACGGAAATGTTTCAACAGATCGAGACCCATAATGGCTTCTTGGGTGTTGGAGGAGAGAAGGAACGTCATGTCGATAATATTGTTTTGAAGATTGAAAGGGATCGCTCTGGACAAAGGGTTGGTGGAGGGTGTACCATCAAATCCTATTGAAGTCACATGTGAGCAAGACAAGGGTGCCCTTCGAATCAGTCGTTTGGATAGTGCACTACGTGTTGCTCCCGTATCTACCAAAAATGGGGACTTTGTGTCCAGGACCTTTGCGGTAACATAAGGGCCTTGCTGATTAACATAGAGCTAGACTGGATCCCTCCCTTGCCTTTGGCTGTCCTATGCAAAGTCGTATGTGTTGTTCTAATCTGACTGTTGGTACTGATTCTGTCTGGGATGATCAAATGCGTTCACTCTTTCCTCGCTAGCTTCATTCGTGTACCCTCTTTCACGTCCTCTTCCTCTCTGTCCACTTACTATTTCCCTCGTCCCTCTGCCCCTACCGGTTCCTAACAGAATCGGGCATTGGGACTTCCAGTGTCCGTACTCCCTACAAAATGCGCACTGATCCTGTCCTAGGTCTTGACATCCTGTATATGGCGTAGATGAATTATTTCTGAGCTGTTGCGCTCTAGGGGTATTCTGCTGGTATCCTCCCTTATATTGCTCCCTTCCTATATTTACCCCTTGAAGTTGCGCTATCTTTACCCTTTCCTTCAAGTCCTTCTTTTTCTTTTCTGTAGCCCTATCATTTTCATTTTTCTGATGTTCATAATACTGGGCCATCTGGAGGATGAGCACTGGTTTAGAGGCTGCCCAACTGCTTTCGCTGGTCTGCAGCTTCTGCGATACTTCTGGCAGCAGTCCTTTAACATAATTCGGTACAAACAAGTGGTGTCCGGTTGCGGTGGACATGTCTTTTCCGCTGTAATCGGAGAACACTGTTTCAAATCTGGAGAAATACTCCGAGACGTCTTTTTGTGGTTTCTGGCAGCACGCGGTTACTATGGACCAGTCGATCTTTTTCTCCGGGATCATGGTTTTTACTTTCTGTATTATCTTGTCGGGGAGGTCTAATATAGCTTTTACTGGTTTCTGACCAGGGTTCCGCTGTTTGTCTAGAACACCGAGTTGTTCCCAGGTATGACCGAGTAGCTCTGTGTGGTCTATCTTCCTAATTTGTTTCCACACATCTGCTGGCAGGCATAGCCCAAAGAATAAGTCGATGTCGGCGAGTGTCATGATGGTTGATCCCAGAGCAGTACCTAGTTCTGTGTAAAATGCGGTGGGATTCTTTCGTAAATCCGGTAAAGATTTATGGAACGTCAGAATGTCTGGTCTGTCCCATGGCTGATATACCCAATTGTAGACCACCCTTCCTTTAGCGTCCTGATGGTTTATGTTGTCATTATTCCCTCGTCCTCTTGGGGGAACCCAATAAGGGGCTGCTTCCTTTATTGCCATCATGTTATCTGGTTTTTCTATCGGGGGCTCTGCCATTATAGATGTCTTATCCTTAACTACCCGTCCTTGTTCTATGAGATGGCGGAATACCTCTAGTGTGTACGAGAAGAGTTCCGCCACATCACAATCGTTTTCATCTCCCGTATCTACTTTCCTATAAAGAGCCATTAGTCGTTCGGGCCCTACATCCTTGTACTTTTCTTCGTAAGGAGTGAGTGTGGTAACAGAGACGTACAACAAAGTGTTGCTTGTGGTTCTCGACATAGGAGTTGCATATGTCGGTTATGTACTCTTCTGTCTCCTTCCTATCTACGAGGGTTTTAACTAATTTATCAATGCCTGCTCGCTCGTTTTTATTAATCGTGGGATCCTCGGCAACCCTTTCTCTTTTGATTCAGCTCCTACTGACGCGTCTTTTGATGAGGCATTAGGCACAAGAGACTTGGTCGGTGCAGAGGCTATGGGGACCAAGGCAATGGTGCTACCTTTTTAATCGGCTTCTCTTTCTTTTATGTCTTCTTCTAACTTTTTACAGGCTTGGTGAGCTGATTTTCGCATTTCTTTATCTAATCTAGCTTTGTCTCTTTTCTTTCATTGGGCTGCTTCTTTCTGCCACAAACCAAAGCTACCAAGCACAGCTGGTGTAGTTTTCTTTTTGTGAAGGGCTATTTCTAGCGATTACATTTTAGCGGGGTCGAAAGATCCCGTCAGTGGCCACTGATTTACCGGATCCTTCCTAGTGCGTTTATGCCACAGTTCGCTATAAGCTACAGTGGCTAATCCATATTTTATGTACATGTCCTTATTAGGGGTGCCCTCCGGTCGTGCCGGATGACTGACCTCTAATAAACGGTCCGGTCCAAAACAATGACCAAATAACTTAGACATAACAGGCATGACGTGTTTATCGGTCAAAATGAATATCTCAATAGGGCTGTAGACAAAGGTCTGCACTACCTGTCCTTCGCTGTCTGCAAAGAGAGAGAATATTCCTATTCTCTGTTGTTTGCAAGCAGGGAATGTCTCAAATAACTTCAAAAGGGGAATACTAGTATTCGAGCAAACAATTCAAACAATCAATCAATCAATTAGAGTCGTTTTTCATGACCTTACCCGGACCGTATGGACAGTTCTTCGTCTTCCCCTTCCAGCGCCCGTTTGTCCTCTCACTCCAATATCAGTGCGGCACTCCTGTCCGGTCCCAGTCAGGACCGTAGGTCACTCGAGAGAGGTCCGTTCGGAACTGGTGAAGTTCCGTTGATCGGCAGCCAGACGAGAGTCTTTTTAGGGCAGGTTAACCCCAATCATTTAGATGTTCACTCCGTCGTTAGGACCTCTCTTACCGGACCCACGTGTCGCTGATGGGCCCCTCGTTGGGACACCAATTGTGAAAAGCAGCAACTCCCCTAAGACCACCAATGCTGCTCGGAGCAAAACACCTTTGATTCACCTTATGAGTATCTTATCAAAATAACGAGGCAGGCGCTGGGAACTGGAAAGCAAGAAATAGGTTTATTACTCCAGAGGAGAGCACATCAACTCAGACACCGGGATGTCTTTGGGAGGTACTCTAACTGCACCTCCGTGGCTCGGCCTTTTATACAGTTTTTGGTGCATTGCATACGTTTATTAGCATGGTTAAACATCCTTGGAATCCCCGCCCCCTGCAGGTTCCCACACAAACCCAGCAACAATTGTCCCCCCACCCATATCTAACACATGATCGCTATCTCGCAGCTGGACATTCCGACAGGATCTAAAAACACGTGGGATCGGTCAGATCTAAGGGCTCGCGCCATTGATTAAATCAGGCCCCTTTGTCAGCGAAACATGTCCTGCCGTGTGTGGGTAATAAACCATGTCCGCAAGGGTCGGTTAGTGCCTGAGACCGGATCGAGCAGCCAGGTGGGTTGAGGGAGTTTATCAAAAGGGCTTGCCAGCGCATGGAGGATGAAAGGACGAACGGGTTTGGGGCAGGAAGTGACTCCGGGGCTCTGTCATGATGACAAAGTTTTACAGCCCCAGTACATTTGTTCAGGCCTAGTCAGAGCGCTGGGGGATGATAGCGAGGTCAGGGTGAAACATAGGTGACCAGCAGAGTACGAAATGGCTGTGATGTCTAAAATGGTTGCCGCTTACGCGCATGCAGAGGCTCTCGCTAAGCAAGATGGCGCCGGCAATGTTCATGTTTGTCGTTTTAAGTTTCACAAGCTTTGCCCCTATTGAAGCCAAAGGTTTCACGTACCCCACTTCCTTGGCTTCTCAACTGATGCTTGAAAACAGGGAGACACAAAGAGACGGAAACCACTAAGGAATGCTGTTTTTAGGTCTCGCCTGGCAATGCGCTTGCGCATTGCTGGCGAGAATTATAGTCAGTGGAAAAGAAAAGTCTACCAAAACGGTTGCGGATCCCATACAGTTCATGTGAGATAGGCGCGTGCACCAGCCACATAACACACCACCATTTGTTCCCCCCCCCCAGCAATGCCAAGAGCTTGTTTCATATTGTGTGCATGTTCCGCATTTTGGTCTCTGATCTCTGTCTTTAGCAGGACACGCGCCGCTTATATCAGGTTCTAAAACTGCGCTGTCTTCCCTTCCACCTTGTCCCCAACCCCCTTTCTAGTTTATCCTTCACCCTTTTACATGTGTATCCCCGTGGGGTGCCCTCCCTCCACCACCAGTGTGTCATTCATTGTAATATTGCTAGCTGCCAGTGTGTTAAGGTAACCAAGTTGTTCCTGCTTACATTTGACATGCTTTACTTAATCTTGCTGTTTTAATTGATGCTTTTTGCTGCTGCACAGTGCCTATCAGCCCACAGCAGGAGGCCCGCAATTTTTTTTTTTTACAACTCTCATGCCTGGCTGCCCTTCTCATCTCAGCTCTGACCCCAAAGCTGGTCGTCCGCAACAAGGACTCAGGCCCTGCCCGCCCTCTCTTCCTTATCCTGTGTCATCTCTCCGGATCACCAGGGGTTGCATTAGGCTACAACCAACCCCCACTCACTCCAACTCCACCCTCCAACTCCAACTCCACCCTCCAACTCCAACTCCACCCTCTAACTCCACCCTCCAAATCCACCCTCCAACTCCACCCTCCAAAACCACCCTCCAACTCCAACTCCACCCTCTAACTCCAACTCCACCCACCAACTCCACCCTCCAACTCCACCCTCCACCCTCCAACTCGTCCACCCTCCAACTCCAACTCCACCCACCAACTCCACCCACCAACTCCATCCTCGAACTCCAACTCTACCCTCCAACTCCACCCTCCAACTCCAACTCCACCCTCCAACTCCAACTCCAACTCCACCTCCAACTCCAACTCCACCCTCCAACTCCAATTCCACCCTCCAACTCCACCCTCCAACTCCACCCACCAACTCCACCCACCAACTCCACCCACCAACTCCACCCACCAACTCCATCCTCCAACTCCATCCTCCAACTCCAACTCTATCCTCGAACTCCATCCTCCAACTCCACCCTCCAACTCCACCCTCCAACTCTACCCACCAACTCCACCCACCAACTCCACCCACCCACTCCATCCTCCAACTCCAACTTCAACCTCCACCCTCCAACTCCACCCACCAACTCCACCCACCAACTCCACCCGCCAACTCCACCCGCCAACTCCACCCGCCAACTCCACCTCCACCCTTCAACTCCACCCTCCAACTCCACCCACCAACTCCACCCACAAACTCCAACTCCAAACTTCAACTCCAACTCCAACTCCACCCACCAACTCCACCCTCCAACTCCACCCTCCAACTCCAACTCCACCCTCTAACTCCAACTCCACCCACCAACTCCACCCTCCACCCTCCAACTCCACCCTCCACCCTCCAACTCCAACTCCACCCTCCAACTCCACCCCCCAACTCCACCCTCCAACTCCACCCTCCAACTCCACCCTTCAACTTCCAACTCCACCCTCCAACACCACCCTCCTACTCCACCCTCCAACTCCACCCTCCAACTTCCAACTCCACCCTCCAACTCCACCCTCCAACTCCACCCTCCAACTCCACCCTCCAACTCCACCTCCATCTCCACCCTCCAACTCCACCCTCCAACTCCACCCTCACCCTCCAACTCCACCCTCCAACTCCACCCTCCAACTGCAACTCCACCCTCCAACTCCATCCTCCAACTCCAGCCTCCAACTCCAACTCCAACCTCAAACTCCACCCTCACCCTCCAACTCCACCCTCCAACTCCAACTCCACCATCCAACTCCACCCTCCAACTCAACCTCCAACTCCACCCTCCAACTCCACCCTCCAACTCCACCCTCCAACTCCACCCTCCAACTCCAACCTCCAACTCCACCCTCCAACTCCAACTCTACCCTCCAACTCCAACTCCACCCTACAACTCCACCCTCCTTCTCCACCCTCCAACTCCACCCTCCATCACTCAGGGGCACCACCACATCACTCGGGAACACCACCACATCACTCGGGGACACCACCACATCACTCGGGGACACCACCACATCACTCTGGGAAACCACCACATCACTCGGGGACACCACCACATCACTCGGGGAAACCACCACATCACTCGGGGAAACCACCACATCACTCGAGGAACACCACCACATCATTCAGTGGCACCACGACATCACTCAGGGGCACCACCACATCACTCAGGGGCACCACCACATCATTCAGGAGCACCACCACATCACTTAGCCCAATCACATCATCACTCAGCACAACAACAGCACTGTCCTTGCTTGCTACCAACAAGCATTGCCATAGCCAAGAGGACTCACATTAGGAAAGTGTAAGCTATTGGCTTTGTGAATAACAATGCTAATAATTTATATATTTTCAAAGGTAACACATATTAAAAAAATGTGTAATTTACAATACCAATAGCTCACACTTTCCTAATGCGAGACATATTGCATTGCAAATGCTTGTTTGAATTTGCAACATGCCGATCTGACCCCAGCAGCCTGATCACTTTATTTCTGGTTTTCTACGGTATTTTTTTCTCGTGAAGACAAGATGCACTCGCTTGCGTTCGTTTAGTACAGCACGTTGCTTCACTTTGGCCTGTGCGCCATTGACATTCCAACCTCATATTCTTAATGGCTGGCAGTTTGTTTTTGACATTGACAATGACTGTAATTTATTGTGCATGGCTCTATTTTTACCTATTTACCATGAGTTTTTGAACCCTCTCTTTAGTTTTTGCCCCTCACACCCATTCCACCACCGCCATCCTGACCTGTGACACACCTGCCTCCATACCCCAACACCCACTACCTCCCTTCTCTCTCTCCAGGCTACTGTGGGAAAATTCCCATCTGTTTGGTTTGTACGGACAGCATTCACCCAGCAGAGTACTACACGTTCGCCCAGCAGAGTACTATGTCAGGAGGGCTCATGTAACATTTTGTTCATAAGTATTGCCATTCTAAAATTTCAGAGAAGCTGCTTGGATTAGTTTTAACTGTTGCTGATTTCCCTACTTCATTATTAACAGCATGGATTTGGATCCAACCAGCTAGATGCTAAGCAGATTCTGTACACGGCCATGGAGACGAATATGAGCCCATGTATTCTCTTTGGCCTGATATCCCCGTCCATTCCTAACATTATTTCACCTGATGTGATTTCTATTTTTGAATTCCAAATTCCGGATAAGAATGTAGATATTTCGCGTCTAAGGAGTCCTAGTGTATCACAGGTGGCAAATATATGGACTATAAAGGCCTCCGGTGATGAGCATCTTGGACACTGTGTACCCTTGCCTGTGCTCCATTTAGCTATTTTATATGGTGTGTGATATAATTGGAAAAAGGTTTTATAGTATTGCACTTGCAATTTAGGTGACATTAGTAATGATTGCGAAAGCTGGAATGCCAGCTGTACTGAGTCCTCATTCATATTTAGCTTATTTTGCCATTTGATAGTGTGTTTATCCATATCGTCTGGCAGCGAGGAAACAAATTTATTATATATTTCTCCTATTTTAAGTGTGGTGTTTCTGTTAAGGATCTCTATGGTCTGTATTTTATGGAACTCCGCTCTTCCACCGCCTTTTTTCATTAGAAAATCTCTAATTTGAAGATATTTGAAGAAATCTGTGTTCTAATCCGAACTCATTCTTTAGTTCTTCGAATGTTTTAAAGCCTACTGGTGTAAAAAAAGACCCACATCGAGAGATCCCTATATTCACCCATCTTTTCATATAATTATCGGTAAAAATATTTGGGAAATTATTGTTTTGATAGAGGCTCGTGCAATAGGAATATCTGCCAGCTCCAAGAAGCTTGCGTATATGTCTCCACGCGTTATATATGCCGACTAATGTTTTGAAGCGCACCTTTTTGTAGTGGCAATCGAAGGTGAGTCGCCACAGATGTTCGCCCGCTTCAGTTCCGAGGATAAGTTCTTGTGGAGTCGGAACCTCCCCCTCTTGTACAGGATTCCTATTTGGGGTCGGTAGGATCTTACTATATTTCAGGAGTGTGGCCCACCAGTCAACCTTAAGGTTCGGAACACCAAGACCCCCTTTATCTCTCGGGAGCGATATATATCTGTAGGCTCTGCGTGATCTTGTATAACCCCATATAAACCGAGAAAATATATTATCTATTGCTTTGAATATGTGTTGGTCGAAGTTTAGGCATATAGTGCGAAAAAAATATAAACATTTTGGGAGGTAAATCATTTTGATAACATTGCATCTGCCTCCCTTACCATCCCACCCCAACCCTCCCCTGTGATCCCCCCACCACCCATTGAGATGTCCTGGGTCATAGGGCAACCAGGTGTGGGCGTCGGTGAAGTCAGTGCGTTTTAGCTTGCCCCGTGGCCTGGCCGTGAGTAAGTACATCTGGGGTGGAATGGATAAAGATAAACTTTTCTCTTTGCCATCAAGCCATTCCTGGTATTAGGATATATTTTCCCTCTCTATTCATCCCCTTCTAGTTATACACCCAAGATCTAGACCATTGGCGGGATTGTTCCTCTTTATGTTTTTGTCCCTTTTTCCCTTTTCATTTGTTTGATACTTTTTGCTATTTTCCTGTGCTTTGCTTGGCGGTCTCTGTGATTTCTTTTAGGTAGGACTCAGCCTGGATTTCACTTGTGGAGCTTTTAGTTGTTCCCTTGTAGATCACTTTAAGGCGTGCTGGGTTTTGTAAGAACCCAGTTGCTCCGATTTGTTCGAATGGGGTGAATAATTGCCTCATTCTCCACCTTCGTTCTACTGTGGCATGGGCAAAATCTGGACGCGCGAAGAAGGTGAAGCCTTTGTATTCCCTCTTATTTGTAGGTCTGGCAATGTCATAGATAGCCTCTCTTAAGATGAAATTCCCGAAGTTGACCAGCATGGCTCTTGGGTATTGAGGTGCCTTATGAGCGCGTTTAGGAACAGCCAAGGGAAGCGATGGGCGCGTTGGATTTCACTGTTCATTTCCCAGGTTTGAAGTTCGGGAAAGGCTGTTTTTAGTAGATTGGCCATGAAACCCCTTGGATCGTTTCCCTCTGCGCCTTCAGGAATTCCGAGAAAACGCAGGTTGTTTCTCCTGCCTCTGTTTTCTAGATCTTCAACTTTTAGCATCAGGTCTTTAATGATTCCTTCGTGCTCTTTTTCTTGAGTTTTGAGCTTGGTGACGTCGGACTCCAGATTTTCTGTTCGGGTTTCCACCGACGCCATTATGTTAGAAATTTCAGAGCAGGTTTGGCCTACTTGTTGAACAGCTATTTGCAGTTTTTGTATGGCAGTATGGTTCCTTTGGCTGTCCATCTTAACATCTTTGTGGAAATGCTTGATGGAGTTTAGTATTTCGCTCAGTGATGGCTCTATTGATTTTCCCAATCCGCAGGAATCTCCATTTTGCTGTGGGACACTTTCTTCAGAGTCCCCCATAAAGTGCCTGTTTGATTCAGGTTCTCTTGTAGTTTTTGGGGTTGAGCCTTTTCGTGTGTGATTAGTTCTTTCTTTAGCTTGATCAGTATTGCTCCCGGGGTCTGTGGTTTCATCATATCATGCTTTGCAGTGCCTTCTGTGCCTTGTCCTCTTTTTTTCCGGCCTTTTCTTTGGAGTGGTATTTTGGCCGGGTACCCCTGATTTCACTAGGACTGTGGTGTCAGAGACCTCCAAGGTTGTTGCTGCTGCTGGTTTATGGCTTGTGCTTGTTTCACTTGCCTCACTTGTCACGCTGGAGATGGAGACCCCTGTCTCATAGATGTCCGAGTCAGATTCCTCGGCGGGTACTTCGGTCTCTGGAAGTGGTTTACTTCCCGCGGAGGACGTTTGTGCCATTGAAGAAGAGTGGTCGGGTCTCGGGAATTCATTTGGAAGCGTAGGCACGGATTTGCTTTCATCGGGTGTGATTGTAATTGAGCTAGCGCTTTCTTTTCCCTCGATAATATCTGGGTACAGAGACTGGTTTCCTAGAGCGGAATCTGAAGCAGTTTCCAGCCCCACAGTGGGTTGCCTTGTTTTTTCTTTTTATTCCTTATGTTCCTTTTCGTCATCCAGTATGGCCCATTGCTGTTTCTCTTTTTTTGCTGGTTTGCTCAACCCCACCTTGGGCATTGGGCTGAATATGTTCGAGATCCGAGGTTGAGAATCTGCCGATTGCCCAGTGCTTTTTGCAGCAGCTTTCAAGATTTTTAATAGTTTGTAGTCTCTTTGCCTTTTTAGCCAATAGTTCCAGATTGTCGTTCTCCTTATCGTATACTTCTATAACCTTCTCCTTCTTCCCATTTTCCTTCTCTTTACCTTCCACTTTATCTTTATCCGCCTCCTTTTCCAGCTTCTTATCTGGGTTCTTATCTGTGTTTTTCTCAGTGTTTTTATTTTTATTTTTATCCTTGCCTTTAGGTCTGTCATTACTGTTGTCGCTGTTTTCTTTAGCTTTGGACCCTCTGGTTTCCGGTCGCCGCTGTGAGTCCTTTGCTTTCTGCATATTGTTCGAATTTTGTTTTTCTGAGGCTTCTTTTAGAGGTTCTTGGGGTGACTCTTGGTCTGATAGATGCAGGGTTGGCTCGGTTATTAGCTGTTATTTCTTCCACGGGCCCAGCGAGGTCAGCCATTTCATGTGTCTGTATCTGTACCTGTACCCGTACCTGCACTTGTACCTGTACCCGCGGTTGTGTCTGTGTCCGTTTAGCTACTGAAGATATTACTGTTGCTGTTGTGGCGGCTGCGAGGGGTAGTTTAGAAAGTCTTGAATTCCTTTATGCAGATGATGCTGTTGTGGTGGTTTTGGTGTCTGTTTTTGTCACAGCTTGTATAGCCTGTGCTCCTATGGCAGTTCTTTTGATCAACTCTCTCCAGCAGCGGCCGGAGGTGGATTTGGCATTTGCATGTGAACCATAGGCATTCGACCAGGCTGCCCGGGGCTTGATTATCACAAACACCCAAGTACTCGCTGTTGGCGCCCTTGCTGATGCCCCCAGTTTCACGATGACTCTCTTGTCAGACACCAGTCTCCCTCCTGCGATCCTACGACCCGTGCTATTCCACAGCAATTTGCAGCATTTGTTTATCTCGCACTGTTCCACCACCACTAGACCTTTCTGCCAGTCTGCACAATCTGTACTATTCCAGCTCCAATCTGCATCCGCTCTCCTGGTAAGGGTGAGATACTGATAGTGATTATGGGCTCCTTCATGATACCCTACGTCATGGGCCCTTTTAACCGTCAAGTCCTGGTGTGTGCAGATGACGAGAGTAAGCCTAGACAGGAGCCGGCCGACTGCCTGATCGGAGCGCAGGGCGGCGCAGGGCAGCACGAAGCGGAGGAAAATGAGCCGTGGATCCCTTGAGCGTCGGCTCGGCTACAGCTACAGTTACTGTTTACCTGCTGCCGGTTGCCGTTTGTGAGGTCAGTGAGGTGATGGCTAGCGCTGTGAGGATGTGATGATGTGAAGCTGTACCGCAATGAAGCTGCGTCCTAGGCCTTTACTGATTCGCCGGCTCACCTGCTCGTGGGCTCACAGGGTCGCTACTCTCTTTGCCTGAGGTGCCGATTGTGTCCACCACACTCCCTCGGCAATCTGCCAGCCCGACCTCCCTACCTTGCCTATCAGACCTCCGTGCGAGGGTTGACGCAAAACACTGTGAGGCAGTTCCCCTGGTTTGTTACTAGTCCTGTGGCAGAAGATAGGTGCAGAGGGGGGGGGGCGCCAGTGGCATAGGCGGGGTACAAGCTGGGATACAAGCTGGGTTACAGGACAGGGTGACGAGCGCAGATGCCGTACTTACAGTTGCCCAGCGGAGCCCTCTAGTCCAGATGTGCTCACTGCGGAGTCGCAGAGATTTTTTTTATCTTCCTGGAGCTCCCATCGAAACCTCTGTATTTCACCTACACCTCAAGGTGGCACCAATGTAGCAGCCAGGTTCTGCTGCCGATCCCAATGTCGGTACCCGATGTCGGTACCTCTCAAGCCCTCCAGCCGCCACAGCACTTTTTAAAAGTCCTGGTCCTTGGTCCTTAATTATTTCTCACATAAAGCACAGCGGGCACTCCATTAGCACTCCATTAGCACCGACACAGACACAGAAGCCAGCAGTTAGCAGTCTTAATCTGGTGATATCAGCTTAGTCGGGAGAGTTCTAATACTCCGACCAGGACTCACGGAGTGAATGCTGACACGTCCGCTCACAATGACGCCATCTTGTCTCAAGGTGTCCGTACAGACCTCACAATCTTGAAATGCCCTTTAAAAAAGAAGATCAAACTGCTAACAACTGAATTAACCACTGTCTCTCTGAAAGAAATGAATACATTTCGAGGGATTTATAAACGTTCCCTCTGGCAAGCAAAAAAAGAGGCATAAGGAAGCATTTCAGCTAGAGTTATTCTTGACATGTCGAACAAAAAATTCTAAAGCCTTCTGGATCATAATAAATCAACTAAACAATGAAAGCGCCTTTACTTAACATAAAGGAAACAACTGGACTGCAGACAGCTGGTCTCACCATATCAGCACTCTGTACCAAACTAAATCCAATTCCTCAAACATCCAAGATTTGCACCCTAAAACTGGCCAAACTAGAAAAATCTCGGTGGACGGTAAAAGCAAGCGCACCACCTAGCACCAACCATCATGACTAAAACGATTGCCATCTTAATTAATAAAAGCAGAGCCGATGGTGCCCCCAGACCAAATGGTATCGTCAACTCAATTTACAAACTGGATATCTAATTTTGGTTGCAACTGTTGGAAAGGTTTTTTAGAAACTGTCTGATCAAAGACACTATCCCCCCCGCCCCTTCTTGGCTAGGAACACTCCTGCACCCTATTTGTAAAAAAGGCCCAGTGGTGAATTCTGAGAGCTATTGTCTTACTGCTCTCCTAGATGTTGCAGTCAAAAAATTTGCTTCCTTATTACTAGAAGACCTAGAAGCATCGGCTAGCTCAAAACACCTGATCTCATTTAACCAAACCGGATTCAGGCCCATGTTGGGCACCACTGATAAACTAGTAGCAATCAGGATGATTGTGTCAAAACAGATACCAAAAAACAACTCCTCTACAACTGTTTTGTAGATTACAGCAACGCCTTCGATCACGTCCAACGGGAACTTCTCTGGTCGAAACTCAAAATTTGGCCCATCCCCCCACAGCTACTCTAAGGCATCCATTTACTCTATTCCAACACATGGGCCAGAGTCAAACTTGCCAATAATTCAACAGTCTCCAACAAGATCAGGATAGAGCAAGGAGTCAAATAAGGGTGCTTTTGGCCTCCGCCCTCTTTAACTTATTGATGAGCGACTTGGTCCATGCCCTTGATGCGGTCGTCAGTGACCCTCCAAATCTGGGACTCATCACATCACCTCTATTCTTTACGTTGATGTTGTTCTCCTTAGCCAAACAGCTAGGGGTTACTAAGCCGTCTTATTTGCACATAGCACCACAAACGACATGACAATGAATTTCGAGAAGACCAACATTTTGATATTCGGATGGAAAAAGAACAAACTCAGAACATGGTACCTCAACAAACACCATCAAGCCGGAGTCTCCAGATACAAGTACCTGGAGTGCTGGCTAGATGATAAGGGAGGGCATTTAACCCATGAGAATTCTCTTAAACCAGAGGCTGCATCGCTATATTTTGATTTCAATCCATTTTCAAACACACTAAGCAACCCACTTTAGAATCTTTGCTGAAAATACTAAAAGCCAAACTAATACCCACGTTGGCATCTGGCTTCCCCGGGAAACTGTGCACTTTTCTGAACAAATCTCAGAGCCAAGTGTTTAGAGCATTATTTAAACTCCCAAACCATTCTGCAGCAGCTCAGATCAGATTAAAATTCATGTTATGAGATCCAGTCCTGGCACAAAAGGCCTGCACTCTTAAATTCTTACATGCTACGAGTGCGGCCAAAGTAGGAATAAGGAAAATTCTAATTTGGCAAGAGTTATCCGTAATGAACTATGAAGTCTCTCAAAATCCATGGCCTGTTGCCTTTCATTATGCACTGAATTTTAAAACAGCCACGGCTCTTAGGAACCAAAACCTTCCACACCAATATTTTTTAAAGGCATTAAACAGAGCAACTAAAAAAAACATAATTTGTACAAGACTGCCAGATCCTTATGTTCTGAAAGCATGCTCATCTTATACGAAGAAGCTACAACAGAAAGATTCAAAAATATCTCACAAACACTTTTTCGGTGCATTACAAAATCAAGTATTGCCTCATTAGGATGGGAAATTTCACACGGCTGGATCTTTTGCCACCATGGTCGACGCGCCCAGTGTCCAACGAGTGTCGGCTATGTGGTCAATCTCTGGAGGGCTTATCCATCTTCTCTTCTCTGTATTTGCCCAGCCCTAATCGATGACCGCAGTAAATCCCTTCCTCAAACATGGATTAAACAAGGGTCCAGAACAATTCAAGCAGCAGCAGATTTCCTGCGCAACGATTCTCATCCTCAAGCTATTTGCGGCATGGTCAAATTCCTCAGCAAAGCCAACAAATTGCTATGAGCCTTCACTTCACTAGTTACTCCTGGAACATAAGCTGTTACTCACCTTCCCCTTTTCTATATGCATCTCTATGTTTAAGAACTGTTGCATGCAAACGATTATCCTCTCTCATTTGTACTCACAAATGCACGAAGCACTGATATACTGATAACGAAACACGAGCGCTCACCATAAAGCGCGAACCTCCATCTGAACGTTAGGAGCTAGACACCAGCACATTATACAAAAATCTCAAGGAGGACCTCGGTCAAATCTTGTCTTCGTGGAATGTGCTTACTTTTAATGAGGCACCAATACTTTAAGTTACACCACAACGGGTGCAACGGCAGTGACAGCGGTTTAAATTAAACACACATATCTATTAACCTTTAAACTAGATTCAATGTCTGAAACCAGCTACCAGTATTACATACTAATATCACTAAGATGATATTTTGACACCGTGCAGAATTAGTTGCTTTTTAATAATGATGTATTGCCATTTTAAATGATTTTACATCTTGTGCTACAGCACTGTCTGACACTTTGTTATTGCAATCACGCAATGCTCACACGTGACATTTACTTGTAACAATAATTTTAAATTCTCACTGAACTGTTTGTTATGTCTGGCACTACACCTAGCTCTGTCTGTCTTATATAAATGTTATCAATTTGCAATAGCTTTAATTGGCTGAGCATAAATAAACTTGAAAACTACGAGACCATATTCCAGATGAAATGTGTGACCCGTGCAACCTAAGACCTGATAATGATGATAAGTGGAACACCTAGGTCATCTGTGCATGATTGATTGCTCTGGCACTTGCAGATGGACCTCTTGCTCAAAGTAAAAGCCCTCCTACATGACAGAGTCCCTTTGTCATGACGTCAAGCCAAAATTGTTATTCTGCTGAAGTTATGAAGGTTAACGGTGATCGACTTTGGAGACACTGATAATACTGGGGAATATGGAGATTTGCTTAACCTGATGCTTGCATCTGTCAATTCACCTTCAGCGATTTTTTGGGCATGTCTTTTCAATCATATGATGGGGTAGAACCTCTATAGTCTGTTAATTTTTTGTGACAAGTATTGGGTCAGACAAGTCGGAGTCAGAAGGCTTAGTGGTCTATGTTCCCAGTTAACCGGATTTGAAATCGTCTTTGGAATGTACAGTCACACCAGCTGAAGACATCCTTGCAGTTCAGCTTGTGGCCATTCTTGCAGTAATGCTCGCAGATGTTTCTTGTGTGCACGGTCAGGGACAGTCCAGTAACTTTTGGGATGATATAACCCTGACCTCCTCCTCCCCTGCCACTACTTGATTCAGCAGAGATGAATCTGGGGCCTCATTTATGAGGTTGTGCGTCACTTTTACGCCAACGGTGCGTCACTTTTTGTGACACACCAGTGGCGTACAAAATGCACCTCGTTGCGCCATATTTACAAAGTGACGCATCTAGGTAGATGCGTCACTTTGTAAACCCCTGCGCCACATTATACCTGCGCCAGGTATAATGTATGCATGGGGGGCATATTGACGCAAGGAAGGGTCCTAGAAGTGACGCAGTGAAATCTATGAGATTTCACTGCGTCACTTTTAAGACACCGTTGCGTCAAAATCTTGCGCCTGCCTCACAGCAGGTGTAAGACTGATGCAGGCCCTTTCACATGGGGCTTGCCTTTTAAACCCAGAAGTACTTCCTGAAGTGCTGAGAAATCTACTTCCTCCACAACGTAGGAGCACAGACATCATCCCGTTAACATTGGATTTTTTTCTACCATAGAGGTAAAACAGGGAACCCAAGTATCTTAAAGACTAAATGGAACCCGGTATCACACAAGTGGGGTAGGGCTCCCCAATCTAGTGAATGGGAAATTAATCTTGAAAACAGATTTGGAGCACTGTCTGATTTGAACGATTGTGATTGACTTGCGGCAATTGACAGTGGAGTGTTTAACGAACCGGCTGAGCTACTAAGCATAGTCACTCACACAGAGAGGGGGCCAAGCATCACAAATGCTACTCTTGGGATTTCAGGGAAGAGGACAGATGAAGTACCTATTTTAAGCAACAGTATTGAGAACAGACACCAGGACCCACAGTCTGTCCCCTCTATGATAGAATTATGTCTTGCTCCTGATCTAGTTGCACCAGCACTAGAATTGGTATACCATAATCAATCTAATTTAGAATCAGAAACAGTGCTGGTGGATGACTCACAAGGTATTTTTCTACCTCAGATCCCGCTAGGTTTAGCTGCAGATGAAGTAGTAGAAACAGGATTGTCCTTTTTGTCCTGGAACATTTCTGGAATTACTAATAAGTTGTTATCACCTGAACGGTGTAAATTTATAGACCAATTTGATATTCTGCTGTTCCAGGAAACATGGTCAGTGATCCCTATACACTACACAGGGTATCTTAATTACTATATCCCAGCAACAATAAATCATAAGGGTCATCCTGCAGGGGGTCTGATAATCTGGGTGCGACAAAATCTATGCTGTAAAATTCAGCAAAGGAGCTCTCCCTTACATGACATATTGTCAGTCAATCTTACTTGGGCCAATGGGCCGGGGATGGCTATTTTCAACGTCTATGCTAGGGGAGTAGCGGGGGGGAAAACATCAGATGTAATAACTGCTCTTGACCATGAGCTTGAAGCTCTCCCAGTACAGCTGTCTTTCATTGTTGGGGGCGATGTCAATACCACTTTCGAACCGCTTGGCTATGAAGATCAAATTCTAACAGAAGAAGAGGATAGTAAGTGGGGCATTCCTCTGTTAGAACTTCCTGTAGTTAACAGATGGTCAGCGGTGGCAATCCAACTGAAAGCCCTATGCCTAGCAAGAGGACTCAGAGCAGTTAATGGTCGAACCCCTTCAGATCATCTGGGGAACAAAACATTTGATAATGGTAGGTTCTCCAGCCGAATAGATTATTTCCTAGTGGATATTAGAATATGGTATAGGCTGATTGACATGGCAGTTAAAACCCGGATAGAGAGCGACCACAACCCCCTCTGTATGGTTTTTAAAGCAAATACAGGGTCAAGAGAATTAAACCAGGGGGGAGGCAAAATCACCCTGGATATTGTAGCCTCGAACAACCAACGCCATGTAAAGTGGAGTAGACTAACTGAGAACGCAGAGAGGCTAGAGGAGCTTAAACAAGTGGTGCTTGAAGAAGTGGTTAAGATAAACCTACATGTCAAAAAGCAAAACTTTCCTGAAATCATGCTTGATGCTTATATAACCCTTTTTACCAGGCTCCAGGCGTTTTTTAAGAAGCAGAAGAAACCAGGTAATACTCATAATAATCAGCCCAAATTAGGATGGTATGATAAAACTTGCAGAGTAGCTCGTCAGAATCTTAGCATTGAGCTTAGAAATAAGAACATCCTAGGTGTAAGAAGAGCGAGGGATATTTACAGAAAGGCACAAAAAGAGGCCAGGAAAAAGTGGGACGCGGCCCACTGGCACGATCTTAAATCCGCCTGTGACGCAAGGAACCAAAGTCAATTCTGGGCCCTGGTCAAATGGGATAAAGGAGGGGTGGCACAACCCCCACAAAATCACGTAGCAAAAAATCAATGGGTTGATTTTTTTAAACCACAATATGCTCGTGACTTTACTGAAGGAGAGTGCGCCTTACCTCCCACAGTTTTTTTATCAAAGTCAGTTATTCTCTTTAAAAGACGTTAGTATAGCGCTGGACTGTGTGACAGGGGGTCGTGTTCCAGGTATGGATGCCATACCTGCAGATGTATTCCTAAGTGACCGCCCATCCTGGTGCCAGTACTTTGAGTGGCTAGCTAATTCTGTGGCTAGAGGTGCACCAATACCGACCTCTTGGAAGGGTGCAGAAATAATCCCAGTATTTAAAAAAGGGGATATATCATTACCCAGCAACTACAGACCTATTAGTCTTATAGACTCTGCTCAAAAGATAATAGGTTGGCTAGTGCAAAACAAAATACAAACCTGGATTGATGAAAAAGATATTTTATCCCCATACCAAGCTGGGTTCCGTCCATGCACAAGTTCAGTTGATCAGGACTTTTTCTTTATAGCCCTCTACTGGAGGAACATGAAGTTAACTAATGGAACTCTCTACGCTGTTTTCGTAGACTTAAAATCAGCCTTTGATTTAGTTCCCCGTTCCAAGCTCTGGGGGGTGCTTGCTGAAGCTGGGATGGCCCCGGAACTGTTGACGTTACTCGCCCGCCTACATGAGAACAACTATGCCAGAATCAGATGGGGGCTCAGGGTGAGGTGACCGACACATTCCCGGTCGAGCGTGGGGTTCGGCAGGTGTGTGTTTTGGCACCAACACTGTTCTCCATATACATCAATGGCATCGTAGATTATCTAAAACGCTCTCCCACCGATGCACCGATCCTGGCTGGGGCACGTGTGCCTGTTCTCATGTTCGTGGACGATACGCTCATAGTTTCCCGAACACCGAGTGGGCTTCAGAAGGCAGTTAACGCCTTCGGTGAGTTCTGTAAAGCGCGTGGACTCGAGATAAATACAACCAAAACTAAGTTCATGTGCCTGAACCAACGGAACATCTTCAGGGGCTCAATAAATTTTAATGGTATCCCCCTAGAACAGGTTGAGGCCTTCACGTATTTGGGTATAACTCTCCAATGTAACCTGAGCTGGAAAAATCACATTGACATGGCTGTCTTAAAATTCCACCAGCTGGCAGGTGTAGTGGCCCACAAACACAAAACCTCATTGACCAAGCCCATTACCCCTGCCCTAGAAATCTATAATATGAAGGTGATCAGTGCCTCCCTATACGGCTCGGAACTTTGGGGTTTCGCCAACTTGAAACAACTAACATTGGCGGAAAATAGTTTTTTTCGCCGTTTGATTGGGGTTCCCCAAAGTACTCCAACCGTAGCGTTGGCATATGATCTAGGCAGGAAAAATATTGAGGACTTGGCACGGCTATGACCCCTATTATATTGGAGACGTATTATGACCACCCCTGAACTGGTACATTATGCAACTACCCTTAAAGACATCATCAATGCAGATCGCTTTCATTCGATCTTGTGGTTAAAACACATAAGAGGGTTGCTTAGTAAGCTGGAATTAGACCATCTGTGGAATTCTTCCAATCTTGGAAGCTTTCCATCAAAGGCCACACTAAAGAATATGTATTGGGAAATGGTATGGTCGTCCACTCAAAGCACAGGTTCTAACACCAACCTAACAGGACGATATTTGGATATTAAACCTGTTCCATTATGTGAGCCTTATTGGGACATTATCGAAAGGCCATTTGACAGGAAACTGAACTTTCAATTTAGAATCGGGACGCTTCCAATAAAGGCGTTTACCCGCAAATGGTCATCAAATTTAGATGATAAATGCCCCCATTGTAAAGATTCGACAGAGAATATTGCCCACATATTGTTTGTTTGTCCCCTCTATGTTAATCCACGACGAAGATGGATAAAACCAGTGTGCCTAAATCTAGGAATGCGTAGGTGTTCAGAGGCGCTAAGAATACTGGAATCGGACTGCACACCTTACTTGGCAACAGCCGTCGCAAAATTTTTAGGTTGGGTATGGACTATTCGCACCGGCACATTTCAACAGCTAGACGCTGTTTGATGATATAACTGTCACTGTTGAATTGTTGTGATCTTATGTATTTAAATCTGTAAAAAGACAACACCATGTTTAATGAGTTTCTTAAAAGATAAAGATTTTAATATTGTTGTAGTATTTATTGTTTAGTGTAGGATGTGAAAATAGCTTTTATGACTGCTGTCGAATAAAGTTTTTGAAATTTGAAAGGTCGCATTGCTGGAGTTGCGTCACTTTTGTGACACACTCCAGCAATGCGTCAGTTTTGCGCTTAGAGATACGTCAGAAATACTGACGTATCTGTAACTCCTTGCGACATGATGCGTCATATATTAAATATGACACGTCAGGAATGTCGCAAGGAGTGCGCACTGAGAAGTGACGCATCGTTTCACGCAGTGATGCGTCATTTCTCATAAATGAGCCCCCTGGTGCCTTCATTAAGGTACCACTAGTAGATCTGTTCTTGCTTACAAATAACCCTGGACTTAAAACTACGCTATGCTGATGGAGCATGCAAAGTTTGTACTAATTCGCACTTTGCTAAATCGACAATATTCTCAGATGCTTTGAAAAAGCAATTTTACATGCTTAACAGCATATAACCAATTCACAAAAATGAACTTTCACAATGAAAACATTAGGCAATGAGAGAGCTGATGATTTTGGGGTCCCCCCTAACCTAGGGGGAGCACCAAGCAGATCCCTTGAACACAAACAGCATAACAAAAAGCACATTTTGTTGAACTTCAGTGGTGGTCCCATCATTTTAGGACCACCCCAAGCACAGTTATTGGGGAAAAAAATCCCAACCAAAGGCCCTGCAAAGCATTATGGGACGAGATTAGCAGTGGGCAGTGAATATTATAGTATCCAATATCAAAATAATTCTACTAAGAGCTGCAGTTCACCTAGTTGTTACTAGATGTCCCTCACGAGTCGAATGCAAAGCATTGAAATTATTCTTACATCAAACTGCAGTTCCACAAGTCGTTACTAGATGTCCCTCACGAGTCAAATGCAAAACCATTGAAACCCTTTCATCAAGCATTTGCATTTGACTCGTGAGGGACATCTAGTAACCACCAGTTGAACTGCAGCTCTTTGTAGAATTCTTTTGATATTGTATACTATATAATGTTCACTGCCCACTGCCAATCTCATCCCATAACGCTTTGCAGGGCCTTTGGTTGGGAATGTTTTTTTGCCAATAACTGTGTTTGGGTTTGTCCTAAGAGGATGGGACCACAACTAAATCGTTCAATAAGATGTGCTCTTTTGTTTTCAAGGCATCTGTTTGGTACTCTCCCTAGGTTAGGGAGGATCCCAAAATCATCACATCTCCCACTGCTTGCTACTTTTTCAGTTTCACCATTGTGAAAGTACTATATGCACTTTAGAATATATAGATAGAAAGACTTATTTGATCATATCTGGTCATGTACAGGAAGCTTTTTGCAATTATTTTGCAATTTATGCACAGTACAGTACAGCTACGCTACGCAGACGTGTACTACGCGAAGTTTAAAGTATACTACGTGAAGCTACGTGTACTGCTGCTACGCAAACTACGCCCAGGCTTATTCACAAGTTCCTTTTCTTTCCTAGATTTAATGAGTAATGACAATATCAATCAGTAAAAACCCTCCAGACCTCATTCTCCTGTCCATCAGGCTTAGATCTATACTCGCTGCTTTCATTTATTTATTTATTTTAATTTTATTTTTTACATTTCTAAAGCGCGCTGTTACCAACCGGTGTCCTGGCGCTGATTTACCACTCCCAAGGCTAGGCCTGAACTTATTGTCTAAAAAGCCAAGTTTTCGGGGGCCTTCGAAAGGACATCAAATCCGGTGCCTGTCTGAGGACCACTGGCAAAGCGTTCCAGGCCTTTGCTGCTCCCAGGGAAAAACTTCTTCCTCCCCATCGAGCTCTATTAACTCTTGGGACCACAATCAGCCCCTGATCGGCAGACCTAAGTGATCTCGCTGGTTTGTACCACTGAAAGAGCTGGGTCATACAGTAAGGGCCCACTCCTTTTAGCGCCTTAAAGACTACACAGAGAGCTTTGAATGCAATTCTTTTGCGTACCACTAGCCAGTGTAGTTTCACCAGATCCTGGGCGACAGAGGCAAATTTAGGTGTACCCGTGATCAGGCGGGTTGCTGCATTTTGCAGAATTTGTAGTTTATTAAGCAGCCCCTGTTGGGCATTGAGCAGCAGGCTGTTACAATAATCCAGCCGGGACATAATCA
Organism: Lissotriton helveticus; assembly: GCF_964261635.1. NCBI lineage: Eukaryota > Metazoa > Chordata > Amphibia > Caudata > Salamandridae > Lissotriton > Lissotriton helveticus. Next base: position 1,029,929,250 of record NC_136057.1, read on the forward strand.
GTCCCGTCACCACTGTCTTCCTGTGATCATCTGGGAGAAAGGGCAGAACTTTGCGTACTGTTTTCAGGACATAGTGGGTAGCTGAAGACAGCGCATTTACTTGAGGCCTGAAGGACAGTGTATCGTCCATCAGGATCCCAAGGTTCTTGACCTTAGCAACTGGGGAGGGAGGGATACCCATTTCCTCTGGCCACCATCTTGGGGACCAGAAATTCTCTCTAGCCCCAAACAGGAGCACTTCGGTCTTTGAAGAATTCAGCTTTAGGTAGTTCCCTGCCATCCAGCTGCTGACTGCGCGCATGCAATCTTTAAACCTGTCGGCTGTGCCTTCTTCTCCCCCCGGTAGCAGCGACACCACATTCTGCGTGTCGTCTGCATATGATGTTAAGTTGAAGCCAAATTATCTAATGACAGGTGTCAAAGTGGAAACATATATGTTAAAAAGAGTCGGACTCAGTGATGAGCCCTGAGGAACCCCACACGGGAGCACAAATGGATCCGACTCTAGATCATCCAGCGCCACCACCTGGCTCCTGTTGGAAAGGAAAGCCTGTAAGATCTTAAGTGCTTTGCCCTGGATCCCACAGGCCCTTAGATGGTCCACCAATAACCTATGGTTGACCGTATCAAAGGCCGCGGACAGGTCCAACAGGATCAAGGCGGCTCTGCCTCCTGCGTCCATCACAGTCCTGATGTCTTCTGCCGCCTTGATCAGGGCTGAATCTGTGCTGTGTCCCTCCCGGAATCCATGCTGCGATGGATCCAGATGATGCCCAGCACCCAGGAAAATACTCAGATGAGTATTCATTATTCCCTCTATGATCTTGGCCGGCAGTGGAAGCCTAGCAATGGGCCGATAGTTGTTCAGATCGGCCACATCCAACTTTGTTTTTTTTAAGAGGAATTCAGGGCACCAGCTAAGGCCCTCCTGATTTCTCATTACATATTCTGCTCTTCTCTCTCTTTATCTTCCTGCATGTTTTACGATCCTCAGATCTGTGCATCTCCTATGCTTTTCGAATTTACCTGGGTCATCGACATAAAAGTAGTCTCCAAAGGACATACAGTCTTGGATCATTTTACATTTCTGTCTTGGTTCTCCCTTTGCTGCCTGCCTTGATTTATTTCTAGAAATCTGGGCACTCAATTACTATTAACACTTTAATGGGGATGTTATTTTAGATACTTGCCTACATGAGAATGCTCTATTGCCTGAGACAGTCACAGAGAGTCACTCAGTAAAGCGGATATGGCTTGCAAGTCCAAATGTAAACTAGATTTCGATGCCAGCCAATGAAAAAAGCAATGTGTAAAATGAGGCAAAAACATGTAATTAACCCTGTGCTTCAATTACATCAGTATTCAACAAACCCAGCATCTTAAGTGGGGGGCTCGAAACAGCGGAAAAAGTGATGGAGCAGTGTTCATGTAAGTGACATGAGTAACAAACAAAAGAATCACCATGAATACTTTAAAATAATGTACATGTTTTGGTTGAATAATCAACAATTAGTCACACAACTCAGTTCAGTTCAAATCTTTTATTCGGTTAACCATTTTGTTAATCATAAAAAGTACATTGTATTTAAACATTTCATTATAAAATCACAGTTTACAGTTAGTACATCTAAAATATGTAAAATATAGAAAAATACAATGTCCAAAAGATACGATTATAATTCATGTACGAAGTTTAGTACGGATGTCCATATATTCAAGTGAGATTCGCTTCCAAAGTTCTACGGATCTTTATACATGATTTCAGGAAGAGAGCTAGATTCTTTGCCACATACTGTGAATCGAGATGTTGCAGAGCTAGAAAGGCCGGGCGACAGGTCCTCAACCCCATTTGGCGCAGCAATGGTAAAACCCAGCGCTTACGTATATCTGCATAGTAATAACAAAACAGTAGTACATGCATTGTTGATTGGGGGGGAGACCTTGTCACATGGGCATTTATCCAGGTCGTGGGACCAATTTTGGGTTCTAGGGAAAGTAACCAATCTGAAAAACAAATTAAAGCGTAACCTAGTTAATAGGTATTTTTCATAGTTGGATACATGATACGATAGATATGGCTGAATTCCTAGAGACACCTGAACCATCAGGATATGTACATTTGATTGTTTTGATATTTCATTAGACAAACTGAGTTCCCTTAAATGGGTGAGGCAGTGATGTTTCAAAGTTTTTCTGCTCATCTCAGTGATGGATGAGGGCTCAATGGTATACTGTATGAGGTCAAGATCTTTCAGGAAGTTGACCACATAGGTTAACCATGGGATGTTTTTCCAGGCCGACATCTCAAGACATTCTAAAATGAGTGCACGGGTGAGATGGCACTGAGGCTTTGTCCATATGCGATGCCATAGGAGCATTGGTTGACATTTTATGTAGTCTGTTAGATAGTCAATCCCAAGTTCTATATGGCAGCCATATGTAGGGGCACTCCGTGGAAGGGCCAGAAGGTACTTTAAAAAGCCGTTCTGAATTTTTTGTAATTCGTCAGTATTTACATAGCCCCATACCCCGGCTCCATAAGTAGCAATGCTCAAGCATTTAGCTTGATGGATTTTGAGCAGTACTGGGGGAGATGGCTTACCCATTTTTCTGGAAAAAGAGACGAGGGCAGAAGTTGCTCGTTGGTAGAGCAATCTCCTAGTAACCATCGCCCTTTTCCATGTCAGCTTATCATCTACTAGGATGCCCAAGTAGGGGTATTCCCTGACACATTCCAGTTTTGATTGCTCGATGCAAAGATGTTTAGAGCTTTTTACCTTGGGCCCGGATTGCATGACAAAGGTCTTGGTCTTATTGACCTTTAACCCAAGTGAAAGCATATAATTGCAATACTTATCAAGCTGCTTCTGAAGTTGTACTAGGGTCCTAGCGAAAAGTACGGAGTCATCAGCATAGAGAAGTGCTGGAATTGGACGTCTGTTGATGGTGGGTAGATCCTGGCACCCCTCTAGCATGGCTACTTCCAAGCCATTGGTATATAAATTAAATAAAAAGGGGGCGAGGACACATCCCTGTCTTACTCCGCGATTTATTGGAAAGGAGGCCGTTAACTCTCCACCCGTACCAAATCTTACGCGGGCCGAGGCGTCAGTGTAAAGCTCGCGCAAGAACCTGATAAGGGGGGGGTCAACGCCCAACTCATCCAAGATGGACCACAGCTTGGCATGGCATACACAATCAAACGCCGCGCTAAGGTCGACGTAGACCATGAATAGATTACCTCCTTTTACTCCAACGTACTTCCCCATTAGGAGCGAAAGGTTTAGGGCCTGTTCAACAGTGCCCAACCCCTCCCGGAATCCGTACTGTAAGTCCGTTATGATGTTCTTTTCTGCCGCCCAATCCTGTAAGCGGTCCAGAATTAGGCGACCCGCAACTTTACCCAACGAATCCAGGAGGGAGATGGGCCTGTAACAGGCGGGATTGTTTCTCTCACCTTTTTTAAAAATTGGGAGCAGTATGGAGGAGGACCAAGAGTCCAAAAGGCCGTCTTTTAATACTGCAGCAATTAGCTGAGTAATTAATGGAGACCATAAATCAATGTTTGAGAGGAATATATCTAATGGTGCACCATCGGGGCCGGGGGCCTTTCCACGTTTAGAAGCTGATAATGCACTTATAACCTCTCCAAGGGAGAAGTTCAGGTCAATTGGATACATCCCTTTGTCATGGGTCTCAAGCACTGGGTTGGGATGTACAGCACGTTCCGAGGGGGGGTCGCTAAAGATTTTAGAAAAATGTGCCACCCACTCATCCGCGGATACGGCAACATCCAAGTGCTGATGCGAACTGCCCTCACAAAGGAAAGGAGATTTTACTATTTTCCAGAATAGAGAGCTGTCGTTGCTAATGCAACTCTCATGTAATTGGGCCCAGAGGTCGTTTTTATGGTCTCTCTTACAGCTTAATTGGGCCTGCTTATAGTCAGATCTTAACAAAGCTATTTTAGTTTGGTCTCTGATTGGGTTGTGGAGCTCTTTTTTTAGGGCATTTAAGGCTTTTCGACAAGCCGTATTAAACCAGCCTGGCTCAGTATGACAGCCTGATTTACGGGTGCGTGAAAGGACCTTCTGGATGACTTTCAGGATTTCCCCGAAACTTGAAATAATTTCCGATGGGGAGGATGTCTCATTCAAACATGTATTTATCCAAGGTAGAGCTTTGGTAATCACTGAACCAGATGTTTCTAGTGGATCTATCCTTGACCATTTCACTGAGTACCCGTTAGTTTTTGCCATGGACAGTGACTTTTGGGTCAGTAAGCTATTCTTTGTAGGGTGTGAAGCACACATAGGTGGCTTTAGCACTATTGTGGTAGGGAAATGATCACCTGAAATTTCTGTTCCTGTACTAAACTGAGTAACTGTACCCTTTAGAGAACATGAACAAAGTATAAAATCTATGGTGCTAAAACAACCCCTACCATGAAAAGTGGGCTTAAATTCCACAGGAGGGTCGGTAAGTTCGTTGGCATATGTCAATTCCTACGACATTAAAATAACATTAAGAGAATCTCCTACCGAGGAGTGTGTAAAGTGTGTCAAAGGACATTCGTTTTCATCTAGGAGGCCACAATCAGAATTCTTGTAATGAGAACACAATTGTACATTAAAATCCCCTCCCCAGATTACATTCCACGTGATTGGTGTGTGCTTAGCACGGTGTTCATCTATACAAAGTGAAATTTCAGAGACTATTCTTATACACTCTACCGGAGGAAGATTGTTGTAAAAATTAATCACACTATATGATGTACCATTTTTAAAAATAATCAAAAGAATTTGATAATACAAAGTGTTACACAGAAGGGAAACTTTCTTAGCTTCGAGCTTGTTGGATATATATACCACAAGACCCCCCTTGGATCTGCCATGTGTTGAAGGGCTAGCAGAAGAATGGAACGTTAAGTACCCTTGTATATGCAGTGGGTCGGTTGTCCATGTTTCTTGGAAACACATTATTTCATGGGAGGTGACAAAAGCCAGCCATGATGCCGATAGCATTCTGGGTCGCAGTCCAGCCACGTTCCAGAACAATATGGACAAAAGGGAGGTCGATGGTGGACCATTGGTAGGTGCTGGCCTTCCATTCTGGGACAGGTTTTGTTGTACTGATGTAGAGTCAAAGTTAGGAGAAAAGGACAAGCTTTCTTGATGATTATCGCGCAGGTTGTTAGAATGGAGCTGGCAACCGGCGCGATGATGAGTATGTGCACCCAGCGGGTCAATTAACGTATCCAATGTTGGAGGGGGCGTAGTTATAATCGGCAGATATGTCGGTACTAGAAAACCAGTTTGCATAGGAGGGGAAGGCCCTGGGGTGGGGGAATTCCCGCCAGGCAGGTCAGTAACTGTTGGTGGTCAGTCCACCATCTCTAAGCAGTCGTACCTATTGTGTGTGGGGACGCCCCTCCAGTCCAACAAGGGCATGGGGTTTCTACCTCCTTGTCCCTGCCAGTTTATCCTATCCGGATTTCTAGACCGAGTCCCTACCTGAGTCCAATTCCACTCCAATGGAGATGGAGGAGAGTGGGCGGGGGGGTAGAAAAAAGCTAGCCTTTTTGTTCCAATGCCATCGGAGGAAGTTTTGTCACCCCAAGGGCAAATGTGCTCTACGGTTTGGGGGTCTTCGAAAGTTATTATAATACAGTCTCCTGGGATGGTTTTTTGCTCCTTCCCTATCCAGGGGACTCTACGGACTGAGATAACACTATTATTAGCAAACGGGGGAAGTGGTCGATTCATTGTCAACCAGTGGAGTACCTTATTTTTTAATGACCATCCGGGTTCCTCAGAGTTAGTATGCAACGCTGGAACCCCAGTCATGATAACTACATACGGCGTTGCTTCTGGAGGGAGGTGAACAGAGCGGAATGAATTGCGTCTTGTATTGTAAGCCGCGTTCTTACTAGCTGGTGTTTTAGCTGGAGGACGTGTCGTTGGTAGGCTAGGATGGTTAGCCATTTGGGCAGAAGGACCAGGCAGGGAGGATACAGCAGGTTTTTTTTACAGCTAAATTAGTTGGTTTTTGCTGTAATTTAGTGCTAACTGGGTGGGCAGGAGTATGAATAGGAGTGTGATGAACTTCCGCTGCGGTAGTCACCACTTTGGGGGCTTGTAGGGTTTGTTGGGGAAGAGAGGCCCCAGACTTTGTCTGATTTGGGTTGGGCTGATGAGACACAGAAACAGCAGGCGTAGAGGTCGTGCTGTTCTTAGGTTTTAATTCAGATGTTAAAGTTGCTAATAACTTTTCGATCTTAGATAGCGCCGATTTAATGGGGTTAAGATGAGTTATAATTAGAGCCTCAAAGGAGGCTAGTGTATGAGGATCTTGCACCGAGGGGTCCCGCCCATTACCTATATTACCATCTGAAACAGTAATAGGATAGTCAGAAGAGAGATTAATTATTTCCGACGTTATTATGGTGGTAGGCTGTTGAAAAGTTTCAGGTGGAATTAGGGGTTGGGCTAGTGTAAGAGAATCGTCATTCGGTTGGAGCAGGGAGACCTGTTGGGAGTCATTAATAGTTGGGGAAGGGTTTTTGACATCTTTCTTTCCCTGTCTCTTTTTTGAAATAGCACCTTCCCGCTGTCCCCTCGTGGTAGGGGATAGAGGGTTCTCCCCCGTATTGGAGAAAAGGACGGGAGTTCTCTCAATCGAACGGGAGGGATGAGGTGCAGAAAGTTGGGATATTTGCGTGGTAGACAGGTCTATGGATACTGATAGATCCACTGTCCCTGGGACTGACGGAGTCTCGTGTTGTGGGTCAGGGACTAAGGGGCGTTGTGGGGTTAAGGCGGTGGCCAGTAAGCCTAATGAAGAGCGCCTGGCTGCAGCTAGATCTAATGAAACCCTTCTCTCTAGCAAAAGAACACCCTGATTGATGGCGTCATTAGCTTTAGCAATAAATTGGTCTATTGGACCTACAATCTGAGCGACATGCGCAGCTTTGCTATTTCTTGTTACTCGAGGAGACATATTAATAAGATACACAATAATCAATTACACAGCAGAAATAAAATAGGAAGTCCAACTGAGAAACGGAAAATACAGAAGGATGATTTTAGTGGGGGCTCACTAATAAGTTGTTAATAAGGTGGCCCAGTCCAGTCTTACCCGGTCTGTAACGGGCTAGAACGGGCCCGCCCTTGGCCCGGGCTTCGCCCGGCGTCCCGCGAGACGGGGGTGACGCGCTATTTCAGCGCCTCCTGGCGCGCAGATGGCGCGGCCTGCGCCGCTTTGACTGCTGGGGATTGTAGTTTTAAAGTTCCCCCCTCGCACCGCACTCCACTCGGCTGCGTGACTCAGAGTATCAAGAGAGTCGGGCAGCGGGAGGCGGGAGGACAGGCAGCCAAGGATTGATGGGCTCTGAAGGTTACAACAGCAGAAGGCAAGTAGGCGGCAAGGTTTTCCACTTCAGGACAGCTTCCCCCCCTCGACCGGGGTGACGCGCTATTTCAGCGCCTCCTGGCGCGCAGATGGCGCGGCCTGCGCCGCTTTGACTGCTGGGGATTGTAGTTTTAAAGTTCCCCCCTCGCACCGCACTCCACTCGGCTGCGTGACTCAGAGTATCAAGAGAGTCGGGCAGCGGGAGGCGGGAGGACAGGCAGCCAAGGATTGATGGGCTCTGAAGGTTACAACAGCAGAAGGCAAGTAGGCGGCAAGGTTTTCCACTTCAGGACAGCTTCACACACAACTCAAACTTTGGTCTAGTTTATATATTTGTTTTTTTTTATTTCAAGTGTTTTTATTAAGAACATTTCCATTACAGTACAGTAGTGATGCTAGGGCAGTACATTGATTCTTGGCGCCTTCTTGGTTACATTATAGATGATCTAGGCAGAAAAGTCACATGGAGCAAGGTTCTTGTACGCAGAGAGGCTAGAAAGATCTGCCTAAGGATTGAGGCAAATGTATCACAGGGTAGCAGGGCACAGTAGGTGTAAGACACTGCTATATACAGTCACTAATGATGTAATTCTAGCCCTTGATTTAATACCTAGCCGCTTGCAGGCAACCGGTTTGCATATTTTCATTTCATATCCAAAGCAGAGAGGCTGGAAGATGTCAGGATTGCCGTTGCAGTTCTACCAGGGCAGTCCTTGTGCGGCTAAGATTTTCAAATGAAGTTTGCAGTCCTTCCACACAAATGTCTGAATGTGGTGTAGAGACTGGCAGCATTTAGTCATTTTATCCAACCTTCAAGGTCTCTGCGCTTCTTTGAACTTTGGAGATTGCTGTAGGTGGCTGGGGGTCTACGGAGACCTACTGCACTGTTTTACCTGCCCTTTTACTAGATGTCCCCTGTCCTCTTCCACACATATGGCTTTTCTAGTTCTCTTTCCAATGTTCTTTCATAGCATTCCCCCCATTTTGCACAGAATGGAACACTGAAGTATGTGGAGCTGATGGTTGAGACCCACAGACTTTTGTTGTACTGACACCCACTCAATGCCCTGTAGTAATGCGAGAACCACAAACATGAGACCAGGCAGAGGAATTTCTCACCACGTTTTCAAAGTACCATTCACCAATCTGAAGCAATTACGAACACTCTTCTTTTCAACCTGAATTTATGAACAGTGCTATGCACCCCCCAAATGCTGTGCTTAAGGTGTTTATGTGCGAGCGGCTCCTGGGCCTGATCTTTATATTGCTCTCCCCTTTTTAATATCCCAGTTTTACAACGTGACAAAAAGCTTTGTTGTTGTCATTGGTTACTTTCTTGTTGTCATTGGTCAATTTATTTCTGACCATTTTTATCCTTTCAAGTTTTCTTGCATACTCCGTTATTTCTCATTTTGAGACATTAAAAAAACACAGAGTTTACCCTCACTTCTCTATAGCTTTAAGAAGTGAAAAGCATAGTAAAGAAAGATCCTGTCTGGCACCTCACCCAACTATTGACTTCTATGTTTGTAAGACGTAGTCAATCAGACAGCACAGCGGTCTGGTTAAATAAATGTTGAATACATTCTGAAAATTGACCTAGGAATGCATCCCGACTATTGCTTTTCTATTTTGTCACTCACAGTTGCTGTCTTTCTATTCTCTGGCTCGATTTGTTTTTTCCCCTCTGCCATGTCTGTTCCTCCCATGGAGCACAGCCTATTTACCACCTCTCTCATTGGCGTCTTTGTTTCTTCCACAGAAGATTCCTTTTCGGGGGCTCTTTTTTCTTTTTCCCAAAGCACTCCATCGGGCTGCATGTTTTACTGAGCTGTCTCCCTCAACTGCTTTTCGCTTAATGGGAGCGTTGTGAGATGACCTGATCAAACTTTAGTAAAGACACTACACCTGAACGGAGTTCAAACATGGACTCCTCTATCAGGTACACTGTATTTATTCTTCAGCTCTGTTGTTGCTCCTTTGTTACATTGCTCTTCTGTTTCTGTTCTATACTCGTCTGAGTTGTCTCAGTAGTACTGGCCTTTGCTACCACCGACAAGAAATTACCAACCTCGAGAGATTACCCGCCTCTGCGCTAAAGAAAACACAGGAAACCAATCAGAATAAGCTTATCCCTCAATGCTTGTGAGAGGGGGGGCCCATAAAATACAGACTGGGCCTTAGTCTAGAAATAGGTTTACTGGGGTTTCTGCTAAAAAACGCGATCGTATGTAATAGCTTGGAGGGTGGGTTTCGGGGGGTTACTTCATATTTAGGCAACTAGTTCAACATGGTTCTCACACTGCAGATCACAGATTTTTCTGTTAGCAGAGGGATTTCGGTTGAACTGAGAAATTGTAAGAAAAAAACTCTTCCTATATTGGAATTTATTCCCTTCTTTTCTTCCCCATTCGCTGTGTGCTGCTGTAGAATTTGCTGAGTGACGAGGGCACCCCTTTTTATTCTTTTTCAAACAAACAAAAGAGGCGCTAGAGAAGGTACGATCTAAGGAGAGACTGGAGCGCCATTCCTTCCTGTTACATTGTGTACAGAGGAGAGTATTTTCACATTAAATGGAAACATCAGCTCATTTGTGCTATGTCAAATAATACTACTGAAAAGTTCTATGACATGGCCAGTGTTGACCGAGTTAGAGCTCTTTTGCTTTTCTTTTTTTTTTTTACTTTTAAGACATGCTGCACAGCAGCCACACTTCTGTGCAATACGGCCAAAAACATTGACAAAGCCGACAGCTCCCGCATAGGCGAGACCTTTTGCCTTTGCCATTGCTTGTTTGAGGTTGAATTTTGAAGTCATTGGCTATCAGACACAGTTATTTTGACTCCCCAACAAATTGGAATTGCTTGTAACAAATTAGGCATACGATTCTATCACTTCTACAGAAAGTTAACTTAAGCATGGATTGTTGAGAAAGCTTCCCTGGCAGTAGTGCAAAAGACTGGTTGTTGGCACAGGCTATGTTGTTGATCCTTAGAAGTCCTGTTTCTGCAGGGTAGATTTCGGTAATCTGTGACAGCTAGCAACCACAAGGATGTGAATCATATTATTCTTTCCGAGAAGTCTGGTATTGTACAACAGTCCAGAAAATGGGAATTGTGCTCATGTCTTTATGAAAAGAAGGTCATTGAATACCTCCCAATCAATAAATTACTGCCCAATCTTCAAGAATATTCTTAATTACTGGAAAGGGCAGTAATGTGTGAGGATAGTCTTCGATTCTATCCAGATCAGGCCGACTTCAGCCCAAATACAGGAATGAAATAGTTAGAGACATAAAGCCTGGAGTCCTTATCCTGTGAACCTACCTGCAGCATCATTCAACACCATACCAACTTCTTATATGTCCTCCTTATCTGAGTTGCCCACCTATTCATGTCCACTTTGTTTGTGTATATCCAGAGGACACCCAATAAGCTCTGAAAATGGGAGGAATACAGGTGCCCCCAATACCAAAGTCTGAGGTGTATTTTCCAGCTCCAAACAAAGAATGGGATGTAACAGATACATGTTGAATGACAGCAACATATACTTTTCTACCTTTCCTCGGCACTCATGTGCTCACAGCCTTTTTGCCTCCTGCATCAGGTCAACAGTCAGTTTCTGCCCCTGTGGTCACAAGCATTGACATACACATTCTGGTAACTCTCCACTGGTTCCTGGTACAAGTTCCCGTGTCTGGTCTGTAACACAACTCATCCTGTTCTACCTGACTTTTTCTCGAAGTAAAAAAAAAGTTTAAAAAAGTAAACCATCTGGTCTAGGAGTTGTACTTATATTTCATTATATTCCTGATCATTCATTCCATCAGGTGGGTTTGCACCTGAGGTAGATCTTCCTGACTGTAGGGTTAGTTCTAAATAGGCACATTATTACAGAACAGCCATCAAAGGGGCAATGTTGTAGTATAAATAATGCAATATATCAGTTACAGGGATTATTTTAGCATATGGAGGCACTTAGCAGTCATCAAAGAGGCTACAACTATAACATGATATAGTGTGCACAAGAGTGATACTTGAATGTCAAATAGAACAATGAACTGAGCAGAGACTGGCATAGGCCAAGCCTAGGCAACACAAGGTAAAAATCTACCTACTTGGAATGCGTTTTCTCAGGAGAAAATCCTTGCTCAGGATGACACTTGATTTGTGGAGACATCGACTTTAGGTGTGGAACATTCAAAGCACATATATAAATAACTGGGTATTAGAGCTTGCTGATAGGTGCAGACTTAGGGTCTGGAGTTAATAGCAGAAGGCCTAGTCCATACAGGCATTGTTTGATAGGAGAGTGGGGTGGTCGTATCAAGGAAGAGGAATGGCAGACTTAGCCCAACTTTAAATCTACATCATTTTGGTGCAAGGAAATCTGACATGCTGCAGCCATAAGCAACTATGTGAACTGTTGGAAGAGAGTTATACATCATTTTGGCAGATGTAGAGTCCACCGTTACTTTTGCCAGCCATTCTGGTCTTATTAGTAGTCTCCTTACAGCTACTGAATTGGCATCTGGGAGGAAATAAGCAGGGGTGTAGAAGGTTATGTTCCTCAGTGCCAGATCCTACAGAACCATCAGGCAAAGGGATGAGTTCCAACAAGGGGCAAAGGAGGCACTTGGGCGTCTGATGTTATCTATCTGCATGGTGACGCATGCAGACACCTACATCATGATGCAACTGTGTCTGTGTCATCATGCCTTTTTATGGGCTGGCTTGACAGCACTACTGTCACCAGAAAAGTATGTGGCCACATACTCCTGGCCACAGGTTGGGAGCTAGTAGTGCATGTTTTGATTAGGCAGACATTGTGTGCTTGCCCTCCAAACAGCTGTTATCATGTGGTTTATTTATCCAGCTGCATGAGGTTGAATTTTCAGGGGCACACACATGAGCTTATAATGCTATTAAAGTGTCTAAGATAACAAGATCATTTATGGTGTTTTTCTCTGGTAGCCAAACGTGGGGGGGGGGGGATAGTCATTAACCTAAATGGATGTGTAGATCTAACTTGACAGTACCACTGTCACCTGACCTTTTAACTTGCACCAATGTTATTCAACGTAGCTGCATCCACACAAATACCTATCCGTTGCCATGATATCAACTCGTAGTGCTTTACATTACCATGCAACATTCTATTAAAGCTAGTCCTATTGGCATTGCCAATGCTGGTTTTCTTTTGCAGCTGCTGTGCAGACTCAGCAAAAAGAATTCTGCCTTTTGCTGTTGCTGCACAGCATCAGCAAACTGCATTGGCTAAGCCAATAGATGAGTCCTATCGGTTTTGCCAAGGGTTATTTTTTTCCATTCTGACACCTGTAGTTATCCCCTTATACAACAAGCATTAGAAATGCAATCGGGCTCGGATTTATTTGAGTTTGAGCTAATGGCATTGTAAATGCCAATGTCTTTTTGCCATGTGTTATGGAGTGTGTGCATGTGGTGTGTAGTGGAAGTATCTTGGTTGAATTGTAATTTTACCAATGGTGGCATGCTGTGCTTTATATGAATATGTTTAAAAGTAAAGTGTACCATACTGCGATTGCTTGGTGGAAAAGTGCACTGCCGGCTGGAGGTGTGTGTGCCTGGTGGAAGGGTGCACTGACGGCTGGTGGGTGTGTGCTTGGTAAAAGCGTGCACAGATGGATGATGGTTGTTGGTGTTTGTGCATGGTGAAAGCATTCATTGACGGCTGGGGGTGTGTTGTTGTGTGTGTTGTTTTCTGTGTGCTGGTGAGTGTGTGGTGGTGAGTCTGTGGGGGTGAGCCTGGGGAGTGAGTGTGGTGGTGAGTGTGTTGTGTTGAGTGGTGACAAGTGTGTGGTGTTGAGAGACTGAGGTGTGTGGTTTGTGTGTGCGTTATGTGTGTGTGGTGTTTTCTGCACACTCACACACTGCCCCTACACACTGCTCACCCGCACACTCCCAATGTCACCCTGCATAGTCACACACTGTTTACCCTGCACACTCATTCTGCACACTCACACAATGTGCACCCTGACACACTGTCTCTGCAGTCACTCTGCACTCACAGTCACTCTGCACTCTACAGTCACCTGCACTCTACAGTCACTCTGCACTCTACAGTCACTCTGCACTCTACAGTCACTCTGCACTCTACTGTCACTCTGCACTCTACTGTCACTCTGCACTCACTCTGCACTCACTCTGCACTCACTCTACAGTCACTCTGCACTCACTCTACAGTCACTCTGCACTCACTGCCAGTCTGCACTCACTCTGCACTCACTCTACAGTCACTCTGCACTCACTGTCAGTCTGCACTCACTGTCAGTCTGCACTCAGTCTGCACTCGCTGTCACTCTGCACTCAGTCTGCACTCGCTGTCACTCTGCACTCAGTCTGCACTCACTGCCACTCTGCACTCTCAAACTGCACTCTAAAAATGCACTCTCAATCTGCACTCTCAATCTGCACTCTCAATCTGCACTCTCAATCTGCACTCTCAATCTGCACTCTCAATCTGCACTCTCAATCTGCACTCTCAAACTGCACTCTCAAACTGCACTCTGCACTCTCAAACTGCACTCTCAAACTGCAATCTGCACTCTGATTCTGCACTCTGATTCTGCACTCTCAAACTGCACTCTCAAACTGCACTCTCAAACTGCACTCTCAAACTGCACTCTCAATCTCCACTCTCAATCTCCACTCTCAATCTCCACTCTGCACTCTCAAACTGCACTCTGCACTCTCAAACTGCACTCTCAAACTGCACTCTCAAACTGCACTCTCAACTCTCAAACTGCACTCTCACACTGCACTCTCACACTGCACTCTGCACTCTCAAACTGCACTCTCAAACTGCACTCTCAACTCTCAAACTGCACTCTCACACTGCACTCTCACACTGCACTCCCAAACTGCACTCCCAAACTGCACTCTCAAAATGCACTCTCAATCTGCACTCTCAATCTGCACTCTCAAACTGCACTCTCAAACTGCACTCTCAAACTGCACTCTCAACTCTCAAACTGCACTCTGCACTCTCAAACTGCACTCTCAAACTGCACTCTCAACTCTCAAACTGCACTCTGCACTCTCAAACTGCACTCTCAAACTGCACTCTCAAACTGCACTCTGCACTCTGATTCTGCACTCTCAAACTGCACTCTGCACTCTCAAACTGCACTCTGCACTCTCAAACTGCACTCTCAACTCTCAAACTGCACTCTCAACTCTCAAACTGCACTCTCAACTCTCAAACTGCACTCTCAACTCTCAATGTGCACTCTCAATCTGCACTCTCAAACTGCACTCTCAACTCTCAAACTGCACTCTGCACTCTCAAACTGCACTCTGATTCTGCACTCTCAAACTGCACTCTGCACTCTCAAACTGCACTCTGCACTCTCAAACTGCACTCTGCACTCTCAAACTGCACTCTCAACTCTCAAACTGCACTCTCAACTCTCAATCTGCAAACTGCACTCTCAGTCTGCACTCTCAATCTGCACTCTCAATCTGCACTCTCAATCTGCACTCTCAAACTGCACTCTCAAACTGCACTCTCAAACTGCACTCTCAAACTGCACTCTGATTCTGCACTCTCAAACTGCACTCTGCACTCTCAATCTGCACTCTCAACTCTCAAACTGCACTCTCAAACTGCAGTCTCAACTCTCAAACTGCATTTACAAGTTGTGAAATGAATTCTTTGGCAGACTGTTCTAAAAACGACATAATCAAAGTATGTGTTCCGAGTTGCTAGACTTGGGGAGTTCTACAAACTTTCCTACCAATGTTCTTTACTTTATAAAAAATAAAAACAATAAAACTTAGCACACTTCCTCTTTTGCCATTGCGCAAACGCTGCAACTAGCAGGATACCTAGATTCCATTCGGGGTTTCTCCCAGAGCTCGGAAGAATAGAATTTAAGTCAAGAACGGAAATCTACTTCTGCTGCTCCGCCTTTCAGCACGACGGTCAATATACAGTCCCCAATGTTGATAGGGCGCGAGCATCTGTATCAGCCCCACGCAGCCCTCGTGACACGCTTTGCCAGGCGCGTCTTACAAGCGCAGCTGTGGGCAGTCAATTTTCTCGCAAACACCAATCCCATTAGGAAAAACAATACCAATAAAAACCCCAAACGAAGGTCCGTAACTGCAAGCAAACAGTTACCTCACCTTTCGTTGTGTCAACAACTGACGGGCTCCTTGAATCATTCCTTTAAAACTCTGCTTGCTGTCTGAAGGAAGTAACAAGGCGCATTATTCAGAGAGAACAAAACTGTTGGAAATTCGTGTGTGGAAAAAAGTTGACGCAGGCGGTATGGGAAAATACAAACAATACAGCAGCCTGTCAGACTATGCTGAAGTTCAACACCACTGCAGGACTCTGCCCAGAAAGCAAACAGTTCTAAAAGGCGCTGCCTGCCAGCTTGCTATTCATTACCTCAGCTCCGAAAACAAAAGCTGCTGCAAAGAAACACATTATAAACTCGAGAGAACAATTCCATTCACACCGGCCACGGACCATTCCAGAAAAAAAATGAAACAGATTAAAAGAACAGCCCATGACAGAACGTCAGACTCTTGTTCTTGAACTAATGAAGCCCTTTCCCGGCCTGGCATGGAGCAGCTGCGCGCTGAGCGCTGCTGAATGGTGAACGCGCCCGGCCATCTGGATTCACTTACGGAGGCACCCTGACAGCTCCTAATTATAATTAATGTACTTCTTTGCGCGCACACGAACGAAAAATGCCCAACATGGCGGACGAAAACTACATTTACCCTATCACTTCAAGGCTATTAAAACGACAACACAACGAAGACGAATCACTGGCCAGATGACATAACACACTAAGGAATGTGTGGAATTTGTCTCGCCAAAGCCCTAGGAGATACTTTTTTTTTTTCTTTAACATTAGGATCTCGAAACTCCTCCCACTTACGTGGGCGGAGGCCGAGCCCTAAAAAGGGCTACAAGGATGGGAAAGCAAGGTTAAACCACGGAATGGATTATCTGTCTACATCTGGACCTTGAAAACAAGTGTTTTACACCAGCAGCTTTTATATGATAGAGGGTTTTAAGTTATTTTGCAAAAGCATGCACTGGCACCAAACCCACACCTACAAGGGGAAAAGAATCACCACATGTACATGAAGAGGATATTGCATTTTACCTGGGTGTTCCGCGACCTTTAAAGTTGTAACACCACTTCATGCTTCTCTATGGTCTCAGAACAAACACTTCAGGGGCCTGCAATATCCTTATGATGTGCATTTCGGGGATACTTTGTCCCCTACGTTGTCAGACTGAAGAACAATAAGGAGATTTTATTTTACTAAGGATTTTGTGTTGTTAAGGTTGTACCAAACAAAACACGAATGGTAGCTTCAGAGTGCAGATCATTGTTGAAAAGAAATGCACAAGAGATAGTTCGTACCACCACAAGCAGACAAGGGCACTTGTTAACAACAACTAGTGCTTCTGTGGTGGTGGTAAGAGTGAGGCTAGTGTTTTCAGAATTCTCTGGGCTCCTTGCAATACTTTGCTGAAAAGCCCTGTTTTTGAATATTTTTTCATTAAGAGTGAAAGATGGCGCTGCATCAGTGTGTTAGTTAGGGTCTTCCACAATTAAAAGCACTGGGATTCTGTGACCTGTGTTGCAGTTTTTTGTGCAACATTTCAGGCGGAATGAAGACCACGTTATCGCCTGACCTGCTGGTTTGCTTTGCTGATACGCTTACTTGTGACCTCGTTACAAATCCTGCAATTCCAGCCCCCGCAGTTACCATTTTGAGATGGTACTTTAACTAAGGGGCCAGAAATGCTGCACAATTATGAGTTTGATCCCCAGTGGCCACTACAAATGGGGGATAACCAAGGGAATCTGATTTAGTCTATCCAATTTGTTTTTATTCTTCATTCTTGGATGCACTGTCACATGCAGATTTATATTGTTTTAAGAAGTTGGAGTCCCCAAGAAAACTGTCCGGGACCCGTGGTTCAGAATCTCGTTGGGACAGGAACTCCCAATACTGGGACTATCCGACATACTGAGGAAGGTGGTGCCTTTGGTCCGGTATCTTATCCTATGCTGGGGCAGGTAAGTGGGTGCATGACTCCACATACATTAGAGGAATAGGCGGTGTATCCTGCAAATTCAGGAAGGGCAAATGGATGTGTTAATGGTAATTTTGCCATAGTGCATCCCACAAGAATAATCTTTTACAATTAGTCAGGGTATGGGGTAGAGGGGTCGCCCCAATAGGCAAGGTCATGTTTTTGTGTGACCCGCGAAATGGGGATTTTTGGATGTAAATGACAACCTATTACTCTAAATGCTCTTCTCAACAACTTTGAGGCTGGAGTAACCTGAACATCGACTGTGCCATTAATATGCGTGGGACCTTAGGTGATAATGAGAGCAAGATGGACCAGGTGGTAGTTTTAGGGTTCAGATTGGGAGTCGAAATTAGTTAAGATTACTGCTTTGCAAGGAGAATGTCCGCACAGATAGCTGTTCAAGGGAAAATAAAGGGAAATAGAGGCAAAGGTTATTACCTTTTTATGTTCCGGCTTGACAACGCAGCTGTCACTAGACAATTATGTAAGTAACTCATGAGAGGGGCTCTTGCTCCGCTCGCATGTCGGGAGTCTGGAGCACTGTTTTGATTGGGCAGAAAAGGTGTGCTTCCAAAAAAAGTGCTTGCTCTCCACGCAGCTGTGATAATTTATCTAGCTGCCTGAGCTTGAACTATTAGGGGCACACACGTGATACTTTAAAGCTATTAAAGTGCCTTAGATAACTAGAAAATGTATGCTGTTTTTCATGTGGCAGCAGCACAGGTAGGAGTTGGGGAGTCATTAACCTACATGGATGTTTAGGTCTGGCTTGAAAGTTCAACTGTCATGTGACCTTTTAACCTTAACCAATATTATTCCACTGTTTTTCGCTTCCACACAAATGCATATCCATTCCAATGCGATTTACTTGTAATGCTTGACATTACCATACAGCATTCCTTTAATCCAGACCTCCTGACATTGCTAATGCTTGTTGTTTTATATATCACCTCACAATCTGCTACTGTTCAGTCCTCCTCTTCTACCACAGGTTAGTTCTTTTGCAAGGATCCACCCCTCTTTGATCAATAGTGGATTTTAATTACCTCCTCCATTCAGGACATAGCGAGGACTGGGCTGAGGCCAGGAGAGGAACCGTCACCATCACCTGAAAGCCCTGCTAAGTGGGAGACTGAAGCTCCTCTGTCGCAGGCTAGACTAAGAATGCACGTGCAAATCCAGGATTTGGTGCAATGTTTAGCACAAAAAGTCTCCTCTAATCCATTTTCACATGAGAAGACACTTCGTGCAAAAACAAAGTAGTGCAACAACACAAGCTTCACAAATAGCAGCTGCTCGTGTTCTCAAACGTTTTACTGCAAATTGTGGGTAATTGAAAGACATTGTGAAATAGCGTAATTGTGAGAAATCTGTGTAACAAGCAAAACACAAATTTACTGAAATTATGTGAGTTTACATCAGTGTAATGGAAATTTTGCCCGGGCAAGCACAAGTACTTCAAGCCTACAACGGGTATTCCTGAGGCTGCAGGCGAGCCGAGGGCTGTTGCGATCCCTTAAAGTGAGAAGCGGTAGGAGACCACAAGTCAGCTTGTTGCTTATGGGCTCATGGCGAAAGAATACTAGGTCTATGACCCTCTGGGATTGTGAAGAGTGGATAGGACCACTCCTCGGGTGCTTGGGCCGAGTTGGGGTGACTCTGGTTCCTTTAGGAGGATTTCAGATTGCGGTCACTGCAGGGTGGTTCCTGAATCTTCGAAAGTATGCCGATGAAACAGATTAATATGGGGGGTGGGGAATTCTGTTTAATTTCCTGTTTGAGTAAGACTGACCACCAATTGACTGGTAAGCCCTTGAAAAGTTTCAAAGAAAAAAGCGGATATGGTCTGTAATGTTTTATATAGCACCAAACAATTGGTGTCTCAAATGGGAAACAATACTTGACCCTTCACCAGGGCAAATCAGCTCAGTTTCAGTTTTTCTTGCTGTGTCAGTAGCACTTCTTTATTTCTGAATACTATTCCACATTGTAGTCCAAGGCTGTGACCTATCTTGCTCGGTTATGGATAGTACAGTGCTGGCCGGGCATTTTAAGTGCACCCTGCCCTTACAAGGGCCTGTAGGTGCATGATGTTTCTGGCTGTCCTTCGAAACAAGAATCCTTTAGTGAAAGTGGACTGCATTTTAAATAAAAGAAGGTTTTTAATTGACTCCCTATTTATCCTAATAACCAGGTGTTAGTAATTATGATTTTTTTTAATGAAAAGTCAAACTTCTACTTCAGGGCAAGCATTTCAGACCTCTGCTCTGGCTTTTTAAGTTCAGCGTGGTTTTCTTAAACGGCGTAACTTTCATCCTTAGGAAATGTATCTTGTTATTTGGTTAAAGATAAGAATAATATTTGTTCTTACATTTTAGCCCTGTTTATCACAGTTAAGATATTTATTTATGTATTATTTAGTTCAAATTTGTGGAGCACTTAGCCATATTTTAGTGTTAAGTTTACATTTAAGACGTAATTTTGTTTTGCAAAATTTGAGATGCAACCGTGTACACCAGCGGCTGCACGAATACAAGCAGGAATGAGGAATCTTATTCTGCATATTATGGTGGGGTAATGGAGCAGAATCCCTGTGCTTTACTGCTCCAATTGGGATGGCTCCACAAGAAACCACACAATTTTAGTAATTGGACTTCAGTGCTGGCTACTGACATCATTCTTACTAGCAGAACACTACAGCTGCTGATGTTAATAGCCACCAAGAGGTCCGCAGGAAGTGAGGCAGCCAAGCCTCATGGATCTTCAATTCTTGGGGTGCTGTCACAGACATGGAAGTTTCCAACCCCTACAAAGCTAGCATCCATGTGGCAGATTCATGCAGATGTTAAGTGACCCATTTTATGAATGACTCTGCTCAAGATCACCTATCTGTTGGGAAATTGAAGTTTAAGGCCACCAAACAACATTGTGCTACAGGTTACTTGGTTCCATGGGTAGGGGTGTGGGGATCTGGATAACTTTTGTTAACAGCAAACTCTCTTTCACAGTTATTCATCCCAAGGCAAGGTTTGCATTGTCCCATCTGCCTGGAATATGAGGCCCAGCCCGGTTTGCGCTATTCAAAAGAAGTTCATCTATTAAAAAGTTGAAAACATATACCGTCAGTCTATAGATTTCCTTTACGAATCTGTAAAATTTAGCTGTAGACACAGATAGGCTCAACATTTTGTTTGTTCCACTGGAATGATCTGAAACTCGCTTCTCTTTTCATTACCGAGTCACAATCAGAGCATAAAACATTGAACTCTGTAATGTACAATTTCACAGGGGGAATTTCGTGCTATCTTTAAAACTGTTCACAAACAAGTGCAATGGTAAGCGTAACAACAAATGAATAAATATTTAGTCATTTAAATTTGAGCCAATCAAGACTCTCACATGTCTAGAAGTCTACAGCTTAAGGTGGCCTTAGCTGAAGGCCCTCCTTTGACATCCATCGCATTCAAGGTAAAATTGTGCATCAAAGTTTTGGAGACAATGGCTGTTTAATGCATTTTATTCAATGACGTATACAGAATGTGTTTGTTTCCACAGTATCTTCTCTATAGATTAATACGGGATCAATTCCTGAACGAGTGAGCAGGCCTTCTTTGATGGTCTTTAAAGGTAGGACCGTTCTCCCAAGCTTACTGTAACCCAGCATCAACTCAGAGAACAACTTCTGGCTGTATTCTGGTAGCCGCCACGGCTGCTTGCTGATGACCCAGCTAGCCTCTGCAATGATGGTTTTACATTGGATGTTGTGAAGACAACAGCATATGCTGTGTAAACACATACAAAGCAATGGCAAAAATCTGGTTAAGGTAGTACGGTGGGGAACGAGGAGAAAAAAGATGCCAAGACAACCCTTTAAACATAGAGGTTGAATATAAAAAGTAATCCAAGAACACGTGGTATTGGGTCTCAAAATACACTAAATACTAAGTGGCAAGACATTGAACAGCAGTGTCCTTTGCTTCCAGTTCACCCATTAATATCTTTTAGGAACCTATTAATGGTGCAAGCTGTATTGCAACAACTGAGTGGTTTGAAGGTGTTTTAGGCACAACAGAAGCTGGCATCCACCTTCACACTACAAATACCTTCCTCTTAAGGTCAGCCTACTTCCACATTGGAAGTCTTTGTGGGGCTGCTCAGTAAGTCTTGGGTAGCCCGTACCCAAGCAAGATCTTCCGTATGCACTCAATCATGGTATCCAGGAAAAAAAGTAAACATATCATAGTGTACCTGAACAAAGTTCTGAAAATAAACCTTTAATTTTCACCAGTGACGAATCCAACGAATGAGATCACCCTCTACGAGTCTAAAGAGTCTCCAAAAGACATGTTTTAAATGCTTCATCTCAATCTACTCTTCATTCAAATTGTGGTGGATATAGGCAATTTCTGCAGTTAAGACTGACTGTGCACAGAAGAGCCAGAACGTACTGGGAAGCCAGTGTGCCCCCCATTCTAAGTGTTAACACATTCGGCGCTCATGAAGAGCTCAGCTCGTCATGAGGCACAGTGGAGCTGTGCTCATGACGAGCTGAGCTCGCCATAACCGCCGTGGAACGCCAATGCGGGATAAATCCCCTGCTGTGCTGGGCGTTCCATTAAGTGGGCGGAGTCGTGACGACCTCAGCTCGTCATGAACACCGCTCCACTGTGCAGCGTGACGAGCTCAGCTCATCACAAGAACTGCGGTGCCGCGCACGGCACCCTCCCCCCCGCACAGCGGGGGAATTAGCCCCGCGGGGAAGGGGTTAAGAAAACTGAACAGGTATCTGTAATAGCAAAATCAACTACACTATAACCTGGGCCCAGTTGTCCCACTGTGTCTAGCATGGGCTTCAGTGTAGGTAAAAAGGCAGCTTACTTGGTGAAGTTGTCAACAGTTATTCCTATTTTCATCAAAGGTTATCTTCCAGGTGAGGTTATATTGGTTGTCATGTCTTATGAGGTAGACAAATTCAGCATGATTAAAAATATAAAGCATTTAATAGAAATGTGCAACTTGTGATTTGCTGGTGAAGAATGCTCATATGTTCATACAGCCGGCCCGAAGGCTTATTTAGGGGTCTGCGAGTCATGAGGTGACACCAGGGACACTGGGATTATGCAATCCTGTCTTGTTTTCAGCATAATTATGGATCTGCCCATAATCCATCATTTGCCGCATACATTGCAGATTTTAATCTAAAAATGTTTGTAGCTCAAACGATATATAAGTTACTTAAAAGCTGTGACTGTCTTGTCGCATGGTGAAAGGCCCTTCACAAAGGTTGACTGGTCACCTTTCAGTTGCTTATTACTGAATCCGGGTATTGAACTGGTACTAATTAGCGAATCATTGGCCCAGACAGTATTAACTTGTGTAATAATTATTTAAAAAATGAAATAATACTATTACACAATGTGCATAATGCTGCATATTTTGCCTTTTCTTGCTGCTTATTTTGTTTTTCTCCTGTCGCATAATTCCAATGGTCCTGGATGACACTTCAGTGAAGACTTAGACCTCATTCTAAGGTGGATGGTAACAGGCTTGTATGTCAGTATAACATTGACAAAACAATTGTATGACATGAATATTGTGTTCTAAGCATCGATTACAAATATATCATCCCATTATGTGTAAACTTTCTATTATTAACTCCAGTGGGCGAATACTTTTGTAGATGATATTTGGGACAACATTTTTATTAGACTATATGTAGCCCAAGTTATCCTGCAATCAAACCCAGTTACAGGATTTAGGGAACAAAAATTCCCCATCCACATGCCACAGCCTCATTTAGGGTGTACGGGAAGGTGGTGTTTCCAATGGTAGAGTTGCCAATGGCTCTGCCACCATTTTGGCAGTGCAAGAGGTAACTAGACTGACGTCAGAGGGGCTGCCCATTTAAGAGTGTTCTCTGCAATGTCATTGTGATCAGCAGTCATTCTGTCTAGTGCTGCTACTGAATTTCTTTTATTCAATGTCACCAATGCACTGGAAGACGACTCACAGAATGTGTGAGGGGGGGAAGGTGATTTTCAAGTCCTGTGGATGGACCTTTATTTTGGGACTCTTTCCTTCAGAGAAACAAAGGCGACAGAGGTTTTGCGATGCAGCGGTTGCTTCTCAGAATTTCTGCAACAGTTTTCCCCCTGAAGCAGCTCCCACAACACAAACACACACAGGAGCTAACTGGATGGAGTGACAGGGAAATACCTCTAGATTCAGCAGTCTCGCTCCCTTCGCCACAATGAACAGGACCACCAAACCATGTATCAGGCCCCAATTCTTGTCACGGTATACTTCCTAGCAGGCAAAATCTGTTACACTGCCCTGGTAGGAGACATCTCATTACGAAAGTGATGTCTTCAAACTGGAGTTTGACCAATTCAGCCTTCAGTAATGGTAAACAAAACACTTACTCTTTTCCTTTAAGTGTATTAGCTGTAAAAATCAAAACAAATGTGGCTCTTGACCACCCACAGAGCCCAACGCGTGCTATAGTTTTGATTTAAAAGGAGTGTCTGTGTGCTGCTGCTGGAGGAAGTTGTTCAAAGTGTCCCGGTACTCTTGGGGGTGCCTTCGTAGGTGGCCTGCATGCTTGGAATTCTGCCAGCCCTTCCCAACCACGTTGATCCCCCGCTTCCGCCATGTCTCAATGAGCTGAGCAACAAGTACGTGGTCACTCAGAGGATCATCCTCGCAGTAGAAGAGGAGAGCTGGGCAGGTCGGCGGGTCCTGCCAGAACACATTGATGGCATCATTGTAGTAGTCAACCGTGTATCTCTTCAGAAGGCTGAAGTACAGCAGGACACTGCTCTTGACCACTGGCTGCCAATGCGAGGAGATCATTTTAGCCACACCTACAAAAAATAAATAAAAAAGCTATTAGTGCCAGTCCATCAAATAGAATCAGGAACTAAAGAGCGAGAAAAGAAGCATATTTTCCCAGCATGGGACCAACAATACATCAAGCCCCAAACAGCAATTTCTCTACAGCATTCTCCCCTGAGAATGTGCTCTGAAAACTGCTGTCCACTCTCTACTGCCATCACCCCATTTATGATAATGTCTTTGCTCTAAAAGCGTCTGTTGTGAAACCTCAGGGTCCACCAGACCTAGAGAGAGAATAAAATGCCCCAATTACTAACCGGTAATTGCATTACTCAAAGTCCTGCTCCCTCATTTGAACTCATAATAAAAATATGAAGCAATCTTGCCTCTTCATACCAATCACCACTCAAATTCAAAGATACAATGTCTTCCTCCTCCCGCCACTCCTGTTTTTTACAAGCACAGACAAAAACAACTCAGCTGTCCTGCCTCGAAAGAGGGAAGTATTAAACCAAGGGAGTAGAACTCAGAGTTATAAAATTAGCGGGAAGTAATTAGGACACTACCCCTTTGTCCCTCCCTCACTTCAATTCCTAAAACTAGGAGTGTTAGAAATGGGGGTCTCTAGTAGGTAGCGGTTTGCACCCTGTACAAGAAAGGGACAATCACTCAAGTCAAGGTAAATAAGTTACATAGCTAAGATAACCCCTGCTCACTCCCATGGTAGCTTGGCACAAGCAGTCAGACTTATCTAGGCAATGTGTAAAATATGTGTGCATGTGTGTGTATAAATATCTAGCAATTCCCGGGCAGGGGAAGCCGCCAGGGACCGGACTCTGGATTGGTCCTTGAAACTTCGACAATAGGTTTCTGAGGTGAGGGTGTTTGTGCAACTATGAACATGGTTCAATGCATCATTCCCCCACGGGATGGAAGGAGGAGCGAACTACATTGACCAGCATACCTCACTGTCTTCACCGACTGCGGCGCCCACCAGGGGGCATCCACCCCTTCTAATTATCTGTGACGCCCACAGAGGGAGTTTGAAACAACACGCAATGAATCAGATGCTGCACGCCTTCCGCCCAGCAGATGCAACTGGCCCCCTTGAGAAAGGTCTGCTGATGAGACCGAAATGTATTGGGAGAACATAGGCTGGAAATAATGCACACGGAATAAAAGCCCTCTGAATTCACCCCCAGTTGTGCGACTCACTTTCTTTCCTTGGAAAGAGTCCTGTGCGATACATATATATACATATCTATATACACACACAAGTATATATATATATATATATATATATATATATATATATATATATATATACATATACACACACACACACAGACTCACCCTGAATAAAACAAGACAAAAACAACAAAAATCCAACATACACAAGTCAAAATATCACTTTTCAAAGATTAAGAAGGTTTAGTCCATAGGACTCAATGCATGTATTGTTTTAGTACATGGTACCTTCGATGCATTAAAAATCAAAGACTGTGCGAGCCGCAAGGGAGGTAAGGCACCGGAAATCAAAGCAATGCGCGTGTTCCTTACTACGCAGGGCAGGCGATGAATCGGTTCCTTACTACGCAGGGCAGGCGATACATCGGTTTCTTACAACGCAGGGGAGATAATGCGTCGGTTCCTTGCTGCCAAGGGAGGTGATGAGTTGGTTCTGTACTGCTAGGCAGGGGAAGTGCTGTGTCGGTTCCTTACTGCTAGGCAGGGGAAGTGATTTGTCTGTTCCTTACTGGCAGAGACGGAAATGTGCCAGTTTCTGAAAATACTGCCCTAGTTTCTTACTGCGGTCAGGTGTCACTACAGAATCAGCGCCTAGAGATGATGCATCAAAAATCCAGAAGCACTGCATCAACGGAACAGCTGTGAGCAGGCACTGCCGCAAAGCAGGTGCTGCGTCGAAGTCAGAGCGGATGTCACAGACATCGGCAACATAGGACTCGAAGCTCATGCTGCGGCGATACTTCTGATGTACTGCTACAGTGAAAGCTGCGGTTGATGCGTCAAGCAGATACCACACTTTGGGGCAGGCATCGGCGATATTTTGCAGCAATGCATTAATAAAACAGACACTTGGAGTAGATGCGTGGATTTTCTCTTTAAGAGAACCAGGTTACACTTCCAAGGGCCCAGGAACTGGATTTGGCACCACTTGGCAAATCAGGACTCTGAGCAGAAGAGCCCAAGCACTGGCATGTGAAGTCTTTAATGGCCCGGAGACTTCTTAACAGGAGGCAAGCTCAACTCAAGCCCTTGGGAAGCCTACAGAAAACAAAGTCCAGTCCTTTCACCCCCAGGACAGAGGCAGCAGGCTAGCACAACAAAGCAATAGGCAGAGTGGCAGTCCCCTCTATAGCATCCAGCTCTTCTTCCTGGCAGAATGTCTTCAGTACAGAGGTGTTCTGATTTTGAGGTGTCAGAGGTCCAATACTTATAACCCTGTCTGCCTTTGAAGTAGGTAAACTTCAAAGGAAAGTATTTGTAGTGCACAGGACCCTGTCTTTCCCTGTCCTGGCTTCAGACACACTACAGGGGTGGAGATGGCTTTGTGCGAGAACAGGAATAGTACTATTCAGATGTCAGTGACAACTCTATCCACCCGGCTAGATCAGGAAGGCCCATCCGCCGGGTGATGGACCATCAGGATTTGCAAGGCACACCTCAGCTCGTTCTGAATGACTGTCTAGGGTGAATGCACAAAAGCCCAACTGTCAGCCAACCCAGACGTGCATTCTACAGAGAGGTAGAGGCACATAATGTTTAAGCAAGAAAATACCCACTTTCTAAAAGTCAACAAATGCTAACAACAGCGTGCACTCAAATGAAACTTTTTCACAAATACCCAATATACAACGGTAATTTCACTTGGTGTGCGCATTCTGGGGTAGTTCCACCTAACTACCAATTCAGAAAAGAAATACAAACTAGAGCAATGTGTTCTAGACAGGTTGTGCACTATCTAATACACTCTTGAATGAGTGTGTATTAACAAATCATCAATGCTTGAAAGTTTTCACAATGTAAAAACAGTGTTGATCACGATTAACATCATAATTATAGAGCGTGAGTAATCAGAATAAATCATAGACCGTGTCCATCTTGTTGATGTGAAATTGCTCCTTTTCCAACAGGATTGATGAAAACAAATGCACATGCAAAAAATGGCTCTCTTCTTTAAAAGCAGAGAAGATGCAATTCAAAACTGAGGTACATCAGCAGACAATAGTGTGGAGGCTGGGTTCCCAAACAAAATGCCTACTTACTGGTAGCAGTAGTTTTGCAGCTTGAAGAGTTTTCTAGATGCACATGCTATTCATTAGCCTGTCATCTAGTGGTTGGATCCAGAATAGTCTCCTTCTAGTCTCTCTTCTCTTTTTTTTCCAAGGGCATCGTCTACCATTTGGGCTAAAATCTCTTCTTGAGTAACATCCGACGAATGCCCTGGAAATCCTTTGATGCAGCCGAACTAGTCAGATTCTATTTCTCCTCTCTTTTTTTCCTCTTGATGGGATCTATTGTTTTTCTTTTTGTTCGTTAATGTTTTCTCGGTGTTGAGTTTGTAAATACACCTCTATTGGTGGAGGTGGGGGCAGGTCACATGTGAATGCAGAAATGTCTTCAAGCTGCAAAACAACTACTACTACTGGTGGTATGTAACCATTTCCTTTTGCAGCATGAATCTTTTCTGGATTCACATGCTGTGCATTCATTATAATGTGGTGTTTCTTCCTGTGAGTTGGTTGGGTCAGTTCAGTTTCAAAGTGTATACAGCTAATTAGACAACAGCCATACAAGTGCATAAAACAAAGTTAAAATATCAACAATATAGCAGAATAAAATAAAATACATAATTCATGATAGGATAGAATACAAATTTACAATGTGCTACTTCCCCAGCCAATGCAATCTAATACATGATATTTTTCTCTCATATTACTAGCCTTTAAAATAAAAATGTATTATTGAAACACACTTGATCGCCTTTAAAAATACCAAATATTACAAAGCTGCTTTGTAGCTCCTAATATTCTGTGCAATAAAAACAGCGTGTATAACCAGAATGAAACCTACAGAATAGTATAAAATGCATTGTACTCTGCTTAATTATAACATCACATGGGCAAGGGGTCGACTCAGGATGACACAACTTAATTGAGGGAAAGGCTACCAGAGGGTGCACAATGCCAAGTCGAAGCCTTGTCAGCACATATCGGTGTTGAATACTAATACCCCAGGACAGATAATATTGATATCTCTCCTCCAAAGAAAGAGACATATACTTGTTTTTATCATTTCCAAACTCATTCTAAGATTCACACAATGCCCATTAACAGTAGCTTTAATCAATTTTTTAGTGAGCGCAGGATCTTCAGAGGATCATACCACACTGCCCTTTTAAAAAGAGTGCTAAAAGAAGGATTAATATATGACAACCACAAAATACGCGAGGCATTGACCAAAGTTAAAAAATATAAAATAATCGATTTGGTGAAACTAGTCTCTACTTTTAACTGGATGGAAAACCAAAGGAGCAAAGGCTTAACCAAAAGCAAATTCTCTGAATATTTTAGTCCCAACTCTTGATGGACAATAAAGTTAAAAGCAGACGTGGGTAGACAAAGTAAATGTTTAATGAAACTATTCTCTAGTTGCAGTTGCTTACTAGATGTATACCCCTGAAAGGCAAGCACCACAGGTAGCAGTAGGTACTCCGCTAGCCTTGTATATCTCAACCATTTCTTTAATTGGCCGTCTACCCAATTTAGAACAAAAACCTACAAATTCTATTGCTATTTCTGGCCATTTTAACTTTAGCATTAAGAACTTGTTGGGTCTAGCAGCCATTGCTCGAAAACAGGACTCCCAAATAACAGAAAGAGTTTACACCGTAAATAGGTATAAAGATCTACATTTTTTGATTTGTGCCTACAGATTATTGTAACAATTTGGGATTTTTTTTAGTAGGCTGGGTCATTAAACGTGTATGTTTACAAACACATGTTTCATCACTCTTTGATCTCACCTCTGCCTCCTTGATGTGGATGTCCACACAATATTATTTTGTAAAGATGTGTGCTGATGACCATGTTGCAGCCGTCAAATGCCTTCTAGCGCTACTCTACCTAGGAAGTAGAGTGTTGCCCTCTTCTTCCTCGTTGAGTGTGCCTGCAGTTTTTTTTAAGTGTTGCTCCCCCTGCCTTGTTACCATATTGTATTGTTTGCACTATCCATATTGCAATAGTTCCTTTGGTGACCAGGAAGCACCTTTCTTGCATGTGCAAATAAAACAAAGAACTGACCTCCTTCCCTGATGGGTTTTGTTCTCTCTAAGTAGGACATTATTACCCTTTGGATGTTCAATGTGTGCTGGGCCTCGGCTGCTTGCAATTTTGGTTGTTGAAAAAAGGCAGGTAAAAGGATGGCCTGGTTAACGTGAAATTTCTATACTACCTTTGGTATGAACCTTCGGTTTGTTCTCATCACCACTTTGTACTTATGCATTTAAAGAAACAATTCTTGGTTGGGAAGTACTTGTAATTTACTGACCCTCCTTAGTGAGGCGATAGTGATAAGAAATGCAGTCTTCAGAGGTGGCAATTTGAGCTGTGCGTTTTGCATTGGTTCAATGAGTGATGTAATTTGTTGAGCAAGTACTACAATTAGGTTCCTCGTGGGCATGGTTTGCGCTCCTTGCAGACAATACTTTCTTTGCTCCCTCATGGTAGCATTTCACCCACATTCCGCTATTTAGGCATACGTGTATATCGGAATCCAGCAGACATATTAGACGGAAACTTGATGAGGGCGATTGCCTCCATCCGTGCTCAGATTGGCTTTTGGAAAACCCTGCCCCTAAACGTGCCTAGCCGGGTAGCACTAGCCAAGATGATAGTCCTGCCGCGGCTATTGTACTACTTCTCCAATGTTCCGACCTACATCCCCACCAGAGTATTTCGGGACCTCGAGATACTGCTTCGTGGCCTCATCTGGAACACGGGCCGACCCCGCGTAGCCCTGACCAAACTATATATGCCTACAGGCTCAGGAGGTCTGGCGATTCCCAACATGGAGTTGTATTACCTGGCGGCGCAGATGCAGTGGGTGTCGGGATGGCTCAGTGGCAAGAATCTGGAAGATACGGCCTCGGACGTTGATGCCTGGACCCAGGCACAGATTTGCGCATTATTCCACCCCCTGGCACGACCCCCTTGTCCCTCCCAGTTACACCTGGCGGTGGCACGCAAGTGCTTCCTCCGCTGCTTACGCCTCACCCGGACCACGACGCCATATGCTCCGGCGATCCCTCTACAGGGCACTCCAGGGGCGACGGGAGCACTGACGGACACTCAGCTGGCGAGCTGGACACGAAAGGGCGTGGAGACGCTGGGTGACCTCTACGCTGAAGGCGACCTACTCTCTTTTGAGGCTCTAGCCGCAACCACGGACCTCCCAGCCGGGCAATTCCTACTACATGCAGCCATAATGCGCTCGCTGACAGCCCCCTGGGGCGATATCATGGAGGAACCGCCGATGCACCAGTTCATGCAATATCTGCATGTTATGGGCAACGGCTCTCATGTTATACATTGGCTGGTGCAAGCCCTATTGGCACACACGCAACCCTCACTCGCGCAATTGAGGACGAGATGGACGGCTGACAGAGGCAGAGAGTGAACAGACAAGGAGTGGGAGAGGATATTGCAGGGACCGACCAATGTTCCACGCAATCCCCGTTTTAAACTTATACAGCTGTACATTCTGCACCGGGCTTATCTCACACCTGACAAAATCAATAGATACTTCTCCCTCACGGACGCAGCCTGCCAGCGCTGCTCCCTGGTGGGAGCGGATCTTTTACACATGCTCTGGCATTGCCCCAATATCCAATCGTATTGGGAAGACGTTACAACTACACTTACACACTGCACTGGCGAACGTGTGCCACACACGTGGGAAGCCTGTATACTAGGGCTATACAAACACACGAAGTTGAACAAAGTGCCGACACGGTTCTGGGACATGGGACTTACAACAGCCAAACGCCTACTCACCAAACACTGGAAGGCTACCACCCCCCCACACATCCGACACTGGCACACATCCTTCATTAATTGGGCACGGGCAGAGAGTGCGGTGCTCTGCCGGGAGGAAACGTCAGGCCTCCGGAAATTCCCTATAGCACAAGCTTGGGACACTTTCCTTACTTCCTTTCAGCGCGCTTGCCAGGAAAGAGGCGCACTGACTCAACGTGACTAGCCGCTGCAATATGGGAATGAGACGAGCCGGAACTCTATGGCCCTCGCCAACCCACTTCTCTCTCCTCCCCTCCGACCCCCCCTTTTTTTTTTTTTTTTTCCTGTCTGGCTACCGCCACACCCAAACCATGACCAACGCTTTAACCTCGCGCTCGCCCACTATGGCCGCGGACGCACCGCACTGTGCCCATACCCGCGCGCTCGCTCCCCCCCCTTGAACACATTTGCTATCCGCCCTGTAGCTATTGACATCTCGCTGCCCTCGCCCCCCCCCTCTCCCCTCCCGGGCTCGCTAACAACGGACCTCTCGTCGCACACCCCACTGATAACAAGACAGGTTTCTCACCCCCGCCCCGCTATTACTCCACAGTTGCACACATGCCTATTGTTGTTTACTCATCGGTCATGTTCCCCGACCGGACCTTATATTGCCATAGACAGAGACATCCCACATACGGTGACACTGCTACGGAACAACGAGAGCGTTGAGGCGAGATGCTCTCCTGTCAAGACATCTACAGATCCTCCCCTGCACACGCGCATTGCACACCATGGTGAACGGCGCCCCCCCACCCACACCCCCCTCCCCCTTCCCTGACGCTGAAGGATTAACCGTGGGAACAAGCTAGCGCCACTGCTGCGAGCACACTCAAAGCTGCCGATGAGCGATGCCACGGATTTTCATCTGACGAGCATCCCAGCCTTGGCTGTGCTGGCCAGGCACTGCCGTCACCAGCGCTGCGAGTTCATTTCCTTGCGTTAGTGAGCTATACTACTATTCACCGCTCACTCCATGGCGACCCTACATGCATGACGTCCTTAAACCCTCGGCAATGTATCCACAACATGCCCAGCACTTACCTCTGTCACTACACACGAGCTGTGGACATAGATTGCTGTCTGACTGTTACAAGCGTCATGGGCGCACTGTCGAATCAACCAGATTTACTGCAGAAAATGGGAAAATGTATGGACCTAATGGTTTGTTGTACCCAATTCTATACAGTGTCCACACGTTCTCCACACAATACGCCGCCGGACCCCCGGGTTGTCGGCTGAATGGCTGTGTCACACTGCTCAATACTCCCTGTCTAGCAACCATTGCGGCCGGCCCTATGGGTTGTAGGCTAAAAGCTGTGTGAATACGTGAAGGACTGTCTAGAACAATAACGGTTTAATAAAAAATAAATAAAAAAAATGGTAGCATTTCACTACTGATGTGGTGAATAAACGGCTCTCTATTATGCCTCTTGTGCATTCTTCTACTGCGACTAGTTGAACCTTTATGGAGGCATAGGAAAGGTGCTTGTCTAGCAGGTATGTCATGTACCAAATGGCAGTGATATCATGTGCTCAGTCTCCGTTTCCCTGCTGTGTTGCACCAGTGTACAAGTTTCTTTCATTTGTTGCTGTAGCATTTTCTTGGGGTTGGTCTCCATTGCTGTCCTTGGCAAATTGAGGTGGCCAAACTCTATACTCTTAGGAGTCAGTGTTTGGCTTCAGGTGCCATAACGGCCGTGCCTGCATCGTCTGCAGAGATCGGTGTGCTGGGAGTGTGATGTACTAACCTTGGGATATACCATAAGGTATGAGAACCATGTCTGTTGAACACACTGTGGGGTTATCAGGATTAGGCTGAAATGCTCTTGCCTATAACTCTGGATTACCATTGGTATCATTGGAATTGGTGGAAACATGTAAGCAAATCTCCCTGACCACATTATCGACAGTGTATTCCCACTGACTCTGGATAGTAGAACCTGGATGTTTCAAAATCTTGTTTGTTGCGATTAGGTCCATTTGTGGTTTTGTGACGGGGCGGGCTGGACAGGCGGGTCATCGGAAGGTCTGCAGGACTTGTGGTCTCCCGTTCCCTTCTCACCCACCTCTGTGCTCTCTATACAGCAGCCTCCGTCACTCGTGGACGAGTGGAGTCAGCAGTTCCCTTGCGGTAACGAAGAAGAAGCGGCAAAACAGTACGGCACCTTTAAGCAGGCCCCGCCCCCTCCCTGGGACGTCATTGCGCAGGACGACTCAAAGGAAGACGGAACCTGGAAGACGGCGGACGCCGTTTCCCTGGAGGCGGAAGGGGAGAGGACGGAGAGAGGAGCGAGGCCGGAGGAAGAAGGCGTGATCGAGAGTGAAGCCGGGAAGAGCGTCCGCGACAAGCCAGGAGGCCAACATAGCCACGAGCTGCCATGCCACGTTCCCACGGGAGGAGCGTGGCTTGAGCAGGTACGGGGGAAAGTAGCGGGCTGGGTGGGGAGAAGGCAACCCCCACTGTAATTTCCCGTATCCTGATATCTAGTGCTAGTGAGCATATCGTTATACGCTGCAATTTCCCGCTGCATGTGAATATCGCTGCACGAGCACCAGACCGCATTAGTCCTCACTAGTTTCCCGGAGCACTTGAACACTTGGTTTCCCTCACCCCCAGCCCCTGAGTTGTGCATTAGAGGACAGTCGTCCTAATTCTTGGTTTCATTTCCCTCTTTGGCGCATCAAACACCGGAGGTCCTAGGATGCTAACCCAGAGAAGAAGAAAGACGTCCCAGGAAGCCTTTCAGGGCCAGGAGCCCCATCAGCACCCCACGACGGACCCTGCAAAGTGTGCTCATGAAAGACTGACCAGCAGGCAGCGAAGACAGAAACGTGTACTCATCAAAATAAAACCTTCTCTTAAGCAACCCTCTGTAGCATCTGCGTCAGTTCCTATAGCCCAGCCTGCCCCGCATCCCTCTGTAGCATCGGCGACAGTTCCTATAGCCCAGGCTGCCCCGCAACAACTGGTGTCAGAAGTGGGATCAGAGTCCGTCTGCACTACCGAGATGGACGCCCTCATTCAGCATATGATCAAGGGGCAGGAGAAGTTAGAATGGGCCGTCGAGAGGCAACTATCTTCAGCCCAGGCCGATAGAGAACTGTTTCAGAACATCATCACGGCCCATATCGAAAGCCTCCAAAAGACTGCATCAACACCGCCTGTACTATTGCCTGCTGACGCACGTCCCCATATTCCGCACCCCTTTGGGATCGCCCTGCATAAATACATGCATGAAAGGATCCGGACGCCTTCCTGTTAAATTTTGAACGGGCTGCCAGGGCATTAGGGTGGCCTGAGGAAAAGTGGCCCTTCTTCCTAGCTCCGCTATTGACAGGCGAGGCACAGTCTGCCTACCAAGTGGCCAATCCTGTTGGAAACGCACCATATTCCGTCCTAAAAGAGGTGATATTGGATCACGTAGGGCTGGATGCAGAAGCCTACCAGGTTAGGTTCCGAAAGGAACGGGGGACCCTCGGAGAGAACCCCAAAACCCTGTTTTTATGCCTCAAAATGGCTGCCGACAAATGGCTAAAACCCAACACATGCACGAAGGAAGAAATCTTGGCAAAAATCTACCTCGAGCAGTTCATGGAGGCTCTGCCTAATGCCTCCCAACGATGGGTAACACAGCATTCAGGACTGACCATAGAACAAGCCATCGAAATGGCAGCTAACTATGCCAGGGCTCAACCCCGAACACCGGGTTGGGACGGCGAAAAAACCCATAAAACCCAACCATCTCCTGCAAATCCTCTAGAACGAAATCCCAAACCCCTGCTGGACATTGTGAAACCCAGGCAATTTCGAATGGACTCCCCTCTCATGCGTAGTCCTCAGTGTTTTGAGTCTGGAGAGTGGGGCCATATAGCACGCCTCAGACCCCGGAAGAGACCACCCGAAGAACCGATGGAAGTCTGGTACCTTCCAAAGGCGGTTCTATACTCCGCAGAGATGGGGGCATCATTTTACGTAAGTATAGGGATGAATGGCCACCAGGTAAAAGCCCTTCTTGATTCAGGGTGCAGGCAATCTGTAGTGCAGGAACGTTATGTCATTCCCAATCAATATGTTTCCGGGGAAGTCGTACACATTGGCTGTGTACATGGGACGTTAGGCCCTACCCCCTTGCTCAGGTCTCCCTCACCCTTACAGATAAGGGAACAAGCTGCGTAAGAGTAGGTGTGTTAGATACATTGCCAGAAGACATGATATTGGGGGTCGACAACCCAGGATTTCTCTCTCTGTTTAGAGATTCCTTATGGGACCAAAACAGATCAGCCAAAGACCCCAAGAACAGTCTGCTCACCCCAGATTCATGGGTAATAGACCGTAGTTTCAGGTTCACCCAAGCAAACAACAGATCCTTGCACAATGCATGGGAATCGGCACATGTAGCACAGAATGTCCAGACTCCCACTTACCCCAGGTTTTTTTATAGCCAACGAACTGTTGTACAGGGAAAGTGATGTAGGAGCTACTGCACAGTTGCTGGTACCCCAGTCTTTCCGGGAACAAGTGTTGTTTTTCGCTCATGCACATCTCACGGCTGGTCATTCGGGGAAGGAGAAGACCACTGAGAGCATATTACGGCACTTCTACTGGCCGGGGATTTACAAGGACGTTCAACACTACTGCCTGAAATGCGAAGTATGCCAGAGAAACACGCACAGACCTCCAGCAGCAACCCTGAGGCCTCTACCTATTATTGGAACCCCCTTCGAAAGGGTCGGCAT
Source organism: Lissotriton helveticus (assembly GCF_964261635.1). Lineage (NCBI taxonomy): Eukaryota > Metazoa > Chordata > Amphibia > Caudata > Salamandridae > Lissotriton > Lissotriton helveticus. The sequence continues at coordinate 1,029,965,444 of NC_136057.1, forward strand.
GGACCGGATAGGACCTTTACAGAAGTCTTCTAGAGGACACCTCTACGCATTAGTTATAGTAGACTATGCGACGCGTTTCATTGAGGCCTTCCCGCTAAGGACCCAGACCACAGCCAACATAGCTGAGAAGTTCGTAGAGCTGTTCTCAAAGGTCAGTTTTCCCAAAGAGGTCCTCACTGACCAAGGAACCCCGTTCACCTCCCGGCTGATGAAAGAGGTGTGCAAGACTTTAGACCTACATCATATCCGAACATCTGTCTATCATCCTCAGACCGACGGACTGGTGGAGAGATACAACCAAACCCTAAAAACCACCTTAAAGAAGATGCTCTCCGCCGAAGGACCGGATTGGGATCGCTTACTACCCCTAGCCCTCTATGTCCTTCGGGCCCAGAAACAAAACAGTTTGGGGTATTCCTCGTTCGAACTCCTATACGGGTGTCACCCAAGGTGACTACTCGAAATGACGAAAGACAGCTGGGAACAGGAGACTGAAACAGAACAAAGGTCTCTCCTTGAATACACTACACAGCTCAGGTCCAGACTGGGGAAACTGAGAAACCTCGCTTATTCAAATCTCGAACAGCAACGTAACAGACAAAAGAAGTATTATGACAGAGGAAAGAAATTGAGGAGTCTAAAGGTCGGAGATTGGGCCCTGTTGTTGCTTCCAAACACCACTAACAAAAACAAAAATGAGTGGATGGATCCATATCAAGTCTTAGACACTATAGGGGACACGACGTATCGACTCAGAATGTCGCCAAGCAAAACCCAGTGTTACCACATCAACTTATTAAAGAAATGGATCGGCCCGGTCCCAAAAGGAGCTAACCTGTTAGTCCCCACAAACCCCGAGATACCATCCACTCTGGACAGAATCGTGGTGAATGATGACCTCTCTCAGCAAAAGAAGAATGACTTAAGGAACACCTTGTTACCCTTCTCCGACATCTCTTCTGACCTGCACGGGAAAACAACTCTAGTAGAACACCACATTGAAACACAACCTGGACAATTGGTGAAGCAACGACCATATCGGATACCAGCAGCACGAAGAGAAGCAGTCAGAAAGGAAGTAAAAGATATGCTGGACCTTGGGGTCAGCCGTCCTTCTAAAAGCAACTGGGCCTCCCCGATCGTCATGGTGCCCAAACCCGATGGTACAAAACGATTCTGTATGGATTTCAGGGCCATCAACGCCGTTTCCACCTTCGATGCCTACCCCATTCCCCGGGTCGACAAATTAATTGAGAAGCTCGGAGATGCTGTCTACATCACTACCCTGGATCTTACGAAGGGATATTGGCAGGTGCCATTGCGGGAGGAGGACCGGAAAAAAACTGCTTTTATAACTGATGACGGTCTGTACGAGTTCACAGTCCTCCCGTTCGGATTGCATGGGGCACCGGCAACGTTTCAGCGCCTCATGAATACGATACTGCGGCCATACCCAACGTTCAGTTCAGCATACTTGGACGACATAGTCATTTACAGTCGCACATGGGAGGAACATTTACAACACTTGGACATCATCTTCTCAGCGCTAAAAAAAGCAGGCCTACATGTTAACGCTAAAAAGTCCAGAGCGGCCTTCCATAGAGTTAAGTACTTGGGTTATGTGCTAGGAGATGAAACTATTGCCCCACAGGCGGAGAAAGTTAACGCCATCGAAAACACACCGTTCCCAAACAACAAAAGAGACTTAAGGGCCTTCCTCGGTCTAATAGGGTATTACCGCCGGCTCATTCCCCGGTTCGCCGAAGTGGCCACACCCTTAACCAACCTCTTACAAAAGGAGGTCAGGCCCAGAGATCTGCTACACCCTGCACAAGAAGCAATGACCGCCTTTGAAACCCTCAAGACGATTCTCACCACACACCATGTTCAAGTTTCCCCTGATTTCAACAAACCCTTTGTACTGGCAACTGATGCATCAGATGTAGGCATAGGGGCAGTATTATCACAGGAGGGTGAAGACGGGCTTGAACATCCAGTGCTCTATACCAGTCGAAAGCTGTTCCCTAGGGAGCGTAAGTACCCCACCATAGAGCGTGAGTGCCTAGCAATAAAATGGGCAATTGAGAGGCTACAGTACTACCTAGAAGGGAAGCCATTCATCCTTTATACTGACCATGCTCCCTTGAAGTGGATGTATAGAAACCAGAGTCACAACCAGAGAGTACTCCGCTGGTTCTTGTCTTTGCAACCCTATTCCTTCTCCATTCGGCATAAAAAGGGGTCAGACAACAGGAATGCGGATTACCTGTCTAGAGTCTTCCCTCTCCCCGATCGGGAGCAGCCAGGGGGGGAGGTATGTGACGGGGCAGGCTGGACAGGCGGGTCATCGGAAGGTCTGCAGGACTGGTGGTCTCCCGTCCCCTTCTCACCCACCTCTGTGCCCTCTATACAGCAGCCTCCATAACTCGTGGACGAGTGGAGTCAGCAGTTCCCTTGCGGTAACGAAGAAGAAGCGGCAAAACAGTACGGCACCTTTAAGCAGGGCCCGCCCCCTCCCTGGGACGTCATCGCGCAGGACGACTCAAAGGAAGACGGAACCTGGAAGACGGCGCACGGCGTTTCCCTGGAGGCGGAAGGGGAGAGGAGGGAGAGAGGAGCGAGACCGGAGGAAGAAGGCGTGATCGAGAGTGAAGCCGGGAAGAGCGTCCGCGACAAGCCAGGAGGCCAACGTATCCACGAGCCGCCCTGCCACGTTCCCACAGGAGGAGCGTGGCTTGAGCAGGTACGGGGGAAAGTAGCGGGCTGGGTGGGGAGAAGGCAACCCCCACTGTAATTTCCCGTATCCTGATATCTAGTGCTAGTGAGCATATCGTTATACGCTGCAATTTCCCGCTGCATGTACTAGTGTGAATATCGCTGCACGAGCACCAGACCGCATTAGTCCTCACTAGTTTCCCGAAGCACTTGAACACTTGGTTTCCCTCACCCGGCCCCCGAGTTGTGCATTAGAGGACGGTCGTCCTAATTCTTGGTTTCATTTCTCTCTTTGGCGCATCAAACACCGGAGGTCCTAGGACGCTAACCCAGAGAAGAAGAAAGACGTCCCAGGAAGCCTTTCAGGGCCAGGAGCCCCATCAGCACCCCACGACGGACCCTGCAAAGTTTGCTCGTGAAAGACTGACCAGCAGGCAGCAAAGACAGAAACGTGTACTCATCAAAATAAAACCTTCTCTTAAGCATCCCTCTGTAGCATCTGCGTCAGTTCCTATAGCACAGCCTGCCCCGCATCCCTCTGTAGCATCGGCGTCAGTTCCTATAGCCCAGCCTGCCCCGCAACAGGTATCCTGCATATTCAGAAGACATGCCACAGCGTTTCCTGTTTTAGCTTTCACTTGTGTGCAGTTCTTGCGTTTCTGCTTGGTCTATCCACTTCTGTATTTTGGTTTCTCGGTGGTTGTATTGCTACTAGCCATAGTCTGTTCTTTATCAGCCATCTCCAAATCTCCTCGGCCAAGGTCAATAGCAGGTAGAACCTTGTTCCTCCTTGTTTGTTCAGGTAGTACATTGTCGCCATGTTGTCCGTTTGAACTAGAACGGTCCTCTCAGTAAGGGCTTCTGGAAGGCTGTTAGGAAGACATCTTTCTACTCCAGCACCTTTATGTGTTACACTGCTTCCTTGGAGTTCCTGAGGCCTCTGACATTTAGCTTGTCCATGTGGGTTCCCCATCCTGTGCGAGATGCATCTGTTATGATGGTCACTGAAGGAGTTGGTAGCCTGAATGGTTTTCCCACTGTGAGTCTGTAGGTTCCAACATCGCATTTCTTTTTTAACCTTGCCTGTAACAACCACCAGATCGTCCTAACTCCCGGTTGCCTGTGACCATGGTTAATGAACCCATTCCTGTAATGGTCTGATGTGCAGTCTTGCATGTGGTATTAGGGGAATGCAGGAGGTCATCATGCCTATCATTTTTCCAAGTGTCCTCATTGTCAGACATGGCACCTTGAGGTAGAGGAGACTCTGCTCCACGATCACTTTCACTTGTTTGTCCACTGGCATCGCCTTTATGGTCTGTGAGTTCAGGATAGCTCCCAAGAATGTTTGCCTGGATTCTGTGATGATTTTTTGTAATTCATGCACGAGCTGTGGGGGGTGTGTGAGCAGGGTCTGTATGACCTTGCTGATATTCTTCCTGCAGAGTGTGCTCCTCTTCACTTTCACTAGTCAATTGTCCAAGTATGGATAGATGTGTTTTCCCTTTCGTCACAGATGTGCTGGGACCACAGATAAGCATTTTGTGAAGACTCCTGGTGCAGAGTTTATCCCAAATGGTAGGACCCTTAATTGATAGTGTGTCTTGTCCACCACTAACATGAGGAATTGTTTGTGTTGTCTGTTCACTGGCATGTGTAGGTAGGCGTACCTGAGACACATGTTTGCCATGTAGTCTCCTTTTCCTATATGAGGGATGACTTCTTGTAGCGCTGTCATTTTGAATTTTTGTGTTTTTATGAACTTGTTTAGTGTCCTTAGATCCAGCATTGGTCTTAATGTATTGTCTGATTTTGAAGCCATATGAGCACACCCCTTTGCGTATTTGTTTTGGGGTATTATTTCTATAGCTTATTTTCTTGATAGGTCTTCCAGTTCCTATTGTAGTCATTGTTGTTTGTATCCCTTACTCGCTTCATTTTTGGTGGTATTGCTGGGAATAACTATGCAATAGCCGTATCTTATAATATTTAGTATCTATTTGTCTGAGGTTTTCTTTTGCCAGTCCTTCGGATATCCTCTGATTCTTCCTCTTATTGGTGACTTGTGTAGGAGGGTTTTCTGGAAGCAGTCACTTGCTGGTTTGTTCTTCCTCTTTTGGGGTTACCCCTCTTCCCCATCTGCAGCCGTGAATGGGTTGTCTGGTGCTTGTGCTGTACTGCCATTGTGGTAGAGTGGTATCATCAGTCGGTTGGTGACTGAAGGTTGTGTGAGGGTGTTTGTGGCTGTACAGCTCCTCGATGCAGTTCTCTTCCTCATGCCTCCTCAGAATTCTCCCTTACACTGCAGGATTCCCATGGCGTGGCCGTTTGGCTGTCTTTTTTTCATGCACTGTAGCACCTTGTCAACCGCCTCTCCTGACAGGCTGTCCATTGTGAGGATATGTTAATTATAGCTGACTGGACCTCCTGTTTGAATCCTGAGATATAGATGTCTGAGTAAGGTGGTGGCCATGCAGAGTTGCCTACTGGCAGTGTCTGTGGCGCTGAATGCAGATTTTAGGCATGTATTGGCGATGGTCTTACACACAGGTAGCACCTCATTGGCCCTCTTTTGGTACCCCTCTAGATGGTGTACCATGAGCGCCTCCATCTCATCCCACCGCTTGTGGGAGTACCTGATTAGCATGGCATTCGAGTTGGCTGTCCGGCACTGCGTTGCTGCGGACCTCTCCATTTTTCTCCCTATGTCAACTCTCTTGCTTTCCTTGTCAGGGGCAGTCCCATAGACGCTGGGGTGTTTGCTCTCTTGTGTGCTGTTGCCACAATGAGGGAGCAACTGGCAAGTTCCCCTTGAAGTATCAGGGGTCTTTCTAAGAGAAACTGTACTTCTTCTCCACCCTTGGTCGAACGACCTTGGATACAGCTGGTTCTTTGCACACCTCTCCGCTCTGGTCAAGCATACTGGGTAGCATTGGAAGGGACTGGGTTCTCTTCTAGTCTTGTAGTAGAGTTTCAAGGGGGAAGCATGCCCCTGACTGCTCCTCTTGTAACTGAACCCCATACGTACATGCAGCTCTATTGATGACTGCGTTGTATGCAGTGATGTCATCCAGAGGTGACAGTTTGGATTGATAGGATACTAGCCCTTTAATTGGTAGTCTGCATAAAGTCCTGTCATTCATCCATTGTCTCTCCCATTTGCAAGAGTTCTTCCTCTAATACAAAAAAGTCCCTTTGCATTTCTTCCTGGGGTGTCTGGAGAGAAGGGGTTTTCCAACTCCGCTGGTTCTTCTGCTTGTGCGTGTTTTAGAGGAATTCTGTACCCCTGGAGAGAATCATTGAATTCCCTTTTCTTTTAGATTAGCGCATCAAGTTCAGCCTTAAGATGCCTTTTAATTTTATACACGCTCCATCTCGAGCGACTTCCTTTCAGGGTTGAGCTTGACAGCTTCTTCAGTGTGTTTCAATGTTGAATAGCTGTTCGGTGTTGAAGTCGAGTGCTTCACTGCCTGTGGTGTGCTAACCTCTGGCGCTGGTGTTGAGCAGCTTTTTGGTGCCTGTGTGTACCCGGTCTATGCTTTTAATCCTCTTTAGAGATCGAAGCCGGTTTTGAGTGTTTGCCGCCAGCGGTGTGCCTTGCTTGGGACCTGTGAGGCTCTTGGCCTTGGCTTTGCCCTCTGGTGACAAGGATCTCGATGATACTACCGTTTTTCTCAAGTCTAAAACTTTTGGCTCAGTCATGTCATGATCCTGAGAGTTTGCCTTCAGTCTGGGCTCCTCCCTCAGCACCTTTTTGTGCCCATTACCAGCAAGCACCTCATCACCACCTTGAGGCCGGTTTTCTCTCAAGGTAGAGATGAGGTGCCTCTCCTTGGGCCTCCGCTGTCTCCTCTAGGATGCCCTCTTCCTTGCTAAATAGTCAGAGCTTTCTCTGCAGTGATGTCATGGTGTAGCATGCCCAATTTTGTTTCTGCTTTGCCCTGATGGTTTTCGGCAAGAATTCTACACACGCGCACAGTCCTCCGAACTGCGGTCCTTTGGAAGGCAGAGGTTACAGACCTTGTGCACATCTTTCTGGGTCTACTTGTGGTGCCTCTAGGGCAACACCTAAAGGGGTATGCTTCATGTCTCTCTCACTCTCCGACCACGCAGTCTCTGTGCATCAGTCCTCAATCTGGTGTTTCTCTGTAGTTTGCGATGTCCTTTTTGTGCTTTACCTTCATTTACCTGTTGTTGTAGATAACTTACCTCAGTGGTAGTTTTTGATGGAAAACTATTTCCTCTGCACACTTTCTTCTTCCACGATTCTAGAGCTCTCCCTTAGGCTTCCAGACCCAATGGTGGAAAAAAGAATTTTAAGATGGCAACTGTGTCAAAGGATTTCCAGGGGATACGCTAGACATCACTCAAGGAGGAGCTGAAGCCTAACTTGTCGACGACTCCAACATAAAGAAGAGAGGAGAGACTACAAGGAATCTATTCCAGACCCAATCACTAGATGGTGGAATAATGCAAAACAAGTAAAACCAGCAAAATTCACGCCGGAAAACTGACGTGCATCAGCAGCACTTATCTGTGAAGTTCTCAGTGTCGGCATACCCAGAATGAGGTCTATGGAAGGATGGAAGAGAGATAATGACGCTGGGGATCAGAGAATGGGGACAGGTTAAAAAAAAAGTTACAAATGTTGGCTAAGCCCTTGGGAAAAGGGATATCATGATGTAAGGAGGAGAAAGAGGAACATTAGAGAAACTGTGAGGAGGAAGAGACACTGGTGAGAGGCCAAATAAATGAGATCACCTCTGTATGTATGTAGCACAGGTGCTAATCCTGCAGGTACGAGTTGGGTGGGAAATGTGATTCTATCACGCTGCAAAGTGAACTTACTCTTAAAGCACCAACATTCTGCATGCATAATACACAGTTGAGCAGAGTTTATGCAATGTATAAGCAGGGCCGCAGATTTTCAGTGTTATGCGTAATAAAAAAGCTTTTAAGGTTGTCACAACAGTGTGTTCCCAACTGAAAACAATAATATTGCAACAACTACATATAGAGATTGGACAAAGATTTGTATTCAGTGTCACTCTCAGGGCCACACAGGAGACCTGACAAGTCATGAAATGTCACACATAAACTGGCAACTTTTGGGTTGACTTTTTCATTTATTGGGATGGTGGAGTTGTAATTGGGCACAAACAAGGTAATATAGACCTACCAAGAGCTGTGCAGAGCTTGGCTGGGCAGAGGAGGCATTGGTGTGTTGTGCGGCATCTTCCCATCGAAACACCATTAGGAATCCTCATCCCCCATGGCCTCAACTACTTCTTGTTAACAGGCAACCTGCTCTATTAGAGAACTGCATGCGCCAGGTACACTACATCAAAGCAAGGGCTGCAGACAAACCACAAGGTTTAACTCCTTAGTAGCAGTGTTCCCAACTGGAGTATTGACTCTTTCTCCCAGTATAGAGGCAATAAGCAAAGGAAGAAACTCCTACATTGTGTGGCACCCTATGTCAAAGACAGTTGGCAGTGGCAGGTTCATGGTGCTAACCTCAAGTCAAATATGGTAGACAGGTGCTAGTAAACCGTACTCAGGGCACTACAATAGGTTGAGAGGGCTAGAGGGGTCTGGGTATCGAATCATTGTGTGAATCTAGCGGTGTACATTGATTAAATTATGCATTGTGGAGCCCTACATCCACACCACCTCCCTGAGAAAACCTTAGACTCAAATGAGTCTAGAGCTTGAGAGTCACTTTATTTCTGAGTCTATGCACAACAACTGTCCAGCTTCAGTTGTCCAAATTTAGAATGCAAACTCAAAATAGGCTCTCCTGGACAGAAGGAGATCATCAATCAATACTTAGCATGGGATGACATCTTAGTGAAGTTGGCCACCTGCTGCACAAACTGGAGAATTCATTAAATAGGGAAAGAACCAATAACACTGGTGACAGACAGCTGAAATATAACTGAGAAAAAACACAAATATGTAACATATAAAATATCAATATTGCTTTAAACTTGTTAAAATTCCACAAATAAGATGCTACAAATAAACTTATTGGGTTAGCCTGATGTGCATAGAAAATGGTAACGTCATTAATTTTCAGCCGACTTAATGATATTTTTGTCATGGAAGTCGTGTATTAAGAGGTAACCGGTTTTATTTCGTTTTTAAAGAGGGCTGTACTTAAAGTGTTTGTAAACTACATAAAGGAAGCTGCACTGGGTTTTTTAATTTGTGTTGTAAGAAACATTTAACAAAAGTTAGTTTTATGTTACAAATAGTTCACTTTAACCAGCAGCTATATTTCTGTATCACTATTTTTCAGCAGTTTGTTATAAGCTGTTCCAGGTTTGGCTACAAAGGGACGCAGCTAACGCTTTTAAATACAGTATTTTCCAGTTGATCTTGTCTTCCCCATGTACGAACAAGCATTTGCAATGCAATAGGTCTCGCATCAGGAAAGTTGGAGCTATTGGTATTGTAAATGACAATTTTTTTACTTATGTGTTGGTTTTGAAAATAGCGAAATTAATAGCTTTGTCATTTACAATGCCAATAGTTCTAACTTTCGCAAATGTGACACCTATAGCATTTGTAATGCAATATGTGTTGTATTTAAGTGACTTAGATGTATTGATATTACAAATAACAATGGCTTTTAATTTTTTTAAATAATTAATACTTAAATAAAAGGTTTTGTAATTTATAATGGCAATATTCGGTGAGCTGGAACCTTTTGAACAAAGACATGGACGAACCATTGAAGGCTCAAGCCTGGCTCGGTCCATATGTATATAAGAAAAGCGTTGGCTGGAGCGCGGCCGGAACACACACGCAGTACATACTCACTGCGCATGCATGCAGCCAACTTTGCCTGGCACATGGAGCGTGCGGCAGTGTCTGGGGCACACGTGAGCTGAGGGAGCCCCGCGTTTTCAGAGCCTGTAGCGGAAAGAGCCCGGTGAGTAGTGGTGGGGGAGGGGGGGGGGGGGGGGGGCTTCGCGCGCTTTCGCCGGGGGGAAGACATAAAAAGGGAGCAAAGAGGGAAGAATAAGCTAGGGCCCTCTTCACTGAGTATAATCAAAAATGAAAACCCTGGTTATGAAACAGAGCCACATCAGAATTCTAGGGGAATGTCACGCTGCTACTTCTTTATCTTTGCGAGACAGGAACTGACATCTAAACATATGTCCCCCATGTGTGACTTATAAACATAAAAACATTTAGTAAACAGGACGGTGTACAAATTATATTTGACAAGTATTCAAATCAAAAAAGTGTTCAAAAGAAAACAAAAAAGTGAGGTAGGTTGAGGAAGTGACTCGCGTAAGCAACACCCTGGAAGCAGTTGGCAGGTACTCGCCAGTTAGCTCACTGCATCATCATTGGCACTTCCAAGACAAAAACGGAAGACCAACTCCCAAAAACATAAGTAAGTGAGAAGAAAGCAATGTATGAGAAAGGTGATATTTGTCCAAGAGCCAATAATCAATCCTAAAAGACCCCCACAGAGGCCCAATGTGGTACTCAAGAAAAGTTAAAATTGAGTTACGGAAATACCCAGCCCATACTTTTAATTTTTGTTGGATCTGTACTCATTTAAAAACAAAGGTATCATGTTTAGACCATTTTAACCTGAATGGCCGACATTTTTCATTGCCAATAATTTTGTGCCATTTTTATCAGGGCATGGGGACCCAATTCCACCTCAAGAATGCACCAGACCAGCTAGTTGCTAAGTGGATTCCTACCAGCAAGCCATCACTCAAAAATCACAGAGTGACAAAGTCGCCTCCATCGCAGTAGGGCTCGATGTCAACAGCATCCGCGCAACATCTACTGGTCACACTAGTGTAATACCCATTTAAAACATCTATAGCAAACAAAGAATTCTCCTACATATTAGGCAAAGAACTGCAAGCGACATTGTTATGGATGAAAATGGGTATGTTGGTCTTGTGCTATGTGTCTATAAGACCATCTTCAAGACAAAGGTATTCTTATGTAGAGAGAGGACGCTTCAAGAAGGATGTCAAAAGTCAGAGGCCTAACATGGTGAGCTGAGTCTTCACCATGTTAGGACGCTGATCGATTACGGCGTTGCTTATCATATACAATGTTTCTTATGCCGATCCTTGACGGCATTCAGTTTCATGGCAGACACGTGTTTCAATACGCTCTGCCATAATTACTTTTGTGCCGAGAGATTAACAACATAAATTATGTAATTGGCTTTGGATAATTACTCAGTATATTTACTTTTGACATTCTTGAAGGGTTCTCTCTATACATAAAAATACCTTTGTCCTGAAGATGGTCATATAGACATAGAGCACAAGAAGACCGAAACGTTGACCAACATACCCATTTTCATCCATAACAACGTTGCTTCGAATTCTTTGCCTAATATGTAGGAAGAATTATTTGTTTGAAATAGATTTTATAAATAGGTATTACGCTAGTGACCAGTAGATGTTTTTTTCTGGAAGACTATCAACCTCTGTTACTCTTGTTTATGTAGTATATTGTACCCCTAAATTTAATTCATTTGAATATACATTTTTCTACTGAAAAAGAATACACCCATATGTAAATGAATGAATTTCTTTTTTATTGCATAACACTGTGTACATTTGTATGTTGAATCCACTAGTCGGGATTCGTAAGTGATATTGTGAATTATTTTGTATCTAGTAAAGCAAATTCACTTTCAGAAAGGTGGCATTTTCTTGCTCCACGTGCACAGAGAGAAAGCTTCCGTCCACGTTAATGCATTCTTTTTAAATAATCAGCTGGGTGACTGTAATGTGTTGTGAACTCTGGAAAAAGGTGTCTGGAAAGTGTAGGGTGCTCATAACCCACAAGGAACATGGCCTGCAACTTAGCTATAGAGGAGGCAATTTCCCCAAGTAGATTTTCCCTGATGAGGACACCTGGCCTGCTGCTTTATAGGCCAGTAATATCAATGATCTAACTCACCTGCTTAAAGAGGATGTGACCACATTTGTAAAAACATTTAGGTCGTTTGGGTAACCCTTAGTGGGTTTGATCGGTCTATTGTATGTCAAGAAAAATGTGGCATATCATTTCTCGTATTGTTTTGCCACTTTTGAGTGTTATTATTGTCTAGTTAAGGGCACCCCACGTGCAATATTGAACTCTGCCAAACAGAAAATCACACAGAAATCTATTAACTCTCTTTAGAAGACAAATCTAAGAGAATGAACAACAGATTTTTCACCCTAATCACAACCTACAGTAACCTCAAACAGATGTATAAAATCCTGAATAAACATTAACACTGATTTACCATGGATGATGCTCCCTGCCAGGCGGTCCCCAAAAAAGATAATCTCACACTAATTTTTTTACTTAATGAGCATAAATGTGACTAACAGGATTCTGACCATGATGTAATTTATATGGTTATGGAAAAACACTTTAAATAATTGAAATTGTAATTCCATTAGATTGCAGCCTTGAAAAAGCCCATAGGCTACACATGTTAAGACAACTACATCTCTCATACTATAATTTACATTACGACTTAACTGCTCGCTCTGAACTTTACCACATGAGCCTTGAATAAGTCCATTGCAAAAAACACAGTTGATGGACAGAATGTAGAACAATGTCATACATTCACCCCAGTACAAGGATCTGGGCCTAAATCCATCGTTTTTTTGCACTCCACACCACCCTGGGTTAGACACTGGCTATATGCAAATCAGCTCTGACCCTGTGCCTCATGGGAACAGTCCAGTCCGAACTACCAAGCCATGTCTTTCCCAGACCGGAATCAAACTTCCAAGGACCGGTTTCTGGCTATCAGCCTTCATCAGCCTGGATAGCTTGACTCCAGTGGTGTGGAGAGCCTGGGACTCACGTCTGAGCATACCCAGCCCACTCGGGGTGAAAATTGCAAAAAACACAGTTGATGGACAGAATGTAGAACAATGTCATACATTCATCCCAGTACAAGGATCTGGGCATAAATCCATCGTTTTTTTGCACTCCACACCACCCTGGGTTAGACACTGGCTATATGCAAATCAGCTTTGACCCTGTGCCTCATGGGAACAGTCCAGTCCGAACTACCAGTGGGCTGGGTATGCTCAGACGTGAGTCCCAGGCTCTCCACACCACTGGAGTCAAGCTATCCAGGCTGATGAAGGCTGATAGTCAGAAACCGGTCCTTGGATGCTGGATTCCAGTCTGCGAAAGACATGGCTTGGTAGTTCGGACTGGACTGTTCCCATGAGGCACAGGGTCAGAGCTGATTTGCATATAGCCAGTGTCTAACCCAGGGTGGTGTGGAGTGCAAAAAAACGATGGATTTAGGCCCAGATCCTTGTACTGGGGTGAATGTATGACATTGTTCTACATTCTGTCCATCAACTGTGTTTTTTGCAATTTTCACCCCGAGTGGGCTGGGTATGCTCAGACGCGAGTCCCAGGCTCTCCACACCACTGGAGTCAAGCTATCCAGGCTGATGAAGGCTGATAGCCAGAAACCGGTCCTTGGATGCTTGATTCCGGTCTGGGAAAGACATGGCTTGGTAGTTCGGACTGGACTGTTCCCATGAGGCACAGGGTCAGAGCTGATTTGCATATAGCCAGTGTCTAACCCAGGGTGGTGTGGAGTGCAAAAAAACGATGGATTTAGTCCCAGATCCTTGTACTGGGGTGAATGTATGACATTGTTCTACATTCTGTCCATCAACTGTGTTTTTTGAATAAGTCCATAGCACAAAACACATTGGCTGTATGATGCACAGGTTTTAACATATTTACTTGATGAAAGAAATATGCAATTTCAAGATTAAGCCACACAAAAAAAAATATCTAAAAGGGACTCTATACTTGTGGACTACTTAACTACAGCGCTACCTGATCAGAGTGCTCCGATATTCATACTTTCTCACAGTCCTGAAGATTGTGCCCTTTTGATCAGGCCGATAAAAATGTAGACCCTGCATTGAAGAACATTTGAGAATGTAGCTCTGAAGGCATGCACCTCTTTGGAGTATGGCACTCGGTCACTAGTCAGAGGCTTTCATAAACTGCCAGTTTGTTCTTATACTTGTGGAGTATTTCACTATAGTGCTAACTGACCTTCGTGCTCAGATATACATTGTTTCTCATGGTTAGTGGCCATGGTCTTCTGGACAAAGGCTATTTTGTTACCCTTAACTAGCATGGTACAGGATATCATGGCAGCACCTGTTCAACTAACCAAACAGACAACTCCGCTCCGCCCAGCTTTCCCTGGCGACCGTCCCACGAATCCGCAAGACCAGAACTGGAGGAATGTCCTTCTTCTACCTCGCCACCAAGACATGAAACACCCTGCCCATTCACCCCAGGAAATCACCCTTGCTGACCTAATTCAGGAAGGACCTCAAGGCCTGGCTCTTTGGATGAACTTAGCACTAGGTCTGATCCGCTGCATCATCCCCCCAGCACAGCACCACAAGACCCTCACAAGTGAGTAGCTGAGCTTTACAAACCGTGATTGATTGACTCATGGATCACTTTCAGCGGCATCAGTGACTAACCCACTACTATTTTTTTGATGTGCAGCGTATGCTAAACCACTGCTACCTTGATCTTAATTGTAACTTTCAGTATAAATCGAGGCTCTACTTAATAAAGTAGCAAAAATTGCATCTAGCTGTAGCAAAATGAAGCTAATACCATTTCCTTAGGGATATATCCTTAATCTTTCAACAGCCTAAGTAAAAGTAAATGGGCAGAGATCCCAAATAATCTCTTATGTGAAACAAAATGTCAGCCAGCTCCTCTTTTCTGCTATACTTCCGTGCTGTAATATTGGGATCTGTGTCTCAGAAGCAGAAAGAATCCTCAGGAGAATCAGGAACAGGTGTCCTAGAACCATTCGCCAACCTGGGAACATGCTTGGATTTCTCAGCCATTGCTTTAGCTACAGTGGTCTCAATCAATTCCTGCACTTCCGCAGCAGAGCAAGAATGTTTCCCGAGGGAGAGTGAGGATCTTCTGATTTGCTTCTTCTAGCCGGAATAAGACCTTCATCCTCGGAAGATGATGAAGACATAGGGCTCCTTTTAGGTCTTTTGCCTTCTATCATCACATCCACAAAGAATTTGAAACTCAGCTCCCCAGGTTAAATACGAGATGTCAGTTCTGAAAAGATCAATTACATATTCTCCCCAAACTCACACCAACCCTGAAATGAGGATCTCCCAACAATCCTCCATCAGCACACTGTAGCCTTTTTTGTGTTTGGATTTGGGTGGTGATGGATCGTAAGACGATTTCTCCCACTGTACACAAGAAAGCCTGGTACTTGTGGGGACATAAGTGCAGTTAAAAATGTTGTGTACCATAGCTGATTTAGAATATTAACAGCCTCTAGGGATGAGTGAAGTGAATTTGGGGCAAATGAACACTTACCTATCGCCATCTTCTCAACACTCCCGATGACTAGGCTGTCGTAAACTTGTCCCTTTATCCTCTGCATGGTCCCCCTGTACTGTTGCCTGTGCTGCCCCATATGAAGCAACATCATGGTGAACGTGTAGGCCCCAATAGAGAATGCATGCACATAAAGTGGACGAGAAGAGAATGCCTTCTCGTTCTTCAGGAGCTCTGCAATCTCTGCAGCATAGGCCATTCCATGACGAGGCCACAGGAAGTGCCTCACGCTGCTCTCTACCACCAGCACATCAAATCCAGGCTCAAGGTACAGCTGGCAATAGCGCATGATGGCGCTCGACTTGGACCCCAGCCAAGGAAGGAGGAGGAGAAGAGGCCGAGTGGTCTCACTAGGTCTGTGAGGTTCTTCTCCCACACTGCTCTTGCTGTAGAGGCTGATGGTGCTGGAAATTTTTTTTACGTCTATGCTTCCGGCAAGAGGCAATGAAGCATCTGTAGTGTACTTCATTTGAAGAAAATGTGGCTGAAATAAATAGAGAGAAATATGTGAAGTCACTGAACTGGAGCGGTCAACCAGCATATATACACAGATGAACGAGTAGGGCCCAGAATCATGCATACAGCATATACTCACCTAAGCAGTACATATTTCATTTTACTCATAGCCCACATCTATACTCTTTCAGAGTCAAGCTTTCCAATACACATTTCTAAGTATTTTATATAGAGGTACAGAAATATGTTGACTATCAAATGGAGACCTCAGTTCAACATACCTGAAACTATTAAAGCCATTCCTATATTAAATCATACTTAGTCTATTCTGGAACAAAAATAACTCACAACTGGCACTTTGCATCTATAAAACTGTTCTCCATACACCTTCTGGCATTAAGACAAACAGTACAACGTTAAGAATCCTAATGACAGAGTGAACACCATAAGTTGATGGAGTTTCAGCTTGTCCACAATTTATTCTCAGCCTTCTATTGAGGACAAAATGATTACTTCAATTAACATCGTGCAAGGACTACATTTGACCCTCGTGCGATCCATTCCGGTCGCAGGCACTAGGCCCAGGCACACAAGTGGGGTAGCGTTTTTATCTGGACAAGTAGGGGTGGGGCTGGGTTGTAGGAAATGTGTGGCGGCCCGTTGATCCCATAATGTTCCCACATACAAATGTGATAAATAATTTTGATGTCTCCACAATGCGGTTTAGGCCGTTCCCTGTCACGGGCAGTTGCCCAACCACACAAGTGAGGTAGCATGTTTATCGGGAGACCTGGGAAACACTTGGAAAGGGAAATTTGTGCTGACCCAGTGATCCCACAACTTTCAGCTAAATTTGGGGTTTGAAGAGGATTCTAGGTAAGAAAACACGGGGGGTGCGAGCCACACATCCCTGGCTTTCCCAGGTGTCTAGTTATGAGAAATCTCTTGGTTTGGTTGCGTTCCCTACATGGCTGCCAAGCCCTGGACCAAAAACGCAGGCGCGTCCCTTGCATAACCAGGTCATTTTGTGACAGATAATTTTGATATCTTCACAATATGTTTTGGGTGGGCCCTTCTTGGTCGCGGGCACTTGACCCACCCACATATGTACGGCATTGTTCTTCTCAGGAGACTTGGGGGGCGGGTGGAGAATGGGGTGGTGGAATCACTGGATGGTAGGAAATGTGTGCAGATTCCAGGACTTCTCCTCACAGATATTCGAGGAAAATTTGTTTTTTGGCAACAGTTCAGTTTTGTGGGGGTTTCTGTGTAAACAAACCTGGCCAGCGCCACGCAAATCACCCTACCCTGAACTACCCTGGTTATCTAGTTTTCAAAAATGTGCTGGTTAGGTAGGTTTTCCTAGGTCCTGGCTGAGTACGGCCCAAAATCCAGAGCTACACACATTTAAAAAATACACATTGTTTTTCAGCGGAAAAATGTAATGTGCCTATGTTGGGTTTGACACGCTTTCGTGTAGCACGCAATTGGCCTACCAACACAAGTGAGGCAAGTTTTTCTCAGGAGACTTAAAATAATGCTAGGTGGTAGGAAATTTGTGGCTGCCTGCATATGCCAAGACTTTTCCTCACAGAAAGGTAAACATTGAGCTTTGCAAGGGATTCTTGGTGAAAAAAAACTGGTGAGAGCCTTGCAAGTCACCCAACCCTGGGCACCCCGGGTATCTGGTTTTCAAAACATGTGCTCGTTTTATAGGTTTCCCTACGTGCCTGTTAAGCAAGGGCCCAAAATCCACAGCTAGCCACCATGCAAGCAAACATTCATTCTCCTGGATAAAATAGGATGTCGCCAAGTCAAAGTATGGGGTGTTTTGTGTTTCAGGCGCAAGGTTCTGCCACACAAGTGGGGTACCATTTTTATTGGGAGACATGCAGGAATACAGAATAGTAGAACATTTGTTATTACCAATTAAATCTCAACCTTTGTGCCCTTATGTAACACAGAAGACATTATACAAAATTCCCTCAGAAACACATCATTATGGGTACGCATGAATTCGGAGATGTATAAACAACTACTGCTCCTAAACACAGTCTCTGGTGTACATTTCAGCAATACAGAGGTTTTTCTTCATTCTCTTTTTTCATTCTTTATAATTTATCATATGATTTGCTGTAAAGTCGGTACACAATAAAAACAAGCATTTGCAAATCAATAGGTCTTGCATTTGTGAGAATTTAAGCTATTGGCATTGTAAATGAAAGTGCCTTTCATTTATTACTTTTGAAAATTAACCCAAAAATAAAGGGCATTGTCATTTTAAATGCCAATAGCTCACACTCTCATTATCATGGGAGAACGATTGTATTGCAAAGAAACGGCCACCATTGTCCCAGGCGGCTTGGAAAGTGAAAGCGCACGTGGCGCGCTGAATGATGCAGGAAAGCAGGTTATGCCTGCAGCCGATAAAGCTCATTAAAGAAAATGGTGCTTACAGACCAAATAAAGCATCTCGTGTACCAACAGAAGTAAGAGGGCCAGTACTCATGAGAGGTTATAAATGAAGACAAGGCAGTACTAAGGAGGGACTAACAAGTCTATTAACGAATCAGAAGCCTGCATTCACAAAAGACAATGACACAAGCCAATGAAAAGTAGAACCGGAGAGTGGGCTCGGCTTCAAGTCCATACTCGAACACAGCATGCTTTGGAGAACAGCGCTTGCGCTGCCCAGGCACGACCTAAAAACATTGTAAGGAGCAGCTCAGTTGTTGGTTTCTAGGAGAAACTACAAGCCCCATATATCCCCGCAACCAGAGGGTCCAGCGGAAGTAATGATATATTGCTTTCGAAAATCTGCCACAGTAACAAGTTACAGAAGAAACTGACATAAATGGCTGTTTTTTCAACTCTATTTCAATATTTGTTTGTTTCAACTGTTACTTTCTATGGGAAAACCTTGAAGGATCTACACAAATTACCTCTTGCGGAATTCAGAATTTTGTCTAGTCTTCAGAAATGTAAAGCTTTCCGGGATCCACAGTGGGTTTCACACCAGTTTCCACCCCAAACTGAAAGGAGATTGAAAGCACAAAAATAGGACAAATGGGCTGTCTCCTAGTAAAATTCCAAAACTGTGTTAAAAAAATCTTTTTTTAAATTCAAGCCTGCATGTTCCTGAAAGCTGGTGGCGATTTTTGTACCCCAAACCCTTTGTTGATACCATTTGCAGGGGGAAAAATACATACACTTTCTTCCGCAGCACTTTAGTTTCACCACCCCCCCCCCACCCCCCCGCCCCCAAAAATGTAGATATATTTTGGCTAATTTTTAAGTCCCCTCCAAGGAAATCCACAAACCCTTTAGAGTCCCCAGGATGTTGGGAAGAAAAGGACGCAAATTGGATGGGACAGCCTATGTGGACAAAACATTATGAAGGCGTAAGTGCAAACTACTCCAAATAGCCACAAAAAGGCTTTGGCACGGGGGGCGGGGGGAGGCATAGCAGTGAAGGGGTTAAAGTACTGTGTTACAAAGCACACACGCCTTCAGCCCCTAGACAGCATTTATGCACAGGGTAGCCTAAAAGACGCACCTATCTGCAGGCTGTGCTGAGGCAGAGTTGGGGGACCCGTGCTTCTACAAGGACGTACAAGCACAAGTCACCCCTAGGCTGTAGCCCCAGTCTTATTGATAAGCTGCCCCCTTCGGTTGTATCTTACAAGCATCTACATACCGTTGATCTGAAACACTTCACACAACTTGGACATGCTCCTTCATCTGTGTGCTTTTCCAACGCTCGTCTCTTGAATCAATCCTTTCTGGTAGCAGTTTACACACTATACAGCGCTGAATTCACAGACGAGAGATTAGTTTTGGAAAAACAAGCAATGGCAAAGCCAATAGGTCTCTCCCATGCAAAATCTATGGCCTTGCCAATGTCTTTTAGCCATGTTGTACAGCAGCATGCCTGTCTGGCATGACTCAAAGTCAAGTTATTTTTTTTTTAAGGAACTAACACACGGCCAGCTTGGTCTGCGTCACAGTGCTTTTTAAAAAGAATAAGTTGAGATCAGTCTCTGATACTTGATCATTGCTAAGTGCATATTCCCAAAAGAAAAACCCATATTGGATGATCAAATATTTTTAAGACCTCAAATTCTGTTATAAGTCAACCTGTAGTCAGCAGTTCATCGCACAAACAGCAGTTTTGACATAGTGGGCCATTTTTATGCAAGTCCTTTTCCCTCACAAATGCACCAATGAGCGGGGCATTGCTTCTTTGCTAAGACAGAGAAGTCACAATGTACAAAAGTACAGTGAAATTCTGTATTTGCACTGCAGCTTAATACGTCACACAGCATTTCTCTATTCAGCAGATCAAGATCAAAATCTATTAAAAAAATAACTAACTAAATAATATTTATACACGCCGAAGTTGGATACAGAACTGCTGTGTATATGCGTGTATATACACGCCGAAGTTGGATACAGAACTGCTGTGTTTGCGTGCGCCGGGAACACTCGAGATGTACGATGGTATTTTAAGTAGAAGGCCGAATTTTGCCTGATGCTGATTTCCGAATAATAATTGACTGACATTGTTCTTGAATAAGCGTTTGAGAACATTTAGAGGAATTTCTAAATATTGTGGATTGACATAATTAAACCCTAACACGCTGTAGTGAGAACTTCCAAGGCCCTGAAGAAGTCACTGGGTAAAATTTCCCCTGACGAAAAACGTGTTGGCGATTGGCTGTTTTCAAATCATTTTTCAAGATTGTATTATTGTACCCACAAGTCTTCAAGATTACCTATGGACTGAGAATAAAAATACAGATTTCTTCACAAATTGGATATGCTGATATGGACAATTATTTGTTAAATCAAGACTATCTGTAGCACCCACAGATCTATATAATTTGTGTTCAGGGATTCTACTTTTCTTGTTTGTGACAACGTTACGTGGTAAATGTTGTTTTTTGACAGCATGAGGTGGTAGCTGTCTTAGATTCCCTTAGATGCAACTTTGATTATAATTCACCTTTTCATAATTTGCCCACTGTGACTATGCGCTGTTGATACCCTACCATCTATTGCTTTTCTCTCTGTATAATGCTTCATAAGACCCTACAATAACATATAATAGTCCTGCATTAACACGAGTTCCCTTAATTGTACTTCTGTCCTTTATTTAAAAGCACATTATATGGATTAAAAAAAATCCGCAAACAATACAAACTAATATAGTATCCTCGAAAAAGTACAGACTTTTGTTTAATCCAAAGCATTAGAATTCGGCGTAAAATAATTAATCTTAAGAGGACAAACTTTAATTAAAGCAGATGTCTGTGTCTCTTTTTTTTCCTCTCTTGTTGCTTGGGTTTGTTTCCTTTAACACGTGAATTCTCCTAAACATTCATTAAGGAGGATGGCTCTGTCTAGATTGCCCCTGTGGCGCCGGCTGTCTGTTTCCAGCGAGAGGAAGGAGCTAAAGAAGCAGGATGCACGTGCTGTTTCAGAAAACGAGGTGTTACTGAAAGAGGAGGGCTCTGTTGACCTGGTGGCACAGTGGCGCCTGTTGTCTGTTCTCAGCTAACAGTTGCTAATTAAGCATTGTAGCTGTGGAACTAAAACACTGACACCGAAATGTGCATTAAAAGAGTGTAAAACATTTATTTTAAAAAGGTAGCCTAAACACACAATTTCTTTAACCTTGGAAGCGTGCTCTAGGTAGAAAGCAGATACAAGTAAGGACGGGACAAACAGTGATTCATTTTTTTTTAAGTAGTTATAGACATTGCATCATGTATTTTATTGGACAGATAGAAGGCAGTACTTTTGTATTTGCTGCAAGCTACACGCGCACTAGTTTATAATGCATCTTTTAGTTATTGTACGTGCTGCAGAGATGCCTCAGTGTGTTCCGGGAAATGTGTGATTGTATCGTTTTTACCCTGAAGAATAAACTTACAAGTAATTGAATGTGAAGCATAGGAACGGACCAGAGTAGACACATTTGAATGTTTATGCTGTCGTTTGTAGAGCGTATGTGTATAAAGCTTAGCAACATGATTTGAAAGTAAGTGAATGAGAATTTTTTCAACAAAGCGCTTAACTGCGGTCATAATCGGCGCGTGCGTCTGTATTTTAACAGTTTGCGTTAGAGTTGATTCGTAGAATGAATGAAGGTGTAAAGAGGGGTATATCGTAAGAGCTGTTTTGTGTTCATTTTGTGTGACAAGAGCATTTGTATAAAAGTAAAAACAAGTTTACCTTCATAACAGGTAAGTGTAAATGAGTTAAGACAGCTGCCGTGTTTGAAAAAAAATTAAAATTAAATGCCGGGACTGAAGAAGTTCCCTCAGACCCGGACGTACAGTGATTAATGTAACAGAAAGTTAAATTAAATGTGTAACAGCGGCTAGGTTAAAAATTCAATGCGAGGTGAGAAGAAAGAAAGCAAAGACAGCGGCCAGGCAAACTGGGTTGAGAGGGGGGAGCGAGATAACACAGAGGCCGTGTGCGCCATGAATTTTAATTAAATGTCGTACTAAAGGAGGACTATGAAAAAAGCGGAGGAGAGTTAAAACAGCAAACGTTACGTTAAATACGAAGTCAGAAGGAAGACAGTGTAACAGCGGCTAGGCTAATAATAAAGAAAGTGAAACTAAATGCGAACTACGAAGTTAAGCTAAATGCGAAGAAATACAGTGAAGACAGCAGGCAGGCAAACAGTCGAGGGAGCAAGGGGGAGGTAGGAAGAAAAAAAATAGCAGTTGGCAGCTGTGCACGTCACACGTGCGCTTGTGCGCATTCTGGCAAGCTGGTGGCCAGGAAGTAGCCAGTTTTGTAAGTAGTTACTTAATGTCTCACCAGAACAGCGCATGCGCTGGCTCAGGCAAGGCATAAAAATAGGACGGTATCGGAGGCAACATAGCTTCAACAAAGGCTGCCTTTTGTTGCATGTCAGCATATTAAATTAACACTTATTGGCTTAGCCAATTCTTGTTTGAGAACAAGAGCCATCCCAGCTAGCAGTGGGCCTCTCAGGCCATTTTATTGCCCTGTATTTACTCCTTCGCAGTCTTATCATTGGCCAGGAGACAGGAAGGGGTATAGATGAGTAAGCATTGTGGTGACAGGGAGAATAGCAACCTTCACAGTTAGGGCAGACCACTCTTAGAAGTACCAAAAAACATGCTCAGAGAAGGGGGAAATCAAGAGCGAGGTAAAAAAAAGAGAGAGAAAAGGAAAGGGAGAGGGAAAGGGAAATATTCGCCATGACACTTCATAGAAGTCAGTGTGCCAGGAGATACTAGAAGAACCACAGAAGCGCTGAAAATACACTCACCATAAGCTCTTGAGACTCTGACATGAAAATACCACAGACTACAGAAACTGCAAACCTTCGGGGTTCTCCGCTATAGTTCCAGGCACCCCCGCCCATGCATATAAGTGGTTCATGTAATGTGTCTTTAAAAAAAAAAAAAAACTAAGTTGCACCTTAATCAAACCCTGAAGGTTTTATTTCGTAGTATGCCTGGAGTGGCTGCCCTGCTCTAGAGATTTAAGTCTAATGGGCTGATGAAGTGTTGCGTTTGTGCACCAGGGTTATCTTGGAACATCTACGTGAGTACTACATATGTCCTCATCTCAACATTCCCTTCCACCATGTCACACAGAATAGCTTACATATAATTATGATCTATTTTGATTGATTTCCTAGTACATCTTCCTACTTCGCCCACTGAAGACCATATGGAAGAGAGTTTGCCGTCTCTAATGCCCTTTTGGAGAATGTGACTGCACTGCAGGGCTGCGCTTCACTAGTTTCTGATACAGAGGCTGTATTTGCATGACATGCAAGGCTAGTCCTAACGGCGGTGCAGTAATAATAATAATAATTTTATATAGTGCTTCATATAGCACTTCTGCCATTTCGAAGAGCTGTAAATAATGAATTCCCAAGTTGTGGTAGAGGAACGGTGTTACTATACCCCAGACCGGGCTGTTCATTGCCTGTGTGGTGCACAGGTGATGATATCCACAGTGTGTATTTTTTTTACCTCCCCACGGTTTAGCGTTATGTCACTACCAGAGGTCGAAGTTGGTGGGATCTCGGAAAAACTACTTTCCCACACTTTATTAAATTTACACCGCGTCAGGGGCAGTAAGCACTATATAAATAAAACGGAAAAAGAGTTCTCATTGTTTTTGTTTAAAAAAAAAGTTGGTGAATGTTGACGTTGAACTACTTCAGGCTGAAAGGTTAGGAGGGGGGCGCATCTACTATGCAGCTAGAAAAGGGACAGACAGCTAGAGAAGAAAAGAGTTCTCTATGCAGGATGGGCCAGATGTATCAAGCAGTTTACCGGTCGCAAACGGGCCAATTCGCAGAATCAGTCCGTTTGTGACCAGAAAAATGCATCTTTGCATGTATGATTCACTAATTGTGATTCACCAAATGACAGTTTGAAATCGCGAATACATACTGATTCAGTATTAGGAAGGGGTGTGTTAGGGGTGTTCCTCTGCAGTGGTATGTAAAAATGTTTAGCGACCAAAATGCGGTCACTAAACATTTGCATTTTAACACATTTCAAGTAGTTGGTAACCCATTCGCAAACGGGAAGGAGTTCATTAAAACGTTTTTGGGTCTCGCTGGCAATGCATCCGCAAGCGGATGCATGTGTCCAGCTGGAGACGTATAGCGATCAGTCTGGGGGGAAGGAGGACAAGAGGGTGTACGAGCTTGGATTCGTGTGCGCGAACGCGCACGTCGCGTCCCGCGCCGTACACATGCGCGCGCAGACAGACACTCGCTCACACACACACCCCCTCCCCCACAGTCACACACACGCACTCCAAGACACATACACACACGCACGCACACACACACACAGCCCATCCCCCCCCGCACGTGCGCGCGCACACACATGCGCTGCCCCCTCCCCCCCCCCCAACCCACTCACCGGCTTCCTTCGTGCGGCAGCTCTCAGCTGCAGGGCCCGGCAGCAGGACTCTTCTTCCCTCCTTCGGCACCGGGGCGCAGGGTAGGCTCCTGCCTGCTCCGGTTCTCCAAACAATCGCGGCTCTTCCGTGGGAGGCGGGGTAGGCTCCCGCCGTCCTACTTCCTGTTTCCGGTTGTCGCGCCGGCCTGCCTGACTTCCTGGTCGCAGGCCGGCAGAGTAACGAGGATGTTTGATTTGCGGTATTTATTTATTTATTTAATTATGCATTTTTATATAGCGCGGACTTTACCCGAAGGCGGTATTTATTTATTTATGTATTTATGCATTTTTATATAGCGCGGACTTTACCCGAAGGCGGTATTTATTTATTTATGTATTTATGCATTTTTATATAGCGCGGACTTTACCCGAAGGCGTCAGAGCGCTTCACATTAGGAAATGAAATGAAACATAATGAGAAACATTACAAAAGAACAGGTTGCAAAAACATACGTTACTTACATAAGGTAATAGTGACAATTGTGAGCAAACAAAATACATGAGGTAGTAAAAACTATAAGCAACCAAAAATACATGAGGTAGTAAAGGTAATAGTGACAATCGTGAGCAAACAAAATACTTGAGTAAAAATTGTGAGCAACCAAAATACATGAGGTAGTCAAAAGTGCACAAGAGGAAATGAAAGTGACAAGTGTGCAGTTATAAGAGAAAACAGAGTATAATTAGAGGTATAGTCCTGCAATAAGTGCTAGACACTCAGGCTCAGGAACAAGCGTTACATGGGCAAGGTGGCACTTGTGCAAGTATCAAAGGCAAAGACATGTGAGAGGTAGCAGCCGTGTGTTGCAAGGGCAGAGTGGTGTGTGCATGTTACAAAAGGGCACCGAACACCAGTACATGGAAAATACTGCAAAAAGGCAGACCCTCCAATCACAGGCATACACTGGGAAGGCACTTCCATGGTCATGGAAAGTAGAAATTATCAGTAGTGGGAAGTCTTCCTCACAAATAGCAAGAGGACGTGAATTACTTTTGGAGGTGTCTCTGGAGGAGGAGAACTTTGAGGTCCCTTTTGAAGGCCTGGGAGGAGGCGGTGGTCCGGAGCTTTTTTTTGTCCTCTCGCGGTTTGTAAATACAAAATATATTGCATTACAAATGCTATAGGTATCACATTTGCGAAAGTTATAACTATTGGCATTGTAAATGACGAAGCTATTAATTTAACTATTTAAAAAAAAAAAGAAACATAAATAAAAACTTTGCCATTTACAATACCAATAGCTCAAACTTTCCTAATGCGAGACCTATTGCATTGCAAATGCTTGTTCTAAGAGCAGGCAGTGGTCCCACGGACCACTGCCTACTGGTAAAACATGAAAAGAAAACTTTTCATTTTTAAAATGCATCCTGTTTTCCTTTACGGAAACGGGCTGCATTTAAAAAAATGATTGCTTTATTTAAAAGCAATCACAGACATGGCGGTGTGCTGACCCCAGCAGGCCACCATCCCAGTCATTAATATTCATGAGGTAGATCGATATGCGACCCACTAGGAAATCGCTAAATGAAATTATGATGACTAGCAGTTTCATAATTATGATTTGTAGAGGATCACAATTAGGTAATCTCTATTCCCAATATTGATACATCTGGCCCAATGCCTGCTACCTGAAAAAATACAAAATGTATGCATTTGGTTCATTGGCAAATCGGCTGCTTGGGAGCGGAAGACTTTACTGATTGCAGGATTAGAAGCTTCAAGATGAGGAAGTGTGTTTGCGCTTCATCTGCCAGTGCCCCTTTATTATATACTTCTGTTAGAATCTTATTTTGTAAAGATGTATTCTATTAAAGAGATATTGAAATATGTTACAGGTTCAAGAATGCGTCCTTTCAATGGAACTCCATTAAAAAAAATATATACATTAAAAAAAATTGCACTAGGTAGACTTTGATTGCAAATTACTAAAAATAACTTTGAAAGCTCTGTAAGCACTTAAGCATTAAATGTTTTGGCACATTTTGTAGCAGCCTACTTTACACGGTGTGTTTTAGATTGGTTTATAAACTTTACAAATTTACAGTGCATACTTCACCGCTTCGGACCTTATGGCACTGTAAATATAAGTCACTAATGAACCAGTGCACCAACTAGAATTCAAAACTGTGACCCTCCGATTACACCCACGAACATCTTAAGTGATTGCATTACCCAACTCAGCCTACTGGAATAATGCATTTCCCACAAATTAGTTTAACACGCATTTTTTATCATTAAGGAATATGGATTATCTTTTACATGCATGTGAAAGGCCAATAAAAAAGCTAGAGATTTTGTTCTTTTTTGCCACATCTTTGACCCCGCCCTCGCACGCACTCAGGATCACTGTTCTCAAACATATTTCTTTATGGGCTTCTACCAGGGCCGGCTTTAGGTCGGTGTGATTGGTGCAGCCGCACCGGGCGCTGATCTGGCGGTGGGGCACTGACCTCGAGGGGGGGAGGGGGGGAGGGGCCCGGGGGATGCAGTGTTTAGCAATAAAGTACGATTTAAAAGCACCGTCTGCAGAGGTCCTTGTGCGTCTAGCTTAAAGGCAGCAATAAAAATGTCATAACTCTAGTGATTAATTTTCCTGGTAAAAAGATTGGAGCTTTGTTCAGTGGCAGTTTTGCAGTAGCGCAGAGGGTTAATATACCAGCTGCAAAGAACAGATCTGTATTTTATGTGGATAGCTGAGTGGATTAGTAAAGCCAGCCTTTATCAGCGCTTTAAAACAAATGGAATGTATTTGAGAGAGGGGCTATGGAGTGACGAGGGGCACTTTTGCCTGGTGGTATATAGTGAGGGATTCTAAGGAGGTCATAGCGGGGTGGAGGGGGTCAAAATAGATTATTGCACGGCCCCAACTTCTACCGCTAGTCATTGCACTGCTTAATTGGAGCGGTGGTTTCCAGTGCTGGGCACATGTACTTAATTGTCAACACCAGCATCTTTGATAGTCGTCCATATGGTGGTGCAGTTGGCCTAAATAAGAGATGAACACAACAAAAGCGGTTTGTTAATTCAGTATACATTAAAATTACTACAACCTGCCGCCCAAGCCTTTCTTGTATATTTGGTGTCTGGAATGGTCTGCATTATCATACTTGTAGGGTGTGAGGCTTAGTAGTACTGTTGGTACTGTCATTGGCAGTGCTGGCAGGGGGCGGTGCAAGATGCAGTGGCCCCCTGACGAGGGCCCTGCCACTTAGTATTTTACAAATGAAGCTGGTGCACTGAAGTCAGGTTGGCTCACCTCCGGGCACTGCAGATATGGTGAAATTGCCTTTGGTGCAATCGCGCCATACATGGTGTATTCTACCCCTTATATGTAGCTGCAAAGGGATCTAGGCTTTGTTTGGCGCAATAATCATCTCGAGCAGTTTCCACTCATACCACTGGTCCAAGTCTGAATTTCTCTAAAAAGGTGAAACACCGAGGTCAGAGGGTTCCTTGCAGTAATTACCTTTCCAGATGTCCCAAGGACACAGAGAGCCCTTTATTTCTTAGAACATCGCTTCCATGTATTGGCTGGCACAATCTCTTCACGGCTGCAGCTTCCCGGAGCTTTAATGATTAACTTTTATAGTCATATTAGGGTTGACAGCTGGATTATCACTACAAACCATAACACAGATTGTTTGAAATAAGTAACCATTTTCAGTGCTGTCAAATTCAGTTCCACTTACCCCCGTTGATAACAGAGATTGGAATAAAAAGGCGTACCCCCATTTTAGGTCGAGCCTGAGCAGCGCATTCACTGCTGCGATGCATGCAGTATTGGAGTATGGCTTTGAAGCCCCGCCCACTCTCGGCCCATATTTTCAATTGGCTTGTGCCATTGTCCTTCGTAAACGCTGGCATCCTAGTCGTGATTAGGCTTGTTAGTCCCTCCTTGGTACCGTCTTGTCTTCATTTGTTACCTCCCTGCCATAACGACTGGCCCTTTTAATAGCCCCTTTTCCACCCACTAAGTAGCAGCACGCCACGTGCTTTTATTTTATTTACTAATGGCGGTCCTCTATAACTATAGCGGCCGTGTTTCTTTACTTATTTATTTATTTTAGCGAAGCGGTCCGCTTTTAGTATAGCGGCTGCACTTATTTATTTATTTTATTTTTGTTTACTAGCGTCCATACTGCGCATTCACATTCAAGACAAAAGGCAAGGCAGCAATAAGTTGAAGAAAAAAAACCTAAAGTGGAGCAAGCTGTTTTATATATTGTCATGATTATAAATTGAATCGAGCAAGACATGTTTGATATACACGTAACCATGCTGTTTAGAAAGGTTGAAGGTGTCTGATGAGGATTTAAAAATAAATATTCTGCAGGTGACAAGGTCAGATGCCGTTTTAGAGGGCCACAGTGCAAACAGGCATTATTACTGGGCCCAGCCATGCTGGCTGAGGCCTTTCACTCCTGATGTTCAGAGCCCATAGTATAGTAGACCGGACCCTGGGACAAAAGGGCCAAGTAACCATTCAGCACTTGACTCTCAGTGGTAGTGGGGAGGGAGGGGGTGTGTCGAGCTGTCTGAGGCATCTCTGGAAGTGTTAGGTGAAGGGCGAACCCAGGATCACAACTCAACATACATTCAGCAAACCCTCTAAATGATTGTCCAGTCCAATACTTGCGTTTATGACAATAAGGAGCATTCATCTGCTAACACAAAGTACAATACGGCACACCAAAAATAATCTACATAGTTTTCTTAAGGCAGACACACAGGCATTACCCGGGTCCACTCCCAAGTCCCACTTCTCATTACAAGGACAATGGTTATACCCCATTTACGTGAGGCAAGGTACAAACTAGGTTCCATTAAGGAGTTAAGTTCTTAAAAGTTATATGACTTGTTAACGTCAAAGTGTCCCCGCGTCTTCGCACGTCAGTCAGAGCAAGTTCCCCCAGAGGCCTCGGAGGCCCATGTTTAGTCGTACACACTCTTGCTGGGGTGGCGGTTCAGTCTCTCTGGGTGTACATCGGCAGCCCAGCAGTGAACTGAAGTCAGGAGGCAGACATCCATGACACTCCTCTGGTCATTCTATAAGAGCTTCTCCGAGTCCAACAGCAGGTCTTGGGTGAGCCCCAGATTTGGGTTGTTGCAATTCCTCTTCAAGTCACAGCCCGCTCCTTCTTCGCAGCTGCTTGGTACTTCAGGGTAATGTCCCTTTCCTTCACCACGGCACCCTCTGGGCACACGGGGTGCATATGATCGCACACAGGCCAAGGCCCCTTCAGGCTACAGCGGTTTACCGGGCGACGGCCCTCTTGTTGACCTAGTGCCCGACTGGGATGACGGCCCTCAATCCACACCATCGCCAAGCAGGGGTTGAGTGCAATATAAAGAGGGTGATGGGCCTCCTATGGTCAGAGCGTGGCCCCAAGGGCAATTACTTTTATTCTTCACTGTGGCCCCCAACTGGCACACTGGAGTTGCAGAGTACACATATGGCCTGATCGATGCAATGGTGCACACGGACAGACAGCCCAATCCGTGCAGTAGGCCCAAATCTCACACTCTGCTCCCGGTATTCCACTAGGCAAGATTCCCACTAGACCATACTCCTTTCAGGCAGCTGCTCCTCACAGGGTTCTCTGCTCGTAGGTCTGGCAAAAGCAGGTACTCCAGGCTTCAGGAGAGTGTTCTTGATTCTCCTGGGTGATGTCCCCCTCGTCCAACAAGAAAGACTGGCAGACCCTTAGTCTCCAGTCTTGGTCACAGCAAGCAGAGCTTCTGCGAAGTTTCTTTACGCAGATGTACAGCTTCAGTTTGACAATTTGGGAGTCTCAAGCTCAAAAGGTTACAAAGGCCCCAGCCCTAGTCTTTATTATTACCATATCGGCCCCATCTCCTTACTGAGATTTGTCTAGGCCCCTTTGTTCAGTGACCTCTTTCTGAATCAACGAGCCCTTTTGCAGAATTGAAAAGCCTAGTTATTCCTTCCTCCAGTGTGTCCCACCCACCTCTCAGGAATGCAGCAATCCACAAATCTGTCTCGGGGTAGGAGGGCTGCTGAATAGCTGCATGTTCCTCCAGCAAGCCCTGCTGTTCCCAGTATTAGACACACAGGTACTCATTCATCTTTAGCACTGCAAGTGAGCAAGCGTTTAGCCCGACACATACTATACCACTTCCCAGACACATGTACACACCAGCCCAATGCACTTTTACATGTATTCACTGACTTTGTGACTGTAGCACACACCGGCTCGCAAACATATCGGCATGGTGCACTTCAACATGCACGTGTGGTCTTCCCCATTTCTTACCTGAAGTGCACCAAGGTTGAGCCAAACACACAGTGGCTGACCTTTCTATGAGTGGGCCAGGTGCCCTGGCTAGATTACTTGATCACTTACACAGAATGCTGCCACCACCATGCCTATGCTAGTCTAGTCCTAGTAGGAGTGGTAGCCCTGCACTACTAGGAGGGCAGAGGTGTGGTGCGCCCCTCCAGGTCTAACCAGACCGCAATCCGTGAGTAAGGCATGGATCATGGTGCACATACATGATCCATGTTCTCCTACGACCAAACATGTTACCAAGAATGCATATATCAGCGCAGCTGGGGCACTCAGGGTAAGAGTTAACATTTACTACCATGATAGGGACTTTCCATCCCAACAATTACTAATTGAAAATGGACTGGCACAGCTGGAGTCTCTTCACGGTCAAGTGTCTGGCCAAGTCACTCGGGAGTGACGCTCACAGCCTCCAGTGTCGCTCACTACCAAACAGGACTGATGAATTCACATTCTCTTCTACTTCAACCAATGTACGTTTGTCGGAACAAATGCATAAATGTTTCCGCTCAGTTCCATGTATTCTAGTTCGGGAAATACATGCGCTTTTCAGTTCCTTAGCTAACCACTTTATGATACATTATTTTTCGTTAGTATCAGAACATCCATTCGCAATGGCTTCTTTATTACTGTGCGTATCATGTTTTCTGTATTCACACCAAATAGGACTTTGTGCGCTCTAGGCACCGCCAAATTAGAGATATATGTGGATATCGTTCAAATATTTAAAGAAAACACCTTGTTCATGAATCCCTGCAAAATAAGGTGTCCTCTCCTATTCATCATGACCCACAGAAAGGGATAGGCCTGCTCAGATAGTGGAGGAGAGGTGTGATTGAGAAATTAGGGAATAGAACCAACTCTGTGTCTCTACTTGGGAACAGAGATAGGAAACAAAAAAGTCCTGGTGCACCAGCTCCTTAAAAAGTGAGTTCCTAAGAAATCCCGGGCCAGCACTGAACCCAGCTATAGGGAGCAAGAAAAAAACACCAGCATAAAACGTCTGCGATTCTCAGAAGAAACATCTATGAGTAAAAGAGAGAGAGAGACACACAACGAACTGGAACACGGCCACAGGTAAGTCTTCCCTGGGTGGAAGAAAAGAGGAGTAGCAAACAAAAGACAAATGGAACCAGAAGATAAACCTCTTCAGAGCCAGACTTCTCTCAAGAGAACACCTATCCCATGTACAAGACTATGGAATTAGCTACCGTTTCACCAAGACTTTAACTCTGAAAGAACCACAAGACAATAAATAAAGTTGAAGGTCGAAACGCCACGCTACAAATACTCTCACGTGCACCCATCTGTATCAAACTGACATACAACAATTCAAACAGTGTTACTGAGGTTTGGACTCATAAATCTGGGTCTATGGCTATTCTAACTGACCCTGTAGAGGACAGGCAGAGGACTATACGGCGCACCCCCCACTGTGGAACACTACTTAACGACAACTCAGGACATACATCATATTTCCTTTACCTAACCTGACAGATCGCAAGATGTATCCATAACAATACTCTCCCCAGGGAAGGTAGCCCCACCGCGGGGACAAACATCTAAATCACATCCTGGCAAGCCTCTCGGCCTGAGGAATCCCAAAAGCATGGCCTTCACTCTCTAGAGGGACCCCTCCTAAGTAAACCCATCACCACCAGTCAGCCAGAAAAATCCCTAAGCTAAGAAATTGAAGATCCTGGGCTATATAAACATCTAAAAAAGCAAAACCTACATAGATGTTAAATACGTGAATGAGGTTTACAGAGCAGGTTGTTCAAGAATATGACCCTTTTCAGAAGACACCCTTAACAACATAATACTCTGCATTTTCAGTCAACCTTTGACTAATGACCTAACAAAAAAAATTACGAGACTCAGAAAAATAACATGGGAGTTGGTACGTTTAGATTTCGCATCGGTCTTGGTTTTCAACTGCTACTCAGCAGTGACATAACCCACCAGGATTAGACAGGATCTCCACTGGCTGACAGAGGAATCTTGCTCGTTCGGTTCTGAAGAATGTTAAACACAGCAACCTCTTCCACCACCCCCACCCCAGTCCAAACCTATCATATTACACACGCACAAGGTCCATTTTTAGAAGGTCGGATTAGTTGAGGAAAACAGAAAAGCCACCAGCCACTGAAAACAACCTCTTTGTACAGTTGTCTTAACTAGCAAGGCTTCACAGCAGTGGTGTCCAATATCGGGCACCAGTAGGGCCGGATCCAGGAGCAGGTTTTCAGTATAACCAAGATGTAAATGAAAGTCATTAAGATCATTGCAAGTAAATATCCTGAAAACCTGGCAAGATTCTGGGCTTTTAGGGCCTAAAATGGACGCCCTTGCGTGGCTGTGTTTAAAGTTGCTAACCAAACTACTGCCGTTTAATGAGAACCTTTCACACTGCAACCGCATGACTCACAAAGTTTGTTTTCGGTGACTCGAACTCAACACGCATAAATGATGTTCTATTATAGTTCAGAGACATACTTTGACATATTTGAAGCGATGACCCCCTGTACAAAAGACGCAAATCTGCTGAGACGAAAAGTTTAAATCACACGTTATGATACAACTAAACCGAAATTAGTCTTTATGGATCACGACTTCGTGAATAGGACAATGCTCTGAGGCCATTCACTACTGACGCAATGAGCAATTTGTGTACTCACTACCTTTTCAAACGTTTGCTCGAATGTTTGCCTACGATTATTAATTAGGTGACCATCTGTACCACTGCAGCTCCCTTCCCTTCCTTCTTTCCTGATGATTACCTTTCATTGACTTACAAGGTCGAAACGTCATTGACATATGCAAGCAAATTTGCCACATGCTGCTTGGAACTAGCAATTCCTTTTTCCATCTGATCCATGTAGCTGGTGGTTTTTTTTTGCACACTTTCTTGTATAAACGCATTTGCTGTGTTTTTTTCCCCCACACACGTCATTGTGTGTTTACTTTGAGCACTGTACTATAGCTGCGTTTCTAATAAATGTATTTGCACATGTATATATAGGTTAAGATTTTTGGAGATAGTATTATTCATAAATTCCTATATGAATGAGGCCTTAGTGAACCATTTCTTTTCCTGGATATGATTTACCCAGAGTTAACTTGGCTAACGGATTACCCTTGCATTATCCAAGCCTGAATATGTAATAAAGATTATTTTAAATACATTGTGTGTGTCCTTCTTTTGGGAAAATAGCTCCTGAACTCACTAATAATTAACATCCTACAGTGTCTGACAGCAATGGTCGCTATCTGGTATTGATTATCTCAATTAAGTCGTGGGAGATGCATCAGTCACAGTTGTTTTTTTTCCAGTTAATGCTGGTAAATTGATTTGAACATGTGCTCGCCATTTGGGTGGGGATGTTTGTGAACGTCTAATAGTGCTACATTTACAGTGTCAACCTGCAACCAGGGTCTGCAGCCTTCCGTTTTAATGGTGCTGAATTTCTGCCCGGTGGCCAGGGTCTGGGACCTCAGTTTTAATGACAGTGCGGTTGTAGTCTGTTCCGGTGTTCGGAACTCTGGCAAAGAAGTGCGAAAGTGGAACCCCATGAGGGGGCCGGGTCCGGTACCATAGTAACTATCGAGATGTGTGTTATATTCAGGGCACATGTCGTAAAAAAAAAAAAAAAAAAAAGAAGAAGAAGTGGGGGGACGCTGTCACCGGAAGTGACGTCACGACAGGAAGTGACATCACGAAAGGTGCCGAGCTCTTCGTCCCAGAGAGACCAAGGAGTGAAGTCCAGCTGTTTGGCAGGGGGGACGGCGCCCCCCCAGTAAAATAAGTGGGGGGACGCCGTCCACCCGCGTGGTACCCCGACTCGAGCCCTGGTTATATTCCGGCTTCTGTGTAGTAACAGATAGGAAGGTAAGCAGGGGGCAGTTCACTACTAAGGGTCCAATAGACTATACGAAAGAAAACAAGCAATGCACACACCTCAAGCAGAGTATCTGCAAATGTGGACCAGAGCTTTTACCATACCCACGGTCTCAAATCAATGTTTTGCAATTCAATACGAACTCAGGCCCGAACTGGCCGTTGCGGGCACCGGGTAATCCCCCGATGTGCCGCAAGGGTGGGGGCCGTTTTTGTTACAGGGCCGTTTTTGCAGCGTTGTTGCAAAAGCGGCCCTGTAACAAAATCGCCCGAAAACCGGCCCTGGCAAAGAGCGCGGTTGCACCCCCAACACCCCAACACCCCCAACTCCCCCCCCCCCCCCCCCCGGAGAGGGTGGGGGGGCCGGCCGAGCACTTTGCCTGGGCCGGTTTTGGTTCCCAGTCCGGCCCTGTACGCACTTAACAGTCACAGTTTTCTTTCTCAGATTGCAGGGGAAGTTGAAGGTGATGCAGGGGTTTAGCATATCTGCCAAGGTTTTAGAGTGCTGTGTGACATTTCCATAATTTCAGTGTAATTATGAGTGACATTTCAACGACAGTGACATTACAACGACTATGAGTGACACTTTCTCGCAAGCTAAATCAGGTTATTAAGATGAAGGAAGCAGATAAATATCAGAAATTACACCCATTCCAGCAAATAGAAACTCTAAGAAAATCTTAAAATTACTGCAAAGCACCAGAAATGGAAGGGCACTAACCTTGTACTTGCAAGCCGCGACAGACAGCATCACGGGCATTGGCAAGGCTCAGGAGTGTGAGGCGCACACATTACAGTCAGGCAGGATGCGGTTTATTTCAAAGACAATACTGCTTAATCAACCATAATAAGAATGACTACTGAGGAGTGCAGTTGAGTGGTGTCCATCCCGGGTTGGCGTGCCACTACCTGCCCCACCCCACAGCACCAGATCACACCAGCAGGCTGCAGCTGTCACAGAGCTACTACTAACACCAGGTTCTAAGTGGTACAGCTGCCGTCCGAGCTGAAAGTTGGACCGGCACGATCAGCGCTGCCCTCATCAAGCAGTGCGGACCGTGTGCTGTAACCTAGCTTTCAGTTTCCAACCGTGCACTAATCAGCGCTCTGGCTGGATACTGAGGTGCTATGAATGCATGGCTTTCTATTTCAGTGTGGTGATGCGGACCACCACAATCAAATGAGTTAGTCTAACTTCTGATGTGTGGCACTTAGCAGAGCTGGTTTAAGTGCAGCATGATGGGCTAGAGCATGTGAAGAGGCAGGTGCAGAGTCTAAAAGAGATGGAGTCTTACAATATTTTGGCCCCTTAAATGGCTGTGATACTCCAAGTATGATTGGACAGAACTCGACCCTTAGCTGGGTTAATAGTAAACCAGAAATTCAGGCGTTCGGCCCCTGGACTTTTTAGGTCGAGCCTAGAGCAATGCATGCACTGCTCTAGTAAAACAACCTCTTGGAATCGCTCTGGACTTTTCACACGCTTGAGCATGTGAAAAGGCCTACGGCTTGCGGTTACGAGCAGCAGCTTGCAGTGAGCAACCTGTCAGTTTTCACACGAGTGCGCAGCTGCTTTCACTTCACGGTCGCTTTAACTTGGGTTGTTTCATCAGGATGTTTTCTCACTTTAGCTGGCATATTATTTTAAGTTTCTAAAGTTGTGTTTCAGTTCACATAACTATATCTTCCTGTGGTTTTACTCATTTCAAATGTTCCCATAAAAGTTGGCAACCACTCACACACCACGCTTCTGTCTTGCAGAAGGTGCAGTTAAAACACAGAGCTAGACTTCTGTTCCTTCCTGTGGGCCGTTTCTTTTCTCCGAACCCCTTTCTGATACAATCAATTTTTTGTTTTTGTTTTGGATGCTATATTTTGTTGAGGGTCACAGGATTTATTTATCTGTACCCCCATAAGTTCCTCCCTTTATCCCACCACCTTGCGTCCTACACATACACTTATTCAGTCATCCAGCTTTAAGCCACATGTTTGGAGGCTGTAACATTTTCATTGTCTTATGCTGCCATTCATCTCTTTCTCCATTTAGCCTGAACACCAATCCATAATGGTATGACAGCAGTCACAAGTTCTTGTTATGGTGTTTTCTATATTTCTGGGCACCATCCTGTCACCACTCAATCTGTCCCCCACCATCCTTCACCCCCAGCCAGAACCTTCCTGCACACCATGGTGCGTTGTGGTGACAAGGTGTTTCTTCCTATGCCTCCCTTCGCCACACCTCTCCTTGTCTGACGTCCGCTACCCTGGAAACTCCACATAGGTTGTACTTTCTTCTTCCTGCACACCACAAAAGCCATGCTGCACCAAATGCTTAAAGTAGTTTTTTTTTTTTTTTTTGGATGGACCGTCCATAGATTCATGCGAATGTCAGTTTTGATAAACTTGAGAACCTGCGCCCTATCTCCCTCCTGCCATATATGGCGAAGGTTGCGGAAAAAATTGCGAATCTCCAGCTGATGAAACACGTGGACGATACCTCTCTGCTCCACGATTCTCAGTTTGGTTTCCGCCCCCGTCATTCGACGGAGTCAGCCCTTCTTATGGCGGTGGAGACCCTGCGTCAGGGTGTGGATGAAGGCCAGACTATGGCCTTGATCCTGCTGGACCTCAGCGCTGCATTCGACACTGTAGCACATTCCATCTTGCTACAGTGTCTGAATGAAGGTGGAGTTTCAGGAGCAGCGCTGGGGTGGATAGGATCATTTCTAACTGACAGACGCTTTCAGGTCCGGCTGGGTGACTGTTATTCGAGAGAGATTGGGTTGGGCCAGAGAGTGCCTCAGGGCTCGTCCCTGAGCCCTACCCTGTTCAATCTCTATGTCTCCCCTTTGGCAAGAATTGTTGAGAAGTATGGTTTGAGCCTAGTGTCCTATACCGACGACACGCAGCTGGCCATCTCCCTCTCACGTACCCCGGATCTTGCGGCGGACAATTTCAGGAATTGCATGAAAGATCTTGCAACCTGGATGTCCGCCAACTGTTTAAAGCTCAACGGTAGCAAGACCGAGGTACTGATTGTGGGTGGGACGCCGGCTGCTTGGTCGTCGGCTTGGTGGCCTTCCTGCTTGGGTGAGACGCCAGTCCCTTGTCGGGAGGCAAGAAATCTAGGGGTCTGGGTGGACACTGGCCTGACCTTTGACACACAGGCCGGTCGCGTGGCTGGGGTATGCTTCGGCGTTCTGAAGACTTTGAAAAAGGTGTTAGATCTTCTCCCGCTTGCAGCTCGCAGAACGTTGGTGCATGCCCTGGTGACATCCCGCCTCGATTACGGCAATTTGTTATATTTGGGTGCCACGAGGAAAGTAACCAAACGCCTCCAGGTGCTGCAGAACGCGGCAGCCCGCTTAGTACTGAGGCTCCCCAGGAGGTCTCCCTCCAAACTAGCGCTCCACGCTCTCCACTGGCTCCCAGTTGCCAGTAGGGTGGACTTTAAATCTCTTTCCACATGGCACCGTATTCTGAATGGTAAGGCTCCTGCTGTGCTCAGAAATTTGGTGACTGGGTACGAGCCCACACGCAACCTGCGCTCCTCTTGCACGGGTCTTCTGACGGTGCCTAGAGTAAGGAAAGCGCGCATGGGAGGTAGATCTTTCAGATACCTGGCGGCCAAGCAGTGGAATGCTCTGCCCTTATGTCTACGTTTAGAACCGTCTGAATCCATTTTTAGAAAAAAACGTAAGACTTTTTTATTTAGCAGGTAGACGACTGGGAGGGTGGGCGGATTGTTAGCTCTCACTTATCACAGCGCGGGGACACGCCAGTGGGCGTACTTCCAGGCGCTTTACAAATGTCCAAAATGAAATGAAATTAACTGCTGTCCCTTTGTTCCGTTGCTGCTGCTTCTGAGCGATCATCCTGATGATGATTTCAAGGCTCATGAGCTCCTGTTACTGTGTATTTCTGCTTCATCTGGCTGCAGTAACATGATGATGATGGTAATAATTATCTTTCCGCCTCTGTGTTTCAATACTGTCTCTATTCTCCGCACCTATCCCCCTCACTCTTTTTCATTTCTTTGCCTCTTCGTGCCTGTAATGAGTTCTCACCCTGAAGAATTGCACTCTACTTAATGCAACATAAATACACCTCACATAATACCACTCAGTGCCATATAATTATATGCTACATAATTATACAGCAATCAATGCAACATACACTCCAAAAAATACCACTCAGTGCCACATAATTACACGCCATATATTACACTCTACTGAATGCAACATACACACCACATAATACCGCTCAGTGCCACATAATTACATGCCACATAATTACACTCTACTGAATGCAACATACACTCCACATAATACCACTCGGTGCCACATAATTACACTCTACTCAATGCAATATAAGTACACTCCACATAATACCACTCAGTACAACATAATTACACACCAGGTAATTACACTCTACTCAATGCAACATAAATACACTCCACATAATGCCACTCAGTACCACATAATTATATGTTATATAATTGCACTCTACTCAATGCAACATAAATACACTCCACATATTAACACTGTGCCACATAATTGCACGCCACAGAATTACACTCTACTCAATGCAACATGAATACACTCCACATAATACCATTCAGTGTAACATAGTTACACGCCACATAATTACACTCTACTCAATGCAACATAAATACACCCCAAATACCACATAATTACATGTCACATAATTACACTCTATTCAATGCAACATAAATACAGTTCACATAATACCACTGTGCCACATAATTACACGCCACATCATTACATTCTACTCAATGCAACATAAATACACCCCACATACCACTCAGTGGCACATAATTAGACGCCACATAATTACACTCTACTCAAAGAAACATAAATACACTCCATATAATACCACTCAGTGCCACATAATACAGGCCACATATTCACACTCTACTCAATGCAACATAAATACACTCAACATACCACTCAATACCACATAATTACACGTCACATAATTACACTCTATTCAATGCCACATAAATACAGTCCACATAATACCACTGTGCCACATAATTACACGCCACATCATTACATTCTACTCAATGCAACATAAATACACCCCACATACCACTCAGTGGCACATAATTAGACGCCACATAATTACACTCTACTCAAAGAAACATAAATACACTCCATATAATACCACTCAGTGCCACATAATACAGGCCACATATTCACACTCTACTCAATGCAACATAAATACACTCAACATACCACTCAATACCACATAATTACACGTCACATAATTACACTCTATTCAATGCCACATAAATACAGTCCACATAATACCACTGTGCCACATAATTACACGCATCAGTACACTCTACTCAATGCAACATAAACACACTCCACAAATTACCACTCAGTATGACATAGTTACATGCCACATAATTACACTCTACTCAATGCAACATAAATACACTCCACATACCACTCAGTACCACATAATTACACATCACATAATTGCACTCTACTCAATGCAACATAAATACACTCCCCATAAATGCACTCTATGCCACATACCACCAATCAACATAAATCCACTCCACACCATGACCCAATTTCACTAAGCGTAATTTCACTCAACGCCACAGTTCAGGCCATACAATTCAACTCCACACATTTCCAATACACACCACATAATTACACACCGAACAACATATTTCAACTCCACTACTCCACAATCCACAATGTACTTCCAATGCACAACATATAGTGGCATCACCTGAGCACCAAACATCACTCACCACCACCATTTTGCATCAGCGCACCGCCTAAGCATCACGTCAGCCTGCCTTTGGTATCTGGCATCTGTTGATTCTCCCCTAGTGTCCGTCCGCTACTTGTGTTCTAATTAAATTACTGTTTTACAACCTCCACTCCCCCATTATTTATGTCCCGCTCCACCATAACAAAAAAAATGTAACAAACAAGCGTGACAACAGGCAGGAAGAAATTCCCAGCAGTGTAAGTACAAAAAAATGTTAAGACATTTTTTATGTTAAAATCTTTTTTGAATCAGGTTGGTCAGTTGTGTATAATGTTGTCTTGGTTTGTATAAAGGAAACTAAAATGCTTAACACTTTTTGTTATAACTTTTCAACATGATGTTCAGCAGCTCCAATGCTCTACAACAGTGGTTCCCAAACTTTTGACTCCTGAGGACCCCCATTGAGTGACCATTGGAGGCCGGGGACCCCCAAGCAATTTGTATGAGTTAAATTTCAAATATTAAAACAGTAATTAAAAAAAAACCACACGTGTTCACACAAAACAAATACTCAAAGTACTAAGTATTTTGGGGCCAGATGTACGACCATTTCATTTAGCGCCTCGCAATTGGCGACACAATGCAAGTGGCAAATTGTGAGTCGCTAAATGAAATGTACAACAGTGTGTTTAACACTGTTTGGGATTCCCAATGGGGTCGCAAATTGCGGGGCTTATTAATATTAATGAGCCTCTCGCAATTTGCGAGCCCATTGGGAATGCCAGCCCTCCCAGCGATGGTGGCCTGCTGGGCTCTACAGGCCATCATGTCTCGGACTGCTTTTAAATAAAGCAGTTTTTTTTAAAATGCAGCCCGTTTACCATGCATTTAAAAAAAAGAAAATTAAACGTTTTAGTTTCATTTTTTAAGGGCAGGCAGAGGTCCCTGGGACCTCTGCCTGCCCTTAAAAAATAATTTTGCATGCATTTGCAAAGGGGAAGGGGTCCCCTGGGGACCCCTTCCTATTTGCGAATGCATTACCATCTACTTGAAGTATGTGGTAATTGCAAGTGTTTTGCGACCGAAAAACATTTGTACATGGGTTTGAGACTCGCTATTTGGAAGGGAATGCCCCTTCCAAATAGCAAGTTGCAAAACCTATTTAGCGAAATAGGCTATGAACATGGCCCAATAGGTTTTTGCATGCGCAAATGGGTTCACGAATCCATTCGCGCATATAAAAACGGATCGTACATCTGGCCCTTAGTATTTTATATTGAAGGAACAGCCCCTCTGTCACATGTATGTCATTTGTTTTATAGCATCTCTCATACCATTGTAGGATGTCAGAGCACTTTACATCACACACATATAGAGACATTGAATCATACATGTAAATCAGTGTGTATATAAAATGTTACATAAGGTAAAGGGGACTACAAGGTTCCCATGTCATTCATACTGGTAGGCATTTTTAAAGAGTGCTTGGTCTTTTTAGCAGCATCGGGATTATGAATAACTGGGAAAAAACATAAGTTACTAACTGGTACCATGCAGTTTGCAAGCAGCTCTTTGACAGTTTATAGTTCCCTTTGCTAGATTTCGATTGCCACTTATGAAGTGCACAGTAACAAAATAATCTCTGACAAAAGCAGTAACCACAAACCTAGGCACATAAAATACTGCTTTTCTAAAATGCATGTTACAAGTTCTTTGCAGTAGGCACATTCACCCTTGCTACATTAGTTAAGCCAAAGCTGCCACTGAACAAAACTCGCCTCGCTCTCCAGCAGGTACATTAATCACTGCTATTATCTTGACACTTTTATTGTTGCTGGAAAGCTGCTAATTACACAAGAAACTTTTCTGTTCTTTTAAAACTGCTGCCCACGGACCCCCTGGGAATGTGTCACGGACCCCTGGGGGTCCGCGGACCACAGTTTGGGAAACACTGCTCTACAACATAGCTAAAAGTTTTGGCTAAACACATAAGGTCCCAAAGGCAAAACCTATTGGCTATGCCAATGCTCGTTTCATTGTGGCAGGTCATCCTTGTTCTTCAGAGTTGCAGCTTGCACGGATGGGTTGCAAGGGGACCTCCTAGCCAAAAATCACTTATTGCAAAGCTTGTGCCATGCTTGCAATGTTTCTGTTACATGTCGCCCAAGTATCCAGCCCCCAGATGTAGACCCACAGCCCACCCCAGCTAGGCACGGATAGCACGATGAGCACTGTTTTGACGTGGACAGGTGCAGTGGGGTAGATTACTCCCTAGTTCTTCATCTCCCAGAAATCACAGGAAGACGGCACAGTGTATGCACCCTGGTGCTCCTACATGGCAATGATTCTCCAGCTTATATATGAATGTGTTACCAGGAGGAACAGCAGACGCCAGTTGTGCCCTATGAGTTTGACAGAGAAGTAGAGCCTACCTGCACGGATGAGCAGTTTAACTCCATCACGGACAGATTTCATACCCTTCTGCTCAGGTTTTACTACTCAATGGCAATTCTTTAGCAGTGTGTGTGGCATCAGCATGCAGTGTTTTTTAGCTTAGACCATAGCACCCAGAAATAAACCAACACGTGGCTGTGACTCAGCACCAAGATACTACCGAAAGAAAACAGCACACATGGCAGAGCCAAAATGTCAGGGACTTTCTTACTGGAGAAGAGAGGTCCGTGGAAGTGAGCAAAGTCCAACGAAGAGACAGCCATCAAGAGTTTGAAGGAGTGGACATTTTGCTGCCCTTGTTCTCCGGAACCTGTTAAGTGTAGAAGTGCCCCCGCCAATGCCAGCTGCATCTCGTGATGAGTGAGAAGTTTTCAGCACAATTACTACCCAGAATAAAAAGCATGCTCAAACCGAGGTAAGAAGGATTCCAGTTCAAACTGTGTTAGTACAGCCCTGCTAAGTGCCGCGCATTACAGGTTACAACGCATTGCTACTGAATCCTCTCATTACCACAGGGTCTTATATTCGTCATGCATGGTCCGGTATTAGCTTATAGCGCTTTAATTCACTATTGCATTCTATCCTGGAGTAGAAGAGGACGTCAGTCCTGCTTGGCCTCCTGGCTGACTGCAACACTCCTGCAGGCCTTGGCTGTCACATACTCAGCAATCACTGAAGAGGACGTCAGTCCTGC
The DNA here is from genome assembly GCF_964261635.1 of Lissotriton helveticus. NCBI lineage: Eukaryota > Metazoa > Chordata > Amphibia > Caudata > Salamandridae > Lissotriton > Lissotriton helveticus. The sequence continues at coordinate 1,030,009,131 of NC_136057.1, forward strand.
TTGGCCTCCTGGCTGACTGCAACACTCCTGCAGGCCTTGGCTGTCACATACTCAGCAATCACTGAACAGGGTCACGCGGGCTTTGAGCGGATTTCTCACATCCGCTCGCCAGAGAGTAGCACGTGACCTCCAATAGAGAGTGCCCCTCCTTCACGAGCTCAGCGGGGTGAGCTCAAACCTGACTAGAAATGCGCTCTGCGGCATCTCAGTTCATGGAAAAGCATGTGGTGCGGCCTCTTCTGCTCAGATATGGTGGTCTACGACTGTCTGAACGACAAGACAGAGCAGTGCGCTCTTCAAGTCTGCAGGGTGAAGCAGAAACCACAGTTGGTACAAGGGTGTGAAAGCCATCAGCTGCATAAAAGGGCTATGGTCCGGTGCTAGTAGAGGACTCTGCATACACAGCTCGTGTTGGGGTAGAAGGCTGGTCAGGCCTACCTCTGCAGAGCCACATGTTTTTAGGGGCCGGTGGAAAACTGGGAGAAAGCCACGAACAAAGAGGCTGGGTGCCAGGGCTTTGTTACATACAGAAAGCCATTTGTCACCTGTGCAAAGAGCATGATATGCACAATTTGACTTCACAAACAGGAAATCCGACAGGATCAAGCAACGCTTAAGGTGCACAGATAGGATATCTCACCCAGGCACACGTTATAGATTTCAAACATGTAAATAATTCTGACCCAAGACTTCTCGAGAATATGCATCTTTGGGGTCATGTCCTACATTGGGTCATTATCATCACTATTACTGCTTTTATTTGTTACCAGAAGCAAGGCTGGCAGTAACTGGGCCGCTTTTATTGCCAGCTTTGCTTCTCGAAAGCAAGGACTATAAGTACAAAGTGCGCGTATAAGCACCGTTTGCCGGTTTTCAAAACACATAAATAAAAGGCATTGCCATTTACAATGCCAATAGCTCAAACTCTCACAAACGCGAGACCTATTGCATTGCAAAGTCTTGGTGCAGGCAACTTTATTTTTCTTATGTTGTTGTTGCTGCCCAAATCTTGCTACCAAGAACAGTCTGAGTGGCAGCTTAATACAAGATAAGATTACACATAACTGAAGGAGGGGCTGTTCCCCACAACAGGCTCAAGGATTGCAAGAGCTAAAGTGAGATCACAAGGAGGGCTGCTCTCCAAGACAGTCTAGAAAACTGCACAATACTGAGAGAGAGCCCACCTCAAGGTAACACTGCTCCCCTTGAGGGACTGCTCACAAGGACAGGCTTAGAGACACTTTGACGCAGTCTGTGATTTTTTTTGCAGCTCAGGGAGAGATTGCTTTCCAGATTGGGGTTAAAGACTGCACAAGTTAGAGTTACATCACTGGTCCAAGATGCTCCTCTCCAGTCCAGTTTAAGAAAGCGCACAATATAGCCTGAGATCGCATCTGAAGGAGAGACTGCCACCCAATAAGCTCACAAACTGCACAATAAAGAGGGACACCATTTCATAACACATGGAGAGGCTGCTTCCCAGGACAGGCTCAAGAGACAGCACAATAAAAGCCGAGATAACAAAAGGGCTGACAGCCAGGGCCGGACTGGCCGTTGGGGGCACCGGGCAATCCCCCGGTGCGCTGCAAGGTTGGGGGCCGGTTTTGGGCCGCTGAGGGCCGTTTTTGCAGCATAGCTGCAAAATCGGCCCTGTAACAAAATTGGCCGAAAACCGGTCCCTTCAAAGAGCTCGGTCGCTCCCCCAACCTCCCCACCGGGGGGCCGACCGAGCACTTTGCCAGGGCCGGTTTTGGTTCCCAGTCCGGCCCTGCTGAGAGCTATTAATAACAGGCTGGGGGACCGGATGAAACAGAGACCACAGTTCAAGAACAGACTTCTCCCTACAACAAGTGCAGGGATTGCACAATAAAGAGATCATACAACACAGACACTGTTTCCTAGAGCAGTCAAAGTGACATGCAAAACGGAGAATGCACTCAATGAGACTCCCAAGACTCCATGCTGGCTGTACAATACAGGACAAAACAAGACTTCAGCTGCTTTGGCTTTCTGTATTCTAGGCTGTTTTAAAGGACCATTAAGTGCTGTCTTTCCTAGCCCCTCACCAGTAACAAGTTTTGGGGGACAGCGGACCAAAGGCAGGTTTATTCCCAGGGGGTATTGGGGGAAAATGGAGGTGCAGTCTAGATGACTGCTCTTCTTGGGCTACATCTGGTAAAGGATGTAGCCCAAGGGGTATATAGTACGCCATTTAGGGCTGCCATCCACAATTTCATGGTAGGTGTACACTGTGATAGCTCATAGCGCAGAAAAAGATTTATCTAGCATTTTCTTGGTGCTCCTAGGTTTGTCGCTGGTCATCCATAAAATTATTACTGGTTAGCAGGGCTTTGTGTCAGTAGCCTGCCCCAAAACGGTCCACTGGACCACGTTCTGGGAGAAAATATCATATGGCACAGGAAGGTTTAGGGACGCCTTGCCATGGAGATCACAGGATCGGAGTGGTGCATCTTTGGATTAGGGACACCACGAGTTACGTCCGCATTGATGGAGATTCCAAGAGGGTATGGTACGGTCCCTCTGGGTGTTCATCAAGGTAATCCTATGGTAGGAAAACAGGTGCTCCAAGGTGTGGCTGGTATGGGACGCAGTCTGAAAGTGGCCACATGGCGTGAGGAGGTTGAATTGGATTATGGAGGTCACAGCCTCAAGGAAGGCGATATAATTGAAGTGGAGAGGCCAGGAGTGTCGGCACAGCCAAGGGCATGGCTAACATGTGGGAGGGGGCCAGTCCAATCCAATCTCTTGTGCTGTTTTACAGGTTCCATGGACGGCACCAGGCTGGTCAACTGACTTGCAAGGGGAGCAGAGGGAACATCCACTGGCAAGTCGGTAGGCTTCAGAGCGGGTGGCAACCTTACAGTCAGGTAAGAGCACATACACAACCGAGGTGGCAGGGACAGGGATGGTGTCAACAGGAGTGGATGCTGGGGGCGAGTGTGAATTAGAAAAGGTGCGATTGCAGAAGGGTAGATAAATCAGGGACACTGGGGTGGGGACAGATGTGAAGAGACAACAGACGGAGGCACCGCAAAAGATGGAGGTTGCCTGTGGGGAAGGAAATAGGGACAAGGGGTGGACCCCTAGGCTAGTGAGTGCTACCATCACGGCAACAGGTGGAGGGGGAAAAGCAAGTGGATAACAGAAAGGCAGATGATGCAGAAGGAAAGGAGAATAAGAAACTCAGGGTACGAAAACTACATAGAAGTGTTTAAACTCCTACATAGGGAACGCAAAGCCAAAGAATGCTCAAAAGAGGAGTATGAGCTAACAAGACACCCATGTGTGCACATTTTTTATTTTTTAACATTTTTATTAGAGGGTTATGCCATTACACACCATGGGGTAGAACAAATCACAATGTCTTTACACCTTGGAGCAAGAGCAAACATAATTCACACAATATTAATCCCAATGTAAGAGTTGTTTTACAGGAGCACACCCAATTTTGCTAGTACACATCTATGTGTGCCCATGACAGTAGAAAATTGCAAAAAAAAAAGAAAAGAAAAGAAAAAGGACAGCTGCGTTTCTCAAATATGCCAGTGTATATTGTAAGAAATACCCAGAGATAATTGTAGCATTATTCAAATATATAGATGTCAAATGCAAGGCCCTAATATCATTTGGAGGTGATGCCTAGGCCCAGTAGAATGACAATTTTCGGGCAGGTATGGCCTGGGACCCAGAAGCAAAGGGGAGGAATGGGAGATGTATACGGACCTCCAGTGACAGCCTGGGAGGCACCTAAGGGCCCTGTTGGGATTTCAACAAAGGTCTGTGTACAAGGGAGTATTGCAGATTCAGACATGAATGCTCAAAGTGCTAAGAGAAGCATGCCCTTGTACAATGCTACGGGAACGTTGGTGACACGTATGGGACCCAGTCTGGTGGCAACTCACAATGGCAACAAAATTCAAGGAGAATCAGGGGCACACAATGCAGAGTGCTTCAGAGGAGGAAGAGGGGCACAGGGGCTTAACGGGAAAAGCACATACACCAGTTAAGTTGGACAGACTTTCATTTTGGTTGGGCTCTTACCCAAACATGGAAGTTGCCAGTCTTCTGCTGGAAGGTTTCACATGGGGATTCAAATTGGAATACGAGGGTAGGGCCCGGGCAGAAATGTTAGGTCAGTTCAAGCACATACACAAGCAGTGTAGGAGAAGTTACTGAATGAAGCGCAGAAAGGGAGAATGGCCAGTCCATTTGACACATGGCCAATGGAGGACTTGATAGTCTCTCGGATAGGAGTAGTGCATAAGAAGGAGAAAGGATATTCAGACTCATTCAACACCCATCATGGCCGACAGGTCAATCCATAAACAATTTCACTGGGAAGGGTTTGGCACCTGTGTCTTAATCCTCAGTAGATGTGGTTATGGCCATGATCGAACATGCAAGATGTGACATTAAATCTGCATTCTGCTTACTACCTGTACACCCAGATGATTTTCAGTTGCTAGGTATTCAATGTTATGGGTCTGGTATGTTGAGAAGGCTCTCCCAATGGGGTGCTCTATTCACTGTGCTCTTTTTGAGCGTTTCAGCACTTTCCTGCAATGCATTTCAAGCAGGGTATGGGACATGTCAAGTTCACACACGATCTTGATTTTTCATTGTCACAGATTCTGGTTTCACCGACTGCCAGCGGTTGCTGGTAACTTTTCAGGAGCTCATGGAGGATGTGGGGGTTTAACTGACACCAGAAAAAGTGGTGCGACCGGTGACGAGCATTTCCTTTTTCGGAATTAAGCTGGATTCAGAGGCGATGGTGGCTCGCCTTCAATAAGAGAAAAAGGTGGGGGTGCAAGTTTTGTTGGACATGATGCTAGCAAAAACTAAAATCATAGTACGAGAGGTACAGGTGCTCCTGGGACACCTGCATTTTGCATGTAGGGTAGTACGGGCTGGCAGGACCTTTTGCAGAAGATTGGGTTAGAACTTTCGGGGTTGTCCCTCCGGCACCATCATGTCAGGTTGTCTGCGGGGGTGAAGAAGGATTTACGTATGTGGCATTTCTATCTGGACTCTTTTCATGGCATCCCAATTAATGCACAGCAGGATTTTGACTGGGATGTTCAGCTTTACTTTGATGCCTCGAATGCAAAAGGCTTTGGTTCGCACTGGAACGGTCGCTGGTGTGCGGAGGAAGGGGTGTACTGCTGGAGACAAGGGGGGTGAAGTATAGCATGAGCACAGGAAGGTACTTTTTAGAATACATAATATGGCTGTGGTACAAGTAGTTAACAGGCACTCTGCAAAGGACCCTCAGGTTTTCAAGTTGCTGAGGGTGCTTGTTCTTGAATGTTTGTGGCAGGATATTTTGTTTACATTCGGGCATGTACCAGGTGAGAACAATGACATTGCGGATGCTTGGTCTCATTCGCAGTGGGAGAGGTTCCATGGATTGGCAACGGATGTGGACAGGGACAAGACTCGAATGCTACCAGAGATATGGACAGTGGGAGACGGAGGATGTTTTAATCGGTAGTAGGGTCCAAGGTTGTGTCCACCTGTAAGCTATATGGCCTGGCATGGGGCGAGTTTCTTGGGCTCAATAACTTGTCACCATTCAGAGGAATGGGAGAGACTAGAAGATGTGGCGAAATTATATTAAGATTGACAGAGAGAGGTTTATCTAGAGTCATGATAGCAGGAAAACTGGTGGCCATTGCCTTCATGGGGAAACGTTATGGTTTACAACGCCAATAGCTCAAACTCTCATAAATGTGAGACCTAAGGCATTGCAAATGCTGGTCTATTTACACATGAATCTTGTAATGTTTTACAACGCTGTTGTAGCTTATCTGTGGGCCGAGGGCCAGGCATGCTATCTCATTGTAATAATAAATTACTGTTTGTTTTATTTGAGCTGTTACATTAGTCTATGCACACTTACCGCCAGCATCGGGCTGAACAATATGGTGATCGCTGAGGTTTCTGTGCAGGCGAGTGCAAAAAAAACAGCGGCGAGAGCCGAACAAGAACCAGTTGCACTTTAAACATGCCCTGTCAACCTTTAAAAGATACCATCTGGTTTGGAACTCTGCTGTTCTCCTCTAGACAATTCACACAGATATACAAGTACTCTCTTTTAGTACAAATAGGATCATAGAGCCTGATTTGAGGATGAATTGCTGGACACAGGATTGGAAATGTTGACGTTCTACTGCAAACTGAAGCTATTTGTGATGGATCTGATGTGTTGCAGTATGAAGACCGGCATCCAGCAGCTCGATGGTTGCCATGATTTCACCTGGGAAGACCATGTATATTATTCTCTGCAGACAATCCATCTTGAAATGAGATGCCCAGGCCCAGCTGTTGGCATTATTTATATCCAGTGCTGGATGTTAGTCTCTAGTAAGCTTGTCACCTAGAATAGATGCCCCTTTCCTCTTCTACCATTAGCACATGAATCTCTGTTTTTTTCTGTATGAAAGCCTTGTCACTTTTAGCCTGGGTCTTATCCATATTTCTGGGAACACTAGTAGGAATGTACCTCAAACTTGGAGGCGCTAAACAAAGTCTAGAATACAGCCTACTCGAACCACCTTCAACACCCAATGGTCTAAGACTTCTGCTTTCCATTAAGCTACAAAGCCTTGGGTACACCCGCCCACTGGATCTCCTAGCTCCATAATTCTGCAGTAGTCAGGAATTCTGCTATTTATTGTGAATAAAACAGGTTTGGGTGCGCTATTCTTACATTTTCTGGGTTAAAAATATTTTCTCCTGCAGGCCTTGAAATATTTGCTGAAATTCTTGCTTGATTCCCAACCACCGGAGTAGGAAGAACCAGACGACTTTTCTTTAGAAGGTAAAGTATGATATGTCTTTGATTACTTATGCGGTCATTTGTTCCCACTGGTTTTCTAAAAGTGTAATGACTATGATGTGAATCTTTAAAAGAGCTGCCTTGCCTGCAGAATCTGTTTGTCAGTAGCTCATCCAGATGTAATAATCAAACAGGAGAGAGAGGAATAATGTGGGCTAGTTCACTTCCCCTGGTACAATAGGTAAATATCAATGAGAACTAGCTTATTAGTGGGAGCTAGATCTACTTTAGACAGAAGTACGAGGTCACATGTTTCAGCCAGACTGCTGTGTATGCTGGCTTTTGTCAGGACCTATGTGTACCGTGAGTTAGTGGTGGTCAGGTGTGGTTTGTTTGACCAGATATGTCTCGCACACACTAAGGTGCGTTTAAATGAGATGAGGGAGGAAATGTTCCTCTATTTGCTCAAAACCTGTTGGGAAAACAACAAACATAGACATTAAGTAATTGTACCGTCTCATATTCGCACACTAGTAATGTGACTAGATGAGCACCGTGTCCATACACTATGAGGCAAATTTGCAGTAGTGAAACGGATAGTGACGCTTGTGAGAAAGTGGCTGTTATTTAATGCTGATTATTATGCACTACTGTGCATTGATCAAATAGCGTTGAGTTATCGGTATGTTTGTGGTTTTAATAACATGAAAGAAAAGGTACAATGCTTACAATGAGATTTTCAGAGTGAGCAACATGAATCCGGGGGGAAGCAACTGTAGTCACACATTCGTCAAGGTCACTGGCCCGCTCCTCATACCTACTGCGGCATGCTGCCGGGATTCCGTAGATGCAGACAGGTATCTCGGAGCCAGTTTAAGTACTTCCTGTTTCAGCCAGGTGCCGCGAATGATTGCGGCGTGCCCGCCATGGCAACTGGCGTCCTCATGTGCGCCTCATCATGAATAGCGTCCTTGTGTGGTAACAACTGAAAAAAGTGTGAGATCTTCAGTGGAGGACATTGTGTAAATAAAGTTTGTATTCAGTGAAATGATGTGTCCATAGATTTAAATAGTATTTATCGGACGCTCATGAGATCATTAAAAATTAATAGGAAAATAATTAACGCACCACAGCCTAAAGACCAAGTGGCACGCCTGTGTCCGGGCTTCATGGTGACTATGACAAGCCTTTCCTGTGTGCTACTCTGTCTGCTTGAATGTATTTAGAGTAACCAAGGTGCCTAGCAGCTACTTTTGACCCGAATTATGAGTCCAAAGTATGAGTGATAATCAGGTCAGACATTTAAGAGTGGCAGGGGTATATGGTTATGAGAGGAGCTAGTACGCTCCTAATTGTCCCAGTGTTTGCAGGGGACATAATGGCCCCAATTAAGTACCTTGAATGGAGGTGCATGATTACCCATATGTGAAGTGGCACTCATGTTGCGGTGGTAACCCAAAATGGTGCCAGTCACTAAGGCGGTTATGTTGGCGGCACTCACTTTGGGATAAAGATGAGACGCCGTGGCGCTGTGTGTGCCTTTAAGATGTTCCCAGTTGTCCTGTCTAAGTAAGGGTTTAGTAACGTCATCATCGAATTAGGGTGTGTGCATTTTCTTAGGTACCCTGTCTCATGTCATGGGTGAGCGGTTTGCACGTGTGGTAAGAGGATGCTGCATTCCTTCAGTGTTTGCTGAGGGCGTTCCAAGGGTTGTTATCGTTGAGCCCTGATATGAGCGTGGACAAGCAACAGATCAAGCCTAGTTCTTTCTGGAGTAGGAGGTTGCCATCTGTCCTGTTAACTCAAATGTTCTCGATCATAGTCCATCTGAGGTCGTTGGGTGTGTGTCTTCTCTGGATGAAATGTTCCGTCATCCTTGTGGTATTCCTCTTGTATCGTATGCTGCTGCGCTATTCGCCAATCCTAGTCTTGATTTTTCTGCTCGTCATCCCGATATAACGAAGTTTACAGGGGCATTCGATGAGGTACACCACGTGTCAAGTTGCAGTTTCTATGCTTCCTTAGGCGCCATGTTTTGCCCTCCTCGAGATCGAGCGCTTTTGTGGCTCTGGTTAGGTGGCAGACGCAACAATTCCCACCTGGGTAATGCCCCACTATGTTGGGTAAACTACATGCGTTAAGGACAGTGCTGTCCTCAGGGGTAAGGGGTTCTCTGGGGCTGGTAGACACTAGTGGGTCCTTCAGGCTGCCCGCTCTGCTATATGAGAACAGTGGTTGGTCCCATTTAATGCGCCTGTGTTCAGAATGCGCCGGTTTTTGCGGATTATTTTGGCCACTCTATTTGAGGCTGGGTTGTATGTGGTCACACGTGAGGGCGATGGTATTGACCTCTTTTCTGTTGTTCTCCAGTAGTGCCTCCCGGGTTCGGTTCCGTGCCCTTTTCTTCATAGTACGGATGATTCTCTCAGGGTATCCTCTTTCACTCAGTTTGGTGGCAAGGTCGGAGGATGTTTTTGGTGCGGCCGCAGTTTCTTTTAATACGTAGGAACTGGCCATAGGGGAGATTTTCTCTGAGTGGACGAGGGTGGAAGCTCTCATACAGATGTGCCTTCACAATAGCAAATAAGCTCCAGAGCAATAACCAATACAAAACAAGCTTGCTACTCCATTTGTACCAAAAGATCTTCTGCTTCATACAATGCTCCTGCCAGGTACTTCAAGTTATTCACCAAAGATTTGCAGTGTATGCTGCATACATTCCTGCTCTTAATGCTAAAGTGTTCCCGGCATGTGTTTTTTTCCTTGCCACCGTTTGTCTACATGTTCCACCAGCATACATTCTTCTGGGTTACGCAGTGTACACGCTGCCAGGGTGGCAGCACTCAATAAATATTACGGGCATGTGGCAGAACTTTACCGGCATCCTCAAAGGTATATATTTTGTTGCATCAAACAAGGAACGGTAAGGTGATTCAAACCATGCTATGTACACAGGATGGGTATTTATCTTGTAATAATACAAAGGAAGGAAAGGCCCAAAACGTTTATCGCATTGAGGAAAAAGGTATTGACTGGAATCTTCTTGCTACATTCATGGGACATTTAGAGTCTCTCTTAAATGCTGGCACACACTGGAGTGGCAGAGAGTAGAGTGAACTGGTGTAGAGCACTTGGGCATAGAGTGTTGCAGGGTACAGTGGCATTGAGTGCAGTGACATTGAATTTAGTGGTGTACAATGCAGCGTTGTAGAATGCAGTGTAGATTAGAGTGGTGCATAGTAGAGTGGCAAAGAGTCGAGTGATGCAGAGGGCTGTGGTGAAGAGTAGTGTCGAGTGGCACAGAGTGCAGAGTAGAGGCAAGTGGCATAAAGTGCAGTGGCGTAGAGGGGTGCAGAGTTGAGTATGGTGCAGTGGTATAGAGTGGAGTAGTGCACTGTAGAGTGGCATAGAAATCAGTGGCGTAGAGTGCAGTGTTGCAGAGTAGAGTGCAGTGGCGTAGAGTACAGTGGCAGAGTGCAGTTGTGAAAAATGTATTGGCGTAGAGTGCAGAGATTAAGAGTAAAGTGCAGTGTTGTGGACTTGCGCAGAGTAGCAGAATGGTGTAGAGTACAGTGGCGTAGGGTAGATTGTTTCAGAGTAGAGCAAAGTGGCATAGTGTGGAGTGCTGCACTATAGAGCACAGTTGTGCAGAGTCGATTAGAGTGTAATGGCGCTGAGTAAAGTGATGTAGAATGCAGTGGTGCAGAGTAGATTAGAGTGGCATGCAGTGGATTGGCATAGAGTGCAGGGTCAGGGTAAAGTGCAGTGCTGCAGAGTAGATTGGCGTGGCCTACACTGGAATGGTGGAGAGTGCAGTGGTGTAGTGTAGAGTGGTAAAGAGTGCATTGGCATAGAGAAGAGTGGTAGAGGGTAGACTAGAGAGGCGTAGAGTGCAGTGGCATGGAGTCGAGTGGTGCAGACTAGAGTGCAGTGATTTGGAGTAGCTTAGAGTGGAGTATTCATGGTATGGTAGAGTACTAACACTAAAAACAACACATTTTCAATTGAAATGACCCTTACGAAAATGTGTGGAAATTGCATCACACAGAATAATTATTTGTTTTGATCATTTTTATGCAATCGTTTCCAACACACTTCAGAAATAACAAAAAAAATTGCTTTATTTGTGTTCCTAATTCGGATATATTCTGAACTACTTATGCAGTTCATTTAAACGTTGTTGTGTGCTAGAAAAAACTCTTTCCTATCCCCAGAATCCAGCAAGATTATCACATAAATCTTCCCCCTTTGAAGTCAGAGAAAGAAAAGTGAACAAGAGCCCTTGGAAGACAGTGCCTGACATTTGACCTCGATCTTTGACCGTACTGCAAATGTAAAGAAAGAAGAGCAAGATGTACAGGCCTGTGTACAGAGAGGGAGCAAGGAGTACTGGAAGAATACTTTAAATAAGGTTTGGGAAAGGGAAGGTACGATCTCAAGCTGGACAGCCTAGAACAAAATAAGCCAGCAAACGGAAGCAAGAAAACATGAGTTACAAACCACAGAACCAATGGCAAGCAACAGGCAGAATGCATTCCTAGGTCAGCTTTTGAATGTCCCCATGATGTCTTTAGCAAACGAGACAGCGGCTGCGCGCTAACAAGGAGCAAAGGGGCAGTGTGAGAGTAGAATAAGCAGGGAGCGTACAGCTGAGTGTTTAAAGAGGTTAAGGGGCAGGGAAGCGGTGTGTGACTAGATGAGGCATGGAACAGAGAGAGAGAAAGAGAGCGGTGTATGTGCAAAGGGGGTAAGAGCATGGATTTGGCAATGAGGTTAAAAGCATAGTACAGTCTCAAAACTGATAAAATTGCATAGCTATCCCAAAATGATAGACTTTCTGTGCTCTAGTCCTACCTGCAGTTCTACACAAGTTACATTCAAAATTGTCTCATGTGACTTGCGCCCCACCAATAAGTCAGTACATCTGGCTCGTCCATGCGTTGAGCGCTAGAACAGTATTCCTCTCATCAGGGCCGGCGCTAGGCTAGGCAGAGTGGGCAACAGCCTAGGGCCTCGCACTTAGCCCACCAGCATGGGGCCACGCACTGGTGATGTGTCCTGTCTGTTCCCTGGCGATCCATTTCAAAGAAAGGCGTCACCTTTCTTTGAAATGGAGGGGCCCCCTCACAGGGCCTCTCAGAGATGGTATCTGGATACATAAGGGAGGGAGACGCTCCCTTCAATTGAAAGGAGACCCATTCACAGACACTGTGGGAGGCCCATTGTCCATCATTTTGGCGCCCCCATAGTTTTAACGTTTAGCCCACAAGCAATTCTCACACCTATCGAACTGAAGGTGTGAGAAATGCTTGTGGGCTCAAAGTTAAAACTATGGGGGCGCCAAAATGATGGACAATGGGCTTCCCACAGTGTCTGTGAATGGTCTCCTTGCAAGGGGCCACTTATCTACATTAGAGGGGCCTCGCACATTCCCTTTTAGCCCAGGGCCTCGCAAATCCTAGAACCGGCCCTGCCTCATTCCCAACCAATCTTTGAGAACATGTGCATAGTTGGTTTCCATGTGCAGGTGACACAGATTTCTCATGATACCTATATGGCTGTCTACATAGGTTCAACATCCAGCTCCTATGTATCCTAACCATACGCAGCTGATCTAGCTTGTGTAGGGCTGGTACTGGGGTCCTCCTCTGTAATGCTCCATTTGCTCACTCTGAATAGGCATTCGAATATCCAAGCGCCTTTATTTGGCCACAACACCTATGCTTCTGCATACAGCACTAGGGATACTCGTATATCTATGTACAGCAGCACCCGACTTCCAGATCACTTAATATAGTGTTTTGACGCCCAACGCACTAAGCAGCAGAGCTTTAAGAGAGTCGGCTCTGACCAGGTCTAACTTCTAAACTGGTCTGAACCCGTCTGTACACTCATGTACTGTACTGGTAAAAGACTGATCGATTTCTCAACAATGGCTGTAAAAAAAACCAACAAAAAAACTGCGGGACTCCACATCACCGATCTCCGTTTACATTTCACGTTTTGCTTCTTCTAGATTTCCCCGAGTATTTGCTTCCCCCCCCCAAGATGTGTTCCTGTATGTGTTCATGCAACACATGACTCGCAAAGTGTATACTGTACCGAGTCTACACGTGTCTGAGTCATTTCAGGTTAGCATGGGTATGTATATTGGTGCACGATTGAGAGCTCTGAAGCTGAGGCAGCAGTCAGTTGTCATATTACCAGTCCGTGAGTGAGACACCATTGACGTGTACATATTACATGCCCATCCACATCTTAGCCTCTCTGCGGAGCGATGGACGCATAAGTGACAATTGTAGTTATGCTGTTTCGACCACCGCCCTTTTAACAACCCCCAACTTGTTGATCCCAAGCACTGCAAACCAGCACTTTGACAAGAGCATTCAGAAACGCGCGGTTGTAGCCCCAAATCTTCTGTATACGGAAATGACACCGAAATTGTGGTTACTATTATATACGACAAAACAATAAACACAGCCCCAGGGTTACCCATGTACGGTCAGACACTGAGTTCCACGCTACTCACCCTGCCGCTGATGCCGTTCAGTACTCCCAAGAGATTGACCACCCCCGGGTTCTGGGACCCCATACATGCCCGGGGCGTCCTCGGCAAGAAGCCTGCCATCCCCCGGCACCAAGCCGCCCGCGCCAGCCGAGAGATCATGTGCAACGTCCAAGCACAACCCCGGAACGAGCATGGGCACCACACTGCGTGTTTGTGCACGGGACGGGAATAACAGAGGAAGCCAGGGCGAGGAAGAGGAAGGTGACGCCCTGCAGGCCCCGCCCACTGCCCGACCCACTCGGGGAGAGGGCGGGGCGTAGGACTGCTGCCTGAGGAGAGTCAAAGTGTCAAAGTGTAAAGTAAAGTAACCACTTAGGTGTCCGAGGTCTGACCCCTGTACTGCACCCTCGTCACGGTATTTTCAAATCACATTGCTTAGTATACGGAAAGCCTAACATATTGTCACGGTTACCTAACCAAGCCATTTGAGCTCCCTTTTTAAAAAAATGTATTTTTTTTTTTAAATGTAGCTCGAACTCGACCCGAAGGACACTTTAAAAAACGCATTAATTAAGGAATGTTCAGGAAACTGCGTTTTTAAAGTTATTATTCATATTTCTAATTAGTTACATTGTTATCAAGAATGACATGAAGTCAAAGGCATTTTTGTGATACATTTGATACATTTAAAAGTATAATATTGTGCATAACGTTTCCAACGAGATTATACCCTTCTGGACCATTTTTAGGTCTCGCCTACAGAGTGTCTTGTGACTCATTTCCTTGCTTATTCAACGGATCGCAAGGCGTATTGTTTTCTAAACAGTGGGCTCAGAGGCCCCCCATTGGTTGGCTCATTACCACCGTTATTTGGTTGTCTCTTATTTGCGCACTGCTGTAGGCGTTCTTCCTGTTCGTGTGTTTGTCTCTCGCTTGGAGCATGGACTTAATACTTGTGTCCTTTCACTACTTTTTTCTTTGGGTTTAAACACTTTAGGACTGTCCATGTTTTTCAGCTGTCTCCCTGATTTTTTTTTATGTGTGTCAAATCTTTATTTCGGCCACTGGCCATCAAAGATGTACAATAAAACATACACAAATCACTATAAAATCATCATACATAATCAGTCAGTACATACTTGTTTAATGTAAAACCTTAAAATTGAGTACTAATAAAATTGCATTTATAAAACAATGGGCCTTTACATTAGGAGGGAGCCTGGGTCTTCAGAATACGGGTGCGAGTGTGCCACACATTGATGAGAAATTTTGTTATTGCAAACACAGTTAGGGTTGAAACGTCCGTTTTTAAAATTCTGTACATTGGGAAGTACTCCCTGCAACCCAGATTTCTGATCAAGGGTAGGAGCCAATACTTCCTCGCTGCCTTATATACTGGGCAAAACATAACCACATGTAAATCGGTTTCATCCGCACCTGCACAGGCCGGGCACTGTTTTGTAGAAGGGGGTGCTGACCAGGAGCTGGTAAAAGATCGTAAGGGCAGTGTACCATATCTCCATTGGAGAAACAGCTTCCTGGCCAGCACGGGGGAAATATCATCAAGGACCCTCTCCAACCTGTACGAGTCTTTACTTTGCACAAATGCAGAGGTAAGTGACCCTTCACCCTGGCTATCCAGGGCCATGGCTAGTTTTTGTTCATGGTAAGCAGCGGCCAGAGCTCTCTTAGAGATGTTTAATGAAGCATCGGCGGGATTGGACCAGAGGTCAGGGAACCCTAGGGTCATACAGGATTTGTGGATATATTTTATCCAGGGGATCGATAGTGCTTTCGGGTGGGATAAAAGCTCCATCAATTCTGCCCTGTAGGTAAGAAGTTCTTCACTGCTCCATAGCCTTCGCCAGAAGGCTATGGGTCTCAACCCTAGTTCGTCCACTATTGGTCGTAGACCCAGATCCAGCCTCAGGGGGAGGAGGGGGGTGCTAGGCGGAAGTGCGACTATCTGCCTAATAAAATTATTCTCGGTTGTTGCCAAGCTGCGGCAGGGTATGTGTCCCCACAATTCCGCACCATGCATAGTAGCACCCCTCCCCTGTACCTTATAAATCTGGATGAGCGGCCCCAACGGACGATATGTGGAGCCATTCATCATCCTGGTGATGCCCCCTGTGGTCTGTACCAGTTTAAGATTGGCCCTATTCTGGTGTGGTCCCCAAGTCATAGATTCATTGAGAGTTACACCAAGATATTCAAAGGTGGAAACTCTCTCAAGCTGTGAGGCTCCCAATAACGGATTCGGCCGCAGTTTTTGCCTTGGGTTCAGGACCATAAACTTAGTTTTGGTTGCGTTGATTTCTAAACCCCTGTCAGTGCAGAAGGACACGAATGAGTCTAGGACCCTCTGTATCCCCATAGGAGTTTTGGACAGCAGCAGGGTGTCATCCGCAAACATGATTGCAGGCACCCTGCTGCCGTTCAGTTTGGGGGCGTCAGTGTATTCAATGGCATTTAAATGGGTGATTACCCCGTTGACAAAGAGGCAAAACAGGGTCGGTGCCAGCACACAACCCTGCCTAACCCCTCGGTCAACGGGGAATCTGTCCGTTAATGCCCCGGACCTCCCACACCTCACTCGAGCATAGTTGTTATGGTGTAGTCTCTGGAGGATTGTCAGGATGTCCGGTGGGACGCCCATCTCACGTAAAACACTCCAAAGTTTCCCTCTGGGCACTAGGTCGAAGGCGGCACGCAGATCCACAAAAATAGTGTATAGGCTGCCGCCCTCGAATATCGCCGCCCTCCAGTAAATAATGTTTAATCTAAAGACCTGGTCCACTGTGGAGACTCCCTTTCTAAAGCCCGCCTGGTACGGACTAAGAACCCCCATCTCTTCTGCCCAATCCTGAAGGCGGTTCAGTGGCCGGGATGGGTGAGATCTAGTTCAAGGGCATTGTGATCACTATCCAGTCTTTCCATTACCCTGAAGTCCCGAATAGCTGGCCAGTTCGCTATCTGTACCAGGACATAATCCAGCAGAGATTCTCTTCCCACTCTGTTATATGTGGTTCTGCTTGGTATGTCAGATCTAACACGCCCGTTACAGGCTCTAATTCCAAACTTTAGGGCGAGAGCTGTGATCTGGAGTGCTACAGGAGTCTATGCCTTCGGAGGGGGAGCTTCTACCGGGGGCACTGACCACCTGGCCTCTTCTTCTGTCGGAAAGCCCTCTAAAAGGCCTGGGAGCGGCTCGAAGTGGGAGTTTAAATCCCCTCCCACTACATAAGGTAGATCTCCCGGCATTTCGGACAAATACTCTGAAAGTTCACCTATAGTAGGTGATTCTCTAGCAATTCCAGCTGGCCTAGCATAGATGTTATTAATGCGAGTTTCGCTTGGTTTGGTCATGTCAATAGGACCACAAGGATATCATCGGAGGGGGTTGGTAGCCTTGTGGCCTCACAGCCTAGATGGGACGCCACCCAGGTTACGAGCCCACCAGAAGGGCGTCCTTTGCCCTCCCATCTGGCCGGGATGTAAAATGAGTGATAGCCTTGCTGCACATATTCTTCCCTTGCCCAAGTTTCCTGGAACATACAGACGTCCCCAGTCTCAATGTAAGTTCCCCAGTCTTGGTCAGCCAGCTTATTTGCTAATCCGGCTACATTCCACGAGATTAATCTCAGATGTTCTATAACGGGAGTTGCCGGGATGGGAAGGCAAGAGGGGGAAATTACACCAGTTGTTACTTCGGGGGCAGTTTCAATGGAGAATCCAGGTATCTCAGGAGTGTCACAAGTGCCATTGTCCACAATCATAGGATTGGTAGGGAGCAGTCAATCCACCCCATCAAGCCCACTCAAGCAGTTAAAGCGATTAAAATGGCAATAAGGTGTTTCAGGTAACTGGTAGTTTGTGCGTCGAACATATTCTTTGTGTCTTGGCCTGTGATCCACCCTTGTCCAATTGCCTTGCGGCGGGTCGTGATGCATGCGGATGGGTGGAAAGAAGAAAGACACTGGTAGGGTCTGTATGGTAGAGTCCAGTGATCTATTTGACCCAGCACAAATGTGTAAAACAGTTCCAGGGTCCCTGAAGGTCACCATTATGCAGTCCCCTATTATTGTTTTCCTGGTATTCCCCACCCATGGCACCCTTCTGACCATTATAATCTCATTATTAAAATGTGACGGCAGGGGTCTATTCCAATTCAGCCATTTAATGACTTTTTTCTTAAGAGATTGGAAATCTTCGTTTTCGCCCCTATGCAGAGTGGGTGCACCCGCTAAAACCACCATAAGGCTATTAGCCTCTGGCGGCAGATCTGGTCTCCGTGTTCTTTGGGTGGGGTAACGTGGGGGAGGAGAGAAATTTCTAGGAGTAGAAGGGAACCCCGGATTTATGCCTGACTTTAGATTGTGGGGGACAGGGTCTATTGTCTGTGGATTTGTGGTATTTGGGGTGCTCCGTGGGGGCCTAACAGGGATGGCCATAAGTGGCTGCAAGGGAAGGGCAGTCACAGTGCCCTTCAATGCTCCTGCAATGGGGCCATGTGAATCCCCTATATTGGGGGGAGGATTTTGTTTGCTGGGAGGATTTCCAAGAGGTGGAGTGGGCCCCAAATTTCTGGTCTGCTTTCTCACCGCGGTATTCAAGGTGGTTAGAGTTGCCTCTAGGATGGTAAGCCTGATCTCAACTTTTTTTAAGCTTTCACTAATGGGCAGCAAGAGTGAGCGAAGTAGGAATTCTAAGCTCCCTAGAGATGTAATAGAGGGAGCTTTGGGAGGAGGATTAACCTCCAAATCACTGTTGGTAACCAAAGTGACAGTGCTTGCGTCCTGGGGAAGGGTGTCGGTATGTGCTTTCTCTCTGGCCTTATCAGGGGCCGGTAAAAACTTATGGTTTTTGCCAAAATCTGAATGGGATATTTTGGTTTTCCCCTGACCCCCCCTCGTTTTTCTTCTACGCTTATTTGATGGGGGGCCATGGAAATCCACCACAGCAATTTGCTTGGGCTTGGTATTCCCGGTTTTGCCTGGGGAAGGAGTTTGTGTAACCAGATCAACAGTCATGTTAGTAGGTATTACAGATGGAGTTATCTCCATACTCTGTTCAGGCAATGTGCCGGGGGTAGTGGTGTTATCTCTTAACAGTAGGGGGACACCATCTTGGGTTGAGGGATCCTGGCTATCAATATCAGTGGCTTCCTCTTGGGTAATTGGGTAAGGGATTATATCACTGAGAGGTCTGCTTTTCATAGTTGCAATGGAGCGGCGTCGCTCTACCCTTCGCCTCTCTAAGAAACTTTCTTTTCCACCCTCACCCTTTGCAGATTTAAAGTAATTGTCCAAGGTCCCGGTGTTACTTCCCCCCGCCCTTGATGGAGTTTCGTATAGTGCTGGTGAAGGCATACCTGTGCCTGGTCCTTGATTCAGTTGGTGTCAGAGCGATGCAGGCGAAAGGGAGTGGGCCCAGCCCAGCCTCCTCCGGCCCCGGACGGCCACAGACGGTCCCACCCTTGTCCCGGGCTTCTCCCGGCACGCTCCCGCTCGCTCCCGCGAGGCGGTAGCTGCGTACCCCTAAGAGCGGTGGTGCTGGTGAGTCATAGGCTGATAGGTGGGGGGGTGTGGCCAGCGGGGAGAGCAGCCCAGGTGTTGCAGGTTGGGCGCGCAGGGGCTCCTGGACGTTGGAGTCCCTGCCTATCTGCTCGCAGCCCCGCTGGTGTTGTCGCCTGCCCCGCGCTCCTCCCAGCAATCTTGCTGCAGCCAACAGCCTCCCTGGTCGGGTCACGCGATGCGGGACCCGCGGAGCAGGTCCGGCGAGTCGTGGAGAGAGTTCTCTCTGCTAGGCAAGCAGAGAACACAGCGTTCTGCCAAGGTTCAGGTTTGGGCAGCAAAAGTCCACCGAAGGGTCCCAGAGGATTGTGAGTGAAGCCCGCTTTTCACTTAGTTGGCGGGGGGGCGTGGCCAGCGGGGAGAGCAGCCCAGGTGTTGCAGGTTGGGCGCGCAGGGGCTCCTGGACGTTGGAGTCCCTGCCTATCTGCTCGCAGCCCCGCTGGTGTTGTCGCCTGCCCCGCGCTCCTCCCAGCGATCTTGCAGCAGCCAACAGCCTCCCTGGTCGGGTCACGCGATGCGGGACCCGCGGAGCGGGTCCGGCGAGTAGTGGAGAGAGTCCTCTCTGCTAGGCAAGCAGAGAACACAGCGTTCTGCCAAGGTTCAGGTTTGGGCAGCAAAAGTCCACCGAAGGGTCCCAGAGGATTGTGAGTGAAGCCCGCTTTTCACTTCGTTGGCGGGGGGGCGTGGCCAGCGGGGAGAGCAGCCCAGGTGTTGCAGGTTGGGCGCGCAGGGGCTCCTGGACGTTGGAGTCCCTGCCTATCTGCTCGCAGCCCCGCTGGTGTTGTCGCCTGCCCCGCGCTCCTCCCAGGGATCTTGCAGCAGCCAACAGCCTCCCTGGTCGGGTCACGCGATGCGGGACCCGCGGAGCGGGTCCGGCGAGTCGTGGAGAGAGTCCTCTCTGCTAGGCAAGCAGAGAACACAGCGTTCTGCCAAGGTTCAGGTTTAGGCAGCAAAAGTCCACCGAAGGGTCCCAGAGGATTGTGAGTGAAGCCCGCTTTTCACTTCGTTGGCGGGGGGGCGTGGCCAGCGGGGAGAGCAGCCCAGGTGTTGCAGGTTGGGCGCGCAGGGGCTCCTGGACGTTGGAGTCCTTGCCTATCTGCTCGCAGCCCCGCTGGTGTTGTCGCCTGCCCCGCGCTCCTCCCAGCGATCTTGCAGCAGCCAACAGCCTCCCTGGTCGGGTCACGCGATGCGGGACCCGCGGAGCGGGTCCGGCGAGTCGTGGAGAGAGTCCTCTCTGCTAGGCAAGCAGAGAACACAGCATTCTGCCAAGGTTCAGGTTTGGGCAGCAAAAGTCCACCGAAGGGTCCCAGAGGATTGTGAGTGAAGCCCGCTTTTCACTTCGTTGGCGGGGGGCGTGGCCAGCGGGGAGAGCAGCCCAGGTGTTGCAGGTTGGGCGCGCAGGGGCTCCTGGACGTTGGAGTCCCTGTCTATCTGCTCGCAGCCCCGATGGTGTTGTCGCCTGCCCCGCGCTCCTCCCAGCGATCTTGCAGCAGCCAACAGCCTCCCTGGTCGGGTCACGCGATGCGGGACCCGCGGAGCGGGTCCGGCGAGTCGTGGAGAGAGTCCTCTCTGCTAGGCAAGCAGAGAACACAGCGTTCTGCCAAGGTTCAGGTTTGGGCAGCAAAAGTCCACCGAAGGGTCCCAGAGGATTGTGAGTGAAGCCCGCTTTTCACTTCGTTGGCGGGGGGGCGTGGCCAGCGGGGAGAGCAGCCCAGGTGTTGCAGGTTGGGCGCGCAGGGGCTCCTGGACGTTGGAGTCCCTGCCTATCTGCTCGCAGCCCCGCTGGTGTTGTCGCCTGCCCCGCGCTCCTCCCAGCGATCTTGCAGCAGCCAACAGCCTCCCTGGTCGGGTCACGCGATGCGGGACCCGCGGAGCGGGTCCGGCGAGTCTTGGAGAGAGTCCTCTCTGCTAGGCAAGCAGAGAACACAGCGTTCTGCCAAGGTTCAGGTTTGGGCAGCAAAAGTCCACCGAAGGGTCCCAGAGGATTGTGAGTGAAGCCCGCTTTTCACTTCGTTGGCGGGGGGGGCGTGGCCAGCGGGGAGAGCAGCCCAGGTGTTGCAGGTTGGGCGCGCAGGGGCTCCTGGACGTTGGAGTCCCTGCCTATCTGCTCGCAGCCCCGCTGGTGTTGTCGCCTGCCCCGCGCTCCTCCCAGCGATCTTGCAGCAGCCAACAGCCTCCCTGGTCGGGTCACGCGATGCGGGACCCGCGGAGCGGGTCCGGCGAGTCTTGGAGAGAGTCCTCTCTGCTAGGCAAGCAGAGAACACAGCGTTCTGCCAAGGTTCAGGTTTGGGCAGCAAAAGTCCACCGAAGGGTCCCAGAGGATTGTGAGTGAAGCCCGCTTTTCACTTCGTTGGCGGGGGGGCGTGGCCAGCGGGGAGAGCAGCCCAGGTGTTGCAGGTTGGGCGCGCAGGGGCTCCTGGACGTTGGAGTCCCTGCCTATCTGCTCGCAGCCCCGCTGGTGTTGTCGCCTGCCCCGCGCTCCTCCCAGCGATCTTGCAGCAGCCAACAGCCTCCCTGGTCGGGTCACGCGATGCGGGACCCGCGGAGCGGGTCCGGCGAGTCGTGGAGAGAGTCCTCTCTGCTAGGCAAGCAGAGAACACAGCGTTCTGCCAAGGTTCAGGTTTGGGCAGCAAAAGTCCACCGAAGGGTCCCCCTGATTTACTACTCCCACCTCTGTGTTCCTCTCACACTTCATCCTTTGATTGTCCGTGAAGCTTGCCTTCACCCGCGAACCTGTTCTTTCCTTTGTCCATGTTTCTTGCCACCACCTGCCTTCCTTCTGTTTTTCGTGTTGCTTGCGCCCACCCTCTTCAACCCCTTCTCCTTCCGTTGTCTGTTTTGCTCGCCCTCACTTGTCTTCCTTCATTCTGATGTCCATGTTGTTTACTACACCTGCTTCCACATTCCCGCCTTCCATTGTCTGTCTTTCTTGCCCCACCCACCCTTATTTTGTTTTGTGTTGGTTACTTCCACTGTCCCCAACCATCCCTCGTCTGTTATCCAACTTGCTTACCCCCTCCCGCTCTCCTTCCTTCTCGTATCAGTGTTGCTTGCCCCCATCCGCCTTCCCTCCTTCCGTTGTCTATGTGGTATACCCCCACCTGCCCTTCCGCCTTCCATTGTCTGCGTTGCCTACGCCCATCCTCCTCCCTCCTTCCTTTGTCCTTGATGCCTGTGCCCACCTGCCCTCCCTCCCTCTTTTGTCTGCAATAGGTCGCGCATTTGCAAGAGTTTAAGTTATTGGCATTGCAAATGAAAATGCCTTTTATTTATCTTTTTTGATAATTAACACATTATTAAAAGGCATTGTCATTAACAATGCCAATAGCTCAAACTCCTGTAAATGCGAGACCTATTTCATTTTAAAGAAGCGGCCAAAATTGACCCAGGCTCTTTGGAAAGTGAAAGAACCCATTTAGTCATGACTTGGATGTGGCTTTTAAGGTTGAAGTTGTAGTCAGCAAGAACGTATAAAAGTGTTTGGTTGTGGAGGGATACCTGGCAATTTTAGGGATTCAAGCCAGATGAGTTCAGTGGCAAGGTTACGTTTGGGTGTGAAGAGGAGAAACCCAGTCGTCTGTGCAATACATTTAAAATGATTTTGCTCCATCTAGTTATAATGGAAGTGCTGAGTGTGGATTTCAATTTGACAATAAATTCAGGGGAACCTATATTAAGGCAGATCTGAGTGCCAGCAGTGTATTCGTCGAAGGAGATGCCAAACTCTTGAAGGTCACCCAGGGGTTGTACAAATATATTAAAGAGAAATGTTGCAAGAATGGATGTCTGAGGAACACTGCATGAGATGGGGGGGAATCTGAGAGGAAGACAAGTTATTGCCAATTTGGACTGTTTGGAAGAGTTCTGCTAGGATTGGACCCACTGTCTGACAGTTCCCTCAAGGCCCATCGTATTTTTTAAAGTGTCCAGCAAAAATTGATGATCAAATGGATCAAGGGCTTCATGAAGAGCTAAAAGGATTTGGAGGCACGGTGACCTTTATTGAAGGTGCGGGGATGTTATTAATCACAGTGAGTGTTGTAGAGCCAATAGATCATTCTCATCTATATGATCTGTCAAATGAGAGGAAATACATTTCTCGATTACCATGGGCAAAAATTTTACACCTGAGATAGCGCAGTAATTTTTCACATTACAGGGATCAAGTTTGGGCTTTTTTAAGGAGACATTTTACAAGTGCAGTTTTAAGGCAGTTTGACAAAATGCAATTTTTCAGGGTGCAAGCAAACCAATGAAGAGGGTCTGAAAGAGATCTTTAGCCATGGTGCGAGGGACTGGATCAGCCGAATAAGATGAGAGTTTGGTGTCAGACACAGCTGAAAGGTTTTTTCAAAAAATGAGGGGAAAGAAGTCCAAGTACAGATTGGGTTATTGTTGGAATGTGAAGCGGAATCAGGAAGGGAAATTATGGCACATTCAGGGGAAGGGATTGAGGAGAGTTCTAACCTGGCGGAGAGACTCTATTGGAGATATGAAGTTCCTATCTGATACGGTTAATTATGTCATTAACAAAATTATGATAATTTATACATATTGAACAGTTATCTCTGGTGAGGGAGGATGCAGTGCACAATAGTTTAAGAACAATTGAACACATTCCATTACTTTTTGAAACACAGCAATTCCACCTTTTTTTTCCAAAGTGATCCTGCCAGATAACAATTTAGGGTGGATGGGAAAGGCACTGATGACCCGAGAGGAGTGATTCAGCACATTTTCAGTTAGAACAAGAATATCAATGTCATGGTGAAGATGGTGGAAGAGATATCTGAGCAGTTTGCAGCAGTGGATTTGCCATTTACGACAGTACCGTTTATAGTAGGCAGAAGATTGTCTACTGAGGAGAAGATGTGGCTGACACTGATCACAATGATGTTTATCAGGCCATTTGATACACTGCACTGATTGCAGGCAGGGGAGTACGAGTTTGTGGTCCACAGTGTTGAAAAGGGCAGTGCGGGGGGCGTGGTTTGGACTCCGGCGAAAATGGCGGCGTGAGCTCTCACCTCCTCCCATGCAACAGCCTATAATTGCCTTTTCTTATATACATTCTTTAGCGACAAACTTCTACTGCCTAGTATAGGTGGCGGAATATAAGGCACAACCGCGGCTCCCGTTTACGAGTGAAAATCGAGAGAAATATCTGCGTTCTGATCTCCTCAAGCGGCAGCCGATGTGACCCTGATCTCTGTGCTCACATCGGAGCCGATCAACGTGGGCGGCGACGGTGGACGGAAAACTTCTGTATCTGCACTGATCGGAGGAAAGATACCGGCGTGTACGGTATGCCGTTGAAGTGAACGCCTTGGGAACGGCTGTGCTCGGAGCCATCCTATCCTCTGTGTCAATACCCTGGTATGTTATGCGCGCCTGCACTCGCCCCTAAAATGGCAGATTTGGCGGACATCCCCAAGGCCTCACATCGATAGCGCTGCTAACTTCGAACATTTCCCCTTGACAAGGCACACAGCTTACAACGCTCTGAGCCCTACAGCAGTGACAATTTATGCGCTTTTCATGAGAACGTGTTCCATTATCAATGTGTTAGAATAAATGTGAGGATCTTTTGCAAGGGTACTCGACTATTCTCTGCCCTTTCCTGGCGTTCGCTAAATCATACAGGAGAATAAAAGTTAAATGTTTATGCCTTTAAACAGGTCTGGCGTCAGATAAGGATTAATGTTTGATTACATCTATTTAAACACCGGCACATTGCTCTGTACAGCTCCTGGAACAGCCCCTGGAACCCATAGTTTGCCACACAGGTGACGAAAATGATCTTGATAGGGTCCCAGCGCTTGTGAGCGGTGTTGTGACAATGGAGACATACTTACTTTATAATTTCTGTATTACTGTTTTCATGATGCCTGTCTCTAAAATGGCCGCTGCCTAAGTTTACCTATCTCCATCATTAGTGCTGCCTGACCTTAAGATGGCCGCAGGTACACATAATTGAAGCTCTTAAACTGTTGTTTCCACACCCGCTATCACCAAGATTCCAGTGTTTTATCCTCTACGAATCCTACAGATCTCCCTACTAGATCTATGCAAGAGGGGAATTTTTTTCCAACGACCGACTATTTGCAAATATAACTTAGTGCCTGCAATCTTCAAACATAAGCCACATACACTTCGATCACCACATACGGGCGAGATGGGAGAAAAGGAAGCAAACAACCGTAAGAGGCTTAAGGCAGACCCTCCGAATCCTGACTCTCCTACTAAGGGGAAAAGAGACATTAACGTAACAATGGACACCATACTGTATAAGTTGGCAGAGGTACATGATCTGGCAAAGTCCACAAAGGAGGAAATCTCAGCAATCAGACAAGACATCAGGGATACCAATATCAGACTATCGGAAACCGAAAATAGAATAAGCCACTTGGGGGACACCGAGGCTAAAGTCTGTAAATCCCTCAAACAAATGTCTATCACAACAGACTCTCTGAACAGAAGAATGTCGGAACTTGAAGACAGGAATCGACGGGGGAATCTACATATTTTTGGAATTCCTGAAGGGTCAGAGGATTCCGCTGGCTCCTGTATCTCCTTCCTAGAATCTTGGTTCAATCAAGCAACTAACCTTTCCTTTAGTAACCCTTTAGAATTCCCTTCACGAATTACACCAAAACAAAATGGTCCAAGACCAATTGTATGCAAACCCCTACGATACCAACACGTTGAACAAATCCTGACCTTTATGCGCAAGAACAATCACATTCTCTGGAAAACGAACAAGATCTTCATCTCCCGGGATTACAGTAAAGAGACGGTGGATATCAGGAAAGGTTTCCTTGCTCTCAGACCTAATCTATGCTCCTTGAACTACCAGTTTGGATTTGTAGGGCCAGCAAGATTCCGGGTAACAATTCAAGGGATATCTCAGGTCTTTGTGGACATCCTGCAGCTGAAAAGGTTCCTTGATGATCCAGATGACCCCTCTATGGACACTGCAGCACCAGGGTCCTCAAGTACAGGCACATGAACTCCTTTCTAGGTGCCTCTCTTAGTCAAGTTAAATTCTTGCCAACTGTTCTACTGTTCTAATGCGGTTCTAATGCTGTTCTAATGTGTAACGTAGATCATATTACTGTTGTTTACTGCTCTGGAGTTCAAAGTAGATCACATTACTGTTCATTTGCAGCAATAATGGGACGCAACTCGTTAAGGTTCATGACAGGATTTGCGCTCACAGGTGTAACTGTTTAGTTTAATTACAAAGAATACTTCCTTATGTAGTTCGCAGTAAGGGTGTTTGAGTCATGTTCTGCCTATAGCCTACTACCAAATCTCTCTTCTTATAGGAGATTTTCAGTAAATGTAAAAGTAAATGTTTGGTATTTGCTTCTTCAAATGTTCATATTCGCCAAATGGGTCAAACTCAGAATTTAATGGAAAATGACCTACATCAGAGTACATGGTACCACTCCTAACAAATATTTCATCTTGTTAAGTACTTAATCTTAGTTGTAATTATGCGGTCAAGTTCGCTGTTCTTGAAACGGTTACGACTCCATATGTCAAACGTGACATAGTTAGCTGGCATGGGAGGGGAGCTATTTTCCCCTTGTCACCATGTCTACTGATTACTTTCTGGGTGGGGTGGGAGGGTCTGGGGGAAGGGTGGGGTGGGATGGGGTCTTAACTGTGTTTTCTTGTGTTTTCTTTACTTTTATGCTTTACTACCTAAATGTATCCTTGTATTTTTGCTCAATGTACTCTAATAACAGACTTCTGTCTGAGTCTATAGCTCTGTACGTTGGCCTAGGAGGTCTCACTTTCACCCATGTTTTCCTCATGGTTATCAAAAAACTATTCATAAGGTTAGTAATCGCCTTGCTACAAGTGATCTTATGCGGTCAACGTGTGGGACTACTTGCTAGGGAACCAATTATCTGTAATCTTGTACTGGATCACACACCTTGGAAATGTATGATTTGTAGTCCGATAGACAGGGCTCTATTTACGTCTCATTACACTGTCGGAGTCCAGTACTGCTTGTACATAACATCTCCTGTCACCAATAACCTCTCCTGGTAAGATGACAGACAAAAGTAACAGTCTTAAAGTTGTCTCACTAAATGTAAAAGGCATTAACCACCTGATCAAAAGGAGGAAGATACTTGATTATCTTTATAAACAAAAAGGAGACATTATTTTACTCAGAGAGACAAAAATCGACTCTTCACAATTCAACTCACTTAAGAACAAATCATACAGCAACGTTGTGGGTTCTGACGCACTAGGGAAAAAGAATGGGGTTCTGACCTGAATAGCAAAGAAATCTAATATTGACATACTGAGCAGTACTTCTGACACTAAGGAAAGATGGATTTCTACTAAGCTATCAAAAGACAATAGAGAATTCTATGTCACTAACTTATATGCCCCTAACAAAGATGACCCGGATTTCTGGAGGGAGTTGTGTGAACATATTTGCACGATCCCGGATAGTGCGAAACACAAAATGGCCGGCGATTTTAACTTACCTACAGACCCGGCACTAGATAGGGACTCACACTGCCCTTTCCGCCCCAACACCTCTCACAAAACCCTCCTCAATCTTTGTTAACGTTTTAATTTGATAGATTCATGGAGTCTACAGAACCCCACAGAGAGAGACTACACTTACTTTTCGACACCTCATAACACCTACTCACGTATAGATTATATACTCTTGTCTGGGAATACCTCCAGCAGCATCGAGGAAACCTCGATTGAACCAAGAGGGATCTCAGACCATTCATGTATCACATTGTCACTAGCCCTGCTGAATAATGTTAAGAAAACAAATCTCTGGAGACTTAATAATGCAGTATTAGAAAAAGACATCCATATAGAGAAGGCGATACAGGATTACCTCAAGTTCAATAAAAGAGGAGAAACATTTGATCTTACACGTTGGGAGGCTCTTAAAAGCACTATCAGAGGGGAGATCATAAAAATAAGAACGCTATGAACAGGGACGCTAACAGTAATCTTGCACGTTTGGAACAAGAGATAACTACACTTGAAAAAAGGCATGTATTACCCAGAGATCCCCTTGTCTTGAATGAAATAGTGAATAAAAAATATGAATACAATAAGATAAACAGCGAGAGAGCCGGGATATGGTTAAAAATTCAAAAGAACACTAGACTATGTGAAGCCAATAAAGCAGGTAAGAGCCTTGCTTCTTATTTAACCCCTTCGATGCTCATGACGAGCTCAGCTCGTCATGACATATATCTCTCGTGTGCTCATGACGAGCTGAGCTCGTCATGACCACACCCATTTTCATTATGGCCCAGCACAGCAGAGGATCTTCTCAAGCACCCAAGGTGCTAAAATTTAAACTGCAGCAATCAGCGATTAAGAGCTTAACTGACCCGTCTGGGGTATGTCATTCTGATCCTGTTAAGATTGCAGATGTTTTTAAGGATTTCTATAACAGTTTATACTGCAAGAACAAAAATCTAGACAACTCTAAAACAGAGGACTATCTAAACAACTGTTCGCTCCCCTCGCTATCGGCCCAAGACCAAACAGAACTTAACAAACCGATCACGGCCCTGGAAATTGAAGGCGCAATAAAAACACTTAAATCTGGGAAAGCCCAGACAGGTTTAATGCAAAATTTTACAAATTCTTCACCCCATTACTGACTCAGCCCCTACTAGACCTATATCATGAATTCGCCAATACCGGCCAAGTTAGCGGAACTCCAGCTGAAGCTATTATAGCAGTGATTCCCAAGGAAGGGAAGGACCCGTCATTTCCGAAAAAATTACAGGCCAATATCGCTAATTAACTTAAATTGTAAAATGTACCCTATGATCCTTGTGAAACGTATCTAGACACTCTTGCCCAAACTCATCCCCCCTCACAAGTAGGCTTCTTAAAAAATAGACTTTCTAGCGATAATACGCGCATCCTGGCCCATATACTAGAAAAGGCTAAATTTACCGACTCCCCAACAGTTGCAATCCCCCTAGACGCCGAAAAGGCCTTTGAGAAAGTGGACTGGTCTTCCTTGGAAGCGGCGCTAGATACATTTAAATTAGGTGAGAATTTCATTCGTATGGTGATGGCACTCTACTCCAATCCCTCAGCCAGAGTGAGAGCGGGTGGCTGCCTCTCATCCTCATTCAACTTAGAACAAGGCACGAGACAAGGCTGTCCCCTTCCCCCCTCTCTATTCCTGCTCACTATCAAACCTTTCCTCTACCATTTTAGGAATAATGATGGGATTAAAGGGATATGTTTTGGTGAATGCACTGTTAAAATTACGGCCTACGCTGACGATGTCCTGGTGGTATCTGAAAACGCTGGAGCTGCTATTCCAGCTCTAATGTCCTCAATAGCGGACTTCTCCATAGTGTCTGGTTACAAATTAAACAAAGATAAAAACGGAAGTGAAACTCTTAAACAACATTGGTGACAAAGACATTATAGGGGATTCAGGCTTACTTTGGCAACCTAAATGCTAGACGTACCCAGGACTGGAATTTGAGAAAGACCTAATCAGCACCTTAAAAACTAATGAAAACTCCCTTCACAAAAATATATCCACCCTGTTGGATGGTTGGTCCCCGAAATTCTTATCATGGTGGGGTAGGGCGGAAACCCCTGGTAATTACCTTGTCTGTATGCTACCAATGTTACTATCGAACGACTTCCTGAAAAAGATTTATAAACTTTTTAACACATTTCTATGGCAGGGTAAGAAACCGAGAATCTCTCTAAGTAAACTTCAGCTATCCAAGGAAAAAGGTGGTATAGGCCTTCCGAACTTTAGAAACTACCAAACTGCATACTTATGTAAACAGGGGTCTAACTGGCTTCTCCCACAATCAGACTATATCCCTGTCTGGTTGGACATAGAAAGAGCGATCGTTAATAACATGCCTGTAGGAGAGTAGGGTCTGCAATCCTATGATCACCCAGATTTTTGCTTTTTTTGCTGCACTGGTTTACGACTTTCCCTGGCTGTGGGCCTGCTAATCAGACCCACAGCCTAGCTGTTCTCTCTATCCAAATTGTACTCAGGTACTGAATTGGCACTGGGCCCTCTCCAAGTCCCTGTACCCAGGGCTGAGGTGCACCCAGAAGTCTCCCAGGGGCTGAAGCATGTATTGTGCCACCCCTGGATTGACTAACTAAAACTGACACAACTGGCTGCACGACAGCTGGGGCAAGGTGGTGTACTCACCCTTTGCTTTAGATATAGTATACCTATATCTAACCCTAAAATGGACACACAGATCTCCTATCAGTCACTCCTATGGCAGGCCTTAACAATCCTGAAGGCAGAGTGCTTGGAATCGTGTGAGATGGTGCTCTGGCATGAGCTGAGCCTGTCTGCGGCTTTCGGGATCTATCCCTTAGCCGTTTCCAGGATATCGCATACCATATACTCTTAAGTGCATTATAATCCTCGCGGTTATGTGCCAACTCTGGTATCGCTTTATCAAAACATGTCGAGTAAGGTGTCATACGAATTGGAATACTAACCCCTCGCCAATTCTGGCGACGGGGTTAGCATTCCACCCTTCTAGAGGGACACGACATGCATGTAACCTATAACCCGGTTAAAAGTCAGACAGAGCCTTAGCATCCACAAAATGGATGCTGCCACCGAGACACAAGTCTGCCCTCCTGCTGCTGGGAGTCCTCCCAGAGCAGGAGATAAGGACAAAGGGTTTCCTGCCAGGGGCGGTGCCAGCACCGTCCCAGACAGGGTTTTGTGTATTGTAGGTAGGCAGGGCTTTAGAGGAAGGTGACTGCACGTGGCACCCCGGTGCTCACTGTGCATAGGCTGGCTGGAACCAGTTCCAGGGTCACTCCAGACCCTGTGCTGGGGAAAAGCCCGCCAAGGAAGTGGGTGTAACCACCCCCCTCCTAGTCCCACCCATAGGGCAGGACTTAGTCGCGTGCCAGCCCCTTTTTACAGGATAAAGGTAGAGACTGGCCCCCTTCCAAATCAGATCATCTTTGAATCCTGAAACTACTTTCCACGAAAGGAACTCAAGACTTCTTCCTAAGATTTCTCCCTTGTGACTAAGGAGTAGTCACCCTGCATCCGCAGGCACCATCTAAGAACACTGCGGTCTGCTGCACGTCCTTCCTCCGGAATCCGACTGCCCAGCTCGACGAGAACCGGCTTCCCTGGCACCTCTGACCTCTACCTACATCATCAGTCACGCTGAGATTCGTGGGTGTGACGAGACCTCGAGGGACCGGCCATCTTCAAGACTGCACGACTTCTTTTCAGCAAGCCCGCCGAGTGAATTCCTGGTGAGTGCTTTGGGGTCCGAGAAGCCCCCACCCTGAGCAGCTCCAGCACCGAAGAGCAGCCCCCCAGCATCTCCACAATCTGCGTGGGGCCCTTCTGCTTTTTACTGCTCACCGCGTTGTTTGGCTACTAGCCCGCTGGCTTGTGGCCTTCCTGACGACGCCCGACGACATTTCTGCTGCTGGTCTGGTTGCTCCAGACTGGCCCTTGCTTCCCTCCATCGGAGAAGTACCCTGGACCCTCCTGGTCCGCCCAAGACGCCATTTTAGGTCCACCGCGTGGGCCTTGCATTTGCCAAGACTTGTTGCCCAATCCTGGGTCCAGCGACGTCGACAGCAAGAACCTTCGTGGGACAGCTCGCACCTCCATCCTGGTCGCCGACAACGCCTCCTGGTCCGAGAGACTGCAGAGCCCAGCAGCGCCCACTCACCTGACTGCGGTGACTTCGCCCGGTGCCATCCTGGTGCCCACTTAATCACTGGCTAGTGATTCAAGAACTTGGTCCCCTCTGCTTTCAGGTTTTCTTCTTCCTTGATCCAGGCTTGGATCCATCGAACTTTCCTTCACTGGTCGCCTGCCAGCAACTTCTTCCTTCCAGGCTCCTGGTCCGGCAACGAGATCCCCGACGTCTTTTCAGACCTATGCAGCTGCAGCCCCTGGGCTAGGTAACTTCGGCACTCCGGTGTCCCAGCATAGCCTCACTATCCAAGGGTCAGGATCCACTGTCGTTTTCTCCCTACCAGGTCGGGTTCGCCCGTGAACACTAACTTTGTGAATTCTAGCTTCCATACACTTTGTCCCGCATCCCGCGTGAGAGTGCACACTCTGCACCCGAGTCCCCTGGGCCTCCTAGTAGTAATCTAACGATTCCCTAGTCCAGTCCTAGCGATTCCAAAGCCTATTAGAACTGTTACTTACCTGCTAGTAATTCGCATTCCACTTTTAAAGTATATGGTCTTTCGTGCCCCTCGGGCATTTGTGTATAACGTGCTAACTTAAGTATTTTCGTAAGAGTTTTGTTGTGTGCTTAGCTCCCTGTCTCATAAAGAGCCAGGGTAGTCTTGTTATAAATAAATACACTGTTTATTTTCATAACAACTTGTGTGGTGTCCTTTCACTGGGTGTTCAAGGGGTAATGTGATGGTAAAACAGCTGGCTTAACACGCCCTCTAGAGTCTTAGCCTTAGACTGCTCGTATCCATGCTACTAGGATAGCTGGTCTATAAGGTTGACTTACAACCAATCATCAATAAGGGTTGTTTGGACTGATATATAGTGATCACTAGAATAGTGAACACTGCACATCAGGCCAACTTCTCACATTGGTGAGCAGCGGTTGGGATTTGAGCTTGCTGTTGTTTTACCACACATGCCCTAAGAATATCTTGTGAAAGATCACATAAGTACTAAAGGTACATATAACTTAGCTTAGAATACTCTGAGTTCTACTGAACCAGCTGTTGTAGCTCCTAGGGCCTAGCACACCCTAAACTACAACTCTAGCAAGGGATCAGTAGGCAAACATATAGTGTAGGTAAGTGCACCACTTACACCTCACTAGAAAAGCATGTCGACTCAGGAGGACTCTACTGAGACTCCCCTGGTCAGTGTTGACCCTCCACAGGTCACTTCAAGATATGCAGCTCTCAGCTTTCATGAGATGAGACAGATCTGTGTCTCCAGAAAACTGAAGCAGGGGTCTAACCCCACCACTTCCTTTCTGATAGGTCTCTTAGAGACATATGATGCCAGAAAGCTTTCTCAGTTACATGAGAACATGCCAGCCTTAGAGGGAACCTCTGGGGATCCAGATCTCCACAACACTGATTCAGCAGTTGAGGAGGAGGATCAGGAGGTACTCTCTGGGGATGAGGTAGACAAGGGTCTTGAGGTAGTCAGAAGGCTAACTAGGACCAACTTAGACTTGCTTGGGCTAGGATCTGGGGGCCCCCCAGTACTAACCCGAAGTGGGCCTAACCTTGGAGTTAGGAGAGATAGATCTCTTTCTAGGGACTCCAATAGATCTCTGCACTCTAATGCCTCTTCTCAGGGGAGAAGGAATCCTCCACAGAGGAGATTTACTTCCCCTCAGAGAAAAGAGCATGAAGCTAGGATGAGACAAGCTGAACTGAGGATTGAAAGGGAAGAAATTGCCCTGGCCAAATAGAAGCTTGCCCTGGCAAGAGAGCAGCAGATGAGTGGGCTAGCTCCCACTGGTGGCAGCAATCTCCCAAGAGATAGAGAGAAGGGTTTAGATACTAAACACCTGACTAAAATAGTGCCCCCCTTTAAGCAAGGGGATGACATCCAGAAATGGATGGCTGCTCTGGAGAGGGCCTGCACTGTGCAGGGCATTCCCCAGAGTCAGTGGGCAGCTATACTGTGGCTCTCCTTTGATGGTAAAGGTAGAGATAAGCTCCTCACTACAAGAGTGGAGGATGCTAACAATTACCAGGTCCTGAAGAATACACTGGTTGATGGGTTTGGTTTAACCACTGAGCAGTACAGGTTGCTGTTCAGAGACACCCAGAAAACTCAGTCTCAGGACTGGTCTGATTTTGTGGATTGTGCCACTAAGGCTTTGGAGGGCTGGTTGCTGGGTAGCAAGGTTACAGATTACACAGGATTGTATAATCTAATGATGAGAGAACAAATTTTAAACAATTGTCAGAACCAGTTGCTGCACCAGCACCTTGTTGATTCAGATCTGACCTCTCCCCAAGAATTGGGAAAGAAGGCAGACAAATGGGTCAGGACAAGGATCAAGCAGAACCAGAACCAGAACCAGGGTGGTCAGAAGAAAGCAGACCAGAAGGGTAATGTTAAGAATGATCAAAATGACCAGAAGTCTTCACCAGGTCCCCAACAAACCAAAGAGGGTGGGGGTCAGGCTTCCCAGAAGAAGAAGACTCAAGAAGGCCAGTCAAAAAGGTGGTGCCAGTACTGCAAAAGTAAATCTCACTGGTTTAGTGAGTGCACCAAAAGAGGAGGAGGACAAACTCCTGCCACTACAGCTCCTAAAGCAACTGCACCCCCTAGTACAGTCAGTAGTGGTAGTGTCACTCCCAAGGCATTAGTTGGGTTAACCTTGGGTACTGAGGGGTCTGACAACTTAGTTGGCACACTCACTCAGGCTGTCCTTGTCTGTACAGGGGATATGGATATGTCCCCTGAAATAAGTCCCAATACTTTGGGCAAATACAGGCAGACACCTTTGATTAATGGCAAAATGGCTCAGGCCTATAGGGACACTTGTGCCAGTGTCACCATGGTGACACCTAACTTTGTGGACCCTGGACAGATCATGCCAGGTACTGATTTCCTGGTGACCAATGCCAGCAATGTCACTACTAGTCATAGTGTGGCAATTGTGGCTTTCTCCTGGGGTGGAGTGAAGGGACAAAAGAAAGTTGTAGTCAGTTCAGACCTCCCAGTTGATTGTTTGTTGGGCAATGATTTGGAGTCATCACAATGGTCAGAAGTGGAGCAGAGGACTCACATGGAGATGTTAGGCTTGCCAGCACATGTGCTTGCTGTGACTAGGTCACAGGCCAGGAAATGCCCCACTGAACAGGTGCTGGATCCTGAAATGATGGAGCAGACACCTTCCAAGAAGGAGAGCAGTAAGGGTAAGGCTTTGCCTTCCCCCTTACCCCAGGTTGAGGATCAAGTCTCTGAGGAGGCTGATCTAGAAGAGCTGAGGGAAACTGAGCCTAAAGAGCTTGAACTTGATCAAGTTGAGTTTCTGGGCTCAGGGGGACCCTCCAGAGCAGACCTGGGGAAGGAACAGTTGAGCTGCCCTTCCCTTGAACCCCTCAGACAGCAGGCTGCTGCTGAGGCTGCAGGGAATGCCACAGGTGCCCACAGGGTATACTGGGAAGATGGACTCCTGTACTCTGAGTCAAGAGACCCCAAGCCTGGTGCAACCAGGAGGCTGGTCATCCCCTTGTCTCTGAGAGGTTTCCTTCTCACCTTGGCCCATGAGATTCCCCTTGCAGGTCATTTAGGTCAGACAAAGACTTGGGACAGGCTTGTCTCACACTTTCACTGGCCCCATATGAATGAGAATACCAAGGAGTTTTGTCGCTCATGTGTCACTTGCCAAGCCAGTGGTAAGTCAGGTGGCACAACAAAGGCCCCCCTCATACCACTACCTGTGGTGGGGGTCCCCTTTGAAAGAGTGGGGATTGACATTGTTGGTCCAATGGAACCCCAGACAGCATCAGGACACAAGTTTATACTGGTGGTGGTGGACCATGCCACCAGGTATCCTGAGGCTATTCCCCTTAGGACCACTACAGCCCCTGTAGTGGCAAGAGCCCTAGTTGGAGTGTTCTCCAGAGTGGGTTTCCCTAAGGAGGTCGTTTCTGACAGAGGTACAAACTTCATGTCAGGATATCTGACTGCCATGTGGAAAGAGTGTGGTGTGAACTACAAGTTCACCACACCCTATCATCCACAATGCAATGGGCTTGTTGAGAGATTCAACAGGACCCTGAAAGGGATGATTCATGGACTACCTGAACCTCTTAGGAGAAGATGGGATGTCCTGATCCCCTGCCTCTTGTTTGCTTACAGAGAGGTCCCACAGAAGGGGGTTGGCTACAGCCCTTTTGAGCTTCTGTATGGGCATCCTGTAAGGGGACCCCTGTGTTTGGTGAAGGAAGGATGGGAGAGACCTCTCAAAAAGCCTGCAACCAACATAGTGGACTATGTACTTGGTCTCCGCTCCAGGATGGCTGAGTATATGGAAAAGGCATCTAAAAACCTTGAGGCCAGCCAGGAACTTCAAAAAGCTTGGCATGACCAAAAGGCTGTACTGACTGTGTACCAGCCAGGACAGAAGGTGTGGGTGCTGGAGCCAGTGGCCCCAGCAGCTCTGAAAGACAAATGGTCTGGGCCCCACACCATCATTGAGCAAAAGGGAGAGGTTACCTACTTGGTGGACCTTGGAACTCCCAGGAGCCCTCTCAGAGTGCTCCATGTTAACAGGCTCAAGGCATATGTTGACAGGAAGGACATGAGCTTGCTCATGGCCACAGATGAGGGACAGGAGGAAGAGAGTGACCCTCTCCCAGACCTGCTCACTCAGAATCCTGATGATGGGTCAGTTGATGGTGTTGTCTTTTGTGGCAGCCTCACTGAACATCAGCAACAGGATTGCAGGCAAGTTCTGCAATCCTTTCGACATATGTTCTCTCTGACACCCAGCCAAACTGATTGGTGTACCCATGATGTTGACACTGGAGACAGTCTGCCTGTCAAGAGTAAAATCTACAGACAGCCTGATCATGTTAGAGACTGCATCAAAACTGAAGTGCAGAAAATGTTGGAACTGGGAGTCATTGAGCCCTCAGATAGCCCTTGGGCTAGCCCAGTAGTTCTAGTGCCAAAGCCTCACACCCAGGGTGGTAAGAGAGAGATGAGGTTTTGCGTAGACTACAGAGGCCTCAATGCAGTCACTAAGACTGATGCCCACCCAATACCAAGAGCAGATGAGCTTATAGATAGATTGGCTTCTGCCAACTTCTTAAGCACATTTGATTTGACAGCTGGGTATTGGCAAATCAGGTTAGCTGAGGAAGCCAAACCTAAGACAGCATTTTCTACCCCTGGAGGGCATTATCAATTTGTGGTAATGCCCTTTGGACTGAAAAATGCACCTGCCACCTTCCAAAGGTTGGTGAATCAAGTCCTCACTGGGCTGGATGACTTCTGTGCAGCTTATCTTGACGATATTGCTGTCTTTAGCTCCACCTGGGAGGATCACCTGGTCCACCTGAGGAAAGTGTTAGAGGCCCTGCAAAAGGCAGGCCTCACTATCAAGGCCACAAAGTGCCAGATAGGGCAGTCACAGGTTGTATACCTGGGCCACCTTGTAGGTGGAGGCCAGGTTCAGCCACTGGAGAGTAAGATACAGGCCATCAAGGACTGGACTCCTCCAATCACCCAGACTCAGGTTCGAGCTTTCTTGGGCCTGACTGGGTACTATAGGAAGTTTGTCAGAAATTATGGGTCCATAGTGACCCCCCTTAATGACCTGACAAGCAAAAAGATGCCAAAGAAAGTTCAGTGGACAGCAAGCTGTCAGAAAGCATTCAATGACCTAAAGCAGGCCATGTGCACAGCACCTATCCTCAAGAGTCCAGATTACTCCAAGCCATTCATTGTCCAAACAGATGCTTCTGAGTTGGGTGTGGGAGCTGTTCTGTCTCAACTGAATTTTGATGGTAATGATCAGCCTATTGCTTTCATTAGTAGAAGGTTGACACCCAGAGAGAAAAATTGGTCAGCTATTGAGAGGGAGGCCTTTGCTGTGGTCTGGGCCCTGAAGAAGCTGAGGGCCTACTTGTTTGGCACTCACTTCACCATTCAGACAGACCATAAGCCCCTCTTGTGGCTAAATCAGATGAAGGGTGAAAACCCCAAACTGCTTAGGTGGTCCATTTCCCTACAGGGGATGGATTTTACAGTGGAGCATAGACCTGGGACTGATCACAGCAATGCTGATGGGCTCTCCAGGTATTTCCACTTAGAGCAAGAAGACTCACCTGGTCAAGGTTAGTTTATTGTCCCAAAGTTTGGGGGGGGGGGTCATGTAGGAGAGTAGGGTCTGCAATCCTATGATCACCCAGATTTTTGCTTTTTTTGCTGCACTGGTTTACGACTTTCCCTGGCTGTGGGCCTGCTAATCAGACCCACAGCCTAGCTGTTCTCTCTATCCAAATTGTACTCAGGTACTGAATTGGCACTGGGCCCTCTCCAAGTCCCTGTACCCAGGGCTGAGGTGCACCCAGAAGTCTCCCAGGGGCTGAAGCATGTATTGTGCCACCCCTGGATTGACTAACTAAAACTGACACAACTGGCTGCACGACAGCTGGGGCAAGGTGGTGTACTCACCCTTTGCTTTAGATATAGTATACCTATATCTAACCCTAAAATGGACACACAGATCTCCTATCAGTCACTCCTATGGCAGGCCTTAACAATCCTGAAGGCAGAGTGCTTGGAATCGTGTGAGATGGTGCTCTGGCATGAGCTGAGCCTGTCTGCGGCTTTCGGGATCTATCCCTTAGCCGTTTCCAGGATATCGCATACCATATACTCTTAAGTGCATTATAATCCTCGCGGTTATGTGCCAACTCTGGTATCGCTTTATCAAAACATGTCGAGTAAGGTGTCATACGAATTGGAATACTAACCCCTCGCCAATTCTGGCGACGGGGTTAGCATTCCACCCTTCTAGAGGGACACGACATGCATGTAACCTATAACCCGGTTAAAAGTCAGACAGAGCCTTAGCATCCACAAAATGGATGCTGCCACCGAGACACAAGTCTGCCCTCCTGCTGCTGGGAGTCCTCCCAGAGCAGGAGATAAGGACAAAGGGTTTCCTGCCAGGGGCGGTGCCAGCACCGTCCCAGACAGGGTTTTGTGTATTGTAGGTAGGCAGGGCTTTAGAGGAAGGTGACTGCACGTGGCACCCCGGTGCTCACTGTGCATAGGCTGGCTGGAACCAGTTCCAGGGTCACTCCAGACCCTGTGCTGGGGAAAAGCCCGCCAAGGAAGTGGGTGTAACCACCCCCCTCCTAGTCCCACCCATAGGGCAGGACTTAGTCGCGTGCCAGCCCCTTTTTACAGGATAAAGGTAGAGACTGGCCCCCTTCCAAATCAGATCATCTTTGAATCCTGAAACTACTTTCCACGAAAGGAACTCAAGACTTCTTCCTAAGATTTCTCCCTTGTGACTAAGGAGTAGTCACCCTGCATCCGCAGG
The DNA here is from genome assembly GCF_964261635.1 of Lissotriton helveticus. Taxonomy (NCBI): domain Eukaryota; kingdom Metazoa; phylum Chordata; class Amphibia; order Caudata; family Salamandridae; genus Lissotriton; species Lissotriton helveticus. Next base: position 1,030,048,092 of record NC_136057.1, read on the forward strand.
CACCATCTAAGAACACTGCGGTCTGCTGCACGTCCTTCCTCCGGAATCCGACTGCCCAGCTCGACGAGAACCGGCTTCCCTGGCACCTCTGACCTCTACCTACATCATCAGTCACGCTGAGATTCGTGGGTGTGACGAGACCTCGAGGGACCGGCCATCTTCAAGACTGCACGACTTCTTTTCAGCAAGCCCGCCGAGTGAATTCCTGGTGAGTGCTTTGGGGTCCGAGAAGCCCCCACCCTGAGCAGCTCCAGCACCGAAGAGCAGCCCCCCAGCATCTCCACGATCTGCGTGGGGCCCTTCTGCTTTTTACTGCTCACCGCGTTGTTTGGCTACTAGCCCGCTGGCTTGTGGCCTTCCTGACGACGCCCGACGACATTTCTGCTGCTGGTCTGGTTGCTCCAGACTGGCCCTTGCTTCCCTCCATCGGAGAAGTACCCTGAACCCTCCTGGTCCGCCCAAGACGCCATTTTAGGTCCACCGCGTGGGCCTTGCATTTGCCAAGACTTGTTGCCCAATCCTGGGTCCAGCGACGTCGACAGCAAGAACCTTCGTGGGACAGCTCGCACCTCCATCCTGGTCGCCGACAACGCCTCCTGGTCCGAGAGACTGCAGAGCCCAGCAGCGCCCACTCACCTGACTGCGGTGACTTCGCCCGGTGCCATCCTGGTGCCCACTTAATCACTGGCTAGTGATTCAAGAACTTGGTCCCCTCTGCTTTCAGGTTTTCTTCTTCCTTGATCCAGGCTTGGATCCATCGAACTTTCCTTCACTGGTCGCCTGCCAGCAACTTCTTCCTTCCAGGCTCCTGGTCCGGCAACGAGATCCCCGACGTCTTTTCAGACCTATGCAGCTGCAGCCCCTGGGCTAGGTAACTTCGGCACTCCGGTGTCCCAGCATAGCCTCACTATCCAAGGGTCAGGATCCACTGTCGTTTTCTCCCTACCAGGTCGGGTTCGCCCGTGAACACTAACTTTGTGAATTCTAGCTTCCATAGACTTTGTCCCGCATCCCGCGTGAGAGTGCACACTCTGCACCCGAGTCCCCTGGGCCTCCTAGTAGTAATCTAACGATTCCCTAGTCCAGTCCTAGCGATTCCAAAGCCTATTAGAACTGTTACTTACCTGCTAGTAATTCGCATTCCACTTTTAAAGTATATGGTCTTTCGTGCCCCTCGGGCATTTGTGTATAACGTGCTAACTTAAGTATTTTCGTAAGAGTTTTGTTGTGTGCTTAGCTCCCTGTCTCATAAAGAGCCAGGGTAGTCTTGTTATAAATAAATACACTGTTTATTTTCATAACAACTTGTGTGGTGTCCTTTCACTGGGTGTTCAAGGGGTAATGTGATGGTAAAACAGCTGGCTTAACACGTCCTCTAGAGTCTTAGCCTTAGACTGCTCGTATCCATGCTACTAGGATAGCTGGTCTATAAGGTTGACTTACAACCAATCATCAATAAGGGTTGTTTGGACTGATATATAGTGATCACTAGAATAGTGAACACTGCACATCAGGCCAACTTCTCACAATGCCTCTCACCGCTCTCCTAACAGCTGATGTCTCCGCTTTTCCTCATTCCAGGTACATTCTGCTTAATACCAAGAGAGCCCTGCTGAATTTAGAATGAGTAACCAAGGCCAAGATCCAAATTAACAAGTCCAACTCAGCCTCCTTATGGTATAACCCGAGTTTTAAGGTAGATGGTAGATCACTCTACTGGGACCACTGGTCTAAAAACGGGATCAATTTAGTCAAAAATCTATTTACAGGTTCATTGCCCTTGCCATTCTCCGAATTACAGACCCGACACGAACTTAAACCTCTGGATTTTTATACATTTCTAAAACTCAAATCGCTCATCTCCTCACGTTCTATCACACCCCACGACCCTTCGATAGCTGGTAAGCTTGCTCAACTCGTAAAAGCTGGGCACATCGTCTCCAAAATATATAAACTCCTTTCTCCCAACTCACGAAAATTACACAGAAAATGTGAGACATCATGGGAAAATGAGATAAACTCCTCTCAGAGCCCATTTGATCGGGAGAAGATTCCCCTGACCCCTTTTTCTAACAAACTCTCACCTATACTATCACAGACCAAAATAATGTTAATAAACAGATCATACTGGACCCCGTAATTTTTTTTAAGCTTAAACTCAACAATAGCCCCACATGCTGAAACTGTGAATCTCACGTAAGTAACTTGGCCCACATGCTCTTTTATTGCTCTGCCTTACAATCTTCCTGGGACAAGATATATGATTATATACACAAAACCTTTCACTACCATTCACCAAGAGATTTCTCCTACATTTTATTGGATGCTCTAGATCCTCATCTTGTAAACATCCAAGATTGGCACCTGATGGAGCTCATGCTCACTCTGGCATGCAAAGTCATTCTAAGCAAATGGAAAAATGCTAGTGAAGTCTCCTTCAAAATGTGGCGAGAATGGTTGTTTTCTTTGAGGGGTGCGGATAACGAGTCTCTCCATACCTCCCCATGGCGTAAATTGCACAGGAAACTGTGGAGCTCCCTCGACTCTTCGTATACATGCTATAACCCTCCATGAAATCGCAAGTTCCGTTATGCCTAGTAAGTCTCACACTCCTTGCAATTTGTATGATACCTTGCTTTTACATATTGTATGAATTGGTTGCACTGACCACTTAGACACTATAAGACCTAGACTCAACAATGAAATCTTACTTAGCACTAGAGTCATTATATACTTTTATTTTAACTACTATCATCCCTGTATCATGCTAGCATCATTATCGTCATGTTCTTGCTTTATTGGGATTTGCATTATGTTTATTGCCATCACCTTTTATTCTTTTACTGTACTGTAATGTTTGTCTTTTTGTTTATTCTCAATAAAAACGATTTGAATTAAAAAGAAAAGGGCAGTGTGATATAAGAAGATCAGGATCCATAGAAATCCATGGTCTGCTATTACCGCCAAATTGCAGACTTAATCCCATTACAGGAACTATGCATGTTTTACTTTTTGTAGCATATCTGCAAGAATTGTTCTGCTTCTTCCATAACAATAGAGCAGAAATGATCTTATTTGTGTGCACTCAGTTTCGAATATCATTGTTTTCTTTGCAGCTGCTCTACGTTGTATTCTGTGGTGTAGTGTTCCGAGCACTTCCCTTTGCACCTCGAGCTACATGTTTGGTACTCTTTGTCTACTTTCTGTGTATAGTATTGTTTTTCGTATACAATGTATTCTATGAATCATCCTGTTTTCTACACGTATTTTTGATAAATGGCAACTTTCGAGAACGAAGACGTTTCAAAAAGTCTTTTGCTGTCATGTGCACCTACTCAATATTCTGTTTGCATTTTTTAGGTCTCGCGCCTGCGATGCATATGGCGAAGCCATATGCATCGCGCCAGGCGCGATACTATAGTTGCGGAGTCTGCTTCCCAGGAGACAGAGACTGGCGCGCGCACACTCAGGAAAGCGATCGGAGCCGGCCGCGCGCGCGCGTTCCCAATCTCCTGTCTCTCTGGGAAGCACACAAGCAAGCCCAGCAAGCCCCGCCAAGGCATCACGAGCACGTCCCAGCCCGGGGTGCCAGCCAGAGCCAGCCCGAGCGAGGACACCCCCTTTTTTATCATGTGAGAAACTATTTGAATATTGAATTATTTCCTTTAGCAGCTGAATCAGTTCACTTGCCTCCCTCCAAAAATATGAAAGTGTGCTGATTTTGCAGGAATTGGATTGTGTTCATTTCGGGTTTCCTCATTCGTGTTCGTTGGTCTATCAGAAGAGCATACGCAGCGGGCAGATGGGAAGAGAAGACGCTGGAAAAGTACGTCGCTTTTACACTACAGCATAGTTAACCCGCCCTTTCTGTAGTATTTTAGCCCACTCTACACAATCCCCCCCCACCCCGTACGGGTTAGCTGTTACCCAGTCACCTCTTGTCCCGCATTCTAATGTTATATTTATGATCGAGCGTTATTTTACCACTCCCTACATCTTCACGTGGATACATGCTGCACGACAGGACTTGGGTGTCCCTCGCCTGCTTCTTGCTTCCGTAGCCTGTGCTCTGAAGATCTTTTCATTTAATAAGCAGATTAACATTGCAGCAAAGCAACCTTTCGCCCTCTCCCGGGCATTCAAATGAGGACCATTGAATTGGGTAAATGTAGAACATTATATATTTCAGACTGTGGAGACGATTCATCCTGTGGGGCAGTAAAATGCTCTAGATGATGTCCCGTGCAGGTTCTTCCCGCTCTGCAGAACACTGACGGTATGTTTAAAGTAATTTCCGATGTGTGCGCCTGGTCATCCGTTTTACTAAGGCCTAACTAAAGCTTTAACGTTCTGACACACATTTGTAATAAAGAAAACATAATATATAAGCTAATGCACACATTGGTGGGTTGGCTGCCTTTAGACTATTTTGTTCTGGAATGGTAATACAATTTTTCGGTCATCCCACAACACATCATACAAAAGAGTGGGTAAATGGGTCAACCCCTGCAGACCCGTGTCGCCATATGTTATGGGAACATTCGTGCTCTGAGCAGGAACTGTTACAAAGCACTGGCTCTCTGTGGACTTTTACATCACTTTGACATTCACGTGGCACGTGCATCAAATCACACATGCGGGGCCTTGGCGGCAAGGCGCAGTTGCATTTACTTCTGATTACCAAATTTACAACCGGTGTGAGGAGTCAGGCTGCTCGAAAGCACTCCTAATCCCCTGAACACGTCATACTGTAATGCCTGGATTATTTACCGTTAATCTCATTACTCTGATTTATTGTTCCCCAGCCCTTACCCAATCACAATGGGAGTCTATCTGACGAGTCAGGCGCTCAGCTGCACCTTCTTTAAAACCTAAATGTAGCATTTTGCTTTTCATTAGCCCCTCCCACAGCTGAGCAGTGCCTGCTCAGTCTTTGATTGGCTACAAAACTCCAAACAGTGAGTTGGAGCAACTAGATCAACAGCAAGAATTAAGGCATTTTTTCATAGTAATCTTAGTCATCCATCCCATACATAATCATGTGTATATTAATGTAATATTATCGATCTTCTATCTAAAGCACTTTAAATAGAACATATTGCATACATAATTAATAATATTCAATCGAAGTTGGTACTCATTTTTCTGACCTCTGGGGGGGTAGAGTGGGCTCTGCCGGGATGCAAACTTTCTAGTTAATCACAGCCCTCGACAGGAAGTGCTCAGCTCACTGACCCATCTAGCCAGCCAGAATTTACTTGCCAAGTGCTAGCTAGCCAATTTGTTTACGTAAATCACCAGAAACACTACGTGATTTATTGAAACTGATATAAGAAGACTATAAGCGGTCAAGGTAACCTGCTGCACTATGTAGCCAAACCCCAGTGCATGAGGTTAACCCACCTCTGGGCAGTCATGCATGATAGAAGTAGAACAAGACACCCAGGGTGCTACATTGCAAATCTGCAACATAACCCTTTGAAGCCATGGCTCAGGTAGTCGACATGGCTCTGGTGGAATGACCCTAAATTCCCACAGGGTGTGCTAGATTAGACACATTGTAGGCAGGATGGTGGGTAAAGCGCCTGCCCATGGACATGCAGCTGAGATGGTTATAACTTGGGTGAGCTGTCTAACCCTTTAAGTCTTCTGAAGTGGGAAAAAACCCATATATTATTAAGTGCCGATAAACAATCTAATACTTGGTGTGCCTTGTTTTATTATTCAATATGTTACTTTACACATTTGTTATAAAAGGAGAACCTAGGAAAAGTATTGGCAATACCTAGCAAGACTATTATAAATGTCTAAATGTTGAAGGTTCTGTTGTGCTGGGATGTTGTGTACTGGCGTGGTCCAGTCCCCAACCTACACCCCGTTACCAAGACGTGAAATAAACATTGCACATATACAGTACTTATAATTCAGTGACGCTACACAAATACAGCAAGGATTGAATTTAGTAGTTTGTAACTTTCTTGGACAAATTCAATCATTATTTCTTACCTACGGAAGGTAGAGAGAGCCCAACGTGGATGTCATCTTTACTCAATGCAACATACACTCCAAATACCACTCAGTGCCACATAATTATATGCTACATAATTACACTGCGCTCAACGCAACATACACTACAAATACCACTCAGTGCCACATAATTACACGCCCCATAATTACACTGCACTCAATGCAACATTCACTCCAAATACCACTCAGTGCCACATAATTACATGCCACATAATTACACTGCACTCAATGCAACATACACTCCAAATACCACTCAGTGCCACATAATTACACACCACATAATTACACTGCACTCAATGCAACATACACTCCAAATACCACTCAGTGCCACACAATTACACACCACATAATTACACTGCACTCAATGCAACATACACTCCAAATCCCACTCAGTGCCACATAAGTACCCACCACATAATTACACTCTACTAAATGCAATACACACTCCACACAATACCACTCAGTGCCACATAATTATATGCTACATAATTACAATGCAACATACACTCCAAACAATACCACTCAGTGCCACATAATTACACTCCACACAATTACACTCTACTGAATACAACATACACTCCTCATAATACCACTCAGTGCCACATAATTATATGCTACATCTTTACACTGCGCTCAACGCAACATACACTCTAAATACCACTCAGTACCACATAATTACACTATCTATCTATCTCCCTCACTAAATCTATCGCCCCTTACTCCATCTATCTATCGCCCTCACTCTATCTATCGCCCTCACTCTATCTATCGCCCTCACTCTATCTATCACCCTCACTCTATCTATCGCCCTCACTCTATCTATCGCCCTCACTCTATCGCCCTCACTCTATCGCCCTCACTCTATCGCCCTCACTCTATCTATTGCCCTCACTCTATCGCCCTCACTCTATCGCCCTCACTCTATCGCCCTCACTCTATCGCCCTCACTCTATCGCCCTCACTCTATCGCCCTCACTCTATCGCCCTCACTCTATCGCCCTCACTCTATCGCCCTCACTCTATCGCCCTCACTCTATCGCCCTCACTCTATCGCCCTACTCTATCGCCCTCACTCTATCGCCCTCACTCTATCGCCCTCACTCTATCGCCCTCACTCTATCGCCCTCACTCTATCGCCCTCACTCTATCGCCCTCACTCTATCGCCCTCACTCTATCGCCCTCACTCTATCGCCCTACTCTATCGCCCTCACTCTATCGCCCTCACTCTATCGCCCTCACTCTATCGCCCTCACTCTATCGCCCTCACTCTATCGCCCTCACTCTATCGCCCTCACTCTATCGCCCTCACTCTATCGCCCTCACTCTATCGCCCTCACTCTATCTATCGCCCTCACTCTATCTATCGCCCTCACTCTATCTATCGCCCTCCCCCCTCTATCTATCTATCGCACTCACTCTATCTATTGCCCTCCCCCCTCTATCTATCTATCGCACTCACTCTATCTATCTATCGCACTCACTCTATCTATCTATCGCACTCACTCTATCTATCTATCGCACTCACTCTATCTATCTATCGCACTCACTCTATCTATCTATCGCACTCACTCTATCTATCTATCGCACTCACTCTATCTATCTATCGCACTCACTCTATCTATCTATCTATCGCACTCACTCTATCTATCTATCTATCGCACTCACTCTATCTATCTATCCATCGCACTCACTCTATCTATCTATCGCACTCACTCTATCTATCTATCGCACTCACTCTATCTATCTATCTATCGCACTCACTCTATCTATCTATCGCACTCACTCTATCTATCTATCGCACTCACTCTATCTATCTATCTATCGCACTCACTCTATCTATCTATCTATCGCACTCACTCTATCTATCGCATCACCACAGCATCACTCAGCACCAATCAGGAGCCCCACAACATCACTATCTATGCGCTACTACAGCATCACTGAACGCCACAGCATCACTCAGCGCCACCACAGCGTCAATCTGTGCAACCATTCATCAACAACTGGTTCAAATAGGTTCTCTCAATGTTTTAAGCTTTATTACAAATGTCACAAAAATATGTTAATATTTCACTTCTGTTCTTGGATTTTCATCACAATAAAATACACTGAACATAATCTTCACAAAAGTTATTTACAAAAGTTTAAGCTATTGCCATTATAAATTACAATAACTTTTATTTAAGTATTAATTATTTAAAAAAATGAAAAGCCATTGTTATTTGTAATATCAATACATCTAAGTCACGTGAATACAACACATATTGCATTACAAATGCTATAGGTGTCACATTTGCGAAAGTTATAACTATTGGCATTGTAAATGACAAAGCTATTAATTTCGCTATTTTCAAAACCAACACATAAATAAAAAAATTGTGATTTACAATACCAATAGCTCAAACGTTCCTAATGCGAGACCTATTGCATTGCAAATGCTTGTTTCCTTATGTGTCCACTTAATTTTCCGTGTACTACACCCATGTACTTCTCAACCGGATTCCCTTCATGCTTTATTATGTGTCCTGTGCTCCTCAATATATTTTTGGTTAGCCAGTGTCTCGCGCTCCGGCCTAGTTAAGGGATGTTAATGGTGCGCGGTTCTCCTGGTCCTTCACGGTTAATACATTCAAAAATAAACCCTGCTGTGGCATTCTCACAGACTCATTGCAAAGGAATGCAGTGTTTTGTAATGTTTGCAGATGTAAACAGCCAAGGTGACACCACCAACACTTTGCATTCTGGGGCTAAGAGAGGTGAGTCTCACATCTGTAAAAAATCGTGGGAGGCTTTGATACCCCCTATCCCCTGTCCATCCCGAGTTGTGCCCTCCATGTAATTGCTGTTATCTCTTTGTATCTTTGCTTTCAGTCCAGTTGCTTCTGCGCACTTCTTCATTTGTGTGCTGTACCATGCTGTTTTCCTAATACTTGTTCGGATTCCTGTGCAAATATTTACAGTGTTTTATTCTGCTTTCTATTCATTTAATGTTTTCTGTACTTCTCGTGCAGTATTCTTTGGACATCAGTGTATGTACTCTGTGCACCTATTATCGGGAATGCACCTCATTTCTTGTTCTGGGCATTTTCTTCTACTCACTATTTTTAGGTCGAGCCTAGCGCAGCGCACAGGCGCTGCTCCAGGAGAGGGCCTCTTCGAATCCCTCCAGACTTTCATAAAACTCATGCGCGTGGCTGTAGTTTTGCCACACCTTCAATTGGCCTTTGCGTGTGGCTTTCAAAAATTGAAAGCACGCAAATGGCCAAAGGCAGGTGCTTGTCCTGCCTTCTCTCTAAACGTTGATTCCCATGGCCTAGGGGTCTCGGGAGCGAGCAGCAGCGCGGCTGGGTGCCAGCTGCATTCCTGGCCCATGTTAATCATTAACCCAGTGCGGTTGCTTTCACTTTCGCAACCGCGCTTGATTTCAGTTCCATAAACGGCACCCCCTCAGACTCTTGCATGGCTTTGTGTGTTTTTTTCATGTTTTAAATGATACAGCAGCATACCATAGACTCTTCCTATCATTTAAAACCGTTGAAGTTCACAAGTCAGTGGGAACTTTAATCATCCATCTGTACTCTTTTTACATTATGCTGCAGCTGCTGCATTTGCTGCTGGTGTGCGCGCGCCTCACTGTCCGGCACTCAGCGTAAAACAGATCCCATAGTCTATGGACCCACACTTTTTGATCAAACGGGGCGGTGTGGAGCCTCATCAGTCTGCACAGATTTCTTCCTGCACAGGGACTGGGAACCAGTATACAGTGGACTGGGTCTGTTGCCTGGAGTATGAATGAGAGCCCTAGGTGTCTCGTAGCGCCCTCTTTTTGAGCCCCTGCCTCGTCTTGCAGGGGCAGTTTTCACAATAGCGATCTGATCCACACCTCTGCGATACAGACCGCGTTATATTCCCTCGATCGGATCTAATTTCCCTCGTAGCAGCCCCCCCCAATTATGCACATGGATTTAAACGCTACTTAAACCGCAGCACGCTCTTCCGCTTCTTGGGTGCCCGACTTTGCAGATGGGGTGCTCAGTTTCAGATTTGCAACTGGGCTGCACCAAATTCACAGTTTAATCAGTGTTTATACAGTGGTACATAAGAGTGCACCATACGTTGTGACCCATCTATGGGCAGTGTCTATGGGTTATAGGTCTTACTCAAAGCCATTTTATATTTTCCTGCCCCCTTTTCACCAACTCAATCAGTACAAAAACAACAAAGTTAAACCCTGTGGTATTGATTATTCTACACCCCCCCTACGGCCCTGGCTCATACTAGGCTTAGCCACAACGTTGAATCTCGTGTGAAGACTTATAGAAAGATACGTCTCAGGCAAACTGCCATGTCTGAAGGGCCCAAACGAAAACAACCTTTTTAGCTGCAGGACTTTTTCAAGCTGATGCGTTTTGTCTTTATTGGCCTATGTTGTATAGCTCCTATATATCCTTATATCGCGTTAAGTTAGCATAGGTACATTTCAGATTTAAACGCCATTTTTCCTTTCTTGCAACTTCTGCACACGACCCTTAATTGTTGACTTAGCTTTCAACCTAGTGGTTTGCCGTGGTGTATGTGAGAATAATATGTTATTGCTCTGATATCAGTCTTGTTTAATAAACCATGTCTGCACGGAGAGTGCTGAAGTTTCAGGAGCAACACGATATGGAATTGTTATGAGGTCTGATCTCCACGCTTTCATAGTCATAACACAAGTGCAGCCTTTGCCAACTTGGGCTTGAGGCGGGATTGATATTGCTTTGCACGAGAATCGTTAACACACTTGATGCGGTGCACATGCAGAGAGAGCTGGTGTATGCTGATGTGATTCCTTCATGCTAGGACACTAAGGTATGGGCCCGCCCTAAAACAACCCAAAGAGACCTTCTTAGATAATAATATAATATATGTGTTAGGGAGGGTGAGATATAAGTGTTGTTAACTCTTATTCATTACAGCATGTTAACATGCTGTCACCATTCGCTTTTTATGTCTTAGTAACTATGCTGATAATTTTGCTACTGATAATAAGTATACTTGTATTATCAAAGATACTGCGCCTGAGAAGACGGCATTAGTAAATAAACATTTCAAATGCACATGTGTCTTCTTTACTCCATGTTCTGGTTTGTAATGATAATATAACGAAAGAGTGTTCATGAGTCCCACGTACCCTGAGGTACTGTAAGTTCATGTTCTGGTTTGTCTAAACATTGGGTGTTTGATATGTCCAATGAGACACTGTAGCTAGCTCGGTAAGGGGTGAGTTGGTTGCTAAGGTAAGTTTTGGGACATCCTAATTTGCCGAGGTTCCACTCCTCTGTGCACAGTTCTGTGTGAGTACAGAAACCCTGCAACATGGCGCCCAACGGTTTCGGTGGTCTTATATCATGACACTCGAGTAGTTTATCGTTCATGCCTTAACCCCTTCACATCCGTTTCCGGAAAACGGGGTGTTGGTGAAACCTACCTATTTTTTGAAATAGGTCTTTATTCAAGCTTGATTCTTACTTAAACGGTTTCTTTGAATTACTACCCAGTTGTGCTACAAAGTATTCTTTGTGTTTTCTTGTTTCCAATTCTGTAATGGCGGCAGCGGTGGCTATTGCGCACCCCGTCTATGACTGCCCTGCCTGAAATCGTTAGACGATGCAGTTAACTTTCAGGTGTCGAATGCTTTGGCTGCTCTGCCCGATGCCGACAAACCCCGCCAGTTAGAAAAAATTGTGGTGGCCGCTTATAAAACGATTGGCCGCACAAGTAGAGGTCTGAAATATTTTCCAGTGAAGGAGAAAAAACAACCACAGGGGCAATCTGCAGTGACAGATGCCCAGCCAAAGTCCAAGAAACAAAATTGGCCTAAAAAACAGACACAGGGGAAGCAGACAATGCAGACTCAGGGTACTTTTCCTGCGATACAAGCTCCTGCGCCATCCGAAAAAGTTTATGATTTGCGCGACCGCGCGATGATTAAATCACCTGATCGTTTTCAGGGTTCTGATCAACGCTCTCCTCGTTCCTTTCAGGACACATCGGCCCCGAAGACCGGTGGAGGAGGAGGGGGTGGACGTGGACGTGGTGGCCAACAAGGACGTGGTCAGTCCCGCCAGACGGACAGCGCAGTGAAACAGGAGGATTCTACGCCTAGGCGTCCGCAGTTTGCGAAAAAGAAAGTCGCAGCCTTAACAGCGCATCGATATGCCACAGATAGTGAGAACGCGGCTTCGGAATCTGACGTGGGCTCTGACCTTGCTGGACAGCGCGGCGGAGATAACCATAGTCAGAGAGGCGCTGCGTCCACTACTGAGGGTGACAGCGACTGATGTCTACGTTGTGATAGAAACAGCGGATACGAGACTTGCTCCCCCTGAAAGACTATATGAAATTGTCCTGTTAATTGAAGGTGACATACAGCGTACCGTTAAAGGTGTATTTTGGGAGAATCTGTCTTCTACATATGATATTTTACTTTCGGAGGCTGACTGGCCCCCACCTTTTGTGCTCGCGGCGCCGCGAGGGGAGGAGGTAATCCTACCCAGTTTTGCGAACACTGTCTCGAAAGAGCATGCGCAGCATTTTGCAGAAGAGTGGGCTCGGGCTCTCGCGCCGGCTCTGTACCGTAACCAATGTGGTTGGGATAAATTGTCGCCTTGCCACGAAATTCCGTTGCGGTCTCAGCCGCAGCCTCAACCTCAATATCCCATTCGGCGTGAAGCTAAATCTTCCGTCGCGAAAATCCTTGAACAATTGGAATATCAGGGAGTTATTGAAACGTGTGTGTCACCGATGAATAATCCCCTTTTTACTGTGAATAAACCTGACGGATCATATCGTTTGGTTTTGGATTACCGGCATTTAAACTCGCATTGCCGTAACTGTGCAGTACAGAATACCCACGGCTCTGCCCTAGTGGATAGTCTCGTGCGTAAGCGTTTCAAGACAACGCTTGACATATCCAATGGTTTTTATGCCCACAGATTGGACAGCTTTAGCTCCCAATGGACCAGTTTTACAAGCGCTGGAGTCCAAAAGCAATTCCGGCGTCTTCCAATGGGCTACAAGAATAGTCCTGGTATATTTACCGCTCGAATTGTCTCTATTCTGGAGGCACTAGACCCTGATGCTTTTTCGTATGTGGATGACATATATCTCACAGACGACGATATTTGGGAGCATCTGTGTCGTGTAAATTCTCTTGTTTGCAACTTCGCAGACATGGGTTACAAATTCAACTTTGCAAAATCGCACATTGCTGAACACACAGTGTTGTTTTTGGGCTATGAGCTCAACAATGAAGGTAGAGGTTTGGCTCCTCACTTCTTAGAGAAGTGCGCACAATTGCGCGCACCAACGACACTGAAAAAATTACAGTCTTTACTGGGCTTTTTGAATTTCGGCAGAACTTACATTCCGGAATATGCCCAGCGTATCAAGCCTTTGTATGCTTTGATACAACCAACTTTCTCAAAATCATGCTGGCTGCCTGAGCATTCAGCCATTTTGCAATCCTTGCAGGCTGATCTGCTCGCTTCTAAATATTTACTGACTCGTGATAACCACACCAACCTGGTAATAAGAATAATTCCTGGGACGGTGGGTTTCACCTACCTCACTTTTAATGAAGGTGACACAGTACCTATTGCTTACAAGTCACACTTGTACACCTCGGCTGAGATGCGGTTTCCCACCATAGAAAAGGTTTTAACTGCTGTACAGATGGCTATTCTAAAGGAACGAGCTCTGTCACAGGGGAAGCGCATGCTAGTGGTAACACCCTGTCCTCATTTAGAGGCAGTCACGAAAGCCAGTGTACCAAATTCAAAGGCTTTGCACCCTCGGTGGATTCAATGGGCTGCGTCATTGTCATCCGCAGATGTCATGTTTATTTTTGACGCTTCCTTACGGTCGCAGGAGTACTTGCAGTATGAATTCGTTCATCCTGCTCCTCTGGCGATGCGACCTTTGGAAGACTTCCATTGCATCATTTACACTGATGGGTCGGCGCAGGTTGCGCATGGCTCTAAACATGCCTACGTTTCCGCATGCGCCATTGTGGTCGGTGCTATGTTGAATGATGAGTTCATTTCCAGGGAGGTACACACGTTGCCCCTGGGCGATTGCACTGCACAATTGGCAGAGCTTCGTGCTCTCTTACTAGCTTTGGAGTACGCAGATCCAAGTGTTACTACTCTAATTGTAAGTGATTCTTACTACTGTGTCCAGTCTTACAATGAAAACTTGTTCTTTTGGATTCAAAATGATTTTCATGATTCCAAGGGTAGCACAATAAAACATAAAATGATCTGGGTTCGAGTGGCAGAGCTTAAGGCTATGTTGCCACTCGTTTATGTGATTCATACTCTCGGTCATCAGCGCGTGGGAGTTCACGCTGTTGGCAACTCGCTTGCTGATGAAGCGGCGAAATCAGCAGTATCTACATACTTAGTTGCAGCAGTTACTAGGTCTAAAACCAAGATTGATAGCGACATCTTGGCAGCGGTTGCTGCCTCTGAGAAGGGAAGTAAACATCCTTCGGGATTCCCTTCGAAGTATAAATACCACTTAAGTCCCGAAAAGGTTCCTTTTGTGACAATTCCTGATGTTGGGGAACGGCTGATTCCCAACACGGATCGCAGAACAGACTTGATTACAGCGGCTCATGAAGGTGTGGCGTCTGCGCATGCGGGCGTCTCAGCCACTGTAACGCAACTACAACAACGTTTTTGGTGGCGGGGACTGTACAAACAGACGCGTGATTATGTCCTTCTTTGTGACATATGCCAGCAGATTAAACCTTCAACTGCTACGCGTCCGCCTCAGACTCAGTTGTACATTTCTAATAAACCACTAGGCTGTGTTTATTTAGATCACTGCGGTCCATTTTCATCTGATACTGCGTATAAATACATCTTAGTAGCAGTTGACTCATGCCCACGCTTTGTGTGGGTATGGCCACATCGCAGCGCTGATTCCCGGACTGTCATCAGAGATTTGCGTATCTTTATAGGGATTTTTGCCTGTGGTACCTTCCATTCGGATCAGGGTCCGGCTTTCGCCTCTAAGGCGTATAAGGATGCCATGACTTCGATGGGGGTCCAAGTCAAGTTTTCGTCACCCTACAGACCTGAGGGTAATAGTGTAGTTGAACGAATGAACCGTGATTTAAAGCAATCTTTGACAGCCCGAGTTATAGGCACTGGCAGAAACTGGCTGGCTCACCTCTATGGCGTGCAGCGTGCTCTTAATAATCTCCCTAGAAGGTCTCTGGGTGGGCGGACCCCATACGAAATGCTCTTTGGCATCAAGATGTTCGTCCCTGACCTTGACGGTCTAGACTCGGTGGTTCGCGCCACTTCCTTTGACGCAGATGAACATTGCAATGTTTTACAGAATCTACAAAAGACGAGAGACACTCTTGCAAGGGAACATTTGCCCTCCACATCGGATGATGCGTTGCAGATCCCGGTAGTTGGCTGGCTACCCCAAGTTGGAGAACTGGTTCGAGAGAAGATCGACAACAAGAAAGAGTTTGGTCCCTCCTATCGAGCTCCGGTCCCAGTGCTTGGAGTGAAGGGCACAAGAACAGTCATTTTACCACCACTTCCAGGTCGTAAGGAAAACAGGTTTATTTCTATTGACAATGTCAAGATACACAGAGTGGCCGATTCTTCTTAGCATGACACCGGCTGTTTCCTGTCCTTCCATTGTGAGAAATTCAATTATGCCCACTGCTTCTAATAATGAACCTGAGGTGGCCATCGAATTACCTGCTGTTTCCAGTCCATTATTGAATAATTTACCAGGAACTAACCTTGATGAGACAGACTATACATACCCCACTGATTTGTCCATGCCTGACCTGCAGGCTCGTTTAGCCACGGAATCCAGATTTTCATTTGACTCTGCTTCCCTTGCCTCGAAAAAACCCTCTAAAATTGCAGTATATGCTGGCCTGTTTAAAAAACATTTTTTGATACCTCCTTGGATATACATTTGGCTGGTCCTTTTTTCACTGTACCTTTTTATGTCAATTGGTTTTGTGTTTTATTTTTTCCGGATTATGAATGGACACTATGTCGAGGAGAGAACTTGCATTACTCATTTAAATGGAACTTTGGCCCCACTTTCCTCTTCACATTCTACACATAGATTAAAAAGAGACTTGACTTTGGTTAACATCACAGCGTGGCCTGTTCTGGATGGAATCGCGTGGGATGCAGTTCGTTTTCAGATTCATGGCCCAACGGAAGTCGTTAATGTCCCTAATGTACTAAGAGTTAATATGGGGGATGTGGTGAAACAAAACATTCGTTCTGATGATTGGGATGTTAATGCTGTGGAGAGTTTGTTTTCTGATTTGAAATATTATGCTGCTTTTGATGCTGAGGATTTATATTTAGAATCTGCTAATTATGGTGAATTGTTCTGTTACCAACATTATGGCAATCACTTCTTACACAAGACATCTTCCCGAAGGGATGCGGTTAATTTTACTCAGTGGGAACATTGCCCAGCACCTACACAAGGGAGTTCAGAAACGTTTCTTAAAAAGTATACTTATTTCACTGACTTTAATCAGTCCAATCCCGAGTCCTTTTATTTTAAATTTAACAAACAGCCACTGTCCAAGGTTCGACTTACAAATACAAAATTGTTGTATTCGAAGGCCTTCCTGGATCAATTAGTTACTGGGGGGTATGAGTTATGGAAGGATACCATAGACCTTAAATCAGTTTGGGGCTCAAGGGCCTGGCAGGTACAAGGCACTGAGGCTTTGCACCGTGCATGTCTCATCCCAAATCATATGTGGTTTTTAAATGAAACCATTTCCCAGACCACATGCTGTGGATTGGCTACATCTAAAAGGTTAAACACCCCGTCTTTCCCGGAGTTGGAGGAATATGAGAATTGGAGTAATTTTACTAAATTGTCCATTAGAGATATACAGACTCTGCTTCTGAATTCCTCCTTTAACATTTCCAGTATGAATCCCAAGGGTTGGCTGCTTTGGCACCGTAGTGCTGATTCTTGCCAAAAGAGATTTTTAAATATAACTGACGGTTTTAAGGCTGTTAGATCTGATCCCCGTTTTGATTTGAGTCATACTGTCACCTCTTACTCTGTTGGCAAGTTGTGTCAAGCTTGGCTGAAACATTCAACTTTACCTGCGGTTAAGTATCACCTTTCCAAACTGAATGCAGACGTGGATTTGAATGATTTCATTAAGGGCCCAGCTAGTGGCAGGTCGAAAAGGTGGTTATATGGTGTTTACAATGAAATTTGGAAACTCTCACAGATTGAGGCTGCTTCACGCCTTAGGGCTATTGATCAGGCGAATCTTGAGAAAGTGCTTGCAGTTGTTGACAATAGCATTAACGTGCTTTCCTCTAGAATTTACACATTAGATAATATTGTGTCGTCTGTTGTTGATATTGTACATGATGAAGTATCTGTATTATACCATGGTCAAAATCAATTACGTTCGATCATGCAGTTTGCATGGACACTTCAGACTCTGAAAATGGGTAAAGTTCCCTGGGGATACATGAATGTTTCTTCTTTATTTGCACCGTTTAATTTGACAGACAAACAACGCTTGCTTTCAATGCGTGATGCTTCCTTTTCTATGCTCCATATTGAAAGGTTGGAATCTTTACCTTTTTCTGTGGCAGAGGCCACTGCTGCTACATGGCTTATCCACGGTTTAATAACACTGCCTTTTGCTTTATATAAGTTTTCAAATTGTATGAAATATGTGCCAATAGGTCGTTTTGAACCCTTAGGTAGCGGTTTTCTTCATGAGGTCTGGTCACTCCCATACACATACAGATGTTTCAAGGATGAACAAGAGGTTTATCTAACAGGGGATGAGTGTACTGAGACGCCAGATCATTCTTTAATGTGCAGACACATACAGTTACACGGTTCATGTTACAAGGACCGACCGAATATGGCTTGCGTTTTACAGGGCACGCCAGTTCCTGCTATCATCCCCACGTTTAAATTGTTAGAGAATGGTAGTTATTTAATGCTCAATAATGAAAACTGTTGTGGTTTAATTAAAGGTATAGCTTTCATAGTAACAGTTAGTGAGCGAGTTATTTGCTGCAGAAATGTTCTTTATCCTCCCACACGTGAACATAGGGAGTCTTCCATTTGGCCACGGATACCGACCTTGGGAGCAGAATTCAGCGGCATGGCTAGAATAAGAGCTCTATTGTCCCAGAAAGAGGTGGCCTTGAGCTCGGCCCGTGAAACTTTCGTGCTTCACATTGCTAACACCCGCACGGAGGTTCAGGCTCTTTTAAACACTGATTTGCCCTTGCATTTCGGAGCCATGGTCCGTTCTATCTTTAACGCATCCTCCACAACGGGCCTAGCACATTTTTTTAAAGTTGTTAGCGGTGGTCTCGTGACTTCCTTTGAGAAGATTTTTGGAGTCATCCCTGCTTTCTTCCATTCTATTTTTTCATCCTTATTTGGAGGGTTCCCGTTTTTACTTGCTTTAGCGGCTGGCGCATTGGTGGTTTTCTGCCTTTTTAAATATGGATGCCCTTCCTGTGCAAGTCCACGCACAGCTACTACTGACGCGGTTTCGCAACCGCATGCTTGATTATTATGGCACATTGCCGTTGGCGACTCTAAGCACGGCTTTTGGATTATCTTTTCGGTTCTCCTATTTCACCTGTGTCCAGCCTGTATTTCGCTGCCTGACCTGTGATTTCCTTCGGGCCATTGATTTGTGTCTCTGCGGACCAATATCTGCTGACGTCGATTTTGATCAACTGATGAGTCCTATCATTGCTCACGAGTTGGTTTGTTCTGACGTAAGGATTATGGCCTTGGCGGTGGCACATGGACTAATGGGTCCCTGGGATGTGTTGTCGGCAGCGCAAAGTTTCTTGGAACAAAGTTTTCTTGAAAACCCACCGAGCTGTCCTCTGATGGTTATAGAGGATCCGGTGCTGGAAGATCACGTATGTTCCTTTCATCTTTTAAACTGGATGGCTGAACTGTTTTCGGATGAGGACAGTGACTTCCTCCTGGAGGCTGTTGCAGCTTACTTTTCATATACAGTCTTATCATAGACACTGCCTCAAATTGGCATGCTGATTGATAGCATTTCCTTGATTTTATTGACTTTTGGTCAAGACATTTTATTTTTGCTTGCCTATTGGCTTGAGCCACATTATATTTGTGGGCTATTTTTTAGCATTAGTTTTTATTATTGAATTTTTATTCATGCTCGTTTATAAATGGATTCTGCTCTCATGTGATGGCACTTCTGTTACCTTATTTAGTCCGTTCTCGGATCATGGGGGGGTGTTGTATAGCTCCTATATATCCTTATATCGCGTTAAGTTAGCATAGGTACATTTCAGATTTAAACGCCATTTTTCCTTTCTTGCAACTTCTGCACACGACCCTTAATTGTTGACTTAGCTTTCAACCTAGTGGTTTGCCGTGGTGTATGTGAGAATAATATGTTATTGCTCTGATATCAGTCTTGTTTAATAAACCATGTCTGCACGGAGAGTGCTGAAGTTTCAGGAGCAACACGATATGGAATTGTTATGAGGTCTGATCTCCACGCTTTCATAGTCATAACACAAGTGCAGCCTTTGCCAACTTGGGCTTGAGGCGGGATTGATATTGCTTTGCACGAGAATCGTTAACACACTTGATGCGGTGCACATGCAGAGAGAGCTGGTGTATGCTGATGTGATTCCTTCATGCTAGGACACTAAGGTATGGGCCCGCCCTAAAACAACCCAAAGAGACCTTCTTAGATAATAATATAATATATGTGTTAGGGAGGGTGAGATATAAGTGTTGTTAACTCTTATTCATTACAGCATGTTAACATGCTGTCACCATTCGCTTTTTATGTCTTAGTAACTATGCTGATAATTTTGCTACTGATAATAAGTATACTTGTATTATCAAAGATACTGCGCCTGAGAAGACGGCATTAGTAAATAAACATTTCAAATGCACATGTGTCTTCTTTACTCCATGTTCTGGTTTGTAATGATAATATAACGAAAGAGTGTTCATGAGTCCCACGTACCCTGAGGTACTGTAAGTTCATGTTCTGGTTTGTCTAAACATTGGGTGTTTGATATGTCCAATGAGACACTGTAGCTAGCTCGGTAAGGGGTGAGTTGGTTGCTAAGGTAAGTTTTGGGACATCCTAATTTGCCGAGGTTCCACTCCTCTGTGCACAGTTCTGTGTGAGTACAGAAACCCTGCAACACCTATTTATAAATGTGTACATTATTTCTGTTCATTTTTAACCCATCTCTATGGATGATTTGTGTTCAAATGTAGAAAGTGTTGCTTCACATTGCGTTCATGTCAAATGTTTAAGGTGAAGTGTTCTTGGTGCAAAAGGATTTTCAGTTTTTAACATAACTATCAGTGTGTCCATCAGACATTTGTTTTGTTGAGATGCAGCTAGCTCTTTTTGGTAGAGTGCCAGAGGCACGTGCCGGGATTAAATACTACTATGAGCTTGATCTACATGTGCTCAGTGTTTGCATTGCCACCCAAACACCAAGTGGTAGTTGTTAACCTTTATAGTCCTGCATGCATGCACAGCAAAGCAATGCTGCAGTCATCTTGGCCATGTCCTAGTTAAGGATTTTCTGCATACTTTCATTGTTACCTATTTAACATAAATCTTAAAACAACCAGCCATCGGTGAAGCAGTGTAGTGAATCCAATAGCTGCTATTAGTGTTGCATCTTGCTTAGTCCATTATGCACTGTCAGAGGGCTGGAGAACTAACAGTAAACAAACCTAGTGCTAACAACATTATTTGTACAAATATTTAGGAAACCGTTGTTAGATGTAAAACCAAGTTATTTTTTAGGTACCTATTTGACTATTACCATATAGTACCATATAGATGTGTGTGTGTGGGTGTATATGTAAATATATATGTATATATGTGACAGCTGGGTGTCGTGTGTGTGTGTACATATATATATATAGATAGATATATATATATATATATATATATATATATATATCTATATATATATTCCAAATTTTCCATGGTCGGCTGTAGGCTTGTACTGTTACTCATGACTTGAGGGAGTGTGTCACAAGATACCATTATCTTACTGTTGCCTAGTAATTTCACACATTTTTAAAAATATTTGTAGTGACACTCCATTGCTTTTGCTTTATGCATCTAGACAATGTGATTTTCTGACCTCAGACAAGGGTCAGCAATGTGAAGAGTTTCCCCAGGTGCTTAAATCGCAATAGAGCAGTCAGTAGGGGCCAATTGCTGGCGAGAGTCCCATTGGCGAGACCTATTGGCTATGATAATGCTGGTTTTCCCTGGTGCTACATTTCTGAGAGTATTCAAAAAAACGATAAGATCATACTAAAACCATCAGATAAGGGAGGAAATATTGTTTTGTTGACAAGAGAACAGTATTGTAAAGAGTCCCTTCGACAACTAGAAAACCAGGAACACTACTGTGTCACAAGTGAGGAGGAATATGAACACAGCAAGAGATCTTATCATGACCTCCTGACGAAATGGCGGAATAAAACCATGTTGGACATGGATGAATTTATGTATCTTCGGAATCCAGAACCATTAACTCCGACTTTCTACCACCTCCCCAAAATACACAAACATGCAACAAGTCCCCCGGGACGCCCTATTGTGTCATCGAAGGGTGGATTGACAGAGAATCTATCGATCTATATTGATTCTTTCCTGGCGGAATTTGTGGTGAACTTGAAATCGTATGTACGAGACACCAAACATTTCATTGAACAGATAACAGACATCACATGGGACAACTCTTTCTGGCTCATTACCTTAGACATAACCAGTCTATATACCTGCATTAGACATGATGTTGGGGTCAATGCAGTAAAATATTTCCTCGATATGAGACCTGGAAAGTATAAAGAACATGGTCTAATGTTAATAGAGATGTTGCAGTTTTGTTTGCAAAATAACATTTTTTTGTTTCAGGACACTCTATTTAAACAGATCTCCGGGACGGCGATGGGAACCTGCTTCGCCCCCAGCTACGCGAATTTATTCGTCGGCTGGTGGGAGGAGCAGGTGGCCCTCGCCGGAGATAACATCAAATGGGCGGAAAATATTGTGATGTGGCGTCGATACATCGACGATCTGTTCGTGGTGTGGAGGGGCTCCTTCACAGACGCAAATAATTTCGTCATGGATCTAAACAAAAATGATCTAAACCTGGTATTTACTGCTGATATCAGTAGTGAGGAAGTTCACTATTTAGATCTGAGAGTCTTTGTCAGGAAGGGAAAAATACATACTGCTCTATACAGAAAACCCTGGTTTTCCCTGGTGCTACATTTCTGAAGACCTACTACAGCCAGTGTAGACTGTCATTATTCACGTCCGTGTGTTGGTTTGATTCAGACCTTTGTTTGACCACATGAAGCAGGCTGGACGGAGAACTAGAGTGGGGACTGGGGGGTGGCGGCTAAAAGCCGCAAATGCAGATGGAGGAGGGGAGGATCAGAGGTGTTTGATCCAAAGCGTGCAGATGTGAAGATGTGAGCAGTGTCTCTGTTTAGAAACAAACTAACTTGACCAATTAATAGTTTTTACGTTACCTTTTCGCTGCCAGTAAAATTAACGCAACTCCCTGGGCCTTGACATACAAGGTTACAAGATGATTCAATGCCATCGATGACGTACTGCTCCAACCCTTGGGATTTTCATAACAACTGCATGCACCGGGGGACTTTTATTTTTAGCTCTCCTCAAAGGAAATTACGTGCATAAACGCAATGATTTGTTTAAAAAAACACCATGCCAGGATATTAGTCCTTAACTTTACTTTTACTGTGCATGGCAGGTCCGGTCGTCCGGATTGTGTCTTGGTACTTTAAATACCACTGTGTAGATCAAGCAATTTAAAAACAGGGGTTTGCTCATGCTTAAAAGGAGATAGTAACAACCTGCGTTTGTACATGCACGTTCACCCACGGGTAGCTCGGCGGTGAATAACAGATGATTATTGTTACCCAAGGGCACTCATTTTATCGACATCATAAGGATGAAACGCTGAGTGAACCCACCGGGATTTGACCTGTGACCATTAGGTCGAACACAGGCCTCTACAGTGGAACATTAGCCTACTGAGCCATCAGACCCGGTTCCCGTCCGTTGGCACCTATCAGAAATCAGGCCAATGCAGGAGACGGACAAGACACCGAACTACCTCCCAGCACAAGACTTGACACAGCTTCTAAATTTCAGAAGGCAGCCGAACCTCTTCCACGGCTGGGCAGTCGTGTTCCTGCTCCTCAAACAGCTGTTCTGCATGATTTGCACACGCACACATGGAGTTTCTTGTTTGAAGAGAGATTTGGGTTCCTGCCAGGTACTGATGCAAAAACCACGGCTGTTGGTGCAACACTTGAACCCTGATGCAACTTCACTTTCATGCCTGCCCATTCACTAAAGAAAGGTTACCCTGCTGGCACATAGTCCAAACCTGGAAAAACAATTGGAAGCATCATAGGGCCCATATCGGCCCTTACACCAGCCCCCCAGAAATAGAACATGCAATAAACAGACCAGACATATTGTTGATGGGAAAACGGTCTGCAGGTTTATTAGCATAACAATGCCAACAAGGTGGGTTATCTTACAGATGATCCAAAGGCAAGCTGCCCCTCGCAGCTTACCACCTGATGGGCCTGCTAGCACCGCGGCCTTGGCCAAATGGTGCTTCGCGGTTGTGGTGAGAGGACTAGCCCCTCCCAATTCCGGTGAACTCATTGTCCACGAACTTGCTCACACCGCCCCCCGCACCCCCTACGAGGGGCGGAGCGTTAAGCGACCCCCGGTTGTCCAGGTTTCCCACCGCCCGTAGGATAACGGGGCGCCGTCGCACCCCAGGGTCCACCGCACAGATCTCCCGGGGATATTGGGCCTCAGCACCCTTTGTGCTCCAGAATAGGGACTCCTGCGTCCCTTTCGCCTATGGATCATCCTGTAACTCCGCCTGCAACACAAATGACACTGTCTCCCTGAGATGTCGGGTAAGCGGTAGGGAGGGGAACATCTGAACGGTAGCGGCCAAAGAGACCGTGGAACTGGGGGAGGAAGCATATATACTTCCTCCCGCCCCCTTTCCAGGCCGGAAGTGACGCGCCACCCCGGAAGGGGCAACCCTGGGCTGGAGGTGAGCCATCTTGGGGGCACTAAGGGGCCGCCCTCTTATGAGGGTCCCCTGTGGGGACGAGTCGGTCCGCCCTCATAGTGTCTGATAGAGCGCGCAGGTCACCGACTAGTAATTTTACCATATGCACACTTGGGCCCATAAATTTCAATTTACCATAGTCATTAATCAGGTAACCTACACTCTACTACCAGTAAGCCAGTTCCTTCCTATTTCTTTCCAATGTACCCGACTTACCAATCCTCGTCACGGGTACCTAAGATCACAATGGATCAGGGAGCTAGCTGAAAAGATAAGCAGTCACCAAAATACAATAACATTTATATTATTTGCACTCTTTATAATAACCACAGACTCGGGAAATTTTGAAAACCTTTATCTAGTTCTCGTCAAAGTCAGAAAGCATGAAATTCACAGCGAGTAAACTATCAATAACCAGAATCGTGAAAAGCGTATATCCATGTAAGAAGAAAATAAGGCCAACCATTTAGAAGTCTAAAGGGAAGGTAAGAACAGGGAACATACTATAATGAACTCACAGGATCTTTATTTAGGAAGGTGTTTCTAAAGGACGGGAAAATAAGGAACATGCTAGAATGTCAATTTTATCACTGTTAATGAAATGGATAAGAGAAAGGAACTCAATGTGAAATGACGATAATAGGAATATCCATACAACTAAGGGAAGGGAAAAATGGAACACGCTAATGATTCAGAATGACCACTTTAGTTCAGTAAAGGGAGGGTAAAGAGAAGGAACATCTTATTTATTCAGAGACAGTACTTTTAGTATCCAACCTATAAGGTTGGGGAAAAATGGAACATGCTAATAAAGGCACTTTCACGACTTTAGTATTTTGTCACAAGGGAAGGGAAAAGAAAGGAACATACGTCAAATTATAACGTTTAGCAAGATTTCAGGAAGGGTAAAAGAAAAGGACGCAAGTGGATTTCCCTCACAGATTTATATTTACCTAGCACGGTGTGAAGACCAACCCTGGCCACGGGTCAGTTAAGGACAGGAGAAACCCCAAGGAAAGTGATTGCCAGTAGGCCAGCAGGTGCAGTATGGAAACCCAGGACAGGAAAACCAGATTAGGATCAGGACAGGACCACCAAAGTTGAGACCAGCACCCGCAGTTCAGTTGCAACGCCTGCGCTACACCTTCTCTGCAGCTATCAGTCAAAACCCTGATTGGGTTCTCGAATTCCCCAGCAAAGTGCTTCGCCAGCACTTTAAGGTTCTCAAAAACCCCGAATGGGTCTGTGAGTCTGTCTGACAGAGTGCTCCGCAGCACCTCTGCTTCTCAATCAGCTATGAAGTGCGTTGGGTCAGTGACAGGTCAGCTATTCGGACAAGTCGGACAATTTCTCTAACTAGCCTAGGCTAGTTATACTGTTTTCGGGTCAGTGTTCCACCCCCCAAATGTTGCAAGTGTAAGGATCCCCAATTTCGATTGGACAAAAGAAAGGACAGGTCATCACACCACCTAGGATTTGACTTTCTCAAGCTCATGATTTGCATTTTTCAAGTCCGCCCATCGAATTTTTGGTTCCCATGACATATGCTTTACACCTAACAATGGTGACTTTAACATTGTATACAATGTAGAAACTTCAGCACAGTCCAGTCTATTTGGCTAGGTGAGAGTTCATCTTCCCATGCACATCTTGGCTGGAATACCCATCTGGCAAGGATTCAAAGGTCACTGCTGTAGAGACTCGCAGATTTCACGCAGACTCAGTTTCACGCAAGATGGAGCACGGCAAAAGGAAACAGGCCAGATTTCGTAATGGACCATGAAATAGAAAAGAAACAGTTTTAGAACACAGAAAAAAATAAATGCACTGTATACCATGAATCTCTACA
Organism: Lissotriton helveticus; assembly: GCF_964261635.1. Lineage (NCBI taxonomy): Eukaryota > Metazoa > Chordata > Amphibia > Caudata > Salamandridae > Lissotriton > Lissotriton helveticus. Next base: position 1,030,074,193 of record NC_136057.1, read on the forward strand.
TTATGCCCCTTATTTCATAATAACTATAGCCTTAATGATTAGCGCAGAACAAACAGCATAGCAAAAGCATCGCTGCAAGCTTCAGGCATGTGAGGACACAAAGCAGCCATTTTTAGTTCTACTGCGCAAGTGCAAAGAGATTCCCACCAGAACTGCGAGTACGTCACGTCACATGGGTATGACCGACGCATGCGCAGAAGAAATTCCCGCATAGCAGCAACCATCTTAGTAGCAAGCGTATTACGATTAGAAAACACATAGGCAAGCTTCAGTGGGACACCCCAATGTCAGAATAAAGGGTAAATTAATAAGACAAACAAATTGATTAATACTATTAGGGTTATTCGAGGTTCATGATTACAAGTAAGTCGCTTTACGTGCGAATCCTTGCTCCATCAATCCCCTCTTTGATGATATTTTATATCATCACAAATTAATGGAACCAGATGCCAATTTTTCACATTTTACCCAGTTCAATCTCATTCGGTTCAGCTTTTTCTCAGTATCTTTATTAGGATGAGAATTTTTCACCCTTTTATACATTTGATTATTTAATTCTTCTAATTCAAGCTCATCAACATTTCTTTTCACTCCTCGCTTATTCACAGTATATTTCTTTTTGTGTTTTCGACATTTGCAGCAAATTATTACTATGAACACTACTAAACCTATTCCCGCTATTGGCATCAGTATTTTGCTCACAAAACTTTTACCTAGGTTAGAAAACCAACTACCTACAGCGGAGAGACCATCAGTAAGTCTCTTCCAGGCACTGTCAACCTCAAGTGGTTTAACCCCTTCAGTGCTAATGACAAGGGTAACTCGTCATGCAGTTTCCATTGATTTCAATGGAAAGTCAATGGACCTACTCGCACACCCCTTAGCATCCAAGTGGTTAAGCTCTTTTTCCAAATTAGTAATGTTCCTCACATACCCTTTGATCTCCACACTTTTGTCAGGTATGTAAGTGCAACAATGTAGCGCTTTCAACATTCTGCAGACTCCGCACTCTTTTGCCAGTAAGGTGTCAAGAGCAAGTCTATTTTGTAAAACCATTGATCTAACCGCAACCAATTCGGTATTGACCATCAGGAAACCTCCAGCAGTGTCAGTTGATAACCGATCTACTACTGTTGAAAATTTGCAAATTTCTGTGTGTGTTCAGAGCCACTCCCACTGTAGGTATCAATGCACTAAAAATATCACCTACTATTTCACCAACACTTTCTCTTTTAGTACGTACTAATTCATTAGTCTTTTCAGTGCTTCCAGTGATTTTCCCCACAGGGTATATCTTTGGGAAGACAATACCAAAATAACAGCTTCCGTACCAATGGTCGGGCAATTTGAAATAAGCCTTGTTCCCACATATATAATAAATTCCAGGAAACACAGGCTCTGACCCATCTTTGAAACCCCAACACCCAATTACCTTGTAATTGTGTTCGCACTCACTGGAACCAATGAATATATTATTATAATAACTTGTTCTTTCTCTTTGAAGACAAAGTTTCCCTTTCTTTTCGAAATCCAGCAACATAGCAGCATTAGCCCCACCATTCGAGGTGCTCTCTATGCTCTCAGCCCATTTAGGGGTTTTCTGATTTTTGTCTTTTGCTTTCTTTTGGAAACTTTCTCTGCTTTTCTCTACCATGTTTAGAAACATTTTCTCTTTTTCGTGTAATGAACAGGTCAAGTTATCTTTGTGTGCATCATCTATATTTATTTTACCTACAGTTAGAAAATAATCACTCATGCTACATCTCTAGTTGTATGTACAGGGTTCAGGTTTCTTCGGACAGGAAGTTCAGAAAATATCACATCAAAGTTTGAGTAATAATACTGTAAAGGTCCTCTTCTATAAAATAAACTAGTTAGAATACTACAGGAAATTCCATATGTTAAGGGCAAGTGGTGATAAGTCACACCCTCAGCAACCGAAGTTGGCAGCTTCATACAGACATAACAGTCATCTATTTCCATAGCTTCTACATAATGTACTAACAGGTTTGCGAAAACATTTAAATGAGTTTTGTTCTTGATCATATTGTAATGTAATCCTTCCTCAGCTGGTGCTTCTAAATCTAATTTTGTTTGCTTAAGGCTAAGTGTCTTTTCTGGTGCATCTACTCTTTGTGGTGTACTTCTTGTGTGTGATTCTACAGTGTCTTCTGGTAAGTGATTATTCGGGTACAGGTTCGGGTTTTTACTCATCATAGAAGGAATAGCTATTGTTAGTCCTATCCAAAGTATCAGTATTATTGCTACGCTACATAAACATACTTGGCAGCATGTTTTAAAACAACCTCGTCTCGGTCTCCCATTCACAGAAGAATCAGACATTTTGACTCAAAAGAAGCTTCAACCCCTCTTTGTAACTCTGCACAGCTTGCTTACTCGAGGCAACTTTTCAAGTGGGTTTCGCTTCTTCACTGGTCTGGTCAGCAATCAATTCTTCATCACTTCCGTCACTTAGGTCCAAATTTTCAAAGTCTTCCAACACAAAGTATGTCCATTCAGGACTCTGATACTCGTTATTCAGTCTTTTTAGTCGGGCACTTCGTCTCCTAGCTTGTACCTCTGATGGACCAGCTTGACTTGAGATTTCGTTTACTTGCTCAGGTTCTTCGTTAATTGTCTTTAGTCGCAGTCTCAGTCTTTTGACAAATCTAGGTACTGAGTCACCTTTTCGGAGTCTTTTAACTGGCACTGTGTCTTGACTTTCCTGAAACACTCTTTTATTTTCGTTCAGTTGTGGCACATTTGGTTCAAGTTTGTCTTCGGTATCTTCCCCTAATTGGCTAGGTCCAGGTCTTTCATCAGTTTCTTCTGCCTGGTCGCTAAACTGGCCTTGTTCAGGTGTATGTTGAATTTGGCGTTGATCTGTTTTGATTTCTTCTTCCTGAACACAATTGACTGGTCCTATCTGTTCCTGTTCAAGCACTTTGAACCCTTGATTTTCTTCCGCTTGAACCTCCGCCCTAGTTTCTATCTGTCCCTCTTCTGGCTCAGGAGTTCTTGGTGGAGTGTCAATTACCTGTTCTCTCCCTATCTGGTCCTCCTCAGAATCAGATTTGACTTGGATTTAGATGATCTGAGTATCTTCCTCTTCACCGGTCTCCTCCTCACTATCCCACTGTCTATCTAAATAGATTTGCCTTCTGGTTCGTATAGGGTCTATGGTCAGGTCGATTATTGGGACCCAATTTTCTTGACTGGAGCTCGGTTGTTCTTCTTCAGCTACTTCAGGACCGATATCTTGGGACCCCTCAGCTGCACAACCTTCAGCCTCAGTTTCATCAGGTTCAGTCACTTTCTTCGTATGGCTGGCATGGATCCAGCGAGGTACTCCTGCACACTTCACAGCTGTGGTGGTCACCAGAATTACCTGGCGTGGCTGTCCCCACCTTGGTGCAAGACAATTTTTCCGAGTATGTTTCTTAATCACGACCCAGTCACCTGGATTCAGGTCATGTGCTGGAGTCGTTGGCCTGGCGACAGCGTCTTCCCCAACCTGGTGAGAGATAGAACGCACTTGGTCAGCCAGTTCTTTGCAGTATTCTAGTACTAAATCATCAGATATGCTTATCAGTTTGTATCCTGGCACCCATGCTTGCCGCATTGCTCTTCCCATTAGTATATCATGCGGACTCAAGCCCGTGTTACGGCCTGGAATACTTCTGAGTCCCATCAACACAAGTGGCAAAGCATCAGGCCATTCCAATTGAGTGTATTCACACATTTTTCCCAATCTTGCTTTAATTGTGCCATTCAGTTGTTCTACCACTCCAGAAGCCTCTGGGCGATATGCACAGTGCAGTTTTTGCGTGATTTTGAATGCTTCACAAATCTGTTTTATTATTTCATTTTGGAAATGACTTCCTCTGTATGATTCAATTGTGACTGGAAAACCGTACTTAGGTATGCGCTCCCTAAGTATTAATTTGGCTACTGTCATGCTGTCATTCCTACGTGCAAGGTAAGCTTCCACCCATTTTGAGAACAGGCAGACAATGACAAGTAGGTATTTCATTCTTCGACAAGAGGGCAACTGAATAAAGTCAAGTTGTAGTCTAATAAAAGGGCCTTCTGCCTTTCCAATCTTTCCTGGTAACACTACAGTTTTCTTTCCTGGGTTAAATTGCTGACAAATCAGGCACCTTTGGCAGAGTGCTTCTGCTACGTTTCTGAATTTCGAATTGAACCATGTCTGTCGGAACATGCAAATCATGGCGTCTCTGCGTAAATGTGTGTCTCCATGTATCAAGCTAGCCATAGGAGCAAGCAGAAAGTCTGGCAACACAGCATTACCATCAAGGTAAACAATGACACCATCTTCATCTCTCCTCTGACAACCAAATTTCCTCCAATTTTCCTTTTCTTTTGCCTCTGCTGCATCCTGTAAATCTCTCACTTCCTCCCATGTATTTATTCCTTCTAGCATCATAAGTTGGCAGCTGTTTCCGTTTTCCCCAACCTTTTTATTGATAGCCATTTTGTATTTTGAACAATGTTGGGCTAACTGGTCAGCATATCGATTACCTGCTGTCACTGTGTCATTGCCAGATTTGTGAGCAGCACACTTGACCACAGCCAATTCTTTTGGTAACTGGATTGATTCCAGTAGATCCTGTACATATTTTCCATTTCTAATAGGGGTGCCTGAAGAAGTCAGGAACTCCCTTTGCATCCATAATTGGCCAAAGTCATGCACAACCCCATAACCATACTGGCTATCAGTATATATGGTTATCTTCGAGTTCTTCACAAATTTACAAGCTCTTGTCAAAGCCACCAATTCAGCTATTTGTGCAGACTTGACTCCATGCAAATAGGATGCTTCCACTGGACCTCTCACTGTGCATACTGAATAAGCAGCGCTTAGGCCTCCTTCCTCATGTCTCAGGCACGAGCCATCTACAAATAGCTCATAATCTTCGTTAGTTAAGGGTGTTTCCTTTATGTCTGCGTGTGGTTTTGTACTAAACTCAGTCAAATCAATGCAATCATGTTCAGTTTCCTCCCTCACTTCTGCTGTAAATGAATTTGGAAGTAAGGTAGCTGGATTTAGAATATTACATCTAGCAATGGTTACGTTTCCTGCACCTACAAGGATTCTCTCATACTTAGTCAGCCGACTTGGTGTGAGATACTGAGTCTTTGTTCTTGTCAGCAAAATTACAACAGAATGTGGAACATACACAGTTACTGGATGTCCCATAACAATGGACTCACTCTGTTCGAGACTCATGCACGTAGCAGCTACAGATTTCAGGCATCCGGGCAATCCAGCTGCTACTGGGTCCAATGTGGAAGAAAAATATGCCACTGGTCGTCGAGTTAAACCATGAATTTGGGTCAGGACTGAAAGTGCACAATTGTCTCGTGTGTCACAAAACAATGCAAATTCTTTTGAATAGTCAGGCATTCCTAATGGAGGAGCAGTACACAGACACTCTCGCAATTTCACAAAAGCAGTCATGCTTTCGTCATCCCATTCCACAGGATCCTTTGCTCCTTTCTTTGTCATTTTTATCAATGGTCTTGCTAGGACTGCAAATCCCACAATCCATTGCCTACAGTATCCTACAACTCCAAGGAACATTCTGATTTCTTTCTGGGTATTGGGCAATTCCATGTTACGAATTATTCTGATTCTTTCCGTGGTAACTTTCCTGATGGTGAACAACCTTTACAACAAAACTTTTACAACGCACTACCATTACAACGCGGTCATTACAACGCAAACCATTACAACGCACCCCAAAGCGCTATGCGTTGTAATGGATTGCGATGTAAAAACCGCGTTGTAAAGGCAGGCGTTGTAATAGCCTGCGTTGTAACGTCATACATCCTTTCCTGATACCTCTCTCTATCTGGTGTCCCAGATATTTTACTGATGAGGTGCAAAACTGCAGTTTGTCTGGTGATACTTTATGTACTCCTTCACCTAAATGGTTCAGCAAGGCAATTGTGTCAGTAACACAGTCTTTTCGACTCTTAGACGCCACCAAGAGGTCGTATATATATTGCACCAGGACTGATTTTCCAGGCAATATCAGAGATTCAAGGCATTTTTTCAGAAACTGATAAAAAATCGAAGGACTTTCCGTGTACCCCTGAGGAACACGATTCCAGACATATACATGACTGTCGAATTCAAATGAGAAAATAAATTTGCTGTCTGGATGCAATGGAATTGAAAAGAATGCATGACATAGGTCAATGACGGTAAACCATCCAGCATTCCATGGTATTTGGTATAGAATCACTGCAGGGTTTGGCACAACAGGACAGCAAGGAACCACGATTTTATTAACCTTGCGCAGGTCCTGTACGACCCTGTACTTACCACTAGGTTTCTTTATGCCAATTATCGGTGAATTACAAGGACTGCTCAACACTTCTTGCAATGTACCTGCTTCTAGCAATCGTTTGATTTCAATAGCAACTCCTGCTTTGACTTCTGTGCTCATTTTACACTGCTTAGTATTTGGGTAGACTGCATCTTCTTTTATAGCTATTTTAATTGGGTCAACATTTGCCATTAATCCTACATCTTTTCCAGTAAAATCCCATACTTCCGGATTTACTGTCTTTTGGAGTTCTTCAGGTAAGTCTTATACTGTCAGTCTTTTAATTTCTGAGTCGGGTCTTGCTAACATTAATTTGTAAATTCCATCTTCATCTGGGGTCTGGATTTCGACGCCATTTGGAGTGCAAAAGACAGTGCAGTTCATTTTGCACAACAAATCTCGTCCTAGTAGGTTTACAGGACTGGAATCACAAACAACAAATCTATGCATTTCTTTAAAATTCCCAATTTTAATCTCCAGAGGTTCTGTGACTGGGGTACTAATTAGCTGATTAGAAACGCCCACTACTTGGATCGCTTCTCCCGAGAGGGGTAGGTTTGGAACGTCTGCTGTTCTCACAGTAGAACGGGTAGCACCAGTGTCCAACAGAAAGGTGACGTCATTTCCTTCAACCTTTCCTTCAATGTATGGCCCTGACTGGTCCACCGGCAAGGAGGCGCCAAGTACGCACTCCTCGTCCTCCCCCCTCAGGCACCGCCAGTAAGTGTCGTCACAGAGGAATGTGTCATTTAACAAAAATTGTGAAGTTGCTGCATTTCTATCCTCCCTTCCTTCCCAAACTTCGGTGTCTTCACCCTGTTATGCTTTGCTCCTATAATTTGGCTTAGGTGCACGAGGCAACTGATTCTGTTTTACCTGCTGCTGGGTCTTCCGTGGGGGCTCATTCTGCGTCTGTGGATTTAAATCATTAATTTGCACATTACCATTCCGCACAGCCTTACACTCGTCTCTCCAGTGTCCTATCTTTCCGCACCCGTGACAGGGAAATTTCTTTCGTGCCTCTTCTCGGCTCATTTTTACTCTGGGCTTTCCCCCACCCCCAGGGCCCTGACTCTGATTACTAGTCATTTTGCTCAACTGCTGCTCTTGGTGCTCTGCTAATTTTACCTGTGCCCACATGACTTTTTCTTTCAATTCTTTTCGTTTATTTTCCAGCTCATCTTCACAATATTAAGCATACTTCAGGACTTCGTCAATTGGTTTACCTTGCCAGCAGATTTTATTGTCTTTGATCCACTGTGAAATTATAGGCCTTAACCCTAACACAATCGATAAATAAAGTGGGTCATGTCCTTCATTTCTATGTTATCCAGACCACTGTATGTCTTGAACACCTGCAACAGTCGCTCATAGTATGAATGCACAGTTTCATCTCTATTCTGGGTAGTTCTGTCTATTCGGGTCCAATCGGTTTCCTTTGCAGGCACCTTTCCTTTCAGATACAACATTACCTGATTGTATTTCCTCATCACATCCCCTGAAGGAGCCCCTGTCTTCGGGTCTCTAGGGAATTCTTCACTAGGCCAATCAACAGCAATTTTACATTCTGTCCATGGAAATTATGTTTAGGACAACCGTCCAAATGCATGTATAATAGAGATATCTGTACAATCAATGTCCTTTAAAATAACGAAATATACAAAGGATTAATTCCAAAAATGGTGTGTTCGTTTAGTTTATAATTTTATAATTGTATCTTTGAGGTAATAGTGTAAAATACTTTTTTGTCATAAGGACAAATACAAGAAATATTTTTTACCCAACAGAACCATTGTTGCATACACATACTATAGGGTTTTTGCAACACTTTCGATCGGCTAATGTCTATTCCCATGCTAGCTGCAGTATCCATTAGTTTTTCATGGTACACTCTGGTATTACGGGTAAGACTTTTGCAAATGAATAACAATTCTTCTTCACTAAGGGTGTTTAGTCTGTCCAAACCCACATTCCCAGCCATCAGTTCTTCCAATTCTATTCTCAGTTTGTGGAGTAGTGTGGCTCACTGGTTAGAGGCGGCAGACCCAAGAGCAGAAGTCGTCCCGGGACCAGGGTTCAATTCCCGACGCGGCAGGGTCGTGGACCTTGGTCAGCAGACTCGATAATTCTCGCTTCGGTGCTTACTCTAATCAGGGGTTCCACTCGGCAACTCTGGGCATTAGCTTGCCTAATCTCCCCAACGGCCCCATCAATTCCGGGGCTGCCTGGCTCCACCTTGGGGACTCCCAGCAGGGACTATCCCACAGGGAAAGCCAGGACGGGTTCCCCAGAGTTATACAGCGCCAGGAGACCTATGGACGGGTAGCAGTGCGCTTTACAAGCTCAAATACATTTACATTTATATATCTAATGGTTTTGGCTGAGTATTTGGTTTCTCTAATTCTCGAGTCCATCTGTGTATTTCTTCAGGAGTCACCACCGTGGCACTTCTCGTACCAGAAGATGACTCAATTTGCACTTCTCTTGAACTAAAAGGAGTGCTCTTTCTCTGTGAACTCCCTTCTGGTTCTCTTATCGGTAAATCCATCAAGGAAATCACAGATTCACATTCACTTGCCTGATCATCTACTATTAAGGGCTCTTTTCTTGGCTGTACTACAGATGGGGTTATAATTGGAGTTTTCGAACTACTTTGCTTATCCACGTACAGAGGAACAACTGGACCAATAGTTACTGGAATTGTCAGAGCTTCAGGACTGGTATTTAATTGGGAGATTTTCTGAATTAGTTCTGTTCTTTGTTTAACCAAAGCCTCTCGTTCTCTATCCTGCAGTACCTTATCCATGGAGGTTTCATGTACTATCTGTGGAATCAAAGGCGGGTTATAACTCGGGGCACTTGGATTTGTCATACTCGGTCCCTCACCATAATTAGGTTTCAGGAATGGGTTTCTCGTACTTAGGGATCTTGGTTCCTCATTATAAGGTGGTGGATTCTTCATTAACAAATCCTCTAGATAATCATCGTCTGAATCACCACTGGTCATTAAATGCTTTGTTTTCTCTGTCCTTTTCCCTCCCATGGGCTCTTCTACTGTTATTACAGGGTACAGTCCTTCTACCATCATGTTCTGTCTCCATTCTTTCATTCTCTTCTCTCGGGTCTCTCTTTGTACCTTCGGATAAAATTTTGCTAACCCTTTGTCAATTCTGGGTCTGTCTCGCTCAAAAGCCTCTATTTCCCATTCTTCTAAGGCCTCATACTGCGTTAGTCTAGGTCTGGGATGTAATTCATTCATTCGGGTTCTCAGATTGAACAGAATTCTGCCATTAAATGTACCTTCTAAGGGAAATGCTAAAATTCCGTCATCTTTAGTATATCCCACCCAATTTTCCAACCATACGCAAGCATGGTAACCTCTGTTAAATAGCATAAATGATGCAGGAGTATTAGGTGGTGGAATAATAACTCCTTCTCTAGTTTTGATGGGCTTGTCTTTCTTAAAATAATTCTTTACTCTGTCTACAAGAGTCATTTTTCTCTTACTTCCGTACATAATGTTATATCTAGCGGATTTCCACTGATCCCTCGCAAAACCTTGATATCTTGGATGAAGTCGAGTCTCGGGATGAGTCGGATACCACATATACCTTTTCACGTATTACTCTGTTTACAAAATCACTCCCAATACAAATCCGTCTTTTATTTTTCTGCAACCAACCAAATGCGCGATTTCAAACAATTTTAACCAATGGGTGCGCGGCGTTTCTCGTAAACGAGTTCCCACGCTCCTGTGCTCACCCCTCCATTACAATGCTGTCTCAGCTACACACCCGCTGTCTCGACAAATACTTGCGCGGCACTGAGTGACGTCAGCGCAGCTCCGCAACTGACTCCTTCTTTCACACGGTAATGAGCAATTCAATTCTTTATTTAAAGTGCAACTGCTCTGTTTAATTTACAACGCAAAAACATTCGCCACTCTACTCGAGTGTCTAGAAAGAAAAGATTTGTTTCACTGCAAGTAAATCCCTTCTGTTTACTTTTCATATACTACGAGTATATCTCTTCTGCCTACCCTTCCCACAAGCATTAGAGAACCTGCTACTCCTTCGACTCATCCACTTTGGGATATATACTAAGCCAAAAGTTTCACCAGCGAACCCCTTTGCTGTCAATCAAGCTCAGACGAACCTGCTACTCCTTCCGTGTGACCCTTACTAGGTGATGTCACAATAGAAGTTTTGCCAGCGAACTCTTTGCTATCATTTATTCTTACATTTATACAGAAAACCCTAATTAGTGCTTCCAGTTCTGCCCAACCCGCACTAACTTTTCCTCAGGTAAGTGACCTCGCTGCGATGTGGCTTCTATTCTACCACTCGCTATTCTGCCCCCGGGGATTCCAGACAAACATGTAACAATCACTAACGAGTTTATTAGTACATAAATCAATATAGCAGTATATCAGATAAAATTTTAAAACATTTCATAACATTTCAAAGCAAACAATAAAAAACAATTTTACATTTGATCGATCAATACTTTTAGCAGCAATACAATTTTCACAGTTTAGCAGCAGTTTACCTATCTACCTTTTTCACTAGTCTCTAGCCATCATTCTGCTACCAGAAAGTTACTGATAGAGCGCGCAGGTCACCCGACTAGTAATTTTACCATATGCACACTTGGGCCCATAAATTTCAATTTACCATATTCATTAATCAGGTAACCTACACCCTACTACCAGTAACCCAGTTCCTTCCTATTTCTTTCCAATGTACCCGACTTACCAATCCTCGTCACGGGTACCTAAGATCACAATGGATCAGGGAGCTAGATGAAAAGATAAGCAGTCACCAAAATACAATAACATTTATAATATTTGCACTCTTTATAATAACCACAGACTCGGGAAGTTTTGAAAACCTTTATCTAGTTCTTGTCAAAGTCAGAAAGCATGAAATTCACAGCGAGTAAACTATCAATAACCAGAATCATGAAAAGCGTATATCCATGTAAGAAGAAAATAAGGCCAACCATTTAGAAGTCAAAAGGGAAGGTAAGAACAGGGAACATACTATAATGAACTCACAGAATCTTTATTTAGGAAGGTGTTTCTAAAGGACGGGAAAATAAGGAACATGCTAGAATGTCAATTTTATCACTGTTAATGAAATGGATAAGAGAAAGGAACTCAATGTGAAATGACGATAATAGGAATATCCATACAACTAAGGGAAGGGAAAAATGGAACACGCTAATGATTCAGAAAGACCACTTTAGTTCAGTAAAGGGAGGGTAAAGAGAAGGAACATCTTATTTATTCAGAGACAGTACTTTTAGTATCCAACCTATAAGGTAGGGGAAAAATGGAACATGCTAATAAAGGCACGTTCACGACTTTAGTATTTTGTCACAAGGGAAGGGAAAAGAAAGGAACATATGTCAAATTATAACGTTTAGCAAGATTTCAGGAAGGGTAAAAGAAAAGGACGCAAGTGGATTTCCTTCACAGATTTATATTTACCTAGCACGGTGTGAAGACCAACCCTGTCCACGGGTCAGTTAAGGACAGAAGAAACCCCAAGGAAAGTGATTGCAAGTAGGCCAGCAGGTGCAGTATGGAAACCAAGGACAGGAAAACCAGATTAGGATCAGGACAGGACCACCAAAGTTGAGACCAGCACCCGCAGTTCAGTTGCAACGCCTGCGCTACACCTTCTCTGCAGCTATCAGTCAAAACCCCGATTGGGTTCTCGAATTCCCCAGCAAAGTGCTTCGCCAGCACTTTAAGGTTCTCAAAAACCCCGAAAGGGTCTGTGAGTCTGTCTGACAGAGAGCTCCGCAGAACCTCTGCTTCTCGATCAGCTATTGAGTGCGTTGGGTCAGTGAAAGGTCAGCTATTCGGACAAGTCGGACAATTTCTCTAACTAGCCTAGGCTAGTTATACTGTTTTCAGGTCAGTGTTCCACCCCCCAAATGTTGCAAGTGTAAGGATCCCCAATTTTGATTGGACAAAAGAAAGGACAGGTCTTCACACCACCTAGGATTTGACTTTCCCTAGCTCATGATTTTCATTTTTCAAGTCCACCCATCGAATTTTTGGTTCCCATGACATATGCTTTACACCTAACAATGGTGACTTTAACATTGTATACAATGTAGAAACTTCAGCACGATCCAGTCTATTTGGCTAGGTGAGAGTTCATCTTCCCATGCACATCTTGGCTGGAATACCCATCTGGCAAGGATTCAAAGGTCACTGCTGTAGAGACTCGCAGATTTCGCACAGACTCAGTTTCACGCAAGATGGAGCGCGGCAAAAGGAAACAGGCCAGATTTCGTAATGTACCATGAAATAGAAAAGAAACAGTTTTAGAACACAGAAAAAAATGAATGCACTGTATACCATGAATCCCTACATTATTCCCCTTATTTCATAATAACTATAGCCTTAATGATTAGTGCAGAACAAACAGCATAGCAAAAGCATCACTGCAAGCTTCAGGCATGTGAGGACACAAAGCAGCCATTTTTAGTTCTACTGCGCAAGTGCAAAGAGATTCCCACCAGAACTGCGAGTACGTCACGTCACATGGGTATGACCGACGCATGCGCAGAAGAAATTCCCGCATAGCAGCAACCATCTTAGTAGCAAGCGAATTACGATTAGAAAACACATAGGCAAGCTTCACTGGGACACCCAATGTCAGAATAAAGGGTAAATTAATAAGACAAACAAGTTGATTAATACTATTAGGGTTATTCGAGGTTCATGATTACAAGCAAGTGGCTTTACGTGCGAATCCTTGCTCCATCATGCCCATATCGGCCCTTACACCAGCCCCCCAGAAATAGAACATGCAATAAACAGACCAGACAAATTGTTGATGGGAAAACGGTCTGCAGGTTTATTAGCATAACAATGCCAACAAGGTGGGTTATCTTACAGATGATCCAAAGGCAAGCTGCCCCTCGCAGCTTACCACCTGATGGGCCTTCTAGCACCACGGCCTTGGCCAGACGGTGCTTCGCGGTTGTGGTGAGAGGACTAGCCCCTCCCAATTCCGGTGAACTCTTTGTCCACCATCTTGCTCACATCCCCCCCCCCAACGAGGGGCAGAGCGTTAAGCAACCCCCGGTTGTCCAGGTTTCCAACTGCCCATAGGATAACGGGGCGCCGTCGCACCCCAGGGTCCACCGCACAAATCTCCCGGGTATATTAGGCCTCAGCACCCTTTGTGCTCCAGAATAGGGACTCCTGTCTCCCTTTCGCCTCTGGATCATCCTGTAACTCCGCGACAGCCCTGGGTGAGGCGACCGCCACGACCAGGGCCCCCCACCTGTACTCCCTTCATTACTTGCAGCCTGCTATTCCAAGAGATTCCTCTAGGTCTAGTAGGAAAAGGTCCATCCCCACCTGGGAAAGGTGAACACCGTCGCTGTCAAAGCAGCCTGTGGACTTGGCATGTAGCTCCCCATGTCTTATGAAACCAAAGTCCCGTTGGTCAGTGAATTTGCGCATGGCACAGTTAACCCTCCTGCGCGCAACCTCTAGTGCCCCGTGCCACACTTGGCGTGGCGTGATTTCTGACCAACAGAGTTCACAGGACCCCAACATGTTGCTGATTTTGCACATGGCCTCCTTCATGTCCCTCAGCAATATTCTTTTGCCCAAAGCAGGTAGGTCGTTCCCTCCGAGGTGGATAACTAGCACGTCTGGAGGAAGGGAGGTCCTATCCAATTCCTGCTGCAAGGTGCCCAACAACCCATTCCAACGTATGCCTGTGACTCCCAGCCAAAGTAGCTCGGTTTTGGCAAAACCCATGTTTCCAATTCCTGCTTTTGGCCCACTGCGCTAATCTGGTGACACCCGAGTGGCCCTTCACCCAAACTTTCTTTCCTGGTAAATAAAGAGATGTGTTTGTATCAATCTTGTTTATTAAACACCACAACACACAACACTGCACATCTTTTAACACAACACTGCAAATTAAATTGGACATGCCACAAAACTTTAAACATTAACTCCTTTAACAGTTCCTAACACACTGGGTGTTCGGTGGAACAAGCCTGCTCCTTCCAAGATCATGGTCTAATGTGTCTTCTAAAACAGTTGGATTGCCACCTCCCAACTTGCATAATGCCTTCTGCTGGCAAGCCTTCAGTGAAAGCAGTGGTGGCTGCACCTATTCGGAAGGAATGTGTACAAAATCTCTTGCCGGGAGCATTGCCGCCTGACAATGCCAGACAGGTATGCATTGAGGTTCCGTGACGATTTTACCCGTGTTTGTAACATTGTCGCAAATACATAATTTTGGTATCAGTGAACCGCAAATGATCCATTTAGTATATCCTGGTGTTTTCGCTATGCTACGAGCAAGAGCACTCCTGTTATGAACACATTTCTGATCTACCCGTGGCATCCATCTTAGAACACGGAAGCCATTTTGTATTCCTTGCCCTCACATAGTCAATGGACACGCAATGACCTCTTTTCATTTAAGGACACGTAGGCTTTAGCCGGCGATTCACCTTGCGAGGGACACGTGCACCTTAGGCCAGCAACGCTGTGGCAGCATGACTCGGCAAGAGCTGCCTCCCCAGCCTGAGGCCAGCCCTGCTATACTGGTTCTCGTGTCCGTTAGCCTGATCATGATTAGGCGGCCAAAGCTGGTAACCATGCCCATTTACGACCCACAAACATCTCTTATCCTGTCTTTCTATCTTCTGCACCTGGCTCTGCTCCTTTCCTTCTGGGCCTTTATTAGGGGGAGGTAACAAAATTTACGATGAGGCGGTCCGGGTCTTGAATGAGAAATTGACATGGGATTATGATGGAATAGTGGGAACCCCTCATTCGTAATGTTTTGACATCAGATACTGTTGACGTTTCCTGTGCAACGCCAAATATTTATTGTTTAAGACACGAATGTTTAGAACTGTGGTAACATGTAAAGAATTTGCCCCGAGCAGAATACTTAGTATTTAAGGAGTAACCCTCTTTGTACAAATTGAACAGGCTCCTAGACACTGCCCATGTGTAGTTTCTGTGACTTCTGTGTCCCTGCAGTAATAAACCTTTGGTCTTTGACGCCACCATCGAGAAGCCCGTGTTTCTGTTTGTTTATTGCACCAAGACAGGTAGAACTCCGGGGTCTTCGGGTGTTATCCCTGACACCTCTGGACGGAACCAAAAAGTCCAGAACTCCAATTGGCGCCCAACGTGGGGCGACGTCATTCGGTACCGGTCCAAAAGCCTGAAGAGTTCGAGGAGCTTCGTGTGAAGATTTCAGAGGGAGGCGCCCCACTTCATCGATCCCGGCATATCGCAAAAGTGGCCCGACGTTCTCTTCCACGAGGGTTCCCGTTCAGACGGCTGCAGTGGTCCGTTGCCTTGACCGTCGCCCTGTCTTGGACCCGAGGTGCAGTCCTTAGTACGGCGAGACGTGACGGGTTTCTCCTTGGTGACGTCTTCAGTGCCTCAGTTAAGTATTCAGTGGTTGCTAGTTGGTTATTTTGTAAGGGTTGCTCCTGTTTGGATAATTCTTTTAATTCTCGGTTTGGTTCAGTTCTGTAAGATTATATAATCATTCGGTTCAGTTCGGGTATCGATACATTTGTCAGTTCTGGTAGGCCTAAGTTCTTGGTTCAAGTGCGCACCTTTTAGTTTGTGTTTTGTCTGTTCTGTGTTCCGGATTATAAAATGGTGAGTCGGAAAAATTGTATGTTGTCTTGTTTTAGTTGCAACAGTGATTCCCAGTTGGAGGACTCGTGTTTGGTTCCTCCGATTGGAACTCCTCTTTATGATCTATATTGCAAGTTTGGTGTGGGCCCTATCTCTTATAACGAGGTATGGATCCACTATACAGAAAAAGATGGTGTCCTTAGTTGGCCACTACATGGTAGTTTTGAACCTGAAGTTCTCGATAATCTAGAAAGAAGGTTGTTTAAGAAGAAAGCCCGGCCGGCAATGTTTGATTCTTTCCGTTATTGGCGAAAAGAATCTAAACAGAGAGAAATTAAAAGATTGAAGAAAGAACAGAAAAAGCAAGAGTTGACTTTAGAACAGTCTGCTAAGCAGCTGCAACTCAACGAGTCTGAGAAGGCAATGGAGGTGGCCAATAGAGAACGTAATTTAGCGATAGACAAGTGCTATCCTGCTTTGCCATCGAGTACGGCTAAGATAGTAGAGGACCCTGAAAAGGATCCCCTGTTGTCTTACTTGTTACGATCACCCCCACCGTATGCACAGGGTGCTACGGCTCCACCTATACCGAATGTTCAATTACCGGTTGCTGGACAACCTGGTGTCCCTGTTCCCGCTCCCCTGAATCAAGTTCCTGTACCTCCTGTGGTCAATATTCATGTTCCTTTGACAGCCCCTCTTCCAGGGTTGCCGGCTTCTTTACCTATGCCTGTGTCGCTCACACCTGCTAGTTCACAAGCTATTTTGCCTGCTACTCCTACTGTTCCTGATCTATCTGTTCCAACTGCTACTCTATTTACTGCTTCTGCTAATATTATGACTCCGCTTTCTGTTCGTCGGAGAATCACTGATTCTGTCTCTAATATTCTATCTCCCTTCTATAAAACTCTGATTAAGACTCCTACCTCTGACTCTGTGCAGAGACGTAGTCAGCTTCCCAGTACTGAAGAAAGAGGAATATTAGATTCCACTGCTCTTAGATGGGTTTCGAAAGTTGGAAGATATAATGTACAAGATGTATTAGATACATTTATGCAATGGAATGAACCGACACAACGATATGTGTTCGATGAAATGTGTTTCCTTCTACGTGAGGAATTGGAAGAGGATGACCCTGAATCAAATCTAGGAGAATTGATTAATGTGCAGAAAGAGTTTGCTGCAGGTATGATAGTCGGTCAAAATATAAAAGAAGCGATGGAACTGATTTTAAATTATAGGAATGACCCATCCCTTCGTTCACCAAGAGAGTTAGAGAAACGTAGTACGAAACAAAATCGTCAATACCCAATGAGAGAGGTTCCACCAATTTGGCGTGAAGCTGTGCAAGCTAATGTAAACCTTGGTATTGCAGCCGCTCCGGCCCAATTCCAGAGAGTATGGATACATATTCCATGGAAGCGAGCTGAAGTATTAGCAGTGAAACAGGCCTTGCCAGATCCGCGTAAAAATCCTGCAGGGTACTACAAAGAGTTGGCTCAAACAGTTGACGCTTGTGTATTGAATCTTGCTGACATAGATCTGCTATTTGGTAATGTAGTACCGCAACCAATTTGGGCTAAAATTCGTAAAGAGAATCATCCAGTTGCCCTAGGTGGTGACTGGGCAGCTATAATTGCAGCGGATGGTCAACAAATAGGTGGTTCCAAACCTGAACCCTTAATTGCTAATTTGCCTGGTAGAATAATCGATTTAATGAAAACCTTGATGCCAGCATTGCGCGTTAACTGGGACAAATTGTCCGCGTGCAAACAGAAGAAAGACGAAAGCGTCTCCGACTTTTTCACAAGATTCGAAGAGACTTTCGTGGATCATAGTGGTCAGGATATGAGCACAGAAGGAGGCCAGAGATTATTTGTTGATAAATTTGTGCACAATCTGTTGCCAGAACTTAGTGGTAAATTAAAGAATTCTGAAAGTGCGTGGGCTGTCTCTACGACTGCGCAAATACTTGCGACTGCCCAGTACTATGAAAATAGGGATAAAGAAGAGAAGGAAAAAACAGATAAAAAGACGAAAGATTTAAAAACTAAAGTACTTTTACAGCAAGCTTATCCGCCTCGCACGAATCAGACTAATATACAGCAAGGGTCATATCAAAGAACGGATTATAATTTTCAAAGGCCACAATACCAATGGAATCAATGTGCTTATTGCAAAATGGAAGGTCATTACAAAAATGAGTGTCCAGTTCGGGCACAAAATAATGCTGCGGCAGCTCAGAGAGGTCGTGGTAGTTCTATGCAAAATTCTAGAGGTCGAGGAAGAGGTGTTATGCCTCCGCAGACGAGTGACCGCCCTTCTAATTATTTCGACCAGCGAAATGGACAATCTGCCCAACAGAATAGGTCTCCACAGTATCATGTTGAAGACTATTATGAAGCTAGTGAGGAAGTTCAGCAAAGTGAGTACTAGGACAGCCATGGACAAAGAGAGGGAGTAGTATCAGTTCCAGTAGATCAGAGTGGGCCTTATGTCGCAGTAGCAACATCAGGTATAGTCGAACCGTTTCTGTTGGATACTGGTGCAGCAAAAAGTTCTATCATACATGCGAAACTCCCTGGCGCACCTTTGTCTGGCTTAACAAACGTTTCAGTAGGTTTTTCGGGCGCCCCTGTTCACAATCCGGTTTCTGGTCCTTTGTCTATTTCTGTTGGACCCTGCCACTTGAAAGCACCCCTGATTTTGACGACAGGTTGTAACGAAAATCTGCTTGGTTTAGACTTGTTAAAACGCCTGTACGCGACATTGTACTGTTCTCCAGCAGGAGTACAGCTTACGTTGGGTAAAAGAATAATCTCTCCGATGTACTTGTCGATGGATGCGCTCCCACCAGAGCTGCGTTCACTCCCTGATACTCTTTGGGCGACTGGTCCTAATGATGTAGGTCTATTGGAAATTCCACCCTATGTAGTAACTTTGAAAGCAAATGTCAAACTTCCACGAATTCCACAATACAGAATCTCTAGTGAAGGTGAGCGTGCGCTCCTACTGATAGTGCAAGATCTGATTAAGAAAGACGTTATAGAAGAAACTAGAAGTAATGTCTGTAATAGTCCTGTACTGCCTATTTTGAAACGAACTGACCCAACAAAACCTCCAGTATATAGGTTTGTAATTGATCTCAGAGAGGTTAAAGAGTACTTCCCCAGATTCGGAATGCCACGGATTGTATGGTCAGATAACGGAAGTGAGTTCGTAGGGAAAGTTATGCAGAGTGTGTGTACCGGCCTAGGGATTAGACAAAAGTTTCATAGTGCGAATCATCCCCAGTCCGCGGGTTTAGTCGAGGGTTACAATGGCACCCTTAAACTGAAACTTGCTAAGATACAAGCGTCCACGGGTTTGTCCTGGCCAGACGCATTGCCTTTGGCTTTGCTATCAACAAGAGCAACTGTACATTCTAGAGTAGGGCTTAGTCCATATAAAATTGTGATTCCACAGTTTCCTGTGGTTCCAGACATTACTGCATTGTTAACGTTAATTCCTGCTACAGCAGCATGGTTTTCGGTTGTCGACTTGAAAAATGCCTTTTTCAGCATTCCGATAGCCGAGGAAAGCAGAGATATCTTCGGTTTCTCTCTAGGAGGACGAAGCTTCAGGTTTAAACGCGCTCCACAAGGCTATTGTGAAAGCCCATCCATTTACAGTCAAGCATTGAAAAGCCAGTTAGATTCCTTCGTACTTCCTCCTGGTTCTGCTTTAATACAATATGTTGATGATCTTCTAGTGGCTGCCGATGACAAGGAAACTTGCAAAACAGCTACAATTTCTTTATTGCATCACTTGTCAGATTTGAATCACAAGGTGTCACCTTCAAAAATGCAATACTGCTGCCAAGAAGTGACCTACCTAGGTCATCTCTTGTCAAAGGAGGGAAGGAAGTTGACCCCAGAGAGAATAAAAGCAATTACACAAATGAATGTTCCTAGCACGCAGAGAGAAGTACGTGCCTTTTTAGGTATTACCTCATATTGTAGGCAATGGATCCCAAATTTTTCTCTTTTAGCAAAACCATTGGTAGCCTTGACTGGGAAAGGTGTTCCGAGTCCGGTACCATGGTCTGCTGAATGTCAGCGGAGTTTTTCTGAATTGCGAAATGCACTGTGTTCAGCACCTGTATTGGGTACACCCGACTACAGTAAGCCATTCACGCTCTATGTCCACGAGAGAGAAGGTTGTGCATTGAGTGTTTTGACACAGAAATTTGGTGATAAACAACGCCCTTGTGCGTATTTTTCATCAACGTTAGATCCGGTAGCCAGAGCATTGCCTAGTTGCTTGAGAGCTACAGCCGCAGCTGCAGCTTCCATTCGACAATCTGCTGGTTTAGTAATGAACAACATGCTAGTGGTTATGGTTCCTCATGCTGTGGATACACTCATGAACCGAACCAAGACGCAGCACCTTACCAGTGCTAGATTATCAGGTTATGAACTGACACTGTTAGCTAGTCATATTCAGATCAAGAGATGCAATGTATTGAATCCAGCAACATTGTTGCCGACTAGCCAAGAGTCGAGTGATTCCGAACCACACGACTGTTGTTTCAAAACTGAGGAAGAAACAAAAGGACGAATTGATTTAAAAGACACTCCGTTATCAGATCCAGATGGCACGTTGTATGTTGATGGGTCTTGTTTCAAATTGGAGAATGGTGACGTGACTGCTGCCTATGCAGTAACGACTTTGAGTACGATTGTGGAGACTGCAAGAGTGAGTCAGAATTCTGCCCAGGCTGCAGAATTGATCGCGCTAACAAGAGCGTGCGTTTTAGCTAAGGGAAAGAGAGTGAATGTGTTCACAGATAGTCAGTACGCGTTCGGCGTGGCCCATAGTTTTGGCCGCTTGTGGAAAGAGAGAGGTTTCATTACGTCCCATGGGACTAAGATTCAACATGGTCAGCTAGTTAATGACTTGTTGGAATCTCTAACCTTGCCGACTGAAGTTGCGATTGTGAAATGCAGTGCTCATAAAGCAATCACGGATGATGTTGGTCGTGGGAATGCTTTTGCTGATGAAACTGCAAAACAGACAGCTAGAAATATGATGAGTAGAATGTATGTTTCAACGTCTGCAAGATGGATTTCTGAGTCTGGAATGTGTGAAGACACAGTGGAAAGCGTGAAAGAAATTCAGAAAGAGGCGACTGAGGAGGAAAAACTTGCATGGAAAGAGAGCACGGGTAAAATGGACTCGAGTGGGTGTTGGATTGACTTGTCGGAACAACAGCGTTGGATGTTGCCTGATGCGTATGTGCTTGCAGTAGTAACGATGACACATGGAACAGCGCACATCAGTTCTAAAGGGATTTGTAAGATGTTGGCTCCAGTCTGGAAGAATGATGGGATTAGTAAGTGTGCAGAGAGAGTGGTGAGAAATTGTATGGTATGCTTGATGCATAATCCTGGCAAGGGAATCCCCACACCTGCAGGTCATTTCGCTCCTCCTTCCTGCCCCTTTGAAGTGATCCAGCTAGACTTCATTCACATGGATCGTTGTAATAACCTAAAGTACGTCCTAGTGGTAGTTTGTGCTTTCTCCAGATGGATCGAAGCATACCCGCTAAAGGACAATACTGCTTTGTCCACTGCCAAAATCCTTCTTAAAGAGTACTTCCCCAGATTCGGAATGCCACGGATTGTATGGTCAGATAACGGAAGTGAGTTCGTAGGGAAAGTTATGCAGAGTGTGTGTACCGGCCTAGGGATTAGACAAAAGTTTCATAGTGCGAATCATCCCCAGTCCGTGGGTTTAGTCGAGGGTTACAATGGCACCCTTAAACTGAAACTTGCTAAGATACAAGCGTCCACGGGTTTGTCCTGGCCAGACGCATTGCCTTTGGCTTTGCTATCAACAAGAGCAACTGTACATTCTAGAGTAGGGCTTAGTCCATATGAAATAGTTTTTGGTCGTCCTGCAAATGTTTGGGGGGTACCTAGACCAAAAGAATTCAAGCAGCTGGAATACCCAATGTTAATTGATTACCTTTTCGACTTGACTGCTAAATTGAGTCTTATTCACCAACAGGTTTTCGATGCATTGCCAAAGCCACCGGAGAGTCCAGGCCATCAGCTGAAACCGGGTGACCAGGTGGTCATTAGAAATTTTGCAAGAACGAAAAATCTTCAGCCCAGATTCATTGGCCCTTTTCAAGTCTTACTAGCAACGAGAACTGCTATTCGTGTGGCCGGAAGGAAGAACTGGATCCATACGACACATGTCAAACGTGTGCCTCTGCCACTTCCTTACGACAACTGGGTAAAGAAAGGAATCGGTACCTCTGAAACAGAACAAGTCCCCAGGTTCATACCTTTCAGCGATGCAGAACTGATCACGGATACATCAAACTCTAACTCTCCTCCTGAAACTGCTCTTTTGAACCCTGAACATTTGCCATCTGCAAATGTGAACATTGCAACGTCGGCTGAAAATACATTGTTTCCAGATCAGACAGCTCCTGCAAAACTGAGATACAATCTGCGGCCTCGCAATATGGACAAATAAAGCAGGAAACTGCCTATTTTCACATTTTTTTGAATTTTTGGTACCTTGCCTCCAGCCAGGAAGTTTGCTATTATTTTGTTGTTTTAAATTTTGCCTTGCTGTCTGGGTAGCCGTAGGGTCGTGGCTGTGTGCCTAGTTGAATCTGCGGGGGTCAGACACAAGGTCGATCTTTCTGTTAGTTCTGGGAACTCCCAGGGCTGATAGAGGCATTTTCATCTACGTACACATCATCAGTGGTCACGAGCGGATTGTAGAAGATGGAGCTTCCTGAGCTGCAAAGAAAGAATGTAATTTATGTTCGCAGAAATAGACTGTACAGAATACTTCACAGCAAATGCTTTCTAATGCAATGTGCAGTTACATTTTTAATTGTTTTGATAACGTTGGTGGGTGGAATCGTCTTTGGTGTACATTTGATTTTTATGCCAGTAACTACAGTACCTCCCCTTGATCCTACTACTTCTACGGTTTCTTCTATGCATTCTTTTCACTCATTTCCTGAACACGAACAAGCTCGACGCTCAGAATTTATCAACAATACATTTGTACAGCTCTTGCATCAACACCAACTGGTAGTTAATACTACAGACTGCTGGGTGTGTGGCTTGATACCTCACACTATGGATAAAGGCATTCCCTATCTAGTCTTGCCTTTTAGCTATAATGGATCATTTCAGGCCTTTCAGACCATTTTTTCATATGCCCTTGAGACCTATCCTCCGCGTCCACCACGGTCCACTAAATACAACTCAGCCAACAAAGCTTTAGTCCAGGGAATTATTGACATGATTAAAGACGTCAATAATACTCCATCTTACCCTAGAGATGAATTACGGGTGTATTTGAGTTGGAACTCTACAGAGTATCGCCTTAGTTTGGGAGAAAGCAAGCGTAAAAGCTCCACTTCAGTTTGGGTCGTGCCTCACCGAGGTCAGGTCTGTTTGCAAGGAAATGGGAGAAATCTGAGAGCTCAGCTAGGAAGGAGTGAGTGCGTTGAGACTTACGTATTTCCGTCTAACTCCTCCCCTGCCTTCCTTACTGCTAGAGGTACTTACTTCATCTGTCAGGACAGAGCATATACATGGCTGCCTGCTGACTTTTCAGGTTCATGTTATATTGCTCGATTGTTACCTCCGACATACACTGCTTCTTCAGATTATCACAAGACCAGAGTAGCAAGAGGTGTCTTCAGCAAGGAAAATACCTCTGGTCAAGAAGCTGGAGACTTTTTCAAAGGTTTCCTTCCGTTTTGGGGGCCTATGGCCAATAGTAGAAATCTACGTCAACTAACACGGGTAGTTGAATCTACTATTACAGAAACGGCTGGTGCCCTTAGTAACTTAACAGCTGAGCTTCAGGCGGATCGTCTCATGACGTTGCAGAACCGAATGGTTCTAGACGTAATACTTGCAGATCGAGGTGGGGTATGCAGAATGATCCAATCGAGCTGCTGTGTTTTTATTCCCAATAATGCTCCAACTGTCTATGAAGCGATCTCTAAGCTACACAAGATTTCCGACTCTATACACGTAGACAAGGGAAACTGGTCCTTCATGGAGTGGTTTTGGACTCTGGTATCAGCGTGGGGATGGAAGGTTCTGATGGTCATTGGTGTCATCCTAGTATTTCTGTTCTCGTGCTGCCTTATTATCCAATGTGGTCCCGCTCTGTGTAGTCTCTGTGCTGCAACCTGTTTCAGAAAACCACCTGCATTAGGAGAAAAGGCACGGGACAGGATGATGGTGCAACAACATGTCACTGACCTAATGCGCATAGAGTTAGATTCTGACATAGACTGAGTAATTGCCTATGTAAGGGCAAAAGGAGGGTCTGAGGTTCCGTGACGATTTTACCCGTGTTTGTAACATTGTCGCAAATACATAATTTTGGTATCAGTGAACCGCAAATGATCCATTTAGTATATCCTGGTGTTTTCGCTATGCTACGAGCAAGAGCACTCCTGTTATGAACACATTTCTGATCTACCCGTGGCATCCATCTTAGAACACGGAAGCCATTTTGTATTCCTTGCCCTCACATAGTCAATGGACACGCAATGACCTCTTTTCATTTAAGGACACGTAGGCTTTAGCCGGCGATTCACCTTGCGAGGGACACGTGCACCTTAGGCCAGCAACGCTGTGGCAGCATGACTCGGCAAGAGCTGCCTCCCCAGCCTGAGGCCAGCCCTGCTATACTGGTTCTCGTGTCCGTTAGCCTGATCATGATTAGGCGGCCAAAGCTGGTAACCGTGCCCATTTACGACCCACAAACATCTCTTATCCTGTCTTTCTATCTTCTGCACCTGGCTCTGCTCCTTTCCTTCTGGGCCTTTATTAGGGGGAGGTAACGAAATTTACGATGAGGCGGTCCGGGTCTTGAATGAGAAATTGACATGGGATTATGATGGAATAGTGGGAACCCCTCATTCGTAATGTTTTGACATCAGATACTGTTGACGTTTCCTGTGCAACGCCAAATATTTATTGTTTAAGACACGAATGTTTAGAACTGTGGTAACATGTAAAGAATTTGCCCCGAGCAGAATACTTAGTATTTAAGGAGTAACCCTCTTTGTACAAATTGAACAGGCTCCTAGACACTGCCCATGTGTAGTTTCTGTGACTTCTGTGTCCCTGCAGTAATAAACCTTTGGTCTTTGACGCCACCATCGAGAAGCCCGTGTTTCTGTTTGTTTATTGCACCAAGACAGGTAGAACTCCGGGGTCTTCGGGTGTTATCCCTGACACCTCTGGACGGAACCAAAAAGTCCAGAACTCCAGCATGACATGTTCAACCTGATATTTGGTGAGAGGGGTGCTGTCTGCATGGATCAAGAGATAACCTTCAACTGCTGGGCGTGCTGCTAAGTAGGCATAGAAGAGTGAGACTGGGCAGTATTTATCAGCCCCTAAGCTGTTCAAAACAAACACTTTCCCTCCCCCCCGCTGATCAGTCTTAGATTTACGCAAGGTAATTTTGAGTGATTTTCCCCCAAGAGGGAAACATCCTGCAAATTAAGTGCCACCCTTGAAGTATCGTTCTTTGATCTAGCCACCAGCTCACAAATTCCAAAAGCCCCGACAAAGGCCATGCTAAACGTTGCTGCGAACAGCGCAGCCTCAAAATCGGAGGAGGTAGCCTGTGGCAGCCAGTTGATCATCCCTTGTAAAGTCTGAAAATCTATGGGAGATCTGCTATCAGGAGCCTTGGGCTCGCTCCTGGCCCAACCTTTAAGCGCTGCCCTGATCACAAAGGCCTTAGTAGGATAAGCATACCCCCTAAGCTTGGTGTGGTGGCTGATGGCAGCAAGGTGGCTAGAAATCCAGGAGTGGCTCTTCGTGTTATCCTTAGCCCACAGTATAAAAGACTGCACTCTCGCTTCTAGGGTTGGTGTGCAGTCCACCCACGTTCCCATTAAAGCACAAAACTTGCCAATGCATGTCCTGTATCTATTGATGGTTGAAGGTGCTAAAGATAGTTCTCCAAGTCCCCTCATTCGCTTCACCACTTCAAGAGGTACCATAGATGTGCTGGGAAAGGCGTTGCCTCCTCTCTCGCTCTCGGCCATGCTTCGCAGAAACGGTGCCACTAAAAACGAGAGAGAGCGTCAGCCGCGATGTTTTTTGTACCTTGGATGTGTCGGGCCCTGCATTCTACATTGTTGAAAAGACACACTCGCACTCACTAACTCCCATAGGAGACACAACACCAGGGGGCAGGTGGCAGAATGGGAGTTAATGGCTTACACCACCGCAAGGTTATCTGACCTTAACAGGACCCTCTTGGCCGCCAGTATAGCCGGCCATAGATGAAAAGCAACAACAATGAGAAAAAGTTCAAGGACAGTGATCTTTGTAGTAACCTTTTTCTTATGCCAGGAGTTGGGCCATTTTTCTGCACACCAGTCCCTGTCCAAGATGGCACCAAATCCCTGTCTGCCTGAAGCATCCGTGAAGAGAGCTAGGTCAGGGCTGCTAGCCCAGGGGGCCCTCCAAATCACTACCCCATTGAAGTTGGCTAAGAACTCTGCCCACATGGCCAGATCACGCTGCATTCCTCTATTCAACTTAACCATGTGGTGCTTCTTGGTGACATTGGCGGTGGCCCTAGCAAGTCTTCTGGCGAACACCCTCCCAGCTGGGATGACTCTAGCTGCAAAGTTCAGCTTCCCTAGTAACCCTTGAATGCATTCCAGGGAGGCACTGTCCGCACCTGCCAAGGAGTTGATCAGACTAGCCAGATCGTTAACTTTGTCAGTCGGAAGCCTGGACTCACCTTAGACAGTGTCAATTTCAATGCGCAGGAAGGTTAACACTTGAGCAGGTCCCACGGTCTGTCAGGGGCAAGGGGAACCCCCAGGTGTCCTGCAAGTTTTTCAAAGTCTTCCACAGCCTGTGAACATTGCTATGTCCCGTCTCTCCCGATACACAGGAAATCGTCTAGGTAATGGGTCACCCCTTCCACTCCATAAGTGTCTTTGAGGGCCCATTGTAGGAAACAACTGAATGCTTCGAAGTAAGCGCAGGACACAGCGCAGCCCATGGGCATGCATTTGTCATAGTAGTACAGTCCGTCTAGCTTGAAGCCCAGTAGGTGAAAGCTGCTCGGGTGAACTGGCAGCAAGCGGAAAGCTGCTTCAATGTCAGCCTTCGCTAGCCAGGCCCCTTTGCCCACCCGCCTGACTAGGTCCAAGGACACGTCCAGCGTACAATATGACACAGAGCATGAACCCTCCTCCAAACCGTGATTCACAGAGGCCCCCTCTGGGTATGATAGGTGGTGAATTAATCTGAAAGCCCCTGGTTCTTTCTTGTGTACTACCCCTAGTGGTGAAACAATGAAATTTTCCAAGGGGGGGGAGCGGGAAAGGACCCCCCACCCTACCCAAAGATCTCTCTTTTTCTACTTTAGCACGAACTATGTCAGGCAGCTCTCTAGCAGATTTAAGGTTCTCCGCCTCCCTACTGTCACAGGGACCAACATAAGGTATCCTGAAACCATGATGGAAGCCAAACAAAAGCAGGCGGCCATCCTTCCCTAGAGGGTATCGTCTGAGTAAAGGGGTGATGTTGTCCAGCTTAATGGGAGAGGAGCCCAAAGCCACGCGGCTCGAGGCCGGAGTGGATGACGCGGGAGGCATGTGTACAAAGCCGGGAGAGAGAGACCCTCCTTCCAGATGTAGCCCATTAACGGGAAGGGGTAGCAGGGAGGGGTAGATCAGGTTCAGGCGTGAGGAAGAGGAATTAGCTACTCTTCCCCCTTCTGCTAGCCGTGTTTGAGGTGGGCTTGGGTTTGCAGGAGACTGCAGGGTAAGGTCCCCCAAAGGTGTGACATGCATGCAGGAATTTGCAGGTCTTGCCCCAGGAGCAGGTCCCATTGTTAAACAGGCGACAGGTTCCTGGGGGGGATCTCTTTGAGCCCCCTCTATGTCCGCCCCCTCTGCGACCCCCTTGAAAGCTGTGCTTGCCCTTGTTCCCTGGCTGAAAGGACCATGCCTGTGATTGCTGCCCTGCCTGGGAAGTGCTCTGGGCCCCGCTGGCCAAGGGTGCTCGGCCCCCAATGTGCTCCATCCAGAGCTGCACCTCCTTCTGGTCCCATCTCATATCAGGGCACTGCGACATTTTTCTCCTAAATTCCCTGTCATAGTTGATCCAACCATTACCTCCCCATTTCATAGCCTCAATATGAATAATTCTGGAGTACTGAACTAGCTCAGGGCCCTGCTCTGGGAATTTTTCCATGGTAACAGAAGCTAAGATGGAGAAAACTTCGAGCCAGTTGTCAATGGTCTTCTCTGGCCAAGGCTGATACTTCACCTTCTTCTCATCCTCCTTGGCGCCAAACTTCCTTGCGTCCATACCTTCCTGACCTAGCATGAGCAGAGTGAAGATATCCAGGAAATCCCGCCTCCAGATGCCCTCCTTTGCGGCTAGCGGGACATATGCTCAGACGTGAGTCCCTTGCTCACTTTGCCACTGGATTCAAGCAAGCCTGGCTGAAGACGGCTGTAATGCCAGAAACCGGTCCTAGGAAGCTTGAATCCGGTACAGGGAAGGCATGGCTTGGCAGTTCAGGCTGGACTGTTCCCATGAGGCACAGGGTCAGACTGATTTGCATATGACCATGTCTGAACTGGGGTGGCAGAGTGGGCTAAAGAACGGTGATGGATTAAACCCAGATCTGTTGACTGGGTGTGAGTGTTTGATTGGTTCAGATGCTCCGTCCATCACCACCCCCTTTTGTACCGCTTTGTTCGCCATAAGTTGGCAGGGTATGCCCAGACGTGAGTCCCTTGCTCACTTTGCCACTGGATTCAAGCAAGCCTGGCTGAAGACGGCTGTAATGCCAGAAACCGGTCCTAGGAAGCTTGAATCGGGTCCAGGGAAGGCATGGCTTGGCAGTTCAGACTGGACTGTTCCCATGAGGCACAGGGTCAGACTGATTTGCATATGGCCATGTCTGAACTGGGGTGGCAGAGTGGGCTAAAGAACGGTGATGGATTAAACCCAGATCTGTTGACTGGGTGTGAGTGTTTGATTGGTTCAGATGCTCCATTCATCACCACCCCCTTTTGTACCTCGCTGCTTATTAAAAGCATAAAATATTATAAAAATAGAGTTTGGAAAGCTGCGCCTTTCATTGGAGTGGTGCGATGCTTATGAAAGCGAAAGGCACCCTTTTGCTGCCCAAAAAAACGTTACACTCCGGGACAGGTATCCTGCCTGCAGCTGCAGGCAGTCAAGAGCTATGTAAGAAAATAGGGCAGACAGACTTTAAATAAAATGTGCCATGTAACAACACATGTAAAAGGAGCATTCCTTCTGGGAAGTACCAACAGAAGACAGGAAGTACTAAGGAGGGACTAATAAGCCTTTTAACAAATAAAAAGCCAACATTTATAAAGGACAGTGAAAGCAGACAATTAAAAAGCTGGGCGGAGCTTCAACTCCATACTTCAATACAGCATGTCTCGAAGAGACAGTGCAAGTGCTGCCTAGGCGAGACCTAGAAAGCAATGTTACACAGACACTGATGTCCTCGTCATATCAATTTTTTCCCCACTCCCTCAATGCTGACCACCCCACCCGTCCTCCTTGTTGCCTCCCCACACTTCTGTCTGTGTTGCCTTCCACACAGTAATAAAAAAAGTGCACTGTAACACACCCAGCGCTGAGCAGGTCACAGTACTTTGTCCCCACACCCTTCAATGTCCTTATTGCCTTCCACTCTGCCCTACCTTACTCCCACAAGCAACAAAACAAAATGCTATAACACAGCAATGGCTGGCAATTTCATAGCACTTTCGTTTGAACTTTCAACCATGCTGCACAGCAGCCGCACTGCTGTACAACATGGCTCAAAAATAATGACAAAGCCAATACCCCAAATTGGAGAGACCTGTTGGCTCCTAGTGATTCTCATTTTTGCCTCTTTCCCAGGGCACAACCTCTTTGCCATCCGTTTGATTGGCTGACTTTTATTCTTCCACTGCTCATATTTAGGGAGATGCTTTTGTTATTTTTCATTCAGCACTCAATGAGGGTGGATATGTGTGAGGAAATGGGTTGTTGTATATGGTGTGGTTGTCCAACCTCACTGTGTCATACACTTACCAACCCCTTTAGGACTCTTAGGTTTTGTTTTTCAAACCTTCAGCTCAACCCTGGGTAGTTGTGGCTCTGAGCAGCACGTCTTACACAATGCAACACATGTCTACCATTTAAGCAGCACCAAAACAATACAAGAAGAAAGCGAGAAGACACCAAGGAACTCTGAAACCAATCTATAAAAATAGACAGTATTTTCATGTATTTTTAGACAGCACAACAAAAAAGATCCACCGGATGTTTCTGGAGACATAGAATTTACACAATTTAGTAAGTGAAAGCATTACACTCAACCGCAAACAAGCATTGGCAAAGTCGGGCTAGGTGTAATGCAATCACTTGTAATAACTTTAGGTGACCAACTCCAGTGGGGAGCCACTCAGTGGGATCAGCAAGGTCCTCAGAAACAGTTATTTCAGCAGGTGAAGCAGACTTCAGTCAGTTCCAAGCAGTTTTATCCTTTGTAGGGTGTTCCTATGGAAGTGGTCTGGATGCTAGGGGTGAAGGAGTTCCTGTGCTGTGAACAGGAGGTAAGCTCATTATCTTTGAAGTCGTTTGGCTTTGGCTGGGCTTTAGAGACAACTTCTCCTCATGCAGGACACAGCAGGTACAGGTCCTCTACTTTGCTAGCCACCAGGTGCAGTCCAGGACAGTGCAGCCTCTCTTTGCTACTTCCAAGGTATGCAGAGCAGTCCTTCTTTGGTCCACCTTCCAGCCAGTCAAGATATGAGTTTGGGTGCCAGGGGTACTCTACTTATGCTCAGAAATTGCCTCAGGGCAAGATGTAGTTGGTAGCCCATTTGCTACCAGTTTCCCTCCCGCCTGATAACCACTTCCTGCGAAGTGTGGTATCTGGGCATCCCAGGATGTACCATTCTGCCCACTTTCAATATGACAGGACCACTCTCCCGGCATCTGTAGCTCCCTAGCTCAACCCAGAAGTTTGGCTACCAAGGAGGCTACCCTCCCCTTGAAAACCAGTTTGGCAACTGGTTTCCCTTCTTCTGTCCCAAGTGCCAGCCTGTATGCCTAAACAGTGGAGCAGCCCCTTTCCTAAGTGTTACCCATTTGCGAATGTATGACGTTCAATGTGGTATTTACTCTGCAATACGTTTACAACACAGTCATTACAACGCAAGTTGTTACAAAGACTTAAGCTAGAGGCGCTGGACTTAGGAAAAGTGTGATTTACTATTCCAACTCCAGCCTACGTAACAGTAGGAAAGGTGTTGGAATATTACATCATACTATTCCTTAGTGTATAGCGCCATCCAGCGCAAGTCGTTGTAACGATGTGCATTGTAAGGGCCACATTGTAAACGTATCACAATGTAAAGACCGCGTTGTAATGGATGTCTCCCCCCATTCTCCCTTCAAAGCCGCTTCTTCTTTGAAACTTGCCTTTTGGACACACACCTTTGTGGCTTCCTCCAGGACGGAGGAGACACCTCCTTCCAGTGCAGGCCCTTACAGCTTATTTTCCTAGGAATGATTAGCATTTCTCCTCAGGAGGGAAAAATGCTGTCTCTGCGACGGGACCCTGTGTGCAACCAGTATAGGGAGCGGGAACTAAAGGCAACAAAGGGGCATCTTTGCTAAATTTGCACACTGCAACTTGTTACATTAATTTTGACCAGGTAATCAAGTCCGGCAACCAGTTGTTGGAAACCTTGGATGACCCGCTTTGGTCGCACCATTCCAGAGTTGGCACAACTGAGGGGTCATTGTGTAACTCCTCACTCGCTAATTGGGTGACCAAGCTTTTTCCCAGTAAACAAAACACTTTCAAGTTTTTACTATCAGAACAGGTAACATTACATGTTTTGCCCGTGGGATATGTTGCAGCCTGCCTTAGGACTCGATAGACCTGATCATCTTAAAACTCAAGGTGCACATACAGTTTAATACTTCAACTCTCAACAACTTTTATAGGACAAACAGCATAACAAAGAGACATAATTTCTTTATTGGTTCTGAGACAAAAACACTCAACATAATATCCAAGATCACAGTTAGCTAAAGGTGCATCCTTGAAGTCAATATAAGGTTAGGTCAAGAGGGCTTTCGTCAGGATACAAGCAAGCGCCTTGGGGAAAAGAGAAGCTGAGATCTATACAGGACCTTTTACTAATGTTATAAAAGAAGAGGTAGCAGTTATATTTCGAATCTTGACAATCTGGCCATGAAAAGGTGTTGAGTATTATACTGGTCAATGATATTGTGGCAACATCATGTTGTACAGCCACCCTGAGAGGTGATATTACCACAATGTTTTCAGATGTTTCAACTATATTGGCAGCTGTGGTCACATCAGGCTGACATAAAAACAGTTGCTGTCATGGCATTGAAGTTAAATTAATAGTAAGCAATACTTTTATTTTTGTCACCATGATCTTGTACAAACAGTCGCAAAGCAAACCCCTTCCTCTTTTGGCAAATGAACATGAAAGGTTTGTGATAGTCAAGCAAACCTAGTATGAGTAGTACAATGCTTGTTTGAGAGATACAAATGCCTTTTTGCATCTTTAGACCAAGACAAACATTGAAAGGTGTCTTTCTTAACAAATTCTTGCACTGGTTTGGCAGTACTAGCATAACCCAAACTCACTGCCTGCAGTACCCTGACATCCACAAAGAGGTTCATACCTGGGAGACTGTAACAGATCAGAGTAGCTCACAGATAGGTGTCTAACACCTTCTGTCAGGATACTCCCAGTGTCACCCCTATCTCTGTCTCCCCAACTACACTCTCAAGGCACTCAAGCCACCATCAGTACCCGAAACTCAGTCATAGATCAGTTGCAGAAATGCCATCATCAGTGCCAGAAAATCAGTAATGGAGCAATCGCAGAAATGCTGAATTACTCCCAGCTCCAAGTTGTTCAATGCAAACATTTCATAAGTCCCCAATACCTCCTTAAGAAGGCTCCATGTAACCCTCTCTATTAAGCGTTTGACTTCTCGTGAGATTCATTTTGGTCCAAAATCTTGTGAGGAGTAAACATCTCAGCACCCGTTTTGGATGAGGTTGATATAAAAACCACACCGACAACTGTCATGTAATGTAAGGTAGATTGGTAGAGCGCTGCTTGCCGCCTGTGAGGGTATCCTGGCACCGGCCTGGACTGCACCATCACTTTGCTTGGAAAGCGATTGAGGAGGGAGTGTTAGCGTGCCAGAGCAGCATTGTTTTGGGATTCCACCTCAGTCATCGGAGGATCTAGCCTTAGTGTCCAGGTCATCATTGATATTACTCAGTGTACTCGAAAAAGAAAAAGAGAACACAAGGTCAAAGGTTAAAGAATGTTTGAAACGTGCAATTGGAAGCAGGAGCAACACATTTTCTACTCAGTGATCAAGAAAACGGTTGAGAAAAAGCATTAAACATTGCAGGAAAGAATACATTAATTTCGAGCAGAAATATTGTTTGAGTGAGCAGATCTAGATTCTTTCAGATGTATCAGAGCTCCGACTCACATAATTACATTACCTCTGAGAAGTATCAGAACCTGAATTAAGGATTGGAGAGGATACGTTAAAAGATTTGTGGAGCAAATCAATCTTCACAATCTGGGAATCATAGTTGCACATGTTTGTTTGCTTCTTTTGAGGAAATTCAGGCGACGTTCAATACTTTTCCCTGTTTATCTGTCCCTTGATGAAAGAGTTTTAACAAGATAATCATATTCACTGTACCTCTAATGTTGCTTCTTCGGTGTTTTTTCAATAAGTTAAAAAACAACTGATGACTGAGCACAACAAATATATCCACACAGCCACATCTGCAAATATTCCTTTGAGGTCAATGTTGGGAGGGGATACTGGATTAACGCTTAGGCTTAGGGTGTGATTTGTGCTTATCAGATAAAGACAGCCTGTTGTTCGTATTCTGTCTTCTAGATAATAATGAGATATCGAGAACCACTGACAAATCCAAGCCATAGAAGTTAATATCACTTATTCTACCCCATACCTCCAAATTACCCTCAATGACCTCTCTAGTGGTGGGGAAAAATCAGATGTGTTGGTTATAGGAAGGCAAACTCTAAGTCGCTCCTGTGACATCGGGCAACCAAGACCACGTGAGATGGCTCCTCGAAAATTAGAAAATGAATACCTATTGGCTGTTGAGGTAATAGGAAAGAAGAAGAAAGCGGAACACAAGTCTTTAACAGTGAACCATGCAGATTTTTTACATGAAAGAATGGTAGCAGGGTTTGGTAGAACAGAGAAACTTGGCGGTACAATAATATTTATACAAATATATCCTGTACAATAAAAAACGTTTCTTTACCAGACTTTATTTATCAGTAAAATAGGATTTTTTACAAATGCTGACAGTCAGCACTAAAACCTGTAGTTTCAATAAAGCAGCAGCGACTGGGTCGATCTCTGTCCAAATTGAGGGCTTGGTGGGTACTCTGGTATGCAAAGGGTTAACACTGACGTTTACACGCTTGACAGTTAAAACGAAGTCTACATCATTAATCACGTTCGAACCATAAAGTACTTGATCAAGCATATCAGATGTTGATTGCGGAGAAACTTTCATAGTATCATCAATTTGGCATGGATCTTGATTTTCACACATGACAGCCAGCACAGCATTTTCATTTTGCCGTGGACATACAGATACAATACACACCATCACTAGTACAAAACGCAGTACAATTCTATTTGCACGGGAGGTCCCTCCCCAGGAGATTGGCAGGTGAGGTAGGACCTACGATAAAAGTGCGTTGGTCCTTGATTTTTCCCAGAGAGATAGACACAGGACCACCAATGTAGTGAGCAAAACGTGTGTTAGAAATGCCGACACCATTAATTGTGTGACCTATTAGTAAGTAGTGGTTCTGAGGACAACTGTCCGATCAGTCCCCCTCCAACCTCCACCTGTTGACTTCCAAAGCGGTAAACATTTCTCTTTTAAAAAGCAGCACATGTGCCTTTAATGGACATGGACTGCTTGAAAAAATAGGTTCTCGTTTTGGAATGCAGATTCAGGAGTGGGTGCCTCTTGTCCCTTGCAGGGAATCTTCCCTGCATTTGCAGCCAGTACTAGAGGGTTGCAACTTGCAACACGCCGCATTAGTATTCATTAGGCAGAATACTTTTAAACCCTCTGTGGCTGGACAGTTTTGTGATGCAACCTATATTTCAATTTTTTTTGTAAATCCATAGGTGTACAAGTTGTATATTCTGTTTTGTGAACAGGAATTCGTTCATTAGGTCCAAAATACCTTATTTCCCTTCTTTGGTGCACTGTTAATGGGACAACACCTGGCATTCCTTTCACCTTTTAGACCAACTTCTAACACACGGCATGGGGCGTCCCACAGAGCTCCATGACTTAAATATAAGACTAACAAGGTTCATTCGGCAAGCATATTGCAATTTTAAGTTAAAGAAGTCCTGTTAAATCCTCCCTCTTATTTTCTTTCTCTTTTACCACTTAACGATCGTTATGATACACGCCAAATTTCTAGAGGGATGAATTGAAAAGAATACGAGCAGTACCCCTAGGAAATTTGGGTTGTCTTTTAAATGTATGATATACAAGTCAGTGAGAGTAAAGAAAAAGGAGTGAAGTTCCTTGTATACCAGGTTTTAACTTTGGTATTATATTATTATATATTTTTATTTTATTTTTTCTTGGTTTTTATCTTTCTTTTATTATTCTCACTACGGCTGACTTACCGACTGTTTTGCTGTTTTCATTTTTAACAAGTTGCACATGAAGTTAATAATGTAACCCTCTTTTAAAGATATCTATGTTATATCTAAATAAAGAATTTTCTACTTCTACTATTAGTAAGTAGTGGTTCTGAGGACAACTGTCCGATCAGTCCCCCTCCAACCTCCACCTGTTGACTTCCAAAGCGGTAAACATTTCTCTTTTAAAAAGCAGCACATGTGCCTTTAATGGACATGGACTGCTTGAAAAAATAGGTTCTCGTTTTGGAATGCAGATTCAGGAGTGGGTGCCTCTTGTCCCTTGCAGGGAATCTTCCCTGCATTTGCAGCCAGTACTAGAGGGTTGCAACTTGCAACACGCCGCATTAGTATTCATTAGGCAGAATACTTTTAAACCCTCTGTGGCTGGACAGTTTTGTGATGCAACCTATATTTCAATTTTTTTTGTAAATCCATAGGTGTACAAGTTGTATATTCTGTTTTGTGAACAGGAATTCGTTCATTAGGTCCAAAATACCTTATTTCCCTTCTTTGGTGCACTGTTAATGGGACAACACCTGGCATTCCTTTCACCTTTTAGACCAACTTCTAACACACGGCATGGGGCGTCCCACAGAGCTCCATCATTTCTCCTCTTCTATGCAATGCCTGCCCAACTTCCTTGCTAGATCTGATTAAATCCTTCATCTTACAACTGTACAGACAGTACACAATAATCCTAAAAATGGGAAAACCAGAGTTCATCACTACATCAAGACATGATAACTGCCCGTGCTCCATAGATGTGTGGATGAGGAATCACCAACTAAATCTGAAAAATGGAGGTCATGACCTGCGGAGAGTGGCACAAACGCCAGGTTATGAGCATATAACTTGGTGATCTGCAAAAATATTTTTTAAAAATCAGGAACCTCATTTGAAATACAGACTGAGGCCTACTTCCTATTCCACAAGTCAACGCAGTCACTAAGAACACATTCCACACCATAAAACCATTGAGGCATATCCTACTAAACCATGGATAGCAACAAAACCTTCAAGCTATTCTCACACTCATGATCTCCAAGGTAGACTTTGCCAACAGGCTATAACCAAGGACCCCGTACATCCTTACACAGAAACTACAGTGAATCTAGAATGCCGCAGCAAAACCTGTCCTCAGCCTACACCCCAAGAAACACTCGAGGCCAGTCATCAAAAGCCCTTCACTGGCTACTGTCCATTAGTTAAACAAGCACTTGCAATGCAATAGGTCTCTCATTTGCAAGAGTTTGAGCTATTGGCATTGTAAATGACAATGCCTTTTATTTATGTGTTTTGAAAACCTGCAAGCAGTGTGTACACACGCACTTTGTGCTTATAGCCGTTGCTTTCCCAAGCAAGGCTGGCAGTAACTGCGCCTCTTTTACTGCCATGCTTGCTTCTTGTAAGTAAGGACTAGCAGTACAAAGTGCGTGTTTATACACCACTTGCAGGTTTTCAAAACACATAAATAAAAGGCACAGTCAATTTCAATGCCACTAGCTCGAACTCTTGCAAATGTAAGACCTATTATATTGCATTGCAAGAGCTTGTTTAACTAATTGGCACGGTCTTGCTTGTATTCTTCAGTTCACCACCAGGTGGGAGCATTGTTCTGTAAGTACTAAAATAAATTACAATAAATTAGAGTCATGGAATTATTGCCGAAGTCATCGCGTGAGATACACAGATGTGTAAAGTTTACCTTTCTGTGTAAACATTCACACCCAAATACACACGCACTTGTTCCTCGGAAGACAAGCACCACCCTATTTACCAGCTATTTCTGCTGTTTCTAGTCGCTCTAGAATAGTTGTGTTTGTTTTCCTTTCTACATGGAAATTAGTTTGCGATCTAAAAGGCTACTGTGTTGAAATATATTCCTGCACAATTCAGTTCAATTCATTTCTAGTTGAGTAATGCAGTTTTATACATGGTTCTACACATTTAAAATGCATTTCTCATTAAAAAACATAAACTACACATCACCTGTACAGGCAGTAAATGGAGACTCATTAGCTGCTTAAATTCTCCCATCGCTCTGCCATTTTCGTTAAAAAAAATACTAGAAGAAAAAGAGCCCCCTTTTTAACAGTTACCAACACAAATATAAGTTTGTCATATGTAGTTTCAGTTCAAGCCGAAACCTACGGTGTTGTGCCGCGCTGCGCATGTATGCAACACGCGTTTAGCATTGTAACTCAATTGGGCACAACAAACATTTATAGGAAATAAAATACCTATTGGTAGCTTTTGTAGTACTAAGAAGAACTGTAGAAAGAAGTTGGCATCTCACTAATCTAGGTTGACATGTGGTCTCACTTTTGCATCTGTCACTTATTTCGCCTCTCTCTGCCCTGTGCCAGAGTAAACATAACATCCCCATGTTAGATGCTCAGTAGATTCAACCGCTTAGCACCTGGTACATGACCTGAAATGTTTACTCATTCTTCTCTCTATTTGAGTGGCACTGACCACATGTTAAAGTTATTTGGCTGAATGTTGTATTTGGCTGACTCTATGGGCCTTGATCACAAAGGCAAAATTACGCTGTGTAACTTGACAATTGTTTTGCCATCCAGAAGCACATTTTACGTGTAGTATCTTTACGACTGCGGATTCTCTGCACTCATGGAAGAGACTCCGCACATAGAAATATAGGACATCTTTTTATGTGAAGTCTCTAACGCGAGTGTGGTGACTCTGCTGCAGTCGTAAAGATACTAGGTGTAAAATTCGTTTGTGAATAACAAAAAAATCATAAACTTACACAAAGTGTAAGTTTATCTTTGTGAATTAGGCCCTTAATGTCATATATTCTGTTGGTTTACTCTGTAGATGCGCTTCATTTCATATGTGTTTTTACAATGTTGTTTGCCTTCTGCTCAACCTTGTTAGCGATAAACAAGTGGTTCATCTGTAGGTTGTGCCACTATCTATGTCCACTATATTTTGTTTTTTTCATTGTCCTTGGAAAGAAAATTACAGGCTCCCTCAAATGTACTGGAACCATTGGCACCACATTTCCATTTATCTAATGCTATTTATTGGGTGGACATATTTTATACATTTTAACCAACATGTGAAATTACTCCTTGATTTCAGTTGATTGAAGCCAACTTAGTCGTATAGTGAATACATTGACATTCAGTTTCTACTGCCCAATGAGTAGTTTGTCCTACAAAAAAAAAGTAGTTGCATGGTGTTGCACATGTAAATTGCAAAAGTAAATGTATGCCAAAAACATGTCTGCATAAATTACACAGTGCTTCATTATTCACACTTATCACACTGAGTGCCCTTCAGGGTCTCACAAGGTTATACATTTTTGAAGCCTTAAGTTAAAAATGCATTTCATTGTCAACTTCTACAACGATGCTGATGACAAGCCAATCGTCTTCAAACCGGAAAAGCCTTTAGAACTGGACACTTGCCCCTTCCTCCAAGTATTGGACCAATTGCTGTAGCACAACCACCTTAATCTCAACTCTTCAAAAACACAGAGCTCACCTTCAGGAAAGTGGCCCATGCACCACCCACTGTTCAATGGATCCAGAATCAGAACAACACTAAACATCTTGAACAGAGCAGGGTACCTTGTTGAGGTTATGGAAACTAACCCTTCCCTCGGTAACCCAGGATACCAAAACCTCCTTATTCACTTTGAGGACTTTGGTTTGCATTTTCCTTTAGCTCTGGTTCCCCACAGGGTACAGGCCACTGTTGATCTATTTCACTCTCGTCTTATTTAAACCAATGGTCTTTGCTACTAGGCCCCTTTTTTGTCCTGTACAAAGTTAAGCATATTCAGAATGGTGATGCCGAACAGCGTGCGGAACTCTATTGCCAAATCATATCAGCCCTGCACTTGGAGCTCTTCACGAGCTTCCAGGGCAAGATGTATCTCCTTGAAGGCAATCTGTGTTGCTACTGGGCCATTTTCAGTGATGGGCTGATCTTACTGTAGCACATGCTCCACACCAACCAGCCAAAGAAAACTCTCAGTTCATCACTGTCCAAACTCCTGAACAATCCCAACTTCAGCATGCCATGTGTGAATGGGACCCCATTTACAGTATAGACAGCCAAACAGAATCAGAACCGCTGGTAATTGCTGGGATATTGAAAAGCTATGATGACTTGTCTATTTCCAAATTAATTACCCTCTTCCTCACCAAATGATCACCTCACAAATTAGGTCCCACCAGTGAGTTAAACTGTATCAACCCAAGAGCACTGCTGGATAAAGTGAAAACTGGGCAGCGCCACTCGTATATTCCTCACACCCTTCTCTTTCTTTGACACGCCTAAGCGCAGAGCCAAGTTCACAATGTAACTACTGGAACCCCATTATAACCCTCACGCACAACACCCAACCTCATAAGTCATACTCTAAACATACACTCTCTTAACTACGCATAACCAGTCAGGATACCATCCATTGCAACCTACCCTTCTTACACACTTCAATATTGCTAAAATGCCTAGGTATGGTACAAAGCCCATTGCAACATGACTGGAACACCCCTCAGACCATCTTTCATGACACCTAGTGTAGTGTAGTTCCCATATCCCTGATAGCCTCTGTACATTGGAATAATATACACTATAGATTTGACATAGGACTGAGGTCAGTATGTCTCTATTGAGTACATTAAACTTAATTACTTGTGTGCGCCAGCTAACTCAGAGGTCACTAGAAACGTTCTCGAATGAAAAAGAATGGATTCGTTTCTGACAACCACATAAACATGAGAACTTTGTTTCTCTTAGAGTCGGAACAATATCTTCAGAGTCGTGGAAACAATAGATTACAGTTTCACTCAGTTGCATGCTTCGTTTTTACAGAGTCGCACGGAAATGAAGAGACGGGCGTTTCAATATAAGGGTTTATTGAACAGTCTTATTTCTCATGCAAGAGATATGAACTGCTACAATCGTAAGACAGAATGTGAAATATAATGTGTACAGCGTAAACAGTAATATAAAATAATACTGTAATAGCATGGTGTAGCTATGACATATATAAAAATACATACATAAATAACACAGGCTAAAATACTCAACTGGTGCTTCTAAAATAATCCTTCACCAGTGTACCTAACCTAAGTCTAGTACGAGGGAAGAAGTAGGTGCTGTTTAGCTTTAGTTTAGTTGTGCCAAGAATTGCCAAAAGTTTCTCTAGGGTCTAATCAGCTCCATACCTTAGAATGAGAGAGGTTGGTATCTCTTTCCCGGGACTCGATCTCTAACACCCCACACAGGGAGTCAGAAACACTGGAGCCGGATTCTCGGTGAGGAGGATGACAGTGTCTGGTCAGTGCGTCAGTTGGGGAGTTGACTTCCTTTGGGACTTGCTGTGGCGAGCCGGGTCATGCAAGTAGGTAGCCGAACCGCTCCATCCCTTGCCATAGCAAGTGAAGGTATATTTATAACTTGAAGGGGTTTAGGAATTCCAGTATCTATGCCTTAATAAGGGCAATGTGAATTGTACCTATATAAGGGCATATATCGGGAAATCTATATACGGTATCTAAACCGCCACACAACACCCACTCCACTTTCGTATGAATGACATTACTAGATCCTAAACATGATAACATATCTAAAATATATCTACACACCAAGTGCTAAAAGCATGTTTCAAGTAATTGTAAATAATGCATTAAAACTAGTTGTAAGCATAAAAATGCATTGGTGCTGTACACATTTAAGCAAGGTTTCATGCTAAGCATATGTTTACATTTGAATGCTAACTGAATGAATCACGAAAATATAAATTTTATGAAATGGCTCATAAATACAGAAGAAAAAATTTCATGTCAGATTACATAAAACTGTTTGTTCTGTGGACAAGGTCATATATTGTCTCTGGAAGTACTAAAATAATTCTATTCTCTATGAATAGTTCTACTATAAGCAGATTACTTGTGCCAAAAATGAAAAATACTAATTTGGGAAAAACATTTATCATAGGAAAAAACTTCCAAAGTTAGTACCTTGTTTTGAAAAATGAAGGTCAAATTCCGAGTCTCTCAGTACACTTTGTGCCAAAATCAAAAGTCAGTGTTAGGGCTTGAAGAAAACATGAAATCTTCTATTTCCGTAGGCAAAAAGTCATCTACCGTTGTAGGTGAAAGTTGGAATACCTCGTTTAGAAAATTAACCACACATAGATGTGAACTATCGCCTTCAGCATTGGTC
Source organism: Lissotriton helveticus (assembly GCF_964261635.1). Classification (NCBI taxonomy): domain Eukaryota; kingdom Metazoa; phylum Chordata; class Amphibia; order Caudata; family Salamandridae; genus Lissotriton; species Lissotriton helveticus. The sequence goes on from NC_136057.1 coordinate 1,030,116,258, forward strand.
GCTTCAGCAATGTTCGAATCGGATGTTACCCGCCCGCCTATTGATTCCTCTTGTACCTTAGCAGTTGCAATTAGCGTCTGTGAGATCTCAATGAATGCCGTCATCAGAATTGGTAGTCGCTGGGGACAACACAGAGCATGGGCTGTTACAGGGTCCAGCAGAGTATCAACATCCGTTGGCATGACTGATGGGAGTGTTAGACAGGTGTCTAGCACGCATTCTTCACCGCAAAGCAGGCAGCGTAGAACAGGTAAGATGCAATCATGCCAGATTGGTCTGAATGACAGAAACCATGTGGTATTTAATTCTCGTAGACGAGGTAAACCCAAAATTTGGACGATGCGCTCACAACACTTCATCTCCTGTAGAGCTCTCTCCACGGTGAATTGGGTGTCGCTGGTGATTTGGCTTGCCATATCGTAGCAGTAGGAGCAAAAATAGTATCCCTGCAACGAGTCCCAAAAGGAGGGGCAGTCCGCCAAACACAGAGTGCACAAAGTTTGGAATGATTCTGAGGACTGCTTGGAAAGGTGCTAAGAGTCCGGAAAACACTGTCTTAAATACATGTACAATACCGCTCATATCAGACATGTTTAAGATACGACCTAACATTTTCTGAGAAATGTTTAGGGCAGTTTGTATTCAAAAGGGCATGTATCTCAACAGAAGTCATTGTGACTTGTAGATCATAGGTTTCTTTGGCCGAGGTCAGTGGCACAGTTTTTTGCCAAAGAATGGCTTTGATTCTGCTTAGAGTATCAATTCGTATAGAAGAGATGTTCAGTGAAGGCCATAAAGGTGACTCCCTGGCTGTCTTGGTTTGTGGAAACGATACTTGCATACAGCAAGTGACCCTGGATGAAACAGTCACTAGATATGGAATACCTGGCAACATGCCACAGCTGCTGTGATCGTTCAACATGAGGTAACTTCCATTTGAAAGTTGTCCAAAAATGGCATCAATCACTGCATCTGGGGAACCATAGCAGGCCCCGTGTAAATTAATACCCTGGCAAAGAAGAGAACTGCTTAGTGCATTTTCACAGTTTGAATCGCTAAGAAACACTTCACATCCCCCACTCCAACATCTGTGTGTATGTTAAATCCCAGGACGTCTTGATGTATTCTTTACCCAACCTTTCATATTTGCCTGCTGGTATGTGTTTTAGGCAATACTGAAAATGGAAAATTGTAACCGGCAGAGTGATTGTTCCATGTATTATCCATTCAGTAGCTGGTTTTTCTGCCACTGTGAATGGTAATCTTTCCAGTTTTTCAATGCTCAGCACCGTATAGTCTGCTCCCCTTTGTGCCAATTTGATATGTTTATCAGTGAGATTGAATTCTGAAAACAGTGACGTAGTATTGATTAAACGCCAAGGCACATAGCCTGAACGCAAGTTTTGGAGCGTCCAACCTAATAGCATGATAGAACGTAGCTGAGACTGACCATGTTGCAACATGACCAAGTCTTGTTCCATGATGTATATGGCAAAAGACACAATGCTGTCCAATGAATATATCCTGGAGGACAGAGTCGTTAACCCATTGTCTACTACAAAGAGAGATTTCTCTAAATTAATACGATCAATTTCTCGTATTCGTTCTGCAGTCTCTGCTGTGTAATCTTCCATATTTCGTTATATGCAGCATATATACCGGCATATACGAAACATTTTTGACGCAGTTTTCTTGGTCCTAGAAAGAATTCCCTAAGGTCTGCGCCATCTTTAAGTAAAGATAGGTGTTGTTTTACATCCTGTTGCTTAGATTTCTGTAGCCAATCAAGGCATAGCTTCCCTATACTGTATGGTGTTATTATCCCAGGATGCTGTCTTTGAAGATATCTTGGGTCCGGCCTATTGACTTTGAAACCTTGAGTTTTGTTCAGGAATCGATCTTGACAGTTGTTTGTGTCCATGGGCCAAAGCAACCATTTATTCCAATCTGGATCTGATGTGTCGTGATGCAAAATATTATGTATGTCAACCTCCCCCCGTGTAGTGCTATTACTCGCAGGTATAGGTATGGTCGATGTGTTCATGTCTTTGATCTTGGCTATCCCAAGGCAAGAAGTTTGTTGGACAGTGTCATTCAAAAACATAATTTTCTCAGGGATGATACAAGCTCTAAACAAAGCTTCTATATCCTGCACTTGCCAATATTTTGAACCCCAGACAGTTTTTGGCTCGATGTTGTCTTTCCAGAAGTCAAAACCCTGTCTAGACAGTTGGGCATAAAAGGCTGCAGAATAAATCTGTTGTGTATTGGTTAACATACTTTTCATTCCTGTTTTGTTAATATTTCTAAAATAAAATGTTTTAGCATTGGATACATTGAACCCTGAAAAATATGGAAACTTATTCGCAAATGTTTTTGAGCTACACTTTGGTGGTGAAGGACAATGTTCTCATTGGTTATACATATATACACTTATAGGCATTGCAGATTTGTGCAAGAAATGATGACCGTAATGGTTATAACAATACATTTGTTCATAGTCTGATGAACCCTCTAAACAGTAAAAACAGTAAACTTTATTGGATCCAGACCTCAACTGAGATCAACAAATACAAAATTTAGAATAATTTTAAATACTCATAAAAATGCTTAGTTAAAACACTTTTGCTTTTTTAGGTTCACTACGAAATGGTCAGTGACGATATTCAACCACCAACTCAAACAACATTAGAATGAATTTGGTAAAATAAAATCTTCGAATTGTGCTTCTTGATTAAAACAGCTTCAAAAAGCTTTTTAAAAACTTAAACAGATTATGACAGACATATTCATTAACCGGAAAGTTACACAATGTAATTAAATCTTGAGCAGAGAAAGCGTTATACTTTAATTGAATTGGGATTATATAACGTTGTCGGGCCTTAACTATGCTCTCATTAGGACAGATTAATAAAACGTGGAACAAGTCTTGTTGGCCACCTTTGCAGAGTTCACATAAACCTTTGGGGTTATTAGTACCATCCCATCTAGCTAAAAAAAGTGGCTAGAGGGAGTATACCCAAGCGTAAAAGTAAAATACACCGCCTTACGCCGTGCTCTAATTGAAAACGCAAATAAGGGACAGAAGTTTTGAATTCTCTAAATATTCATGATTTGTGAATACTGCAGACATCTCTAGATCAGACATCATATTATTAACAGTCATGAAGTCCCAATCATCAGAAAAGGTACTAGAGGTAATAAAGTCACTTAATGAAATCATGAATAAGTGTGGAAACTTCAACAGCTCCGACGGGCCAAAAATGTCATATTCCGTTTTGTCCCAAACTATACCATCAGGTATAGGAATGGCTGCGATGTTCACTGCTGACAAGTCTCTTTGTTCACGATGGGATGATTTGCGTGGCTTCAGAAGTAAGTTCACTTGTTTACTTGCTGTATCCATTTTTACATATCTTCCATTTATCAGCATACCCAGAGTTATTACCAGAACTAGCCAAAGTAGAAGAAAAATGATTCCCAACACAATCTAAAGTTCATTCCATGGTGAAACCAGATGCGTTTTTTTCCAGGTTAGGAAAAAAGTATTTTTGCTGGCGTCATTTCAGGTTCGCTGGGATCCTCAGAAAACGTATCAAAGTTAATGAAATAGCCAAAGGCAGTTCGGTCAATGGTTGGGATTGTATCCGGATTTGTTGAAATTGCTGGAACCACGTGATCACTTGTTACTTCATTGTAGATAGGTTTTTTAGGACGAACTGTTACTTGGGTTTCAAGAGGAACGAGTTCCATAGCTTTGTTGCTTAGTCCTTCTTTTCTCACTGCAGATTCTTCAATGGTGATGAGTCTCTCAGTTTGAACCTCTTGGATTGTAGCTAGAGGAGTGTGTCTGCTACATTCTCAGAGTCCACTTGGCCTACTGCTTAGTATCATCCACATACTGTGGTTTGATCAGGTCGATAGACACAAATCGGTTCTCCTTTTTACCTGCAAGGGGTGACAGTATCACTGTTCTTGTTCGTGGATTGCTAGGACAGGTACTGGTTGTCTGTAAGAAGGCCCAAATTCCTTCTTGTCCGTGATCTTTTCTCTGACTAGATCACCAAGCTTTGGGATCCAGACAGGCCTTGCTGGGACGGTTGCTTTTACCCCAGTGGTAGTTGGCTTCAGGAACACGTTAGTTTGTTTCGTTCTTAGTTCATTTAAGTCCTGCAAAACAGCCAAATGATCTTTGATATCAAATTCCTTATTTTCCACCACTGTTGTATGACAATCAAGGTCCGGAACCAACATTCTTGTCCCAAATAGGACCTCATAGTGAGTGACTTCCCCTAGAGAACTTCTTGGCAAGTTGTTAAGTGCACGTTGAACCCCAATTAGATGTTTGACCCACCCGTCACCCGAACCTAATACCCTAGCTGTTATAGACTGCTTTATGTCCCGTTTTTTTCTTTCCACAATAGAATTTCCCTCAGGATAGAATAGGGAAGAGTCCCGCAATGCAACGCCCAAACTGGCCATGGCTTCTTTGTAGGCTCGAGAGCTAAACGCAAGGCCCTGGTTGCGTGCCTATTGCGTATGTGCCGATAAAGACTCGCAAATCTTTTATAACAGTTTGAGCGTCAGCCGAGCGCTGAGGCCACATCCAAAGGAACCTTGAACACAAATCCACTGCGACCATGATATATTTATAGTTACCATCCCTTAGTAAGGGACCGCAGTGGTCCAGGTAAACACACGCTAGTGGTTTATCTGAGATTAACAGGGGCGTCTGAGCAGGACGTTTCACAGTAGAGACTTTAATCTTTTGCCATATTTCACAGTCCAGGACATAGTTTCTGGTCTGTTTCCTAATGCCTGGCCACCAGTATCTCTGTATTAATAACTACACTGGGGCGCAAACGCCTGTATGAGCAGAGGCGAGCCCTTCATGTGCTGCTAGGATTAGTCCTAATCTATGTTCCATGTTTGGAATTACCCTATCCCCCACTCCAGGGTTTCGAGCAAACAGAACATTGTTTGTATCAGTTATATATGAGTATTTGAATGGAAACCCTTTAGGTAATGTACTATCACTGCCTTTGTATGTAGCATTGACAGCCAGTATTATTTCACTGTCTATTTTCGTTTTTGAACGAGTGATTGCAGCTACGGAAGCCGATTGCACAGCCTCCTTCACGGCTTCGTCAGCCAATGAATTCCCTTCAACGTGAACGCCATCACATTGATGACTCAGCGTGTGTATCACATGAGTGTTTTGTAGTCAGTTTCACAACTGAACTACTTGTTCCCAAAGCGTTTTATGCTTGATGGTGCCACCTTTTGCATCTTTGAAACCATTTTGAAGCCAATTCTGTAAATATTCATTGTAAGATTGAACACAGTAGAAAGAATCGCACACTGTGAGTGTGGGGAATTCACGATCCGTATTTTCAAGTGCCTTGATGAATGCTTTTAGTTCAGCTTGCTAAGCTGTACAATCTCCTAGAGATTGGTTTTTGTGACCATAGTTCTAAATTTGCCATCGCGCATGCGACCTTTCACGATCACGCGTGCCGCACTATAAGCTTGTTTACCCCCCCGTTGCAGGTTGTGTTGATCCGTCAGTATAATTTATACATTCATACTGGTCTAGAGGTAGAATTTCAGTAGGCAGAGGACATTCTTGTTCGTATTGCAGAAATGCTTGAGTTTTCAAATAAGGATCAAAAACGTATTCAACATCAGTTGCAGCAAGAAAATTAACCCATTGTATCCATCTCGAATGTAAAGCTTTAGCATTCGGAATGCTTGCTTTTGTCACTGCCTCTAGGGCAGGTAGGAGTTATGATCATTATGCGTTTCCCCTGTGCTAGGGTTCTTTCTTTTGCTACAGCGGTTTGAACTGCTGCCAGAATTTTTTCTGTAGAAGTGAATTTCATTTCTGCTTGTGTGTACAAATGTGATTTGAATGCAATTGGTACTCTTTCACCTTCGTTAAAAGTTAAGTAGGTAAATCCGCATTGACCCGGAACGATTCGGATCACTAAGTTGCGTACGTTTACACGTGTTTGTAAATGTTTAGTTGCTAACATGTCTGTTTGTAGTGAACGCAAAATTTCTGTGTGTTTTTGTGTCCAATTTACTGTTTTAAAGTTAAGTTTGAATAATTCATAGAGAGTTTTAACCTTTTCTGCGTAATTTAGAATGTAAGTTCTTCCAAAACTCAGGAAACCTAGCATCGACTGTAAGTTTTTCAGCGTTTTTGGAGGTTGGAGTAGCGCACACTTTTCTAAGAAGTTGGCTGCCAAGCTTTTGCCTTCACTTGATAGGCCATATCCTAAGAAAAGGATGTTGAGCTGAGCAATTCTCGATTTTTTAAAGTTGAATTTGTACCCTACAGAGGCGAAGCACAATATAATGGTGTTCACCTTGTTCAAGTGCGTATCCAGGTCATCGTCTGTCAGATAGATATCATCAACATATGACAATGACTCGTCATTATAAGTTTGTAGTAACTCTGTTACCCTTGCTGAAAATAACCCGTGACTATTCTTGAATCCTTGAGGGAGACGACAGAAGTGACGCTGTGTTCCCATTATTGAGAAAGCGGTCAAATACCTACTTTCAGGTGCAATGTTTTGAAAAAAGAAACCATTTGATATGTCTAATGTGGTTTTGTATTTTTTACGTGCAATGTTATTCATTAATGCTGTACTGTGTGCATTTTGCACTGCAAATGTTTTGCAACAAGAGTTTAAGTGTCTGTAATCCAAAACTAGACAAAATGTATTGTCTGGTTTGGAGACAGGAAATAAAGGATTGTTCATGGGTGAGGTGCATGTTGCAATCACCGCTTGGTATTCAAGTTGATCTAAGATCTCTCTGACCTGTCTTTTAGCTTCTTGCTTAACTGGGTACTGCCTTTGTGCAGTTGGTTGATTTTTTAACTGGATTTTATGGTGAGGTGAATCCTCATCCCATCCTACATGATTGTTGTATAATGCTGGGGCTTGGGCAACTGCCCATTTCCTGGCATAAGTATATTTTAAATGTACTGGACTATGATTAGAGAAGGCTGGTATAATGATGTCTTCACCATGTGGGCACTCCCTGACAAATTCTGGTGGCCAATCTTGTTCAGCTAGAAGTATATCATAGCCTTTAGAAAGTCGCTCCCAAAAGAGTGCTTTCACTTTTCTTGGTATGTCTTCCTCCATCCAGTATGTTATTTCATATAACCTATGTGGAGAACTAACCCTGGTATCTGCAGTTTCAACTTGAATGTCCTCATTCAAGTCCACTGTCTCCAGAAGTCCCTTCAGGTTCAGGTGAGCTATTGATACTTCTGCTGCGCTGTCCAGCCATGTCTGATCCCATTCTCCGTTCTTGAGTTGTGTCCTCAAGATCCTCGGCATGTCTGATTTTTAGACCTGCTACCTTCTTTTTGGTGTATTGAGGTTTTGGTTTGCTTTTCTAAACGTGTTGATCGTCTTTGGACTTCACACGTTCTTCCTTGTTGTCTGACCGTCCTCTTCTATTGGATGTCTGTGACGATATCTGAAAGGTACGAGAGGAACATGTATCAGTATCTTGATACCTGTCAGGTTTTCTCAAATTATCCCTATTCCTGAGGATATACCTCCTTTCAGAGGGCTCCTTTTGAGGAGACCTACCTCGGGATTGAGAACGCTTCTCTTTGGAAGGTTGTTTGCTATTTACCCACTTCGGTTTATAAGACGCAGGAGTATTTTTAGTAAAGACCTTTTCAGGACTTTCAGACAGTTGTGGTTTCACTGGTTTCCCACCCAAACTGTCTATGCCTAATTCTGCGTAGGATTTTTCAATTATTCTGGCTAGTTCTTGTGGTTGTTCTGTTACATCAAATTCCCTTAATTTCTGGTGGATCGCCACTGATGCTGATTCTCCTTTAATATTAGATAATATTATTGCTGAGACCTGCCTACATTTTTCAGTAATTTCATACCTAAATTTAGAGCAGGCTCTGACCCGTATTCGTTTTGAATCTGTTTCAGGACTTCAAGTATTACCGCCATGAACGGAACACCATGTGTTTTAGTGTAGATTGCAGCTAAGACTGTACCCCAAGTGGTGCAGTCCTCCAGATGTGGCGTGATCCCCATTGTTAAAATTCTGTGTTTCTCATGAGGGCTAGTATTAGGAAATACTGCTTTGATTTGAGTCATTTTTCTAAGCTATCTAGAATGGAATTTGTTCATGTTTTGCGGGTAATTTACCCATGACTGCGTGTAAAGTCTGTGGTGTAATTTTTTGTGTATTCCCCTGGTGAGAGGTTTGTTGTGGAATAACTACTGGAGGTTGGACTGTGAGAGTCCGCATAACATATTGAACCAATTGTCTAAAAATTTTGATTAACTCTGAGTTGAGTGACTAATTCTATGTCTGACATGTCTTCAATGTCAGGATGAGATGTATAGCCGGCTAAAACCGGCCATGTTGCTCCTGGTCTACCTAGTGGACCGAGCCTGGTAATGTGATTTAAATGTTTTAGGGCACCTTTAAACCAGAGATTATGCTCCTAGTATGTGACTGGAATTTCAACATCCTCGAAAGGAATATATTCCTCTGGTGGATCATCTTCTTTGTAGAAGTGAAATATATGTGTTACTGGATTTGATTCAGGGAATACTATCCATGAATAGAATACCTCTGTCTGGTGATATTCATGTGCCTCTATCACAAAAACTGCTCTACCACCTCTTGATGTTAGGCCATGTTTTATAAGTTTTAGAGTGATGGCTCTCCTTAAATTTGCAGGAATGATTATAGCATTCTCGTCGGTTTCTTGGAAACGTGTAAAGTTAAAGGCTGTTTCGACTGGATCAGCAGCAGCTCCACCGGTTTCGGTGCTATTGTCGTTATTAGACATGGTTTAATGAAAATTGCAGAGCAAGTTTCAAGGGAACAAAGATAAGGTGCACAATATTTTGGAACACCGTATGCTTCAACGTTGAACAAACCAAAAAGCTAATACATAGGATTTTTCGTCCTACTCAGCTATGGCGGATATTATCCCTTACCCACTCCAGACGTCTATTGGAGTCTTACGAGTAAAGGGGTCTCTTAGAAAAGCACGACTGAGTTACTTCAGTATCTAGCATTAAATTAGTGCCTTACCAAACCGTTGGGCGCCGTGTAGTTCCTATATCCCTGATTGGCTCTGCGCATTGGAATAATATACACTATAGATTTGACATAGGACTGAGGTCAGTTTGTCTCTATCGACTACATTAAACTTAATTATTTGTGTGTACCAGCTAACTCAGAGGTCACTAGAAACATTCTCAAATGAACAAGAAGGGATTAGTTTCTGACAACCGCATAAATATGACAACTTTGTTTCCCTTAGAGTCGGAACAATATCTACAGAGTCATGGAAACAATAGATTACAGTTTCACTCAGTCAATCGTGCATGCTTCGTTTCTACAGAGTTGCACAGAAATGTAGAGACGGGCGTTTCAATAAAAGGGTTTATTGAACAGTCTTATTTCCCATGCAAGAGATATGAACTGCTACAATCATAAGACAGAATGCAAAATATAATGCATACATCGTAAACAGTAATATAAAATAAAACTGTAATAGCATGGTCCGTAGCTATGACATATATAAAAATACATACATAAATAACCCAGGCTAAAATACTCAACTGGTGCTTCTAAAATAATCCTACCCCAGTGTACCTAACCTAGGACTAGTACGAGGGAAGAAATGGGTGCTGTTTAGCTTTAGTTTAGTTGTGCCAAGAATTGCCAAAAGTTTCTCTAGGTTCTAATCAGCTCCATACCTTAGAATGAGAGAGGTTGGTATCTCTTTCCCGGGACTCGATCTCTAACACCCCGCAAGGGGAGTCAGAAACACTAGAGCTCGATTCTCGGCGAGGAGGATGACAGTGTCTGGTTAGTGCGTCAGTTGGGGAGTTGACTTCCTTCGGGACTTGCTGTGGCGAGCTGCGTCGTGCAAGTAGGTAGCCGAACCGCACCGTGCCTTGCCATAGCAAGTGAAGGTATATTTATACCTTGAAAGTGTTTAGGAATGCCAGTATTGACGTACAAGTTGGGGATAAGCACGCCATGATTGACCCTCTATGGAATAGATGTTCATGCATAATAAATGAGTTCTTGGAGAAATCAATATCAAGGCAAGGGGAAGTCCAAAAGGTTTAACACTCTGGTTTTCCAAGAACTCGTTGTGACGAAGAGGATTGGATGTAGTTGACCATGCCTGTATTTAGTTAGCATGAGCAATGCCTAATTAAGGGCTGGATTTCTATGCCTAAATAAGGGTAATGTGAATTGTACCTATATAAGGGCATATATTGGGAAATCTATATACGGTATCTAAATCGACACACAACACTAGCGGTCACATTATAAACATGCAATCTCCCAGCCATGCCCACCAGGACAGGTTTGCCCCAACGTCACCTTTACCAGGCAGCACTTTGGGGTCACACTCATCTTATACAAAGGGGCTTAAGCAATGGTATATTACGCTAGCCAGTGCTCTCTGTGTTTATTGTATGTGCACAGAGGCGCTACAAAGATTTAACAATAGGAATGACTGCTTGCAATAAGGTGCCAATGTGCACCGTCCGGACTACATACTACATCTTATTACAAATTTTAAAAAGTGTGGTCCACAAGAAGAAAGCAAAAAAGCCATAGACTGATTGCTTGAATTAATCTCGTCTTTGTTTTTCCCTTCATGCCACTCTAATCAGATTCATTAGAAATAATATTTCTATGCTTCAGAAAGCAATCTATGATCTATTCTGAGTGCATATAATGTTCATGAAATACACAAGTCCACAAGTCCATCCATAAATAGTTCAAAACCATAATCTAAGAGAAACCCATAAGTCATCCAAACAATTAGATCATGTGAAATTAAATAAGTACATTTAACAGTTTGCTGAGGTCAGTAGGAAATTAAACAATACAAAAAAACACTCTGGGAAACTGACCTAGCATGGGTCATCATCAAGACTAGTGTCAATAGACATTTCGTAAGCTAGTTGGATGGAAAAGACATGACCAAAGTCAATCCTATGCAAAAAATGCGCCCAGGGTATATAATAAGAAATTATGTCTCCAAGGCTTGTGCATCTTATGGACGGTCATACCAGAAAATTCTGTTGAAAACATATAGAGAGGGGTGAGAGGACAGTTTATCATTTTATGTTGGTGATGATGGTGTTGGAGTGTCAAACTAAAACCACATACAGATGTGTAAGGGCTTACCTGGACAGTCAATGACCAGGTACCTCTTACTGCGGAGAAAGTCAAAATAAGGCGTTAGCGTCACAAAATGGAAACCATTTTTGAACAGTCTCAAGGGGAGTGTGCTACAGAGGGCATCATTAGAAGCATACTTACCACAGAACAAAAAAATTATGGCCAGTTTACGAAACTGTAAACATAAAGTATGAGAATTTGTCTGTGTGAACGCTCTGCAAAACTCATCAGAGAAAAGCCAAATAAATCTAGAATGTTTTAGAAAGTGGGTGTGCAGAACCATAAAGCCGTGCTGCATAGAACTCACCATTACCAGAGCTGGTCCCAGCTCAGTCTCTGGAGAAACACCCTCCATACTTGGAACATCCAAGACAGGGAATTCAAATTAGCAGATGCAATGGACGCGCTCGACCAGGTACTGACGAAATGGAAAAAGAAGTGGACAGAACTGCATCCGATGGCTTAAAAAAGAAATTATAAAATGAATCGATAGAACAAAAACCAAAAACGATGGTTATGCACATCGAATTAATATTAAGGAGATGTACTGGTAATTGGGAGCATTGATAGGGTCTGAAAAATGACTAGTAGGGAAATTAACAAAGAGTAAACACTTATTCTACAATGCACCAGATGGTGCCAAGAAGTGATTTCAAAGGAAAAATGGGTACTATTGGAAAGGAAATTGCAATGAAAAAATAATTTATAGTACCCAATGGAGAATAGAAAGTAAATATGTACCCCACATTCTTCAAATGAACTGTGAAAAGCAATACATGACACCTTCTGTCACAACAAATGTACAAACATTGTGGGTGTAAGCAATGTTTCCATCATTTTTGTTTCCACAAAGTATGGTCTGCATGGAGTCCAAGAAACATATTTTTTTGAGAGGGGTCATTAGATAGTTCAGATACTATATAATTGGATATTAGAATTAGATAATATTTTAGATATATTCGATAAGATAATAGATAATAGATATTGATCTTAAAAAAGTGGCAATCAAGCATAACACAGCGGTATAAACCATCCTAGGACATAGCAAATATATATTTAGGCCCAGATTTACTAATGCTTAGTATAAAAACCCTGCACAAAGTATTAGGGAGGGATGTACTATTAAATGCAAATGAGGAATTGCTTTGAAAAGTATCCCAAAGTAAAGTAATATTGTGCTATGCTTTACTTTGCGCTACTTCTATGCTTTATAGAACGCAGACACCCTTGCACTCCGGCGCAAGTGTGTGCGCTGGTATATCGCAGCCAAAGGTGCACCATCGCTGAGATGGGAAGGGATGTGCAAGTATGTCAATATCAATATCACTGCTGTCATGTAATAACATGGTTCCATTTTTGTGTTGACCAATTGTGTTGCAGTGGGTAAAAACTGGATTAAAAGGAATCTGGAGGTAGTCGAACCAATAGATCTGTCCCTCGAGTAATAGAGGAGGTCTTTAGTAATAGTGGAGTGGTGTGGCTCACTGGTTAGAGGCGGCAGACCCGGAAGCAGAGAACGGCCCGGGACCAGGGTTCAATTACCGACGCGGCAGGGTCGTGGACCAGGGTCAGCGGACTCGATAATTCTCGCCTCGGTGCCTACTCTAACCAGGGATCACACTCGGCAACTCTGGGTATTAGCTTGCCTCATCTCTACAACGGCCCCCCACATTCGCCGGGGATGCCTGGTTTCACCTTGGCGATACCCAGTAGGGACCATCTCACAGGGATAGCCAGGACGGGTTCCCCAGCGGTCTACAGCACCACGACGCCTCAGGGCAGCAGTGCTCTTTACAAGACACATACATTACATTTAGCAATGATCAAGTCAAATAATGACACTTTAGAGGTTGTGAGTTGTTGAACAAGTTGTTAAAGATCATTGCCTTGAACAAATGTGCATAGCAGGTTGGAAAACTGTTGTTAGAAATGTTAGTAATTTGACGATGTTCAATAGAGGTGGAGAATCCTTTCTTTAGCTGTCAACTGGAGCCAGCGAGGATGCACCGTCGCATAAGGCAGCCCTCCGCCATGAATCAGGAGGCAGTTACCTCCCAGCGTAGGTCTAACCCGCAAATCGCAGCCTCAGTCTTTTCTTCATGGGAAGGCCTGATCAGTGCTCAGAAGAATCCTCACACTTCACACAGGGAGTTCCCACTGGACCTTGCTTCCTCTAACGCTCTCCTCTTCCTCAGAGGGCACACTGGCCTTGTCAAGCAGGCAGGCACTGGTGCTCCAGGGCAGGTGGTCTTGGTTCCCTGGGTGACGTCACCTCACTCAGCAGGTGACTAGAAGGCCTTGACCCCCAGTCCTGGTCACAAGCATAAGTCTTGCAAAGCTTCCCCTTCTCATACAGCTCATTTGCCTGCTTGACAGATGACAAATATTTGGGGACACTTCCTCCCCTTCTTATTGTCCATTTCCAGACACCAAATGTAATTCAGGGTCTGTGACTTTGCAATGTTATTTTGGGGTTCTACGTCTTTTGAAATGTGCACTTCTCGTTTTCATCTTCCTTCATGAAAGAGGCCTGTCACAGCAGGCCGACTCTGAAGCTGATTGTCCACAACATAATTCATGGGAGTGACCAGAGTTTGGATCCGGATGTCAGCCAGAGTGATATGTACATCAAAATTAACTCTATGATGCACCTGTCATTCTGGCTGACATCCAGTCCCCTTCTCACACAGCCCGTCGGGCTGCTGGGCAGATGACACATTTTTGGGAACTCAACCTCCCCTTCTTATAGTCTTTTCTCAGACATCAAATGTAATTTAGGGTCTGGATCTTCGAGGTTTTATGTTGGGGTTCTGCTTCTTTTGAAAGGGGCACTTATCATCCTCCTTCAAGAAAGAGGTCTGTCACCGCAAACACGACTCCAAAGCTGAATGCACACAACATAATACATGGGAGTGACCAGAGTTTACACTTGGATGTGAGCCAGAGTGACATGTGCGTTAAAGGGTTAATTCCAGAGCCCCAGTCCTATTCTTTATGATTCCCTCATCAGCACAATCTCCCTTCCTGATACATGTCCAGGTGGAACCCAGGGTCCTCCATACAATGTACCATTGCAGACACACTCACTCAGTGTACATTCATAGCACACTTTCTGTTCTACACTAATACCTCTATGCAGTGTACCCTCACATGTACACATACCTTCAGCACACACACTCAGTCTGTGCACACTGTTCTGCACTGAATCGTTTTTATCTTTAACCAGAGTGTGCTATTTCAGAAAGCATTCACTGCCAGCAAACATACCAACTGTGTGCACACTGCACAACTTTTCACCCTTCATGTATTGTACATCACACAAGCACCCATACACTCAGCACATGCTGTCACTGAGCACGCACTGCACAGCAAAACATCTCTCATGTAATGTATGCCTCTCTCAGGCATACATAGACCCAGCACATGTACTAACCACCCATATACTGCACAGTACTGCTCTATTTGTACTGTTCTCTTCCTAAACACACATAAAACTAAGGCAGGTTCACTACTCCTGCAGTATTCAGCACTCCACATCTACCTGACGTAGGCCAAAAGTGAGTCAAGCACAACAGCAGCTGAACTTTTAAAAAGGTGATTGAGCCAGTAGGCCAGGATAACAAGGTTCATTACTACTGATCACTACACAGTATGCTGCCACCACTGTGCTGCTTAACTCTTGGTAAAGGCGGTAAACGTCTACCACTATGAGGGTAGTGCTGTGAGCGTCCCCTCTGATCCAACAAGACCACAATGCGTTAGACAGGCCTATGTCATGGTGCATACGTCTGAACAGTGTTCACCTTTTGTGATGCAGTGCGCGCAACGAAATTCGTTTTATTTATTTAAATGTTTACTTACCTGTAAAACTCCGTAATCCATACATTACTACCCCCCACCCTGCCCACGTCACCGCCCTACAGAAACACCTACTGCCGACCGCTACTGCTTCTAAGTCCAAAGATAAATCAAGACCAGGTCCAATGCACCTCATGTAGCCGAAACACGGTCCATGGCTATTGGCCTTAACCTTGCCTCTGTATCGCGCAACCAGATACCCGCAGTTGACGCTTTGATCTTTTATGCCCTATTTTTCACCAAAACTTTAAGATTTCATAATTTTGGTTCTACTTATTGGATTTAATTTGTGTTGGTGTCATTTCATTTATTAAAGTGTATACTATTTTACTAAATTGGTTTGGTATTTTTCTTGTGTTTTGTTTTCACTTTATTACTGTTTGCGTGCAGCATAAATACTTTACAAAGTGTTACTAAATTAAGCTTCACTGTTTTTGTGCCAAGCTAACAAAGGGTTAAGCTCAGGTTAATTTAGTGACTTTTGTAGTTGTTACCTGAGTAGGATTTCCATTCCCTCAATCAATAACCCAATTTCTTACAGAGGTCAATTTTGAGTCGTTTGTAATTCTGGCTACCTGTCAATCTGTGAACTTGCCCTTTCTAATGACCGTGTCTGATAGGAGACACAAACAAGTTGCTGCGCAGCCTCTGAAATGGGCCTCCGAGCACTTTGCCGGGGCCGGTTTTCGGCCGATTTTGCAGCTATGCTGCAAAATCGACCCTGTAACAAAAACGGCCTCCAGGGGCCTAAAACTGGCCAGTCCGGCCCTGCTGTTGGCACTGGAAATCAACCCAGATTTACCCAAGACCAACCCTCCCTCATCAACTCCCAGGGAATGGCTCTCTTGCCAGACTGACCAATCCGGACTGACCAGTCCAGGCCAGATGGAAATAAAGAAGGTGCTTAGTATATAATGAACTGTTTCAAGGTAAGAAGTAAGTGTATGTGCCACCATGAGCGAAGCTTTTTATATGAACAAGGGGGCCCGAAATTTGGCTGAGGACCACGGGTATCAATTTATACTTCAAAAGACAAAGGTCCTTAGCATACATTTAAGAATGAGTAAAGAATAAGATATAGACCTTATTAGGTTACTATATAGTTCCAATGTCCAGCCGGACATGGATTTTTATTTTTGTGATATTCTGGAAATAAAGTAAAGGATATATGAACAACAACATTTACAGTAGGGCACAGTCCTGTATCATGTGATACGTAATGGTCACTTTCCTTTCTTTTTCTCCCTGTTTTTTCCTTAACAGGCTTTAACTGTATATACCAGGCAAATGTAATGTTTTAGTCCTGATGATGATCCCCTATATCTTTGAGCAAGGGATCGAAACGTCGACTTTCTTTAATAGTGTCACATATGACCATTGTGCCTAACATGTGTGATTACAATTTTGGTTATACTTGCTAAACCCTTTTCTATACCGAAATGCAAGTGTCCAATCTTGGAGAAGGTAATAGCACGCACGCGCGCTATGCTGCTGGAATTACTATCTACAGCGCTGCTAATATTTTAAAAATACCGTTTTTGCATTTCATTTGTTCTAAATTGTATTTTCCCCTGCTTTTAACTCGATCTTGTCGTGCCCTCATATTTGCACCTTAAATTGGGCCCCCCACCGCGCTTTTCGCGGATCTGTTTCATCTTTCCTCTTGCCTTCGTGTTTGGCGCCTGGTCGCCATCTTGGGGGTGGCGAGTAGCGAGTGTGCCACTTGTTTGAGCGCTCTAGCGCTCACTAGGACCACAGGTGAGCCCTACTTAAGGTGAGCTTGGCAGTCGCTCGGCCTTGGAGAAGGTAATAGCACGCACGCGCGCTATGCTGCTGGAATTACTATCTACAGCGCTGCTAATATTTTAAAAATACCGTTTTTGCATTTCATTTGTTCTAAATTCTATTTTCCCCTGCTTTTAACTCGATCTTGTTGTGCCCTCATATTTGCACCTTAAATTGGGCCCCCCACCGCGCTTTTCGCGGATCTGTTTCATCTTTCCTCTTGCCTTCGTGTTTGGCGCCTGGTCGCCATCTTGGGGGTGGCGAGTAGCGAGTGTGCCACTTGTTTGAGCGCTCTAGCGCTCACTAGGACCACAGGTGAGCCCTACTTAATGCTCGCTTCACTAGGACCACAGGTGAGCCCTACTTAATGCTCGCTTTCTGCGCGTAGCGGTGACGCGCAGCGGTCGCGCCGGACTCGCGCCGGACTCGCGCCGGAGTCAAGCCAGAGTCCTGCCCGTCTGTGCCCGTCAGCGTTCCGGAGGCGAGCGGAGCGGCGGGTGGGGCTCCTCCACCAGGGATGGGTCCTCCTGGAGTACCATTGCTGCATTATTCCCCTGTGGAACTTCGCTCGTTCGACACCCTGGTCACAGGCTGTCGCACTGTCTTTCCCGGACATCATCGCGGGAAATCCTGTTGCCCGGGTTGTGGCTGGCGCCCTAACCGCTCTCAGTTATTACGTCCCAACAATAACACTCTTAGTGTGGGTTATCGCTGCATGCTACTAAACACCAGGTCAGCGTGTAAACATGCGCAAGACATTTTTGAGCTCCTAGATACAGTGAAGCCACTATGTCTTATGCTTACTGAGACGTGGTGGGGTGAATTCTCCAACCCTGATGTCGTTACGGCAATCCCGCCTGACTATAACATCTTCAGGAAGGATAGAGCTAAGGGAAGGGGCGGTGGAGTGGCACTGGTGGTCAGGAAGGGCACCCCCTGTGCAATCCTGCCAGTGAGGGACATCCGAGGCTCGGAGACCCTCGCTTTTTCCATTACTTTGTCTCCACATCAATCTGTTAAGGGATTACTTGTGTATAGACCACCTGGCTCACTCGGCACGTTCTTTGAAGATCTGGATTCCGTGCTGTTGGGGCTGGCCCTGAAAGCGGAACATTGTATTGTGGCAGGGGATTTTAACGTTCGGATGGATGATCCGTCCGACCCTGCTGCCATCAAATTTTCCGAGGCTATGACCCCGTTGGGACTGATCCCTCATCTGCAGGAGCCTTCGCACGAAAAGGGGCACACTCTCGACCAGGTATTCTCGTCTTCCCCTCTCGAGGAGATTGAGATTTCACCAGTACTATGGTCGGACCACTCGCTTGCCAAATTCACGATCAAAGGCATAGCCAAACCGGTGGCTGCCCTAGCACAGCAACAGGATCGTGTCCATAGGGCATATCACCGAGTGACCCCAGAGATGCTGGCCCAGGCTGCTGTGGAGCACCCACGTCCCCTCTCGGGCGATCTGGACAGGGATCTAGAGACCTTGCAAGATTGGCTTCTAGACAGGCTAAAAGATCTTGCCCCGGAATTGACACCCCGCCTGACACCGAAACGGGTCTCTGCGCCTTGGTTGACCGCTGCACTGTTGGCCACGCGGCAGCAGTGTAAGGTAGCCGAAAGAGCTTGGCGGGCACAATATGATACTGTAGCCAAGATGGCCTATAAGACGGTGGTCAAGGCCTACCACAGGGACATTCGCCTGGAAAAGAGAGCATATCTAGCTAGGAGAATAGAAGCTGCTTCTAACTCCTGCAAGGAGATTTTCTCCATTGTGAGAGAATTTATTTCCCCATGGTC
Source organism: Lissotriton helveticus (assembly GCF_964261635.1). Classification (NCBI taxonomy): domain Eukaryota; kingdom Metazoa; phylum Chordata; class Amphibia; order Caudata; family Salamandridae; genus Lissotriton; species Lissotriton helveticus. The sequence continues at coordinate 1,030,134,924 of NC_136057.1, forward strand.
TAACACCTCGGACGAAAAACCATCCGGTACCTGGGCTTCGGACCTTGCTGTTTTTTTTACAAGCAAGATCCAACGTATACAGGATTCTTTCCCATCGCCTGAGCCCACGGGCCAGACTAATCCTGAGACCACCTTACCCCAGCGGGCGTGGCCAGGTGTGGCGCTGAGTGTGTTTCCACCGATCTCTGCCCCTGACTCTTTAGCGCTAATGGGCAATCTTAAATCGGGTTCGCCCCGCGACCCATGCCCTGCTAAATTTTTAGCGAAAGTTGCGGAGGTGATTAATCCACTGGCAAACCCGCTGTTGAATCTTTCGCTGAGTCAGGGAGTGGTCCCACAAGCCTGGAAGCAGGCGATGGTGATTCCATTGCTCAAAAAACCAGGTTTAGATCCAAAGGCCCCGGTTAATTATAGACCCATCTCCCTGCTGCCGGCTCTCTCGAAGATTGTGGAAAAGCACGTTCAGGTTGTGCTTTCCAATTTTCTTGAGGCCAACGAGATCTTGCATGCCACCCAGTCGGGTTTTCGTCCCCATCTAAGCACAGAGACTGCGCTCCTGGAGGTCTCAGAAACCATTAAAGGGGTTCTGGACTCTGGGGGCAAAGTAATGCTGGTGATGTTGGACTTGTCGGCGGCTTTCGACACCGTCCCCCATGATGGCCTTCTCGCAAGACTCTTTGAGATAGGTCTGCGGGGGACGGTGCTCGACTGGTTTTCTTCCTTTCTAGCCGGCCGCCGGCAAACGGTCTGGGCATCGCCAGATTCCGCCGTGATGCCGCCTCTGGGAGTCGGGGTCCCACAGGGCTCTATTTTGAGCCTGACCCTATTTAACATCTTTATGACCCCGTTGGCGGCGTTGGCGGAGTCGTATGGCGCCCGGATCGTATCCTACGCTGACGACACCCAGCTCCTCTTCTCATGTAAGAGAGGAGGAGACTTTGATGAGGAGAGTATCCGGGATTGCCTTGGGGCTGTTTTCCAATGGTTCCATCTGAACAGCCTCAAGTGCAATTCCGATAAGTCCGAGGTACTCTTCTTTGGGTGCGACACAGAGCCAGACTGGCAGGCCTGGTGGCCGATTAATATGTTTCCTCCGTCTTGTTCTTCGCAAGTCGCCAAGAATCTGGGGGTCAAGATGGATAAGGGGCTAACATTGAAATCCCAGATCCTTGGGGTGTCGGGCACCTGCTTCGGCATCCTTAGGATGTTGCGGAGGTTCCTTCCCCTGTTGTCTGAGGAGCATAGGAAACTGACAGTGCAGGCTCTGATTGGGTCCAGGTTGGATTATTCCAACATTCTTTACCTGGGCCTACCAGAGTACTTGCTGCAGCGGCTCCAAGTGGTGCAGAACGCTGCCGCAAGAGCAATCTTTGGATTAAATAGACGGGCCAATGCATCGGGCCTGTTGAAAACCTTGCATTGGCTTCCTATCCGGAAACGGATTGCCTTTAAGGCTCTGACTCTGGCCTATAAAGCTCTCCACGCGGTGGGAGCAAAGTACCTTCAAAAGAGACTGGTCTTCTATCAACCGACCAGGTCTTTGAGGTCGGAATCCCTGTTTTTGGCGGTTGTCCCGCGTGTGAAGAGAGCTCGCCTGGGAGGCCGTTCTTTTGGATTGCTGGCGCCACAGTTGTGGAACTCTCTGCCGCTTGCTCTGCGGGGAGCTACCAGCCTACTAGCTTTTAGAAAAGGCCTTAAAACCTGGCTGTTTACCCAGTAGCCTATTTTCCTGCATGTTTTTGTTTGGCATTCTGTTTTTTCTTTTATCGGTGTTATGTTATTGTGTTGCAGCCTCCCTTTTCCATTAAAGCGCCGGGACACTCTTTTTGAGTATCCGTGCGCTATATAAAAGAATAAATAACATAACATAACATAACAATCTGCTCAGTCTTTGCCTGTATTTGTACAATTGTTGTTTGTCCTAAAACTGTTTTGTCCGTTGACTTCTGCACACCTTCCCCCCACTGTATGGTACAGGACTGTGCCCTACTGTAAAGGTTGTTGTTCATATATCCTTTACTTTATTTCCAGAATATCACAAAAATAAAAATCCATGTCTGGCTGGACATTGGAACTATATAGTAACCTAATAAGGTCTATATCTTATTCTTTACTCATTCTTAAATGTATGCTAAGGACCTTTGTCTTTTGAAGTATACCATGAGCGAAGCAGCACAGAGAACGTTGGGTGGCCTTGGGTGATCAACTGACCGACGATAAACTCTTTGTGGAGTAGTATGCTCAGACAGCTCTTGTTTTTTAAAAGGTTCCAGGTTTCAGCTCAAAGCAAATACTGTGCACACAAGCTATTTTAGATGCCCCAGACTGTCATTGACTCTTTCAGAGCTATAGGCTCACCAGCTGACTTGCCAATCAGCGTAGAAACTTGGACCTCTTGCTGCAGTAACATACACATATTTCCAAGGATTGGGGAAGCTTTGCAATGCTAATCATGATCATGAATAGAGTTAATTGCATCCCAGAAGTATGATGATGACAAGCCTACTTAGGAGGGATGTGTACTGAGAGAAATGGACGCACATTCATCTGTGGTACTGCCCCCCAAACCACAGCTTTTTAGCAGTTTATTACAACAAGAATCAATGTAAGTCTTGAGAAAAATACCCCATTGCACATTACAACACATTAATGTCAGTGATGATCTTTCTACTTAATTTTAATATTTTGTTTTTGTATAGCACTCCGCATGGTTGTGTGGCCTTCTCAAGGCGCTTTGGGACAGGCAAGGGTTACACAGTCAAGAAAGTCGTCTGTAAGAAAGATGTTTGTTTCTGGAAGCCATGGAGATGAAGAACAGACTTATAAGAAGGATCTGCTTCAAAAGAATAGGTAGGAGGTGGGGACTTCCAGAGAACTTTTGTAGGGGTTCTGCACCTATGGCATTTGGTTCACCTCAGCTGGGTGCAGAATGTATTTGTGTGCCCAGCCATAGCCTTCTCAGTAACGAGAAAGACACCGTTAGCTTGGTGAAATAGAGTGGCATCCAATTCCGTAGGCCTTGGCATTGCAACCAGCATCTTGAAGTAGACCATACAAAAATATAGTTCCATGAGAGCAGCATTGGGGCTCAGCAAAGGGTTCTGAGAATATGTACGTCCATGCCTCCCTCCTTTGTGAACAAATGGGGGAAGGACCTGTTCAGACCTCAATTAAGATCTATTAGTTAGCTGGTCCCTTGCACGTGGTTACTATTCTTGAAGAGATATAGTGTATAACTCTCGAACTGCACTTTTTATTCTTTGTTTCAAGTATGCTTGTCTCACCAAATGTTACTCACTCTTCCTTCCAGACCTGCCTGGGTCCCCTTGCATTATTTAGCTCTGATATGATTTTTGAATAGTGAACAGCACTGAAAGCCTGTCTCTCCCTAGTCACACGTTTGTTTTACACAGACTACAGCAAGCGTTGGCACAAACCAACAGGTCTGTCTTTATGTGCCAATGCATGTAAACACAGGCATTCACAAATGCTACTTACATATGGTGCATGCAACAACGCTCTTTGTCAGTCAAGCCTGCACAATTGGCGATGCTAATACTGGAGGGAAAGTACTAGCAAACAAGGATTGCTTTCTGTATAGATTGCATAAAGGAGATAAAGAATTAAATGTGACCAACAGCGCGATGATGGAGTGTACTTTTCAGATATAAAACATTCCATCATGCATTCTAAATTAAGTGCTTACTAGAAGGGGGAATGAAGCGCCCAATAGCCTATAGCATGAGGTGAGATAGTAATATTTCTCTGCATGAAGTCAATGCCCACTCTATATATGAATCAAAGAATTGGCAGCAGTACATTTTGTGGGCAGCTGTGATGTCAAGCTAGTCCTAACGGTTGTACTACGGAACAACGCAGGTAAATACATTGTATGCCTCAACCACGTATTTTTTACCCCACATTTTTTTGCAACGCATATGCTTTTACAACATATGCCCTTACCATGCATTGTTTATATATATAAAAACAATGTATTTGTAGGGGAGACCCCCCCAACTTACCTTAAATGCGTGGTAAAGGAATGAGTTGAAAACATGCGTGCTAAAAATGTGTGGTAAAGGCACAACATGGTAAAAACCTTATTGTAAAGGTTGTTTCCCATCCTAACAAGAGTTAGATAAATGCCAGTAAGCCTCGCTCTTTGAGCCTATTAGATTTGCAATGGTTTTAGCCATTTGGCAAAGCAAAAGAGTTAAAAAAAACTAAAATAAAAGCTATGGGGATGTGCAGGGGAGGTAAGGCAGGCACTCGGGCAATGGGCCAGAATCTGAGTTGCAGCTGTGGGCTGCTTTTCTGGGCAGCATGGAGGCCGATCTGGGCTGTGCCTGTGCTGTTCAGATGCCGCCAGCAGCCCAGTTGGCTCCTGAGTGGCCTTTCCGGAGGCAGGTGGACCTCTACTTACCCTTTTCTACCAACTGGATAGAGGTGTCATTCCCAGTCTCTTCCTAGCCTGGCCCATTAATGTATGCAGATTGAGCAGGGGCAGGGGACCTGAGCAGAAGTGGACTCACTTAAATGTAGGTGTGGTTTACCAATGTGAACTAATCCGTGCGCAAAACGTCCTGGCAATATTTGAATGTTTTCTTTTTTCAGTGAAATTAAGAAACATGCCTCTTTTACAGAAATCCCCTCCTTCTTTTCACAATAATTAAAACGCTGAAGCAGTATTTTGTGAAAAAGCACAATTTGCAATTGTTGGCCACTTTTTAGGTCTCGCGACCTATCAATGCGCGCAAGCGCATTGAGGGAGCGAGAATTCAAGTGCTCAAAAAACTCGTGAAACCAAGGGTTTCACGAGTGCGGTTTTCTTTAAGTTCACGTGAATCACGTGAGCAAACAAGCACGCGCATTCACGGCCGCACAGCACATCAAAGGGCTTCGCCCAGCGTGCGCTCTGCGGCTTCTCCTCCCCTAAACACGCTATCTCAGCTCTCCTGCCCCCGGCCGCACAGCACATCAAAGGGCTTCGCCCAGCGTGCGCTCTGCGGCTTCTCCTCCCCTCCGGCCATTTGCCACACTCCTTGATTTTCTGCCTCCGACCCCAGCACTTCTGGGCTCGTCCAGGCAGTGAGGGAATGGAATAAAAACAAGCACTGGCGTTGCCAATAGGTCTCGCATTAGGAAAGTTTATGTCATTTACAATACCAATAGGTTAAACTTTCCTAATGCGAGACCTATTGGCAATGCCAGTGCTTGTTAGTAGGGTGGCCGGGCCTATTTTCTATCCCAATCCAGCCCTGGGGGTGTGACATGGAAGGACAAGATGTAGGTCGTATCCTAAACCACTAAGGCACCTGCCCCCTACCTGCCTTCCTACTTTCTGTTCCTGGCAGACTGATGTGACCCCGCCAAAGAATCAGTAAATGCAGAAAGCCAATGTTTCCTGCAACAATTTGTTTGATGTTCAGCCCACCAACACCCAGGTCACTGGCCCGCTCTTTGTGATTGGAAAATGGCTGAGGCAGGCTGTGATAGGCCTCTAGGGTGTTCTGTGAGTCCAGAGTCCACCGATCGCCTGTACAGAGTGGATTGAAGATATTGCAGCTGCTGGTGCTGGGCAGAACCAGACACTCACAGAAGAGCCAAATCAATGAATGAAAGAACGAATACGCATTTATATAGCGCATGGCTACCCAAGGGCATCCCGGCACAATTGTGACACTTAGTCATTCTTCACTAATCATGGAAAAAGAAAGGTTTTCAGCTGTTTCCTGAAACGGAGATAGTTAGGTTCAAGGCGAACAGGGTCAGGAAGCTGGTTCCAGAAATTTGCCGCGTGAAGTGAAAAACGTCGGCCACCCATACGTGCCCGTTTAATCCTAGGGACTGTCAGAAGTTTTTATTGTTAGATCTGAGTGTCCGGGAAACCTGATATAATTGCATCATAGGCAGAATCAAAAGGGGTCCGTTGCCGGTAATGGACTTATGAACGGTGCACATGGCCTTAAACCAGATTCTTTGCTGCACTGGGAGCCAGTGCTGACTTAGCAGAATTGCGCTTCGGCACATTCATTAAAAGTCGAGCGGCACAGTTCTGGATAATCTGTAGAATCTTAATAGTTCCCTGAGGTGCGCCCAGGTAGACGGCATTGGCATAGTCCAGACGCGATAAAATAAGGGCTTGAACCAGCAAACGTCTAGCTTCAAAAGGAAGAAGAGGTAGAATCTTCCTCATCAGTCTAATCAGACCATAAAAAGTAGCAGTAACTTTACGTGATTGTACTGAGAAACTAAGATTAGGGTCCAACCATACGCCCAGACTCTTGATTTGTTTCTTTGGTAAAGGGGGAGGGCCAAGACAGCTAGGCTACTAGGGGTCTAAATTCGGGGGAGCCGCGTGTCCTAGCATCATGATTTCCGTCTTGGAACCATTGAGTCTGTGAAAAGACAGATCCATCCACTCAGATACTTCGACCAGGCAAGAGGTCAGGTTCTTATCCCTAGTATCATGTCGGCTGAGGGACACCCCCAACTGGGTGTCATCAGCGTAGGTGACCAGCTGGACCCCCCAGGGAAGCACAATGTCCACAAGGGACTTCATGTAGATGTTGAACATGGAAGGGCTTAAAGAAGATCCCTAGGGGATGCCATACTGCAGATGAGTCTGTTTTGAAAGAACATCTTCTTCAAATACCGTGAAAGATCTATCAGAGAGAAAGGACTGCAACCACTTAAGGGCAGTCCCTGCTACAGCCACCTCCCTCAGTCTTTGGATCATAATACGATGATTTACCGTGTCGAAGGCTGCGCTGAGATCTAACAAAATAATGGCAGCGCAGCCTCCGGTATCCACAACTTTTCTGGATTCTTCAACCACAGCAAGAAGGGCCGTCTCCGTACCCTGCTTGCTTCTAAAGCCAGTCTGAGTGGGTTGCAGGCCTTTGTTGTTCTCCACAAAAGTAGCCAATATGGAGTTAACATGCTTTTCAGCCAGTTTGCTAATACCTGGTAATAAAGAAATAGGGCGATAATTAGCCCAATCCTCAGAATCTAAATTAGATTTTTTTAGAAGGGCTTTAATTCTTGCTTGCTTCCATTGCGGCAGAACCACTCCGGTAGCAAGGGAGGAATTAATTACATCCCGAATAACTGGGGCGACAATCTCTGAGACCAATTTAAGAATGGAAGGAGGCGCAACATCGGCCGGAGATCCAGACTTAAGCTTCTCTTAGAGTCGCTGCAAGTTGGATAGAGAAAGAGGAGCAAATTCCTCCAACCTAGCTTGTTGAGAGGGTGGAGGAAGTTGTACATCAAAATCAGTTTGCTGAAACAGCGAGAAGATGTTGAAAACCTTTGTAGCAAAAAAATTTGCAATTTCATCACAACGTTTTTGTGCCTTCATCGGATCAGTAAGAGGGCCGGGGGGAGTAATTAGGGCTTTAACATTTTTAAAAATTTCCCTTGGGGATTTGGAAGCAGAGACAATCTTTTCCTGATAATAGCTGGTTTGAGCAGCTTTTATTTTATTTTTATAGAGTATAAGTGCTGCTCTATAATTGGACTTACTGGATTCAGAGAAATCCTTCCTCCATTTCCGTTCAGACTGCTTGCATGATTGATTAAGCAGTCTGGGTTTGAGGGAATACCAAGCTTTTTTATTAGAGACAGCTCGCTGGCAAAATTCTTTCTTAGGGAGGGTAAGATTCAAAGAAGACTCCAGCCAACTATTGAAATTATGATTCGCCTTAATAGGATTAGAGCAAAATGCAGGGGTAGAGTTATTAAGGTTAATTGCCCATCTCTTCACTGAAAGTTTTGACCAAGTATGGCCCAATTGTTTTGTCTTTATAGAGAATTGTAGCAAATCTCGGGGGGTCCAGATGAAAGATATCAGTGAATGGTCTGACCAGGGCACTAAGATAGTGTCATCCGGAGGAGCCAAGATGGCGACCGATATGGCTGTATAGACGCTCGGCTCCGTGAGCCTTCTCACCCCGCACCTACATCCTGGCAATTATCCTGAGCCGTAACGGCATATTTAAGTAGGCGAAGGACAGCTTTCACTTACCGTTTGCTCCTGAGGCTCCTACGTGCGGCAGTCCCGTGGAAATGTCCCCAACTGTTTTGCGGCCTTCGAGGAGCTGGGACCGGGGTGTCGAGTGAGGAGAGTGGCCGGCCGCGACTGCGCCAACAGCGGCCTCTGGTGGAGGTGCGGAGTCGGCCGGAGAGGACCGGGATCTGATGGGCCGATGGCGAGAGTGCCGACACAGTTAATCTAGCGGAGTGCCTTGTGGGTCGTGCGGTGGGGCAGTGTCGAGGGGAGTGCACGATACTTGGCCCCCTTTCCAGTGTTGTGTCCGGGCATGATTGTCGGCCTCTCCTGGAATCGGCGGGCGGCTCCCAGGGAGCGGCGGAGATTTTGTTTAGCCTTTTGGTGACCCTCCGCTGTGAAGCCTGCCTTGACTTTCGGGGTCCCCGTGGTGAATCCTGTTGCCCCCTGGTGTAGGAGGTGAGGTGAAGAACGGACAAGGCCGGATCAGCTAAGATGGCGGATGACGCCCTCTTACGCACACCACACCCGGGTAGAGAAGCCGCTGTGCGAGAGAATCCTGGGGTCTGGCGACACGAGAAAGAACCCACGACCAGAGATATCCTGGCTGCACTAACGACCCTGCACACGACCCTACTCCGGGACGCCCTGGATCTGGGATGGAGGATGGCCGCCATTGTTGTCCCGCCGTTCCACACGGGCATGGCTCGGTCTCAAATAAGCGCCGATGTGCCCGCCTCTGCGTCAGTGATGAGTGCTCCAGCAACGCCTGTGTTCGTGGAGACGCTGGAAGACCCGGTTTATGAGATCGCTTTGGACAGATCTGTTGTGCATGTGAGTGACTTGTCGGCACCCTTCTTTGTTTGGCGGTTGGGGGAACAACGTCGATCTATGGTTTGGACTGCCCCGGCAGCGTTTCGGCGCTTGCCGGAAGATGCGCCTCTCTCTCCCTGGTTGATGAGATTGTGTTCGGACTGAAGGATGACTTCGGGGTCGATACTGGCACAGACGGATTTCCGCCCTACATGTTCGGCTGGGTTTTGGTGGCTGAGGTCTCATGGAGTAACAATTCTGCCCGGTCCGCCCGGATCACTGGGACCCTCCACACTGCTCTTTATGCCGCTTGATAGGTGGACATATGTTGGTGCTACTGATAGAAAAGGCCAGGGGTGAGACCGTATAGGACATGGTGGACCTTCTTTGTTGGCTGATGGTGACTTGGGGGACACTCAGCGGGGATGTAATTGATTGTGCTGTCGGTGATTGCTATTTTCCGTGGCTATCCTGATCTTGCTTTTAGGATGTTTACTGTACGCGGTGGTGGAGAGGGGGCCGGGTGGCTAGATCGATGGCCCTTCCCCACATTTTTCCTCTTTTTTCTTCCTTTCTCTTTCTCTATATTTCGGGTCTCTTATTTAGGGTGACAGGCACGCTGCTGGGGGGGGATAGGCCGTAGCCTTCTGCAGGGATGCAGGGTGGGGGGTAGGGGGATGGGGTTTGTTCATTTGTCCTTTCTTTGTTTCTATGGCCCTTTGTCTTTCTTCTTTTTGGTGTCGTCGTTTTTCATGTTTCCTACAGTATGTTTCATTTTGAGGGGTGGGGTACAGTTCGCTACGAAACGTGTTTGATTTTACATTTATCCTGACTCGTATGCCTTACCCCCAATACTTCAAACGTATTTGCTCTATTTGCGGATTTCTTGCTTCATGCTTGCTACTGTGGGGCCATGTATGAGCGTATGGCATCGACTTTGAGTTTTCTTTATTGTAAAATGAACCTTCTCGAATCCTGATTCTTGCACAGTACGCTTGAATGCAAATTCTGTCCTGGACACTTATTAGACCCCGATTTTCGGGCTGCTGTATTTTTCTATATTGACTTGCTGTACTTACGACTTGACTAGCGGCCGGCCAGGGTGGTTGTAGGCCCATGCTTGTATTTATTTGCAGTAACAATAAAGGTTCTTTAAAAAAAAAAAAGATAGTGTCATCCAAAATAATATTGTCAAGATTAGTAAAAAAAGGATCGAACAAATGGCCTAATTTGGGAGTAGGGCCCCTCACAATTTGTTTCAATTGAAAGGCTTCAAGGCCTGCCATGAGATCATATGAAGGAGAGGAGTCGAGTTCATCAAGGTGAATGTTAAAATCACCAAGAATCGAAAAATTGGGAGCGAGACTAGCATGATTTATAGCAATATCTGGAAGATCATTCCAAAAGTTAACGTGTCCTCCTGGAGGGCGATATAAAAGGATTCCTGAAAAGGTACAAGTAGGAGAGAATCCAATAGCAAAGGAGAAGCTATCATAATCCGATAGAGGACATCTAGTCGATCTACACCTATAGGTGTTTCTATATATGATGGCAATTCCCCCACCCCGACCGCTGTCATGATCTTGTCTGACAATGGTGTAGTTAGGTGGGAGAGCCCGGACCACATCGGCATCAGAGGCTGTATTGGTCCATGTTTCAGTAAGAAAGAGAGCGTCAGGGCATCTCTCTTCTAAGAGCAGGCAGATTTCGGTCGCGTGCTTAGGGAGGGATCGGCAATTAAGAAGTAGCAAAGAAAAGGATTTTACTCCTCCAGCTTCTGAGGTGGGAGATTCAGAAGGCTTAAATTTAAAATTGCAGAGAGGACAATAAGTACATTCCTCCTCCAGCGATATAATATGCATTCATACATCCCTCATCTCACCTCTAACTCCCAAAAGTAGGTCCCTGTTGTAACAAATGCTGCCAGGGAGGGTTCGACCAGGGGCTCCAGCCCCTAGCCCCGTCCTGGCGCGGACGGGCGCAGACGGGCTTGCCTTTGGCGCGCCTTCGGTGCGCCGGCGGCCGTCCGCTGCGCGGGGGGTGGGACATGCTGATTAAATAGGCAGGGGTAACTAGAGCGCTAACCTCCCCGTCCCCGCCCCTCGCCAACCGGCAGAGGAGCAATGGGGCCGCAATCCAAACCTACCCTCAATTACCTTAGAGCAGCAATACTGGTACTATCACAAGGCTAACCATCAAGGAAGGAGCGACGATCCCACAACAACTATTCACCGATTATGGCTTCATGCGACAGCTCTCCGTGAATGAAGATCAGCAGTATTCCATTGCCTCAATTAGGTGGGTCCATGAATGGGAGGACAAATCCAGGAAGTTGCTATATTGGCTGACAGAGATGTTGCTTCTAGGGTAATAGGTAAACAAGAGGGAGAGTGAGGGAATACATTCACAAAAGTGAATGGAGAGTACTCCTAGTCCCCTGGGTTCCAATATCAAACAAACATAAGAGGAGTACCATCAGAGGTTGCTTCGAGAAAGCAATCTGAGTGTGATGACTACAAAAGAATAAGAAGAGAGTCCTTCTTTTATTTATAAAACCCCTCACTCACCAACCTGGTTGGTGACATGCTTCATCATCGGGGTCCACCCTGATAGCCGAGTGCCATCAGGGTGTGCTTCAACACCTGGATTACAGTGGAGCTGGTATTTGTGTGAGTGGTGCAAACAAGAAAATGTTAAAAATTGTCCTGGTATACGTTTGTGAAATACACATGTATTCTCAAGCTACTAGACAATATTAAAAGAAAGTGTGTGGATACAATAAGGTATGTTATGACCATGTGTATCACTATGTGCTAGGTCTACATGTTGCAACCCGTTTGATGGAAAATACCGGGTTTTCTTCAGGACCGTAGGAAAATGGGTGGTCAGGGCACACTAACGCCCTGCCATTCCTAGATTCCTTAAACCTACTGACAAAAATCTGTCGTAGGGAAAACCTCGAACCCAAATGGGCGAGAGAAAAGCAAAAAGACCTGTTGGAGAGAAAAGGTAAAAAGTCACGAGTATACCTGTTACACGCCTGTAACGAAGTGCCGTGCTGACTCTCACGTGTCTGCTTACTTACTGTGCATCCCATTCAGAGCTTATTATGATCGGTCGTGTTATGCAAGACTATCCACCATTAACTACTCATGATGGTGCTTACATATATTTAAATAAACACATACTAAGACAAAGCCTATATTAGGCTCACACTTGCACACATTATCAATTGTGGCGTGCTCAGTGATCGATATGTCGTTATTTTATCAGTCGGAAGCACTCATCAATTAATTGTGCGTGGCTCGATTTCTCACATTGACATTAGCGTGAGATAACAACGACGTGTGGTGCATTCTTTATCCTATCGTACATTCAGTCACCCTAGACAAACACACATTCAACACACATAAAAAGACCGGCTTACTCCTGCCCCGGGTCTTAAGGCTTCAAGGGGTGGAGGGAAGGTTGGCCTCTCAGAGGGACATATTCTAAGGTGGGGAGAAGTGGGAGAAAATTCGTCAAAAATCCGGGCTGGCGGGAAGTTGCCCGACATTTGATCGGCACCCGTGCCGTCTAAGAATAGTTTACTTACAGTTTCGTAGAGGTTCAGTGGCAATGTACCTACTCGCCTCTCCATGCCTCCCCGCTAACGTTAAGCACCGGCCGGCGTGATTAATAGACTCAGACCGGCTTCCGGGGTGGGCGGGGTGACGCACGTGCGTACTGACGCAGTGCTCAGTGCGTCTGGTTGGCCAAAATAGTTGTAGGACAAAGGGCTCGGATTGAGCTCAGGTTGCTAAGCAGCATAGAACTAAACATATTTGCTCAGGAAGGCTCCGGAACGAACTATAGAGATATTAAACTAGCAGTCGAAACGGGGAGCCAGATAATAACTGTCTAAAGGGTTTGTCAATGACCATGGTAACCTAGGCAATTTACCAACATTCTCAGAGAGAAATACTGTTTGCTCGGTTGAAATACTTAAGAGTTTAAAGATGGGGAACTAAATACTAAGTAAATACCAGGAAACGGAGTAGTTGTAGATGTACAACCGGTCTTGAGGGAAAGGACATAGGTTTAAGGAAAGGACAGCAGCAAGTCAGTAGTAATTACTGCAAGGACCAAAGACGGGGTGTTCACAGTAGATATTGAGAGGAGACTTTTCATGTCACTAGAGCACCAATTCACATGACGTTGGCCCAAGGGATATTGTCATTAAGTCCTGTGACATGTGTGGATAATCTATATATCCATCTCTGCTCCTTCTCGTACAGGGGTTTCTGCATGTTAGGTCCAAGGGTGATTTGTTCAATCACTGTCCATCTCATGTCGTTGGGCGTGTGATTGTGTTCAAGGAAGTGGTCAGTCAATTTTGTGGCACTTTTTCTACAACGGATTGTGCTGCGATGCTCGCAAATTCTATGCTTTATCTTTCTTGTTGTTATCCCTATGTATTGTTTGTTGCAGGTACACTCAATTAGATAGACAACGTTGCAGCTGTTGCAGTTCGTGTGGGATTGTTGTCTCCACACTTTGCCAGTTTCAATATTCAGAGTTTTGGTGTTGCTGGTTAGGTGGCATACGCTGCAGTTGCCACAGCGAAAATTCCCAGTGACGTCGGGTAGGCCCCAAACTTTTGTAATTGATTGGCTGTCGGTTGGCTTCTTTGTTTTGGGCCTGGTGTTCACCAATGTGACTTTCAGGCTGGGTGATTTTTTATAAGAGAACAATGGCTTTTCCCAGTGGAGATTCCCAGTGCTGAGAATCGACCAATGTTTGTTGATGCTTTTGGACACCTGGTTGGAGATGGCATTAAAAGTGGTATCACAAGTGAGTGGTATTGTGTTTCCCGCGGGTGGTTTTTTCTCCAGGAGGGCTTCTCTTGGCTGGTTCCTTGCTCGCTTCTGGCATTTATTTATGATCTTCGTTGGGTACCCACGTACCAGTAACTTTTCAGTCAGGTCAGAGGTTTTTTTTTTGTATTCCGTCAGCTTGCTGCAGTTGCGCCTCAGTCTCAAAAATTGTCCGTACGGGAGGTTTTCCCTAAGTGGTCGAGGTTGAAAACTTTTGAATTTGAGAAGGTTATTCTTGGCGGTAGGCTTGTAGTGCGTTCTGGTCTCCAGATGTTCATTCTCCTTCGTGATGACTACATCAAGGAACACTATCTCTTTTTTGTTGAAGCAATGAGTGAACCTTAAGTTCTGATCACAAGTGTTGATCCAGGTTGTGAACTCCATTCGCTGGTCAATCGGTCCTTGCCAGATTGCAAGGATGTCGTCAATGTAGCGTTTCCAGAACTTTTTGTTGTCCTTGCATGGGTTATAATTGCTCAAGATGAACTTCAGTTCGAAATCATGGACATAAAGTCCTGCCACGCTTGGAGCAAAGACACTTCCCATTGATGTACCCCCCGTTTGCAGGTAGAGGGACCCTTCGAATTCGAAATAGTTACGCTTTAGTGCTAATTTAGCACATTCGATAATGAACTGGATGGATGAGACAATGCGCTCCGATTGAGCGATTACGAAAGCTATTGGCTAAAGGGAAGGTAGGATCTCACGTCTGGAGTTCCATACATCTCGTCCATCCCTTAGGCGACCGGTATGATCAACCAGGTGGTCTTTGGTATACAAAGAACAAGTGTCCAAAGTGGAGTGGCAGCATATAGTGCAGCCCTGATGAAACTGCCTTAAAGTATATGGCAGTGAAACATGTCAGCACTGGCACTAGGTAATGGTATGCATGACTAGCTACCAGCCTTTTTATTGATCCAGCATCTAAACATTTTCCCTATGAATAAAGTTGGTTAAGGGAACTAGTTGCTGTGTGTTTTATGCACTTTTTTATGTTGTATGTTTGTCACTAGCAGACTGTTTCTGCTTTTCACAATTTGTCACATTTTTGTGTTGTTTGTGTTTGGACACTTTCCTCTTTTTCTTTGAGAATCAAGTGACTACCGATGATGAGACAGGGGCTTGTCTGGAAATTACATACCAGTTACCCCGTTGGTGGTGTTTCCGTGAGGTGTCACTTGGTTTTCACACATTTTTCACAGGAGAATGTGATCCCACACCTTGAGGGTGGAGTTTGGTGATAGACCTAGGTGGGTCATACGATTGGGTGTTCAGTGTTTCTGCCAAGGATATTTGGTTTTTAGGAATCTGGGCGCAGAGCAGTGAAAGTACCCCCACAATTTTTGTGTGGTTCTGGAGTAGTTATCAGTACGAAATTACTGTTCTTCCTCCCTACTGACTTCTGTTGACGCCCCTGGACAGGGTCTTGTTGATTGTTCTATAGCTTCTCTTCTTGCCTGTAGTGGTCTGGGAGGCCACAGTGCAAGTGGGTTGGTGCAGCGCCCCTTCTTCCTTGCATGGTTCTTCGCTGATCCCCTGGAGTAGTGGGCCGACGCTACCATACGGTTGACTCCCAAACCATGCTCAACTGGCACTCTGATTGCTGATGAGAAGACCTGGCATTTGGAGATTTGAACACAATTCCTTGGCAGGTCAGTGAAACCCAGGTGACTACTTCTGTGACTGCCCGACATATGACATATCTCAGTGGCCTGTACGTCCACCCACTACGAGGAGCCTACCTTATCTAGGCCCTGGGGTGCTGTCACTGGACATAAGGCATGTTGGGCTCTTCACCACATCAAGCCTCCTGCACCGATGAGTCACTGGCTGAAACCTGCAGCATGGTGACCCAATATGAGAACACACCCATACATGTTACGCTTGCATATTGCACTGTGTCGAACCTGAAGTCTTGAGACAGGTGCAGTCACAGCCCACCCTCCCAACAGAACACCCTGTGGTACCTGTCTGTGAAAAGTCTAACAACAGAGGACCCTGTGTAACTTGTAAGACACCACACTCATTACACAGGTGTGCCAGTAGTCACCAGCGCTACAGCTATGGAGAGAGACTGCCCTGCCTCCTCACAGATGCAAAACAAATAGACACATTTACATCCCAACCATCAGAGGTTCCTAAGCTAACCAGTAAACTGCCCCTGAATAACCAACCTACTGAAGCATCAGATACTGCCAGCATTCTGCAATCAATACAGGCCTCCCATACAGCTCTTGAAACCAGGATGGAGAGGTGGGAACAGACGCACCACTACATTGGAAGGACCTGCATAATGTAGTCGACAGGGTCTCCAAAACAGACGGCTGCAATGTTGAACTGGAACATGTAGTCACAGAAATAATATCCACGATGTCCCTCCTCACCACAACATCCAAACTGTTAAAGGAACAAGCTGAAGATGCAGAAAATAGGGCACAGAGGCATAACCTAAGACTTATTGGTTTCCCAGAGGAGGTCAAGGGGCATTCTCCTAAATGTTTCTGGAAGCTTGGATTGTCTGGAAGTTTGTCCTGGCTGTGGCTGGACAATCTGTCACCCTGTCTTCTCCTTGAAAGGGCCCACAGAGCTCTAGCACAACGTCCCCAGCAGGCGCCCCTTGTTCTCTTATTGCCAAAGTCTTGAACTATAGACACTGATAAGCAATTCGTAAGGGTGTAAGAGCAAAGAAGAGCTGTCCTTCCAATCCACCGGAATCATGATCTTTCCAGATTACGCCCACCTACTTCAAAAACAAAGAAACTCCTTTGATACAGTCAAACAGAAGTTGAATGCAATGAACCTTAAACAAAGGCTTATGATCCCAGCTAAGCTTAAAGTGCTCCATAACTCTCTCTCCTTCTTCTTTGACTCCCCTGAGGCAGCCTTGGACAGGGTGGGCAAAGAAAAGGAACTGAAGGGTGATTCTCCGCTCCCTGTGGAGGAGGTCATCAGAACTGGAGGCAATGGAGGACACCTTGGCAGCAGCAAAGTGGGAAGATGGACGCGCGTGTGCCAATGAAGTGGTCTCTCCCAGAATCACCAGACTCCTCGGACATTGAAAGTAACCACCCACAGAGTAGACACATATGAAGGCCCTTGCTGCATGACTCCACCAGAATTTCCATCCGTCAAAGTTCTGCTTCTCTGGACCAGAATGTGACAACCATGTATTAATCTACTAGGTTATACTGTTCTGAAAACAGGCTGGCAGAAGCCCTCCCTGATTCTCACGTCTTGTACCTTATATTCTTTGCTAGCAACAAGTTATCCACTGTTATTGAAGCGTATAGGAGAGGGTTCTACCTTTACCAAAACCATCAGTTTTGTTGGTTAAATGGGGATTGTTTGGGTGACAGATGCTTCTGGGGTTAAAGTGAGTGGTGAGGGTTAAGAAGGATTGGTATTTACAAGCCAGTTGGTTACAGGTTTACTTCTTTTGTTCTTACTTCCAGTGCTCTCATTTCCCTGGTTACATGAATTGTGAATGCTTATATATAGGGTTCATTACTGTACATTTAGTGCAATCGGTCCTGGCTTCCAATTACAGTGAGATATGCCCCCCCCCCCCCAGTTAATATGGCCCACATGACCTCTTTTGCTCTGATGTCATGAAATGTTAATGGTCTCAATGATCGTATTAAAAGAGTTGCAGTGTTCAGATATTTCAAGTGTCCTTCCGCGGCTATATGGTTTCTCGAAGAAACTCATCTCCTGGGCTTGCATTGTCCCTTCATGTATGATAGAAAATTCTATGCTGGCCTTCAGGACACTGCAATCTTTCTGTACAAAACCTCCCCTGTTTGTCTCTTAGGTCACCACAGATGTCTATTGGAGGTATGTTGAGGTGGAGGGCTGGCTGGAAGGAAAGCAGTATAACTTTATTTGGATGTGCATTGCTCTGCAGCTAAACAAACCTAACCTTGATGACCTTAGAGCAGTAGTACTGGGACTATCACATGGCCTAACCATCATAGGTGGGACTTTAATGCATTGTTAAACCCAGCACTGGACTCAACTGGGGCTAGAGCAACAAGACCGCAGGGAACTGTTGCATTGGCCAACTCAACGTCCTCCTTGGACTGTGCAATGTGTGGTTAATATGGTATCCCTGTGCTAAGAAAAACATCCATATGCCTGCTGCACACAAAACCATGTCTAGAATCAATTTTCTATTTCTTTCAGCCACTGACGTACTGTTCATGACACCAGCAAGTGTCCTACCCAAGGAATCTTCGAGAACTCCCCAGTTCCAACTAAAATCAGCTCCCCTACGGAGGGTAATCGCCCAATGTGGTATCCGAAGGCTCTGTGTTTGGTTGAAGTGACGTGCTCGCCATTTCTAATGCAAAAGCTGAAACATTACTTCGAGCTCAATGTAGGCTTAGTAGAATCACCAGGTAAGCTGTGGTTAGAAGGGAAGGCCAGCTTGACCAGCAAGGTCAAATAATTTTAAGCAAGAAGGAAGAAGATAAAAACAACTAGTCTCCAAACTGGAGGCTAGAATTCTTACACTTGAACATGAATACTTTTTCAAGGGTGAAGAGAGGATCCAACAACTACTTGTACTTCCTTGTGACAGTCCTACATAGAGGAAGCTCAGCAGTGTTATATACGAATTGGGGGACAAATCCGGGAAGTTGCTATAATGACTGGCGTCAGAGAAGTTTTTTCTAGGGTGATACACTGGACCAAGGTGGGAAACAAGTCTACACAGCAGTGGAGATCGCCTCCATCTTTGCCACTTAACTCCTATCCAAGGACTTAGCTTCGAATACCTTGGCAACATATCGTATTAGAACAGGGACTCACATGAAGCCTTAATTTGGCCCCACTGCTGGCCACGTCATGAAAAGCACAAGACACAAACAAAGCCAAGGAGTATTTATAGGCTAGAGAGTATGCACTCACAATACTAAATTAAAAACATACAAAATACCCTGGTCTGTATACTGTCATGACACTTATTGTCACTCAGTAAAAAATGCTGCTGTCTCTTACATTTTGGAAGTAGATTTTCTTAGTTCAGAAACCCATCCACCCATGGTTGGCATGCTTCATCACAGGGTTCCTCCTCAACAACCTGTTGTGGTGTGGGCTACAACTCCAAGGATCAAGAAGCACTCTTCTAGTTGTAAAATGTCAATGTGGATAAGGGGTGTGGGTGATGGTGCAGAGTGCGGCTGAGGAAATAGTGAACTGCAATTATCTTTTGGTGGAGCTCCACTACCTTATTCTGTCCCCAAGGATAGGATTAAAACAAGCATTGGCATAGCCAATAGGTCTCGCTTTTGGGACCTTATAAGTGAATAGCCATGCAACACTTGATGTTGTCTAATCTAGGATATTGTGCTGGATAACTAAACATTTATAATGTCCCAAAGGCGAGACCTATTGGCTATGCATTGGGGGGCCTTATAAGTATTTAGGTAGAGCTATTGACTTTGGCAATGTTTCTAAGCTGTGGTGTAGAGAAGTGTGGCTGCTGTGCCGCATGCTGAGAAATTGTAATTAAAAAGTGTAAGAAGCACTGAGTGATGCTGTGGTGTTGTTGAGTGATGCTTTGCTGACTCTGAGTTATGCTGTGGTGGCGTGGAGTGATGCTGTGCTGGCCCTGTGGTGGTGCTGACTGATGCTGTCGTAGTGCTGAGTGTTGCTGTAGTTGCTCTGAGTGATTTTTTTTTTTTATTTCAAAAAATCTTTATTGTGCGCACTAGTAATAACACAGCAATGAGCCTACAACCCTGGGGCCGGCTGCGTTAAACATAGAGTCAGCTTATCACGTCAAGAATAACACAGCTCTTCAGTCGAACACCCAGGGGTCCGGCGGCGTGGCAAATGGGGGTGTCCGCAGGTCTAACACCACATGCATAGGATAAGCAGGTATCATATTGTAGCAATTATGTGGTAAACCTACACACAATCCCCAATACCCACCGTCTCGCCCTGGGGAGACAACATAACTGTAGGTTAGCGACTTCTAGGACTTTCGAAACCAGTCGATTTTTATAAACAAGAACCCCCCTCCCCGTTACTCACACATAGTTGCTCTGAGTGATGTGGTGGTGTTGGGTGATGTTGTGGTGCCCCTGAGTGATGTTGTCTTGGTGCTGAGTGATGCTGTGGTGGTGCTGTGTGATGCTGTGGTGGCACTGAATGATGCTGTGGTGACGCTGAGTGATGTTGTGGTGGTGCTGAGTGATGCTGTGGAATCTCCTGAATCGCAAAGCAAGCAAACATACTATATCAGCATTCTCTTGCTTAAAAAATAATCAACTTAGATGCAAATAAGTGGGAACAATAATGGTAACTAGCATCAAAGGAAGTCTCTCCTAATTCTCTGCTGTTATGGCACACAACGCAGGAGCTGGCCACACTCCAACAACTGTGCCAAGCCCAGAGAGCGCAGCTCCGATCAAAGCAAAATGCCAGTTTGCGAGCAAAGATTAAATTAGCCTCCAAACCTTCAAACGACCATCAACCAAAATAACCCAGTTAATGTGGATTACGATTAGTCGTGCAAGAGATTTCTGATTAAAAAAACCATTAAGACGCCTTTTCGGACGGACCTATGACAAGGCGGCGCTTTCTCCAGCTGACCCATACTGACACTCACCAGAGGCTGCGGTGAATTGGAAGGTGAGGAATAGAACAGCTCTGGCTCCTTTATATGTGACAAAGACCTTCGAGCAACAACAGAAGTGAGAGCCCAGCCAAGAAACCCAAGTCAGCCTATGCTATCCAGGTGCCACTTTGTGATCCAGAGCTCCCCAGAAGAAGAGGGCGGGCTGCGGGATTTACCAATGCAGGGAGACTAAGGCGGAAGTGAAATGCTGATGCTCCAACAGTCCTCTAAAAATAATGCTCCCATTTGACCAAGGACACAAGTTTGTTGCCTTTTAATTGAAGTGTATCTAACTACACGATTAACATTCACAGAGAGACATGCTGTGATAGTAAATGTGGATGAAAAAAGCTTATTATCTTCCCCCACATATAGACTTGGTATGGTCCAGTTACAGCCGCCCATTCCACAACTCTGAAAGGCGATTGGCTGTGAGTGAGCATGTCCGTGTAGGAGAAGAAATGCTGGAGTTTCCTATTGGTGAGATGTGTGGAATCGTGCATTTAAAACGCACTAGACGGTAAAGATAGTCGATATTTAACAGGACGAACCACTCACACAGGATTTAGGGTTCACTCCAAAAAACGTAACTTCAATGATGCCATTCTCCTGCACATGGGCAAAGTAGGAGGTCGTGTATGCCGACAACAAGGCAAGATAAAACAAGCATTGGCCGTGCGGCCGTGAAAGTAACGCGGCCGCGTGGCCGTGAAAGCGAAATGTGTCCTATCTAAAAGTTATGAGTGAGGGCTACATATGGGTGTGTGTACACAGGGGATGCATGTTTGTGGGAAGTTAGACAATGCATGCCTGGCATGAAAGGTGCATGCCTCGTGCAGAAGGAAAAACAAGCTGCGAGATGCACTCTGTGGTGGTGGAGGGGCATTGAGGCGAGGCACGCGCGCTTGGCCGAGCGAGAGCAAACCAGATGGCGCCTCTGCTTATGCCTGTGCGCGTAGCCGCACACTGTATGCCACACAAAGCTGTGGTCGGACTTTTAAAACTCCACTCCTAAATGTCTCCCCAGAGCAGCGCATGTGCTGGCTCAGACGAGACCTAAATAACGCAGGGGAAGAGATTCAACCCCAGAGAAAAACTTGGTTCAATGTGTTTCTACCATAATGGTATTTAACAACAGTGGATCTTCATTGCCCTTCCCAGACCACCGGTTGTACATTTTACATTACTATTTACATCACTTACACACACGGAGTGATTCCTTTATGGTCCTGAAAAATGCCTCATACCTCGTTAAGGGTAGCCTTAAGGCAGAAACACACACTGAACAGATTTTTACTCTAGGGTTTAATCCCTTACCCTGTGTTGTTTTTTAATCCTATCATTGAGGACACAATAAGCTAATGGAGTGACCATCATGGCCCTTCTGAGTATGCATTCGGCCCTACACTGTCTGGATCAGATGGGACCAAAGACTCACAGTTGAAGTGCCTCTTTGGTGGGGGAAATGCCTACTCCTCAGTGCCCATTTGGAAAGATTTGAGCAGTGTTATCTTTTCCTGATTTCTATGTTGGGTGACATCTTTCAGCGAATCAAATGAAGTAGTTCTAGAATCAATTACGAATGCACAGAAACTAATTCCACAAGTACTTGAAGCCGCGGCACACATTGGCCTAAAACCAAAGCTTCCTGACTGATTCCTCAGAAAATAGCCCCCGATAGCCCAAAGTTACCTTAGGCCCACTAGGGAACAGACAGGTGTCACATACCACAGGTCATTCAGATCCTTAATTATAAACGCTCCAAATCTGTTTATGGTGCTTAAGGAGCGATGAGGTCTCAATGGCCCCCCCTGGATTAAGTGACTGGGGGGATACCCACATAAATGCCGCAAGATTTGAGTTAGATGGTGGGATTATTATGATCTGACGGATAGCAAAAGTGATTGTTGGACTTGGGCCTTAGGGCAGGTTCACCCCTAATCTTTTTGCTTTTATTTGTGACCCAGTGTTAGTGATTTTTGGGTCTTGGCGCACTTTTTCCTTGTGTCCCAGAGTAAAGTGCGTGCGTGTAGTATGGCTGGCCTGCCCTCCCATAGGAATGCATGGAGAATGTGTGTGTCCATGTTAGTTCCTGATGTGTGGGGAGTGCAGGCTTGAGTTTGGTATGTGTGAACTCGTGAGAATGAATGCTGCGCAATGGTATGTGCGGCTTGTATGTGTCTAGAAGGGAAGTGCTACTTCTGGACATTGATGTATGTGTGCAGTGAGGGTGCTGGAGCGTGATTGGCTGGAGCTGGCTGGCATGCCAGGCTCCAGGAAGTCTGGATGGGTCTGCCCGGTGGTGAGTGTGAGATCAGCATGAGTGATGTGTGGGAGGAGTGCACCTGGGTCCTGGATGGGCTGGGTTTTTCCCCACACAATGCTGGCTCCGCCCCCCCTGTGGTTTGTCTAACGACCCAAGCCTCCCCAGTGAATGAAAGGGGTGGTTGGGCCATCAAGGGTACTCCCAAGCCAGCTGCAACTGGTTTTCCCCCACCCTGCACCCTGAAACAAAGGATTTCACAGTATAAGAAGGGGCTGTGTCCCCTTACAATTTGTTCTACTTTTGGATCCTTGCCAGAGGGGGCTGTTGCTGCTGCTGGGGCCAGGAGGACCGCCACTTGGACTGTCTCCCTGCCTGGAGACCCAGTGTGCTGGCTCTGGCCCTGCCTTGCCCCCCTGCCTGCCTCCAGACCCTGCTGGAGCTTTCCCTAATGCCAGAGCGCCTGAAAGCGCTTTTATGTGCCTTATAGCGCTGGGAGCGCTTTATTTTGACCCCAGCGCTCAATAGCGCTCTGCTTTGCCTTCTAGCGCTCCAAGCGCTTTATTTTGACTCCAGCCGGTGCCCACCCGGCATCTGCCCGAATTTGTGGCGCATCGCGAGTGCCTACCTCGCGTTATATTTCTTTTGGACGCCGGTGCCCACCCGGCATTGCCCCGGTTTATTTTAGTATTTACAAGCCGGTGCCCACCCGGCATTGGCTGCCCGTGATCACCGCCGCAGCCCAGGAGCATTAGAAACCGTTGCCGGGCCGCTGCCTAGTGCGACCCGGAAGTCCCGCCTCCTGACCCCCAGGGCCGCGCTGCCATTGGCGGCCCCAGCGGAAGCCAGGCGGAGGGCAGCGAGACAAGGCCAGGCGGGAGACGCAGGAAGCAGCCTGCAGCGTCTCTGCGAGGCTCCCGAGTGGAGGGGAGCCCCGCCCGCGGCCCCTGCAGCGCCGCCCAGAGAGGAGCAGCGCGAGAGGAGCCGGCAGTGTTCCTGCCCCCGCAGCACCAGCGAGGTACCGGTGAGTGCGGGGACAGGGTCCTTTGTGTTTGTTGAGAGCGGCCCCGGTTGGCAGCGGGCCGCTCCCACGAGTCCCCCCTGGTTGTGTGAGAGCCCCGAGAGGCTCAAAGGGCGCCTAGTGGTTTCGAGCCCAGAGAGGCTCGTGTGACATTGGCCGTTGCTCCTGAGTCCCCCGAGAGGGACCCCAACATGGCCACAGTATTGATTTAGGAGCCCCGAGGCTCCTGGGGGCAATTTGTTTATTTAGAGCCCGAGAGGCTCCCACGCCCACAGCAATTTACGAGCCCCGAGGCTCGAGGGGGCATTTTGTTGATTTAGAGCGCTGAAGCTCTTAATCCCAGCCCACATTAGTTTTGCGAGCCAGAGAGGCTCTTGGGACACGAGTGTGGTCAGTAGCCCTGAGGCTCCCACACAGTGTCTCCTCCCCACCAGTGTTCTTGAGCCCACGTGGCTCCAACGTTTGCCTACCTGTGATATACAACTGTCCAGCACTTAGTGGACAGTTGCTACGTTTAGGCTTTGTGTGCTGTGCTGCCTGCGCAGCTTCCCTGACATTGAGACTCAGGGCATTCCAGCCCTTTCGAGGCCATTTGGCCTGGGGGACAATTCTAGTGTTGTGCCATGTGCACCCTGCGCAATTTATGATTTACTGCTAATTTGATTCCTGCGCAAATGTTCTACCTGCACCTCTGAATGTGTTTTAATGTTTCATGTGCAATGTTCTTTATGTTTTATTCCCCTTTGCTAAAAGTGACCTGCTTAGAGGATTGTTTATGTTATTACCTTTGCTAAAAGTGACTTGCTTAGGTGATTCTTTATGTTTTTATTCCCCTTTGCTAAAAGTGACCTGCTTAGAGGAATGTTGATGGTTTATTGCCTTTGCTAAATGTGACTTGCTTAGGTGATTATTTTAGGTTTCCTTCCCTTTGCTAAATGTGACTTGCTTAGGTGAGGGTTTTCCTTCCATAGGTCCTGATGATAAGGTCCTGGTTCCCTGCGTGATTTTCCTACAGTGTATAGGGTTGCGTAGGAGGTATTTACCTTTACCAGTACTTACTGGTTGTATGCTACATTTACTATTTCTGTGTTACAGTCATTATATGTTGATGTGCTAAAGTGTTATACCTACAAGTATTATTTCTAAAAAGTGCATACCCCTGACAGTGGTCCATGTGGCCCTGTCCTGTACATAATCCCTTGTAAATCTTGCCCGTGCCTGTTGGCACATTGTAAAGTTGTGTGTTATCTAATGTGTTTTTACTATAATACAAAGGCTATTTTTATATAACCTTGTGTGGAGTTTCCTTTGTGGTGGGCCTTGGGTGTTGTTGCTGGGGTGCGTGTGCGAATACTTAACTCATACCGCCTCCAAGTTTAGCCTTGCTGCTCGCGCCACGTTACCTAGAGGGTGAGCAGGGGTTGCCTTGGTGTGTGACTCCCTTGCCCTGACTTGGAAGTGGTGGTCTCTGACTGACGTTGGCGCAAGCCTTGGCCAGCCAGAGATCCCGTTTCTAACAGTGATGAGATGGCATGTACTGTTTTCTTGCATGAATTTCTGATACTGTGTTTGTACTGTATACCTAGATGGTAATTTTTTAATTAATAAACAATAAAATGTGGTTGTTACAACAAAACATTTTTTTTAACGCTCTGGGCCACATTATTTTGTAGGTGCATGCACCATGCAAGTACATACAAAATGAGATAGCTTTTTTTAATTTTTAGTTCATGGTCCGAGTTGGATCAGTAATCAAAAAGAAAAAAACGTGTGAAAGTATATTTTTTTAAGCCTGTGGAAGGAGACAACACGGGGCGGGTGAGGTGAAAACAACATGAGAGACATGGTAGTTGGAAACAACATGGGGATGCAGGTGAGGGCTTATGGAAAATGGGGCACAGGTGGGGGGAAGCAGCACAGGTGGAGAGCTCAAACTTGCATGAGACAGTAACGTGGAGCGGGTGGGGAGAAATCATATGGGCAAGAAGACAATGCGGGGGAAGTAGGGGAAAGAGGAATATGGAGCGTGGTGGAGGGGGATAGAAGCATGCAAGGGAGACAGCTGCAAAACTCATGTACTCTCGAAGAGTGTGTGAGAAGTTGGCCTGGTATATGATGTTCACTATTCTAGTGAGCACCTTGCACCAGTCCAAACAACCCTTATGGTGATGGTTGTAAAGTTAACCTTATAGACCAGCTATCCTATGGGTAGCATGGACAAAAGCAGTCTTAGGCTAAACTCAAGAGGGCATGTGAAGCCAGCTGTTTTACCATATGCAATCCTTTTAATACCAAATGAAAGGACACCACACAGGATATATATTAAAAATATATATGTATTTATTTCTAAATCCATCCCCTGAACTCTTTATGAGCACAGAAGCACAAGCGCATAACAAGTCACTCAATATAACATACAATAAGTTGCACAATATGGATAGGCCCTGGTGGCCCGCTAAACCATATACTAAAATAGTGGTATAAGGACCACATCACGAACAATGGAAAGGCCTAGGGCCTTGGGAATCGCTGGGACTACACTGGACTAACAGTAGTTAGGAAGCAGGAGGCCCACGGGGTGCAGGTGCAGAGTCTAAATGCACACGCATGCACATAGAAGTCAATAGGTGCGTAAAGTTAGAAAGTTAAAGGTTTAGGAGTCTTCCGACTGGACTAGAAGCTAACCACCTGAAACTAGGACACTAGGAGAGTTAATCTTCACAGGAGCACAGCAGTACTCGCGTTACCTCACCCACAGGAAGCGGGTGCATAGGTCCTAAAGTGTGTCAGGTTTCGTCGTGGAGTTCTATGGAGCCTTGGAGAAAAGATGCTGCAGGCGACCAGGAGAGAAGAGTCCGGTTGGATCCAAGGGCGGATCGAGGATGAAGAGTACCTCAAAGCAGAGGGGACAGAGTCTGGGTCACTAGCCAGTGACCAGTATGGAACCAGGAAGGAACCAGGCGATGTCGGGAAGCAATCAGGCGATGTCGTGAAGCTTGTCTCTGCTGCCACGTGGACCAGGAGGTGTCGACGACAACCAGGAGCTGGGCACGGACTTTCCCACAAAGGCTCTCGCTGTCGGCGGTGTCAGCTTCCGGATTGGAGTCAACAAGCCTTGGCAAAGGCAACCCACACAGGATTCAAAGAGGGCTTCTTACTCAGGCCAGCAATGACTGAGGGGCTTCTCCTTCACAGGGAAGCAAGGGCCAGTTGGGAGCAACCAGACCAGCAGTGTAGATTTCAGGTTTCGTCGTCACAGAGGCCACTAGCTAACGGGCAAGTGACCGGACAGACGCGTCGAGCAGGAAAATGCAAAAGGGCCCCACGCAGCACTCGGTGAGTGTGGACAGGTGATCTTTGGTGCAGTGGCTGCTCGGGGCTGGGGCTTCTCAATCCCCAATGCACAACTTCAAGGGTGCCTCAGAAGCTGCACGGAAAGCGTCTCGCTGGCTTTCCAAGATGGCCGGTCCCACGTCTCGCGTCGCCTCCACGGGTCTCACCTTTGCTATAGCTGTGGATCGGGCTGGAGGAAGTCTGGAAGTCCAGGTCTTGTTGGGCTCTGTTTTCGGGCTCCGGCGGGAGCAACGACAAAGCAAACCGTTGAACGCTTGATGGTGCCTGCTTGCACAGGGTGGTCACTCCTTGACCACTAAGGAGATTCTTCAGTCTTCTACGTCGAGTAGGATGTCGAAGGTCCAGAGTTTCATATCAGAGTTTCAGTCAGGAAAAAATCTAAAGTCTTGGGACTCAGCTCCTACCTATATACCAAATCTAGGGATGGATTACCTACTAGGTCCCTCCTATGGGTGGGACCCAGGAAGGGGGTGGTTACACCCCTTTCCCTTTGTCCAGTTTCACGCCAGAGCTGGGGCTGGAGTGCCCCAACACAGGTTTGAACTGGCCTATGCATGGGACACCAGGCAGTGTCTCATTTCATTCAGCCCTCCCTGCCCCAATACACTATAGCCTGTCTGGGGTGGTGCTAGCACCTCCCTGTGACAGGAAACCTATTGTCCAAGCCTTCCTCACTGGAAGGACTCCCAGCAGCAGGAGGTCAGACTTGTGTCTGTGGCAGCAGCATCCATTTTGTGATGCTGTGGCTCTGGTTAACTTTAACCGGGGTTCCGAAAGCTGTAGATAGGCTCAGCTCATGCTAGAGCACCATCTCACATAAAACCAAGCACTCTGCCTTCAGGATTGTTAAGGCCTGCCATAGGAGTGACATATAGGTGTATATGTGTCTAGATATAAGGTTAGACATAGGAATACTATATCTAAGCAAGGGGTGATTACATGACCTTGCCCCAGCTGAGTGATCAGCCAGTTGTGTCAGTTTGGATGGCCAGCCAGGGGTGGCAAAAGATATGCTGGAGCCCCTGGTAGGCCTTGAGTGCACCTATGCCCTGGGTACCTATAGTACACTGTACAGGGACTCATAAGAGTGACCCAAATCCCAATTGGTGATATACCTAAAGTACATGGTGTGAATTTAGAGAGAGAACAGCAGGGCTGTGGGTCTTATTAGCAGGCCCACAGCCACATTAAGTCAAAAACCAGTGAAACAAAAAGCAAAAAATAGGTTGACCATAGGAAAGCAGACCCTACTCTCCTACATAACCCCCCCCCCCCAAACGCAGGGACATTGGACTAACCTTGACCAGTTGTGTCTTCATGTTCTAAGTGGAAGTACCTGGAGAGACCATCTGCATTGCCATGGTCAGTCCCTGGTGTGTGCTCCACTGTAAAGTCCATCCCCTGTAGGGAAATGGACCACCTGAGCAGTTTGGGATTCTCACCCTTCATCTGATTTAGCCACAAGGGGGGCTTATGGTCTGTCTGAATTTTGAAGTGAGTGCCAAACAAGTATGGTCTCAACTTCTTCAGGGCCCAAACCACAGCAAAGGCCTCCCTCTCAATAGCTGACCAACGTTTCTCTCTAGGGGTCAGCCTTCTGCTAATAAAAGCAATGGGCTGGTCTTGACCATCTATGTTAAGTTGTGAAAGCACAGCTCCCACCCCCAACTCAGAAGCATCTGTTTGGACAATAAACTCTTTGGAGTAGTCAGGACTCTTTAAGATAGGTGCAGAGCACATGGCCTTCTTCAGGTCATCAAATGCCTTTTGTCAGCTAACTGTCCACTGAACTTTTTTTGGCATCTTCTTAGAAGTCAAGTCATTAAGTGGTGTCACAATGGACCCATAGTTCTTAACAAACTTTCTGTAGTAACCAGACAGGCCCAAGAAAGCTCTGACCTGGGAGGAGGAGCTACGCTAGCAACCAAGATGGCTGCATAAGCTCCCGGCTCCATCGACCTCCGCTGATGGCGGACCTATCCTGCAATTAATCCTGACCTCCTGCCCGACTCCCGGGTGTCTGAATCGTTGCTGAGCCCAGGGGGGCAATCCCGGAGTTTTTCTCGCTCTGATTGACGAAGTTACACCGTCTTTCATTTTTGGGCCTACTCCAGTGTGTAAGCCGGGGCCTCAAGTACTGACCCAGCCGGGTTTCAGTTGAACAACATCGGCCGCGGCTACCAGGCGGAGTCCGGTCTCATCAGAGTGAAATTTATTCTTCGATCCTGGTGGTGGTTTGTGGTCCCGGCGAATACTGGACAGACGGCGACGAGACGTGTTTGCTGCGGTGGGTGGGGGGCCAGGTCCCAGGGGCCCTGTTGCGTCCCTCGGGGTCCGCGGGTGGGGCCCCCGCTCGTGGCAACAGTGTAAAGAGCACCAAGCCTACAAGTCGCCCGTCGCTTCCGTCCATCCTGCTCCTGTTTGTTTCCCCGGAGTAGCCGGCCTCCGGGGTTAAGGACCTGCTCTGTTATCGTGCAAGCAGCGAAGGATCGGACGATGTGTGGACCATCACTGGGGACCGTCATGGCCGCCATCGGGGCTCTTCACTTGCAAATGGAGGCTATCTTCTACAGATTGGCCGTAAGCATCGAGACTGTGTGTTTGAGACCGGACTCCTGCCCTGTGTCAGACCTGCATCATACGGTGACCCCCGCGAAGCTTGATCTACCTCGAGAGGAGAACCCCGAACATAATCAGGACCTGGTGCCATTTGTCTATGCATGAGTGCAGCGGTACGTTGCTGGGGCCCTTGAACAACCAGCACGATCGGCAGAGTCATCGCCCGACCAGGACTTATTTTTTCCTTCGCTTCTGGAGGCTTCCTTTCATACTTTCTTGACTGACTTTCGTGTGTCTGGGAGGCTTCGAGACTTCACAGACTTCACATTTTTGACCCTTTCAGGCAGTTTCGGTCTTCCTTTTTTACAACGTTTTGACTTTTTGCTACTATGTCGGTCCTACCGGATGGAGTTTGTGCGATGGATCGTAAGGGCCAGGGCTGACTTTGACTGTCTGAGTTCGGTACAGTGACTATCTTTTGGCTCTGCTGGGTGGTGTCTCCGAGCGTAGGGGCCAGATGGAAGTCTGATTGTCTGGGTTTGGTACAATGGCTATGTTTGATAAGGGATTTGCTGCCTCTGTTGTGCCGGGGGTTGGGCGGGAAGATCTTCTCCTTTTTTGTGACTCCCCTATCTGTTTGCTTATTAGTCTACTTTAATTCGCTTTGTACTACGGTAGGGGCTGTCTGCTTTTGGCGGGGGGAGGGGAGTCCGGGAGCTCTTATTGTATTTTATGACATTTCCTCCTCCATCTTTTCCCTTCCTTGGGGTTTAGTTTAGTGGGCGACAGGCACGCTGCTAGTGGGGTTAGGTCGTAGCCATCTGCAGGGGTGCAGGGCGGGGGGCTGAGGGTTTTTTTTTTTTCCTTTATTATGTTCTATGGCCTTTCTTTTTCCCTTTTCCCTTCTTCACAAGAGATGTGGCATACTATCCTGAGCCGCTTAATTCCTCATATCTGGGTGTCGAATGTTAGATTTTCATATCCTGTCTTCTGGGTTGGCGGGTTCCGATGATGTTTGCTTAAGGTTCTCTGTACCGTATTGCTTTGCCCCAGCTCTAAGCTGGTATTGTTGACTTTTAGATGCCTATAATTGTTGTGTATTTCCTCAAATCATTTGCCCGTTCGCCATTACAATATGTTCCTCCAATGACACCCGATATGTATATTTCTTCTCTTGTGTTATAATTAATAAAAACATATACAAAACAAAAAGAAAGCTCTGACCTGTGTCTGGGTGGTTGGAGGAGCCCAGTCCTTGATGGTCTGGATCTTACTCTCCAGTGGTTGAACCTGACCCCCACCACCAAGGTGGCCCAGGTACACAACCTTACTCTGCCCTATCTGGCACTTTGTGGCCTTGATAGTTAGGCCTGCCTTCTGCAGGGCCTCTAAAACATTCTTCAGGTGGATCAGGTGATCCTCCCAGGTGGAGCTGAAGACAGCAATATCATCAAGAAAAGCTGCACAAAAGTCATCCAACCCAGTGAGGACTTGGTTCACCAACCTTTGGAAAGTGGCAGGTGCATTCTTCAAGCCAAAGGGCATTACCACAAATTGATAATGACCTCCTGGGGTTGAGAAAGCAGTTTTGGCCTTGGCATCCTCAGCTAACCTGATTTGCCAATAGCCAGCTGTCAAAACAAATGTGCTCAGGAACTTGGCAGAAGCCAATCTATCAATGAGCTCATCTGCTCTTGGAATTGGGTGAGCATCTGTCCTAGTGACAGCATTGCGACCTCTATAGTCCACACAGAACCTCATCTCTCTCTTACCATCTTGGGTGTGAGGTTTTGGTACAAGGACTACTGGGCAGGGGCTCTCTGATGGCTCAATTACTCCCACCTCAAGCATTTTCTGCACCTCAGTCTTTATACAGTCCCTGACATGGTCAGGTTGCCTGTAGATCTTACTCTTCACAGGCAGACTGTCACCAGTGTCCACCTCATGGGTGCACCAGTTAGTCTGACTAGGTGTCAATGAAAACATATGTCTAAAGGCCTGTAGAACGTGTCTGCAGTCCTGTTGCTGCTGGTCAGTGAGGCTGCCAGCTAAGGCCACACCATCAACTGAACCATCATCAGGGTTCTGAGTCAACAGGTCTGGGAGAGGGTCACTCTCTTCCTCCTGTCCCTCATCTGTCACCATGAGCAAGCCCATGTCTGCCCTGTCAACATATGGTTTGAGTCTGTTGACATGGAGCACCCTGTGGGGGCTCCTAGGGGTTCCATGGTCCACCAAGTAGGTGACCTCACCCTTTTTCTCAACAATGGTGTGGGGTCCAGACCATTTGTCTGGAGTGCTTCTGGGGCCACTGGCTCCAACACCCACACCTTCTGTCCTGGCTGGTACTCAGTCAGCACAGCCTTTTGGTCATTCCAAGCTTTTTGAAGTTATTGGGTAGCCTCAAGGTTTTTAGAAGCCTTCTTCATATACTCAGCCATCCTGGAGCGGAGACCAAGTACATAGTCCACTATGTCTTGTTTAGGCTTTTTGAGAGGTAACTCCCATCCTTCCTTCACCAGACATAGGGGTCCCCTTACAGGATGCCCAAACAAAAGCTCAAAAGGGCTGTAGCCAACCCCCTTTTGTGGGACCTCTCTGTAAGCAAACAGAAGGCAGGGTAGAAAGATGTCCCATCTTCACCTAAGCTTTTCAGGTAAACCCTTGATCATACCCTTGATGGTCTTGTTGAATCTTTCAACAAGCCCATTGCACTGTGGATGGTAGGGTGTAGTGAATTTGTAATTAACACCACACTCCTTCCTCATAGCAGTCAAGTACCCAGACATGAAGTTTGCACCTCTGTCTGAGACAACCTCCTTTGGAAAGCCCATTCTTGAGAAAACTCCCAGGAGGGCTCTTGCCACAACAGGGACTGTTGTGGTCCTTAGGGGAATAGCTTCTGGATACCTGGTGGCATGATCCACTACCACCAGTATAAATCTATGCCCAGAGGCTGTTTGGGGATCCATTGGTCCAACAATGTCAATCCCAACTCTTTCAAAGGGTACCCCCACCACAGGTAGTGGTATGAGGGGGGCCTTTGTTGTGCCACCTGATTTGCCACTGGCTTGGCAGGTCACACAGGAGCGACAAAACTCCTTAGTATCCTCTGACATATGGGGCCAGTGAAAGTGAGGGACAAGCCTGTCCCAAGTCTTGTTCTGGCCTAGATGTCCTGCTAAGGGAATATCATGGGCTAAGGTAAGAAGGAAACCCCTAAAGGTCTGAGGTATGACCAACCTCCTGGAAGCACCAGGCTTGGGGTCTCTACCCTCAGAATAAAGAAGTCATTCATCCCAATAAACTCTATGGGTACCTGTAGCATCCCCAGCAGCCTCAGAAGCAGCTTGCTGCCTGAGGGGTTCACGAGAGGGGCAGTCTAACTGAGCCTGCCTCATGTCTGCCCTCGAAGGTCCCCCTGTCCCCAGAAACTCAACCTGTTCAGGTTCAAGCTCCTCCACGACAGTTCCGTCAGGAGTCTCAGAATCAGCTTCCTGAGAAGGCTGATCCTCACTTGAGGTCAGGGGGGAAGGCACTGCCTTAACCCTACTGCTTTGTCTCCTGGATGGCACTTGGTCCATAGTTTCAGGATCCAAGGCCTGTTCAGTGTCACACTTTTTGGCCTGTGACCTGGTCACAGCAAGGACATGAGCTGATATGCCTAACATCTCTGCATGAGTCCTATACTCCACTTCTGACCATACTGAGTTTTCAAGATCATTTCCCAAAAGACATTCAACTGGGAGGTCTGCACTTACCACAACTCTTTTGAGGCCAGTTACCCCTCCCCAGGAGAAATTAACAACTGCCACACTATGTGTAGTAGTGACATTGCTAGCATTGGTCACCAGGTAATTATCACCCAGTACAATCTGTCCAGGGTCCACAAAGTTAGGTGTCACCATAGTGACACTGGCACATGTGTCCCTATATGCCTGAGCCACTTTATCATTGATCAAAGGTGTCTGTCTGTACTTGCCCAAAGTATTGGGACTCACAGTAGTGAACATAGCCATGTCCACATCACAGATCAGGACAGCCTGAGTTGGAATCCTGACTAGGCCAGAATCCATCTCAGTGCCCATGGTTAACCCCACTATAGCCTTGGGTTGGGAACTACCACTGCTGACTGTACTAGGGGGTGCAGTTGCCTTAGGGGCTGCAGTGGTAGGGGCTGTACCTTTCTTGGTGCACTCACTAAACCAGTGAGAGGCAGATTTACAATAATTACACCAAGGTTTCTTTGGACCTTCTTTCTTTTTCTTGGAATTTTGGGACCCCCCCCTCATTAGAATTATTTTGGGGGCCTGAAGAAGACTTCTGGTCTTTTTGTTTCTGATCCCCACCCTTTTGGTCTGCCTTTTTCTGATCACCACCTTGGTTCTGGGGCTTCTGCTTAACCCTGGTTCTGACCCATGTGTCTGCCTTCTTTCCTAATTCTTGGGGAGAGGTCAGATCTGAGTCAATCAGGTGTTGGTGCAACAACTGGTTCTGACAATTATTAAGGATTTGTTCTCTCATGATCAAATTATACAATCCTGTATAGTCCTTAACTTTACTTCCCAGTAACCAACCTTCCAGAGCCTTAGTGGCACAATCAACAAAATCCGTCCAGTCCTGAGTCTGTGTCTTCTGGGTATCTCTGAACATCAACCTGTACTGTTCAGTGGTTAGACCAACCCCATCAATTAGAGCACTCTTCAGGACAGGGTAGTTATTAGCATCCACATCACTAACTGTGAGGAGCTTATCTCTGCCTTTTTCTTCAAAGAAGAGCCACAAGATAGCTGCCCACTGACTCTGGGGGACCTGCTGGACTTTACAGGCCCTTTCCAAAGCAGTTATCCACTTGTGGATGTCATCCCCAACTTTGTAGGGGGCACTATCTTACTCAGGTGCCTAGTATTCTCATGGGACCTGTCTTTATCCTTAGGGATATTGCTGCCACCAGTGGGTTGTGACCCACCCAACTTCTGCTCTCTAGCTAGGGCAAGCTTCTCTTTGGCAAGGGCAACTTCTAGTTCTTGCCTCTCAATCCTCACATTAGATTCCCTCATCCTAGCCTGATGTTCTCTCCTTTCAGGAGAGGTCATCCTTCTCTGAGCAAGGGTATTGGATCCCCTAGAGGCATTAGAGTGGTGTGAATCACCTGAGTGGGACCTCCTCCTCTCCTACCCTTGGTTAAGTCTACTAATAGGTCTGTATGGGGCTAGCTCATTGTCAGCCCCATGTAGGCTTAGGTTAGCCTGGCTAAGTCTCCCAACTTGGACCTGGCTATCTTGGAAATCTTCTTCTTCAGATTCTTCCTCTGGTTCATCTCCATCTTCACCTACTATAGTGGGGTCTGATGCATCATCTGTAGAGGGTAAAACCTCTTCTGCATGATCTGAGGGACCCTGTCTAGAGGCCTTCTCAGCATCAGCCCTCTCTAGGAGTTCTATTAGGTGGGAAATGGTAGGGTTGGAACCCTGTTTCAATCTCCTTGAGGTACACAAGTGTCTCATCTCTTGGAAGTTGAGCATTTCATATCTAGAGGGTGCCCTGGGGGGGTCACCTCCACCAGGAAGAGTCACACTTGGCTCCCCTGTGGTAGACATGATTCTAGTGAGGTGTGGTGTGTGCACCTACCTACACTATGTGTTTTCCTACTAGAACCTCTCTAGGAGTTGTAGTCAGGGT
This sequence comes from Lissotriton helveticus, assembly GCF_964261635.1. Taxonomy (NCBI): domain Eukaryota; kingdom Metazoa; phylum Chordata; class Amphibia; order Caudata; family Salamandridae; genus Lissotriton; species Lissotriton helveticus. The sequence goes on from NC_136057.1 coordinate 1,030,170,105, forward strand.
GTGCTAGTCCCTTTTGTCTACAACAACTAAGTTCAGTGTAACTTATGTATTCTAAGTCTTGTTATATGTACCTATGGTACCTAATGTGATCTTTCAAATGATATCTCAAAGATTACAATTGGTAAAACAACAGCAAGCTCCAATCCCAACCGCTGCACACCAATGTGAGAAGTTGGCCTGGTATATGATGTTCACTATTCTAGTGAGCACCTTGTACCAGTCCAAACAACCCTTATGGTGATGGTTGTAAAGTCAACCTTATAGACCAGCTATCCTAGGGGTAGCATGGACAAAAGCAGTCTTAGGCTAAACTCAAGATGGCATGTGAAGCCAGCTGTTTTACCATATGAAATCCTTTTAATACCAAATGAAAGGACACCACACAGGATATATATTCAAAATATATATGTATTTATTTCTAAATCAATCCCCTGAACTCTTTATGAGCACAGAAGCACAAGCGCATAACAAGTCACTCAATATAACATACAATAAGTTGCACAATATGGATAGGCCCTGGTGGCCCGCTAAACCGGATGTATGACGTTACAACGCATGCTTTTACCACGCATGCTGTTACAACGCAGTTTTTACAACGCAAACCTTTACAACGCATAGCGCTTTGGGGTGCTGGATAGTGAATAGTTTAATTTACTATTCCAACTCCAGTCCCCGTGGACACTAGGGAAGGTGTTGGATAGTAAATTAAATCTATTCCCTATCCTAGAGCGCCCCCCAGCGCAATGCATTGAAATGGTTTTCGTTGTAAAACCTGCGTTGTAAAAGCACTGCGTTGTAAAAGTTTTGTTGTAAAGGATGTTTCCCCGCTAAACCATATACTAAAATAGTGGTATAAGGACCACGTCACGAACAATGGGAGAGTTAATCTTCACAGGAGCACAGCAGTTCTCGTGTTACCTCACCCACAGGAAGCGGGTGCATAGGTCCCAAAGTGTGTCGGGTTTCGTCGTGGAGTTCTATGGAGCCTTGGAGAAAAGATGCTGCAGGCGACCAGGAGAGAAGAGTCCGGTTGGATCCAAGAGCGGATCGAGGATGAAGAGTACCTGAAAGCAGAGGGGACAGAGTCTGGGTCACTAGCCAGTGACCAGGATGGAACCAGGAAGGAACCAGGCGATGTCGGGAAGCAATCAGGCGATGTTGTGAAGCTTGTCTCTACTGTCACGTGGACCAGGAGGTGTCGACGATGACCAGGAGCTAGGCACAGACTGTCCCACAAAGGCTCTCACTGTCGGCGGTGTCGGCTTCCGGATTGGAGTCAACAAGCCTTGGCAAAGGCAACCCACGCAGGATTCAAAGAGGGCTTCTTACTCAGGCCAGAAAGGACTGAGGGGCTTCTCCTTCGCAGGGAAGCAAGGGCCAGTCTGGAGCAAACAGACCAGCAGTGTAGATTTTGGGTTTCGTCGTCACAGAGGCCACTAGCCAACGGGCAAGTGACCGGACAGACGCGTCAAGCAGGAAAATGCAAAAGGGCCCCACGCAGCACTCGGTGAGTGTGGAGAGGTAATCTTTGGTGCAGTGGATGCTCGGGGCTAGGGCTTCTCAAACCCCAATGCACAATTTCGAGGGTGCCTCAGATGCTGCACAGAAAGCGTCTCACTGGCTTTCCAAGATGGCCGGCCCCACGTCTCGCGTCGCCTCCACGGTTCTCAGCTTTGCTGTGGCTGTGGATCGGGCTGAAGGAAGTCTGGAAGTCTAGGTCTTGTTAGGCTCTGTGTTCGGGCTCCTGAGGGAGCAACGACAAAGCAAACCATTGAGCGCTTGATGGTGCCTGCTTGCACAGGGTGGCCACTCCTTGACTACAAGGGAGATTCTTCAGTCTTCTACGTCGAGTAGGATGTCGAAGGTCCAGAGTTTCGTATCAGATTTTCAGTCAGGATAAAATCTTAAATCTTGGGACTCAGCTCCTACCTATATACCAAATCTAGGGGCTGGATTACCTGCTAGGTTCCCTCCTATGGGTGGGACCCAGGAAGGGGGTGGTTACACCCCTTTCCCTTTTTCCAGTTTCGCGCCAGAGCTGGGGCTGGAGTGCCCCAGCACCAGTTTGAACTGGCCTATGCATGGGACACCTAGTGTGCCCCAGGCAGTGTCTCATTACATTCAGCCCTCCCTGGCCCAATACACTATAGCCTGTCTGGGGTGGTGCTAGCACCTCCCTGTGACAGGAAACCTATTGTCCAAGCCTCCCTCGCTGGGAGGACTCCCAACAGCAGGAGGAGTGCTGTCTCTTCCCAAGACAAAAAGTTGTTTAAAAAACGAATTTCACTTTCTGTGTTTACTGTCTATGCCTGTGGTTGTTACAGTTAAAAATTATAGTTTTAGCCTGCCTGTAATTGCATATTTTAAATGTGTGGTTTTCCCTGACCATGATTGCCTTCATTTAGTGTGTTGAATTGTGGGATTTGCAGTCCAACCTCTGTAGTTTGTCCCTCTCATTCCTTGGTGACAAATCTGTTTTCCCTCCAAATTTCTCCTTTGCTCTGTGCTTAGGCCTGTGTGCTCAAAGAGTGCACCCCCAGCCTCCATTTTGTGTTCACAAGCCAGTGAGGCCAGCCCCCCTTCCTCCCCCCCCCCCCCCCCCCCCCCCCCAGCAACAGGGATGTTCTACATCAGAGGGTGCTTCAGTGAGCTGTTTAAACTGTATTTACTGGGGCCTGTGCACTTTGTTTTTTGGCCAGCAGGGGGAGTAAAGCGTTATTCAAACAGTATTGTTAGATTTCGAGTTAGTGAAGCCTTTACCTGCTGCAGTCCAAAGTTGTGGTTTGAGCCTGTCTGTCTCCTAGGAGATTCTGAACAGGAGCAAGCAGCTTCCAACTCCCTGGCCAGCAAACCTTGTCTGAGGTTGCTGGGACCTTAAATGGTGTGCTAGTGGTTGGCACATGTATACACTGATTGGTGGTTGTATCTGGTGTTTCTATTGGGTTAGGGTTAATGTCCTCATTGGTTGGGTATTTGAGGGTTCTGATTGGTTTCTCGGTCTGTGATTGAATCATTGCAGGGTTGGGACTAGGGCTAGGGTTAGGATTTCTATTGGACGTAGGGACTAGGGCTTCCTATGTTATTGGTTGTTGGGAGTAGGGTGGGACTAGGGCTAGGGTTAGACCTTTAATTGGAAGTAGCTATTTAGGGCTTCTCTTGTGATTGGTTGTTGGACCAGTTGTGGGACTAAGAGTAGGGTTAGGCTTTCTATTGGAAGTAGGGACTAGGGCTACCTGTACCATTGGCTGCTTGGACTTGGGTTGGGACTAGTGGTAGGGCTAAGGCCTTTATTGGACGTAGAGATCAGGGTTTTTGAACTGATTGGGTGCTTGGACTAGGGCAAAGATTGGCAGTAAGGTCCTGGTCTCTTATTGGTTCTAGATGTTAGGGCTAGTGTTGTGATTGGATAGTGTTAGGGCTAGGGTTCCCATTGGCTAAAGGGGGTCACCTGATTACTAGGGCTACAAAAAAGGCCAGGCTTAGGGCGTCTCAGCCCGGGCGTCGAGGCTAAGGGCGGAGAGGACAAGGGTAATTGCCTGTTTGGGCCTGTTTGAGACTGGTCGGGACAAAAAAAAATCCTTCACTCTTTTATCCCTCCACTATCCTCTTTCAATCAAAATTAACAGACTAACATGTTCACTTCTCAAATTCCATATTCCTTATTCAACTATACTAATATACTGCCCAATTAACTGAATAACATATCTACTACTCAAATTACTTCATATTTATACTATACTAATTTTCAACACTAATCCTTTATGGGTTCCGGAGTGGCGTGCTACTCGCCAGAAAAGCGCTTCAATATCCATCAGGGATAACAAGTGCTATATGAATGCAAATCTTTCTTCCCCTTTTATCCATCCGCTATCCTTCTCACTCCAAGTAACAGACTAATATCCACCACTGAAATTACCTCATATTTCACCATATTAATTCACCACTAATCCTTTATAGGCTCCCTGAATAGCATGCGTCAACAAGCGAGCGATAAATAAATACAAACCTTTGTCCTACTCTATCCTTCTGCTATCATTCCAAATCCAAATAACTGACTAACCTATCCACCACTTAAAATGTACTTGCATGTTTCATTATACTAATTCAACACTAATCCTCTGTGGGTCCCGGAGTAGCGTGCTACCCGCCGAAAAAGCACTTCGACGCCTCGTCAGGGGTAGTAAGCGCTATATAAATGCAATTACAATGCAATACAATCCATTTTGTGATGCTGAGGCTCTGGTTAACTTTAACCGGGATTAATGGAAAACATGTCTCCCCCCTCTAGAAGGGTGGAATGCTACAACCCGTCGCCAGGACTGGCGAGGGGGTAGTATTCCAAAGTGTATGACACCGTACACATGTTTTGATAAAGCCAAACCGAAGTTAGCATCTGACCGCGAGGTTCATAATGCACTTAAGAGTATATGGTATGGCAATATCCTAGAACAGCTATAAGGACATGGTTCCGAAAGCTGCAGACAGGCTCAGGTCATGCTAGAGCACCGTTTAACATAAAACCAAGCACTCTGCCTTCAGGATTGTTAAGGCCTGCCAGAGGAGTGACTTATAGGTGTATATGTGTCTAGATATAAGTTTAGACATAGGAATACTATATCTAAGCAAGGGGTGATTACATGACCTTGCCCCAGCTGAGTGATCAGCCAGTTGTGTCAGTTTGGATGGCCAGCCAGGGGTGGCAAAAGATATGCTGCAGCCCCTGGTAGGCCTTGGGTGCACCTATGCCCTGGGTACCTATAGTACACTGTACAGGGACTCATAAGAGTGACCCAAATCCCAATTGGTGATGTACCTAAACTACATAATGTGAATTTAGAGAAAGAACAGCAGGGCTGTGGGTCTGATTAGCAGGCCCACAGCCACATTAAGTCGAAAACCAGTGAAGCAAAAAGCAAAAAATGTGGTGACCATAGGAAAGCAGACCCTACTCTCCAACAGAGTGCTTAAACAAAAAGAAAAATGTAGCACCTGAAAAAGTGAGCAGTGAAAGATACAGTAATGTGTTCATGCTCCAGGGGAGGGACCAACGCAGGAAGAGGAAAGAAAGCCTACAAACCTGATGAATAAGAAGCAAGCAAATGAGAGTGAGAATAAAGACAACTAATGGAGAGCAATGGACAGGCTGTTAGCCCACTGTAAGCTAACAATATGTCCTGCAACAGACATCGTACGTGCTGTTTAGTAAACAACGCCTTAAAAGGGGCAGGTTTCGAAAACATGACTGTGTCTGTCATCACATATTTCTGTAACATTTCACAGACCTACCAACTTTAAAATATTTGCAGCGTGCAAAGGGATGTGGCTTTTACGGAGTGGGATAGTTGCCAAGAACTACCTGAGAGGCCCATCTGCCTCTGCCCTCTGCCCCCTGCCCCTATCTACCTCATTCCTCCTCTAGAAAAACACAATACCCAAATGTTGCTCAGGCTACTGCCGATGGTCTGGGGGGGTTTCACACCTCTTCATGGACATTGGCTGCTTACAGCCTCAAGAGACGAGTTTGAAGTCTACTCTTTGGCGGGATTTTCAGCGCATATTCCCTGCCACTGTGTGATATTGGCTCTTTACTAGATAAACTTGTGAAGAGAGCTGATATCGTGTGACATGACATACAGTACCGCTGTGTCATTTGGGAGGTCTGATTTCATGCATACATACATCCCCGCCCCCACACTGAGTACCAGATTCACAAAAGTAAACTTACACTTTTGTGCAAGTTTACTATTTTTTTGGTAGTTACAAACTATGAGGTTAGTTTAACTAATAGTAATTTTATGACTGCATAGACTACACAGTCGGAGCAGAGAACTCCACACATAAAAAGATAGAATAGTCCTCATAGATTTTGAATATCAAATAAATAGTAAACTTACCCAAAAGTTTCGCTTTGTGAACAGGCCCCATTTCTCCAAACTTCATGCACCTCACCCAACACCTCCCATGTAAAATATTCAATACAGCATATGGTGTTTTTGCTTCATTTTGTGATGCAAAGTTAAGATTTCTGTATTTTCATGTTTGATAACATACCAATAAATAACGTAGTTCTGAGTTCTTAAACACAAATGAACTGTAACTTTGAGGTTCTGCATCAGTTTAGCAGCACTAGGCAAAGGTGGTAGCCAAACAAGTGAGCCGGTTGCTTGCGCCATTGACACCATCGATTTGGCTGTCATCCTCGTGCTTCTGCTGCTCAGATTAAGTTAAGCAATTTGAGCTCTGCCTCAGCAGCATCACTTTCAAACCCAGTCAGGCGGGTGTGTGTGGGTTAGTCGCAGGAAAGCAATGGGTCTCGCTGCCAGGACCCCCTGGATGCCTGGGAGATGATGTCATGGACTGGGCTGCCTTTTTCCGGTATTGTGTTCATAGTGCTCATTGTCTGGCTGGTTGTGTGTGTCTTGTCATGGGTTGCTGAGATTATCGAGATCATTGTGGCTTTGACAGAGGCCTGCACTTGCTTGCCATGCTCCCTAGCTTCCCACATAAGCGAGTTGGGGTACTTTGCCGGTATCAGCTTTGTATGTTTATAGTCTCTCGTTTTTTTAGGTTAAGCCTACAAGACAGCGCAGCTGTCTGGTTATGAAGGACTTGTTGTGGACTTATCAAGAACATAGAGAGGCTCCCATCCCGCCCACTGGTTGGCTTTACTGTCACTCTCGTTTGCCTGCTTCTTATTCACTGGATTCCCTTGCCCATCTTGTGTCTGCTCTTCCTGTGAAGCGTTTCGAATTTACCTGTGTCCTTCCAATGCTCACCTTTAGGCAACTATATTCTTCTCTTCTCTTAAGCACTCCACATGGCTGTATGTGTTTTCCAGCTGTCTCCCTAGTGTGCTTCTCTTCTCCCCTCCATGCTACTCTCTCTCTCTCTCTCTCATGCTCTCACCCGCCCTTCCGTGATGCACTCATGTGCTTCTCTCCCATTTAATCCAAATTGTGAAGAATATTCAGTCAAACACCGCTAATTTGATAAACCCGAAATTCCAGTTAAACTCTTTCCGTACATTTCATAGATGAGTTAAATCAACATCAACATGATGCCATTGCCTTTCGTTTCAAAGACATATGGAACTTCGAGCGTAATAGCACACAGAGCCCTTATATTCATTATCTTGTTGTTCACATTGCCATCACAGTGTACATGATATTGTTTAATTGCTTACCGTGATGCCAGTATAATGCCTGTCACAAGACGATCCATTCAAAACAACATAAAACAGTGTTTTGCATGATATTGATGCTTGCCCCAGCCCTCACTCCCTGTGCCCTCTGTGCTGCTTCTACTGCCCTGTGTGGTTTGTGATTGGTTCTAGAAACACATGGGGAGAGGGAGTTGAGAGTACATTCTACGCTTTATACTGGGGCCTCCCAGAGTACCAACTTTAGAGACTCCAGTTGGTGCAGAACGAACCAACCAGACTTCTTCAAAGACTCTATAAATACAATCATATGTGTCTGTGTAGTCAGGGAATAACAAAAATACATAGAAAAGAAGAAAAGGGTGGAAATAAAATATAAATTACAACACAAAGAGGAATAAACTACAACAAAAGAATACGGACACACAAAGAAAGAAGGGAATAACAACAAAACGCAAGTGAAAAGAATAGCGCGCAGGCAATATTTAGCAGACCACTACCATTCAGCCTATCGGAACCACAGACAGGCATCAGGTGAGAAAGATGGATTAGGCAATTCGAAAGATACATGTGTCTCAGAAGCAAAACACCTGGATCTATTTCTAAATTTCGTCAGGGATGAAGTGGAAGACCTGCTAATAACATTTCCCACAGAGGAAAAAGCAACATACAAGGGACTGATAAAATGCCTCACTGACAAATTTGACCCGCAAAGAAACATAGACTTCGTAAGGTACACCTTCAACACCGCATGTCAAAGTAAGGGTTTGAAATGTAACACAGTGATTGAGCTTGTATGTACTAAAAAACTGTATTGCTACCCAGTGACCCTTTTTTACAAACGTAGAATAACAACAGATTGAGCAAAAACAATAAGGATCTAAACCCATTGCTTGCAGTTGGCATGCAGCTCTTTGGTGCTGGTTCATAGCTTGCTCCTCAAAAGAAATTCACAATATTGTAAATGCCTTTCTCAACCCAGATATATCAGAAGATGGTCCTCCTCCATCTGTCGAGAGCTGTGAATTACTTGCGGACCACTTTTTTGGAAAGGTAATGAACATTTATGACACTTTATCAGGATCCACATGCCAGAATGACATTATAGATAGAAGGTTCACAACCAATAACATCAAAGCTTAACTTTCCTTGTTTCCTCAATTGGTCAAAAAGGAAGTCATTTTTGTGGCACGCTCGGTCAAATCAGGCTCACCACCTGACCCTTCTCCAACTGATATCTTAATGAGAGGGGGAGATATGATGCTTTCCACCCTGACAGAGGTGTTCAATCTGTCTCAGAATAATTGCAGTGGTCCGGAGGAATTGAAACACGCTATTATTTGTCCTTTGCTCAAGAAATCTACTTTGGACCCTGAGGTGGTAGAAAATTACAGACCCATATAGTTACTTCCTGGAGTTAGCAAAATTCTAGAGAAGGAGATAAACAGGCAACTTACAGTATACCTGGAATCCAATAACATCCTTCTACCCACTCAAATAGGATTCCGTTCCAGTCACAGCACAGAAGCATCTCTGCTAAGGGTCACAGAAAATCTTAAAATGGTGCTGGATGAGGGTAGCTCAGGGGCACTGATCCTTCTTGATCTAAGTGCTGCATTTAATACGATCTCCTATCCTACCCGACTCCATTGGTTAGAAGATGTGGGCCTCACAGGGAATGCCTTAAAATGGCTTGTCTCATTTCTGGAGAAGAAAAGCTTTCAAGTTAGGGAGGGGCCTTTCCTTTCGCCCAAGCATCAGTTGAAATGTGTGGTACCATCATCTTCATCATCAACAACTTTATTTCGTTCACAAAGAAAAAAAAAGTACACAGCACCATAAAGACAAAATACGAAATCTAAATAATTAATTTTACATAACATAAATACCATAGAATAGTTTAAGATCAAGAAGTTAAAAGAGATAAAAGGTTAAGTGCATCATAGAATACATTTGGAACGCTTGATCCACAGTGCATGCCAATATCTGGAAAGGCCGAAGACCACTACTCTGTGTGTATTGGTCATCAAAGTTCTCAACTCCTCAAGGTAGTGACCCGGGCCGACCAGTTTACATAGCGGAATTATCCATTTTTTTCCTCAAAGATTTGTAATATGGACAAAAAAAGAGCAGATGCACAATAGATTCTGAGCTAGCGTTGCACGCAGGACAGAGATCATCATTAAAAACATAATTGCACCACTTTTTACAAAATAGTTTTGTAGTTAAGGTCTTATAGCGGAACTGAAAGAATAATTTACGTGCCAGCGGAGAGAAAATTTCATCAATAGTATTCTCAAAGCGGGAAACAGATTTAAAATTTAGAAAATCACAAGTCAAGCGTCCCTCAATTTTTGTCAAAACTTGTACTGATGTAGCTTCTCAAACCATTTCTTTCAGCCTCACCCTTGGTATGGTGGCCTGACTTTCCGGGTTTGACCAAAACCTCTCCATCCCAAGCCTCTCTAGTAGAGCCCTTAAAGATCTAAACCAGGGGATCGAGGTTACAAGTGGGAACTTCAAGAGGCCAATTAATGGCTCGCGGTAAGACACAAGCTAGTCCACAGACCACAACCTGTGCCAGAACATAAGAAGTTTATAATTCAATTTATGTACCAGCTGTCTATGGGCAAGGCCCAAGTATAGGGGTATCACAGGGGTGCTAGAAGGTAGGTCTACCAAGGATCTAAGAAAATGATTTTCAATGGTAGGCAAACAATTGGTGTTACCCGTACCCCAGAGTTCTGCTCCACAGAGGGCCTCCCAAAACCTTGGTATTATACATTTCCAAAGCTGGTGCAAGCTGCCTGGACAGTGTTTTCCTATGGATTTTAGCAATGTGGATAGTCTGATAAATTAATTGTGGTTTAATTTTCTCAATGTGGGAGGCCCAGTGTCAAGTCAAGTCAAAGAAACTTTATTCGAATGTTCATAGTAACATCCATAAAAGCACATTTCAATAAAATTACAATTAATACATATAATTCATATATTACTAAAAATCACATAAAGTAAAAGTTTACAGGCAGAATACACAGTAAAAAAGGCTTTTTAAATAGTTAAACTTATTAAAAGAAGAACTCTCGACAAGAACACAATTATCCCTCCATGCTTTTCCTGAATTTGATCGCAAGTTTTAAAAAACCACATACAAACAAAATGCAATCACTACTTAGTAGTTCGAGATAATAAAGTGCTGGTCGAATTTGTGCAAAGTTCAGCTGTTTCAATATTGATTTTAGGTATAATTTCCGGGGTACCAGATAAAAAGGGCAGATGAATAAGAAGTGTGCCAAATCTTGCGGAGACTTATCGTCGCAGCCGCAAGATGGCAACACTTGGCCTCGATGGGCCCCCCTCGGTACTGCCAGTAGAAGATGAAATAAGTCTAGGCGAAACCTCGTGAGCAAAAAGCGGTCATAGCCTGACAGGGGCCATGACAGGTACGGTTCCATGTGCACAGAGGTTTTTACAAGTACATGTTTCCGTACACTGTCTTTCTTTAATTCGGCCTCCTCCCGGGCTAGGTACCTAAGAGAAATAAATGACTTCTTCACAGAGGTAACATCAGATTTTCTAGCAAGTTCTGGGGTTACAAAGAGATCAGGGCGCCCTAGTTCAATTAACCATTTTCTAATATATTTGAGCCAGGGGACTTTAGATCCATTTTCCCATGTTATTGCTTCTTTTAGAATTTGTTGGGTAAGGGGTATTTCAGTATTTACCCAGCAGTTTAGCCAACAAAGTATAGGATTTATGGCTAAACTGTCGCTTAGGTATGGCATACCCAGTTCTTCATGAACAGAGAAGTTTCCAGTACCCCTTGGTACCCTCAGAACACATTTTAGAAAGTTATTTTCTGTAACTTCCAGACCTCTGGATGAAGTAAACCCCCATAACTCACTGCCATAACACGCAATAGATATACTTTTTGTTTTGTACAATTGGAGCAGTGCAGCCACTGGGGTATTTCCTATTTTTCTTGCAAAATCAAGTATTGCTGCATTAGCCCTTGTTACCTCTCCCATTTTCCCCTGTATAGCGGGTCCCCAATTTAACTGATGGTCCAAGAGGACACCCAGATAAGAGAATGTCTTAGTCACTGGAATTTTTTCCCCATTAACATTAAAGGTATTTGATTTTTTATACCCCAAGCCTACCTTCATGACGTAGGACTTTGAGTTGTTGATACTCAAGTCCCGTGAGGACATGAAGTCATGAAATGCTTTTAACAGAGTTTGTAGGCCTGCTGCAGTCCTGGAAATCAGGACTGCGTCGTCCGCATAAAGCAGTACCAGCAATCCTTTCCGGCCTACGTACGGGTAATCGACTCCTGTGTCTAAGAGATACTGTTCTAAGTCATTAATGTACAGGTTGAAGAGGAATGGGGCTAAAATACACCCTTGGCGAACGCCCCGATGTATTCCAAATTCCCTTGTTACTTTTAAATCTTGTGTATATCTGACATTAGCTCGTGTGTCAGAATGCATGTCGGCTAGGAAATTAATCAGACTCTGCTCTATGCCCATTTTTGCCATGACATCCCATAATCTACCTCGGTCTACACAGTCGAAAGCCGACGATAGATCCATGAATGCCATGTGGATTGTACCTTCTCTGGCCATGGTATATTTCCCTATAATCATATACAGATTCAGGCACTGGGTAATCGTTGAGTGACCAGGCCTGAAGCCATATTGAATTGGGGAGATTATATTGTTTTCATCTGCCCAAGTTTTTAATCTATTTAAAATTACACCCCCTACCACTTTTGCTACGGAATTGATTAAAGATATTGGTCTGTAGCAAAGTGGGCTACTACGATCTCCTTTTTTAAATACAGGTACTATGGTAGAAATCCCCCATGACGTTGGGCAGCCAGATGTCGCTGCCGCATTAATTACAGCGGTAAGGACTGGGGCCCAAAGTGATGGCAGGGATTTAAAGAGATCCGGGGGAAGGCCATCAGGCCCAGGGGCCTTATTACAAGTTAGGCCTTGAATACCTATTTCAATCTCATTAGCTGTAAAATGCAAAAAGTTCTCCATAGGAGTAATAAGAGAATATTCTGCTTGGGGCTTATTACTTTTAAAAATGGTGCTGAAATGAGTAACCCAGTCTTCCTCAGGAATATTTGTGCCAAGGGCCAAATTACTTGGGTCATCAAACAAAGGTTTGTTGATGATTTCCCAGAACCTGGCACTATTGCCCAAAATTTTCGGGTCTAGGAGAGACTCCCAGGTACTTGCCTTAACCTCTTTTTTCCGTGTTGCGAGGCATTTTTTGTATTGTATACGCATGGCTTTGATACAGGCCGGGTCTCTAGGTCTAGCTTTTACGGCTGTCTTAAGGTCTCTGTTGGCCTTAGAGCAAGAGGATTGTTTCCAATACACCCTCTTGCTGGCACTGTTAACAAAGACCCTACTGTTGCAGCGACCCCTTCAAAAGCAGACAAAGTTTGACCAGGAGATGATGTGGGTGACACACAGATTGAGAGATCAGAGCTACAAAGGTTATTCATCGATGTATACAAATTATCACAGTCCACCATAGTCCATTTTAGGCGGCGCTTTCCATTTATAGACTTTATAGTTCCACGGCTTTCACTGTGCTTTCGCAATTCAAGAATGCCTCCACCAACATTAATGGAAATCGGGTTATGATCGCTATGGGCATTCCATTGAATGCGGAAATCCGAAACAAAATTCACAAGATCCGTGGATAATAGAATATGGTCTATATATGAACCATTTAAGTTGCCTTTATACGTAGGGACTTGGAAGAGTGTATGCTCCGCTGTCTCAGACATAGCAGCAACTAGATTATATTTATCCATCATGTTGTTAAGCTGTGTTCCGCGCCGCGAGTGGTCAAAGTGAAATCCTTTTATGCTGTTGCACCCTAAATATCCCATGGGTGTCTCTCCAGGATTCCCACAAGGATGTGTATTAAAGTCTCCGGCAATCAGCAATTTACTCGACAAATTCCCCCTATTGTCACTCAGAAGGTCACTCAGGTGTAATAGGTTACATTCTCCAAACTGATTAGAAGCATTATAAAGATTGATCAAAGTCAGGGTATATTTACCCCTTTTTAACTCAAGTACTTGGAGATTCCTATTTCCTGTGTGACGAATGGTTTTATGATGTGTAAGAGCCAAACTTATATAAATTGCCAAACCCCCCTTTGCTCTCCCACTACTTGAGGGTTCTGCTGGATTGAAAAAACTTTGGTATCCCTCAATGTGAGCAGATTTTTTATCTACCAGCCAGGTCTCTTGCAGGCATATCACTACGTGTTGTTTAACGAAAGACAGCCAAGTTGGATCACAGATTTTGTCGGCCAAGCCTGCCGTATTCCAGGAAACCAGACTTGTAGCATTTAAGTCTATGTTTGCATTTACAGATTTAGCAGCTTTTGGGAAAATAGGCTCTGTTCTAGTGACTACCTGTTCTACCGAAACATTGTGATGTTGTTCTGCATTAGATGGTTCGCGACTAAGAACTACTTCATAGTCTGTAGGCAGCTCTGATCTATTTTGTAGAGGTATGCTCGCAACTGGGGATCTTATATCTAAACCCATTTGCTCAGTTGTTGATAAGCAATTGATAGTATCAAAATCATTTAAACCCTTTGTACCGTTACTTTTGTCGAGTATCAGCTCACAATTTACAATATCTTTATATGCGCAGGAAGTTTGTGATTCGGGTAGTCAATCAACCCCCTCCAAGTCACACTGGTCATAGAAGGCATGAAATCTGTTTGAAATTGGAACGTGTTACTGATTGTTCATATTAGGGAAGTAGGGGTATTCCTGTTGAGGTACCTGATGTAAACCTTCCCTACTCTCTGGGTACATTGTAGAATAATCTGTAGTTTTATAATTCCAAGATATAGCCTGGTCTGGATATAATTGGTCACCCATATTGTGGTGGCTGTTATTGCCTACATTATACCCATTTTGATATTGGTTAGTGTGAGTATAAGACCCTCTCTATTCCCCCGGAAGATGAGGATACCTAATGTTTGGCCCAGGACCATTTGAGGGGTAAAAGTAACTAAGGTCCTTTGTATGGACCAGGCTATTTGTAGAGCTGTCCCTCCACCTAGTGATGTACCTTGCCACTCTAGTGTCATTGAAAGTTACAATAATGCATTCGCCTTCTGTAGACTTAAATCTGTGTCCCACCCAATCTACCCTCCTAACATGAGCTATACGTCCATCAAGATGTGGATGGAGTGGCCTATGAGTAGTTAACCAATGAGACACCTTGTTTTTTAACTCCCCATATGTTTCTGACTTTCCCTCCCCCAGTTTAGGGACACCTATCATCACCATTGTGTATGGGTGAGACTCTGGGGAAAGGTTAGTATGAATTGTTTTTTTAGGGGGTTTTCGAGTTGAATTTATAGTGGGGTCATTTATTGGCACCTTTTGTGCCAATAAGGAACTTGGTGAACCGTGCTGGTCAGTTTGTTTATCCAAGCATAAACCCTCAGCTGCCCATTCACTCTCATCGTTATCAGCCAGAGGGGATTTAGGAGTTGCATTAGTGTCTGGAATTACTAAAGGAACACTGTTATTGTTATAGGCAATAGAGTTTTTATTGGAGACATTTAAAGCAGAGCCTGTCAGTAAGAGAGGTAGTGGCTGTTTAATATTACCAGTAACAGGTTGATTTTTTGGTCGTACAGCCTTTTTGTTAGACAATTTAGATGGGCATTTGCCTGGCACCTCTTTTGTTGATATAAATTCAAGTGTTTCCAGCAGTAATGCTGTATTTTTATTTTGTATTGAATCGGATTTCTCAATCATTTCTTCTAGCTTGATAAATCTTTCTCGTATTGGCAACAAAAGGGACCTTATAAGATGTTCTATGTGGTCCAAACATATAGTGTCGCCTAGGACTAATGAATCAGTCTGACATGACCGATCAACGCTAACTGATATATTGTCTGGCCGTTGAGTTACCGTCATACTAGTTGGTAATAAAGTCTGGTGAGTAGTTATCTTATGTGTCTGTTTGGCCAGTCTAAAACTAGACCAAACGTCTTTTGATGAGGATTTATGTTTACAGATAGGTCGTGAAATTAGCCTCCTGTTTATTTTTAACTTTTTCCTATACCGTCTTCTAGATTTAATTATCAGGCTATCCTTTTCATTCACAGGGGTATTTAAAGATAGCAATCCCCCCGAGTTTACTTCACACAATAGAGTTATAGGCACATCCTTCAGTGAGGAGGAGGTACCTTGATGTATCTGTGGACTGCAAATTAGTGATGAACTACTTTCCACACTATTACAGATTATTGGTATACTTGTGTCTAGGATAGAAGTTTCTATGACTTGAATATTCGGCAATCCTGTAAAGGATTGCGTTAAGAGTGATTCCTGCGAATTTATGGTAAAATCCAGAGTGTTAGTAGCGGGAGTGTTGTGTAATGATAAATTAGGAAAACATAGATTAGGGGTTAGAGATAGACGTCTCTCCGTATTTTGAATGGCGTCAGCCACAACATTAATAGTTTTCTGCAGCATTAAATCAATCGCAGTCAGGGTAGGCAGAGGTGTAGTAGGGACCACTTTGTTCCTGGTGGAAGATCTAGTAGCGATTGGTGTCTTTTTGGCTTTCATCATGCTGTATTAGATTATCCTTACACAGTCAGTTTATCTACAGCAGTGCAGTACAAATGCCTTTCCTTCAGATCGTGGATATCAATCATTGAACAAGCTAGCAGATGATGTGATGATGTCTCTCACCTTGTACAGGAAATAACGAGCCAAAATCAAAGGGGATGGCCCGTCCCGTCCTCCTTGGGCCTCCGAGGGCCACAGAGGGTCCGCCCTTTGCCCGGGCTTAGCCCGGCGCTCCCGCGACGCGGATATGGGGCCTGATTTAAATGCGCCGCCTGGCGCGCTGTAGAGGGCTACGACTTCCGGTAGAGGGTCAAGGGCTGCTGGGCAATGTAGTGTGCAGTCCCTCTCGCTCTCCCCTACTCGGCGGCTGCAGGTGACCAGCAGCGGCGAGGGGAGAGCGGTACACCAACACCGGTCCTCCCTCTGTGAAACGATGGTTGCTGGGCAAAAGGTAGGGCGTCAGCAGGTCCGTGGCAAAGTCAAGCACAGTGGCATTTCCCCCGCTCCACCGATGTGGGGCCTGATTTAAATGCGCCGCCTGGCGCGCTGTAGAGGGCTACGACTTCCGGTAGAGGGTCAAGGGCTGCTGGGCAATGTAGTGTGCAGTCCCTCTCGCTCTCCCCTACTCGGCGGCTGCAGGTGACAAGCAGCGGCGAGGGGAGAGCGGGACACCAACACTGGTCCTCCCTCTGTGAAACGATGGTTGCTGGGCAAAAGGTAGGGCATCAGCAGGTCCGTGGCAAAGTCAAGCACAGTGGCGTTTCCCCCGCTCCACCGATGTGGGGCCTGATTTAAATGCGCCGCCTGGCGCGCTGTAGAGGGCTACGACTTCCGGTAGAGGGTCAAGGGCTGCTGGGCAATGTAGTGTGCAGTCCCTCTCGCTCTCCCCTACTCGGCGGCTGCAGGTGACAAGCAGCGGCGAGGGGAGAGCGGGACACCAACACTGGTCCTCCCTCTGTGAAACGATGGTTGCTGGGCAAAAGGTAGGGCGTCAGCAGGTCCGTGGCAAAGTCAAGCACAGTGGCGTTTCCCCCGCTCCACCGATGTGGGGCCTGATTTAAATGCGCCGCCTGGCGCGCTGTAGAGGGCTACGACTTCCGGTAGAGGGTCAAGGGCTGCTGGGCAATGTAGTGTGCAGTCCCTCTCGCTCTCCCCTACTCGGCGGCTGCAGGTGACAAGCAGCGGCGAGGGGAGAGCAGTACACCAACACCGGTCCTCCCTCTGTGAAACGATGGTTGCTGGGCAAAAGGTAGGGCGTCAGCAGGTCTGTGGCAAAGTCAAGCACAGTGGCGTTTCCCCCGCTCCACCGATGTGGGGCCTGATTTAAATGCGCCGCCTGGCGCGCTGTAGAGGGCTACGACTTCCGGTAGAGGGTCAAGGGCTGCTGGGTGATGTAGTGTGCAGTCCCTCTCGCTCTCCCCTACTCGGCGGCTGCAGGTGACAAGCAGCGGCGAGGGGAGAGCGGTACACCAACCCCGGTCCTCCCTCTGTGAAACGATGGTTGCTGGGCAAAAGGTAGGGCGTCAGCAGGGCCGTGGCAAAGTCAAGCACAGTGGCGTTTCCCCCGCTCCACCGATGTGGGGCCTGATTTAAATGCGCCGCCTGGCGTGCTGTAGAGGGCTACGACTTCCGGTAGAGGGTCAAGGGCTGCTGGGCAATGTAGTGTGCAGTCCCTCTCGCTGTCCCCTACTCGGCGGCTGCAGGTGACAAGCAGCGGCGAGGGGAGAGCGGTACACCAACACCGGTCCTCCCTCTGTGAAACGATGGTTGCTGGGCAAAAGGTAGGGCGTCAGCAGGTCCGTGGCAAAGTCAAGCACAGTCGCGTTTCCCCAGTGGATTTTCAGGGTCAGGCAAATACCTAAATTGTCAAAAGCGTCAACTTGCTCCAGTTTGCTACTGCCAGCGAACTCAGGTCTTTTGGTGGGATTGGCCATTCCTTTCTTAAAAATCATGTATTTGATTCTTCCCTTGTTTAACGCCAGACCCCGCTCATCACAAAACTTGATAAAATCATTCAACAGCTGTTGTAGTCCCTGCGGTGATTTAGAAATTAAGAGTGTGTTATCTGCAAAAAGAAGGGCAGGAACTCTTTTTGCCCAATGTTTGGAGCATCCCACCCATCTCTGTCTAAAAAAATCAACTACACCATTAATAAAAAAGGGTAAAAAGTGTGGGGGCTAAAACACATCCCTGCCTTACTCCACGCTGAACCGGGAAGGATTCTGTAACTTTATGTTCTCCCCCATCTCACCTGTGCTGTGTTGGATGAATGTAACCTAATTAAAACATCTAAAAGATTTCTCAGTATGCCCTGTTCCTTTAAAACTCTCCATAGGCTAGCTCGCGGGACTAGGTCAAATGCAGACCATAGGTCAACAAAGGCCACTTAGAGCTTTCCTCCTTTGACTGACACTTCCTTCCAATAGGTACAAAGGAAGCGGAAAGCTTTGTCCAAAGTACTTATTTTTGCACGAAAACCACCTTGAAAATCACTCAGGATTCGAGACTCTAGGATCCAGTCCTGGATTTGTCCTAGAATCTGCTTACAGAAGATTTCCTAGAGGGAGTGTGTGGTACCACAGGGCTCCTCTCTGAGTCCCACAATTTTCAATATGTAAGTCCGCCCTCTATCAGATATCATCTCCTCATTTGGCTTTACCATGGTATTGTATGCAGACGATACTCAGATGATTGTCTCACTATCTCCTGAAATAGACTACACCTGTATAATACGCAATAATTGCCTAAAAAAGGTGTCAGTAGCAAAGGCAGCTAGCTGCTTAAAACTAAATCGGAAGAAAACAGAGGTTATGGTAGTTGGGAACAACCCAACACTCTGGGACCAAATTAGCTGGCTTCTCTCCCTAGGAGAACGTACATCCCCCAAGCTGGAAGTTAAGAGCCTAGGGATAACCTTGGATAAACATTTCTCAATGGACCCCCAAGTAAAGAAGGTGACAGGCAGCTTTTTTGGCCTCCTAACAGCCTTAAGGAAGACTTTAGAATGGCTATCTTTGGAGTCACGAAGAATTGTGATTCAAGGACTGATTCTTTCCCGCCTTGACTATGGCAATTCACTGTACCTGGGAAGCCAAATCGCGGTCTTTAAAAAACTATGAGTTATTCAGAATGCTGAGGCTTAAATACTGTTAGGTATCCCAAAAACCCAGCAGCATTTGAGGCACTTAAAACTCTCCAATGGCTGCCCATAAGTTGTAGAACACAATTCAAGGCACTAGTCACCTTCCATCAGACCAATAGAGCTCTCAGATCCAACACTTTTGGTCTTCTGGTTGTCATCAGAGTCAACAGAGCTAGAAGAACTCTTTGCCTATCAGCCTGAGAATGGATGAGAACTTCATGAGTTTCAGAAAAAAGCGAAATACTTATCGTTTCCCCTAACCTTTCCTTTATTACCCTCACTTCAACTAGAACTGCCAATGCTAGTAAGCCCGGTATCGGGTAGCCAAGCATTTTACAAAACTGGTGAATAGAATAGAACAGAACTGTGAATATTTGTGCTGAAACATATGAACCGAAAGTAACATACAGTAACGTCTATCTGTCATATGCATTAACCCACTTACCTATCTACATAAAATGCAGATCTGTGATATTCATGTTGCACATTGTGTTCTGCAGAAGGCACATTAACTCTCCACGCTGGTCAAAACCCAGAAATCTCCTCGAACTGCATTAACCATCAGAGTTATCATACCGTTGTTTTAATCCCTTGAAAATTGTTGGGCACACACAGATCTCTGCAGCAGCAGTGCTTTAAATGAGCATGTACTATCAGATAGTCAGTACTGGCACTTCTCAGCATTACTCTGATGCTTTTAATGGACTAGTACCAGCAGCAGCGGCCAGGGCAGGTAAGGGGCGGTGGGGCAGGACTCTGCAGGGGGAATGTCGAAAGATGATGGAATAGAACATATTAAATAAATCAATAACTCCTATTCTGTGATCTGTCGACATCCCCCCGCAACGCCCCACCTCGCCACACCGTGCTTACCTGTAAAGGCTGCTGCTGAGCACCAGCCCTTCTTAGCAGCAGATAGCTAGTCTGGAACAAGGAGCATCTGTACTTCTATGTTTCCATTTATTTCAAGCAGTTCGCAGCAGGTGTCTTATCCCTTTAAAATATTTTAAATGCAGTATTTTTGTGATTAATAAGTAAGCTTGAACAGATATCCTGTAACGTTAGTCCTTGTTAGCAATTTCTTTGCATCAGATTCTTTAAAAATAAATGTATAAGTTGACTGTCAGACTCCATTTTTCATGACTCCACCTCACACGACCGACCCCCTTTCTTCTGCTGAAATACCTGGGCACGCAATTGGAACCGTGTCGACATGACATCTCTATGTTCCTCCCTCTCGGCCATTAGTCCCAACCTTCAAGATCTTTCTTCCTCTTCCCAAGTGGACTCCTTAAACAAATGGCTCGCCAGAGGCTGTGATCAGGTGGCCCCCCTAAGACGAGTGACGGCCAGACGCGCCAATGACGCCAATAGGTGGTACAATGCGGAACTCAAGGAGAGAAAATTGGCCCTACGGCAAGCCGAGCGCGCTTGGAGACGCGCATACTGCCCTGCCCTCAAGCTTCAATACACTACACTTCTCAACCAAAATAAGAAGTCCATTCTCTCGGCTAAGACCGATTATTTCTCCTCAAAAATCTTGTCCGCTGATAATCAATCGAAAGAAATATTTACCATCGTGCAGGACCTGGCCTTCTCGGACAGAGTCACCCTTAAACACTCCCCGTCTCAGGCCCTCTGCGACTCGCTTAATATCTACTTCATGGAGAAAATCATAGCTATTAAGTCCAACATCCCCCCTCCCTCTCCTTCTTTTTTGGATCCCCAGCCCCTGCCTGCACGGTCGTACCTTGATCACTTTTCTCCTCTGACCAAAGAGACCTTCATGTCCCTTCTTTCAACAGTAAAGTCAGGCTCCCCAGCCGACATCTACCCCGCACATATCCTGAGACAAATCTATCTGGCTTGCCCTTCCCCTCCCCTCACTTTCCTCAATAATTCCCTTGCCCAAGGTATTGTCCCACAATCTCACAAATCCGCGATAATAATTCCCATTTTAAAGAAGCCCGGTGCAGATCCCTCTTTACTTGCAAATTATCGTCCCATCTCCCTTTTACCACTCTTAGGTAAAATATTGGAACGCCATGTCACCAGAGCACTTAGCGCTTTTGCCGAGGAGAATGGCTGCCTAGCCTCCCACCAGGCTGGTTTCCGCCCCGCGCACTCCACGGAGTCCGTCGTCCTCTCGGTCATGGACCATTTGGACCCTTTGAATCTTCCTCCTTGTCACTGCCATGTGGAGTTCCCCAAGGCTCATCCCTTAGTCCGACACTATTTAACATTTATGTGTCGGACCTTGCCAAAGTCATTCGGGCGCATGGGATGAGTCTCACATCCTACGCAGATGATACCCAGTTGGTCCTCGCCGTTAGGAACGATGGGCACAAAATTGCCAACAATTTCAATCAGGGTATGCGGGCAATAGGGAACTGGATGGCTTCCAATTGCCTGAAATTAAACTCCGACAAATCGGAAGTTGTTATTTTCGGCAATTTAATTCCGGAATGGTCCTCCCTCTGGTGGCCATTATCTATGGGCCAGCCCCCAGTTCCAGTTAGCAAAGTGAGGAATCTGGGAGTCATGTTTGACAATCGCCTCAATTTTCTACCTCATGCAAACCAGATCTCCTCTTCGGCTTTCCACAAATTACGGCTCATAAAAAAAATCTTGCCATTTTTACCCGAGAATGCCGGAAAAACCCTGGTGAGCTCCCTGGTTTTGTCTACATTAGACTACTGTAACGCTTTGTTTTTAGGTGCCCAAGAAAGAGTGTTACAAAAAATGCAAATTATTCAAAATGCAGCCGCCAGGCTCCTTGGACGTATCCCTAAACATCAATCTGCGTCAGAAACCATTAGACAGTTACACTGGCTGCCTGTGAGGAAGAGAATTAAGTTCAAGGCCCTTTGCTTAGTATATAAGGCTCTACACAATGTCGGACCTGCATTTTTTACTCAAAATCTTATCCCCTACAGTCCCTCCAGAACGCTACGCTCATCCAGCTCACACGAACTGGTGGTACCACGCACCAAATCTGTCTCACGGGGAGACAGAAGATTCCTTGTAGCTGCACCTAAACTCTGGAACACCTTGCCACAGTCGATCAAAACAAGTACCTCCCTCTCGTCTTTTCGTAAGCACCTCAAGACCTGGCTTTTTAATCAATAAATTCTAGCTTCCATGTTGGTTAAACATTGCAGAGACTCTTAGCGCCGAGATGCCCAAGGGCCTTCGTTCGCGCTTTAAAAGTGTTTTAATAAATAAATAAATAAAAATAAATAAATGGACAACCTCAGAGAGGGCATGGACACCAACCAACCCCAGGCTTTGGTTCTTCTTGATTTATCCACCGCCTTCGACGCGGTTGACCATTCCATCCTTCTCTCCCATGTCGGGGCGGCCGGCATCAGGGGATCCGCCTTGGTCTGGCTTTCCTCCTTCTTGAGGGATCGCACCCAGGCCGTCCACCTGGCCGATTTTTCTGCTCCCTCTTGTAAGGTTAAGTGCGGGGTTCCACAAGGATCTTCCTTGTCCCCTCTTTTGTTTAATTTGTACATTTCCCCTCTTATTTTGGCACTACAGCAGATGGAGGTCACGATTTACAATTACGCTGATGACCTCCAGCTCATCTTTAATTTATACTCTTTCCCAGAATCCACTCACAATTTTCAATCTGTCATGTTCTTCATCAGGGACTGGATGAACTACAACCATCTGAAGCTTAACCCTGATAAAACTGAGCTGGTGTTGACAGGTGGTTCCTCCAGGCCCTGGAACTCCTTGTTTTGGCCTTCTTCTTTGGGTACCCCTCCTACCCCCTCCTCTTCTGTCAAGACCCTAGGGATAAAACTAAACGCTCACCTCACTTTGCACTCCCAGATTAGTTCAGTTGTTTCCGCCTGTTTCCTCACTCTCCGCACTATCCGAAAGGTCTCACGTTTCTTCTCTTTTTCTGCTCTTAAACTTATCCTTTCAGCTATGGTCATTTCCCGCCTAGACTATGGCAATGTTCTGTACACCGGCGTCCCCGCATACAACCTTCGGCGACTTCAGCTGGTTCAAAACCAGGCCACCCGACTTGTTTTCCATCTTTCCAAGTCCCACCACGTCACTCCTCTGCTCAAAGCTCTGCACTGGCTGCCCATCCGGGAGCGCGCCCTGTTTAAGATGGGCTGCATCACCTTCCAGGCCAGGGCAGGGACAGCCCCTGCCTTTATTACCTCTGAAATCAAGGCCTACCTTCCGAGCAGAGAGCTGCGCTCCTCTTCGCAATCTCTTCTGCTTGTCCCTCACTTTAAGCAGAAGAAGTCGGGAGGTGCTAAATTTTCCACTCTAGCCCCCGCTTTTTGGAACACCCTTCCCCTCCCCCTCAGGTCCTCCTTTAATTATCTGGAATTTCGGAAAGCATTAAAAACATTCCTTTTCGCCCTAGCTTTCCCACACTAGCGGCTTACCCTTCCCTCTGTCCCATGGTTCGCATCCTTAGCGCCAAGAAACCGCCTGGTAGTCGTGCGCTTTATAAATATTTTAATTTCAATTTTCTGCTACACCTTGAAGTGCCATTACTGAAAGTGCCCTAGGAGAAGATTTTGGCATGAATGTTTCCAAGCACACCATGTATGCCAATGACAATAACTGGGAGCTTCTTTTGTGGAATACCTTGACGCTAGGTTGTGCTTTTACTCATAACTTGCAGCACACCCTTCTACTTCAGGAACAGAAGTAGGAACCATGTGGGACAGGTGGGAATTATCACCCCAGATTTCTGAGCGGTAGAGCTGCATTAGACAATATCTTCTCTCAAGATTTTGAAGTGTAAACCGATGAATAAACAGTGGAAGACAGAGCATGTCTCTGTGACACCATGTTCAAAATCATGTAGGTATCTGCGAAGCCCTGTTGCCTGAGGAGCAGACTCTGCTGGGCCTCTTCGGCCTCTTTGTTTTGATAATTATTTAAGTTCAGTCATTGAGATGTTGAGCCTTTCTTAAAACAGTTTTGTTTGTCAAGCCAGGCAAGACAGCAGAGCAATGGCAGGAAGGAGATGCTATTTTATGTTAATGTTACTGCTGGCTCACCTGACTGGAGAAAACAAATGATTATAGGTGAGGTTCAACAGATCAATTACCTCAATTAAATGATTAGCAAAAACAAAGAACTCTGCCATGGCTGGTCCCATGGCAGGAGGGTTATGAGTGGGCAAAGCTATCCCATCATGTAAAAAATCCTAGCAACAGAAACTGAAGACCAAAAGACATCCCGACTTTAGGGAGAGAGGAATCTCCTTCATAGAGATCTATGATGCCTTATGGTGAAAGTCAGAGATCTCTGGGAACCAATAGCTGATCCACCTGCTTTCGACCAAGAAAAACATCACCGAGACATGGAACATACGGACCATCCACGAGACAGGCATGGCAACCCAAGTGGCAGTGGAGATGAAAAACCATAATGTTACCCTGCTTGACATCAAGGAGACCAGATGGACACAGTCAAGACAGAAAAGACTAGCTCCAGGAACAACGCTGATGTATTCTGGACATGAGGAAGAGAACGCCCCACAATCTCAGGGGGTAGCACACACTCGCCAGCAGCCAACAGAGCTCTGATTGGATGGGAGTCCTACGGTCCCAGAATCTCCACAGTGACCTTCTGCACAAAGAAAAGAGAATCAAGCTTAATGTTATCCAGTGCTATGCACCTACAAATGACAGCGAAGAAGAGAAATAAGAACAGTTTTACAACAGACTCCAATCCATCCTGGAGAAATGCCCTGAGAGAGACATCCCCATAGTAATGGGGGACCTCAATGGCAAGACTTGAAAGTGACAGAAGTGACAATACCGGGTGCGAAGAAGTCATGGGCAACCAAGACCTTGAATGAGAATGAGGAAAGGCTTGCAGATCTCTGCTCCCTGAACAGCCTGGTAATAGACAGCAGTGTATTTCCTCACAAGGCAACGTGGATGTCACCAGACCATTCAACAGAGAATCAGATTAACCTTAAGTGCATTGCCAAGAGGTTCTGGATGTCCCTGCAGGATGAGTGAGTGATGAGAGAAGCGGACGTGGTGTCAGACCAGCACCTTGTTGTGGCCAGACTGAAGCTAAAGTTGAAGAAAGTATGGATTAAACTGACAACCCGTCACCAGTGATATAACACCAGCCTCCTCAAAGATGCACAAAAACTGAATGAAACTCAGTCACCCTCATCAACCAGCTTTAAGTCCTGCAAGAACTAGAGAACGACAGCGAGCCAGTAGAAAGTCAGTGGGAGAGGATCAAAGAAACAGTGAAATCAACCTGCCAGGAGGTACTGGGTACAAATAAACTCCAGCATAAAGAATGAATCTCCACAGAAACTGTCTGCCAAATCCGAGAGAGAAAGGAAAAGAAAATTGCAGTCAATGTATCGCAGTCACTGTGCAATCCTTCCTGAGTCGATCACTCATCCTTTGGGGGACCAAGCTGGACCCCAACAACACTCTCGAGCTCAGTGAATTCGGGTGCAACTTTGTGCATCAGGTCTTGGTGCCTGGTGCTACACGGCGGAGGTTGGTGGCGGGTTAAAAGATTTGGACTACCAACTTGTCGTAAAGGCTTCATCAGCTATTGTGTCCCTGTGTTGCAAACAGGATGGTAGACAGCTGGCCCTTGGAGTCTCTTGGCTCTGGCTGGGCTCTGGAGATAACTTCTCCTTGAGCAGGACATGGCAGGCACTCTCCCTCTTCTTTATTGCCACCAGGTGCAGTCCATGGCAGTGCAGCCTCTATTTGCCGGTTCCACGGTGTGGCAGGGTAGTCCTTCCTCGGTCCTTCTCCTGGTCCAGTTGAGTTCAGGGTGCTCAGAAAATGGCCTCAGGGCAGGATTCAGTTGGTAGCCAATCAATTTTTATTGATTTTATACATGATAGATACACCTGACTTATGCACAATTGAGCATACAAAATAGCAAATACCAGACCGAATAAGCCAATAATATAGCATTGCATCATATTGGCGGTGAATACAAGGTCTCCTTTATCCCCAGTGCCAACCAACACTCAACCCTGTGTCCCTCTTTGAGACACCTATATGGAGTGCTGTATTTTACAAGAGACGGGCCGGAGGACGACGGTTATTGTTATCATTAGAAGCCCATATGGCATTTGATAGTATTGAATGGCCATACCTGTTTGCGGTGTTGGAAAGGTTCGGACTCAGCCTGAAATTCTGTGCCTGGGCTCAGGTACTCTACACCAACCCTTTGGCCAGAGTGCAACTAAATAGGGTGGTATCAAAGCTGGTCACTCTGCATAAGAGAACGAGACAGGGATGACCACACTCCCCTATGCTCTTTGCCATAGCGTGGAACCCCTGGTGGCGTGGGTTCGGAGTGACCCACTGATACGAGGAATTCCCAAGTGGACTGAGGGGAGGAAAAGATATTGTGATACGCCGATGACATTTTGCTGTATGCCACGAACCCCCGGTCCTTGATCAATCGTATACTACACCTTTTCCAACTGTTCTGCATTTATTCAGGTTATCAGATCAACTGGGAAAAGTCCCTTGTATTCGTGCTGGCTGGGGATGCGGCGGCCCTGCCGTCCAGAGGGAAAGCGCTACTGATCAAGGATATGTTTGAATACCTAGGCATCATAATCTCCAAGTCAGAAAGGGGGTTCCTAGATGATAATTTATACCCGCAATTATATGGGTTGCGCAGAGATGTGTTGCACTGGAGGAAACTGCCACTGTCGTTATTGGGAAGGGCTGCCCTGTTTAAAATGATGGCACAGCCACAATTGATATATGTCCTTCAAAACACCCCTTGTAGAATACCAGCGGACTTCTTCCATAAGATTGATCATGTAATACGACAGCTACTGAGGGATGGAGAGAGCTCCAGGATAGCTGTACATAAGCTACAGCAGGGAGAGTTTGAGGGCGGGTTATAATTTCCTGATATAAGGAAATGCTACTGGGCAACACAGTTAGTCACGGTTAATGCCTGGGTATTTGCAGGAGAGGAGGAACCGGTGTATAGAGTGGATCACCATACGATGGGACAGGGGGTTACCCAGCTGCTCTATACAGTAGATAAATAGAAAATAGACTGCCCCCGCACACACAAACAGTGCTAGGCATATGGAGAGAAGTGACTAAACTCCTGGGCTGCGCAGGAAGACTGACCAAAAAGTCTCCCTTGTTGGGTAGTGATCTTTGGAGAGAGGTTGGATAACTGAAGGGTTTTTTGCCATCGGGGCTACTTGGTATAGGCCCCTAGGGATATCTGGAGAGGACAACCGATGGTGGAGTTTGCGGACTTACAGGTAGAATACCAGATGCCTGAATTGGAAAGGTTCCAATATTTGCAATTGAAATGCATTGCGAATCGATAGTACGATGGGTGAACCTGAATATACGCCGCTGGAAGATAGGGTATTGCTAGATTCAATACAAAACAAGGTCATCTCGCTGATATATAAAAAAAATAATGAATAACACCCCATACCCCCACAGAGCATTACTAGAAACATGGGAGACAAGGTAGGCATACTAGAGGATGACGATTGGATGAAGGCAATCCAGAGTCACCGGGAGGTGGCCATAAGAGAACGGTTCCGCCTCATACAACTCCGTGTTCTACACAGATCATATACCTCCAGGGCGCTGCTACACAGAGTGGGTCTCATTGATAATATACACTGAATGAGGGACTGTGGGGAGGTTTCAATGTCTCCCATACACTATGGACCTGCCCCCAAATTCCGCAATACTGGAGGGGAATCATGCGAGTTATGTCTGAGGTGGTGGGTCAAGAGGTTGGTCTGGAAGCCCGATGGCATATACAATGCGTGACAGGGGAGGACCCATGGTCAAAATACACCCGAATATGGTTAATGGTGGCAGAGATAGTGGCAAAAAGAAATATTGTAAGAACCTCCCGGTGTGGCAGAGTGGCAGACAGACCTTGACTGGTGCTGTGCAGCAGAATAAATTGTATATCAAGGACGGGGATGCCCAGGAAGTGGGGCAAGATATGGGGCAGGTGGATGGACTACAGGGGGACCTGAAATGTTCACATGGTGGAGGATACTATGAAGTGGAGGGTTAGATGGAGTCTCAAAATTGCAATAGAATTTTGGGGGGATGGAACATATTAAATCTATGCTGTATTGAAATGATTATATTGATCACGAGCATTATAGCTGATACTCTCACCGATACTTGGTAAATGATTCTGTACATCAAAGTATGTTTTCAAGTAATTGTTTAATAAAAAGACACCACATAACTTATAGAGTTTAAGAGGGCAGCCTCTGGCTTTGAAGATGGGAATTTCCAGGATCATACAACGATCCAGCCCAGCTTTCAACTGCTCCAAGGTCACAACTTTATAGAAAATGGAAAACCCAATGTACCCTTGTAGGTTTGGGCAATGAATAATTCAAAGTAAAAAGTGTCTACAAGGGATTTCACTTATACTGCATAGTTTCTTTTGTTTCAATTGATTTTGAGTCAGTCATATAAAATCCGACTCTAGAGTGTCCCACGGAACAACCACAGTGAATACAATTTTCAAAGGACAAAAAGCAAAGCACACAGAAGATCCTATTCGTATAAAATGAATTTATCTGATTTGAGCATAATAATTTTGAGAAGGGTACAGTTGAACAAACTAAATATCAGCAAATAACGTTATGAACAGATGTACAAATGAAATTAGACATACATGTCATAACCTGCATCAGCTCCTAAGTAAATAGTAAGCAAATATTAACCAAATATGAATAAATATTGCTAAGGAAACTGTAGGTTTTCTTGGAGTTGATGGGACTGTCGACGTTTCGGTCTGTGTAGCCTCAGTCCATTAGACCATCCTCAGGACAATTGTTTTTTGCAAGATATAAAAACCTTCTATTAAATTCACGGAGTAATAACAAGTAACCTCAAGTTGGGGTGGCAATTTAATAACCACGTTCAAATCACTTATGGTATGAAACAACCAATTTAACAGTTCTGGTGAAGCCAACAGCAGGTCTTGCTTTATTCTTCAGAGGTACGATAAAGCCAAGATTAATTTGGTAACGTAGTTTAAACCACGGTAGAAACTGGCGTGGTAGCGTTCAGGTATCGATTGAGGCAGCAACTGGCGGAGTAACGCCCAGGCATAGGCGTTACTCACGAGGGTCTTATGGATCTACCTCCAGACCAAAATGGGGTAATTTTAGTAGCTGATGGGAGATTGTCTGTGAGGACTCCCCTGTCTAACAGGTGCCAGAGGGTGTTTCTTGCATTTCTCATCTTTTGGTGGCAGAAGTGGATCAGGTGCATTATTGACCCCTATTAATCTATAACAATTAGGTGGGAGACCCTGTAATATGAGAGTATGCCCAGCGTTGCAATATCTCAATGGTGAGAGGAATTATGGCATTTAGAGAAGGCTATCCATGGGGTGTGTTGTCCCCACAGGAAATCCTGCAGCAAGGAGTCCATCTTCTTAACGAAGTAGGGTGGGAAGGCATAGTTCTGCCGCTGGTATAGCAGACGGGGAAGGACAACCATCTTGTATATGGTAGAGCACCCCCGAATGGACAGCAGCAGTGGCGTCCAGAACCCAGAGTCATTTGAAACTTGCTCCAGGTGAGGCTGAAGATTGTGTTCTCAGGACCGGTCAGAGTCCTTGATCCCATACACTCCTAGTTATTGGAAGCCCTCGCGGAGGACCTGTATGCCGTCTGCTTACCAAGCTCCAATGAGGGGCACGCCATTGGGTACACCAAGCATTTGGCTTTATTAATAGTAAACCCGAATAAGGCCCCAAAGACCCCAAGATCTGAAGCCCTTGGAGACCAGAGTCAGGGTTGACTTCTAGGAAAATTAGAATGTCATCAGCATATAGTGTGATTCTGCCAGAGATCCTAGGAGCCTACACCAGAACCCTAACCTTAGCATCCTCCTTCAGCCACCTCACCAGGTGTTTGATTGCTATCGCAAATAATAATAGTGGCAAGGGATATGCCTGCTTTGTCCCATTATGTAGTGGGAATTGATCAAACAGAGAACCTCCCACCCTTACCCTTGCTTGGAGGTCAGTATACAGTAGTCTTGTCCAGTTGATATACTTGGGTTCAAAATTCAGTTTGTGCAATAAGTGACACAGATAGTCACACTGGAAAGAGTTGAACGTCTTGTGACAATCCACCAGGAGGAATGCGTGTGCTCCCGGAAGTCTACCAGCCATCTCATTGTACAGGTACTTGATGTTGTGCCATGTGGTCGTCTGGGTCATGAAGCCAGACTGATCAGCATGGACAAGAGTGGTGATCACAGTGCTCAGTCTATTGGCCAGGGCATTAGCCCATATTTAAACCTCTTAAGAGGAAAATGTGGCGAAGAAAATTAATCAGGCAGATGCCCCTTTTTGGGTATAACTACAACTTCAGCCAGTCAGGTGCGAGGGTGCCTGATTCTTGCACCAGCTGGAACATTTTACAGAGTGGGTCCATGAGTAGTCCCACATATAATTTAAAAATCTCCACTGGGAGGCCACTGGGCCCTGGAACTTTGCCCCATTGGAGCAGAGACAGGGCCTCCCCCAGGTCTTCAACAGTGAAGTTACAATCCAGTGAGTCCCGCTCTAGGTCCGTCAGGAACTGTGTAGTTAAGTGGTTCACAAAGTCTCTGTGTATCATGGAGTCCACCTCAGGCGACAGAGATATACCTCTGCATAGTAAGTGGCAAAGCATTTTGTGATGGCTGCATCCCCCACATACCTGCCCCCCCCCCCTCGTCAGTTATGTAAGCAATCACTGTTTGGCCTGTTGTATTGGTACAGAGCCAGTGGAGATTCTTACTAGTTTTGTAACCCCATTGATAAATGCGGCTCTGGTTAGCGAACCATGCAGTCTGATCATCATCTAGAAGCACCTGACATAGTTGTCCTGTTGGTGGAGGGAGTCCCTCAACGCAGTGTGGGAGCCAGATGCAGCATGTGCTGCTTCCAACTCAAGGATGCATGTTTCCAGGTCAAGCGCTTCTTGCGCCTACCTGAGCTATGTCTAATGATATCCTTTCTGACAGTGGGCTTTAATGCTTCCCAGAGAGTCTCTCTGGACTCAACCATGCCATAATGTGCATCTAGGTACCCTTTTATGGCTGTGTGCGCATACATCTTGGTTTCCTCATTCATTGCTTTCAAACACCAGATCACCTGTGGGTGATGAGTGCCAAGGTACAGCCTCATTTCCAAAGGTGAGTGGTCGGAGAGACCACAAGCATGTATGAGGGTGCCCTCAGTGGGAGTCTGAGGCAGCTAAGAGAAAATAGTCATGTTGTGACAAAAAATTGGGGGAGCAGAGTAAAAGCTGTAGCCCCTGTCCCATGGGTTCAGGACTTGCCATGCGTCCACTAAGCCCATGCCCCAAAAAAAATTTAAATGGGACAGCCCCTGGCCAGCACTCTTTCTCCGGAGGTCCTGTCCAACTCCTAGTCCACCACCCTGTTAAAATCCCCTCAGGAACCTAGCACCCCGTTTGGAATTGTGTCACTAAGGTCCCCAGCATTTTCAGGAAGTAGTGTGTGAGTGGTGAAGGGCTTCCTATCTCAAAGGGGTGGTTGTGGAGGAATCCACATTTCGTTGTGTATCGGCCAAGGTTGTCATGCCATACTTTATCTATGACTAGGTGGAGGTGTCGGTGTAACAGGATGGCCGTGGCCCTTGGGTGAAGCCGGTGTAATGCACTTATGTGTATCCCATACTGGCAGGAAATGGGCATCTATTTCCCACCAGTACATCAGCGGAATATTGTTTGGCCTGATTCAGGACTGCACCTCTCTTGGCAGGATCCAGGATGCCATTGAAATTCCACGTCAAGAGGCTGACGGTGCCATGTGTGTCAATATTAGCCTAGTCGGTCATGTACTGTTGTCTGGTGTTAATACAGGAAAGACAATAGTTCAAAACTATAACATGTCCAACCCACCCAGCACCCCATAACTCAAGAACGAAATACCCGGCGTGGAATAAACTAGGAACTGTCGCTAACTGGACAACCGAACCACAACAACGTTCCTCTTCAGCATCCCCTAATGCAATCCCAGTAGCTCAACCCGCAAAAACAGCAAAGAAAAAAAGGTAGGGTCCATGTGGTCAGCAGCGAGTCATTCCCGTAATAACAAAAGTATTCGGTCCAGCAAAAGTCATGATACAAGAGGGTATCAGGGGGCCGGATCACCAGCTGCAGTCAAAGGGAATTACCTCTCTTGTGTCAAGTCCCGATCCTAGGACCTCGAGCCACAGGGACCCGAGGAGTCCACCAAGTTGGTGCAAGAGTGGTGCTGCATGCACCAAGTCTGATGCGGAGGCTGCCCTCATCCCCACTTGGGCCTGTGTCATTACGATGAGGGGGGAGGAAGGCACAGCATACCTTAAAGGTTTCTCTTCCAGCTATGCCCAAGCCGCTTCCGGTGTATTGAAGAAAAGTGTTTTACTCTGGAATATGACCTTTCAGCCAAGCTGGAAAAAACAACATATAGTGGATTTGGAGCACTCGTAGTTTGTTTGACTGCCAGAAAGGTTGTCTCCTGCTGAACTTTGTGTGTAGCTAGGAAAGACCATTGCTCAAGCAGAGTCACATGTCAGGGTTTATTGCAGGCGAGAGGGCTTTAATGGTCTTGTTATGGTCTGCAAAATTGAATATGCAGGCAATTTTGGGCTGAGACAAGGCTCTCAGCGGGGGCCTCTGTGCCAGGGATCTGGGTATCCTATCTACTGCAAAGCACTGAGACATTTCCTCCTTCGATATCCACAAATTCGACCAGGTGGTCACAGATCGATTCTGGGAAGACCCTTCTGCACCCTCCAGGATCCCCACAATTCTTATGTTGTTGCACCTTACATGGCCCTCCATATCGCCCACCTGCAATTTGAGCTGATGTACTTTTTTCTGGAGTCCAGAGACTGTGGTTTGAAGCCCACGTACAGTGTCCTCCTGTTGGACTTGGGCCTTGTGGCAGGTTCACCCCTGAACTTTTTTGCCTTAAAGTATAGTGATTTCTGGCCTTTGCGCACTTTGACACTGTGGCGCAGTGTAAAGTGCGTGCGCTCCCTGAGTGCTTGTGTGAGATAGGCCTGCCCTCCCATAGGAATGCATGGGGAATGTATGTGTCCCTGGTAGTTCCTGATGCGTGGGGAGTGCAGGCTCGAGTTTAGTATGTGTGAACTCGTGAGAATGAATGCTGCGCAACGGTATGCGCGGCTTGTATGTGTCTAGAAGGGAAGTGCTACTTCTGGACATTGAGATATGTGTGCAGTGAGGGTGCTGGAGCGTGATTGGCTGGAGCTGGCTGGCATGCCAGGCTCCAGGAAGTCTGGATGGGTCTGCCCGGTGGTGAGTGTGAGATTAGCATGAGTGATGTGTGGGAGGAGTGTACCTGTGTCCTGGATGGGCTGGGTTTTCCCCACACAATGCTGGCTCCGCCCCCCTGTGGTGTGTCTAACGACCCTAGCCTCCCCAGTGAATGAAATGGGTGGTTGGGCCATCAAGAGTGCTCCAGAACCAGCTGCGACTGGTTTCTCCCCCACCCTGCACCTTTAGACAAAGGGAAAAGGTGTATAAAAGAGGGGCTGTGACCCCATGAAAATGTTCTTGTTCCCAACTTGAATCTTGCCAGGGGCGTGCTGCTGCTTGGGCTCAGGGGAAGGCTTGCCTCCCCGAGCCCTGCCCAGCCCCTGGACTGCTGAGATGCTGGAATACTGACGGACTTGTTGCTTTTTGTGCCTTCATAGCGCTGGGAGCGCTGTATTTTCCTTCCTAGCGCTTGGGAGCGCTTTCCATTGACCACTGGTGCATGAGAGCTTTATTCTGTGTGCCTAGCGCTGGGCGAGCGCTTTATTTGCCTTTTTGCGCTTGGGAGCGCTTGATGTCCTGCTAGCGCTTGGGAGCGCTATTGATCTCAGCCGGTGCCCACCCGGCGTTATTTGCCCCTTTTTAGTACTTTCAGCGAGCGAGTGCCCACCTCGCTGTACATTTCATCTCGAGGGTGCCACCCCTCTGAAATGCCCCCGAGATTCACCGCCGCGGCCCGAGCGCCGCAAAACAGGAAGCCAGGCACTACGGTGCCTGACGCGGGCGGGACTTCCGGTTTGCCGGAGGAAGTCCCGCCCGCCGCCGCGCTGGGATTGGCCAGCGCCGTCAGGAAGACTGAGCCTGGAGCTGAGTCCCGGTCCCGAGATGGGGGACCGGGTGAGGACGAAGGAGAGCGCGGGCGGGTCTCCCATGAGGTGAGGGAGAGCCCCGCTCCTGCCAGAAGATGTCGCCCGAGGCCCCCGTGAGCGAGGGAGAGCCCCGGCAGACTGCTGAAAGAAGATGGTGTCCCCCGCTGCCTCCGGAGAGCAGCCGGTGAGTAGAGCTGCCCGGGGGGGCGGGGGGAGCGGGAGACCTGGTCGGTGCTTCCTTTCCAGGGCAGCCCCGCTCGACAGAGGGCTGCCCCAACGGTTGTCCACGGCAGAGCCCCAGTGAAGGGGGCCCTATGTTGTTGGTGCCTTCAAGGCACAGTGCACAGTCCTCATGCACTGAGCGGCCCCCGATGGCAGCGGGCCGCTCCCACATTTTGGGGCATCAGTATTTAGGAGCCAGTTGATTCTAGAGCCAGAGGGCTCCAACGATGGGCAAGTGTTTGTGCCTAGTAGGCTCCCAGCTTGCGCAGCATTTGTGGTGGAGGAGCCAGAGTGCTCCAAGGGGCCCAGTTCTTCAAGAGCCTAGAGGGCTCCCACGTCTTGGCGCATCTTTGTCCCAGAGGGCTAGTAAGAGCCCTGTCGCAGTTCTGTTTCCAGCTGCCCAGCAAGTAGTGGGCAGCTGCACCCTGTAGGTATTTCTCTCCCTAGGGACACGTACTGTGGACTTTAGGAGTGAGGCGCACTCCTTCATCCCTGGCCTTTCCCCAGCTGCGCAGCATTTAGTGCCAGCTGCAGCGTTTAGGCCCCCTGTTCTGTCCCTCAGCTGCCCAGCACTTAGTGGGCAGCTGCTACGTTTAGGTTCTGGCGCAAGTGGCGCAACCTGGACCCTGGACTTTGATGTAAGTTCATGTTAATGTGATTTATGCAAAGTGCTCTTTGCTGCACCGCTGAATGTGTTGTTGATACATCATGTGCCTTGTTTCTCTTACACCTCTGAATGAATGTTATGCATTGCATCATGTGTTTTGTCCCCAGGTCTATGCCCCTATTTGTATTGTGATACTGAGGTGGTTGTTCTTGCTAGTGCAGGTGGTGCTAGTAAGGTCCTGGTTCCCTGCGTGACCTGTTCCTAGGGTGGTTAGGATTGCGTAGGGGGGACTTACCAGTTACCAGTGGGTAGTGATTGTGTGCTTTATGTCCTATTTTGTGTTACAGTGATCTTCTGTTATAAGTGATATTCCAAGGGCTTGATACTAAGCTTGCCCCCTGACCAGAGTCCCAGGACCAGTGGACTCTATGGTGCCTTCCCTGCCAAATTGCTGGGACTTGTCTGATCTCCCTGGGCCCATGGGGCCTCGCTGAAGTGTGCCTCGCTCGTTCCCCTCGGCAGCTCGTGCCGGCAGCCCGTCCAAGCCTCGAGCAGCGCCGCTCTCCCCTGAGC
Organism: Lissotriton helveticus; assembly: GCF_964261635.1. Classification (NCBI taxonomy): domain Eukaryota; kingdom Metazoa; phylum Chordata; class Amphibia; order Caudata; family Salamandridae; genus Lissotriton; species Lissotriton helveticus. The sequence goes on from NC_136057.1 coordinate 1,030,205,611, forward strand.
CGCGCCGCTTCGCTGGGTCGCCCGCATCCTGCCTTCCCCTCCTCTTCTGAGCCGCACACATTGGTCACCCCAGAGAAACGCTTGTACCTTGCCGACCGCCCGCTCAAGCCTCGAGCCGTGCCGCTCTCCCCTGAGTCGCGCCGCTTCGCTGGGCCGCCCGCTCAAGCTTACTAAGGAGGTCACTCGCATTATCCCGTGCAACCAGGACGGAAGGTACTGTCTGATAGGCTATGTTCTAAGTTCTAGGCCTACAAGTATTGTATTGTTACTTCTAAAAGTGCTGATTCCTGACAGTGGTCCAGGTGGCCCTGTCTTGTAAATATCCCCTGTAAATTCTGCCCGTGCCTCTGGCACATTGTAAAGTGTGTGTTTTATCTAATGTGTTTTGGTGTAATACAAAGGCTATTTTTATATAACCTTGTGTGGAGTTTCCTTTGTGGTGGGTCCTGGGTGTTGTTGCTGGGGTGCATGCGCAAATACTTAACTTACATCGCCTCCAAGTTTAGCCTTGCTGCTCGCGCCACGTTACCTAGAGGGTGAGTAGGGGTTATCTTGGCGTGTAACTCCCTTGCCCTGACTTGGGGGTGGTGGTCTCTGACTGACTTTGGCGAAAGCCCTGGCCAGCCAGGGATCCCATTTCCAACACCTGCATTGTAGAGATACGACCCTCGGCCTCCGCTGCCCTTGCAGTTGTGTTGTACAAGTCCTGCCATAATAGAGACATGTCAACCTGTGGTAGTCAGCTCCCAGCTGATTTCCATATTTGGTATCCCGATTGGAGCAAGGGGCCATTGCCCACCATGTATGAGGGCTGTGTCATGGTCCCCAGAAGTCGTCCTGCGAAGGTCTGCATCTAGTACTACGGCCCGCAACCACCAAGGTCCCTACACATCTATGCTGTGGCCTTTTTGATACCTGAGAGCCAGGGACTCCTCAAGGTGCCCATCAGCAGCTCCGAAACTGCTTTACTAGGTAGTTGATCATAACAGCCTCAAGGTACATAAAATTGTAGCATGGGGTTGCGGCTAGTCCATGTGTTCTGGCTGGGATCATACACAATTAGCCTGTTCTGATACTGCACAGTGTTTGTTACTCCTCTTGATATCCAAAGCAGACCATCAGCCACAGACCCAGTGTGACATGAAAGAGATCGGTCGAACGACTGCACAAAGACCCATTTTTGGGACAATACTGCTCTACTGTAGGCAAGATTTGGTCTGTGCAGCCCCCAGATTCAAGGGCCAATAAGTCGGCCAGCTGGGACACGTCAGTCTCTGCGGGAGTGGGGGCCTCCCAGTCCCAGCCTCCCGATTGGAGTCCTGGGCCAACGTCCGCCAGAACCAGATGACTTAGAGGGTCCCCTTTCCATTTCAGAGCCACACTGATGTGTCCGGGAGCAAGTGTCCAATCTGTGTCCGCCCTCTGCAGCGAAAGCCGCCCAGGCCCTACAGCCAAGAAGAGAAGAATCGACACACTCTCTGCTGGAGCCGCACAGTGCCACCCAGGCCCAGCATATTCAGCAGCCTCCAGAACCCTATCTATGGGATTCAAGTCTTCCCGGGTATCTCTCTCCCCCCAAAGTGAGGGCGTCGGACTTTATGGGCAGCCCTGTGCTAGCCAATTACCGAATGGGAGTGGAGTGGTGGCGGAGCTTACATATAAGGGACTGCCATGTTCAGCATTCTAACCATGACTCCTGGGGACACTCTAAATTACAAGTCATGGGGACCCCTGGTACAATATACTGGGTGCTTACATGTAAGGCTACGCCAATTGGGGACAAGCAAATTCAACATGCACCATTTTAAAGGTCAGAGAACATACACTGAGGCCTCTTTAGTAGGGTTCTAGGCATTTCAGAGTGATTACACCATTACCTAGTTGTCAGAACGTTGGCAAAAAGTGGAGGGAAACCTGCAAAAATCCAGTTTCCTTACACTATTTATCATTTTGCTTAGCCTTCGAATTTGAGAGCACCTTGAAGTAATTCAGTACAGTATCTGCACTCTACTAAAACCTCACTTAGAGATGCTTAATATAAAATGTTCTTGCTTTACATTTAATAATAATATAGGCTATTTAAATAGGGAACATGATGAAATGGCACATCTTGGGAAACTAGTGGCAGTGTTGTCAGTGGATGTCGGCATTCTTGAATGTTTCATGTTTAAAGAAATTGCTTCTAATAAATGGTACCCAATTCATTCCTATAAGCATATTTACTTGATTAAGGCACTGTGAAATGATGAAAAAATGTTTTTCTTTTAATGACTTCACCATATTTTTAATCTGTTCCCCATTTTACAGTGTTTTATGGCTCGGTTCGTACTTTGGCTGTGAGAGCCTTGGCTCAGCTCTGGCCAATCCTGTCCTTGTCTGTGCCCTCAAATGTATTGTCTCCTATGACCTTTACTTGGGTCTTTTCTGCCCGGGCAAATAAATTGTTACATAGAGGAGCAAATGGTTGTAGCCTCTGCCCTGTTGTCCTTTCATTTTTAAAACTTTGGAGCTTCACATCCCTCCACTGGCACTAGTGGTCCCTGATTAGCTAAGGCTCTTGTGGCCCATCAATCACCCACACTAAAAGGGGTTCAGCCTTTGCTTTATTACTCGCAAGAAATCATCCTAGTCCTGGCCATAGTCATTTCTCACCTGGACTACTGCATCAGCCTATACACTGGCCTGCCAAGCTCTTCCCTCTCCAATCTCAAGAGAATTCAACATTTTGCTTCTTGCCTAATGTTCGATTTTAAGCCCCATGACCACATCACTGTGGCGCTGAAATCACTCCACTGCCTACCTGTAAAAGATAGAACAATCCTCAAAACACTTTCCCTTGTACATAGGTCACTCCATGGCCACTTACCAAGCTCATTGACAACACTTTTAACTCTATACTAACCAGCCAGAAGCCTCAGATCTGCCATCCAACAACGATTGACTCTACAGGCTCAAATGATACGGTGTGAGTTCATTCCACCCTATCCCTATGGATCTCCATATTCACACATATGACATTGGAAAGTGACCAAGTGAAATTCAGGTGGTTGTTAAAGACCCTTCTTTTTTTCTCCCTCCTGTGGCCTCTGGGCTCTGCCTATTTAAGGCTTTACCACACTTGGTTCCCATCTGACAAAGAGTACCTTGATGCAACTGTCTTTAGCTGATTGACTGGTTTTAGTCTCCAATAGGTCATCATACTGCATAGCCCTGTCTCTTGAACCCATCAAAGGGCCTTGAGGCCATCACATGGTGATTTGTAGTACTTTACAAAAATTTCAATAAATAAATGCAGTAGAGCTTTTAAAGTCACTCTTCTTGCAGGGACTTACCGGTGTTTCATCCTAAGGGGTCTGGAAGCATTTCCTTTCCACCAAAGCGGTTCCTGCTACCTTACCTTAACATAGGTATTGGTAGCAGCTTAGCAGATCTGCTGGCTATGCATACACAGTCAAATCCCAGTCTCTCAGGCCAAATGGAAATAGTTGAGTTGAGGGATAGGGGAAGAATATGTATGATCCAAGAAGTTCATATTTTGTCTGAATGTACCTAGGTGTGTCTCCACAAAGCTGCTAGTCCTGAGGTAGCCTTCATTCTTGCTACTTCAGAGGCTTCCTTGTCCCTGAACCCCTTGAACAGAACTGGATACTCAGGCTCGGCTAAAGATGTCCCCCATCAAGATCCACCCTTAATGAACACCTTTTCTATCCTGCCTACATCTGGATATTTCCGCCATCTGTCTGCCTCCAGTGAAGATTAGCAAGTAAGCTCTTCAGAAGGAGCTCGTCATTCTGTGTTTTTCCAGTACATATGTACACCCTTCAGGGGGCACAGCCTCAGCAGATGCCAATTTGTTCTCCTTTAAAATTAATTGAATCAAAAGGTCTGCATATTAACTTTTGCCAGCTGAGTTAGCTTAATTATGGGCATGTACGCACAATCACTTTGAATGCTAAGTGCAAGAAATTTGCTTTGAGCAATGGTTGTGAGTCAGATTCACTGCAGACATTTAGATGATTACCTGGCAGGGACGTTCCTGTCCACATGGTCACTGGCAATGCTCATCCCAAAGAGTTTCCATGAGTTTGGGGAATGCAGCAACCACTATATCATCGTCATTACCCCACCATCACTCCCTCAATGCTGATTCTTGCAGCTTCTTCACAAAACTAAAACCACTGCATTTCTTCAAGTAGCAGACCTTCTTCTGAAGGATGGGGGAATACTTAATCTCTCACCAAAGCAATCGATTTAAGTGCATTGTTCCAAGGGAGCTAACTTTCCATTGTCTGTCACTCTCTTTAGAAAACCTAAATGTTCTGGTGGCTGCCGCAAAATCCAGGTCAACATGATGTTAATGTTGGCTCATCGGATGCGCCATGGGCACGGAGAGCTTAGTAAGAAACTGCAATTCACCAGCTCACTCTGTTGTTGATATATAATTCCTTAAGTGTTCTCATGCCGATCTCTGTTACATCCTGCAAACCAACTGACCCTCACAGTAAAGAGATAGGTTATTGGATATGGGGGATCGTAATATGTTCCTGTCACATTGATTGTAAATTTGTGGGGTGAATGGTGAGTGTATCTAGCCATACAAAAGAAAAGGGCATCTTCTTCCTACTCGCATGTGCACCATGGGCTGCTCATAGCCTTCGTTACAGCTTCAAGCGGTTTCTAGTCACGCCACTCTTAGGCAGGGCGCCCATCGGTTGGGAATATTCGAGGACCTCAGACTAAAATAAATGGCGTTATTAAGACAGTGACTACATGCTTCATATTTAGGGGTCTAAAATAACCCGCTGGAATTGTGCTCTTAGCTGTCCTATGATTCTGTTGCTTGTTAACAAATCCTTTACTCCATCAGGCTACAATGTAACCAGTCCTCCAACACAACACATTCTCAATCCTTAAAGGCTTGCTGCCCATGCTGATTTAGTCAGTATTCTTAACCAGCCTCAGATGGTCAGGGTTGGTCCCTGATCCTCGGTCAAGCATCCTCGTTCGTCCACCCTGGGTCTTGTTGAGCGGGAGCCTGGGCTGAAGCTTGCCAATGGATGAATCCGGTGGATGAGCGTGTGAGCCACGCGCTTCATTTGGATTCAACTTCCTGGGGTTCAGGATCACCTGAAGACAGTTGTTTTATGTTCTTTTGGGTGTTTATAAGACCGTGCATCTATCCACGAAGGACAGAAGAGTGCTTTGCGTAAGGTGGAGAGTACTGTTCCGGCATGTCTTTACAGAGGCAGTAGGCTGGTGTTCACACAAGCTCATTGGAGGACAGCATTGGTGCAGGTCAGAGAGCGTGTGAAAGCTCAGAGCTCGACATATGCCCATTGACGAGGGACTCCGAGGGGAGGGAGCTTTTTACAGAGAGGCTTGGAGAGTGCTGACGTAGCAATGGTTTCCCCAGATCACAAGGGGTCGAAGAGCCGTCCATAGCAGCCGCCGGCAAACAATACCAGAGGTGGACGAGGCTCGGGTGGGCGCTGTCTGCCAGAGATGGAATGAACAGGAAAAGGAGCGCGAGCCTGACGTCACTGGCCCTTCCCAGCTCTAACATCCTGAGATAGTCATTGGCCAAATTTAACCTGGTCGTTGACTGACCTTTCCCCTCCATGCCAGCATTTTAGACGCAGTGGCTAGGGCTCTGTCAGCCCGCACAGGGAGTCTCAGTTGTTTCCCAAAACAGGTTCTGCTGGATGAACACCAGAACTACCACCCAGGGAAGCGGGACTGTGTATCAAGAAGGAAGGCACTGAACTGGGAGATAAGAGCCTGGGCGCTGACTCACCACACCGAGGCTATCAGCAGGATGCAGAAGGGTAGGAGGCTCCTAAAAAGTGTCTAGGTCCTCCCTTCATGGAAACGCCCCAGTGTGGGAAGCAGAAACTCGGACAGAGGGAGAACCCTGGATTTGTGCAATCTTTCGGATTTGGCTGGTCACGGGAAGGGAGAAGCCACACAGATTTATGATGTACATGCTTCACAAACGAAATTAATGACAACATATGGATAAGGTGGCTGTGTGTCGACCATGGTTATAAGCGAGATGGATCAAAGTGGTACACCTCCGAATTTACGACGGGCAACACATTTTTCACATTCGTCGGACCATATCTTTCCTGAAAAGAGATATGCATAGATAGGCTTGTGGTTTTCTTTTCTAATTAATACTGTGCCCCAAACTTTAAAAGGAAAACCTCATAAAAAACCCACTCGAGTATTTGCTGAATCTGATTTTTGGTGTCGCATTGTTTAGCCTGTCTATAATCTCATGTTGATATGATCAAAAGGTTACTGCAACCTTTGAGCACAGCCTAAAGATCTAGATATTTCCCTATATGCGGCCAGCCATTACTTTACCCTTCCAGCCTCAGAGCCGATTAGAAGTCCCTGCTGAAGTGGTGATCTAGCAGTAACCCTGCAGCAGACAGATTGTTCGACTAATTCAAGTGTCCATAAATAATACCTAAAATAGTAGCACTACCTCACGTGCAAATAGTGTTCTTCCTTTCTACAGTTTCACACGCAATATGCCTCCACATTGTCCCATAAAAGCGGTAGGAAAAACTGGTGTTAACTTAAAATTTCTGATTGTTCTCTCTCCTTTTCTTTTGAATGAATCTTTCCTTTCTTTCCATCATCTGCATTCCTCCTGTCTGTAGACAGACTTCTGTAAATCAGAGATATGTTTGCCTTAATCTATCATGTATTTCTGCAAATTACCCACACCTCATTTCAAGATCATAATCTCTACTTCTTTGAATGCCATACCCGTGCAACCTAACAATACTTAATCTCCTCCAGCTCATCTATTAATTCCTCAAACCTTTTGCATAAATTAACATATCACCATCGACGGATTACACCGAACTAAATTAACTATTACTAACTACACAAATACCCTGCAGTAAATGAAGGGAACAGTTTTCTTTAGAGCACAAGACTTATCCCAATATCCTCTGAATTAACCACTAACATTGGGTTTCTAGAGCAGAGTGCTGCCTGGTGTAAATCTGTCCAACACCTCATGCAATGATGATACAAAACAAGATAATCCCATGTCACTAAGAACACCATTTTCCAGCTTTATGGTTTCTTTTAAGAACCTAATGCATTCTCGGAGTTGTAGATGGCTGTGATGCATTTAATCCCAGGGGAGTTTATGGATGAATAAAACACTGGCATCAGGTGCCAGCTGCCAGGCAAGGTGTTCCCAGTTGTGCTGGGTTAAATACTGTCTCTTCCCAAGCTTGACTTGGAAGTAATCCTTCACCTTCTTGAATTGGGAAGATATTTTACTTTCCAATGGAACATTTACCCTGATGGAATGGGAAGGACGCCGACATCGCTGGCACCTCTAAAGTCCTACATTGGTCTCCACAACCTCCAGGTCCTCTTCTTCTTCTTGTGGGGTCTGATATGTCCAAAAACAATGAAGGGATCTCCTTACAACCTTTACAACGGCACTGTGGGCATCTGCATACAAAATACCCTGAAGGCACATTGACTCCATTCTCAGATAATCTCAGCTTAATGCCAGGCATCTAACTATCGTTGGCACGTTACTGCAAGAGGCAGCATGAAGCAAACTCCATCGTTCATCCATATAGCACCAACCATGTGTTGTGCATTGTGTTATTGAGAGCACAGACAATGTTTTCAGAAGAAATTCTGAGGATCTCTAGGATGTCTTCAGTCCCAAGCGGCACCTTGAGTCTCAGAATCGCCGGAGAGCTGTAAGACATCTAAGTATCTAAGCGTGAGTAGGCAGAAGGAAGAGGCTTGTAAACCCTCAGCGTAACCGCAAAGAGAACAGAGGCTGTCAGGATCAATGCACAGAGAGACTGGACACAGGATCAATATTAGGAGGGAAGAGAAGGTCAGCATATCTGCACAGAGCAAAAAGATTCTCATGATCGCTATAGGAAGAAGGGACTCTTCTGATGTCTGGTTAGATAGAAGGAATTCATAGGATCTCTAAGGAGAAGAGGCTCATAAAATCTCTTGAGAAAGGTAATGTGCGCTTAGAATCAATGAAGAGAAAGAAGGTGCTTCCAGGATTTGTATGGGGACAGATATGACTCTCAGGCTAAGGATGTCAAAGAAGATAGAAACTCTTAGGATCCCTAAACAGAAATAAAGAAGTCTTTGCATCTCTCTGCATATAGAAGGGACTTTCTTTCTTAAAAGGAAGAGATCTGATGGGTCACTGCACAGAGGAGAGGGACTCTTTGGATCCAGGTAACATTTTTAAAAACCTTCCTGGTCTTGCCTGAGGGCCAGTTAGGAATATGTCTCACCACTCAATCCTGCCCATGGGCAACAGGGCCATGACCCTCAACACATCCTATCCTTGGGAAAAAGAGCACAACGTGCAGTCCCCTCCTTGCCCATGTGAGAGATGGGCATGAACCTTGTCATGCTCAGCCTTGCTCAAAGGCTGCTAAGTAAACAAAACCTTTTCATAAACTATAGGCCAGACTTGTCAGTTCCAGTCTCTGGACAAGCTCACCCAATCTTTAAAAACTGTGGATTCGAACTACTGTTGACCTTCTTACTAACGCGGTGAAGGAGGATGAGAGGAGTTAGAGCAAAATATTTTAACCAGGGAACTGGCTAGCACACACGCACATCATGATGCAGCTAAACACACACTAGAACTAAAGTGCCAAGAATACAAGAATTTGACAATAGAGGCGGCTAGAGACAGACACCAGACAATGCAACACAGAATATATGAGCCTGGAGACCGGGCAGGTAACTTATTAACCTGGCTAGATAGGAGAGAGCGGGTGGACCGCTGGATAACAACTCTAAGAGGGGACGAGGATCAGTTGGTGAAAGAGCCACAGGCTATTACATAGACCTTTGCGGTCTATTTTAGACAAATATATTCTCCCGTGGCTTCAGCCATGATAAAGGAGTCAACTGTCTCGTTAGAGGACCAACAAACACGAGAGGCAGATACCACGGACGAGGAAATAGTGTTGGCGATACGAAATATACAATTGGGAAAAGCGATGGGCCCTAATGTTTTCCCAATAGAGTTTTTCAAAATGACTGCAACTACAGTGGCGACACACTTAAGTCAAATGTACTTACAAAGTAAACCAGTGGGTAAAGTGCCTAGAGATCAGAGAGTTGCCTCTATAGTGGTGATCCATAAGAGCGGGAAACTGGTGTAGGACTGCAGCTCCCATCACCCTCTATCTCTGCTGAACGCAGAGGACACAATCCAGGCTAAGCTGTTGGCGATGCAACTGCTTCCAATTTTGACCAAATTGGTACACCCGGATCAGTCAGGATTCATGCTGGGTCATAACAATCAATCTGCGGCGCCTAAATGGGGTGCTCGGGCGGAAGGACTCCATAACCAAGGATGCTGCAATACTGTCACTAAGCACCCGCATGGCCATATATGTTTGCCGTTCTCGAACATATGGCTTTCGGGGAAAACTTTCTCACTTGGATCTGCCTGCTGTATGCAGAGCCACTGGCACAGGTAGTGGTGAATGGGCACACATCGAAAAGTTTGCCCTTGGTCGAGGAACAAGACATGGTTGCCATCTGTCTCCAATAATATTTGCACTGATCCTGGAACGCCTTGCCATCTAGGTACGAGGAGATCCGTTGATCCGAGGACGACGATGAATAGAGGGCTGGGAAGATAGAATTTCCTTGTATGCAGACGACATGGTGCTATATGTAGCGTCGCTGCGGTCTCCTATTAATAGGGTACTCCAGATCCGTGCTAACTTAGGAAAATACTCTGGATGTACCATCAACTGGTCCAAATCAGTGATCTATGTCATACACATCCCAGCCCCTGTCCTGCCAGCCAATTGTCAAGCTAAGACAGTGATGGAGTGTTTTCGATATCTAGGGATATTCGCTATGACATGCCCTAAACTATTTTAGGAACACAACCTCCTAGGCCCGCTGAATCGTCTACAAGGGAATGTATGTCACTGAAGAGCATTGCCATTGGCCCTCGGGGACTTGCGGGCTTATTTAAAAATGATGGTACTGCCGCGTTTCCTATATGCCCTGCAAAATACACTGTATGCGGTCCCCAAGGCGTACTTCGAAAAAATAGATGGGGAGGTCAGGACCCTACTTAGGGACGATAAGCCACCTCACACTACAATTCAAAAACTAGTTAGGGGACGGTATGATGGAGGGATCGGTCAACCTAACATCCAAGCATACTATTGCGCCGAGCAGTTATCCGTCATTAATAAATGGATGGATCACTCACAGTATGAGCGAATCCTGTCGAATGGACAGATGGCTGATGGGCAACGGGGGTTATAGAGAATCTCTGTACACAAACCCAAAGAGACAGCTGCTTACCGAACCGACATCCCAACTGATCGCCCTATGGCACAAAGTTACCAAGAAACTTTGTTGGAATAACATGGTGACATTAGCAGAGCCCCTCTGGGAAGCAGAGAAATTAGGGAAATCGGGCAGATGTTGTGGCTTTGACAAATGGGACATTATTGGAATATCAAAAATAGGTGACCTGTGGGGAAAAGGTTATAAACTCCCTTTTTCAGACTTAAAGAAAGAATATGAACTATCTGAAAGGGAAAAGTTTAGATACTCACAAATACAACATGCTTTAAGGGCAGCCGTGCAGGCTGAGGATGACATACCGGAGGCCTCGCCACTCGAAGATAGACTCCTGACAGGCTACATGGACAGCAGGGCCATTTCACTTACGTATCAGAAAAAAAGAAATAATCTACCCGACCCACTGCAACGTCTCCACAAGCGCTGGTAGACTGATGTGGGACACCTGGAGGAAGAAGACGCACTCTCTTCCCCACATGAAGTAGCCATCTCACCAAGGTTAAGACTGATTCAACTAAAAATACTTCGTAGAACATACTCCTCCTGTGCTACTTTGGCAAAAATGGGAAGGAGAGAAGAGACAGACTGTAGAAGACTATGTGGGCCAGAGGGCACATTTTACCACATACTGTGGGACTGCCTATCGATTAAGATATACTCAGATGCAGTGGTGACATCTATACAATATGTCAGTAGTGGAGACTTTCAGTCCTCCCCTAGAATGTCCTTATTTAACATATGGGAAGCAATGGATATGACCCGAATGGAGCAACTATGGACCCCTATGGGACTTATAATTGCCAAACGAAATATAGCTCGGAAGTGGGGAGTGGCGGAGTCACCAACCCTGGTGGAGTGGGAACAATATATGGACTGGTATATGATAGCTGAAAGAGCAGTATATAAAAGTAGAGGGTGCCCCTGGAAGTGGGACCAGATTTGGGGTAAATGGGATGCGTGGAGGGGCAACTTTTGTATCTTCCCCTCAGCCCAAAGGAATAGACCTGGGGATGAAGGGAATGATGGTAATGTGAACGAAACAGGAATGTAAATGGTCTTGCTATTTAAGATAGACTAAGATGAAAGCATGTAACCATATATTTGTTCAAGAATTTGCTGATCTATGTTTTCTGCTGAATTACTACCAAAATCAATAAAAAAGAGTTTTTAAACAACTCTGCCACAAAGAAATTGGCAACAAGTAGAAATGTGGCAGTAAATCTGTTCTGCTGAATTGGTTGCACAGTCTGCATTTCAAAATATCTAATGGGGTTAAGGCACCTGCTTCAGAGATCTCTGTGTGCTCAGTAAATCTAAGGGAATAATAACAATGATAAGATAACTTTGGAGGTTAATGCATTTGCTGGAGATCTGTGCTTTGTCTAGTCCCAGTTTTGATTCAAAGTAGCATAGAGGGTTAATATGTCTCCTGCTAAGCACATCATGCGACATGCAGATAATTGATTTGTATTTTATGTAGATAGGTAAGTGGGTTACTGCTTTCAACACAGAGATCCTTTTGTTACTTGCAGTTCATAAATTTTAATCCCTCTAATATAGCACAGAGAACAACGAAGGACATTTGACTCCTACACCTTGTGACCCTCACTCTCATATGTAACCTATTCTGTACATTGAGTTACACATTTATATTGTTTATTGTGAATGTATGATGTGTACATGTGATGTAATCTGCTCTGACACCCTGCAGTCGGATGTGTAGTGCTATAAAAGAAATAAAACAAAATGGTTGTATTTAAATTGTTATTTATGTAAATACTGGGACAGATCAACACATCTGACAATCTTACAATGCATGTATATCTCTTATATACAGGTACTGAACAAAGTCAAAACCATACCTCCTTTCAGTACTTGTGAAGTAATAGCATGTTGTGTGCCTTTGTTTCCCCTCCATTGCAGTTGCTTCAAGAAGTGAAGCTCCAGATAGATCCCAGTCAGGATTAATCCTGGGCAAAGCACTACGCTACGCTCGCATAGTTTGCGAAGTTTGCGCAACTTCGCACTACGCGAACTGCACGTAGCACAGTGCAAACATGCGTAGCGTAGCGCAACGGTCATTTTTTGCTTGCTCGCGGTCCTCAACGTCAAGTTGGCGACCGTGAGCAAGCAAAATGACATCCTCGTGAGAATTTTTTCTTGTTCACGATCGCGAGCATGGAAAATAAACCTCCCGGCGAGATTCTCAACGCGGGGAGGTCAGGTTTCTCATTGTAAGTGGTCGCACATGCTAGCGTCCGCTCGCGATGAGAAACTACCTGTCCACATTGAGAAAGCTACAGCTCGAGTAAAAATCTACTCGAGCGGCAGAAAAGTACAGCTCGCACTGTGCAAGATGCCGTTTTCAATGATTGCACAGTGCCGGATGCTTGTCTGCACTGTGCAATCATTGAAAACAACATCTTGCACAGTGCGAACATGCTACTACGCAGTTCGTGTAGTGCTACGTGTAGTGCTACGCGTAGCTCGCGTAGTGCGAAATGCACTTTGCGTAGCTACGCGTAGCGCTACTTCGCGAACTACGCCCACCCCTAGGACTCTCAAACACAAGGCCTGTTTTTTGGGGCCCAGCTGGAATTTAAAATAGCAAAGTCTCCTCCCCACCTGCACTTTTCTGCTCCTAACAAAAGCAGATAACGTGCAGGTGCTGCTAAATGTGTCCCCTGTCTGGAAATTACACCGAGACGTGTTCAACATACTTCAGTGGGGCCCAACCTCTTGGTAGGGTGGACGGATTTACTCTTTGAGAGTAATGGGTGGATGCTGTCTACCCACGTCTACCCCCGACTTGTGCCCTGGTAATTATAATCTTTGTCTGGCATCCTAGCTGCTGTTTACTCTAGCAGGAGGCCTTACAACATTACAACTCAACTGTAATAAGTTATGACAGTCGAACATCTACATCTTTACAACTCAACTGTAATACAGAAATTAGAGTCATGCTTTTATACAGAGAATACAAGCTCCTATATAATATAATATACAATTAAAATAGTAGAATAGAGTACGCATTTTAAAAAGGATCCCCTGTGGTACATTTTCAGAATATTGCAAGCCACTGAAGAGTTGTATGACCATATAGAGGAACAAAGATAAAGGCCTAAATCCTTCATAAGGCCATGGAACTCCAAGGTGACTTGAAACTTTATTTTAATTGATTGCAGATGGTATTTGGCGGGCACCTCGTGAGCCATGGTCACTCCTCTGCCACAGACAGCTGAAAGACACGAGCGTGTGGTGCACATTAGCACACAAGGAAGAGGGGGACGGGCAGGCACAGACTGCAGTGAAGAACTGGAAGCAGCCCGTACCCTGCTTGTTGCGGGGCCCTGGCAGCGGGACGGATCCCGTCCCAGCGGCGGGGCAGCGGATCTCGTGCCCAGGGAGGTGAGAGGCCCACGGATCCCGTCCCCGTGACGGGGCCCGGGGGCTCTTGCCAGGGGTGAGGGGCCCGCAGCAGCAGGGGGGGAAGCGGGGGTCACGGCGGCGCTGTCAGCCGCGGGTGTGTGGCCTGGGAGATGCAGTGTGCATGGCCGTGGGCACCGGCGGGCAGCAATGCCACCGGGCATGCCAGGGGCACCATGGCAAAACCACGGCACGCCGCGTGAGCCGGCTCCCAGCACCCGCCGAGCCCCCAGGCCTGAGCACACCACGGCACCCGGCCCAGAGCCCTACAATGAAAAACTCAACCCCCCCTCTCAGGGAGCCACCCCCACCCGTGGGAACTACACCATCATGGCACCCCCCAGCGCCAGCACCGTCCCGGAAGCCTACGCTCCTTACAGAAGCCCACGGGAGCGCGAGTGACACAGGGGGGCAAACCCTCCCCGGGGGCCCCGTCTGGAACTAGGAGCCAGGATGACCCCAGCAGGCCCTCCCCCGCCAGGCGGTACCTTTAAATTACGGATTTACGCTTGTCTCCATTCGGATGGCACCGGATTGAGCGGCCGCTCGAGTGCGCTCTACTCCTCGCGTCCCAGACACCGGTTCGGAGCTCCAGCGAAATGGCGCCGCTCGCGCCCCATTCGTTCGTATATAAACACAGCCACCCAGCTCAACTCCAACAGCCATATATATGAAAAACGGCACAAACAGGCGACGGACAAGAGAGGAGCGCTCCACATGGGCATGAAAAACGGCACAAACAGGCGACAGACAAGAGAGGAGCGCTCATGAAAAACGGCACAAACAGGCGACAGACAAAGAGAGGAGCGCTCATGAAAAACGGCACAAACAGGGTGGTTACCTCATGTCGACGCTGCTGATGCAGTTGGCTTACCTCAAACATAAGAGGGGCGAGCACTCAGCGACTTCTTGCTAAGGCGGTCGGCGCGAAATGGCAGAAGAAAAGCGCCGCCATTTTTGGATTCGGGGGCGTGTTTTGCCGTTCTGAGTGACGGATGACGTCACAGTCGAAAGAACGCAAAAAAACACGCCCACGAATCCGAAAGAGACAGGGCTTGAACTGAGAGATGCCCCTCTCATCCAATGGCTGGCCTCTGTTTAGGGAGCCAGCCAATGGAAGAGAGAGGCGGGTTCAAGCCCCGTACTAAAAATCATTAAATCTCTGACCGGAGACTGCGCAAGCGCAGCCTTTCGGTCCTCGACCTAACAAATCAGAAAAAGACTAAAAGCCAGTCTCGTTTTAAGTTTTTAAACTGCAGCTGAATTTACGCTTGGTGACCTGCCATTCACTTTGGCCGTTGATTGTGTATTAAGTTTTGTGATGCCTCATGGCACATGTAATAACCTATTTTGGAAAAGGGGGGTGGTGATGGACAGAGTTTCTGAATGATGCAGAATACTCTTACCAAGTCAAGAGATCATGGTTTTAATCCATCACCGTTTTTTAGCTCAATGCACCATCCCAGCTCAGAACCTGGCTATATGCAAATTAGTCTGTTCCTGTCCCAGTGCATGATGGGAACAGGGCAAACCAAACTACCAAGCCAATTCTTATACTTGGAAGGAAACAAGCTTCCGGGGACCGGTTTCTGGCATCACAGCCTTCTTCGGCCCGGCTTGCTTGAATCCTGATGGTGCAATGAGCAAAGAACTCACGTCTGAGCATACCCTCCCACACATAGTGTGGATAAAACCGATTTTGGAACATGTAATAACCTATTACAGGTGAAGAGCTTCATCATTTTGTTATTATTTATAGGCGAGTAGAGATGGTTACTACTTAACTGTAATAAGGAAATTAGAGAAAGGCGGATATACAATGACTGAAGGTATAATATAATATAATATAATATAATACAATATAATATAATCAGACTCAATGAAGGAGCAGTGAATGGGAGGCTGGCGATTCAGTTCAAAAGAACACGAAAACATAATTCCGGTGTGCCTGTTTTAGATTATTGATCTCTGGAGCTTTTGGATAGGAGGTCTCTGGATCCTAGGGGGGATATGGGGGGGGGGTCTCCAGCATGGTAGTGTTGCTCGCCTACTCTGATGTAATTGAAGGTGGTGACCCCCTGAACAGAGATAAGGGAATTCCAGTGAAGTGATAAGAGGAGGGAAAATGAGCCTGGGGGCTCAGGGGGCGGGGGCGAGGGAGGGGAGAGAGGGGGGGGGTGCTCAGGTTCCTGTGCATAGGGAAGGGTCAGTCTGTCTGGCATTCCTCGAAGAGGGGAGGGGCTGTCAGATCCCTGAGTGTGCAGAGAAATGAAATGGGTTCTCAGATCCCCTCAGGTAACTGCAAACATGTTCTCAGATCTTGGTGCAGGGCGAGAGATTCCCAGATCCCTGCAGAGTTTTCCGCGACGTGTGCAAAAGGGAGGGCTGAGGTTCTCTATAAAGAGTGTTTACCAAACAGCATTTTATAGAACACGAGCTGCAGGCGACGTGGAGCAGAACAGCAACTCATTTCCTAATAAATTTGTCAGACGAGATTCTGTGGACCCGGCAAAAACGGTTTCACGAATGAGAGACTCCAGAGGCAATTACAGGCAATCTGTTGGTGGGAAACGCAGCCGGGCTGTGCAACACATTCAACCTGCCCGAGGGGCTCTCTGTGCGTAGCACCTCTCGACTCGATGCATAGCGTCATCCCCATGCACAGCCCCCAGCGCACGCAGCAACCAGGGATGATATCTGCCCGTCAGCTACGTAACTGCCCCCAGCAATCCATTAGCAATGTTTACTGCCCCGCAACAAATCTAACTGCATGTTAGTATATGTTGTATTTGTCAGGGCACTGCGGGGTGGTGCGGTTTCACGTGGGTGCGGTTTCCCGAGGGCGCGAGTCTCTCCGGTGGAATGCAGTGTGACGGGTTCCTGCCTCTGCCTGTCTCACGCTCAGTGTGCCCACATGCTTTCCTGGGCCCGTGTTTCCGCATGTCCTCCAGTGACTCTGATGCCTCTGTTCCCCGTCATTCTCCATCCCCCATCTGTACAACCTTCTAAACAGCCACGTGCTTCCCACCCAGTGAACTCTCCAATCTACCAGTTCACTGTATTTTCTTTGATATTCCCAGCAGACCAGCACGTTTTGCTGCAAGGGTTTGCACCCAGAGTGTGCCCCTCCCCCCACCCATAGTAAAATGGCAGCCACTAACCTTCCAGAACCAGTGAATGGGGAGACAGGTGGTTAGTGGTTGCTGCATTGACTTTTCAAAGTTAGATGTCCTTCGTAGGGTACTCCTGGTGGGCAGAAAGTGTGACCTGAGAGAGAGCTTGGGTGGCAGATGCCTGAGCTTGTAAGGCATGCATCACCCAGGACCGGACTGGGAACCAAAAGCAGCCCTTGCAAATGTTGTCAAACCAGCCCGCATATGCATGGTGCACAGCTAGGATGTATGACGTTAGAACGCATACGTTTACCACGACCTACCATTACAACGCGGTCGTAACAACGAAAGTTGTTACCACGCATTGCGCTTGGGGGGCGCAAAATTAAACAATTTAATTTACTATTCCAACACCAGTCCCCGTGGATAGTAGGGAAGGTGTTGGGATAGTAAATTAAATCATTTCCTATCCTTGAGCGCCCCCCAGCGCAATGCGTGGTAACAACTTTCGTTGTTACGACCGCGTTGTAATGGTAGGTCGTGGTAACGCGCGCGTTGTAAGCGTTGCATACCGCACAGCTAGTGAGCGAGCCTGACCATTAGAGAGGGACTTCTCCCCCCAAGAAAATCTGGGGGAAATTGTGCTTTCTACAAGAAATTTTTAATTGTACAGTAAATGATGACCTTACAGTGCACCAGGATACGACAATCTTTATTAGGGCTCTTCAATGATTCCCTCACTATCACCCTCCAACAGTGCTTTTCATATCCCCATAGTCCCTCTCGCACATGTATTTAATTTGTTTTATAGCGCTTCTCATGCCAGTGTAGGGCGTTGGAACATTTTACTACACACACATACACACACAAGCACACACTGAATCATAGGTGTCCAAATTAGTGTATAGAAAATGTTACATAAGACAAAGAGGACTACAAGGTATAGGATTCACATGTCATCCATATTGGTAGGCATTTTTTAAAGTGCTTGGTCTGGGTAAGGAGGTAACACAGTGGTTAGGGTTGACTTTACTAAGAAGAATTTATTTCTACCCTAACAAACCCTTTTTAGCTAAATTAGGCTAATGAAAGACTGGGAAACTAATTTGGTGGTGTGGACTATACACTCCGGCTACATTAAATTAATCCTGAGAATTCTCAAATATAATGATAAGTGTGCCACATCTGACTGTGTGTACCTTACACACTGCTCTGAAACTAAGAAGGGGGGGGGGCAGCAGCCAACCTACCTGCTGGACTCAGGTGCGCACAACTTAAATATTATACAATACTTCACTTATAAAACCATAGTATTATATCTTTTTTACAAAGAATTTATTCTTTTGATATCAGCACATGAAGACCATGACATTTCAAACGTCGGGAATCTGTCCCGTTATACACATGCAAAAAAACATGTACATACAAGTATAATGCTGTTATTATAACAGACGCTAAATTAACAATACTAAATCGAAATCATGACATCCAAAACATAACAGATGTAGATGACATAGCCCAATGCATTTCGGGACTATTGTCCCTTCCTCAGGGGCACCAATGCAAAAAACTAAAATTAACAATGCATTACTGTATCACATACATTTATGCAGAACAATAGTCCCCTATTAACCATAGACCCGTGTGACCCTTTGAACAGATGAGTTATCAAACAGTACTAACAATGCTTGAAGCTCTGTCACAGAATGTGGAAAAGAAGTGATCCAACTGAATCTGGGTTCGAGTCTTGGTAGCAACGCCAAACATCCTGTGATTCTGGGCAAATCACTTAATCTCCCCGTGCCTAAAATGAAAGTGTGTCCTCATGTAACGTAACTGGTGCTATGTAAAGCGCTCTGATACCTGATTCAGTTCGGGTCAAGTTCGCGCTAAATAAAACTCTGCAAAAAAAAAAAAAAGAAGATAGAAGTAAAAAGAAACAAGGGAAAAGTTGAATAAAAAGTGAAGCAGTGCTTAGGTCAAGTATCTGTCGAAATCATGCATCAAACTAAAATGTACTCACTGTATGTGTGAAAAATCAATGTGTGAGATCAAGTAGACCTACTGTTGAAAAAGAATAGGAACTCTAATGATGATAATTGCACCAAACAAACTACGTCAGTGTAAAACATAGCAAATTAAAGGGGTGCATACCTTCTCAAAATGAGGTAGCGATGACAACAAGAGGTGAATTTTCAGATATAAGCACGCTCTACCTCTGCACTTCCAAAACTCCCTATTACTTATGCTGTAATGATCAAAGAGATCAAAATTATAAAATGCACGTTGTTTTGCATCAAGAAAGTTACTCTAAGGTTCTACACCCAGACGATACACTCAAACACTGTGGCCGAAATAACGCTTTCCCTGATACTAACGCGTATCTCACAAAAGACTGTCAACCTGTGAAAAATGAAAACAGTTTAGGCGCTCCACCAGGGTCCATCAAGCTACGTTATGAAGGGGACTGTAATACCAATAATGTCATTTACTCGATCAAATGCCCTTGTGGCTTGTTGTATATTGGGACAACTGAAAGAAAACTTAAAATTATGATCTCAGAGCATGAAAGTCGAATACGAAATGAAAGTACTACCTCTTGCTTGGCAACACATTGGGCTGAACAGCTTTTGACTATTCACCCCCGATACCCCAAGTGAGTAAAGGGTGTACTTGGCCCAGTTGGCTAGAAGGAGCTGGATGTACCCCAAGATACCAATGGCAAACAAACTCAATCCCAATGGTTGGGGCCCAGCAGTTTCTGTCAGTCTTGTGGTGATCACGCACAGGGATTGACAGTGGTTCTATGTCATGAAATCCTCTTTGTGATGTTAGATAATCAACTGGGAATGATGGCCAGTGGTTAAACAGCCCAGATACAGAGTTTTGGTTGCCTTAAGAGAACTGTGCTATCCACCACTTGGAAAGTTTGCTTTCTCAGTGCTGCAGCATAGGCTGAATGAGATTAGTAGTCTTTTAGGATGCAATTGCTGGCAGCTTGGTCTTGCAGTTACACAGGGTTGCACATTGGCTTATGTAGTTAAGGAGTGAGAGATGTGTGATAAGTTGGTGACTGGAGTTGTCTTTATGGTCAGGTTTGCTTTCTTCAGTAGGAGGATGGCTTATCCAGTTTTGAGAGTATTAGGGAACAGCCGCGGCCCGTGCAGGTAAGAGCAGTGGGCCGGAGACAATGGGAAATTAATTATTTATTTAACTTTCCTTCGTCGTCATTTGTCTTTTCTGTGGGGTTTCAATTGGAACTCAAAGACGAAGTACTGTTTTTAGGGGGGACACTTTGAGCTGTATATATGATAATGATTGGGATCGCAATATGGAGTGACCAATGCAGTGTCGTTGGGGGTGGGATTTGAGGAATTACTTGGTGGCAAAGGGAAGATTTAAAATGATATTTAAGTGAGAGATAGATCAGCGGTGTCCTGTTCGATGTCAGTGTTGTCAAAAAAGGTCAAATAGTGCTTCTTTTATAATCTCGGCAGAGGAATCACTCGGCTGAAGATCAAGCAAAATATATTTTTAGATTACTTAAAATATGAGGTGCTGAGAAGGTTTGTTGCTTGGCTAATGTCTAAGGATTGTGTGGAAAGTGGTGGCACAGGAGGCTTAGAAGGGGATGCTGCTGCTGAGGAGTTTCATATGGTGTTGATAGTGGGTTTTTGTGAGAGCATGGTCATTCGGATATGTCAGGCACATTAACACAGTATGGATCAGCGGCAGCTCCTCCGCAATGGCGGAGGAGCGTTGCTACACTGCCTGACTCAGAGCCAGCAAATGAAAAATAAAAGAATTTAATCATTCTATTTTTCGTTTGACAGTTCTGAGCCAGCTTGCGCAGGGAGGGGGAGTGATATGTGCACTCCCTATGTGCGCATATGTGTTTGGCCAGCTGCCTCAGGCCGACCAAAACACACATGCGCACTTGGCTTTCTCTAGCTCAGCTACATTGAACAGCAGGGATGGAGAAACCCCCAGAGGCTCCCTGGTCTGAACGGAGTGTCTTTTCATCCCGCTCCGACGAATCCCTGCGATCACATGAGAGCAGAAATGGGATTGCAGGGAGTCCGTGATGTGGCCCCAGTGCTTGATGGGACAAGGAAGGACGAGGCAGAGTGCGATGCGGGAGGTGGGCGGTAGCTCCAGGTAAGTGCTTCTTTTTTTAAATTACTATTAACCCCCAAGCGCAAACTCCCCCTCCCCTTCCCGCACTCCACTGCGCCCCTCCACTAACCCCACCACCGGAATATTGTGGCTACCGCCACTGGTATGGATTACATGTTGTGAGAGCAGGAGAGGATTAATCATTGTGCCAATTAAAGTAGGCGGACATAGGCATTAGTTACATTTATG
Organism: Lissotriton helveticus; assembly: GCF_964261635.1. Classification (NCBI taxonomy): domain Eukaryota; kingdom Metazoa; phylum Chordata; class Amphibia; order Caudata; family Salamandridae; genus Lissotriton; species Lissotriton helveticus. The sequence goes on from NC_136057.1 coordinate 1,030,226,877, forward strand.
GTTTCTTAACTTTAGTCAGTCAGAACATCATCTCTTGAGTATTGATTTCTATGTATTTAGCATTGAATGCAGATGTAAGTAACATTCTTTACTTCTAAGGTTGAAGCCGCAATGGTGAGTGTCTGGTGGAACCAAGATGGTGTCAACATATTAAAGATCTCATTTCAAACACGACTAAACATGAACTAGAATGTGGCATGGCAGCCATGTTTAAACTCTAATATATCATATCGTGAAGAACCTAGCACCCAAATGGCCTTATTTTGACTGTTCAAGTCTAACTCCTTTTCAAGATAGAATTGTGCTACGATCATCTCTGGAAATCCTTTTGTTTTTTGGGAGTGCTGCAATCAGTGTTTCTATGGACTTGGGATTTTCTTCAAATGTAGTATTGTTTCATGACGGATTCTATTGAACTAAAGCTGCATTCTCATCTGTGGAGTGACAACCTCATATTCATTCTTAAGACTTTGAACCACATACTTAATTTGGCTTTCTGAAAATTTTGTAAACTATATTCAAAGTAGTTGAAGAACTAGTTTCCTCATGCACGTATCATTAAACCACAGATGAGTTAGACTTTAGACTAACACTTAGCTTTATAAGTTGCAGATGAACCGATTTTTTTCACAAGCGTAGGTAGCTGCAGAACGTTACCCCATTCTAAAAGGTATATCAGGCACAGTATATTAGATACTTCAGTTCAGGATATTTTATTGGTAATGTTGTTTGTTTCCGCTCTTGAGGACCCAAGTGAATGAGATGGATCCCTGCAAGGTTCAAGAAAGGGTGCCATGCATTGATGTATGTACCCGCTACCCTCCAGGAAATTTTAAACAACATTAAGTCTGGCTCACCTATGGATCCCTTACCCATTTCGGTTTTACGTCAATTTGAGCTTCCCCAATTAGAGGCAATTTGTACTTTGTTAAATGCTTCTCTTGATTCAGCCACGGTCCCTCAGAGCTGGAAGCATGCAATGGTGACCCCACTTCTTAAGAAACCCAATGCGGACCCTAATGTTGCTGCCAACTTCCGTCCAATCTCGTTGCTACCGGCTTTTTCTAAAATTTTAGAACGGCATATTCACCTACATTTATCTCGTTTTGTTGTCACCAATAATCTCCTTCATCCCTCCCAGTCTGGCTTTCGTCAAGGCTTCTCCACTGAATCCACTCTTTTAGGAGTAACTGAGAATATTCGCCAACTACTCGATCGAGGCGAGACGGCTGCACTGATATTGCTTGATCTCAGTGCAGCCTTCGATACTGTCCTGCACAGTATCCTCCTCAGTAGCCTTGCCTCCTTTGGTATCTGTGACAAAGCCTTACACTGGCTTTCGTCCTTTCTTTCCGATCGGACTTTTCAAATTTTTTCCAACACCTCCACTTCCAACACTTATTCTTCTCCTCATGGTGTGCCCCAGGGTTCTATTCTAAGTCCTCTTCTTTTTAATTTATATGTTGTTCCTTTAGCACATGTTGCTTATCTCTCTGGTCTTAAACTTTTCACGTATGCTGATGATTCACAAATTGTGTTTTCCCTATCTCAAGCTGACCCTTCATCACCTTCCTCTTTGCAATCTGGTCTTAATGACATCTCTCGCTGGATGAGCTGTAACTTTCTTAAGCTCAACAGCGATAAGACAGAGGTGCTTGTCTTTGGTAATAAGCCTGACCTATGGAGTTTGAGACACTGGCCATCAACTATGGGAGATTTACCCATTCCATCGGAACGAGCGAGAAATCTCGGGGTCATTATCGATAGGAAGCTATCGATGAAGGATCAGGCAAATAAGGTTGCAGCCACCTGTTTTACTATTCTTAGGTGGCTGCGTAAAATCTTTTGGATCCTGCCTTCTGACACCCAGAGATCCGTTGTAACGGCTCTGGTGACCTCCAGATTGGACTACAGTAATGTGCTCTATCTGGGGGCGACCAGGGAGGTTATGCGCCGTCTCCAATTAGTCCAGAATGCCGCTGCTCGGCTTCTGTGTGGATGTCGGAAATATGACCCAATTTCCGAACGCATAAAACAACTCCACTGGCTCAACCTTGATAAACGAGTGAAGTTCAAGACACTATGCTTCATGCATAAGATAAAGATTGAAGCTGCCCCCACCTATCTCCAGTCTCTTGTTAAACCCTATGTTCCTGCACGCTCTCTTCGCTCCTCCTCCCAACATCTTTTCTGTGTGCCTAAGTTTAGGCTCACTAGAATGGGCGGTCGTTCCTTTTCTGTACTAGGACCTAGACTCTGGAATTCTCTTCCTTTAGACCTTCGAGTAGAGCACTGCCATCTTCGCTTCCGCAAAGCCGTCAAGACCTGGCTTTTTGCCCAATAATTTCCTTCGGAAAGCTGTTACCTTTAAGACCTGGTCTGTTGCGCTTTAGTTCCCTCTGGATTATTATGCTATATTGTCAATTAGCGCCGGGAAACCCTTACGGGTAGCTGTTCGCGCTCTACAAGACTAATAATAAAAAATAAATAAATAAAAAATATGTTTCTAAACATCTGTGTTTTCGGGAGTGGCTTTTAGCCTCCTTGTAGTACATGGTGGGTGAGACGAAGTAGTCCAGACAACAATGCTGTGAGACAGTGAGTCAGACGGGTAGTGTGTACGACATGAGGCCATGGACATAATTTCTAATATGTATTACTTGTGAATGTTCTGTATAGGGACCCCAAAATCTATAAGGGACTGGCTTAAAGTATTCAACTCCTGGAAATCCAGTTGTGAAGATGAACTCCTTTCCAGTACCAGTAGCCCCCTGTTTCTCATTTATCTTTTTGAGACCAGCTGGAGCAGTAACTTGTCTCCCAGTGCTCATCAACCATGAGGCATCGGTGACAGCATTAAGTGAACCCTGTAACTTTGATTTTGTACCAGTTTTTAGTCCCTTCTAAACATCTTATTTCTGTAAGTGGGAATCCAAGTTCACTTGTGGGTGATGTCTTTTTTTTTTTGGTAGACACATCACCTATGGGTCACTAGTAGTAGTTTATCATCTGTAAAGTCATTGAATTGTCCCTGATTTCACTCTAAGGGCATGAAAAAACTAGAAAGCAGGTATGAGGTCCCATAGCGTACTTTATGCATAGTAAAATTCCGAATGTCATCTTTTTGCTTCATTAACTGTCAACTGTTGACAAACAATAATAAAACATCTAAGACTAAAAGGTTTCACAGGACAGCCGTGGACTCACATTCCTGCCCTCAGAGGCATCATAAAACATATGACATCGTCTTTATACGTTCACATTATTTGAATGTTAAGACATTACCATGGAAACACTTAAAAATGTTTTGGGTTGTAGTATACCCGAGATGAGTTTAGAGTAGTTCTTTTGCTGTTTATCGTTGTAACTGCATTACTTTTCTCTTATATAAATACCCGGGCCCTCTTTATGAGTGACCCTTTGGGGGAGGCGGCATTCCACAGCAGGATAAAAACCAATACCTTGGTGATCGGTATTATCGGTCCAATGAAAAAAATCCGTTATCATGACTTTTCTGAATCTAAATTGGGAATAATTTGCTGATTGTGGTGCTTTCTGCTGCAAAATCTATAGGTGCTGATATTTATCAGACATTCTTCCTGCCAAATTCTGGCGGGCTTGACCTGCCAAAATTCACATTGGTAAAATTACTGCTAAATTCATGATTCTCATTCTTATGTTTGTGGAGGGATTGAACAAAAACGAGACACTAGCAATGACAACAATATTAAAATGCCTACGGGAAATGGGGATACATTGGAGGTGTGGGTGGAGCAGAAGCAACAGGATGTGGGCGAGAGGGAGCCAGGCAACAACTCAGGTGTCCGAAAGCACTGTTTATAAGATGGGATGGCAGATCACTGACATAATATCGAATACACAAATATAGAATTACCAAAATATCGAAGAAAAATATAGAATGCAAAAATATCGAATTCCTATCTACAAACAGGTAAGTACAAACATATCGAATCAAAAATATCGTTTTAAAAAATATAGTTAGTCAAAATATCATTTTTTTAAAATGTCTTAAAATTAATTTAAAATTAATGAAATAATAAATATAACTCACTAAAACATACTTAAAAATACTTAAATAACCTTAATATTATTAAATAATTCATTTAAGTTAAAAAACATATAATTTTGTTTTTTAATTCATACATATATATGAACATAATATTAATAAAAAATATACAATATGTTTACCGTAGGATAACGGGAGGGTAACATTTACTATTACCACTCCAGTGCAACATTAGGGAAAACGTTGGATAGCGTAGGGGTAAAAATTACTATTCCCGCTCCAGAGAGTGCAACAGTAGAGAAAGCGTTGGATAGTGTAGGGATAACAATTACTATTCCCACTCCAGAGAGTGCAACAGTAGGGAAAGCCTTGGATAGCGTAGGGGTAGAAATTACTATTCCCACTCCATAAATAAATAAAAATTATTTACTTAATTACAATTAAATTACTTCCCACCCTATTCCCCTATAAACCCACAACCCGCTACAGAAAATAAATTAAAATAAATTAATATAATTAACATAATTATCAATTAATCCATTAATACAAATTAATTAACAATTAATTCAAAATGAATACCAATAAATAAATAAAAATATTTAATTAATTACAATTAAATTACTTCCCACTCTATTCCCCTATAAACCCACAACCCGCTGCAGAACTAATCGCAAAATTAAATTAAAAATAGTTAGTAATTTCAAAAAATTATTATTTAATTTAATATAATTAAATTACTTCCCACCCTATTCCCCTATAAATCCACAACCCACTACAGAATTAAATTATGCCAAAATTAAATAACATAAAATTCATTACTTAAAATAAATTACAAAAATAATTTACACTTTTCACTTATATACTAAATTACAAAACACTTTAAAAAAAATTGATATCATCAAAAATTCGATATATTTTAATACCTATATTATATACTTCGATATTTTGACTTTCTATATTTTAAAAAATAGATATTATATTACTTACCTTCAATTCGATATTTTTCACCACTATATTCTGTCCATTCAATATTTTGTCCATACTATATTTTGACTTCGATATTTTGGTAATTCTATATTTTGAATTCGATATTTTGTCTTGTTACCGGGATGGCATGGCAGCAAATAAAGCTTCTGGCTACCTCCTAAAAAGTAAAAATCCTAAACGAAAAAATATTCATATGATTGCAAGGGGTGGGTGAGCAAGAGAGGAGTCGGTTTGTTATGGGGGAAGGGAAAGCAAGGGGGAAGGTATTGGTGGGGTAAGCAGAACACGAGAGCAAGAAAACCCATAAACTTTCTTGGAGTGTATAATGTTATTTAAAGTTATATGTTTATTTATTTATTGAGAGCAGAATGTACTGTTGTTTCTTGGCGCTTTGGGCTGAATTGCTGACAATTATCAGAAAACAGACAGTTAATGACCAAAATAGGCTAGTCTGAAAAGCAATATTTTCTTTACGAAAAAAAGGATAATTAATCTGCGACTGAAGAGAGAACATCACTCAGCAAGTTCCAGATTGATTGAGCCAGACAGAAAAAGTTGCTTCTCCCCATTCATATTTTCTTAAATATAGGGATTGCTAGCAGAGACGCAGAAGGAGAAGTGTGTTCTTGTACTGGTCGATACTTTGTTAGTTTTGTCCTTAAAAATCGAGGTCCATCTCCTACTACCATTTGAATGTAAGGCAGCAAATGTTGAATTTGATCCTATATTCCAAAGGCAAACAATGAAGTTCTCTAAGCAGGGGTGAGGTGTGTGAGTATCTCAGAGTCTTATGGTTAACATTTGCTGCTGGATTCAGGGCCATTTGTCAATTTTTAATCTGCAGGTTAACTTTTTTGGAAGGTCTAAGTAGAGGAAGTTTGCGTAACCTAGTTTATATCTTACAGAAGCGTTTTTAATGTTTCTCCCAAGAAAAAGCTCACTATTTTTTACTCTTTCTCAGTGCTGTTATGCAAAAAGAGATTACCACACCCATTTATGGTTTCAAGGTCAGATCCCCCCAATGATGACTATAAAACCTTTGGCTTGATGCTTAGGAGTAAGAGCCTGCCCCAATTCAGGTGGCCAATATAAATGGATCCATAAGCTGTTTTCATTATCCAGTATTATAATTTGGGTCTTATCAACGTTTAGTTTCAATTGGTTGTTGGCCATCCACTCCCAAATGTATTGCATAGTGGTTTGCAACTTTTCATGGGAGGTAGTAGAGTCATCCAGCTGGAAAAAATCTGGGAGTCATCTGCATAGTTCTATGAAATGCAGTTTCTATTCCCAAATCCTTTAATGAGAGGCCTGGGGGAAAGGGAAGATTCCCGAGGCACCCACATTTGACCTGGACTGCCTTGGCTTTAAATGGTCCAAGATGAACAATGTGGGTACTGATCTCAAAGAAGGATTTAACCTATTTCAAGGCAAAGTCTTTTATGCCAGCTGCGGGCACATGATCACCCAAAATGTTATGATCAATCATGTTGAAAGCCACAGAAAAGTCCAGCAGAACCAAGGCTACTGCTTGTCCAAAGTCACCAACCACATCAAGCACAGGGAGCATAACTGACTCAGTACTATGGGGTTGCCTGAACCCTGCCTGAAGGTGGTCAAGAGGTCAAGAAAATAAGTTGACTGTAAATGGAGACATAACCCATGAGCTACATGCACTTCCAACACTTTGGTAGAAAATGGTAACAGAAAAATAGGGCAAACGTTTTTTAAGGACAGGTTTTTTGCCTGTTTTTTCTGTACTGGGATTACGATGGCCCCTTTAAATGACCCAGTTATCATTCTCAGAGAGAGAATATTATTTAACAGGCATTCTAACGGGGCACCAATTTCAGAATATAAAAGTTTTAGAATGCTAGGAGGACAAAGATACGAAGGGGAGCCAGATTTCACTTTAGACATAAAAGAACCTAAGCGATCTTTGGTGATTGGAGAGAATCTATGCAAGGTGATAAGGTTCCTGACCAAGCCCGGCAGTGACAGCACTGGCTCCATAGGAATGTTAGGAATACTATCCTTAATGTTGTTTATTTTAACTATGAAGTAGCCATTCAGCAAATCGCAAATTTCCAAAGGGGGTGCAATCTTGTTTTTTTTTGGTATGCCTACAGATACCTGGCTGTAGGTGAGACATAAAGAGGATTCTGGAGTAATGCTTTCAAATAAGTGGCAGTTCATGCAGATATAGTGGGGTGCCTTGCGCATGCTTGTTCTATGTGGTTATCAACCCATTTTTTAAATGTTATGCATATAGTTCACACGAGATGAAGGTGCCGACATGTGCCTTTGGATAGAGTTTAGGATTATTGGCTAGGTGTGGTGTCAATATATTGAATTTATTAACCTGGTCATATTTTTTGTTTATTCAGTTAGTGTGGTCTAGGCCAGGTAGTAACCAGACCCAAGCCTTTTTTGGTTTCACTTTGGATAGAGCTTAGCACTTAACAACTGTAAGTGCTAAGACGGCCTGAATTTTCCCATACATGATTAATCCAGCTTCAGTGGGCCAAAGATGTATTTCCCACCTCTTTACAGGAAGTTGGGATAACAGACTGCAGTGTTGTGTTGGATAAGAGTATCTGTAACAGTCTATACCAAGCATTTTCAATGCAATAGGTCTCGCGTTATGAAAGTTTGAGCTTTTGGCGTTGCAAATAATAATGCAACACCAATAGCTCTAATTTTCAGTAATGCGAGACTTAACTATGTCACCATGGCACATTTGCGCCCTAGCCACGGGTCTTTGATATACTGCAGAGCCAGAGGAGGAGCGGGGGTGACAGGGGGTACCTTGGGAAAGGAAGCAAGACGTCCCTGGTGTTGACGTGAGCTGCCTTAGACTACTGAAGGTGGTGCAAGATGTGGCAGGCATAAAAAACGCAACGAGCAGCAGATATTGTGCAGTGAAAGCCCCCTTGCAAAAATCGACTGGTCACCATTCACTTGGCTGCTATTCCATTTGAGAGTTAATCTGTTGCAAAATGTGCTGCAATGCGCCCCGTAAGTTACACTTTCCTGCGGCATGATTGGACCCTCTCCTGTCACATAACTCCAGTGGACCCGCATATAGGGTACACATGACAATGTTTTACCCATTAGTTTACCAACACGATTGTCATCAAGGCATGGGCAGGAATGTTTCTCAGTGCATGCTTAAAAACACCCACTTATTATAAAGCATGCCCATTTATGAAGTCCTGTAATCTGATGTACTAAGGTGAAACGCCCCACCTGTTAAAGAAATATACTTTAAAAAAAATGTAAACACCTTATATATTCTAATATGATGCTCATTACATGCTTTGTATGCTAAATTTGCTCAAAGCTCGGCTCGTGCATGGGCACTACAAGCCAGAGCCGACCGTCAGCTCGGGTCTGGCTTGGCTCCCTGTTTGTTGGTCCACACACCTTTGCTGCCGCCACAGGACACGGGGCGCAGTGTGACGTGTCTGCACAATCAGGCGAGGGCAGTATGAGGTATAGTGATGCGAGGACGGTAATTGAGGTGGTCACGTGCTTGCCCAAGTAAGCCAATGCCTGTAAAATAAGTAGCCCACTTAGGTTATGAGCAACTAATTTGCAAATTTCTACAATTTTATCGGTTTGGCAGCTTTTTTACAGTTCAAATTTAGCTTCCGCATCTGACTGACTGTGAGATCCTGGGCAAATCACGCTTTCCTTGGGCCTTAGTTGGTTTACATGGTGAAAAGAGCTGACTGGTGCCGTGCGTGAGCATATTATCCAGTCCGGGGACTGAAAGCCAACAGAGAGAGCCACTGCTCGTGCCTGCACTGACTGGTGCGGTGCGCATGCAGAATATCCAGTCCGGGTGGGCGAGCCAGAAAGGAGACAGGGGGGGGAGCAAAAAGCCTCACTGCAAATCAAAGGCGCGAGTTTCACAAAGTGTGACACGCGTCAATAAAAAGCAGGAGCGTCCACCCCACTTCCAAAAGAAAACCGGTGACAATTCTCACTAGTTTTAAAACATTAACTTGCAAAAAGTTTATGCCTCCAAGAATGTGCGATGGGAGAGCCAGAGGGATGCTGACCAAATAAATAATGTTTTTTTTGACAACATAACAAGTACAAATACAGCGCTACCTATTTCAAGGCAAACGAGACCTATTGCATTGCAAATGCTTGTTGTCTCTTGTACTCAAGAAAAGCATGTTTCAAACTCTCGAATTGAACATGGCACACACTGCACTGCGGTATTCCGCACATGTTCTGTCAGATGGGATCTCCCATGTGCCCTGTGTGGTGAACACAGAAGCCTTCCCTCACTCCACACCTCCCCCCCTCCCACTCATCCTCTGCCCTCCACATGGCAGCTGCAGCAGGGTCGGTGGTGTAGGGTGGCCTGGGACAGCCCTGTCTGGAGTGGTGGAGCTGTGCAGGGTGACGTCAGGAGAGGAAACAGCTGCAGTGCACCAGAGCCGCTTCAGAGCTCCAGGCTCCCTCGTAGACGGTGCAGCCCCAGAGCCAACTGCATTGTCCGAGGGTACACAGCGGCCGTGACAGTTCTCTGCGGGCCCAGACGACTCTGTAAGCTCAGCCCCGCGCTATCCATGGCCGCCGCAGGTGAGTCTTTGAGGGGAAGTGGAGGGCCCTGCCGGACTGACGCAGTTACATATTGTATTTAATATCATTTAGAAAACAGTTCTGTATAACTGAGGGCAACATTATAGTAGGTACAAACGATGAGGGGGTGCAGCTAACTGTGTTGGTTAGAGCCCTTGAGAAAATAAGAGAAAGGTTAGTGAGTTTTGAAAATGTGTAATGGTGGTGGGCAATAGTGCCACGCAAAGCACATGGCATCACAGGGTGGGAGCGGTAGGCAGCAGAACCCTCACACTGTGAAATGCGGGCTCCTCTGGGCGAGTCTCCAGCCTCGTGGCATATGGGAGGGGGGCAGCGGCTTAACACCGGACTGTACGTGTGATCGCTGTCACATTCAAGCAATGCCACATTCATTTTGGGGAGACTCGTTGAATTCTGGAGCACCCGGAGAGCTTCTTTTCTGCAGAGCCTGTGCACCCCTCCTAATCAGGAATCCTCACCCCATTATGAAGAATCTCACTGCTCCTCACTTGATAGATAATTGAAAACATATGGGCTTTGGTGTGCGTAACAGACACCAATAGGCCGTGGGTGGAGCAATGTGCCCACCTTTGGCCTATTGCGTGCTCTGTTAACAAAATACACGCACTCAAAGCCCAATGACAGTCAGGAAACAAAAAACACATGCACGAGCGTGTGCGATTCCAGGGTCCATTTCTGAACCCCGGACAAAAGGACTCCTGCCTACGCGAGCACTGCTGCGCAGTGCAACGCAGGTCGCGAGACCTAAAAACCCAAGGGCTAGCATCACTTATATTACAATCTCACATTGGGGATGACTGTAATGCAGACCGTCATGGCGATCCCTGTCCTAGCCACCGCATCCCAGGCCCACGAAATACAGCATAGGAGGTGGATTGTAAAAATATTTAGTAAATACCATAAGCTTGCCATTGGACCTGCAGCCTAAACCATAACAGCCAGTTAATATAACTATGACATGCCCAATATCCCTCCTCCATCATATTGCTAGCTGCTGCAAGCCAAGACATGAGCAGCACCAACCTGGGCACTCATGCTTGACACTGAAACAGTTCCCATATAAGCTCTCAGCAAAGTGCAGCACCCATCCACCGAAGCACGCCATCTAATAATGTAATCTGGCGTCATGCAGTGGGGTATGAGGCGCTTTTCCAATTCAACTACAATATGATACATTAATATAATAGTTGGCATTCTGCAAGCCATGTATACAATCCTGTCTCAAATGTCTTCATATTAGGCGACTTGTGACACACCCAGTCGCCTATTATGAAGAAATAATGGAGGTGCTCAACTGTAATAAGTTATAACAGTTGAGTTCTTATGTCACAATGTCTTCTGGCTCTAATTAAAGCAATTTTTTTAAAGAAGGAAAACGAAATCTGGCCTTTCTTTCTTCTGCTCTGTTTTTCTATCGATTACCGTAATAAACATTAGGAGATACGTATGGCTACATGTTTATTTTTTGGATTTCTTAGGTAATTATTAAAAAGTTAGACTCTTTCTGCAGGTTTCTATGCTTTCCGATTTACAACTTTTTTTTTTTTTAAACTGACGGGTTAAACAGATTCTTATATCTTTTTGCAGCAAATATTTAACAGCTTTTTATGTGCTTAAATTTGCACTAGAGATTTTATTTTTATTCTTTATGATTGCAAACGTATGAAAGAGCTGGGCACCAAGGAAGGAAGAGGTTTGTGGGAAAGCTGATGGTGTGACCATGCATTATATGTAATAAAGTACCCCTGTATCCATTATAAGGACATTGCAAGTCATCTTTGAGTTCCATAACCTTATAAAGGATCTCGGCCTTCAGCCTCGTTCCTCTATATGTTCATGGAATGTCTCTGTGATTGCAATATCCTTATAACAGCGCTCTGCTACTACAGTTGTGGCTCTATGGCATTGTATAGTTCTTGGCCAAATAATGAGCATGCTGCTCTTCTGCGCATAGAAGCCAAATACGGATTGGCATAAGTCACAACTTAGCTATGCACTAGCCCTTTCCTCACTAACCAGTTTTGTTTGGAAAGGAGGTGATGTGATTGGGTGGCACACCGAGAGAACGTCAGACAATAAATACTGGAAGATGTTAGTAAAGTGACCACCAGCTGTTTACTCAATCACCTACTTCAGTTCGGTGGTGTTTCAAAATGAGCTAATAGGATAAAAACTCCCGCTACAGAGATCTGTGTGCAGCCTGCCGCTCAAATGTTCAAGTCCGGGAGCCTCGCAACTTTCTCAAATGAAGTGTCACTGATTAATTACAACACTTTCGAAGCTTCGTGCCTTAAGTGCCCCATAAAAAGTACACTGCCGTCGGGTGCTTAGAGATGTCAGGGTCCCTGAGAAGAGACAAGGGTGCTTATGCCAGGGTTGTCACCTCATTGCTGCTGGTATATGCTGCATACCAGCCAGGAGGGGTGTCAAGGACAAAGAAACTTTTGTTTTTTAATGTATATGAACCGTCACCGGTTCCAAAGAAGCGGTTCCATTAAAATCCCACCAGAAAATGGTCGGCCGTCTGCCAAAAACTGTGATTGCTTTGCCACGGTCCCAAGGCGCTGCTTCTGCTGAAAACCCTCTCTGCCTTTCGCAAGATTGCGCACATTAATTACAATTCAAATGAGCTTTTATGCGTGCCTCTGAAACCCGCACGTTCAGGAAGGCGAGGGAGCTGCAGGCATTATGCAGGTGCTGTGTAAAGGTGGCTTGGGGGCCACGCGGCTATGAAAAGCAAATGAGCTCCTTTTGCTAGTGGAGAGTTTACATTGATTAAAATCACCGATTGTCATTTGGATTAAATACTTAGGGCCTGCTTTAGAATCTGGCAGATAGAGTACTCCATCACAAGTGTGTACTCGGCCTGACACACCCTTGGCCTGTCCATTCCAGTCTGAGTTGGGCTCAGCTGTGCCCCTGGGGTCTCACATACTCTGATGGCACCAAGGAGTAAGGTCCAGCGGAATAAGGACATCAGAACACACGCCCTATTTCATATGGACAGTCTGATGTCTTTTTATTTCTGTCCATTACCACCAGGAGAACTATGGCGGTCACAGACAAAAACAAGCATTTACAATGCAATGGTTTCGCCTTTGGAAAAGTTAGAGCTATTGGCATTGTAAATGACAAATTTTGTATTTATGTGTTGGTTTTGAAAACAGATAAATAAATGGCATTGTCATTTACATTGCCATTAGCTTAATCTCTCGCAAATGTGAGATCTATTGTACCCTACGGACGAGCTCAGCAGACAGCAATTACTACCACACACACACACACCCAGGGCCACACACACACACACCCAGAGCCACACACACACACACACCCAGAGCCACACACACACCCAGAGCCACACACACACCCACACACCCAGAGCCACACACACACCCACACACCCAGAGCCACACACCCAGAGCCACACACCCAGAGCCACACACACACCCAGAGCCACCCACACACCCACACACTAAGAGCCACACACACCCACACCCAGTGCCACACACACACCCACACACCCAGAGCTACACACACACCCACACACCCAGAGCCACACACACACCCACACACCCAGAGCCACACACACACACTCAGAGCCACACACCCACACACCCAGAGCCACACACCCACACACCCAGAGCCACACACACCCACACACCCAGAGCCACACCCACACACCCAGAACCACACACACACCCACACACCCAGAGCCACACACACACACACCCAGAGCCACACACACCCCCTCCCCCCCACCTCAGCTACCGATCCCGAAATTAAAGGAACCGTTTGGAACCACGTGTCCTGGAGGCGACAGGAAAAGTGGTGTTTATCTGATATTCCAGTATTGATTGAAATAGGTTTCCAGATTTCATCCCTATCTCGCCATACCAGTGTAATCTCACCGGTGACTAACTGCGCCTCAAGAAAGCCTACTGCCACCCAAGGTCGTCACTCTCGGCAAGCCTCATCCCAGCATATCCTCCTCTCCTGCCAAGAGAATAGTGAAAAACCTCTTCTGTGTATCGTGCAGCGGTACATCTGGTACAATAACAAAGCTTTTGTAGTGATTGACAAGTTCTTGAGAGTACGCCAGTAACTAAGTGAGCAAATGCATTCGCTGAAGATGTCTGTGCACAGTCAACCCCAAAACATTTAAAATCCGGAGGGGTTAACTCCATATTTAATCTTTGTGAGGATGATACAAGGAAGAACAGGTCGCGTTGGAAGCCAGAGTACCTGTCCTCTATGAGTCGGTCTTACATTTAGAAATCAAGAACGCAATTTGAAGGGTAATGCTGACATTCGTTGTGTGGAAAGAGTAACTCGTTAAAGAGCAGGTCGCCGTGTACGGAGGTCAGAGCCGTCCGTGGCAGGATGTGACCGAGTGCCCTCCGCCGAGATCTAGGTTTCCAGGGACCAACCTCCTCCATGGCGTGAAGGCCGGCGGTCTGTGGGTGCTGCAAGAACACGTCAGAGGCAGGGACAGACACAAAATGGAGCGCGATGTGGGCATTCCTTCTCGTGGATTCCGCCACAGGCCCAGCTGTCCCTCCCCTCCCGCCGGCGCTCGGCCTCAGCGCGGTGCTTGGCTGGACAGTTGCCAGGTCAGTAGCCCACAGCCACCGCTAGAGTCCTGGGCGTAGTGACGCGCCCTTCGGCAGAGTCACGCATCGCTCTATACTACAGGGTCTTCTACGAATGTTTGTTGTTGTGGTGAGTCAAGTCAAGGCTGGGTAGCAAGTATTTCAAGTTTGACGGCGGGGGAGGGGTACTCGTGTCAGCTTTTCATGATGGGAAGAGTCCCGGGTGGAACCGTTTCGTTGGGGGCGGCTCAGAGCATTCCATATGCAAGGGCAGAGGTTTATTACAACCAGCCCGCACTTCACAGTCAAGGGGGCTGTTACATTTGCACTCCAGGCCTCGGCGTAGTTGTGATTGTTACAGTCCTGCGCTTTAGGGTTGCAACATCAAAGCACTGGGAGTCGAAGGGGTGGGATGACACGAGGCATCGCTGGGAATGCAGGATCGTTACTCCCAGTATTAGAGCAGGCGGGGTAGTGGTTTGTCAGCCCAGAACTCAAGCATGGGGTGGAGGGTTCGTTGCTTAACTTGCTGTCGATCACTACAGATCTGGTCTTTGGCACTGGCGGGACGCGCCTAGAGCTGCCAATGCACCGGTACTATGACATCGCACTTGTTACCACAGTACGAGAGCAGTTACTACAGCCCCGCATGGGATGACCGCTGCCTACCACAGCCGTCTGCTTTTGGCTGGTGAATGACCCTACAATCAGCACCCTACAATTATTTATTTATGTGTGCGTTTTTTTTTATAGCGCGGCGGACTTTACCCGAAGGTGTCAGAGCGCTCAATGATTCCAACATTCTATGCTACCTCCTTAAACAGATGCCTCTTCACCCCTGAAACACTCTCTCAACACCCCCGCCCCCGCTATTAGTACCCCACATCTAACTTTTAACCAACCCTTCTAAGATTCACCAATCACACAAAGAATTAGCTGCAGCTCTACTTGGCAGCCACGGTGGGCAGTACTTCAGGCACCCCCACATTCCATCGAGCGAGAGCACGACAGCTCCCTTTTCAGAAAGACATTCACCTAAGGATGGAATAAACCCTGCCACCACCCCCTTTCCAAAGGAACACCCCAGAAAATCTCACGGGAATCTACAATAAACAAGAAAACGGTCTCAGACTGATGAGATGGACCCTGGGATGCGTGCACTCGGACGGGCACACGGACAGCGGGAGGGGGGACGGGCACACGGACAGCGGGAGGGGGGGCGGGAACGGGCTCACGGACAGCGGGAGGGGGGGCGGGAACGGGCTCACGGACAGCGGGAGGGGGCGGGAATGGACAGCGGGACATCACGCAATCCACCCCTGCAAAGGACACTTCCGAAATGGCGAAAACAAAGCTTTAAAAAGAAAAAAAAAAACGCCCACAGCCGCATGACGTGGGCAAAAGCCTAAAATTCTCGGGAACGCCCACGAATCTGCTCCGGCTATGACGGACAGATCTCTGTTCCAATGGCTAGCCTCCATTTATGGAGCTAGCCAATGGAACAGAGAGGCGGTGACTAAGCCACATACCGTTCTCATTAGATTTCGCCTGCGCGAAACGCTGCTTGCGCAGCTTTCGACAGGCGAAACCTAAAAACTGCCTGGGACATGGGACGGACCAGAAGCCACAAACCTTCCCATCTGAAAAACGTACTGCACTCGGCACTGTTCCACAGAACAAGACGTTTGAAGCAGCGCCGATATCCTGTTTTTATAAACTTTATCGCTTGTTATTTTAAAAGTACAGCTAACATGTTGGCAACGTCATACCGGTACCCGACACCAATCCCGCTCGATCACAAATGACAAATACATTTACATTTATCCTTCATGTACTACATTTGCACATCTGTATCCACGCTATTCCAGTTTAATCCAAAAAATGAACAATAAAGTAACTATCGTGCATCGTTTGCCTTATTCGTGGCTCTTTCTATGTCCTATTGTAAAACACTTCTCCGTACGTTTGAAATACATGAGCATCGCCAAACAGGGAATGCTGGAGCCGTTCCCTGAATCTCAGTTAGATACATATATACATCAGTCAAGGCTCTTTGATTGGGAAGCAAGGGGTTAGCTGAATTTTGCCACAAAGACAAACATCACTTGATAGACTTTCAGGTAGTGTGGTTTCTGCAGTCTACGGTTTAAATAAAAACTTCAACAACACTGGATAATTCATTTAAAGAGAAGGCGAGTCTTGGCTGCTGCGTTGCATAATTTAGCTACACATCATGATAAAGGCCCTTTAAGGGGTGATTGTCTATGCTCGATGCATGGGCAGTATGGCTCCTAAACAGGCCCTACAAAAGGAAGCATGACTATGGTTCATGAAGGGCACACTTTCATTTAATAACATACATCACTGGACAGGACAGGGGGGGCAAAGTGATGTTTCTATTGCAGCGTTTAGCTGAAGCACACAAACACATTTCAAGACATACTCTTTAAAAGGAACAATGAAGGTACATCACAGATGGCAGTGCTTGTTGAAAACACATGGAGGTCTCCTGACATCTTTAAAATGGAAGCATGGGGGTGCTTACAGCCTTGCACAATTTAGCTAACCTCTGAAAAAATGAAACAAGTCATGCAAGCATAAGGCGGGGTGTTGATCGTATATTTCACAGTTTAGAGAATAAATTAGCATAATGAGACGGACAATTTAAATGGAAGGGTGAACGTGTAGTGCCATGAAGAGAACACCCTAACACGTGAACATCAGCAAACAGACCCTTTAGGCGAAATACGGAGGCGGTTCCGACTTTGCACAACTTAGTCAAAAATCAGAAAATCTCTTGACACACCCTTTAATGGAACTGCGTTGCGATACTTAGCAAGTACCATAACATTAGTCTCTAGACAGGTCCTTCAAATGGAAGCATGTTTGCTGCATTTGGACTGCACAGATAACGTAAACACAGAACCAGCAGACCTCCCTTTGTGAAGAAGGTTTGAAGTTGCCCACGATTTCAGAGTTTATCAAAACTGCAAGAGCACAGACAGTCAGGGGAAGCGAAGAAACGAATCTTGGATTACACAGTTCATCAAAACACACCTGACCATCAGCACACAGCGCGTTTGTGGACAGTTTAGTTAGTTAACGGACGGTAATGGTATGCCATTAGAGAGGAAGAAAGATGTGCCTCTTTAGCACACATATGGAGACCACTTGGAAAGCCCTCCCAAACTGTGTTTATCTCACACGTGATTCGCTAACCAGGGTGCACAGCAGTGAAACTAAACCGCATGCAACTCACTAGAACGGTCCTTTAAAAGTAAGCATGTAGTCTGTCATATGCATTTCACAAAGGACCCAAAAAAATGACAATCACTAGACACGTACTGTAATACAAAGCGCAGCACAGAGGAGAGCCGGATTGCACTCCTTAACCAACAACATAACATTTACTATTCAAGGGGAATTGATAACTGCAATCAATGATGTTAGATTCTAATGTAAACATAACTACACAGATTCTTGGGAGGAACCAATGAGGTGGTTTCCTGTCTCCTCTTGTCTTAAACCATGGGGATTTTTAGACATGCTCTTTACGGTACAGTTAATTGGAAAAAAGATCACAGACAAGCAGACAAGTAAAAATAAAGCACGCCTGTGGTCCGTGCAGTGTATCAAAAACCAGTGAACTTCGGAATACAGAACCTTCACGCAAAACAAGGTTTGGGAGTTGCCAATTTAACCAAAGATTTAAACATCCAATAGACAACGAGCACACCTAAGGGGAAAGGGTGTTCCATAATTGCAGTGTCTGTGTGCGAAACAGTTCTCAGAGGCGACGCTGCAGCCTCTAGTCGGTGGAACGCCGGCGTGTGCAAGGCAGGTTTATTAGTCACTTCAGGGCCACAGAACCCCCCCCCGCCCCCGTGATGCCCAAACCCGCAAATAACACACAGACACAAGTGTTAAGTTTGGGAAAATTTGCTGCAGGTTTATTACATACAACATATGTAATGATGGTGGGTTATCTTACGGGCGATCCAAGGGCAGGCCGCGTTCTCGCCACCTGCCCGCCTGTTGAGCCAATCAGCATAGTGGCGAACCACCCAACTGCTGCACAATTATAATTATACTACACACGCCCCTTGCAGGGCGTGACTAGGCAAACCCCCGGCTGCACAGGCCCACAACCGCCCGAAGGACTACTGGGGCGCCGACACGAGTTCCTGCGCCTCCCATGAGGTGACAGGTTAGGCTCTGGCACCCCTATGTGCCCGCTGAAGTACAGTGTTTGCACCTCTCTTCTTCCGGATCGCCCAGTAACTCCGTCACAGCCCGTGCGGTGGTACCCGCTGCCGCACGGGCCCCCCACCACTGCTACTACTCATTACCTCCAACCTTTGCTCACCAGTGCTTCTTAAGGTATTAGCTTCTTAGGGAACCTGCAACCCTGTATTATAGAGCTTCTCGCCAGTCCCACGGAACAAGACCAAAATGACCGGGGAGCGGTGAACCATCCCACCTAAGGCGACCTTAGATCCAGGCAAGAGCATACCTGTCTGGAGGAACCCAGGCCCCTCGCCACTAATCTGCAGATAACCCCGGATCCTTATTCCTTTACAACATTATTGTAACCATCCCCAGGTCCGTAAGGCATACTACCAGGTAAATGACCAAGTAATGAGGAGGGGCCCCTGATGTTAAAGCCGCCTCGTATCATACAAGAGGCATTCCAGCACATGCCACTGAAACTCAACCACACCCTTCACACCAGGCGTCAGCGAGCTACGCACAGCAAGTTACAACTACTACTGTAGCGCCGTGCTCTGCATAACATCGAGAAAGTGTGCTTATGTTGAACGCTGTGCTGCAATACTCACAGAGCACAGGGGCATTGAAGGGGTCAATACTTATTATACTAATAACTTGGACGATGTCCTTTCATATGCTAATACAGGATTAAAAGGTAACAGCAGGCATCACCTGCCCTCTCGAGTTTTAGTCTGGAGCAGCTTAGACCATGCTACCTCAAAGATAGCTTGCCCGTGGGGTTGACTTACTACCACCACAAAGGGATTGCTGGGACTGCAACCAAGTGCCCCTCAAGATCCAGACCTGCATCATGACACGCCGGCTGAAACCAATGCCACCCTGACACTTATCAGCATGAACCCCCGGGAGCAAAAACCCTCTACAGCAATAGTGTAGACTATCCCAGGTTCGAGAGGACATACCCCTGGAAAGGGACCCAGTGAAGAGGGGGGCCTCCCCTGCTGATATCGCTACCTAATTTATCCAATAGGAGAACCAGCGCATACTGCTGAGACCTACCACACACCTTTACACAAAGCATCAGCAGACTACAACCAGTAGTGAACAACTTCTGCCGAAGCACAATTCTCCAAATACAACCAAGACTGTGCTTTATGTATGCTTGTGCAACTATCCTAAAGCAAAGGGGATATCACAGTGCGCAATGCTTAATAGTAGACTGCGTGGAGGACTTACATTTGATATACAGGATTGCAAAGGTAAACAGCTGGAATCCCAAGCCCCCTAGTTTAGCCTGGAGGCTGATTAGGCCATGCTACCTGAGAATAGCTTGTGTATGCGGTTGACTTACGACCCCTCTCCATGCGGCATTTAATAAGCTGAACCAAGGTGCCCCGATAATTGGTGATATCAAACCTCAGGCAGCTACTCACCTTGGGAGGGGCACAAAGGAATCAAAGGTCACTCAGGTTCAATCAAGAGGCTGTTCCCACGCAAGCCAGGGGAGACCAACCACACTAACCGAGAACGAGGAGCCGTGTCCAATACCTGATATGAGCCCATCGTGCAAATCCACCACCCATAATAGTGAAAACGAGCAAAAAGGGGGGGGGGGGTAGGATAGCAGGTAGATCATTCTGAATTTCCATAACAGTTGTAAAACACTTCTGAGCAATTCCATATAGAGTCTTCTAGGGGCCCACTTCTATAGGAATTATTGGCAAACCAGGCACAGGCTGTGGGTGCACAATTGCTCCACTAGTACATGACATTAATGCAACACTGCAGGCTGTAGACCCTACATTCTACTGAGAGGCAGCATGAGCACCCGAACTGATGGCTCAGCAGATGGTCTGCCTACCAGATTCCCATGCCGCTGAAAACGACAAACAGCAGATTATGGAAGAGCGAAATCACTAATGTCATGTGACCTTTCTTCTCATATATTAAGTTACAACAGTGTAGGTCCCAGGATTGTACATATGACAAGACCAACGATCCCTCTTGGTAAAGGCCCCCGGAGAGTGATATGGGCAAGGGGGGGATTATGATCCCATTAGCCTAGGGCTAGACCTAAAATTGCCAATTATCCTAATTTTGCACATCCTAGGCAGACTTATATACAGTCAAACCTTGCCATACAGTACAGTAAGGTAATACCCAAGAGTGAGGACC
The DNA here is from genome assembly GCF_964261635.1 of Lissotriton helveticus. Classification (NCBI taxonomy): domain Eukaryota; kingdom Metazoa; phylum Chordata; class Amphibia; order Caudata; family Salamandridae; genus Lissotriton; species Lissotriton helveticus. The sequence goes on from NC_136057.1 coordinate 1,030,247,505, forward strand.
CCCCCCCCATAGAGGGCCACAGGAGAAATCCCAGCACCAACTGTCAAATGTATGATATTCAGATGCCAATATAAATTTACACCCAGCCATATCAGAATGCCAACATGGCGCCTGCATCAATCGGACATGCCGGAGGGCCAATTGCATCCTCCTGATGGCACGAGGACCAGGATAGCCACGCAGCGAGACTTCACTCAAGTCATAATCCGCAACCAGCTTCCCACGATGCCCGTCACCCAGCGCCAACAGGACCCAAGGTGTCCAGAAATTCCAACCACCCAAGGAAAGGCACCACGAAACAGGCTTCTCACAGTGCGCGCCACCCCGGCGCCAAAGAGGACACCCAGGATACTCTGAACTGGCCATGGCCAAGGAGGGGCCCCCAGGACATGCCTGTTGTGGGGGGGGCACTAATACTGTGAATGGGGTGAGAAAGAATTCCCGCTACCGGGACAAACCATGAAATAAAGCAATCAGCCTCACGTAAGCCTGCGGCCTTAGCAAGCCTGCGGCCTTAGCACCATGATTTCACTTCCCTAATTAAGCTTTGGAATTGTGGGCTGTTCACTTTCTATTCCAAAACAGCCTGCTGCCGAGGCCGGGATCAAACCCCCGACCCTTCGGTCACCAGTCTAACGCTCTCCGCAATGAGCTATTCAGGCCTCTCTAAAAAGTGACTGCAAACCACAGAGCGACTCGCTGCCACTGTTTGCGCTGCCATACTGTGGGAGGCTGGCGCAACACACGGCCTAGAAGCACATGGCCTGGGAGAAGACCCCAGGTACCAAGGCTAAAGGCACCCTTTGAACCATGCTAGTGCGGACAAAGGAGCTCCCGTACCACCCTTACGCAATCGCAAACAAACAAACCTTCCGCGGCACACGAAGACGCTGGCTGCAGCACCTGAAATCTGAATACCCTCTTGGCTATCTAGGATTAAAGAGATTCCGTTTGCGCCGCTCAATGCACGTGGTAGCGAACTCATCCCCTGCTGGTCTGCGTGTCTATTACAAAGAAAGGTTATCGGGTTTGAGATAACAGACTTGCTCGAGCATCTGTTTCAAAATACAGTTATTCTCACGCTCAGCCACCGCTGCTGAACTAGTCTCACAAGTCAAACTAGAAAACAGTTCGGGATACACTCAGGCGTGGCCACAAAATTAATCATAGTAAGGACACCCTATGTCTAAAACACATCTCTTACTCCTCCTGACATGAAGTTCCGGTCAGAGACGGGTGTAAAGAATTGAAATATTGCGACCCACTGTATGGGTGGATGGCCTAGCCCCAATGGGCCAAAAAGGGCCGACAACAAGTGAATGGGTCTGTGTAAAGGTACAGCGTACAAACTAGGGTGATTATTAGCCCTGCATATGATGGCCCAAAACAATAGCGCGACCGCAAGACATCTCCAATGTATGCATCGACATCAGGGATCCCCTTAAAAGATCCGAACTGGTAAGGCATGACTAATATAGTCGGGAAACCGATATACTGGCAAAAGTATCATGCCCACGATTAAACGTATATACTACCCGTAACAATATCCAAGCCCTCCCCAGACCAGCAAACACAGACATGTTTGAACAGTAATGTTCTCGTATTATGGTAATAAAACAATGTTAACGTGTCCGGATATGTTAGTAAAACATAATCCAAGTCCCTAAGTTTTATCGCGCGTGTGTTGTACATACCATTATGGAAACCGTACTTATACATAAACTAGTAGACTTTACGCAATGATGATACATATCGATTATATTAATCAATTGCTTTGTTAAAGTGTTTTTTACTCTTAAGTAATGTGATTCCTCCAGAAGTTCTGTATAAGTTTGAAGTATATGAAGAGTTAATTTTTCTTTAAGACAATCGCTAACAATAGAAATGGCCAACACATAATCAGCGTGTATTGTCTTGGAACAGGCGTTAGTATGTGTCATGCTATTACTAGCATGGCGATCTCCAAATGAGTGGGTGGAATAAAGGGACAAGGAACCTGCCAAAGTGATATAAAGGGGGCAGGGAGTGTCTTGCAGTAGATAAAAAAGGCATGAGGTTTAGGAAAAACTCTCAGCCTTGGGATTTGTCACCCCGACCTTTGAACAGCAACGATAGGAGCCCGATGACCTCTCTGGGCACTGGTACATATTTTTGGAAAATTGTTTTTCAAATTAAGCTCTGGAATGAAATGGCTGAAAGTGTCCCACTTCTACACTTGCAAACCAGGGCAGTTTAAATTTCTACAGACATGCGTTAACTATCATGGATAGTACGAGAGCCTGCATGGATTTTCCACTTTATCAGGGAACAAAACAGTGAAAGCCGATTGCCCGGCGGGGGCTGCGCGACAACCCCGTGTCCGGATCACGCTCGTGAACAGGGCAGGCAAATCGAAAGTTGTGCGCTAATGAATTATGTGGGTCCGTAGAGAAAGCGGGGCCTCAACCATACTGGCGCCATAGCGACAGCCAGCAGGCAAGAGGGGGCCCACGCCTACATATGCCGATACCCGGGAAAAGACCAGGGAGGAGCTCACGAATAACGCTCACCACCAGGACGATCGTCTCAAGTACCGTGCCCTCACAACGGACGGCCCCGCGCGATACGGAAACCTAATGACCAAGCGAGTATAAGCCGCGCTGGAAACGGGGTCCCAGCAAGCCGAGACACAATATTTTTCCTGTTTTTAATGGCACGAGCACTACGCGGCCTGGACATCGAGGTGCATTACCTAGCCCAGTTGCATATCATGACATTCATTTATAAGGCACGGAAAATTGAATGAAACATAATCACAGAATGTTCGGCGACCTCGCCGAGACACGAACCCGGATCACCAGATTCAAGGTCGCCCGCCCTACCCGTTCGGCCACCACCTCTCCTGATAATAAACAGGCAGGACAATCTCCCCTCGAGGGCACAGGGTAGCAGCACCCCCGTGCTGGCTCAGCCGGGGGGGGGGGTGCACCACTACGCAAGGTTCGATGTTTGTAACTCATGCAGGCTGGCTGCTGACCGGGCCATAGCTGGCGAGTCAGACACCTGGCTGCAGGTGAGGAATTTTATCTATCCATGTAATAATTCATTATGGTCACAATGCAGCGCCGCAAGCAAACCGTACCATAGTAGCATATGATAAGAGGGTATGTGTTCTCGGTTTACCCAAAAGGTGTACCCCCGGACATGCAACGTGTCAGCAGAACACACAAGTATTGCGGCAGGCAAAAGTCTTACATTTCGAATATACTGCATGGCCCCGCCTCCGTCAGCATTCCAACAACAGAAAATGCGAACACTGACAGCTACCTCGCGAACACTAAAGTACCCATGATATTGCAAAGAATCAACTTCAAGTAAGTAAGAAGAACATCACAGGCCATCGGTGGCTCGCTGGGGACTAACTTACTGAAGGATTCACACTGTCCGCTCACTTCACTCAGAAAGTGGATTAACTGCCTAACAGGTGTAGAAACCAGGCTGTTTGAACAGAGCCGACGAAAATCGTGTAGCCCCACACAAGAAGGGAAGCCAATTATTGCACCCCCTCGGATGCTTTCCACCGGCAAAGTGAAACATGTAGATAAGCCTAATTGCGAAAACAAGGAAGAGTGAAATCGCAAGAAATTAGCTTATCGGGAATTACTACGCATTGTAAGACAGTGAGGAGTGCCGTCTAACGCGGAAAATATGTAATTTTGCATATGAACCAGTAGAAAACATCTGGCAATAGGCACGGCACAAAGTTAAAGTTCGTGAACAAAATTCTGTAGCCCAAACTGTTTTCGTGCAATGCTGCGAGGTTGGGGTGGGGGGGGTTTGGAGACGGCCATGAACCACGAGACCCAGAAAGGACTGAAGTGGCATCAGCCCCACTAGATGCGCCACCCCTTGCCTCCGATCAGCAAACCCCAAATGGGCCGTGACAGTTAGGAACTAATCGACAGCGGGGAAAAGGAAACGCCGTCGTGTGCGCACATCGGTGCTTAACGCCCCGAAAGGGACAACTCTGAAGGGGGCAGCCGCAATGCCACAGCACCACCTCGAGTATTGAAATGTGAAAATAACAAGTGGCTCATGCGGGAATCCAACCTGCGACTTTAGCCTTATGAGCCCCATACTATAACAACTGCTAACCAGACAGCACCAGGATGGTTGGCCGATAGGCCCAAACGGAGGAGCACGCAAGAAAACCCCCTTTTCTACAGATCCTTACGTCTCGCATCACGTCCAGGAGATGGCCATGCGCACCACCTCGAAAGGAGGCCGGGGCAAGGGTAATGATGGGGGGGGGACGACGACGATGACCCTCAGACTTAAACCCGTTAGGGCCCTCCCCACAGCCCCTATTGTTCCACAGCCACCCCGACAGGCAGACCAGTAGGTAACGCTGGACCCCTGCCCCCTCAGCGGCCCGCAGCTTAGGCGGCGGCTAGGCTAGGTTTGGACCCCCGCGTGGAGGGACCGAGCACAGGAGGCAGGGGAGGCCCGCAGATCCGGAGACATTAAGTAGCGGATATGGCCAGCAACGTGGGGCCCCGCTGGCAGGGTCACCACGACGCGTGCAGCGACCCGCTCCGACAGGGGCAGAGCCGGGGAGCGCACGAACACACCCCTCGGAAGTGCGACAAAGAGGTCGGCTGGGAGGGCCACCAGACGACTATAACACACCCCCCACAGCGGCTGATGGGGTAGGGGACCTAAGCACCCACCTCGTGAGCGGCCCAGCGACCAAGTGAGCAGTCTGGCCTTGCGCCGCACCCAGAAGTAAGGGAGTAAGGGGAGCTGAGGAAGTCTTTGCCGTCTAGCGTCCGGACGGGACACGGACACCCAGTGCCGCTCCAACATACACGTGGGCAACAAGATAGCCCGCACCCCGAAGCAAGGGGCGGGACGGGGGAGAATCTTTGTCGCATCCCGACCCCCGCCTCCACAGCGGCCCGACGCTAAGCGGGCCGCCTAGCCATGGCTCACGCCTCCGCAGGGAGGGAGTAGGCGGAGGGGGGGGGCAAGGCCCGTAGGCCTCACTCACCGTTAGACTGTCCTCGGCGGGTAAGAGTGTCCCGACGTTGTAGCGCGATGTCCGGAGCAGCAAAGAGGGCTCCACGATGGTGCCCCGGGGTCAAATACCCCCCTGAGGCTCCTCCTAGCCGCCCCGGACGTGCGTCAGCAGCCCGCCTTCTACTGGGCGCTTCCTGCCCGGCGAGGAGTGGCTGGCCACAAGGGGCGGGGTCAGCCCTACGCGACTAGGAGCCCGCCCTCCTGATGGCCACTGCGCATTTTCATTATGTCTCAAGCGCCACATGCCTGCATGGCTCTGTCTGGCCCCGGGCTGATACGGTCTGGCGAAGCCTGGCTCTGAGCTGGCTGCAGATGGCTCGCCGCAGAATCTCTATGTGCCCTTTGAAGGCTGGTCGGGTATTGCAAACCACCTCGGGCTAGTCAAGCCGGACTGCGCGTAGTACAGTGCCGAGAGGGTGCCTGGATTTTGTCGCGAGGATGCCTGCCCAGATAAACGACGTATTCACTGCATTTAAAGGATGCAGGAAAGCGATAGGACAGGCAGTAGGTAACAATAGCTCTGAAGTATCTCTGGGCTAGCTGTACATTGGTCGGCAGCTGCCTGCACCAGAATGTACTCTACACTGCATCCCAAGGTGTCCCTTAAAGCAGAGGGGAAGGACTGCCCCTCCTGTATTCTTTTGCAATGGTTGGAGGAAACCCCATGCCCCCTCCTTCCCCTGATAAAATGAGAGCAAGAGAGCAAATCACAGGGGCTACGTGTGACTTACCTGCACCCGCTGGAGGGCGGGGCGGAGGCTGGTTGTCCCGGGCACAGCTGGTCGCACTGGAACGGCTGAACCGCGTGTCATTTGAGATGTCATCAGTGATGTCACTGACCATGTCATGAATGATCTAATATGTGACATCATCAGCAATGGATTGCGGGTGCGCGAAATATAGTTAGTACAACTAACTATATAGGAGCAATTTCAATGGTTTTGTATGAGTAAAATGTCCAGCTAACTATAACACCACTAAAACTTATAGTTTTTTGAGTGAATTTCAAAGGTTTTTTAAAAGCTAATTCCTAACTATATAACTCCTGAAACCTATGGTTTTTTCAGTGAATTTCAAAGGTTTTTTAAATGCTAATTCCTAACTATATAAGGCCTGAAACCTATGGTTTTTTCTGTGAATTTGCAAGGTTTTTTAAATGCTAATTCCTAACTATATAAGGCCTGAAACCTATGGTTTTTTCAGTGAATTTCAAAGGTTTTTTAAATGCTAATTCCTAACTATATAAGGCCTGAAACCTATGGTTTTTTCAGTGAATTCGCAAGTTTTTTTAAAATGCTAATTCCTAACTATATAAGGCCTGAAACCTATGGTTTTTTCAGTGAATTTCAAAGGTTTTTTAAATGCTAATTCCTAACTATATAAGGCCTGAAACCTATGGTTTTTTCAGTGAATTTCAAAGGTTTTTAAAATGCTAATTCCTAACTATATAAGGCCTGAAACCTATGGTTTTTTCAGTGAATTCGCAAGGTTTTTTAAATGCTAATTCCTAACTATATAAGGCCTGAAACCTATGGTTTTTTCATTGAATTAGCAAGGTTTTTTAAATGCTAATTCTATTAGCGGATAACGTTGTTATATATTAAAACGTTTTTTAAATCTCAAATGCCTGCTTTGCTAACAGAGTTTTTAAGCACAGGCTCTTTTGTCTCTGGTGGCCATCTTGGGAGACTGCATATCAGAATTTTTTTAATGAAATATAAGAGGATTTGAGAAGTCACTCAAAATATGCCCTAATTTTTCTTTCTTCAGCACTAATCATAATTTCTATGGCAAAATGAACCCCCTCATTTTGTTCCTTTGCAAATTAAATGTTTTAAGTGTTAACACTTTATTCCAATCAAGATGACTTCAGGTGTGCCATACTTTTGTCATAAGTAAGACTGTTAGCGCTCTAGTTGTTCTTTAGAACACTCTGGGACATTCTGTCATTGGGCTATAGTTGGGCTACATCTGGCTGATATTTGGGCTACATTTGTTTTTTTTTGTCTCTGGTGGCCATCTTTGGGCTACATTGGGCTACATTTGGGCTCTAACATATATATAGCCCAATGTAGCCCAATATATATTTTTTCAAAGTTCATTTTCTTAAAAACCACTGGAGCACATATCTTGAGACATAGCAAAGGCACATCGGGCTACCAGTCCCTACAATTTTGCCAAGTTTGGTGGAAAACCATTCAGCCGTTCGGGCTAAAAGTGAGTCCAACCGCCCTATGGAAATTAACATGGGGAAAACACCTTTTATCTCGGCCCCCGCTTGACGAATCCCCCCCAAACTTTCAGGGAAGGACCGAAGCGCCGCGAGGCAAAGTTAAGGAAAATTTCAGGAAGATTCCTCAACCGGCACCAAAGTTATTCCCAATAGAATGTTGCAATTTCCCTATGGAAAACAATCCTAACTATATATACCTACTGGCTATCGCCAGTAGGTAATATATATATATATATTTAAAGCAAAAACCTTCCAAAGGAAGACGCCGCACACCACTTCGTTTCTCAATCCTTATTTTATTTTCTGTAGGTTCCCCACCTACGCGTTTCGGACAGTAACTGTCCCTGATCACGATACAAACAATTGTCCTTCATTACTGTTTACTATTTATCTGATGACACCACATAACGTATTAGGATGCATTGTGGGCTCAGTAGTTAATGTGTGCATTACACACAACCTGGCTATTTGTTTCAACGGATTGTTGCAGCTTCAACACAAACGGAAATATGATTGTTTATGTTTAGTCATATAAGAGTAGATTGCGCAAAATGAAGACAGGTAAATCCTTGTCGACATTTATATCATTTAAATGGCGCGCACTTCATATGTTTATGGACTAAGTGTCCAAGTTACAGTTGTGGCTAAACTGTAACTTGGACACTTAGTCCATAAACATATGAACATGTGTCCAACCTACGGTTTTTACAGTGAATATATATATATATATATATATATATATATATATATATATATATATATATATATATATATATATATATATGGGAAGACCCACAAATCCCCCACTTGGAAAAAAACTACCCTACAAATACCTTTGCCACCCCCCATGGTAGGACAGGGAGAAAGGGTGCTGACACTGCGCACCCAGGCCACACAGCTCACCTGCTGCCACCGGTGTGTCTCCAACCACGTGCCAGTATGAAGTGCAGATCACCAGGTCCCACATCTGAAACAGATCCGTCATCTGAAACAGAGTCCAAATACCTGAATGGCAAAGTACATACAATTGCCTGCGACATCATCGCCTGTCCACCCCTGCGCACCCAGGCAGCAGCACCCCAGCCCCTCCCGCTGCCCAGCTGTAACTGCCCACCCCTGGACACCCAGGCAGCTGCACCCCAGCTCCTCCCGCCGCCCAGCGGTGCATGCCCGCCCCTGCGCACCCAGGCCTCAGTGCTCACCTTCCGCCACCGGCGTGTAGAAATGAGGGCCCGCCACTTGCCGCTGCAAGCCCCAAGCACGGGGCTCGCGGACATGTCACCCTCCACATCATGCAGCTCTGCTCCGAAGACTGCCAGGTCTCACATTTGGTGCTGGGTCTTGATTTCTCCATGGAAGAAGACATACCAGTGCACCCGGCATCATCGCAGGCTGCACACCCGCTCAGCCTCATAGGTGCCACTGACTCTGTGATCCAGGAGGCGACCCCACGTGGTGGTAGGCCCGCGCTGCCTGCTGGCTCAGGCCTACACTGCGGTCCAGCAGGGCACACAAAACCTAAGCTGTCCGGACCACCTGGACGAGGCATCATCGCAGGCTGCACACCCGCTCAGCACTTAATGTGCCCCATCTCAGTTCACTGAAAGTCACCATCCCATAGAGGTGTGCCTGTGCCGGCACAGTGCATCCGGTGCCACCAAGTCTGTGCCGCGCTAGTCAGGGCCCCTCTATGATTGAGTATTGTGGTGCGGACGCCATCAGATCACCTCCGGGCCTGCGGAATGTGATTTTGCAGGCCCCTCGGCCCCATGCCTACATGCACACCACACGGATACACCCCTAGAAAGGTTGGACATGGCGTGGTGCACGTGCGCCCGGCCCTTTTTATTGGCAGGCTCACATGTCCTGTGACGCGTGGGCTGGATGGGTGTGGTGTGGGTGTAAACCAGCAGTGAGGGAGTAGCCGTAGCATGCTGACAACTAAACCCGTGAGCAGCAGATCACTACAGGGGAGTCCTGGCACATGTGGCATTGTTGCCCCCCCCTTGGAGTGTAAGCTTACTGGGCTGGTCTGGTATATGCCAGTCCAGTGTACGGGTTTGACGAAGGACCCCGGGACTCTGTGCGTGGTTCCGTACGGGGCTGGACAAGGAAGTAACAAATGCGTGTGTCGCTGTTGTTGCGTTGGCACAACCCGGACGACAATCGGCAGTGTGTCACCCTGTGACCCAAGTCCACCGACATGAGCCACATGGACGTAAGAGGAATTCACTGACCCTACATTCACTCTTACTTCCACATTTGAAAGACCATAGACAAGACACATCTGTGTGATTAGGAATGTTTCATACACAATCAGTAGAGTGTTGCATCTGGAGCAGAACAAGGCCACGCAAAGCCCACTTTCAAAGGTTAAGACGTGGAGGGACAGCCAGAGTCCTTCTGGGAATGAGAAATCCAATGGAAGAGGAAGAGTTCAGTCCGCAGTCTGATGGCTGTGTCATTGGCGAACAAACAGAATATGGCAGTCCATGTCGAGGTCCAAGGTAAGTGTCGCAGAGTGTATCGGGGGATAGTGGAAGGTGATGATGCAGAGGGCAGAACCAAGCTGAAACCGGCCATATGGCGGAGGTGAATGCTACTGTTTCCTCCGTACCCAGTAAGGAGGTTTCATCCGCATCTTCGTCCTCTGCTGTTGCATGTGCCTCACGTGTTGGTGGTGCTGGCCTTTCTCCAGCACTGTGTGGCAGTGACACCTCAGGGGCAGGAGGGGGAATGTCTGCCGCACTGTGTGGTACTGACACTTCAGGGGGCAGAGATGTGGATGTGGTGGTAGCAGCAGCATGCATCTCGGCCAGGCCTTGTGGTAGCAATGCCATGAGGATGGTTTTGAGGTCATTGTGGAACCCAGCTACCTCTCGCTGGTGTGCAGCCATCGCAGCCGCTCTCTCTGCATTGGCCCACTCCATGTCTTCTATGAGCCTCCGCATGAGTCCCAACTCCCGGATGAGCTCGCTGGAGCCGCCCTGACTAGACAGTCATTCTTGTCGCACAGTCAGGACTCTGTTGATGTCAGCCATGGTTCATTGGAGGGTATGAAGCAGACTGTTGGTGTCCATTAGGGACTGTGAGTGATCCCTGATGGGACTTATACACCCACGTATGGCATGTAGCTTGTCTGCCATGGGGTCGAAGCCCACACGCACCTGTTCAGCCAGCTGCTCCTGGCATCCCAACACACGGTATTGGAAGGCCATGTGTTCTTCTTGGGAGTCCTGGGAGGCAGCCGTGGTGGTGGGTGCTGCCTACTGTGTGGTCTGTGCAGGGGGTGGGTTCTCCTTGTTGCAGAGGGCTGCCCTGCTCCTGGAGATGGGCTGCTGAGACTGTCAATGAACTCTCAAAGGGTATCAGAGTCAAAGGTGTTGTGGTCCTCTTCGTTATCAGAGAGGAGAGGTTGGGACTACTCTGCAGGAGGTGGTTATTGTCCCACTGCTATGTGAAGGGGAGATGCAGTTTAACAATGTGTCCACATGTGTGTTGTCGCATTGTACATGTTTACATACACACTGCATGACTGTGTACATCCTGGCTGTTTCGAAGGGGCTGCCCATTTGCTGCAGGACAGTGGACATTTCGACACCATCACAGCTGTGTGTTTGTACCTATACATTACCAACTCACATTTCCCTGCAATGCCACTTGTGATTGGCCAGTGTCTACACCTAGTCGGCACCACTTGTGTCCTCTGTTCGGTGATGAAAGTGTTGCTGGTTGTGCCACTTCGTTGTCAATGTTGATGTGCTCTGCATGTGATGTGTGTGTGCTGCATTTTGGGGCAGTCGCCCGTGCAGCTCTGCTTTGGCTGCCCCTTATCCCGTACATGCGGTGTGCCTCTGACATCTGTGCTTATACAGTGCTGACATGTAGCATGCTTGGGTACATTGTTCTCTTGATGGGAGTTGGGGTCTGGGGCATGATTTGTCCGCCAATGTGCTCAGCTCAATTCTGCATGTGTGCCATTGTGCCCATCTCCCCCGTCCCTCCAGTCCCTGGTCGTCACTCACCCTGGTGCTGTTGTGTCTGGTCCTGTTGAGCAGTGTCAGGTTCCCTGACTCCAGTCACCGTCTCCCCACTGATGACTGTGGATACCATTTCCTCCATGTCGTCCAGCTCCTCCTGTGGCACAGGACTGCCACCTCCAGCCTGCATTGCTGCCTTACGGTTGTTTGTGACTTTCTGCTTGGTTTTTTGCTTGACTTAATTCCAGCGCCTCTTAACCTCGTCCATTGTCCTCTACAGCACTCCCACTGCATTCACCTTGTCCACGATGGCCTGCCATAGTCCATTTTTGGTTGCTAATGATACAGTGGAGGTGACGAACAGTTGTTGATGGTGTTCTACCACTTCCATTATCAGGATCCTGTTTTCCTGCGGACTGAAGCGCTTCTTCCTACTCTACTTCTCCTTGGCCTTCGCTGACCCCGAGGTCCCAGGCAGATCGTCCGTGGGGCTTGTGGGGTTCTGGTTCTCCGCTGTACTTGCTCTGGCAACATTCATAGTTTTTCGCTGTTGTTTGGCATTTGTTTGTCTGTTTTTTTCTACTTTTATGGTGATTGTTCCCGCCTGACGTGTGTGAATTGCAGGCCTGTGGCTGGTTTTCTTAGATTTTTGTAACGCCCTTGGCCTCATCGCAGCTTTTTCTGCGTTCGTGTTTTGCATTTTTGTGGTGTGGCATTGATTTTAATGCAGCCATTTGACACGTTATCTGGTGACTATCGCATGGTACCGCTGTTTTGTGAATACCTGGTTAACACTGCGTAAAGTTCCCGCGATGTACTGCGATGTTGAGGGTTGCGTTAAGTAACTTTTGCGATGGTTATCACACGTTCTTAAGAACATACCCCCTAGTGTGTAAAATAGTGTAGTATGTCAATTGTAATTCACATATCTCTTTTTATACTTGGTTACACCTATACTCTTGTACATCATATATATATATATATATATATACATATATATATATATATATATATATATATATATATATATATATATATATATATATATATATATATATATATATATATATATATATATATATAATGGAAAGAAACTCCATTTTAGATTTCAGTACAATATCAAAATGAAGATTGGGTTTTTCAATTACACATTGTTCACTTAGTCCTTAGAAAGTTCATGAAGAGAAGTGGATCTACAAATGCACATGCATTTCCTCGTTACCGTTCAATCCCCACGGGATTCTAGTTTTAAAACGGATTATTAACTTTGATTCAAGACATCTTAGTTTTTGGGTACGATTTACGCCTCTTTCATGCTCCTTCACCATGGCTATACGTGAGTATTTAATGTCTTTCCAGGTTTTGTCAAGCTGGGTTTTCAGATGTTTAGAGATGGCATAACTATAATCATTGTTTTGGATTGATCTTATATGCTCCAATATCCTCTTTTTCAGAGGACAAATCGTTGAGCCAATGTATCTCTTCCCACAGTAACATTGTATTAGGTAGACTCCAAATTGCGATTCACAAGTTATTTTGTCACGTATCTCAAAGTTTCTACCTTTTTGATCCGTGATGGATTTTAGATTTTGTCCGACCTTGCAGGCTTTGCATGATAGGCACTTTGTAAAGCCCAATTGTCGCTTGTATAGCCATGTTTCAGTTTTTTCTTTCTTGAAATGGCTATTCACTAGGGTATCTTGGATCGATGGAGCCTTTCGAAATGATATTAATGATCTGTCTCCTATCAGAGTCCCAATTTCCGGATCCTTTTTTAAGACACTCCAGTATTTGGTTAGAATTTGTCGTATCTTGAAGCTCTCTTTTGAATAAGTTAAGATCAACCAAGGCTTTTCTTTATCTGTTTTGGTTTCTAGTTTGTTCTTTACTATTAGCGTCTCAGCTCTCGTTTTGGATCTTGCTCTCTGTTCACCACGTGCAATGTCAGTGTATTTATATCCCCGTTTAGAGAAGCGAGACTTGGTTTTCGCAAATTTGCTTTCCATTTCTGTTTGTTCTGAGCAATTGCGTTTCATTCGAAAAAATTCACTGTAGGGTATACTTTGTTTTAATGATGCCAGGAGAAAGCTGGTGCCATGTAGCACGCTGTTCGTTGATGTTTTCTTTCTAAAAACAGTTGTTTCCAGTTTATCATTCTTGACATATATTTTGGTGTCAAGAAAGTCTATTTCTTCCTTTTGGATGTTAAAGGTAAGTTTCAAACCCACTTCATTCTGATTCAATATTTTTATGTATTTGATGAGTTTCTGTTTGGAACCTTTCCATAGGAGAAATAAGTCATCTATGAATCGGAGCCATAACATCACATCCGTGGTGTATGGTTCATTTTCTTCTCTCCAAGCTATGTTTTTCTCCCACCAGCCCATGGTGAGATTAGCATAGCTTGGAGAGAAGGAAACCCCCATGGCACATCCGCATATTTGAGCATACATGTTTTTGTTAAAAAGGAACACATTGTTCGTTAAACAGAAAGTTATCATGTCCAACAACATGTTCGTATGTTGTAGCTCCGATAAGGGACTTTGTTTTAGAAAATATTTGATCGCTTTTAGGCCTACGTCATGTTGTGTTGACGTGTAAAGTGACACATATATATATATATATATATATATATATATATATATATATATATATATATATATATATATATATATTACCTACTGGTGGTTGCCAGTAGGTAATTATAGTTAGGACCTAGTTTCCATAGGAAATCCACAACATAGTATTTGGAATAACTTTGGCGCTGGTGGCCGAATCTTCGCGAATTTCTCCAAGAAAATGTCCTGCTCTGCTCCGCTCCTTCCCTGAAAGTTCGGGGGTGATTTGTCAAGCAGGGGCCGAGAAAAAAGGGGGGTCCCAAAAGGTGTTTTCCCCATGCAATTTTCCATAGGGACCTTTAGCCAGGGCTACAGCCCGAACGGCTGAACGGAATTACACCAAATTTGGCAGCAAGGCAGAGTTCTGTTCGCAGATTGTGCTTTTTGTTAAATGGTGTAAATCCGTTCAGTAGTTCCTGAGAAAATCAAAAGTAAAATCATAGCGATATCTAGAGACAAAGTACAGCACGCGTACGGAAATCCGTACAATTACGAGCACGAGCTGCATGCTCATTGGATGTCAACTGTCTGTCAACACTCCAAACCAGGAAGTGTTGGCAGCCATCTTGTGCCTCGGTAGCACCGAGTCACAATAAAACAGTAAAACAAAGTTGAAAAATAAGGAAAGGGGGTAGGGTAGAAACATGTTGACCCTCTAGGCCTGCTCAGGGGGTCTCACATGGATGTTTAGGCGCAATTTATTATTTTTTTTAAATAAAAAAACACGTTGTACGCGTATTGTACTCGTACGCAGTGGAAAAGGGAAAAAAAACTACTTTCGTTTTATTCCTAATTAGCTTCCTGGGGGGCCAAATCTCGGGGCAATTTTTTTTTTATAATGGGGGGCTTGGTAGTGTCCAACAGGAAGAAAAGAATGAAAAGAGGACAGTGATGCTACTGCTTCCTGCATTTTATCAGGCCAATAGACTGTTTCCCATAACACAAAAGTTTATTGCAATAATAAATGTATAGAATTTTAACTTGAGCAAAATCAGGATGAATTTGTGTGAGTGGACTGTTTGCTGAAAATGCTGGTGCAGCAGTTGATGTGCTTGGTGCAGTAGCAGGTGGGTTGTCCTTCAACCTCCGTCTTGCAGCTCGAGCAAAGTTGTTGGGGTGGAAGTTCTTTACGTGTGGCTCCATATTTGCTGTACTAAAGGAGTATTTTTGAGATGGATCACCCCTTGAAAGAGTTTGGAAAATTTTACAGGTTACTTTTGGAGCATTAACCTTTTTTTGCCATTCTGGTAAAGTAAAAAACTGCCAAATTAGATCTTCTTTCCTCTTCTTTGGAGTTTCTTTAGGAATGAAATATTCTTCCGAAGAATGGCTGGAAGATGAGTCCATTGCTGTTAATATGGTAAACTTTGTTCTAGTTGACAAGATTCTCAGAAGAGATGTTTCTTTTTAGAAAGTCAAAGTAGAATTTTTAAAATGGGACGGAAGTTTCAACAGTTGTAATAGGAAGTGTTATGAACCAATGAAATTTCTTCTTTTAAAGTCACATGGCTTTGCGTACGGTTACGCTGTTATTACGGTGTTCTTAGGATGCGAGTACGCATGACTTTTCACCGCGATTGGTGTAATTGCTTTTAAAAGTAATGTACGATTATTGGAACTTAAAAAAAAATGTTTTCATAATTATCCTAGATAATGTGTTCTGTTAGTATGTTCAATAAATACATAAATATATGTTTTTAAACAATTAAAAACATTCACGTCTTTGCGTACGGGGCGCCGTACATGATGTCACATGGCAGCTTTGATGCGACGCCTAACGTGAAAGCGTATTCGTAGTGTGTGGTGAGAATGATTAGCAGTACAAACTATGGTGCGATCACTCTCTCACTGTCAAATCAGAGCACAGGGCGCGCTATGAGAATGGTTAGAAGTGATCACTCATTGGAAATCCGATTCAGCTGTGTGGCTTATCCACGGTATCATAACGTTACTTTTTAACCTGTTTAAGTTTGAGGTTTGCATGTAATACTATGGTATAGGCAGATATGGATGTTTAGGCAGCGCTTATCTCCATTAAGCTTGGTTATTATCATTTACATATAGGTGTCTGATGGAGGGAAAAGAAGTCTATGTGAATGGCGAGGATGGCACAATAGCAACAGATCACTCCTTAATTTGTAGACACATACAATTGTATGGCTCTTATAATCAAGATGCGCCTAATTTGGTGTGAGTTTTGATAGGCACTGCGACACCTGCTATCGTACCAACGTTCAGTTTACTGGAAACGTGAGTTATTTAATTTGAAATAATGCAGATTGTTGTACAATGTTACCAGGCATCGGTTACATGATTACGGTAACTGAGCGTTTGGTTTGCTAAAAAAAAAGTTGTGTTTACTCCTCTGCATGGGAAGCTGGATGTTTCCATCTGGCCGTCGATTCCGACCTTGAAAGCAGAGTCAACCAAGTGAGCCGTATAAGAGCGCTATTGTCTCAAAAAGAGGTCGCTGTTACATCAGCTAGAGAAGCATTTGTCCTTCATGTAGTAAACACCCGCACAGAAGTGTATGATTTATTAAATACAGATGTGCCTTTGTATTTTGGGGAGTTAATTCAGAGTATCTTAAATGCGTCCTTGACTACGGGGTTCTTACTTTTTTAAAGTTAGAAGCAGTGGTCTTGTGAGTTCTTTTCAAACTATTATTGGTGTCTATTCGGCGTTTTTTCATTCGATGTTTTCCAGCATCTTTGGTGGATTCACCTTAATAGTCGCATTAGTTGTCGGTGTGCTTCTATTAATTTGTTTATTTAAATATGGATGCACATCCTCCAGCACCCGACAATATGTCCCGCTGTTGCTGCTGCGGAACCGAATGCTTATTTATTACGGAGCGCTGCCTCTGGCTACATTGAGTGCAGCTTATGGATTATTGTTTCGATTCTCCTTTTTCACATGCGTTCAGCCTGTCTTCAATTGTCTGAGCTGCGATTTCGACTGGGCCCTGGATTTGTGTCTCTGCAGTACGGTGTCTCCCAACGCAGATTATGACCAGCTGATGAGCCCCTTAGTGGTTCATGACTTGCTCTGTTCTGGCGGCGGGATTATGGCCTTAGCAGCGATACATGGAATAATGGGACGTTTTGGCAGCGGCGCATGACTTCTTGGCACGCAGTTACATTGAAGATGACCCGAGTTTTCCTCCGATGGTGATAGAGGCTCCGGTTGTTGAGGAACATGTATGTTCATTCTCACTATTGAATTGGATGGCTGAAATGTTTTCAGATGAGAACAATGACTTCCTCTTGGAGGCTGTTGCTACATACTGCGCTTATACGCTGTTGGGTTAAGACTCTTTGATTTTTCTACCTATTCCTTATTATTTAGTTACTGTTTTATATCAAACAGCGAATAATTTTTTATGTAAATTTGAACTTGACTCTGCTTTTCAGGCTTGGACTCTGCGTTCCTAGTTCGCCCACATTTATATCACGTGGTTCTATCGAGGGAGGGTGTCATGGGCTGAGCCTTGCACTCACACCGTGTTAAGTTAGCATGGGTTCATTAGAAGCTTAAACGCCATTTTTGCTTTCCTGCTCTGCTTTGCACATGACACGCAATGTTGATATTGTTTAGAGAAGGCTGAGTATTTTGTTTCACATGAGAATAATTTGTCATGCTACATTTCTAGACTGCCTCGCTAGTTTAGTGTGTATAGTGAGAGCATGGAATATCAAGGTTATCTTGGATACAGTGTCTGTTATTTGGAATGATTGTCGCACGTTCGACCTATAACACATATGCAGGCGTGGCCACGTCTGATACTGGCGTGTTTAATAATGCATTGTGGAGGCATAATTAGAGACAGTTGTAGAACATTGGTATCCTGACAGTTTGTGCAGAACTCAATGTGATCCTCTACTGCTGAGTACCAGAGGTATGGGACCGTCCATGTAATCCTATGAGACCTTCTGTAGTTATAAACTAACGTGGTAGGTAGGGAGGGTGAAATGTAGGTATATTTTAAACCTGTTTCCCGTTAGCAATATAAGATGCTTTCTCACTTTGTATTTTATGGAATAGTAACAATGCTGACAATCTTGTTTCTGATAATATGTTTGGTTGTATTATCTAAGGTACCGTGCATGAGATTACGGTGTTAGAAATAAACATTTCAAAGTTGCACGTGTCTTTATTTACTCCTTGTTTTGGACTGGTGTAACGAAAGAGTGGTCTTTTTATCTACCTTACTTGAGGTAATCAAAGTTGCATGTTTTGGGTTGACTAGTCATTGGTGTTTTTGCTATAGGACGAAGAACCAATGAGTCACTGATTGCTAGTCTGGTAGGCGGTTTGGGTACTAAGGTGGGGTTTGGTACACCGTAATTCACTGAGGTCCTAAGTCTTTATGCACAGTTCTGTGTAGGAGCAGAATTCCTGCAACAGTAGTTACAACAAAAAGGCTTGATAAAGAGCCTTGAGTTTCAATCAGAATATGAGATTGAAGAATAATTGATAATACCAGCCAAGAAAGGGAGCAAGTGTGCAAATTTACAATGTCTTCGGCTGGGGTACTTGTTACAATAAAAAAGTTCGATAAAGGCCTGCACTTTGAATAGGTATATGAAATAGAAGAATAGTTGATAATCACAGCTAATGTATGCAGCAAGTAGTTGTGTGTATGTGTGGATGATGTGTTGACTGAGCGGAAAGTGAATAAGGTGAAAAATAAGAGCGGCTGCAGAGATGCAAACTTTCCATTTCTTTGTATGGGAAGTGGGTGTTTAGTTTTCCAGTGCATATATATATATATATATATATATATATATATATATATATATATATATATATATATATTCACTGAAAAAAACTTAGGTTTTAGGTATCTTACAGTTAGAAATTAGTATTTAAAAACCTTGCAAATTCACTGAAAAAAACATAGGTTTTAGCCTCATTATAGTTAGGAATTAGCATTAAAAAAACCTTAGAAATTCCCTGAAAAAAACATAGGTTTCACACATGTTATAGTTAGGAATTAGCATTTAAAAAACCTTTGAAATTCACTGAAAAAACCATAGGTTTCAGGCACGTTATAGTTAGGAATTAGCATTAAAAGGTTTCACACATGTTATAGTTAGGAATTAGCATTTAAAAAACCTTTGAAATTCACTGAAAGAACCATAGGTTTCAGGCACGTTATAGTTAGGAATTAGCATAAAAAAACCTTAGAAATTCACTGAAGAAACCATAGGTTTCACACATGGTATAGTTAGCTGGGCATTTTACTCATACAAAACCATTGAAATTCCCCCGTTATAGTTAGTTCAGCTAACTATAACTCACGCGTCCGCAATGCACTGCTGATGACGTCACATATTACATCACCCATGACATGGTCATTGACATCACTAATGACATCACTGATGACATCACTGATGACATCATCCAGTGAATGTGTGTCTTTCTGAAAAATAAATATTTTTTATATATGTATATCTAAAGGATGATGGAAGAATAAATGGGTAAATAAGTGTCTAAATGTTTTTTGGGCATCCAGGCAGTACAATAATTTCTTAAAAGTCGATCATTGAAGTTGGCATTACATAATGAGATGTTGACTGAATTTATTACCTTCTGCTTGACTAATAACATCTCCTTATTCCAGAAGCAACATTTCAGACAGATCAGAGGGACGGCGATGGGAACCTTCTTCGCCCCCAGCTACGCGAACTTGTTCATCGGCTGGTGGGAGAAGCAGGTGGCCTGGGCCGATGATAACCAACAATGGGTCCAATCAATTATCGATTAGCATCGATATATCGATGATCTTTTCATTTTCTGGAAGGGTACTAGGGCTCAGGAAGAAATGTACATCAAACACCTAAATAACAACAATTTGAATTTACACTTTAGTGGACAAATCAGTGACACTGAGGTTGACTTTCTGGATTTGAAAGTTACAATCAGGGAAGGGAAGATTTGCACTTCTTTATTTCGTAAGACCACAGCTGGTAACTCCATTTTGGAGGCAACCAGCTGTCATCCTAAACCTCTTAAGAACAGCATTCCCTATGGGGAATTGCTGCGCTTGAAAATAAATTGTACCATAGAACAGGAATTTGAGACAGCAGCATCTGAATCTATAGAAAGATTCAAAATAAGGGGTTACTCAGACCAGGTCTTAGTGAAAGCTTTTGAGAAAGTCAAGAAAATCCCTAGAATATGTCTCTTAAAAGACAGAAAGAAACAAGAAACGGTTACTAAAAGCACTATCCGTTTCAATACGACTTTTTCTCAGGATTCCAAAAGCATCCAGCAAGTTCTCTCACGGAATTGGCATATCCTCAAATCAGACTGTTCTATAGGTACTGAAATCTCCGAATTTCCACAGATAACATACCGACGAAATTGTTCATTGAGAGACTTATTTGTACATAGTCACTTTGATCCAGTTCCAAGAACCCCCAGATTAGGTAACCTCACGGGGTTTTTTCTGTGTCATCGATGTAAAGCATGCAAGAACAGTCCCAAGGTCACTCACTATGAAATCCCTGGCAGTACCTTAAACAGAAAGATTAACAAATTGATGACCTGCACTACTCCCTTTTGTGTATACTGTCTAGAATGTCCTTGCAAACTGCACTATATAGACAGTACTATACATCCCGTAAAAAGGAGGATATTGGAACATGCCAGAGCCATCGAACATAACGACCCGAATTACCCTCTAGCTAGGCATTTTGCCCTAAAACATCGGAGTAATCGGAACCTCCTGCGTTTCTTCTGTCTTGATCACATTGCAATTAAAGATCGTGGGGGGGGACAGAGAATTACAATTACGCAGGCTAGAATCCAGGTTCATTATTGACCTACAAACTAAGACACCAGTAGGCCTCAATATGGAAGAGGAACTATCAATACATCTAGGCTAGCCATTCTTTCTTCTCTGTCATCCTTCCTCCTGCTGTCCATCTGTACATGTATTCGATTGATCTAATTTATTTTACAAATATATAATTTTTTGGGGGATGCACTGTTAACCAGTGGCGGCTGGTGACATTTGAAACTGGTGAGGCGTAAAAAGCTAATGACACAGCACCGTAGCGAGTGCGCGTAGCGAGCGCGCGTAGCGCGCGAGCCCGAACCCCCTAAGGAGGGTTCGGGGGGAATTCCCCCCGAGAAAATTTTGAAAAAAGAGTGGACAAATGGTGCATTTTCAAGCAAATCTGTGAAAGCAGGAAGGTTAATAAAGCAATTGTGAAAGTGCAGTTATTACATTAATAAAGTGGTGTCATATAACATAGGTAGCTGCTTATTCATCTTCATCATAACCACAGAGCTTCATAATAGACTTTGAAACACAATGCATTGGTTAGTACCTCACAGATGCAACAAATACAAATTCAAAGGAAGACTGAAAACTGGTATTTTGTTGTTTTTGTCATTGCATCCAGATATATGATACAACAAGTAACATCATACTTACAAGAAGTCAGGACTACTGGCTTTGTCGATGGTTGTTAGTTGCAAAAGAAAAATAAGCAGCAACTGTGGCTTGTATATAACAATGAAAAAGCTTCCACATAAAGCCCTGGTGACGGTTATTTTACAATTTCTAGAAGAAGCTAGTCTTACACTCCAAGTGTGGAAAAGGAATGGAGTAAGCAGTGAAAACAGCCAGTCCCACAAGTCACAGAAGGGGTCTGAGAGGTAAGGAGTAAACAAGAGGGCAAAAGAGTCAGGAAGGAAAGAAGAGCAGCGTGAGAAATGAGGGGGTGAAACATTAGGAGGCATTACCGAGGAGGAGGGAAGACGCTTTCCTTGGCATGACGGTGGGGGAAGGTATATGATGTTACTCTTTTTGAATGCGATCATTAAAATTATTATCGTTTAATCATGGGTGTTTTGCACATATGCTTTGCCTTTCCTGCTGACAACTGAGACTTCACTGCCCATTATCGGGCAGATAATATTTAAAGTGAGCTACAAATCTGGGTCTACCATTTTTACCAAGCTCGAAAATCAGAATTTGTTTCAGTAAGAAGACATGGAGAGTCACTGTCTCAATTACATCGGGTCAAGAAAAAGGTACATAAAGATAATGTCTGATGTAATCAAAAAATAGCTTTCACCTAGAAAAACAAACAATACTTCCAGGGATATTATATCACATCACTTCCTGTGATATTTGGCACCGTAAAGCTTCATGTTCATAGCATGTTACTACAACTTTCATAGGCAGAGATACAAATATGTACCTTTGCTTCCTTTAGATTATCAATTATATAACTGAGTAAGGTCAGGGAATTCATAAACCAGATGATCCTTTAAAAAAACTCAGTGACCCCCAGGGTGCATCCCGTAAATTGTAAAATGAAAAAGAAAAAGAGAATCTAGTTGCAAAATGAACAGCATTATTCCATGCAAATTCCACTGAGGCAATAACACCTTCCAATTACAGAGAGACAATTTAACATAACACTAGAGGTTCTGTTCCGAAATGTTGGTTTGCCCTTGGTCTGCGAGTTAAACCCCGATGAAAGTGCTTGTTCAATTGCCAGGCAAAAGGAATCTCCAAAGACTAGAAACATTTTGTTCGTCATGATCAGAAAAGATCTTAGTGGGAATATCATGCAAACAAACAATATAATGTAAAAAAACGTGTGTTTTCAAGTACTGTTTGAGAGAACCAGGTGAAATGAACCTTATTACTCAAGTATCAGCAGTTCTCTAATAACTGAACAACCTTCAGAACAAGGTAAATTGGTGACAAAATCAGTAGAAATGGCTTGCCAATGGTGAATGGCTATATTCTAACATGTGGCTAGGTGGTTTTTTACTACATGGACTAGAACATTTACATTGGGAACCATTTCCGGCAACAGAAATGATTTGAAGAGGAAGCTGTAAAGACAGCTGAGTGAAGTCAGCTGTTGTAGGGTTTCACCTCACCTCATTAAAGAAGTCACCATCTCTCACCACCAAACAACACCTCTGGAAGTAACAGCAGAAAGGCAATTCAAATTCTGAAGGCAGTCCGCCATGTAAATTCTAGCACATACTGCAGATTAACACCTAGACCAGTAAACTCCACAGTCCTCGTGGGGGTGGGGGTCAACAAATGAGGGAAGGAAGCAGCCCCAACCTCCGAGGCAGAGCGGCAGGCAAGTGTGATTATTTGTTGAATTAATGTTTGGTGCTTGTTTGAAAATGTGGCAATGAGTGTTGTGAATGGATGTGTGTGAGTGAGTGCAGGTGTGTGAGTGAGTGTGTATTTGTGTGTGTCCTGTCCACCCTCTTCCGCCTAAAATGACTGGCCGCCACTGCGTGGTTATCAACACAATGTAGGAGGGGCGTGACAGGCCTCACAATGTGGGAAGGGGACGGGGCAAGCAACAATTCAAGAGAGTGGCAGGGGGGTGGGGCAATGAGCAATACGGGAAGGGGGCAGTGGGATGGGGCAAGGAACGATGAGTCAGAGCTGAGGCAATCAACATGTCGGGGTAGGGCAAGCAACAACATGAGCAGGGGTATGGACAAGTATTGTGAGGGGACTGGTGCAAGCGATAATGCAGGAGGGTGGTGGGGTTACCACTGACAGCAGGAGAAGGGCAGGAGGGTGCAAGCAACATACATGAGGGACAGTGAGATCTGGTGGGAGGAGGCCAGGAACAATGGACAGTGGAAGGAAGGTAGAGGGAGGCAAGCAGCATTACAGACAGGCAGTGAAAGCGCGAGCAGTGTAAGGATACTGAGCAAAAAAGTCAATCAATGGTTTGCAATAAGCAGACTCTACTCCACCCCTCCCCTCCTCCCATATAGGTCAACAAAATATCTTGCTGTGCACATCTGATCCGATATCTAAAAAGCTGTATTCCAGCAATCAGAATAAATATTTCTGTCTAAGGTAAAACTGCTTTTCACAGAGGTAACTCTTAGTTATATCTCCGTTTTGATCACTGAAACAGAACTAGTTTGCATGCTGATTTGATTTGTTGTAACGGGGGCCTTCTGCCACTTAATTCCCAGACAGAACAATTTATTGATTGTTCAAAATGACACTCGCCCAATGTGCCCACAGTTTTCCTGAGCCCAGACTTACGGAAAGAGGATTCATTTTATGCAATAAGATACGAGAAAGCGATTAAGTGTCAAAGTGGTTTTAGCATCAGAAAATAGCTGCTCTTCTTATTTCCGGTTATTTTTTTATGCGCTGATCCCACCAGGATATTAATTGACATTTCCAGTGCGTGAAACACATGGTAATGGTCCGGCATCTCTGCAGCGTGATGCATTATTAGTTGGTGCAGTTGTGGTTTGTCTTACACTATTCCACACCAATGTACTGAATTGTGTGAAACAAGAGACTTAACAAGCTATCCAAAACCTCATCTCAATACGGTGAGCCGAGAATACCTGCTGAGCCATGAATATTATAGTGCGGCTGTTTTCATATGTGCGCGCCTCTTGCAAAGCATAATATTTCCACCTGGACCCGAACCACTGCGTGTTGCACGAAAAGTCCGAAAAATATCAATTTCAGGAACAGCAGGTGCAGGGTTGTCGTTAACTTTGCCTGGAGAGCCGGTGACTGGATGTTGGCTCTTCGCATCTGACATGTTATAGTATATGACTAAACACGCCGTCCCACAGCGATTTGAGTACATTATTTGCATTTAACATAACGCTGCCATCGAAATGGTTTTGCGTGCTTGGGGGAATGAGAGACATTTTATCAAACTACTGGTGCTGTTTTGTGTCAGTTTCAGAAATGACAGCCGCTTTTCAGACGCGAAATAGGCCTCGATTGAGGCATTGTGTTCTAAGCATATTATTAAAAAGACTTGTGTTTGTATTTTTCAGGTCCATACCTGCACACAGGTCCGGTAGGATTAAAATTTCACAACTGACCTGAACTCTCCAATGACAGACTCGACGCCGGCGACTAGGTGAAGTGTGAGGCCTCAGACCAGACAGTCTCTGTCCCTCATGCGCACTTACTAGTATGATGAAACTTCTCTCTGTAGTGTACTCGATCGATGACGTCTTCCCACCGACGCAGATTACAACAAGCACCAGGCGGTCCATCCTTTGTAGGCACAAACTGCGAGTCAGTCACGACGACGCACGAGTCACATGGTCCACTCTCCTTACCTTCGTGCTGATGATCTATTTTCACTATCCCTTCACTAGTTTTTTGCTGTTGTGTGGCAGCAGTGGTGCGCCACGCGCGGTGACATCACTGCAGCTTAGGGAAATGACCAATCACAAACAACATGGCTGATTATAGCCATATGTGATTGGCCATATTGTGCGGCCCTCAGCCAACACCCACGCGCGGTCCCATCATGCTGCACCAGCCAATCCTGGCGCATTGTTATCAGCGCCACTGCGCCAGGATTGGCCTACGAGCAGGAGACTATCTGCCCTAAATGAGCCCGGGCCCCCGAGTCCTGCTATGTCTGTGTGTGCTAGAGAGAGGGGGGGGGAGGGAAGGGCTACACTGTGCGCATGCGCGGGGAAGTCAAAATATTGACGACTCCGGGTTTTAGCTTGCGCAGTCACTGCCTGCTGCCTGTCTGTGTGCTCACGCTGCCTGCCTGCCTGTCACTCTCTCTGCTGCAGCCCCGCCCCCCACGGCCCACTACCTTATGGATGCCCGATTCAGTCGGGCTGGTCCCGGAACGGTCGCGCACAGTGCTCGGGTGCCTGAGTCAGTGCGCATTTATTTTAAAATAAGTTAACTTAATGATTGATTGGCAGTGCGGGTGCGGTCGTCCATGGGATAGTGGGGCAACGCCCCAACGCCCCCAATGGACGCACCGCCACTGCTGTTAACGTCTCCCTCAAATAATCAATTTGTAGTTCATGATCTGAGTTCGGTATTCAGGAATTAGGTTAGTGCCTATCCAAGGCTTGATTTCTTTATTGATGATTTTTTTCTAATAATGAATTGAGGACATTACATGAATTGAATGTAATAAAATGTTGTAATATAATCAATAGGTAACAAAATGGAACCCAGTACGAACTGTAAATACTTTGTAAATATTTGGATGGTAAATATTTGGAAACCATGCAGTGATAGCCGATCCACGGCTCAATCATGTTTTTGTTCCTGTGCTCAGGAAAGTACTGACATACGTAAGATGGCCGCCATATGAATCAATTATGCTTAGTGCATCATTTATTTCAATGAATTATCAAGAATTGATGTTACGAAATTTCATACCTGATTTAAATGTTCGTATTCTAATGATTTAGAACATTTGTATTGTAAATATTTGGTAATTATACAGTGATAGTCAATTTATGGCTTAATAATCCTTTTAGTCCCCGCATTTGGGATTGCAATAAAACACACTCTAAGATGGCCGCCACATAATTCAATCACGATGACTGCATTATTTATGGAAAATGATGTCACAAATTCAAAACTTTATTTAAATGTTTGTATTCTAATGTGTGCCATAACAGTAAGAAGAAGGCACAAAGCCGAAACGCGTCCTGTTGTGAATTGACGGAGTAATAAATCCGGTCTTTGATTTCCACCAGTAGAGTGCGGTCGATTCTTTTGTTGTCAAAGGAATTTTTAGCCTAATATATATATATATATATATATATATATATATATATATTCACTGAAAAAACCATGGGTTATAGACCATATATAGTTAGGAATTAGCATTTACAAAACCTTATTTTACTCACACAAAACCATTGAAATTCCATATATAGTTAGTTGCACTAACTATATATCGCGCACCCGCAATCCACTGCTGATGATGTCACATATTACATCATTCATGACATGGTCAGTGACATCACTGATGACATCACTGATGACATGTCAAATCACATCACTGATGACATCATCCATTGACTGTGTGTTTCTGTAAAGTTTAAATATGTTTTACATATTGAAAAATGAGTAGATGTAGAAGTGTCTAAATAAAAGATTTAGTAGGTGCGTGACTGACTGTATGAGTGAGTGATTAAATGTGTCTCACTGAGTGCATGGGTTAGTGACTAAACTGTCTTAATTTGTGCATCATTATGTCTGTTGTTCTGTAAAGTGCTGCATGTGTTGATCAGTAGCTATATGAGTAACTATATGGGTTATTGATTGATTGTCCAAGTATTTGTATGGGAGACTGAGTGTGTGTGTGGCTGGCTGGGAGATGTGTGACTCTGTGCAGATCAATGTGTTCTTGTATCAATGATTGTATAAGAGAGTAAGTATGTGTTAGTATATGTTTGAAAATGTAAGGTACTCTATGTTTAACTGTATAGATTAGAAAATGGAAGTGTGATTGATTCTTTACAGGACTGACTAGGTGTGTGAGTAACTCCATGGATGAGTGGCAGAGTGTGAGTGTCTGTATAGGTGTATGAGTGCATATGATAGTGTTGTAAAGATGAGTGATTGTATGTATGAATGATTGTATGGGTGAATGAGTGAATGTGTGTGTAGACGTAGGAATCAGTGAGTACGTATGTAGTAACTAGTATTGGTGTGTCAATGGTTTAAAAAATTATATTCTGTATTTAACACTGGGTGTAACAGAGGTTATATTAAAGTGTGAGGAGATGCATTATATTGTCACATGAATGATGTCATCAGTGATGTCATTTGAGATGTCATCAGTGATGTCATCACTGATGTCATTTGAGATGTTATCAGTGATGTCATCAGTGATGTCATTTGAGATGTTATCAGTGATGTCATTTGAGATGTCATCAGTGATGTCATCAGTGATGTCATTTGAGATGTCATCAGTGATGTCATCAGTGATGTCATTTGAGATGTCATCAGTGATGTCATCAGTGATGTCACTGACCATGTCATGAATGATGTAATATGTGACATCATCAGCAGTGGATTGCGGGTGCGCGATATATAGTTAGTGCAACTAACTATATATGGAATTTCAATGGTTTTGTGTGAGTAAAATAAGGTTTTGTAAATGCTAATTCCTAACTATATATGGTCTATAACCCATGGTTTTTTCAGTGAATTTTCAAGGTTTTGTAAATGCTAATTCCTAACTATATATGGTCTATAACCTATGGTTTTTTCAGTGAATTTCAATGGTTTTTTATTAGCAAATATCAAAAGCTTTAAAATGTCAAGTACGTGGTAGGTAAAAACATTTTCGTGTTTATGCACGCTGATGTGCTTTGAACGCTGCCCCCCCTCTTTTCTTTTAGGAGTATTCTCTCTTTGCAGATAGTGAAGGGTAGGTAACGCAGGCCTTTGCCCCCGTTGTAATCTGTCGTGCCTGCTTCCCTCCCAATTTGATTGATTGTTGTCCAAGCATTTACTGTTTTGGAATTGGTTCTCTTTGGTTAATTCTCTATTTACAAACAAGCACAGAGGAGCAATACTCTGTTTAGTCTTTGCAGATAGTGAAAAATCGTTAGAAAAAACAAAAGGAATCAAGCAAAATCAGTAGGCCACTAATGGGATCTCTTTTTGACCTCGCTAAAATAGAAACATTAGGAACAACCCCTCATGAGAAATATGAAACTAGTGAGAGGAACCGAGCTCGACGCCATGATGGCTGCAAGACAGCTCGGCTCCCCCGCCCACCCCGCCCAAAATAACGACAAACCCTATGCAAATATTATAAATATATACAACACACCAACAAAGTAACAGGGTAAAACATTTTATTAAATAACTATTTACATGGCAGCCTGCTGCAACATCGATCCAAATGCATGCCGCCGTTCCCGGGATTTCTCCCCGACTACTCTGCGGCCTACGAGATGGAGAGGCCGGGGCGTTGACTAGGCGGGGCCTCCGGCCGCAACCACAGCGCCAACGATCGCTGCTGACGGAGGGGAGCCTTGCCGGTGAGACCACTGATCTGAAGAACCGCTGCCTGCGGTGCCTCCCTGAGCCGCTTGACGGAGGCCCCCGAGGGGCGGTGTGGTGGCGCGGACTCGGAGGGGGCGCTTGCCTCCTGCCCCCTCCCCAAGTCTTGTTGGCCTGGTGTGGCCTGAGATCGCCCCCGACATAGGCGGCCGGCTCCCGGGGTCAGGCGGAACTTTTTGCCTTATGGTGACTCTTCCATTCTGGACCTTGTCCCACAATCCGTTTGACCTGAAGACACGTCCTGCGGTGCCCTGGTCCGACCATCACATATACCTGCGCCAGGAGACGGCGTGGGGTGCACTGGAAGGGAGAGGCGGCGCGAACGAGCCTCCCCCAAATCCCCAGGTGGAGGTTTCTCAGCTGCACCCCAGCGCCTCGCTCGGCCAGCTGAGTTGCGCCTGCTCTTGCTATTACAGCGTCTCACCCGCCATCTGGCTGAATTGCACCCACTCTTGCGGTACAGCAACAGGCGGCTGCCACGGAGCTCACGAAATGGTGGCCGGCTCCACAGACTTGGGCCTGGCCTGTAAGGATGGCTCTGGGCAACCCTGGAACTCGGACGCTTGACTGCTAGGGCATGGGCCCCATTCCCAAAAGCGTCCCCTCAGCCTTGAAGATTCTACAAGAGTCACCGGGGCCCCCGACTCCCGCAGACTTCCGGTGGGGAGCGACTGCCATGATTGCTCGTGGAATGGCCACGACGTAGCCACGGGGTGCTCTCCTGCTGATGCCAGCTTCAGTCTGAAACATCCAGAAACACTGTAGTATCGCGTTGTCGCGTAATGCGTCATATGACGCGCCGCGCTAGCGCACCCGGTGCGCGAAGCGAGGCGCGAAGCGCAGCTTCCCGGAAGCGATCCGGGGCGCGGCGCGGAGCGCGTAACGTAAGCATAACAGGTCATGTGACTTGTTAATAAAACTTTTCATTGGTTCATTTCACTTTTGGGTTCCTAATGATGTAAGGCTAGGTCATGTGACCTAAAAATAACACTTTTCATTGGTTTAGAACTATTTTTTGTCCCAAATGATGAAAACCCCTCCTTGTTTCCTCACTCTGACTTTCATCTTTGTGAGAGGAAGACCTTTTTTCATCACTTAGCAATGGCAAGTGTTGTAGCTTCAGCTGGTGCATCCCCACCACCACCACCACCTCCTAGGAAGAGAGTACCACCTCCTCAGGTGGTGGTTGAGCAAGAGGTGCCCCCCCCACCTTCTTGTTGCCTGATTCGGCCAGCTCAATCGATCGAGCATGAGACTCTGTTGTGATCTGAAGAACCGCTGCCAGCGGTGCCTCCCAGAACCGGTTGACGGAGGCCCCCGAGTGGCGGTGTGGTGGCGCGGACTGGGAGGGGGCGCTTGGCTCCTGCCCCCTCCCCAAGTCTCGCTCGGCCAGCTGAGTTGCGCCCACTCTTGCGGCCTACGACATGGAGAGGCTGGGGCGTTGACTAGGCGGGGCCTCCAGCCACAACCACAGCGCCAACGATCGCTGCTGACGGAGGGGAGCCTTGCCGGTGAGAGCCACTGATCTGAAGAACCGCTGCCTGCGGTGCCTCCCTGAGCCGCTTGACGGAGGCCCCCGAGGGGCGGTGTGGTGGCGCGGACTGGGGGGGGTGCTTGGCTCCTGCCCCCTCCCCAAGTCTCGCTCGGCCAGCTGAGTTGCGCCCACTCTTGCGGCCTACGACATGGAGAGGCCGGGACGTTGACTAGGCGGGGCCTCCGGCCGCAACCACAGCGCCAACGATCGCTGCTGACGGAGGGGAGCCTTGCCGGTGAGAGCCACTGATCTGAAGAACCGCTGCCTGCGGTGCCTCCCTGAACCGCTTGACGGAGGCCCCCGAGGGGCGGTGTGGTGGCGCGGACTGGGAGGGGGCGCTTGGCTCCTGCCCCCTCCCCAAGTCTCGCTCGGCCAGCTGAGTTGCTCCCACTCTTGCGGCCTATGACATGGAGAGGCCGGGGCCTTGACTAGGCGGGGCCCCCGGCCGCAACCACAGTGCCAACGATCGCTGCTGACGGAGGGGAGCCTTGCCGGTGAGAGCCACTGATCTGAAGAACCGCTGCCTGCGGTGCCTCCCTGAGCCGCTTGACGGAGGCCCCCGAGGGGCGGTGTGGTGGCGCGGACTCAGAGGGGGCGCTTGGCTCCTGCCCCCTACCCAAGACTTGTTGCCCTGGTGTGGCTTGAGATCGCCCCCGACATAGGCGGCCGGCTCCCGGGGTCCGGCGGGACTTTTAGCCTTTTGGTGACTCTTCCTTTCTCCCCGACTACTCTGCGGCCTACGAGATGGAGAGGCCGGGGCGTTGACTAGGCGGGGCCTCCGGCCGCAACCACAGCGCCAACGATCGCTGCTGACGGAGGGGAGCCTTGCCGGTGAGAGCCACTGATCTGAAGAACCGCTGCCTGCGGTGCCTCCCTGAACCGCTTGACGGAGGCCCCCGAGGTGCGGTGTGGTGGCGCGGACTGGGAGGGGGCGCTTGGCTCCTGCCCCCTCCCCAAGTCTTGTTGCCCTGGTGTTGCCTGAGATCGCCCCCGACATAGGCGGCCGGCTCCCGGGGTCCGGCGGAACTTTTAGCCTTTTGGTGACTCTTCCATTCTGGACCTTGTCCCACAATCCGTTTGACCTGAAGACACGTCCTGCGGTGCCCTCGCAATGTGGCCTGGTCCCTGAATGTGTGCAGGGGGACGGTATTGATTGGATCAAGATGGCGGCTTCACACAAAGCTGACTCAAGTGTTGCTGCTGATGCTATGCAGACAAAAACTGGTTTTCAGTTTGTACATTCTTCAGGATTTTTCCATCCAAGGCTGGTTGAGAGTTTGTAGAACGATGGCTTCAGATTTTCAACATACTACTTTTCAACATTCTTCATAAATGTAACAATGTGAGACTCACTAGGAGAACGGCCGTTTATCTTTCCTTTCAAAATGCTGCCAACAATATTTTCTGAATGGAAGACACCATCTTGTAGCATAAAGGGCTGCGTCAAGGGTGGTATTGCCCAGAATGTCTTGTTTTCTAGTGCTCGTAATGACGAAGCCAGAACTGCCGAAAGGGATTCTGGTCCTGCCGCTACTTATTGGAGACATTGAACTATACTCTGGACCTGCCTGGCCTCGACCAAAATGGCGCCAGTATGGGAGCGAATTGCAACTCCTTATGACGTTCTAGTTACTTAGCCTTGATCTTATGGGGGATGTATGCGGTCTTTGTGCACATTGCGGGCGGGAAAGGGTACTGACTGGGAATACGGACAACCCTATTGATGTCGATTTTTCATTATTGATTATTGTATTAATAAAGCTTCGAAGTAATGTTACCCATGATACTCGCCCATGGTGTGCGTATGGACGATTTTATTGTAACTGATCCTGTTATACTTTCAATTAAAAAATCAACCTTCACTGATCCTGCAACCGTTTGTCACGTTTATTTTTTTCAATTAAATGGCTCGCTTGTTACATACTCCTATACCCCTGGCTTTTGAAAGACACCATCTTGTAGAATAAAGGGCTGCGTCAAGGGTGGTATTGCCCAGAATGTCTTGTTTTCTAGTGCTCGTAATGACGAAGCCAGAACTGCCGAAAGGGATTCTGGTCCTGCCGCTACTCATTGGAGACATTGAACTATACTCTGGACCTGCCTGGCCTCGACCAAAATGGCGCCAGTATGGGAGCGACTTGCAACTCCTTATGACGTTCTAGTTACTTAGCCTTGACGTTATGGGGGATGTATGCGGTCTTTGTGCACATGGCGGGCGGGGAAGGGTACTGACTAGGAATACGGACAACCCTATATACTTTCAATTATAAAATCAACCTTCACTGATCCTGCAACCGTTTGTCACGTTTAGTTTTTTCAATTAAATGGCTCGCTTGTTACATACTCCTATACCCCTGGCTTTTGACCCTTTCCTACGCGCGGGCTGTACTACCGCCCTCGGGCGATCTATGTAATGAACAGACTACCATTGCCGAAACACAAGGGAATGCATCTCAGAGAGATAAGTCAAGTACGTGGTAGATAAAAACATTTTCGTGTTTATGCACACTGATGTGCTTTGAACGCTGACCCCCCCCCTCTTTTCTTTTAGGAGTATTCTCTCTTTGCAGATAGTGAAGGGTAGGTAACGCAGGCCTTTGCCCCCGTTGTAATCCGTCGTGCCTGCTTCCCTCTCCATTTGATTGATTGTTATCCAAGCATTTACTGTTTTGGAATTGGTTCTCTTTGGTTAATTCTCTATTTACAAACAAGCACAGAGTCGCAATACTCTGTTTAGTCTTTGCAGATAGTGAAAAATCGTTAGAAAAAACAAAAGGAATCAAGCAAAATCAGTAGGTCACTAATGGGATCTCTTTTTGACCTCGCTAAAATAGAAACATTAGGAACAACCCCTCATGAGAAATATGAAACTAGTGAGAGGAACTGAGCTCGACGCCATGATGGCTGCAAGACAGCTCGGCTCCGCCACCCACCCCGCCCAAAATAACGACAAACCCTATGCAAATATTATAAATATATACAACACACCAGCAAAGTAACAGGGTAAAGCGTTTTATTAAATAACTATTTACATGGCAGCCTGCTGGAACATCGATCCAAATGCATGCCGCCGTTCCCGGGATTTCTCCCTGACTACTCTGCGGCCTACGAGATGGAGAGGCCGGGGCGTTGACTAGGCGGGGCCTCCGGCCGCAACCACAGCGCCAACGATCGCTGCTGACGGAGGGGAGCCTTGCCGGTGAGACCACTGATCTGAAGAACCGCTGCCTGCGGTGCTTCCCTGAGCCGCTTGACGGAGGCCCCCGAGGGGCGGTGTGGTGGCGCGGACTCGGAGGGGGCGCTTGGCTCCTGCCCCCTCCCCAAGTCTTGTTGCCCTGGTGTGGCCTGAGATCGCCCCCGACATAGGCGGCCGGCTCCCGGGGTCAGGCGGAACTTTTTGCCTTTTGGTGACTCTTCCATTCTGGACCTTGTCCCAGAATCCGTTTGACCTGAAGACACGTCTTGCGGTGCCCTGGTCCGACCATCACATATACCTGCGCCAGGAGACGGCGTGGGGTGCACTGGAAGGGAGAGGCGGCGCGAACGAGCCTCCCCCACCTCCCCAGGTGGAGGTTTCTCAGCTGCACCCCAGCGCCTCGCTCGGCCAGCTGAGTTGCGCCTGCTCTTGCTATTACAGCGTCTCACCCGCCATCCGGCTGAATTGCACCCACTCTTGCGGTACAGCGACAGGCGGCTGCCACGGAGCTCATGAAATGGTGGTCGGCTCCACAGACTTGGGCCTGGCCTGCAAGGATGGCTCTGGGCAACCCTGGAACTCGGACGCTTGACTGCTAGGGCATGGGCCCCATTCCCAAAAGCGTCCCCTCAGCCTTGAAGATTCTACAAGAGTCACCGGGGCCCCCGACTCCCGCAGACTTCCGGTGGGGAGCGACTGCCATGATTGCTCGCGGAATGGCCACGACGTAGCCACGGGGTGCTCTCATGCTGATGCCAGCTTCAGTCTGAAACATCCAGAAACACTGTAGTATCGCGTTGTCGCGTAATGCATCATATGACGCGCCGCGTTAGCGCACCCGGTGCGCGAAGCGAGGCGCGAAGCGCAGCTTCCCGGAAGCGATCCGGGGCGCGGCGCGGAGCGCGTAACGTAAGCATAACAGGTCATGTGACTTGTTAATAAAACTTTTCATTGGTTCATTTCACTTTTGGGTTCCTAATGATGTAAAGCTAGGTCATGTGACCTAAAAATAACACTTTTCATTGGTTTAGAACTATTTTTTGTCCCAAATGATGAAAACCCCTCCTTGTTTCCTCACTCTGACTTTCATCTTTGTGAGAGGAAGACCTTTTTTCATCACTTAGCAATGGCAAGTGTTGTAGCTTCAGCTGGTGCATCCCCACCACCACCACCACCTCCTAGGAAGAGAGTACCACCTCCTCAGGTGGTGGTTGAGCAAGAGGTGCCCCCCCCACCTTCTTGTTGCCTGATTCGGCCAGCTCAATCGATCGAGCATGAGACTCTGTTGTGATCTGAAGAACCGCTGCCTGCGGTGCCTCCCAGAACCGGTTGACGGAGGCCCCCGAGGGGCGGTGTGGTGGCGCGGACTGGGAGGGGGCGCTTGGCTCCTGCCCCCTCCCCAAGTCTCGCTCGGCCAGCTGAGTTGCGCCCACTCTTGCGGCCTACGACATGGAGAGGCTGGGGCGTTGACTAGGCGGGGCCTCCGGCCGCAACCACAGCGCCAACGATCGCTGCTGACGGAGGGGAGCCTTGCCGGTGAGAGCCACTGATCTGAAGAACCGCTGCCTGCGGTGCCTCCCTGAGCCGCTTGACGGAGGCCCACGAGGGGCGGTGTGGTGGCGCGGACTGGGGGGGGGTGCTTGGCTCCTGCCCCCTCCCCAAGTCTCGCTCGGCCAGCTGAGTTGCGCCCACTCTTGCGGCCTACGACATGGAGAGGCCGGGGCGTTGACTAGGCGGGGCCTCCGGCCGCAATCACAGCGCCAACGATCGCTGCTGACGGAGGGGAGCCTTGCCGGTGAGAGCCACTGATCTGAAGAACCGCTGCCTGCGGTGCCTCCCTGAACCGCTTGACGGAGGCCCCTGAGGGGCGGTGTGGTGGCGCGGACTGGGAGGGGGCGCTTGGCTCCTGCCCCCTCCCCAAGTCTCGCTCGGCCAGCTGAGTTGCGCCCACTCTTGCGGCCTACGACATGGAGAGGCCGGGGCCTTGACTAGGCGGGGCCTCCGGCCGCAACCACAGCGCCAACGATCGCTGCTGACGGAGGGGAGCCTTGCCGGTGAGAGCCACTGATCTGAAGAACCGCTGCCTGCGGTGCCTCCCTGAGCCGCTTGACGGAGGCCCCCGAGGGGCGGTGTGGTGGCGCGGACTCGGAGGGGGCGCCTGGCTCCTGCCCCCTCCCCAAGTCTTGTTGCCCTGGTGTGGCTTGAGATCGCCCCCGACATAGGCGGCCGGCTCCCGGGGTCCGGCAGGACTTTTAGCCTTTTGGTGACTCTTCCTTTCTCCCCGACTACTCTGCGGCCTACGAGATGGAGAGGCCGGGGCATTGACTAGGCAGGGCCTCCGGCCGCAACCACAGCGCCAACGATCGCTGCTGACGGAGGGGAGCCTTGCCAGTGAGAGCCACTGATCTGAAGAACCGCTGCCTGCGGTGCCTCCCTGAACCGCTTGACGGAGGCCCCCGAGGTGCGGTGTGGTGGCGCGGACTGGGAGGGGGCGCTTGGCTCCTGCCCCCTCCCCAAGTCTTGTTGCCCTGGTGTTGCCTGAGATCGCCCCCGACATAGGCGGCCGGCTCCCGGGGTCCGGCGGAACTTTTAGCCTTTTGGTGACTCTTCCATTCTGGACCTTGTCCCACAATCCGTTTGACCTGAAGACACGTCCTGCGGTGCCCTCGCAATGCGGCCTGGTCCCTGAATGTGTGCAGGGGGACGGTATTGATTGGATCAAGATGGCGGCTTCACACAAAGCTGACTCAAGTGTTGCTGCTGATGCTATGCAGACAAAAACTGGTTTTCAGTTTGTACATTCTTCAGGATTTTTCCATCCAAGGCTGGTTGAGAGTTTGTAGAACGATGGCTTCAGATTTTCAACATACTACTTTTCAACATTCTTCATAAATGTAACAATGTGAGACTCACTAGGAGAACGGCCGTTTATCTTTCCTTTCAAAATGCTGCCAACAATATTTTCTGAATGGAAGACACCATCTTGTAGCATAAAGGGCTGCGTCAAGGGTGGTATTGCCCAGAATGTCTTGTTTTCTAGTGCTCGTAATGACGAAGCCAGAACTGCCGAAAGGGATTCTGGTCCTGCCGCTACTTATTGGAGACATTGAACTATACTCTGGACCTGCCTGGCCTCGACCAAAATGGCGCCAGTATGGGAGCGAATTGCAACTCCTTATGACGTTCTAGTTACTTAGCCTTGACCTTATGGGGGATGTATGCGGTCTTTGTGCACATTGCGGGCGGGGAAGGGTACTGACTGGGAATACGGACAACCCTATTGATGTCGATTTTTCATTATTGATTATTGTATTAATAAAGCTTCGAAGTAATGTTACCCATAATACTCGCCCATGGTGTGCGTATGGACGATTTTATTGTAACTGATCCTGTTATACTTTCAATTAAAAAATCAACCTTCACTGATCCTGCAACCGTTTGTCACGTTTATTTTTTTCAATTAAATGGCTCGCTTGTTACATACTCCTATACCCCTGGCTTTTGAAAGACACCATCTTGTAGAATAAAGGGCTGCGTCAAGGGTGGTATTGCCCAGAATGTCTTGTTTTCTAGTGCTCGTAATGACGAAGCCAGAACTGCCGAAAGGGATTCTGGTCCTGCCGCTACTCATTGGAGACATTGAACTATACTCTGGACCTGCCTGGCCTCGACCAAAATGGCGCCAGTATGGGAGCGACTTGCAACTCCTTATGACGTTCTAGTTACTTAGCCATGACGTTATGGGGGATGTATGCGGTCTTTGTGCACATGGCGGGCGGGGAAGGGTACTGACTAGGAATACGGACAACCCTATATACTTTCAATTATAAAATCAACCTTCACTGATCCTGCAACCGTTTGTCACGTTTAGTTTTTTCAATTAAATGGCTCGCTTGTTACATACTCCTATACCCCTGGCTTTTGACCCTTTCCTACGCGCGGTCTGTACTACCGCCCTCGGGCGATCTATGTAATGAACAGACTACCATTGCCGAAACACAAGGGAATGCATCTCAGAGAGATAAGTCAAGTACGTGGTAGATAAAAACATTTTCGTGTTTATGCACGCTGATGTGCTTTGAACGCTGCCCCCCCCCCTCATCATTTAGATTACCACCGCCCATTGCACAAAAGCGTAATGGGCGCTCCCCACGCAAAAAAAACGTGTTCGATGGTTGCGTTGCACAAACTGCATCCACCGACTGCTCACTGAAGCAGATAAGTTTCTTACACTTCATGCAGTGTTGCTCGAGAAAGGCGAATTCTGGCCTAATGTCCATTGCAGGTGTTCCTGAGGATGCTCCAGACGTACTTGCCACAGCAGGTGAGAGGTTCAAAGTAGCTCGCCTCATTTCCTCCCGAGCAAGATTGAGAGGATGTGTGGTCCGGAGATGCTTGTACATAGAAGCAGTGCCACAAGAGTATTTTTTTTCACTGCCTCTTGACAGGACTCGGTCACAAATTTTGCACGTCACCTTTCTCCCATTTACTTTCTTCTCTCCAGGTGGAAAAGTGAAGAATTTCCACACAGCAGATTCTGACCTCTGTGGACGTGGTGCCTCCTGCAAGAATTCATCTTCAGAAGATACTTCCTCCTGCTGCTGCTGCTGTCCAGATGCCATTTTGTTTGATATTTCTTTTTTAAACACCAAAGAAACAAGCAAAAAGGGTTCTTGTAGGAAAAGAGATGTCTCTCTAAAGATGCTCCAACAAGAATGATTAAAATAGGTGGGGTCCTTCAACAGTTACAGTGGGAAATATTATGAACAAATGAAATCTTTTTTTTTCAGGTCACATGAGAACCGCGCACTCTGCGCTCACGAAGCACGCACCCGACGCGACTTCCCAAAAATATATTTAAAGATAATATGAGTTTATTATAAGTACAAATATATTATTTTTATGAATATCTTAGATAATCTTTTGCCCCAATATGTATATTAAAGACACATACATATAATTTTAGAACATAAAAAAAATTGCGGGTGTCGCGCAGCGCGCCCCAGCAGGTATATGATGGCACGCGCAAGTGTCGTGTACCATAATGCGCATTTGTCGCGAATGCGCAGGAGCAGGAGTCGCGGATACCAATCACGCGCATCACGTAATATTAAATGTATATGATATAACTGAAAAACATGCAGCCG
Organism: Lissotriton helveticus; assembly: GCF_964261635.1. NCBI lineage: Eukaryota > Metazoa > Chordata > Amphibia > Caudata > Salamandridae > Lissotriton > Lissotriton helveticus. Next base: position 1,030,286,113 of record NC_136057.1, read on the forward strand.
TCGCACACCGTACGCGGATCCTTCACGACTTTTCTAAAATGGCGGCTAGAATCCGCACACCCACCCTGATGTGTACGCTTTGTGTGCACGACTTAGAAAAAAAATCTGATTTTTTTTTAAGAGAAAGATAATATAAATATATTAAAAGAAAAAAATAAAACACAAAAATTAAACAATATTTCAGTTTGATTTTTTAAAAACTTTTTTTGCAGTTTTCAGAAAAATATATCATGTTATTTAATGAATAAAATATTTATAAATAAACAGTTAAAAAACTGTAGAAAATCAGTGCAAAAAAATAGGTATAACTACTATTACACTTAACAATTTGCATTAGCATTTAAAAAACCTTTGAAATTCACAAAAAAAAACATAGGTTTCAGAGACGTTATAGTTAGAAATTACCATTTAAAAAAACTTTGAAATTCACTGAAAAAGCAATAGGTTTCAGAGACGTTATAGTTAGAAATTAGCATTTAAAAAACCTTTGAAATTCACTGAAAAAAATGTAGGTTTCAGAGACGTTATAGTTAGAAATTAGCATTTAAAAAACCTTAGAAAGTCACAGAAAAAACCATAGGTTTCAGGGGTGTTATAATTAGCTGGACATTTCACTCGTACAAAACCATAGAAATGACTCCGTTATAGTTAGTTCTGCTAACTATAACTCGCGTGCCCGCAATCCACTGCTGATGATGTCACATATTACATCATTCATGACATGGTCAGTGACATCACTGATGACATCACTGATGATATCTCAAATGACATCAATGATGACATCATCCTCGACCCAATCTGATACACCTCATCATACACTAGTATAACCTTTCATCACTCACTGTAAAATACAGAGTACCATATTTGAAACCATTGACACACCGATACCAGTTACTACATACCCACTCACTGATTCCTAGGTCTACACACACAACTACACATTCAAGAAGAGAATCACTTATACATGCAGTCACTAATTAATAGAACACTATCAAATGCAGTTATACGCATATATAGACATTGACACATCAGCAGTCATTTTAGTCGGTTATGTAGTCATCCTACTCACTCTTGAAAAAAATTTATCACACTTACATTTACTCACACAATTATACACACAACACCTCATTTATTCAAACACATAGTAACTCATAGTTAATATGTTAAAAAAATCACCATTACAATTATACACTCACTCATATAGTTACTCTCACAATCACTGACTCTTACATATACTTATTTATTTATACCAACTCTCACATACAATGCCTCATATTTTTTTACTTTGTTGAAGATATACAACTAAAACATATATTTGCTCACCAATACACAAATAAATACACTGAGTCACCCAAACAACTGTTTCCACATGCACTCTTAAACCTATACACCTAGTCAATCAATCATTCACACATCTATGCATAGAGTTACACACACCCCGTCCAACCACACACAAACTCAGTGTCCCATACAAATACTCACCCAGGTAATCAATAACTAATATACACACTCATGTAGTTAGTGACTAACTGATGCAGCACGTTATACAACAACAGAGACAGTGATGCACACATTCACATAGTTTGGTTACTAATCCATTTATTAAGTGAGACACTTTTAATTTCTCACTTAAACAGACAGTCAGACAGCTACTAAATCCTCCATCCAGACCATTTTATAGTCACTCAATTTTCAATACAGATTGGTATATATATAAGACATATTTAGATTTCAAACTAAACCACATTCACTGGATGATGTCATCAGTGATGTCATCGGTGATGTCATTTGAGATGTCATCAGTGATGTCATCAGTGATGTCACTGACCATCTCATGAATGATGTAATATTTCTTTATTTATTTAGTTGTCGGATTTGTATAGCGCATAGCTGCCCCAGCGACGGGACGTCCCAGCGCGACCACAGACCCTAAACAGGAACCACAGGAGGAAAAATGAAAAGTTAAACAGGGAAAAGCCAGGTATTAATGGCTTTTTTCGGAAAGCCAGGTGGTTCTGGATTGCTCTGATGGAAACAGGGAGCAAATTCCAGAGCTTCCCGCCAAACTGCGGAAGGAACGTTCCCCAGCTCTAGCTTTCAACACGCGAGGCATGCAAACCAACGCTTGATCGGCTGATCTGAGCGGGCACCGTGGCACATAAAACTCTAGCAGATTGGCCAACCCCAGAGGTGCCTGTAGCGTATGTGACATCATCAGCAGTGCATTGTGGGCGCGCAAGTTATAGTTAGCAGAACTAACTATAACGGAGGAATTTATATGGTTTTGTACGAGTGAAATGTCCAGCTAGCTATAACACCCCTGAAACCTATGAGTTTTTCTGTGAATATATATATAGACATATATATATATATATATGTGTGCGTGTGTGTGTATATATATAAATGACTGTTGTTTAAAAAAGGAAATGTAATACAAATATTGATATGCTTTTGAATCTGTGAAGTAAATCACAGCTGTTGTATCTCATCTGAAAGTAGCATGTTCCTTCTAGAATGTGCTGTGAACTTGTGACCTATTGGTTCCACTAGTTCGCTAGGTACACTGAGTTAAGACTGTATTGAGGGGAAGAGACAGAATTTTTTTTTGAAAAGTTGAGGAGTGATGACAGAATGTAAGTAATACTCAATAAATTGGGCAAACCAATAAACCATATAAGGCTTGGGTAACAAGGGATAAGTATCAGTTAACAGTGCCTTTCAGGGATTTCATTTAAACATATTTGACTACATTTATCTGAAACAAATTGTGAGAGCCCAAGTTAGTGGCCTCCAATGTAAGAATGATTGATATCAATTTAAGGAAATCACAAAAGAATTTACAAAAGAGAAATAAAAATAAAATGCGGGTGTATACTTTTTGTACAAATTTATATAATTCAATAATTTAGAAAACGGGTACAAAAAAACTTTCACATAAACAGAAATTAATGAGATCAATTGTCTTGTCTCATATTCACTTTTGTGAGTAACCCATTTCTTATACTTATTTACAAAATTAGAAATTATCATTGAACATACAGTGAATAATTCGTATGTAACAATTTTTAGGAAAATAGGTTAGAAATGTCGACATTTTGGTCTTGTGTCACAAAACATCTAGAAGACCATCTTCTGGACCCAAAATTTCATATGTAGACTGAAGGCCCCATATATAATGAATAATCACAAAAGGTGAATTTGTCAGAAAAAAGACATCTGAGAAAAAAGATATACACTGGGAAAAAGTGAAAGAAATTGAAAGAATAACTACGCTGACGTGAAAGAGTAAAATTCCCTTTGATTAATAATGTAATTCATCACAAAGAGATAATGTATTACAAAGGAGGAGGAACTATCACCCACCAATTGGTTATTAAATAAAAGAAAAAGCTTACTTAAGATGAAATCGGCTACGGACTTTTAAACAATTGGTCCTGATGGATAATAAATGCCTCAGAAGAATCTAGAAAAGTAAATTATTTATTTACTTGTATTCAATTGGATGAGGATATAATTGTTATAATCTGTGGAATGGAACTTCTGTCATAAAGGAAGTTTCATTTGGCGCAAATATAGTTAATAGCAGATACTTAGGGATCTATTAGGATGGCAGTCGGAGAACCATCCCGACCGCCATGGTAACAGAAATTAACCATCTGCAGGTGCTGCGGGAAATCCGGCGGTCCAATTAGGATCAAACGCTGCAAAATTCCGACCGCGGCGGAACGATGCCATGAAAGACCGCTGGTAGCGGGCGGAGCTGGTGAAAATCCATCTGCAGCTGTCGGATTCATGCCGGAAACACACAAAACCACCTCTAGGCCAGCGGAGTGACGCACATAAAATTAGGATTCCATTGAGCTGACAGTTCCCGACCGCCGCCGCGATCACAAACAGTGATGAATGGGTGAGCTGGCGGAAGGGCTTTTTCCATAGCCACCACCGCAGACGCTCCGTGACAAATATGGCGGTGGACAAAAAAAAACACACAACAAGTCCACCAAGTGCACATATCAACCTATCCCAGCCCCGAAAATACTTAATACACCCCTATGACATACCCCCATGCCAACTTAAAAAATACAAAGCCCAGGACAACCCACACAACACACCTGACAGCAATACTCCATTTTGACACACCCACGTAGCTGAGTATAAAACCAGCTCCTTCCCTGACCAGAATCCTTTGCACAACTCCAGCCCTGAAGGAACTTAACTCTGCAGCACATTAGATAAGCAAAACACCCCACATCTCACCAGCACAACAACACACACACACTACCTACACCACCCCCACATACCTCACAACTACACCTCAAACCATTTGCACATCACACATCATGGCACAAAAGAAAATTGCCAAATTCACTGACAGTGAGTTGTCAGTCATGGCAGATGAGATAATCAGAGCAGAACCACAATTGTTTGGTCATCAGGTCCAACAGATACCATTAGCCAACAGAGCAGAAATGTGGGCAAGGAGAGTCGACAAGGTCAATGCAGGGGGGACCACCCCATGCACCAAGCAGGAAATCATGAAGCGGTGGCATGACCTGAAGAGGATGGTGAAACAGAAGAACAACAAGAACCGTCAGCTGGCTCAGATAACTGGCGGTGGCCCTGTCATTCCACCAAGAACTTCATTGCGTGGGAGAGAAGGTACTTGCCATACTGCATCCAGAGAGTCTCACAGGAGTACCCGAGGGAGTGGAGGCTGGAAAGTACGAACAAATGTCTACCATTACACTGCTATGTACTCTCTTGCACAACTACAATGCTCCACCTCCTAGGCCCAATTCAATTCATCTGCACCGCACTCTCCCCAACACATGTCTCACAGATCCAACATTCACTCCCTCAGATTCATCCAAAAGGAAGCTAGCAACATTATTATGGTGGCATGTCTACAGGCAGCCAGCACCACAACTCCCACCAGGCCCCCTTGTCCCACAGCTCAGCAAGATGGAGCGCCCCTCCCCCCCAGCCAGAAGCATGTGTCAGCCATTGTATCTCACCAACCAAACTTACAGATGGGTAGCCATCTTAACAGGGAGGGGTGTCTGTGGGTGGGAGGCCAGCACTACAACCCCCAACAGGCCCCCCGTCCCACCCCTGAGCAGGATGTAGCACTCCACCACACACCCAGAGAGATGTGACAGAAATTCCACTCAAATGTGACAACAGAACAGGTAAGTAGACCATTCCTCTCAAAAAGCATGGAGCCATATGACAACACCAGCCCTCACATCCCACCAAAATTGACACAGATCCAATAGCCACTTACAGTGTGCAGGCTACTAAGCGTATGTAACTGTCACAGCAACCAAAGTGTGACTCACCAAATCATGTGTAGAAAAAATTCAGGGCACAATCATGAACAGCACTGAATGCTCTCTGTAAGTTCCATGGGTGCAGAGCTTGAAGGACCATATGAAAACAAAGCAAGCATGGTCTGTAGAACAAATAATGCAATGCACATGGCTTGACAAAGGTATGCATGAGATAATAATGGCTAGTTCAGGCTCAGATGTAACGTCTGCCAGGCAGAGTAATCAACGAAGATGCATCACATAAAGTCATTGTGCCACTAGTCGTTAGATGACAACATGTCCTCATGATCACAAAATTTGCACGTGGCGCATGGTATTCACTGACATGTCACACCATGGACAAGTAATGTATGTACCTCCACATCATGTCATGATGCACAGTATTGTGAAGACATACAATGTGAGAACTAGTATACTGTGTGGTGCATAACCTGTAAATAAGATAAATCTAATACCAAGCTTGAGGGGTGCATGACAATGACCATTTCCTCTCTGTCCCACAGGTGACCAAGAACTGTCAGCAGAAGATGATGACACCAACCTACAGAGCCAGTCTCCACCCCCGGAACATGTACTCTCTGATGATGACTCCCTGGATTTAGAGGATGTGGAGCAAAAAGCCGGCCCATCAGGCATGCCAGGGCACAACAGGTCCCAGGATCACACTGTCTCCCCAGCCACCACATCAGCAACAACAACTATGCTGACCCCTGCTGTAACGACCTGTGCGGCCTCTACCACCACCACCACCAGTGCGGCATGCAACACTCACCCTGCCCCAGAGGATGACCACCCCACCCCACCAACTGAGGAGGGCATGGAGAGTAGGCGGGTACATAGAGTGGTGATGCAACAGGTCCATGACAGCAGGGCAGGTGGGAGAGCAAGGTGGGAGTCAAGCACAACCGGACACTGGGACCGAAGCCCTTGCCAACATCGCCAGAGTCCTTAGGGCCTATGAACGAGCCCAGGGACAAACGGGCCAGGCTCGGGAAGATTCCCGTGAGCTCTCCCTGCTGCTGAGGTCCATAGACACCCGCATGGGCCAAATCGTGGACCTCTTGGGCCAACTAGTGGCTGTTCTGAAAGACAGGCCTGCTGCCAAAACAACAGCTCCACCTCCCTCCAGTGGCCCGCGGGATGACAGTTCCCCAACTTCCCCTGCAGCCACAGAAAGGGGCGAGTCCTCCGTCCTCACTGGGCCCGCAGCAGAAGCCCCCCTGCCAAACGATCAAGAGGCCGTCCAAAGAAATCCCAGGAAGGAACCTGTGGCAAAGCACCAGCCAAACCCCAGTCAAGGAGCCAGCCATGATTGTACCCCTCTTCCCTATTGCATTGACTTTGTTTACTGTCCTTCCCCACACTGCCAGGTTTATGGCATCCGTCTGTTGGACTGGGTCACCACATCAATGTGGTGACTACTTGATTGTCTCATCTTCCATCACTGACAACTCATTGATTCACTATTCACCTTTTTGTAAATGTTTACTTCACTGTCACATATACCCATTGTAAATAAACACTCCTTACACACCTATGTATTCGTGTCTGCTCCATGTTTATCACAGGATGTACAATGCTGACCATGATTACAATGTACCAGGAACACGCATTGTTTGTAGGCAAGGAGCGGCTGAAGGGACCTAGGAAAAGACAACAGAAAAATATTCACTGGTCAGACGGTGGCATCACAGCCATTACACAACACTTGTCATCAAGGTACTCCAATCTGCACACATTACAATGAGCAACAGTACCGACGTAGACATCCTGTAGCTGTGCATAACTACCCTCTCTCAGAAACATTAGCAGCCAGCCAAGAGCCAACAACAGGCAGTAGTCACAAAGCTATCTTACGCCTTTTCACCAACAACAACATCAGCAGACAATGGCTCTGTTGTACGTTATCACTCACCTTCAAGGGAAGTAGCGGTTGATGAGCTGTTGACACAGGTCGACACATTCCTCCTGTCCACTATCCTCGTCACTAGACATGTGTGGGTTTGCAGGTGGGGCCCTCGGCTGCTCATCAGCATCCAGGAGCAGGGGGATCTCCTTGCGCAAGGCCAGGTTGTGGAGCTTGCAGCATGCAACTACAATCTGACACACCTTTTTGGGCGAGTACATCAGTGCACCTCCGGTCTTGTCCAGGCAGCGAAATCGTGACTTCAGGAGACCAAAAGAACTCTTCACCACACAACTTTTCCTCCCATGGGCATCATTGTAGCAGACTTCAGCCGAGGTCCTGGGATTCCGCAGTGGGCTCAGCAACCAAGGCCGGTTGGGATATGCAGTCACCATGTGTGAGATACACATACCGATTTTGTGATATAACTGTGGCAGAGGACAGCATGTCACACATACAGCACGCTACTTGAATCTGCGTTCTCACCCACAAGCCATGCACGCTCCGGAAGCAGATTTGCCATCAGCTGTGGCACAATGCTGTTATGCAGGATGTACGAGTCATGGGCAGAGCTGGGAAATTTGGCACAGACGTGTGAGATGATCATATCTGCCTGGCACACCACTTGCACATTGATGGAATGAAAATGTTTCCTGTTACTGTAGATGTCCTGACGTGCCGGTGGTGGAACCAAGCCAACATGTGTGCAGTCAATGGCACCAACATCAATAGGGATGTGCCCAAGGGCATAGAAATCACCCTTCACAGCCGCCAATGCATGCCTCCTGGGGAAATGGATGTATCTGTCCTTGTAGTTCATCATAGCGGACATGGCATCACGTAGCACCACGCTGAACATAGGTTACGACATCCCACCTGCGGTGGACACAGTGTAATGGAATGAACCAGTTGCAAAGAAATGCAGGGCCACCATCACCTTACACGTTGGTGTCAAAGCAGTTGGATATGTTCTGCGAGGCCACAGGTGGGGCTCCAACAGAGCACATAGGTCTTATAGGGTGGGCCGATCCAGACGTAATTTCTGTATGACGTCCTCATCCTTCATGTCCACCAGCACTGCGAAGGGATGATGCACATTTGGTTGCCTCCTAGGTGAGATAAAAAGGGGACACATGTCATTGTAAACCAACAGGTGATGTGTCCAACATCTTATGTTTTGACTGACACAACACCAACAATGACTGGCATCACAGTTCAGCCTACATCACAACTTACATGTAGGGACACCTTCAGCTACACCAGTCATACACGTGTCTACTTTTCACAGAGTGAGTACCTCCAAAACAAAATCTGACTATGTGAATGCCCAAAGGTATATGTCCACATCTTGCGTACCCTGCACTGACAGTAGTTCATACAGCATATGGGTGAAACAGTAACACAACTGGCTCCTTCCTAGGTGCTGTACCTGCCACACCTTCTTGTGTAAGTCGAACAGGGCACACATCAACAACACAATGAGCACAGTCTGTGCATTAAGATCAAGTATGTATAGGAGCCAAGCAAACTACACAGTGAAATATGTACATTGTGTAGTCAGACATTCATCACTGTAAGCTGCTTAGCCCTATCACATATTGACATGTGTACCTATTGGAGAGTCCATCACAACACTGATCTGTGTACATGCCCAGCAATATCACAAGTGACATGTGAGGGAGTATATGCCAATGTTTTCAATCATGTGCACCAACATGGCATGTGTAGTCAGCAGTGGGCTAAATGTTACATTGGCATTGTGTGCACTATCTTGTGCCATGAATCAGGTGTCTACTGAGCACTATTTAGAATGTTCTATTGCCATTGACACAGCATGATGTGTCCATAGGTGCTGTCAACGTGCTCTGCCACCCAAATCACGGTCAATGGCACCAGTGGATAGCAGACATACCGTGGTAGCGACCGCCTGGCCCCTGCGGTGTGTCACCGCCAATGCCCATGCCCTTAAAGCCCATGGGAACCGCAATCACGGTAGTGATATACACATTGGGAAATGGCGGTTGGCATGCTCTGCCACCCAAATCACGGTCATTGGCACCAATTGATAGCAGCCATAACGCGGTAGAGACCGCCTGCCCCTTGCAGTGTATCACCGCCAATGCCCATGCCCTAACAGCCAATGGGAACTGCAATCGTGGAAGCCTAATGCATTTTTGAAAATCGCGGTAAGCGTGTCATCCGCCACTGCGGGCCGGTCATTGGATGCATTTGAAAAGAGTAGACCTGGAACACCAACTGCAGCAGCGTAGAACCACTGAAACGACCCCAGGGGGCTATATATGTGTAGGAGAGAGCCTCACATTTCCACTGCTTCCAGACACTGCTGCCTGACATTCTTCACCATCAACTGCTGCTGCTCCTGTCTCCTGGACCCAGACACTGCTGCCTGACACTCCTCACCACCAACTGCTGCTGTTCCTGTCTCCAGACACTGCTGCCTGACACTCCTCTCCACCAACTGCTGCTGCTCCTGTCTGCTGGTCCCAGTGATGGCGAGGACTGAGAACGTCAGGGCCCGTCCCTTCACCACAGAGGAGCTGGAGGTCCTGGTAGACGAGGTGCTCACATAGTATGGGAGGCTATATGGTGCTCCAGATGTCATGGTAAGTGTTTCAGAGTGGAAGCAGAGAGTGCACACATGATGTTGATTTGCTGCAGTATGTGCCTGAGAGTGTGGCTTTGTGTGATACACTGCCTAGCATGCTGACTTCAGGGGAAAGGGGTTTGTAGCCTATTTTATACATTTCCCTGGCTGCATGTCAGGATGGGAGGGACATGCATTGTTTTTGCAGCCATACAGTAACACTGCAAGTTGGGTAAGCTGGAGTCACAACAGAAATTGCCTGTGCTAATGGATGTGTCGGTCCATGAGGTTCTTCACAGGCTCATCTGTGACATTACCAAGAGTTTCCATCCAGAGGGTATTGATGGAAGTTTGTCCGACTTAATATTTCCACCATGGATATGTCAGCATTACGCACAAGAGTGAAATGCCAGAGGGTGACACTCATGGTGGAAATTCACCTATGACACAGCAGATTGTTGTACTTTTGAAACGCCCCCTTCCATTTTCTTCATTATGTGTAGTGACTCGCATGTGTAGGCACTGCTTGCCCTCTCATATTGTCCCTGCATGTGACATTTCTGATGCCCTACGTTAAACCTCAGTGTGAGCCACCCTGGCCTGCACAGTCACTGCTCAATTTGACAAGGACCCATCACTGAATGGACAGAGTGAGACTTATGATGGGTTGTCTGCTGCCCTATCCATCAAAGGGGTATCTCAGGCCTGTGTATTGCACAAGACAGACCTTGGATTATGAGATCATGTCTTTAAATGTGACCTCCATGACACAGTGAGCCATTCACAGGGCAAGAACATTGAGGGGTGTGCAGTGTTGGACACAGTGAGTCTGTCCCGTCACATCATTTCCAATGTAATGTATGTCTTGCTCACGCACAAACTAGATAGCAGATGTGGGCCTCCTTCACATTGCTTTCTGTGCTGGCATTCTGCATGTATATGAGATGGGCAGGTACTCTGTCCATTCTTATACCTGCATGCATTTTGGTATGATTATCCCATGCGTATGTACTACGTGTCATGCTGTATTGTCTCTGCTAAACATGTCTGTGAAGTTGTGCTGAGTTTGTGCATGCTCCTGTACTGAGAGATAGTGGTACATAACCCAGTGTCACTGAAATTTCTTCCTCTTGTCGCCCATGCCTGCAGCTCTAAGTTCACCAGCGTAAGGCCGTATGGCGGGCCATTACACGCAAGGTGCGGGCTCTGGGTGTCTTCAACCGATGACACACACACTGTCACAAGAGGTGGGATGACATCTGCCGGCTGATCAAAAACGAGGCCGAGTTGATGCTGGGGCTGCTCCCTCGGACTGGCAGGTTAGCGCGCCGGAGCATGACACCACTAATGGCACGCATCTTGGCAGTGACACAGCCAGAACTGGATGCTCGTTTGAAGGACCATCAGCAGCAAGCTGGGGGTGAGTTTTCTGGGAAGGGTGACTCTGGTTGTGAGTGACTGCATGTATTCTAAGCCTGAGCCCGTGCTGAGCTCTGTGATGTTGCCAGTGTGATGCAATGGCTTGATACATTTATTTTCTCATATCATTGATGTAATGGCCCTTGACATTGCATTCTGAGTTGTGGCCTTATGTCATCGGCTGCATTGGGGGAGTTAAGGACATCCCATGGCAGTTAACGTCAGTGTGCCTCATCTGAGTGTGCTTTCATCAATGTGTGCGGTGCCTGACCTCAAAAGTGTGAGGACTATACATCTGACACCAATGTGCAACTGTAGTTGTGCTCCAAAATACGACATGGTGGATGGCATGAGCTCATGGCCATTGCGAACTGATAATTTGGAGTTTGTATCTGTGTTGTCCCCTCATGGTGACTCCATATGTGACTGTGACAACATGTTGGGAGGTACTTCTCTCCACCCCCCTCAGGGCCCTAGGTATGCTCAGAGGGATCTGTTTGTCTGGTAACAGGGAGGCATGGGCAAGCTATTTGGCTGTGTGGGCAACACAATGGTCAATTATGCCAAGTTTGCATGACACCATGCAATTTTTGACTTTGGAATTAAGGTTGCACAATGTGACTGCACAGGGTGGTGTGCAACATGGGGGTATCATCATCTTGTTTTGTGCTTTGCTTGCATATGATGTTTGTGTGAATGCACTAAACCGAACCTACTTCTCTGTCTCTTGCAGCATCTACCGTGGGCACAGAAGGACAGGGGACGAACACCAGTGGTGAGGCATCAGACACGACAGCTACACATGAGCACACTGACACTGATGTGACCAGCGCATCGAAGGGGTACAGGAGTCTGCTTGAGGAATCACAGTCAGAGACACCAACCGCAACGTCAACTGACGCCAGTGGTGGCTCCTCCATGTTGGCGGGCACAGAGAGCGGGAACTCTGCCTCTTCTTCTACCACACAGCGTCCAGTGTCCACACTCCCAGCTACTTCCACTAGTGTGCTGCACGTGCTCGCTCCAGTAAGAAGGAAATAGTGTCCTTCCCCCCACGTCCCGCTGCCCCTGCCTCCCCTGCTGCCCTCAGTGTTGAAGCTGTGGACCTTTTGCGCCAGCTGTGTGTGGGTCAGGCAACTCTCCTGAATGCCTTCCTAGACCATGACAAGAAGTTGGCACAGTTTGTTGCCTTCATAGAGGGCATTCATTCAGATGTGGGTGGGCTACACAGGACTGTCCAGTCTTTGTCCTTCACAGGAAGGCAGCCATCCAGCTGTCACAGGCTCAGAGTCCAGCTCCAGTTCCTTTGGCCACGCCCTGCCAGTGGCTACATCTGACGAGAGTGACCACACACCACAGACCTCAGGCTCAAGACACACCACATACAGCACACAACAGCAGCACCCCACGCGGGCCAGAGCACAGACACCATCCCCAAAACAAACCAAAGTCACCTCAGAGTGCAAAGGCTAAAGCCCTTCAGGTGACACTCAGGGCTATCAAGCCAAGAAGCAGGCCTCAGGCTCATGTGCCTCACAGTCATCCTCATCCAAGGACACTCCTGTCCCAAAAGCGTCTCACAAAGAAAAGCAGATAGTTGCCGTGCCGGTTGTGAAGCTGGTGCCTGCTAAGAGTCCACAGAATAATCCCTCTAAGGCAGATTCACCCACAACCTCAACTCCCATCCACACCCCTGTGAATCAGGGAAAGGAGGGCACTATAGGGGGAACACCTGGTCAACAGGGGATGGAGAGAAAAAGGCAAGGCTAGGCCAAGCATATCGCTGGATCCAGCAGGTCCCCAGAGGGAGGGCCACTGGCTGCACCTGATGCAGCTTTGGTGGAGAGTGTGCCTGTTGTGGCCGGCCCACCTCCCATTCCTACCAAGACCAAAATTCCACATTGAGTCCCCAAGGAGTGGAAAGGCACCCCTCCACATTCTCCCACCCACACTGTGTCTCACGGCAGCATGTGTCCGCCTCCCCGGGCCACAACACTGCCCGGTCCAAGCAGCCCTCCGGCTCACAAAGCCAAGTCAAGATTGTGCATGTGCATGCATGTGGTATACTATGACACCATGTTGACCTGATGGGAGGTGTGGTATGTCTGTCTGTGTTAGCTTGTTGGCCCATTGATCCCAGTTTGTGTCCATGATTGTTTTGAGATGATGCAGTTCTTGTTTGTGTTGGGGTGTGGTGTTGTGCATTGGTCCTGAGTGACAATGTTGTGTACTCCTGTTCTGTCTGAGGTCCCATTTCCTTTCCACTGTTTGACTAGCCATATGTGGGCTTATTGTACTTCTGTGTATGTTGTTTGTGAGGTTTGTGTTTGGCTATTGTTTTTGTGCCAGCATTGATTCAGGCATCCCCGAGTGTGTGTGTGATGTTTGTGAATGCACCCCAGGGAGTGTGATTGTTTGTCAGTGCACTCAGGGACATTATTTGTACCATTCTGTGTGTTTATCATTCGTGTTGAGTGGTGCAGGTGTGAGGTGGGTGGAGGAGGTGTATGTGTGAAGGATCTAACTTGTGTTTGACAGTCAGGGAGTGTGACAATAAGCCAAGCATGTTGTGCTGATGACATACACATGTCAAGTAAGTTGAGACAGATCACTCTTTTGCTTCAGACATTTCCTATCATCCCTGTGCCTATGCATAGCTTGCCTTGCTGTCTCCCTGAGTTGTTGCACAGAGGTCACTGTGGTTTAATTTCACTCACCGTGCCAGCCATGTCTGATTTGATGGCCTAAGGGTGTTGTGATATGTTCCTTCTCTTGCATGTGATGTGCACATGCTTTGTGGCTAGCTCCATGGCTTTCCAGCTCTGTCCACCTCACTTTTGTCTATCCCATTTATTGTCCTCCATTGATGCTGACATCTGGTATGGGTACATGGCTGTGTGTCAGTGTGGGGTGTGTCTGGGTGACTTGACAGGCAGTGTGTACAGTTAAGTGGTTGTTCATATTTAGTGTGAGTGTTAATTTTGTGATTAGAGTCAGTTTGCTTGACATGAGTGGAGGGTAGGTGTGGGGAGGAGGTTTGCCCTGCCCCTGAGCTTCTGTGCAGGGTGTTCCTCTTCACCCCCACCTTCTGAAACAGGCTCTCTGGTTGTTTGGTGTGTGGGGTGCAGGGTCTGTGTACACCTGGCTGGTTAATTGTGCAGGGGGGGCACAGGAGGGCCTCACAGCATGTTCCCTTATGGGTGGGGGGGCCTAGTGTGTGTGAAGGGTGGAGGTGTGGCCCTTTGATCTTTGTGGATTGCCCATGCCTGGCGCTGGCCCTGCCTACTAAATTGTGCGCAGGTTTTCCTGTGTCTTCACTGCTGCGGTGACGTGACCGGGAGATTGCATTGATTTCCCGGTTGATGGGAGACCTGAATGCGGAGGGGTAATTTCTTGATAGGTAGGAAATGTGTGGGAACACTTGTGGATGTGTTCCTGTCCCCACCAGAGTGTCTGGTGTGGACAGGAACCGTATATCAGCCCAAGAGTTGTGTGTTGTGGTTGTGTGCGGAGTTGTGTGATTGCGTACCTGCGGCGCTGTCCACGAGGGTACATTACTTGCTGGTAGTGGATCAGGTACAGCAACGGAAAGGCATATAAAGCTGGATCTATTGCGGTCGGGACCGGGTGGAGGGGACCGGGAGTCTGGTTTGGCGCTCCGCTGTCGTGCTTTCTCTGTCTATAGTTGGGTGATTTCTCCGCTGCGGTGTGACGGGCTGTTTGGGGCATCTTGACTTGTACGGCGGTCGGGACAGCATTCCGCAAGCCGGTGGGTCTCTATTGGTTTCCGCCACCGCGGTGGCATACGCATTTTTATGGCGGTTCACGTCGCACCGCGGTGGACGGGAAATGGGCTATGTTTGCCCATTGTAATATGGCAGGCGTGAAGACTGCTGCTGGGGTGCGGAAAATGACATTTCCCGCCTCCGCCAGCACCACGAAGGAGCCTCCGCCCACCATCATAATGAGCCCCTTAGTGAGTGTCGAGTAGATTGTGAATCAAAAAGTATATTTAAGTTATGGTCATTATAAATATTTGTGACGAATAACCCTTTCTGTAATCGATATATTTTAACTAGGGAAATATTATTTTAAACGATTCAACAAGGAAAAGAGAGATTAACTTACTTATGCCAGAGGTGAGCTTAACTTTCCCAGTGAGGCTCTTGTAGTGATATCGCCATAAGCATATGGCCATGTCGGAGGGATGCTCGGAAACAGAAGCGAGGAGGCCGTATGGGGTGAATAGTGAAGGGTATTTATTAAGGAAGAACTGCAACCCTGAATAGGGTGAAGCAATTGGGGTTATCAACATAAGAGTCCGATTTCACCAAACAGTCTCTTTGGGTGGATCCTCAGTATCCACTTCTCAATGGATGGTCAGGTGGTCCGGTGAGTCCCGCTCTGATGGAAGGTGGTGAATCCTGGACTTCCTCTTGGGTAGAGTCTTCCCGGAGTACTCAAAGGAAAGAAGAAGAATAGTGGTAACTGACCCTGTCTGGGTAGCTTTAAACCTTAGTCTGTCACCGCACCACGTGTATCGCTCGGGGGGGTTAAAGGGGAAAAAGGGAATTGAGGGAGGGTGTGAGAGTTGGCACATACAGTGAATTCGAGGTCCGGGACCAGGTGGTAGATAGGGGAAGGAAACAACAGTACGAGACTATCTCTACCCCAGAGGGCCCCAATCCGCGTCCCGCTTGTAAATCAGCCCGCAGTGCCCGTCACGTATCTGGCTCGGCCACAACTCTCCTGAGTTGTGGCGGCTCGTGCGTGTCCTCCGGGCTCCACCACTCCTTGGACCAGGTCTCGGAGTCCTCCTGTTCTTCTTTATGGTTTACCTCTGCGTCTCCTCGTCGTACCAGGGAATCCTCAGTTCGGCCGGCGCCTGTTTCTCTCTCTTCCGTCTCAGCGTGCGCGCCGAAGTGCTTCACCTCCTGTGTTTTTTGCTGAGCACGACCTTTGTTCCCGAGATCCGGTTGGTTAGGCTGCTGAATCCCGCCTCCTCCTGGAATGGCTTCCGGGGTACCTACGCCACACTGTGGGGCGGTGAAAAGATTCCCAGTTACTGGGCTGTCCGTGTCATCGCTGCTGTTGTCGAGAAAGTGGTAAGGAGACCATCGGGACTGAGTATCAATGGGGAGCGTCTCGTTGGGTGGTCTCTCCTGTCCCTGACCCTGGCCTTTCTCACAGGCCAGTTAGAGCTTTTACTTAAATACACTAAAAACGGCAAAATGAGTATTGATTAGATGGAATGATATTTTTATAAAGTAGATTGTGTTGGGTTAAATAAAGTAACAAATTGCCTTACTGTTGCCAGTGATATATTTAGATGATACTCGGCGATATGGGCAGCATTGTCACTGTTTTGTATTAGGCGAGTCGACACTTGCGCTAAAAGAATAAACAGATCAAAACGGACACTACAGCATAAAGAGTTTTTTTAGTTTTTTAGAAAAAGCCAGAAGAAACATAATACATTGTTGCTATTCTTACTTGTCTAAAGTTTATAACGCCGTTGAGGATCAGTGTCCGGACTACAGCACAACAACTGTTTGAATCCTAGCACAGGAAGCAAATATATGCTTCCGGGTGTTGTAACAACTAGATGACAGCAATCTGCCAGAGAATGTGGCGGCCATCCTAACGCTGCATACCCGAAGGTAGTGGTTCATTATTCAAGTCTTCGTTGCATGTGTATCAAGAGCCACTTATTCCACAAGGAATGAAAGAATGTTAAAATTTAGGAATAGGTGGACTCATCATCATTAGCCACTTAGCTATATATTAATAATAACATTGTGGTTGGCAAAGGTTCAATCTAGAAATCCAATAATGTGGCAATTCACTAGATAGAAAACTGGAATCCATCTTGGATAGAGCATCTGCCTGGATGTCGAAAATCAATTTATTTGTATGTGATATAGACACCACTTTCAATAGTCTCATAAGAAGGGAGGACTTCCAGCCCATTTTCTAGGGTATTCTATACCATACAGTAACCCCATAAGTTGTCACATACGGGTATCATCAAAATATGGTCCAAATTGATATGAGTACATTTGCACAGTGAAACTATATATGACTTTATTGAAAAGATAATTATTATCTTTGCATGTAGCAATTTGCATCGTTAAGATTCTCAGGCAGATTGCTACCATCTTGTTGTTACAAAACCCAAAAGCATATATTTGCTTCCTGTTCTAGGATTCGAAGTGTTTTGCTCTAGTACGAGCGCTGAACCTCGACGGCGTTACAAACTTTCGACAAGTAGGAATAGCAACAATGCATTATGTTTCCTCTGGCTTTTTCTAAAAAAAATCTTTATACTTTAGCGTCTGTTTTCATCTGTTTATTCTTCTAGCACAAGTGTCAACTCGCCAAATACAAAACAGAGACAATGCTGCCCAGATCGCAGCGTTTAATCTAAATATATCACTGGCAACAGTAAGGTAATTTGTTACTTTATTTAACACAATACAATGTACTTTATATGAATATTGTTCTGTCTAATCACTACTAATTTTGCTGCTTTCAGTCTATTGAAGTAAAAACTCTAAATGGCCATATGCTTTTGGCGATATCACTACAAGAGCCTCACAGGGAGAGTTTAGCTCACCACTGTAATAATTAAGGAAATCTCTCTTTTCCTTGTTGATTCTTTTTAAATAATATTTACCTAGTTAAACTTTATTGATTAAAGACATTTTTATTTTATACAAATATTTATAATTACAATAATTTAATACATACTTTTTGATTCACAATCTACTCAACACTCACTAAGTGTCTGCTATTAACTATGTTTGCGAGGAATTAAACGTCCTTTATGACAGAAGTTCGATTCTACAGATTATAACAATTATATCCTTATCCAATTGGATATAAGTAGATCATTAATTTACTCTTCCAAGATTCTTCTGAGGCATTCATTATCCATCAGGACCAATTTTTAAAAATCCGTAGCTGATTTCATCTTAAGTAAGCTTTTTCTTTCATTTTTTTACACAATTGGTGGGTGATGGTTTCTCCGCCTCTGTTATACATTATCTCTTTGTGATGAATTACAGTATTAATCTAAGGGAATTTCACTCTTTCACATAAATTTAGTTATTTTTTTTAATTCTTCCACTTTTTGCGGGTGTATATCTTTTTTCTCAGATGTCTTTTTCTGACAAATACAACTTTTGCGATTATTCATTATATATCGAGGGCGTCAGTCTTCATATGAAACTTTGGGTCCTGAACATTGTCTCCGTGATGTTTTATGACACAAGACCAAAACATCAACATATCTAACCCATTTTCCTAAAAATTGTTATATAGGAATTATTCACTGTCTGTTCAAAGATTATTTCTATTTTGGAAATAAGTGTAAGAAATGGGTTACTCACTAAAGTGAATATGAGACACGACTACTCATAAGACAATTGAAATCATTAATTTTTGTTTATGTGAATGTTGTTTTGTACCCTTTTTCTAAATTATTTAATTATATAAATTTGTACAAAAATTATTCACCAACATTTAGTTTTTGTTCCTCTTTTGATGTATTCTTTTGTGATTTCCTTACATTGATTTAAATAAGTCATGTATTTGAAGCCACTAACTTGGGCTTTCACAATTTGTTTCGGATAAATCTAGTCAAATATGTTTAAATGAAATCCCTTGATGACACTTACAATGTAAGGAATGGCAAGTTTTAATTTCCAACTCAGGACTATGTAATAAACTGTTGTGTAGTATTTAAATTTATTTCAGAGAAATGAAGCTAGATATCGGTTTGAACTACTAATTTTCTTTACGATTAATCCGCGAGGATCGCGAAAACGCTCTTACAGGGACCTCGTTTGGGAAAAGAGGTAAAGGGTTACCAGATGCTAACAATTCACAAGTTGAGATACAGTAGTCTAAAATGAAAGACATGATTTCATTTCCTGCCTTTCTCACGATGATAGAGTGGAAAGTTGAAGAGGTGCCCATTTTAGATTTGCTTTGTATGAGAGTGGTGTACCATTCTTGTGCTTAGTTTTTACAAATGTTAACAGTGTCCAAACTATGTAGAAAGAGCTAAAACAACAATATAATATACAAACTGAATTCAGTGGAATATATATAACTTTGTAACTAGTTTAAGCATGCAGATTAGAAATTAAGGTGTATATGGGAGTTTGGTTAATAGGAGTATCACAGTGAAGAGAAAAAATATGAGTTGAACTGTATTATTCGGGGCTATGTGTTTAAGGGGTTAGTGGTGAATATTTTCAGAAGTAAGAGAAAAATGAATTAGTGGCTGTTTATTACATTGTGCATTCTATTGAAAAATAACAGTATAGTTTTGTGGAAAGTTACAATGAGGAACTAAGAATGTTTTAGAAGTCTAAATATCATGTGCAGAATAGATATGTCGGTTTTTGCATTCTAGGAGTTGTAGTTCTTTTAGTAACATTATTAAACAGGAATAGTGTAGTGAGAAATAAAAGATGAGAACATGTTGTCTGTGTATAAATGAGTTAGAAAGAAGTAATACTTGTTAGGTATATATTGGTAAGTGTTTGTCAACGTGTTTTTTTCAGTCATATGACCACTCTGCATATGCTTAGATGGTGAGATATAGAATTTGTGCTTGCACATATCTCTATGTATGGTGGGACTTTTGAGTTGGTTAAAGATGCAGAGAGGAATATATTTTGGGAACGAAGGCTTGAAGGTGTACATCTATTAAGAAATCACCTATATGTCTACATGGTGATCTATGTTCAGTAAGGCTGGTGAAAATTTCATGGATATAGTGAGGGTAGTATTCTCTTTAAACATGGTGTGTTTAAAATTGAGAAGGATTAATAGTGCAGAATGCCTCGAGAGTTCTTGTGCCAGCTTCTTTTGGAATGTAAGTTTTGTTTGAGATATGCTGAATATATGTTTTAGAAGCAGAGAAAAGTATTTGAGAAATGATGAAGGTATTCCATTCACAAAAGGTTTTGTGCTTTAAAATATCTAAAAATGTTGGTTTCCATTTTAGAAACTTACTGATGCATGTGCACACTCAGTAGCAAAGCAATGTAAGTTTCTAGAAGGCCATGTATACAATTATATATCTAGCGTGATACCTAAATTTCACTCACACATAGCTCAGAGGAAAAGCAGGTATACAGAAAAACAGGTCGTTTGATACTGACAGAAGGAGATAACGGTGATTCAGAGATATAGAGAAAATAGTGACTTTCTCAGTCAGTCAGGCAGTATTCAGGTACTCATTGAATCACCCAGTCATTGCTCAGGCAATTATCAAATCAGTGATTCACAATCCATGGAATTATTCAATCATGCAGAAACTATACACGTACTCTTGAATCAGGTAGCCTGAAGTTATATATTTATTGAAGTATACAGGCACTATGTATACATTCATCTAATTACTTTGGTACTATCTAGTGACTTATGCAATTGACAAGGCTGTAACTATGTAATCATTATAAGATTTTCGCAGAACCTATGCAGCCATCTAAACATCCATTTACAACCCATGCAGTAATTGAAATACTGAGTCGCATGCGTGCACAGATGAAATGCTTAGGCTCTACTCATGCACTCATATAATTACGTAGAGACTACCATTGTAGTAAACGTATTACCCAGTACCTATGCAGTCATGCAATTACTGAGCCAATAGTCTTGCACTAATATATTCACCACAGCAGTATACTTACTTTCATCCAATCTATCGCAAACTTTAACAATGGAATCATGTAGTCACTCGGGCATTAGTCATGCACTCATCTAATTAGGTACGTACTACTGATGTACTTATTCAATTCTCCGGTCACTACTCGTGTAGTTATGTAAGCATCCAGGCACAACCTGTGCAGTTAACCAAAAAGACATGGGCTGATGCCAATCGCTGTAACAATATACATCCACTCATCCAATAGGCTAGGTGCTATGCATTGTCTTAAACAATCATGTATGCACTCTCCATGTACTGCATAAATCACCTATATACTATGTATGCACTCTTGCAATCATCCAGGCACTAGAGTTGCACTTGTTTAATCATCCTACCAGTATCTATGCAAGTATTGAATTATTGAAGGATTGGTCACGCACATGTCAAATCATTCAGGCTCTACTGATGCACTCATCCAAACACCCAGATACTAGTGGTATACTCATGCAAACACACAGGCAGTACGTGTGCAGGTATGGAATGACCCCCTCATTTATAACATAGCCAGGTAATCATCTAGGCACTACTTGTATCATCAGGGAATCACCTAGGCACTACCTATGCACTCATTCAATCATCCAGGGTGTATTGATGTATTCAACCACAAACCCATGTATTTACACGCTTTTCAGAGGAATATGTAGTCTTTAGACAATATGGGTGAGAGGTTTACTACAATGGTACTCGCTACAAAATTACATGAGTGCATGAGTAGAGCCTGAGTGTTTCATTAGTGCAATGTGTGCCTCTGTATTTCAATGACTGCATGGGTTGTATGTGGACGTTTAGATGGCAGCATAGGTTCTGCACAAATGTTATAATGATTGCATAACTACAGCATTGTAAATTTAGTGTTGAATTTCAAAAAAGTGTAAAAGAGGAAGAGATGCAGTGAAACAGAAAGAACTAGCTGGGAGAGTGGTTGATAAGGCCTTTGCTTTGAAGAGGAAGTTTTTCATTTTGATTCTAAATATAATGAAGACTCTTGACAAAATAGTGTTTTGCATGAGGAGGCAAAACCAGAAGAAAAGATTAGTGAATAGAAGTAACTGTTGTACAGTTTTTTTAGTGGACAATGGATACATACTTCTTGTACAGAGGCTTTCTTTAATGAAGAAAGCTATCTCCAGGATAACAAATTAGTTCATACTATTGATTGAAGAGGACGATGCTATGAAATGAAGAATGATAGTCCTGTAGCAAAGAGATTAAGGTACCTCGAAATGTGGAAGAAATAATTACAGAGGAGGTACAAGGAAGGCGCAGTCAGGGTACTGTATACAAATGGAATTGTAGTTGTGTTTCTAGTATTAGACAGCCATACTTTGATATATTAGGAAAATTCCTACGTATCTTTCTGAGGCAAAGTTTAAAACGCAAAATAAGTCATACCACTCAACAATGCAAACTCTAGGTAGGAGGCTGTATTATTTGAACACTCCTGATTTATGTTTGGGAGAAATAAGTAGAGCACTTTTGCATGGTATTGTGGCACACGCAGAAAAGGTTTGTGGTGATGTGCAGTTTTGTTTCTTTGGTCCTGAGCAGGATTCTAAGGAAAGTGAAGAGTTTAAGAGGAGGGGTTGCTGAGCAAGACACATATATTACAGTTGATAGTTTTAAAAAAGAGATTACAAAGTTTAACACAGTCTTCTGTAAAGAACGAGAGTATGTTTGTATATGTTGTTGATGCGCTTACTAGAAAATTTAAACACAGACTGATAACTTGATGAAGTTACCTGTGTATTTATTTTTAGAGGGATGGTTTGACTTGTCTATACAGGTTATATTTAAGCAGTGTTGCAAAGAATTTAAAAATAATAAAATGCACAACACATGGATATTAGATACCCGTTTTATAAGATAATCAAATGTCTGCTAATGTAAAAAAACTATTTTAAAAAATCCACATTTATAATTCTTTCCAGCTTTTCGAAGGGCCGTCATGGACTGCTCTCCAGCACTAACTACAACTTCACAATCCAAGCGGTATGATGCCATCGGGTAAAACTGTGAAGCCAAATCTTGAAGTTCAGAATGGACTTTTGAATAGACTCTCCGATTTAGTGTTGTTGTGCTGCTATTGAAATCGAGTGTCCTTCAGCTTTGCATTTCCTTCTTGCTGCTCACTATGAACTCCTCTTATGAAATGTGCAAAAAATATAAAAGGGGGAAAAATACCATGTATGATTTTTGGCAGCATTGTGAATGGCTGTAACACACTGCTCACCAGCTGTTAAAACAACCTACAGTTCATGCAATATGTGGCCATTCTTGAAAACTGTGGAGCCATATCCGTTGTAGTACTCTGTACCTCTAAAGGGACTTTCTGGCCTGATATTGTTGCTGCTGCCACTGATGTATATGGTCCTCCAGTTTCCCTCTTGTAACTCGTCAGTTAGAGACATTTCCAATGCTAGGTTTTAAGATAATATGAGAAGGACTTCGTCCCACATAAGTATTCTTTGTTCATCCCTCTAGAGAGGGTCCTTTCACACATTGTGCATTGCACTAGTTTTGCATCAGTTTTTGATTTCCCTATGTGATTGAGTATCAATGGATAGGTTGATGTTTGTTTTAAAGTTCTAGACGCTCCAGACAACACCCCGCCACAACTATAAAAACTCCTGGTCACCGGAGCGCGCAGCGGACACGCTTTGTTAGCGGCATAGGCATCAGGCAAACAGGTGCTAGCTGTTTTACTCCTCGACCTGCACCACTGGACCAGACCCACGGTGATTACTACCAAGGGCTGCTATTTTTAAAAAATTGCATTTTTCAATCGCTTTCATTTTAATTAGGCACTTGCTGTGCGATAACTCACGAGCATTCTGTACATTTTAAAAATCGCCTACCTGCACCACGCTGACTCTCCCGAGCCGCTCTTCCTGGTCCACCGCGGGATATCCCGTTTGTGTGGAGGGAGGTACTTCCGGCGAAAAGGAGGTCAGCGCTCTAGACAACACCCTGCCACAACTATAAAAACTCCTGGTCACCGGAGCGCGCAGCAGACACGCTTTGTTAGCAGCATAGGCATCAGGCAAACAGGCGTTAGCTGTTTTCCTCCCCGACCTGCACCACTGGAGCAGACCCACGGTGATTACTACCAAGGGCTGCTATTTTTTAAAAATTGCATTTTCGATCGCTTTCATTTTAATTAGGCACTTGTTTTGCGATAACTCACAAGCATTCTGTACATTTTAAAAATCGCCTACCTGCACCACGCTGACTCTCCCGAGCCGCTCTCCCTGGTCCACCGCGGGATATCCTGTTTGTGTGGAGGGAGGTACTTCCGGCGAAAAGAAGGTCAGCGCTCTAGACAACACCCCGCCACAACTATAAAAACTCCTGGTCACCGGAGCGCGCAGCAGACACACTCAGCGGGCGCTCCGATGGCGCGCCAAAGGCAAGCCCGCCTGCGTCTGTCCCTGTCAAACTGCCGCCAGCCACCAGGGACCCTGCCCAATTAAGACAAGATCTTACTGCACACCCCAAAATCTCATACTCCAGGTCAGAGCTTATGCTTATCAGAGAACACTACCATCTTTCCCCACAACACCACCACATTAAGGACCCACCCCACCTCCAAGACCTCGAAGGGTTCTTTTCATGCCCACACTGCAGATACCAGAGCACGAATTACACCCCCATTCAGCAGGAATCGTGGTCTCCCAAACCCCCGCCCAATGCAGACCCTAAAGGGAATAATAAGTGGAAACCTGATCCAAATTTCCCTTGAAAATCCTCCCTGAAAGGCTTCCTAAGTAACGTTAGGTCCTTTCCAAAACACGCAATCGAGATGTGGGACCTACTAGATACCGTCACTCCGGATTTGGGTTTCATAACCGAGACCTGGCTTAAACCCACTAATACCCCAGCAATCACTATCGCCCTGCCAGAAGGATATAAAATCCTTAGACTCGACAGATAGGCCAAAACCGGAGGAGGGATTGCCATTATTCACAATCACAGGGCAAAACCCTCCATTTTGGAACAACGTTCTAACGGACAAATCGAGATCATGATTATCAGGCTCGATCTCTCCCCCCAATTTAACTGGAAAGGGGCTCTGGTCTACCGCCCCCGTGGACCCCTAGCCGACTTCTCTCTCCTGCTTATGGAACTCATAGCCCCACACATGATCTCTTCTAACAACTTCATGCTTATGGGTGACTTCAACATCCACAGCGAGAATCTCGACAAGGCAGACACTGTATCCTTCCTCTCAGACCTTGCCACACTGAATCTAAACAAAATTAGCAACGGTCCGACTCACTCAGCAGGGCACGCCTTAGACATAGTTTTCACTAATTCTCCCCTCCCCACCTGTGAAAGCCCGAAGCCAGTTAACTGGTATGACCATGGTATCATCAACCTCCAACTGGAGGATCCCAGGGTATCCCAGCAGCCCATCCCACGAAAACAATCCCACTACAGACAATGGCGTAAAGTTAATCCAGTTGCTTTCGCATCCACCTTCACGATCACTAAAAGCTTACCATGTAGCAACACCGAAGACAGCCTAACCCTTTTCAATAAATCTGTCTTAACTGCCATTGATCTGATCGCACCAATAAAAATGGCCTCTTCCAAACCTAGAGCCTCACAGGCAGCATGGTTCTCCGTAGAACTCCAGAAAGAAAAAACTGGATGCAAAAACCTTGAAAGGAAATGGTGCCGCACCAACCTCACAGCCAACAAAGAGAAATTCAAGGCCGCCCTCACCCTATACCACAAAAACATTAAGCTCGCCCGTAAATCACATATTATTCTTCTACTCAGCCAGGTGGATAACACCCCCAAAACTATGTACCAAATCCTGAAAACCTTCACCAACCCCAAAGCCTGTGAATCAGAAGAAACCCCCTCCAAAATGCTTTGTATCAACATCAGCAAGCATTTTATACAGAAAATCTCAAACATCTACAATAATATTGTCACCACCAAACTCCCTCCCCCTTCAGGCTCCTCTCCCGACACCCCAGGTAGCCCTACCCCCAACCCTATTACTCTACTAAATGTCCCCCCTCTAACACATGAAGAAACCAAAACTGTCAGGGTCTGCACTCTGCGGGATCGATGTGACGTGATAAAGCTCCACCTCCGGACCTCCCAAACACCCTGAATATGAAATCACAGGGTGTTCGAGCGATACGGCGAGGGAAAAACCCCTAAAAGGGGAAAAAACCCGGGAAGGAAAGGGAGGGGGCAGCTGGGAAAAGGAAGCTGTGAAAAGAAAGACGCACAAGTTAATATAATACTCAAAACCCTACTCTCTTTCAATTCTCACTGAAACAACAGACTAAAAGCCACCTGCCTCTTGCTGTCCTTTTGTAGCGTCCATCCAACTAGCGCGCCTCCTTCACTCCTTCCCTGAATAACATGAAAGCCAGATTATTATTTGTGCACACAATAGAACTATGGTGTTACATCTGTAAAGTATAAAACCTACCCCGGGGGATAATAACCTCCCGCTCCAATCCAAGTCATAGATTATAGTAGACCAGCATAAATGGATTCCATCATCCACTAATCCTGATGAGTTCCTGATAGCAATAGCAGTGTCAAAATACCCCAAACACGGCAGGGCGTAGTTCCTGCACTACAGCCCTCCGCTTTGGTACCTGTAATCCACAATCACGAGTGAAGAATCAAACCCCAAACACGGCAGAGCGTAGTTCCTGCACTACTGCCCTCCCCTTTGGTGCCTGTAGTCCGATAACGTTAACAGTACATTTCAAGAGCCTTGGTTCGTGACGGCAATGTGAAGAGAAAACCCCCAACACTCCGCCACTAGACGAGGCAAACAATTGTCTAGCCAAACATCAGGTAAGTGAGAAACACACACTTCCCCGCAGTCCTAAATCCAGATCCCAATCCTTAAATGAGCAAGCCTACTTCCTGTGAGCTAGGCTCGCAACATACGGCTCCAGAACGCTTGCCAAGCAAAGCGCGGTACTTTACCAGAATGCCGACTCCAAACGGGAATCCAAACAAAGTTCTTCCCCAAACCTGACAGGACGCAAGGAGCGAACCGCCAGCGCCTCCGCGGGAACAACAGAGAAGAATCAAGTACGCCCGCTTCCTGGTCCTGCCGCGCTATAACACCGCGCTGCAAAGGATCAAGGGATTAGTAGTTCTTAGCCAGAGCATCATGGGGATTGTAGTCCGGTAGGCGCAAGTCAGATCCTGACAGTACGCCCTCCTCCCAAGCGCCTCCTAGGGCCTGGTTTGGACGGACACCTCAAATGGAAGGAACGAACAGCCCTTGGTGCGTGGACGTTGTTCCATGGCTCCCATGAATCGTTCTCCGCTGAATAACCCTTCCAGGAGACCAGATACCAGAGCACACCACGGCGCAACCTGGAATCACATATGGAACGCACCTCGTATTCCACACCATGATCACCATCCACAGGCGGCGGTGCCACTCTGCGCGCAGAATGAGCTCTTTTCAAAAGGTGCACGTGGAACACTGGGTGGATTCGTAAGGAGCCAGGCAACCTCAATCTATATGCCACGGGATTCACTTGCCGAACAATCGGGTAAGGACCGATGTAACGAGGGTGGAACACGCTCCTCAGCTTAAAACGGATGTTCTTCGTGGAGAGCCATACTCTGTCTCCCACCTTAAATAAGGGACCCGGTCTTCTGTGTTTATCCGCCCACCTCTTGTACGCCTCCTTAGCCTTCACCAAATGCTTCTGGACACCCTGGTGCACCTTTCTCAACGCCCGAACGTGTGCCAGGACGGAGGGATGGTTGGATACTTCCACAGGGACGTCTACTGGCATGGTGTGTGCATCGTAACCGTAGTTAGCCTTAAACGGAGACATCCCTGTGGAGCTATGCCAGGCGTTGTTGTAGGCCAACTCCGCCATCCACAACAAATTCACCCATGAGTCGTGCGCCTCCCTGGAATAACACCTTAAGTATTTTTTCAAAGTTTGATTCAACCTTTCGGTTTGTCCATCCGTTTGTGGATGAAAGCTGGTTGAAAGAGCCGCTTCAATGCCCAACGCCTTACACCACATTTTCCAAAAACGGGCCACGAACTGGGGACCCCTATCAGACACGATCGCCCGCGGAAGACCGTGTAACCGTATGACCTGTGAGGCCAACAGTTGAGCTGTTTGTCCTGCAGTAGGGAGATTTTTACAAGGAATAAAATGTCCCATTTTGGTCAGATTATCCACCACCACCATGATTGCTGAACACCCCTGATCCATTGGTAAGCCTGTGGTGAAATCCAGACTTATATTCTGCCACGGACGAGCAGGCGATGGCATTGGCATCAACAAGCCTTTTTGTTTGTTGTTGTCTCCTTTTGCTCTGGCACATGTGTCGCACTTTTGTACCCACTGGGCCGCATCTGTGGCCAATGTTTCCCACCAAAAATGCCTTTTAAGGTGGTACACTGTTTTAGTCACACCAGGGTGCCCGGCCATAGGAGCTTCGTGACACCACTCAAACGCCTTTCTCCGTAGCACCTTGGTAGGCAGGAACAAACATTTCCCTTGCAGGGGGAGCCCTTGTTTCAACACCCTTCCCGGAGCCTCAGCAGTCCAGAGCCCCCAAGCTGCCGTCGATCTGGAGTTCCTGATTTCTTCCAGAAAGGACTCGGCCCGAACCACACACAACACCTTGGCTGAGGGGATGATAGCATGCTGGGTTTCTGTCTGCTGTTCGTTTGGTAATTGTTGTCTGGACAGCGCATCGGCCTTTCTGTTGTCTGTACCTGGTCTAAAAGTCACCACAAAATTATATTCCGCAAAGAAAAGCATCCAGCGCATTTGCCTTTGCGTTAGGTGCCTAGCGGAGGTCATGTACTGCAGGTTTCTGTGGTCAGTGTACACGGTCACAGCGTGACAAGCCCCCCATAGGTACTGCCTCCATTCCTGAAAAGCCCTCTTGATGGCTAGAAGTTCCTTCTCTGCTATGGTATAGTTGTATTCAGCGGAGGACAACTTTTTTGAGAGATAGGCAACCGGATGGAGTTGACCGGTAAGAGGATCTCGCTGAGACAAGACCGCTCCAATCGCTTCGTCCGAAGCGTCAGCCTCCATCACAAACGGATGTTCCAACACTGGGTGTGCCAACACCGGCGCTGAAGTGAAAGCCTTCTTTAATGTCCGGAAAGCCTCATCCGCCTCTGCAGTCCACATAAAGGGTGCCCCCTTTCTCAGCAGTCTGGTAATGGGGACGGCTGTCTGTGAGAAATGGACTATAAATCGGCGATAATAATTGGCGAACCCCAGGAAGCTCTGTACTTCACGCACATTCCCTGGGGCAGGCCAATCCTTTACCGCCTGCACTTTCCTGTCGGACATTTGTAGTCCCTTTGAACTGAGGTTGACCCCCAGAAACTCCACCTCGCTGACCCCGAACTCACACTTACTCAACTTGACGTAAAGCCGATTGGCTCTCAGTTTTTCCAGAACCTTTTTAACTTGTGCTGTATGACTTTCCACATTCTGTGAGTACACCAGTATATCATCTATGTATACCACTACAAAACGGTCCACATAGTCCTTCAGCACATCGTTGATAAAAAACTGAAACGCCGCAGGGGCGTTACACAAACCAAAAGGCATCACCAGGTACTCATATAGCCCATATCGCGTCTTGAACGCGGTCTTCCACTCATCCCCCTCGCGGACTCTGACCAGGTGATAAGCCCCCCGTAGATCCAACCGGGTGTAGACCTTGGCTTCTCTCACCTGGTCGAGCAAAACAGAAATGAGATGGAGAGGGTAACGATTCCGCACGGTGTTCCTGTTCAAGACGCGATAATCCACACAGGCCCTGAGATCGCCATTAGCTTTCGCTATGAAGAACAGAGGGGAGGCTGCCGGTGAACGAGATGGTCGAATGAACCCAGGCCGAAGATAGTGGTCAATGTATTCCCTCAAGTGAGCTGTTTCAGGCACGGACAGCGCGTACACTCTACAAGAGGGTATCGTAGCCCCCTCCACCAAATCAATGCGACAATCGTAGTCTCTATGTGGTGGCAGGGTTTCCGCCTTGCTCTCGCTGAACACGTCGCTATAGAGACTGTATTCTCTGGGTAGTTGCACATTCTTTTCCACCGCTGTGGCAGCGGAATATGATGAAGACAGTACTGCGATGTGTGAGGAAGGGTAGGGCACCATATGTGCTCCACAGGTCTCGGGCAAGAACCGGAACGTTTTGGACTTCCAGTCCACGACCGGGTTGTGATGACACAACCAGGGCATACCAAGGATCACCTCATACTGGGGAGCAGCTATAATGTTTAGCGATAAAGTTTCGGAGTGAACAATTCCCTTTTGTCTCACTGACAGCCCTACCTCACAGGTTTTTTCTGTGATCTGTCCAGATTTCAACGGCTGCCCATCCACAGCCAGTACTTCCTCCGGATTGTCTCTGGGTACACGAGGTAAGGACAGCCTAGACACCAAGCCATCATCAATAAAATTACCGGTGGCTCCGGAATCCACCATGACCAACACCTGATGGAACAGTTGCTCACATTCCAAGGTCATGCCTATAACCAGATGGGATTCTGTCTCTCCTATCCCTATAGTAGAGAGAGAGGTGAGTTTCCACTCCTTCTCTTCGTCCACCACCTGCCTCTTATCCTTGGCCTGTTCGGTTTCAGCCCCTGTGGTAGACACCGCCACTTTCTTGAAACGACTACCAACAGAAGTCTTAGGCTTGGAAGGGCATTCACGGACGTAGTGTCCTTTTTTACCACAGTACATACAGAGCCCTTGGGTTCTCCGGACTTCCCTTTCTTCTTTGGACAATGGTGCTCTGAGCGCTCCTATCTCCATTGGCTCTGGACTACTATCCGTTCCCCCTGACACCTTACGAGGGGAATGATCCACATACAATGACCCTCTCTCCCATCTTCTCCTGGGACCCCCTCTTTCCGTCATTCTGCTGTCTAATCTCAAGGCCAGATTAATCATGTCTACGCATGTCCTAGGCTGGGGATCCACCTGAGCTATGACGTCTTTTAGATCTTCCTTCAAACCCTGATAAAAAAGGGACATTCTTTTGTCTTCTGGCCACTCGGCCTCCGCTACCAACTTATTGAACTTAGTCAAATAGGAAATCAACTCGCCCCTTCCCTGTCTCAACTCCAATAACTCTCTATCGGCGCTAAAATTAGTGGCCCTGCGGTCAAACACTTTCTCGAACTCTGTTCTGAAAGCCGACCAGTCAGACAAGATGGCATCGTTGTTCTTTACTAAAGGCACCGCCCAGTTAGCGGCATCCCCTACCAAATAAGATATGACGAAAGCCACTCGGGAATGATTGGTTGGGAACGAAGCCGGCTTACATGAAAAATGCATCAACACCTGGGTCAAGAACACCTGTATTTTCCCTGGATCCCCTGAGTACCTTTCAGGATTGGCTAAAGGAATGGGCGGAGGTACTGTTACCTGTATGGAAGACGCAGCAGATGAGGCATTAAAAGGGTTCTTTGACAATTGTTCTACCTTGTCTCGCAGTGCGGCAGTTTCGGCTTTGGAAGAAGCCAACTCCTGCTGCACTAAAACCAACGCATGCAACACATCCTCCATGGACGCCATTTATCAACACCACACCAACCGGGCAGAGTGAAATTCGTGGGTACTTGATTCTGTCAGGGTCTGCACTCTGCGGGATCGATGTGACGTGATAAAGCTCCACCTCCGGACCTCCCAAACACCCTGAATATGAAATCACAGGGTGTTCGAGCGATACGGCGAGGGAAAAACCCGGGAAGGAAAGGGAGGGGGCAGCTGGGAAAAGGAAGCTGTGAAAAGAAAGACGCACAAGTTAATATAATACTCAAAACCCTACTCTCTTTCAATTCTCACTGAAACAACAGACTAAAAGCCACCTGCCTCTTGCTGTCCTTTTGTAGCATCCATCCAACAAGCGCGCCTCCTTCACTCCTTCCCTGAATAACATAAAAGGCAGATTATTATTTGTGCACACAATAGAACTATGGTGTTACATCTGTAAAGTATAAAACCTACCCCGGGGGATAATAACCTCCCGCTCCAATCCAAGTCATAGATTATAGTAGACCAGCATAAATGGATTCCATCATCCACTAATCCTGATGAGTTCCTGATAGCAATAGCAGTGTCAAAATACCCCAAACACGGCAGGGCGTAGTTCCTGCACTACAGCCCTCCGCTTTGGTACCTGTAATCCACAATCACGAGTGAAGAATCAAACCCCAAACACGGCAGAGCGTAGTTCCTGCACTACTGCCCTCCGCTTTGGTGCCTGTAGTCCGATACGTTAACAGTACATTTCAAGAGCCTTGGTTCGTGACGGCAATGTGAAGAGAAAACCCCCAACACTCCGCCACTAGACGAGGCCAACAATTGTCTAGCCAAACATCAGGTAAGTGAGAAACACACACTTCCCCGCAGTCCTAAATCCAGATCCCAATCCTTAAATGAGCAAGCCTACTTCCTGTGAGCTAGGCTCGCAACATACGGCTCCAGAACGCTTGCCAAGCAAAGCGCGGTACTTTACCA
The DNA here is from genome assembly GCF_964261635.1 of Lissotriton helveticus. NCBI lineage: Eukaryota > Metazoa > Chordata > Amphibia > Caudata > Salamandridae > Lissotriton > Lissotriton helveticus. Next base: position 1,030,318,622 of record NC_136057.1, read on the forward strand.
GAATGCCGACTCCAAACGGGAATCCAAACAAAGTTCTTCCCCAAACCTGACAGGATGCAAGGAGCGAACCGCCAGCGCCTCCGCGGGAACAACAGAGAAGAATCAAGTACGCCCGCTTCCTGGTCCTGCCGCGCTATAACACCGCGCTGCAAAGGATCAAGGGATTAGTAGTTCTTAGCCAGAGCATAATGGGGATTGTAGTCCGGTAGGCGCAAGTCAGATCCTGACAAAAACCTCCATGAACACAATAAAATCAGGTTCACAACTTGATATTATACCTGCCAAAATCATGGCATCTTTAACAGAACAACTATCTGTATCCATCTGCTTTTTATTAAATCAGTCCCTGGAAGAAGGCCACCCAAATCACCCCCATCCGGAAGAACCCCAAACTCCCCAAAGAAAATCTCTCGAACCTCCGCCCCATCTCCCTCCTCCCTTATTTGAGCAAAGTCTTGGAAAAACACATCAATAAACATCTTTCCAACAATATCGAAAGGACTGGCTACTTGGATCATACCCAATCAGGCTTTCGCCCAAAATACAGCACTGAAACGGCCATAGTGGCCGTCACCGACACCATCAGGCTCTCCTTAGATCAGAACCAGCCTACCCTTTTAGTGCTATTAGACCTATCCGCCGCCTTTGATACAGTGGATCACCAGACTTTGCTAGCACGAATTAGGGAGGCAGGAGTCGGGGGAACAGCCCTGAAATGGATAATCAGCTTCCTTTCAAACCACTCCCAAACCATCAACCTAGGCGCTTTTAGGTCCACTCCTCAGGTTCTTACCAAGGGGGTGCCACAGGGCTCATGCCTGAGCCCCACTATGTTTAACACATACATAGCCCCTCTAGCCACCCTCTTGAGGAACTATGGGTTCGTTCCTATATCTTACGCGGACGGCACCCAACTTACCTTTGCTTTCAATTAAACCTCTCACGCCGCCCAATCTACCTTCTGTTCCGGCATGCTGGCAATATCACGTTGGATGGAAAGCAACTTCCTCCAACTGAATGCCGGGAAGACGGAAGTTCTGCTCTTCGGAGATGCCCCCCTTCTCTGGTCACCTCTATGGTGGCTGCCAGAACTAGGCAAGCCCTCTACCCCGGCGACTACAGTCAAAAACCTCGGAGTGTACTTCGAACAGTCCCTAACCATGAAGAAACATGTTACACATACAGTGGGCACATGCTTCCATACCCTGGCCTACTAAGAAAAGCTTTCCCTTATCTCCCGGACTCAATCAGAAAGACCCTAACCCACACCCTGGTACTAAGCAAACTGGACTATTGCAATGCCCTTCTGATCGCAGCAAATGAGTCCTCACTAATCCAACTGCAAATGATACGGAACACCGCCGCCCCCGTGGTCCTAAATGCTCCCCCAGATCAGCCTCCTCTCCCCTCCTCCACCAACTGCACTGGTTGCCCATACAACAACGCATGAAATTTAAAATTTGCTGCCTCACTCGCAAAGCAATTTGGGGTAACCGACCACCCTATCTAGCAGCGAGACTCCACTACTACACCCTGCCCCGGACGCCGCACTCCAGCTCCCAATCTCTCCTCATTATCCCCAGGATAAAAAAGGCTAGAACAGGAGGCAAGTCTTTCTCTTACCAAGCCCCACTCATTTGGGAACCAACTTCCTCTTGCTCTAAGACAGTGCCAAGACCATCGAAAGTTCAGGAAAATACTGAAAATCTCAATTTTCTAACCTTCCACGCCAATGCTCCTGCTATGTTTCCAAGCGCTGAGACACCCCCCCCCTCCCCCCGGGGGTGATTCAAGCGCTATACAAGAATATAAATCAAATCAAATCAAAAATCAAAGTTATGTTGTGTTTGTGAGTTCACATGTTGAAAATTATTTTTTGAAACTGTTGTTTTTTTTTTCAAATATGTTGTTAAAATAAAGTTAAACCAATATGTTACTAAACAGCTAGACTGAAACGTTGTGTAACATATATATCTATATCTGTTTCACACTTTTTCTTTTGTATTCATGACTACTGATTTCATTGCGATCTCCGCTGTTGCTGTGAAGAAGAAACATTTATTTTTGATGTTTGGCAGCTGTGGTGGAACTTGTGTTGGGAAGTAAATGTAAGCTGCCTGAATCCCCACCAACAACACAAATCGCTGTCAACCAACGTCTCCTATTATTGAATTTGAGGATGTTTTAGCCAATTGACTGACGGGTACGTGTGTAACGTTTATATCTGTGGCGGTGGCGAGGGGCAAAGACTTTTAAATAGAAACAAGACATGGCACTGAGAAGATTTGAAGGGCAGTGCAGACAGGGTAGAATTACGAGGAGGACTGTAATAATTATGGCCATCCTTGAACGAGATACACAGTACTATCGTTTTTTGTCTATGCAAGACTAATATTGTATTGGCTCATTTGGGACTGTATAAATGAGGAATATAAGAAGTGAAGTAATGCCATTTGGATTATGTGAGTGCAGCAACATTCCAGCATGGCCACCGTAATAACAGTGTGTGAACTATAATTGCAGTAGTCCTTCCTTGTATGCCATGATGATACCATCCCATAAGATCAGTTCAAATGATTTTTAAATGCAGTGTCGACTTTATGAGCATTGAGGAAGGCAAATCGCCGAAACGTGTCTGTTCACTGAAATAAGTGTGTATGTTATCTAGAAAAATGTACGTAAGCCCACACTCACGATAAAGGATGCAACCGCATTGGAGTTCAGCAGTTTTGGTGGAACTTGTGTTTGGAAGTAAATCTAAACTGCCTGAACTGCCATCTTAAACACAAATCACCGTCACCCAAAGTCGCAAATTATTGAATTGGAGGATGTTCTAGCCATTTGACCGACACCTACGGGTATGTGTGCACCGTTTATATCAGTGGCAGTGACGAGGGGCAAAGACTTTTAAATAGAGACAGCACATGGCACTGAGGAGGTTGTAGAGCAGCCCATTCAGAGTGGAATTATGAGGAAGACTGAAATAATTATTGCTATCATGACCATGTCATGAGTGATGTAATATGTGAGGTCATAAGCAGTGCATTACGGGGTGTGAGTTATAGTTAGCTGCACTAACTATAACTGCGGAATTTCACTAGTTTTATACGAGTGTAACCTGAGTCTAATTATAATGTCCCTGTCACCTTTGGCTTTTTCAGTGAGTTTCTAAGTTTTTTTTCTTCCATTTCCTAACTGTAATGTTCCTGTAACCTATGTTTTTTTTCATTGGGTTGTTAAGGTTTTTTAAATGCTAATTCCTAACTATAACGTCCCTTTAGCCTTCATTTTTTTCAGTGAATTTCTATGAAATTTTAAGTGTTAATGGCATTTGTAGAGGAGTGGAGAAAGGGGGCGGGCCCCTGACCAGCTCTCAAGAATCCCACTGTGTAGGACTTGCAGAAATTACCAGGAGGGCTTCTTAGGTCCAAGGCCCCTTAGCATCCAAGAGGACTTAATTCCCCAACCAGTAGTGCGCCAGAAGACGCGTTTGCAGAGTGGTGGAGAAAGAGGGCGTGGTCTACAAAGACCTCTTAGCAATCCCTCTATGTGGGACTTATGGGAAGTAAAAGGAGGGGTTATTCACCCCCAAGGACCCTCAGCAGCCAAAGGGATTTCATTCCCCAACTAGTAGTCCACCAGGAGGCGTGCTTGTAGAGTGGTAGAGAAAGGGGGTAGGCCACGAAGACCTCATAGCAATCCCGCAGTAACATCACTCATTACTTGGTCAGTGACATCACAGATGACATCTCAAATGACATTAAGTCCGTGTAAGTGTTTTTAAGAGTTCATGGGTAACTATAACTGCTGAATTTCACTGGTTTTGTATGAGGGCAATCTCGGCCTAACTATAAAGTCCCTGAACCCTTTGTTTTTCTCAGTGAATATATATGTAGTGTGTGTATATTTCCTACTGGTGGTCTCCTGTGCTTGTTTGTATTTGAGCCCCCATAGGGGCAGGTCCCAGAGGATTATTTTTATATATATTTTGGGGAAGGGCGCATACGGCCCCCCTCCTCATTGCCGATATGTGCCCCAGGGATCACCACCACCCCTGTGCCAGGTGCAAATATAAGAAGGGGGGCCTCACGTCCCCCTCTGTAGACCTTTTCAGGCCCCGGGGACTGCCAGCTCCATGGGGCTTGGTTACAAAATTAGGGGGTAGCCTCTGGAACCACCACCTCCCTGGGGCAAATATAATTTTTCAAAGGAGGGCCACCTCCCGGGACATTTTCAGCCTCAGGGACAACCACCTCCCAGGGGCTGGCCCTAACATAATAAAGTAGTGAGACCGAGTTGGGACCCCCCTTCTGGAGCTATGATGGCCCTGGGGACCACCACACTTCAGGGCAGTCTCCCTATGTCCAAGGACACGAAGCCTAGGGACAAAGCTGTTTGCGGTCACTCAGCAGGAGCTTTGACCACTCCCACCAAGCGAGAGCAAACAGTAAGTCTGCTCCCAGCAGGCAGCAGCAGAAAAATTGCTCCCACCCGCTGGGAGTGGACTTTTCATCTGTTTTCCTGCCCGCTGTCGAGCAGGCATGAATATAGATGAAAAAATTGTTCCCACATGCAGGTAGCAGCACTTTTTGATGCTCCCTGCATGCAAGAGGAATGCTGGCTCCTGATGGAGGTAGAGAGCTGACAGGGACCTCGGGGCATTGAGGCTCCCCTGTGGTCCCCAACAGTGCACACTTGGTGCCCTTGGGTGGGCTCTAGTGCACCCAACATCAAGTGGCCAGGCCTCATGGGATGGGGTCCCTGGTGTTGAAATTGGTCCAGAGAGGAGGGCTGCACAGCCCCTTTTCTGCATACTGTTGGAGCGCAATCTGTAAAGACTGTACAGAGTTGGTTCCTTCTTGGCCTCTTCTGGTGGAAGCCGAGTCCATGATTCTCTCTTTAAATTACTATGAGTACAAAAATATTCAAATCACTTGGAAGCTCTGCCCGTTTGACCCCGCCACATCCACCTTAGTAGTATGCAAATGTATTCACACCTGTTTCCAGGATGACGGACAGCTCAACAAAAGGCCAACCAAGAGCATTTCCCGTTGATTTTGGTGATGTGTTCTTGATGCTGAGGAATATGAGGACATCTCGACCAAAGCACTTCATATAGTTAAGATGAAGGACCCTTGCTTGGTGGAAATTTACCTCATTGCGGTCTTGTATCTTTTCTATAGGAGGATTCATGTTATCACAAATTTCTTGATGAAGATGCAAGTGGCTTAATAACAATGCTGAAATTAAACGCACACAAGGTCACTGGAGACACTTCCCCAGCTCCATTACACAACTGTAGTGTAGAATAAGTGCTAGGCATTTACCCAACGATGTAGCACTTACTAATTAACCAGTAGAAAGTACTCTAGTTTGGTAGACATTTTTGTGCACAACTGTGGACTCTTGTTGGATAAAGGAGATGGTGAGGTTCCATTCTGGCCCAGGCACTTACACAGTTACTGACACACCTACACAGACAGACACCCACTGACACACCCCTTCAGCCACTCTAACATACACTCACAGACCCATTGCACCACTCAAATATCCATACAGTCATTCCCACACCCACAAAACCATTCACACACCCACTCACAGACCCATATAGACACTCACACACCCACATAACCACTTACTCACAGACCCTACAGCCACTCACAAACCCACTCAAATACCTACAAAACCACTCACACACCCATACAGCCACTCACACATCCACTTACAGATCCATGCAGCCACTCATACACCTACTAACAAGCCCATACAACCACTGACTCAGCTACTCACACACCCACTCACAAACCTATGCAGCCACTCACACACTCACTCACTGACTCACAAATCCACACCCACTCCTTGAAAACGACTCACACACCCACTCATAGACCCATACAGATACTCACAGGCCCATATAGCCACCCAGTCACTGCTCCATATAGCGACTCACACACCCCAGTCACTGACCTATACAGTCACTCAAACACCCACTCTCAAAGGTTACAGGTTACAGCTAGGAAAAAACGTTTTTTTTAAAAACTTAGAAATTCACAAAAAAAAAAAAAAGTAACAGGGACATTATAGTTAGAAAAGAACTTTTGAAAACCTTAGACATTCAGTAAAAAAGAAAGTTACAGGGATAGTATAGTTAGGAAATAAAAGTTAAAAAAATGTAGAAATTCACTGAAAAAGTCAAAGGTGGCAGATATGTTATAGTTAGGCTTAGATTTTGCATGTACAAAACCATAGAAATTCGGTAGTTATAGTTACCTGAGCTAAGTATAACTTATGCCCCGCACTGCACTGCTAATGACTTTACATATTTCATCACTTATGACATGGTCAGTGACATCACTGATGCCGTCTCAAATGGTATCACTAATGATATAACTTTTTACAGCATCCACAGAACCACTCACATACCCACTCAGACACCCATACAACCTCTTAGATACTCACTTACACATCCACACAACCACTCACATACTCATTCACAAACCCATTCCACTCACCCATACAACCACTCATACACCCACACAACCACTCACATACCCATTCACACAACCATACAATCACTCACACACCTGCTCACTCACCCATACAGCTACTCACACAGACACTCGCTCTCCAATTCAGCCACTCACACACCAACTCACTTAATGAGACACCCACTCAAACAACCACTCACTCACCCATACATCCTCATACACACCGTCGCTCACTCATACAGCCACTCATACACCTACACAACCACTTGCATACCCATTCACACATCCATACAATCACTCACACACCTGCTCACTCACCCATACAGCTACTCACACAGATACCCTCTCTCCAATTCAGCCACTCACACACCAACTCACTTAACGAGACACCCATTCAAACAACCACTCACTCACCCATACATCCTCATACATACCCAGTCACTCACTTACATATTCAACCACCTACATATACAGCCCCACACACAGCCACTCACTGACCCATACAGCTACTTTCACAACCAAGTATACCACCGTACAGACACACACACCCATACAGCCACTCAAACACCCACAGATACACAAAGTTACCGAGCCATTCACATAATATATGTTAGAAGTAGTATCATTCCTAAATAGTACACAGTGTATCCTCATTTAGCTTTTGTAGTAGCTTAGTATATAAGTTTAACATTCAAAACTTTAGAAAACACTCACAATCACTGCATGATGTTATGAGTGATGTCATTTGAGATGTCATTAGTAATGTCATTAATGAAGTCACTGACCATGTCATGAGTGATGTATTAAGTTAGGTTATAATAAGCAGGTCATTGTGGGGGCGTAAGTTATAGTTAGCTCAGGTAATTATAACTGCTTAATTTCTATGGTTTGGTACATGTGAAATCTGAGCCTAGCTACAATATCCTTGTAATCTTTGGCTTTTTCAGTGAATGTATAATGTTTTTAAAATTGTATTTCCTAACCTTAATTTCCCTATAACCTTTATTTTTTCAGTGTATGTCATTTTGGCCGCGTTAATTTCGAAGCCACCGTCCTGACCGAAGACACCTAATTTGTTGAGCAGTATTTGGAGCCCATCTGGAGTTTTTTTTAAATTAAAAGAGTGTTTTTTGTAAATAACAGTATCAGGATCTTAATGTTTGCTAGGCTAGGGGCATCCACTTGACAATCTGAGAGGTAATCCAGTAAGCCATTTAAGTGTAAAGAGAAAGGGATAGGGGACAGCAGACACCTATGCCGCACACCCTTCGACACTGCAATCTTTTCATTCAGTTGGCCATGTGACCCCCACCTAACTGAAGCAAAAAGGTCACGGGACAAGATAGAAAGCAATATATATATTTATTTTTTATATTTTTTATTTTAAAGGTTTTCTATAGCGCTGGCTGGACCCGGAGGTATCAGAGCGCTCTACAGGAGTATCAGATCATAGTTACAGGTAACATCGTTACAAAGGTTACACAGTTATTAGAGCATGGCAACATAGTTACTTGTAAGGTCGAATTAAACAATAAGCACAAATACGTAAGGGGAAAAGCAGGCAAGGGGAGAGATTCAGGGGAGGGGGGTAGGAGCAGGGGAAGTAGACAGATAATGAAGGCTGGAAAGAGGAGGGGAGGGTGAGAGACACCGCATGGAAAGAGGAGGGGAAGGGCGACGGGGACACAAACCGGTAGACGAGTGAAAGCAACGTCCAAAGTCCAGTAAGCTGTGATCCCAGGGGAAGTGGTATCACTTCCCTATCTCTGTTGCGAGAGGCTCCCTTTACGCAGTGGACTCTCTCAGAGGGGTCTCTGAGACTCCAAAGGCCTACATACTGGATCCTACCCCAAAAAGGGGAGAGGGAGTGCTTTGGCAAGGGGTGCCATACCATACCTCAGCTGTGAGCTGCTCCCTTGGCGCAGTGGACTCTCTCAGCGGGCACAAAAGACAGGGGGCTAGGCAGAGAAGCAGGCAAGGGGAGAGATTGAGGGGAGAGGGGATATGAGCTAGGGAAGAAGACAAAGAGAGAAAGAGTACTAAATGGGAACATGTTTAATTAATGAGTTATTATATAGCGCTGGCTAGACCCGAAGGAATCAGAGCGTTTTACATGAGGAACAATAATGTGGCAATTTACATCAGTTAAAAGTTACATAAGTATCAAGAAAAACCTTTAAAGAACATAGGGGACAAGGTGAATGGAGCAAGGAAGGGTAAGGGGATAGGGTAAAGGGTAAAGGGGTAGGAGGAAGATAGGACGTAGAGACAAGGGGAAAATCTGCCCAAAGTCTGGCAGGGTAGGTGACGGCAGGGGGGCGGGGTTGGGGGAGTCCACACACACATCTCCTCTTCAGGGGAGTAAGGGTGGGTGTATGGTATGTATATATATGTATATATGTATATATATATCGGAGTATGCACATTCATGAAAATAGGCTTGAAGAAGTTAATAAGTTAGGCTGATGTACAACTGTAAGCCCATGGTTTGTGGCAGGCCACATATAGGCTCTGTGACATGTAAATACAATAGACTTTTGAATATGCAGAATTTTGCACATATTGCCTAGATTTGCACATGTGATAGTATTTTGCACATATCAATTTGGATTATTAAATATAATTCAATTGATAAAAAGTATTTGCACTTTATAAAGTTACATGCTTATAACAAGGAGAATAGACATTGCACTAAGCAGTAAGATCGCTAATAGTGATTTTAAAATACATAGATGTATTTTATGTGTATATATTTAAATATGTATTTATTCAATATTTTATTTATTTATTGCACTAGCCACTTTGACTTCGTTATCTAGCATTCAAGCTGAATAAAATTTGTAAAAATTTGTACTTGCACAGAAATAACTCTTGAAAAAAGTATATGTCAATTCCAATGCTGCTAGTATTGTTATTGTAGACATTGTGAAATAATATTATCTGTTCTATGTCTATGTATGTGGTCATGTGACTCACACAGGGAGGTGGTACACACAGCATACTTAAAAACAATGGCTGACGCGGTGCTCGTTGTGTGAACAAGAGCACTTGATGCTCGAAACGCGTTAACTGGAAAGGGCGGATTAAATAAACATCTCCTTGCCTGAAGCCGCTGGGTCCGTTTCCTCATTCCTCATATATATATATATATATATATATATATATATATATATATATATATATATATATATATATATATATATATATATATATATATATAAACTCCAGCCTGTCACGAAAAGCACTTGGCGTGCTGACAAGAAAACGGGACACCAAATAACGCCACAGCCAGGCTTCAGGTAATTTTTATGTGTTGAAATTTATTCGTGCATGCAGGGTGCAAAGCCTCGCCAGACGCGTTTCGGGCACCGGCTGTGCCCTTGTTCACTGACAATTAGCCATAGTGCCTCCACCATTATAAATATACACAGTGTAACAAAGACTAATGTCCCCCGTGAATCTCAGGTTGAATGAATGCAACCTGAGATTCACGGGGGACATTAGTCAAGAGAAGGTCAACTATCTAGACCTCCAAGTGAGTGTTAGAGATGGGAAGATCTGTACCTCGCTATACCGTAAGCCAACGGCAGGCAATAGCGTGTTACACGCCACTAGCAGTCACCCCAAAACACTTATTAATAGTATCCCGTATGGAGAACTGCTCAGGTTAAGACGCAATTGTACTCTAGACAAAGATTTTGAACATGCAGCTAGTGAAAGTATCGACAGATTCTCTGATAGAGGATACAAACGTAACCTCTTGAATAATGCCCTCAATAGAGTGAGAAAACTTCCCAGGCATTCTCTCTTTGAGAAAAAGCTACGCCAAAACACTAATGGCCAATTCCGCATGATTACCCCCTATTCGGCCCACTCATCGAGATTGAGATCCATAATGACAAAACACTGGCACATTTTAAAAACTGACCACATTGTTGGTCCAGACATGCCAGTCGTTCCATTGATCACTTTCAGCAAGGCCAGAAGCTTACGTGATTACATGGTTCAGAGCCATTTAAATCCCATACGTAAGAGCCAGGGAACACTGAAAGATGCAAAGGGCTTCTTCCCCTGTGGGAAGTGCAAGGCCTGCGCATCCAGTAAACGCACATTAACATTCGAGGTGAGAGGCTGTAAGGGTGGAAAGAGAATAAACAGATTCATGTCCTGCCACACAGACCATGCGATTTACTGTTTGACGTGCCCTTGCCAATTGAGATATATTGGCAGCACAATCAATCCGGTGAAACTGAGAGTGCTAGAGCATATGCGGGCGATCGCAAATAGAGATTTCTCCTACCCGGTATCTCGACACTTTGCCATAAAGCACAACAGCAACAGGGATCTGTTGAGGTTTTTCTGTGTGGATTGTGTGTCCGAAAATACACGAGGAGGCAACAAATTACAGATGCTCAGAAGATTAGAATCCCGATATATTATTGATTTAGAGACCAAAGCCCCGGGGGGTCTTAATATGGGGAAGAACTGTCATCTCATCTGGGCTAATTTTTATTTGCCAGATATTGGGACAGAATTGAATTTTGTGACCTTTGTGTTATGGCAAAACTGATTCTGTGAAGCAATTTGTAAAGAGTACATAGCCAATGTATTTGATAAGAGGGTTTAGAATTGTCTGGAAGGGTGCCTTTACTTAGCATCAACAGTGTGAATATGCTGTGGGGTTCTCGTGGATACACTGTATTATTCTGGGGAGTGGCAGCCTTATTGGCTGCAATTGCCGATACACGGCAAGATTACAACAAGATGACCGGTAGGTTCTAATGTTGAAATGCATAATTCATATGTTTTAACCGAAGGTATGAATAACTTATAGACTTCGTGTCCCAGAAACATTATATCCATGTTTCCCACATACATGCTAGCCTGTATTTATCCGTATGATAAATTGTAGCCTTACCGATACACGGTATGAGGGATGAGGCATATGACTGAATGTATATTTAACATTTGTACTGGCATATGCGACATAAAACACATTTCAAGATGGCGCTGATGCAGGAATGCTTACAGTAGTCCTATTTTTGTGTCTATCATCCACTGTGATGTAATATAATGGTGCCGCTTCGCGCGTTCTCATGTAAACACTGACGAAGGGAGCTTCTCCCGAAATGCGTTTGTTTGTTTGGACAATAAATCCTTTTTTTTGAGAACTGGAACCCCGAGAGTGCTGTATACTTTTCCAACCCGGCTGGGATTATTTGGGAATTTGGAGCAACTATGTATATATATATATGTTCCTTGCTGCTGCAGGCGTCCAGGAGTTGTGGAAGTGCCCCCCAGTGTCGAGCGTTTTTGATATATATATATATATATATATATATATATATATATATATATATATATATATATATATATATATCTACGAGCAAATGTCCCAAACGGGAGGAGCAGCTTGTTAGCTGGTGCAGGCGGCGAGGTTAGGGACACACTCGCGAATTATGTTATAGCAAACAACCTTCAATTACGAAGACGCCGCACACCACTTCAAGGATTTATCTGATTTATTTCCTGTAGGTTCCCCACCTACCTGTTTCGGACATAGACTGTCCCTGGTCACGGTTACAAACAATTGTCCATCATTTGTGTCTAATATTTATACTGAAGTTTCCATGTAGCTATTAATGATGCATTATGGGCTCAGTAGTTTTAAACATGCTTAATAGCTTAACCTGGTGTTATGTGATTCTGCTTGTGCAGCAAAGACTGGCGCAATTGGATATTGATCAATTATAAATACCAAGATTGCGGTTTTTAATTAAGTACAGGCAAGGTTCAATCAATTAGTTGAATGTCCTTATCGCAAATAATTGCGAGTTTATTAGCCAAGTACTATATTATCTGAAGGACTAAGTGTCCAATGATCAGTTATGGCTGAGTGCCCTCATATATGAGTGGCTATATGGGTTATTGATTGGTTGCCCAAGTATTTTTATGGGAGACTGAGTGTGTGTGTGTGGGTGGCTGGGAGGTGTGTGACTCTGTGCATAGATGTGTGAGCAGTTGATTCACTAGGTGTATGGGTTCAAGAATGCATGAGGAAACAGCTATATGGGCGGTTGACTGTGTGCATGGCTGTGTTGGTGAGTGAATGGATATCTCAGTACTACATGTCCAAGTAAGTACATATGTAAAACACAGTAAATGTGAGAGTGGGCATATATAAATGACTATACATGAGAGCCAGTGATTGTGCGAGTGGCTGTATGGATCAATGTGTACTTGTATCAATGATTGTATAAGAGAGTAAGTATGTATTAGTATATGTTTGTATAATTAAGGTGTTGTCTGTATAACTGTATAGATGTGGAAATGGGAGTGTGATTGATTATTTGCATAACTGACTAGGTGTGTGAGTAACTCCATGGATGAGTGGCAGTGTGTGAGAGTCTGTATAGGTGTATGAGTGCATATAATACTGTTGTATTGATGAGTGACTGTATGTATGAGTGATTGTATGGGTGAATGAGTGGATGTGTGTGTAGACCTAGGAATCAGTGAGTGCGTATGTGGTAAGTGGTATTGGTGTTTCAATGGTTTCAAGAATGGTAGTCTGTATTTAACACTGGGTGTATCAAAGGTTATATTAGAGTTTGAGGAGATGCATCGTATTATCACATGAATGATGTCATCAGTGTTGTGATCAGTGATGTCATTTGAGATGTCATCAGTGATGTCATCAGTGATGTCATTGAGTCCAACTAACTATAACATGGGAATTTCAATGGTTTTGTATGAGTAAAATGTTCAGCTAACTATAACTGGTGTGAAACCTCTGGTTTTTTCAGTGAATTTCAAGGGTTTTTTAAATGCTAATTCCTAACTATAACGAGTGTTAAACCTATGGTTTTTTCAGTGAATTTCAAAGGTTTTTTTGAAAGCTAATTCGTAACTATAACGAGTTTGAAACCTACTGCTTTTAAAGTGAATTATTAAGTTTTTTATAGCTGTTTTTATAGCTATTAATTATTATATATTTTTTTAATTATTCAAATATTTTATATTTTTGTAATATTAATTTTTCAATGTATTTTTCTTATGTTATTTTTTTATTTTTTAACTCTGGAGCGCTAAGGGTGCGCGTACCCGTAAACGCACCCGTACACATAGCGTAAGCGCTATTCCCGCGAGCGAAAAAATATATAATTATGTATTTAAAGTAAATAATAATGCAAGATATTCAGTGGCATACTCATAAAAGTAGTATTTTTGATTTTAAATAACCGTATTTTAACTTTAAACACATTTCTGAAAATCAAGTAAAACGTCATTCACAAGCGCCACGTAAGCGCCCCCGGTAGCGCCTCCGTAAGCGCCTACGTACGTGCCGCGTTAGCGCACCCGGAAGCGCTCCGGAGCGCATAGCGTAAGCACGTCAAGCCATGTGACCTTAAAACAACACTTTTCATTGGTACATAACAGTTTTTTTTCCAAATATTGAAAGCCCCCACCCATTTCCCTCACTACCACTTTGAACTTGGAGAGATCAAGAGCTGTTCCCTGGTTCTTCTGCAGCATCTTGTCTTTTTCTGAAGAATGGCTGGAAGACAGACAACCTCCAGTGACTCTGATGTAGAGTTTGTGCCAGAGGACCCTCCTCAGCGCAAAGTCAAAGAACATTTCATTTGGAAATTTTTGACCTTCCCCGAAGGTGAAAAGAAGGTGAATGCGGCGAAGGTGTGCTGCAAAATATGTGGCACCACCTTGTCACGTGGTGACCCAACCAAAAAATACAGCTTTGGTAATGCCACTTTAATCAGGCATGTTGAGAGGAGACACCCCAACAACTATGCGAGGGAGAGTGTCAGGGACCTGGCACGCAATCCCCCAACAGATGGCGGCAACACCTTGACTGGTGGAGCAACACCTTCTGGTAGACAAGGTGCAAGAATAATTCCCAGCGTGCAGCCAGTCTTTGCAGGTCTGAAATTTCTGTGCAAGGACTGCGATTAATTGATTTGCTATGGGGAGCAGAGTGTTGAACTTATTGTTCTCAGAAAACAAGAACACCGCTGCTCTACCCACCACTAATTTTTCCCCTTTTTTTTGTTCCTGTTGAGCAGTTTTGGATTCCCTTGTTTTGTTTTTCACGAAAAAAGAAGAAAAAAAAAGTTCTTTTAAGAACTACCTCCAATTCTCCAAAAAGAGCTATATTCCTTATATATTCTCTCATTCTTTTTTTCAATGAATGTGCACTGCATAAATGAATGGATAAAATGACTGAATGAAGGGTAGAAAGTGACTGAGGGAACAAATGACAGAAGGGGAGTGAGTGAGGGTGAGTTGATGACAGTGAGGGATGGAAGGTGAGTGAGGGTGAGTGAAGGGGGAGTCACAGAGTGAGGGGATGGAGGGAGTGAGGGTAATATAGAGGGAGTAAGGGAAGAGGAGTGAGGAAGTGAGAGGACAGAGGGACTGAGAGAAGGAGTGAGTGAAGTGGAGTACGTGAGAGAGGAATGGAAAATCAGTGAGGAAACGAAGGAAGGGACGAGAGGGGAAGGGAAGTGAAGGAGGGGGACTGAAAGAAGGTGAGTGTGGGAGGGGAGTGAGGGGAAGGGGAGTGAACATGGGGAATGAGGATAAGTGAGGGAAGCGGAGTAAGGGAACGGGGGTGAGGGAGGGCGAGAGAAGAGCAGTGAGGTTGAGGAAAGAATGGTGATAGAGGGTGGATAAAGGTAAGTGAGCGTGAGACAAGGGGAGTGAGGGAGTGAGGAGACAGAGGGAGTGAAGGAAAGAGTGAGAGAAGGGGACTGAGTGAGGGAGCATAGAAAGGTAAGTGAGGGAGTGTAGGTGAGTTAAAGGGAGTACGCATGAGGGAAGGGGACTGAGAGAGTGAGGGGACGGAGGTAGTGAGGCTAAGAGAGAGGGAGTGAGGGAAGGAGAGTGAGGATGTGACAGGACAGAGGGAGTGAGAGAAGGAGTGAGTGAAGTGGAGTAAGGTGAGTGAGGGAAGGGGAATGAGTGAGTGAGCGAAGGAAGGGAATAGAGGGGAGAGGACTGAAGCATAGGTACTGAGAGAAGGTGAGTGGGGGATGAAACTAAAGGGAAGGGGAGAGAAGGATGGGGAATGAGGGGTAGTGAGGGATCCGGAGTAAGGGAACGGGGGGAGGGAGGGTGAGAGAAGGGCAGAGAGCGTGAGTAAAGAGGGGTGAAAGAGGGTGGATAAAAGTGAGTGAGGGTAAGACAAGGGGAGTGAGGGAGTGAGGGGATAGAGGGAGTGAAGGAAGGAGTGACAGAAAGGGACTGAGTGAGGGAGCAAAGAAAGGTAAGTGAGGTAGTGTGGGTGAGTTATAGGGAGTGAGCGTAACAGAAGAGGAGTGAGAGAGTGAGAGGACGGAGAGAGTGAGGCTTAGAGAGAGAGAGTGAGGGAAGGGGAGTGAGGATGTGAGAGGACAGTGAGAGTGAGAGAAGGAGTGAGTGAAGTGGAGTAAGGTGAGTGAGGGAAGGGGAATGAGTGAGGGAGCGAAGGAAGGGAAGAGAGGGGAAGGTAAGTAAAGCAGGGGGTCTGAAAGAAGGTGAGTGTGGGAGGGGAGTGAGGGAAAGGGGAGTAAACATGGGGAATGAGAATAAGTGAGGGAAGCGGAGTAAGGGAATGGGGATGAGGGTGGGTGAGAGAAGAGTAGTGAGGTTAAGGAAAAGAGTGATGAGAAAGTAAATTTTGTTTGTCAAACTTACCTTATAAGTAATGTAAACTTAATGACATATTTTTATACATTTAATATCTGTGGAAGAGGGGGAAAAAATTACTTATAATTTTTATAATATTTATTTCAAAATACAAGAGACAAGGCAGGAGATTAAAAGTCATAAAAGGATACTAAGAGATAAAGTAGGAGTGAAGGACACAGAAAGGGAAACAAAGGAATTTTGAAGGACAGAGAGAGTGAAAAAGAAATAGAGGGAGAGCAAATTACTAAGAGGATAATGAGGCGGATAGATTCAGTGACAGAGAGGAAGGGAGGGAGAGAGAAATGAACTGAAGGTGAGTAAGATACTAAAGGAATGTGAGTTAGGAAAACTAAAGGAAGAAAGAGGAGTAAGGAAAGGGGAGTGAGTGACAGGGAAGGGGGAGTGAGTGAGGGTGGATTCACAACAATGAGGGATGGAAGGTGAGTGAGGGTGAGTGTAGGGGCGTAAGAGAGTGAGGGGACAATGGGAGTGAGGGTAACAGAGAGGGAGTGAGGGAAGAGGAGTGAGGAAGTGAGAGGACAGAGGGACTGAGAGAAGGAGTGAGTGAAGTGGAGTACGTGAGAGAGGAATGGAAAATCAGTGAGGAAACGAAGGAAGGGACGAGAGGGGAAGGGAAGTGAAGCAGGGGGACTGAAAGAAGGTGAGTGTGGGAGGGAAGTGAGGGGAAGGGGAGTGAACATGGGGAATGAGGATAAGTGAGGGAAGCGGAGTAAGGGAACAGGGGTGAGGGAGGGCGAGAGAAGAGCAGTGAGGTTGAGGAAAGAATGGTGATAGAGGGTGGATAAAGGTAAGTGAGCGTGAGACAAGGGGAGTGAGGGAGTGAGGAGACAGAGGGAGTGAAGGAAAGAGTGAGAGAAGGGGACTGAGTGAGGGAGCATAGAAAGGTAAGTGAGGGAGTGTAGGTGAGTTAAAGGGAGTACGCATGAGGGAAGGGGACTGAGAGAGTGAGGGGACGGAGGTAGTGAGGCTAAGAGAGAGGGAGTGAGGGAAGGAGAGTGAGGATGTGACAGGACAGAGGGAGTGAGAGAAGGAGTGAGTGAAGTGGAGTAAGGTGAGTGAGGGAAGGGGAATGAGTGAGTGAGCGAAGGAAGGGAATAGAGGGGAGAGGACTGAAGCATAGGTACTGAGAGAAGGTGAGTGGGGGATGAAACTAAAGGGAAGGGGAGAGAAGGATGGGTAGTGAGGGATCCGGAGTAAGGGAACGGGGGGAGGGAGGGTGAGAGAAGGGCAGAGAGCGTGAGTAAAGAGGGGTGAAAGAGGGTGGATAAAAGTGAGTGAGGGTAAGACAAGGGGAGTGAGGGAGTGAGGGGATAGAGGGAGTGAAGGAAGGAGTGACAGAAAGGGACTGAGTGAGGGAGCAAAGAAAGGTAAGTGAGGTAGTGTGGGTGAGTTATAGGGAGTGAGCGTAACAGAAGAGGAGTGAGAGAGTGAGAGGACGGAGAGAGTGAGGCTTAGAGAGAGAGAGTGAGGGAAGGGGAGTGAGGATGTGAGAGGACAGTGAGAGTGAGAGAAGGAGTGAGTGAAGTGGAGTAAGGTGAGTGAGGGAAGGGGAATGAGTGAGGGAGCGAAGGAAGGGAAGAGAGGGGAAGGTAAGTAAAGCAGGGGGTCTGAAAGAAGGTGAGTGTGGGAGGGGAGTGAGGGAAAGGGGAGTAAACATGGGGAATGAGAATAAGTGAGGGAAGCGGAGTAAGGGAATGGGGATGAGGGTGGGTGAGAGAAGAGTAGTGAGGTTAAGGAAAAGAGTGATGAGAAAGTAAATTTTGTTTGTCAAACTTACCTTATAAGTAATGTAAACTTAATGACATATTTTTATACATTTAATATCTGTGGAAGAGGGGGAAAAAATTACTTATAATTTTTATAATATTTATTTCAAAATACAAGAGACAAGGCAGGAGATTAAAAGTCATAAAAGGATACTAAGAGATAAAGTAGGAGTGAAGGACACAGAAAGGGAAACAAAGGAATTTTGAAGGACAGAGAGAGTGAAAAAGAAATAGAGGGAGAGCAAATTACTAAGAGGATAATGAGGCGGATAGATTCAGTGACAGAGAGGAAGGGAGGGAGAGAGAAATGAACTGAAGGTGAGTAAGATACTAAAGGAATGTGAGTTAGGAAAACTAAAGGAGGAAAGAGGAGTAAGGAAAGGGGAGTGAGTGACAGGGAAGGGGGAGTGAGTGAGGGTGGATTCACGACAATGAGGGATGGAAGGTGAGTGAGGGTGAGTGTAGGGGCGTAAGAGAGTGAGGGGACAATGGGAGTGAGGGTAACAGAGAGGGAGTGAGGGAAGAGGAGTGAGGAAGTGAGAGAACAGAGGGACTGAGAGAAGGAGTGAATAAAGTGGAGTAAGGTGAGTGAGGGAAGGGGAATGACTGAGGGAGCAAAGGAAGGAAAGAAGGGGAAGGGGAGTGAAGCAGAGGGACTGTGAAAAGGTGACTGTGGGAGGAGAGTGAGGAGAAGGGGAGTTAAGGATGGGGAATGAGGATAAGTGAGGGAACCGAAGTAAGGGAACGGGGGTGAGGGAGGGTGAGAGAAGGGCAGTGAGGTTGAGGAAAGAGGAGTGATAGAGGGTGGATAAAGGCGAGTGAGTGTAAGACAAGTGGACTGAGGGAGTGAGAGAAGGAGTGAGTGAAGTGGAGTACGTGAGAGAGGAATGGAAAATCAGTGAGGAAACGAAGGAAGGGACGAGAGGGGAAGGGAAGTGAAGCAGGGGGACTGAAAGAAGGTGAGTGTGGGAGGGAAGTGAGGGGAAGGGGAGTGAACATGGGGAATGAGGATAAGTGAGGGAAGCGGAGTAAGGGAACAGGGGTGAGGGAGGGCGAGAGAAGAGCAGTGAGGTTGAGGAAAGAATGGTGATAGAGGGTGGATAAAGGTAAGTGAGCGTGAGACAAGGGGAGTGAGGGAGTGAGGAGACAGAGGGAGTGAAGGAAAGAGTGAGAGAAGGGGACTGAGTGAGGGAGCATAGAAAGGTAAGTGAGGGAGTGTAGGTGAGTTAAAGGGAGTACGCATGAGGGAAGGGGACTGAGAGAGTGAGGGGACGGAGGTAGTGAGGCTAAGAGAGAGGGAGTGAGGGAAGGAGAGTGAGGATGTGACAGGACAGAGGGAGTGAGAGAAGGAGTGAGTGAAGTGGAGTAAGGTGAGTGAGGGAAGGGGAATGAGTGAGTGAGCGAAGGAAGGGAATAGAGGGGAGAGGACTGAAGCATAGGTACTGAGAGAAGGTGAGTGGGGGATGAAACTAAAGGGAAGGGGAGAGAAGGATGGGTAGTGAGGGATCCGGAGTAAGGGAACGGGGGGAGGGAGGGTGAGAGAAGGGCAGAGAGCGTGAGTAAAGAGGGGTGAAAGAGGGTGGATAAAAGTGAGTGAGGGTAAGACAAGGGGAGTGAGGGAGTGAGGGGATAGAGGGAGTGAAGGAAGGAGTGACAGAAAGGGACTGAGTGAGGGAGCAAAGAAAGGTAAGTGAGGTAGTGTGGGTGAGTTATAGGGAGTGAGCGTAACAGAAGAGGAGTGAGAGAGTGAGAGGACGGAGAGAGTGAGGCTTAGAGAGAGAGAGTGAGGGAAGGGGAGTGAGGATGTGAGAGGACAGTGAGAGTGAGAGAAGGAGTGAGTGAAGTGGAGTAAGGTGAGTGAGGGAAGGGGAATGAGTGAGGGAGCGAAGGAAGGGAAGAGAGGGGAAGGTAAGTAAAGCAGGGGGTCTGAAAGAAGGTGAGTGTGGGAGGGGAGTGAGGGAAAGGGGAGTAAACATGGGGAATGAGAATAAGTGAGGGAAGCGGAGTAAGGGAATGGGGATGAGGGTGGGTGAGAGAAGAGTAGTGAGGTTAAGGAAAAGAGTGATGAGAAAGTAAATTTTGTTTGTCAAACTTACCTTATAAGTAATGTAAACTTAATGACATATTTTTATACATTTAATATCTGTGGAAGAGGGGGAAAAAATTACTTATAATTTTTATAATATTTATTTCAAAATACAAGAGACAAGGCAGGAGATTAAAAGTCATAAAAGGATACTAAGAGATAAAGTAGGAGTGAAGGACACAGAAAGGGAAACAAAGGAATTTTGAAGGACAGAGAGAGTGAAAAAGAAATAGAGGGAGAGCAAATTACTAAGAGGATAATGAGGCGGATAGATTCAGTGACAGAGAGGAAGGGAGGGAGAGAGAAATGAACTGAAGGTGAGTAAGATACTAAAGGAATGTGAGTTAGGAAAACTAAAGGAGGAAAGAGGAGTAAGGAAAGGGGAGTGAGTGACAGGGAAGGGGGAGTGAGTGAGGGTGGATTCACGACAATGAGGGATGGAAGGTGAGTGAGGGTGAGTGTAGGGGCGTAAGAGAGTGAGGGGACAATGGGAGTGAGGGTAACAGAGAGGGAGTGAGGGAAGAGGAGTGAGGAAGTGAGAGAACAGAGGGACTGAGAGAAGGAGTGAATAAAGTGGAGTAAGGTGAGTGAGGGAAGGGGAATGACTGAGGGAGCAAAGGAAGGAAAGAAGGGGAAGGGGAGTGAAGCAGAGGGACTGTGAAAAGGTGACTGTGGGAGGAGAGTGAGGAGAAGGGGAGTTAAGGATGGGGAATGAGGATAAGTGAGGGAACCGAAGTAAGGGAACGGGGGTGAGGGAGGGTGAGAGAAGGGCAGTGAGGTTGAGGAAAGAGGAGTGATAGAGGGTGGATAAAGGCGAGTGAGTGTAAGACAAGTGGACTGAGGGAGTGAGGACATAGAGGTAGTGAAGGAAAGAGTGTGAGAAAAGGACTGAGTAAGGGAGCAAAGAAAGGTAAGTGAGGGAGTGTGGGTGAGTTATAGGGAGTGAGCGTGACGGAAGAGGAGTGAGAAAGTGAAGGGACGGAGAGAGTAAGGCTAAGAGAGAGGGAGTGAGGGAAGGGGGTGAGGAAGTGAGAGGATAGAGGGAGTGAGAGAAGGAGTGAGTGAAGTAGAGTAAGGTGAGTGAGGGAAGGGGAATTACTGAGGGAGCAAAGGAAGGAAACAAGGGGAAGGGAGTGAAGTAGAGTGACTGAGAGCTGGAAAGTGATGGAGGGGAGAGAGGGAAAGGGGAGTGAAGGAATGGGGAATGAGGGGTAGTGAGGGAAGTGGAATAAGGGAACGGGGGTGAAGGAGAGTGAGAGAAGGGCAGTGAGGGTGAGTAAAGAGGGGTGATAGAGAGTGGAAAAAGGTGAGTGAGCATGAGACAAGGGGAGTATAATATATATTTCACAATACAAAATACAAAATAACTTGTACAACATGTTATATGGTTTATTTTTGCTGTTCTCAGAATGTATTGAATTTCACTTAAAACAGTGAGTTCAATACTACTCATCATATGACAGCGGGCAAAAAAAAACACAATCAAAAAGATTGTGTTTTAAAAACCCATACAACGTTTCAATAAATAATGTAAAACTTAGAAAAAAACATATCTTAACTCATTTGTGATCCACTTACTTTTCCACGAGGCCAAATAGTATATGGAAAGTCCTTTTCTTTGGAAATTACTCATTAGTACTCTTAAACTTGCATTTACCCGACTTTCTGAAAAAAAAGCTCCAACATCTTTTTCATCATGTAACAATACTTATATTTCCACCTCTGGCTCACTCATGATCAACATTTCCTATAATACTGATATCACTCACTATGTGATACACTTACACTACCTCTATGACAACTACAAGTTTTGTATTATCTTGATCACTCTCACTCACAAAGTAATTTTGAACAGCAGACTAAGTTTAATTAACTGCTCCAATCTTCATAGGCCAATTACCTTTCCTAAAATTTCAGTTGTAAGAACACTAGGTAAGAATTTTGTAAGTCAGAAGGCAAACGTTGTTTGAAAGTCAATTGAGTATCATTACAATTAGTCCAGCCTTTTTGACATTTTAAATAATCTGTGTAATGTCCTGATGTTGTCGAAGGACCATCATGGTAAATAATTGCTGCAGTTGCAAAGGTTCTTCCTGAAATTGATAATTGAGAAGCCACAAAATGTTTAATTAAAGTTGGCACTTTAGTTCCATCAGGTCTACATCGTTGGAACCTTAAAATTACATACTGTCCATATCTTTGTATAAATAATGTTGATGGCATTGCAGATTTACATTGAGTCCAGACCATGTTTTGATTTGCTTCTCTAACTAGATTATTAAAAGACACTGATTTGCAGTCTGGTAAAGTCAAATATACAAATCTTTCAGAGTCTATTGTAGTAGTACTTGAAAAGGAACAATTGTCGCAGTTATGCTGCCATTTATAAGAAAGTCCAAAAAGATTTTCTACATCTATACCCTCATCTTGCAATACAACAAGCATATACATTAGAAATTCCTGACAATCTTGCTGAATATTCTGTGAAAATTGATTTAGACCAGAACATATGTCTAAAACATTTCGAATTTCAGAAACACTTTCTATTTTTGTTCTATCACTGCTACATTTCTCAAACACAGAATTCAACAAACAACAAAATCTTTGATCCCGATTTTCAACAATCTGTTCTTGTAAAGTTTGGAGAAAAAACAACATTAACCACTACATTAGCATAGCAGTTGACACCAGAACTGTTTTCAAACTGAAATCCAGCAACATCTTTAACTGAATCCTTTTCCTTTCTGCTTACAATTACTTAATGATTCATCTACTTTTTTTCTTTTTGCTACAACTTCACTACAATTTTTCTCATTTCTTCTTTTTCGGCCTAACACACGCTTTTCAAATAGAGGATATTGAGGTAAATTTGGAGCATACTCTCTTCTTAACCTATTATATTCTTTTACACAATTTAGATCTGCATTAATCTTTGTCTCATCAAAATCAATCAAGTACAATCCAGATAAAGATCTGACTCAAGATAAAGCAGCATATGCCATACCCTCCTTGAACACAGAACTTCCAATATTCACCAAAGCACTATCTACACTTAAACCTTAAACCACCGCATATGCCAAAGAAACAGGAAACTGTTTTCGGCGGACATATAAATCTTTCACAAGCAAAAATGGAGCAGAACAACGACAGATTTGTTGTACTTCTTCAATTCCATCAAATTTAATTTTTAAAAATTCAATTCCATCTCTATTTCGGTAATTCACAAAATCAACAACATGATCCATTGCTCCATTTACTAAACCTCTTTCCACATGTAAATTCCGTCATAAAATTATACGACAATTTAAACATGCATACAGAGTCTTTTCCAAACCAGCAGTTTTAGATATTGTCTTCTCTAAAGAATCCAATTTTGATTTCAACTTTTCTGACAAAATAATAGTTGCTCCTTCATGCTCTATTTTATCAATAGCTTCCAGTTTCACAATCTCTTGATTTTCTAACTTTAACATTTTGTTGTTGAAGATTGAACATTCTTGCAGAGTTGGCATCAAGCATATCACAGATTTGTTTTCAGCAATTTTCTTAAAAATATTCTCTGGGAGAATATAGACCCCACTCACCTACCTCCTACCACAATGTCTGAAGGAACCCCAACAGTGGTTACACTCTTCTCTCCGATTCCATCTTTGAACTCAATGACCCTTCCTCAACCTCAAGTGGGGA
Organism: Lissotriton helveticus; assembly: GCF_964261635.1. Lineage (NCBI taxonomy): Eukaryota > Metazoa > Chordata > Amphibia > Caudata > Salamandridae > Lissotriton > Lissotriton helveticus. The sequence goes on from NC_136057.1 coordinate 1,030,342,357, forward strand.
GCTATTATACCACTCCTGCAAAAGACATGCACATTGATACCACGGGCACTTCGCCTCCCCTAACAGCTCATACACCAACACCTATTACTTTCTCCCCCATCTCTGTCCTGATCGACCAAATCAATATGTTAGCATCCAGCATATCTCATTTTAAGGATGATATGCTTAACCTTTCAACCATATCGAAAGATCTTCTTACCCTACATAGAGCCACCAATGACACAGTGAATCTGATCAGTCTCCAAACGAGAAACTACTACTCCACTAATGTTCCCATTGATAACTCTACTCAACACAACGAAACCTATGCCCAACCTAGTATAACTACACCCTATGTCTCCCTCCCGATCAACTCCATTCATGATAGTCTATCCTCCATCTCTGGGTCAAAGAGACCAAGCGATCACCTCTCTGACAGTGACATTGATGACCTTCTTACATCCTATGCTCTGGATTCTGACAATAGTAAGTCTCATTGCAGCGCAATTCAACCCATTGTAACCAACCCCCTCAGAGAACCTACACTTAATAACAGAGCGGTTAACAGAGATAACCTCACTCACATCAATTTAGGACTGACTGTCTCAATCCCCTCGTTCAACAAACTGAAGTGTGGGCTTTTAAATTGTAGATCGGCCAGCAAACATGCTACTGATATCTTCAATCTCATTTTAGATGATAACTTAGACATTCTGGTCCTCACAGAAACTTGGCTAACAAACTCCTCATCTCCCATTCTCGACCTACTGGTTCCTCCCTCCCATGATCTAATTCGACTTGATAGGATTGGGAAAACTGGTGGAGGGGTAGCCTGCATTTATCGTAACTCTCTATCAGTTAAACAAGCAGACTCCATTGAACTGACGTCGTGCGATTATCTTTGCATCAATATCTCAGACTCTAAGCACATCACTTGTAAGTTACACATATTTTACCACCCTCCTGGTGATAACTTGACTTGTATTGATGAGATTATGGAGATCATGGCATCCAACTCCAACTCCCTAGTTCCTCATATTTTCTTAGGCGATTTCAACCTCCATTGGAATAATTCTAGTGATCGTATTGTAGGCTGTTTTAAAGAATTTCTATCAGAACAGGAATTATCCCAATTCTGTGACAGCCCAACGCATAACAAGGGAGAGACTTTGGACCTCATCATTGCAAAATCTAACATCATCCTACTGGTATCCATCACTCCCTGTGATTGGTCTGATCATTACTGCATCCTCTTCTCCATCAATACTGAAGTAATGCATAAAAGGGGACAACCGTCAAAGTTAAAACAATGGAAACGGAATCTACAAAATATCAATCCCATCTCCCTAGTAAACCAGTACAACTCCGCGTTGTCCCTAATGTCTGACATAACTGATGTTCATGAGCTTACAACCTTCTACAACGACAAGATGCTTGAAACTCTGGACTCCACAGCTACACTACAGGAAAAAAATGTTTCCACCAAGAGATCCAAACCTTGGTTCAATGAAGACCTGAACTTGGAGCGTAGACAGCTAAGAGCTGCTGAACGTCTTTGGAAATCAGCTCCTAGCACTTCCAACCTTGATCATCTTAGAAAATTGAGGAACTCATACAATAGGAAGATTCTTAAGGCAAAGGCAGACTTCTTCCGAACTCAGCTGAACTTAGCGATCAACCGACCAAAAAAACTCTTTGAAATCATCAAGGAACAATCTTGCAATACAACTAACTACAGTGAGTTAAATGACCTGGCCACACCTACATGTGATGTTCTTGCCAGTTTCTTCCATGAAAAGACTAAAACTATTGAGCTAGACATACAATCAAAGCTGACCACCCGCCATCCTATGGCTCTAGATCCCAAATTGGACGGTTTATCTGAAGACCTTATTAATTATATTAACCCAAGGGAAGTACCAAAAAACAATGCCTCCTGGCACACCTTCTCGCCAATCTCTCAACAAACTATCTTCAACACTCTACAAGAAATCAACCCTTCCAATCATTTCTCTGATCCCTTGCCACCTGCCCTATTCAAGATCCTGAAAACCGCTATACTACCTTTATGGTCTAAAATTGTAAACGCCTCCTTGATTCAAGGTGTCATTCCGGATTGCCTTAAAATAGGACAGGTCACTCCTATACTAAAGAAGGCTGATGCTTCTCCAGCTGATCCTAACAACTACCGTCCTATAACCAATATCCCCACCTTGGCTAAACTATTAGAGAAATGTGTTCAAATCCAATTATGCAATCACATTGAGAGCTTCAACCTCTTAGACAGTCACCAATCGGGCTTCCGTAGTGGGCACAGCACTGAATCTGCACTCACGCACATTATGGATGATATACTAATCATGCTTGATCGAAATGAATCATGCCTTTTAATACTCCTTGATCTGTCTTCCGCCTTCGATACGGTCAAGCACGATAAGCTCCTAGCCCTATTGGAAAGAAGGATGGGCCTCTCGGGCGTTGTGCTACAGTGGTTCTCCTCCTTCCTGAATAACAGATCTCAAAGATTCAAGATGAAGAACTCACTCTCGCAACCATCCATGGTCACTCTTGGTGTACCTCAGGGATCTGCCCTTTCACCCATTCTCTTCAATTTGTTAATGGAGCCCCTGGCGAATGCTCTGAATTCTGCGAACATTTTATATCACCTTTATACGGATGACACGCAGCTATACCTTAAAATCTCCTCGCCAGATGACTTCGTTGCTCTTAACACTACGCTTCTGAACACGCAAAGCTGGCTCACCAACAACCATCTCATGCTAAACACCAAAAAAATGGAATTCATCCTCATCTCACCACCAAACTACACCCCAAAGATAGACCTCTGGTTAAAACACCTAACCTCCTTTGACTGTGTCCCCCTCATCATAGACTCGGCTAAATCCCTAGGTGTCACCATTGACAAACATTTGAATATGCAGGCGCACATCTCTACTGCCACCAAGGGAGCTAATCACAAAATGAATATATTAAGAAAACTTAAACCCTTCCTCACCCAGGCTGACCTAAAAGTTGCTGTACAAGCTCTGGTACTACCTAGACTAGACTACGGAAGTGCCACCCACGCTGGTCTCCCGAAATACAGGCTTGCACCGTTGAGAGCAGCTCTGAATGCTGCGGCTAGACTGGTATCAGGAACCAAAAGAAACAATCACATCTCACCAACCTTGAAAGCACTGAACTGGTTGCCTTATGAAGCAAGAATACACCTTAAAGTGGCGTGCATGACGCACAAAGCAATTCACAACAATACACCCAGCTACTTGGCGCTAAAGTTAGAAAAATCAGGTGGCTGCAGACAACTACGAAGTGCGACCACTCTACTTCTGAACCCCCAATCCTTCAGAAAGAAGAGAACAGGCTGTAGAGCTTTTTCAGGGATTGCGCGAAAGATCTGGAACTCTCTTCCACCCAGACTGCGTGGAATCACATCCCTTACTGTATTCAAAAAGGAAGTAAAAAGTATATTAATGAACAAACTAATGTCCTAAATCCAAGTATGGGACTTATATGGCTGCATGTCTTTTATCACATCCCATGTTGCTCCACAATTGTTTGCTAATTAATGTTTTTCATGGGATATAGATCTGTGCGGCTGATAGCACAATGTCTAATGTAATTTGTTCTGCAGATGCTATTGCTCTACTATGACAATTTGACTTGTTGTTTGTATTGACTACCTTTTCCATGGCTTATTCTTCTATTGTAAAGCGCTCTGATACCCTCGTGGGTCACGTTCGCGCTATATAAGACTTTATAAATAAATAAATAAATAAATATTTTCGTTTGGAAACAAATTTGAAATTAATCGTGCATGTAAAGCTTCTTTGCCATGCTCACTTACTTTTCCAATTCTTACATCTTGTAGAATATTTTTATAATCTTATCCTTTGACTGTCACATATTTTGAAGCAGTTCTGCATATTTGAAATGTAACCATATATTAACATTTCCAATGCTTCCTAGGCACTTCCTGTTATCTTCATGCGTAAGCATTTTAAACACTGGTTGTCCTTTCACTGGAGTTAGCTGCAGTAGATCTCCAAAAACAATGATGTGTTTGCCTCCAAATAACACATCATACTCTGTTTTAAGAATTTCTTGCATTCTTAAATGCACAAAAGCAAGCATTACATTTGATACCATGCTTACCTCATCAATGATAAGAAGTTTCATTTTCTTCAGGACTCTGGAAACGTCACAACAAGCTTCTCCAGATAGCTTGTGGTATTGTAATTTATTATCATGCTCTACTGGCAGCATCAATAAACGATGTAAAGTAATCCCTTTAATGTTATGTGCTGCCAACCCAGTTGGAGCGGTAACAACACAAGACAGCGATGACTTTTCTGCAGATAAGTTGCAATTGCTTTAATCAGAAAACTTTTTCCAGTTACTGCTTCTCCACTCACGTACAGTCGGACAGGCATAAATGACATACATGAGCACTCTTTTTTCTCATGACATAAACCATGCTCAATCTATTCTGTGACTTCGTCATATATTTGTTTCTGCTCAACGTTTAGTTCTTTTTCCAAATCTTCTAAGTTAACTGCATCCTCCTGAGCTTGTTCCATGGCTCTTTCCACTTCATCCATGGCAGTGGCAGCTTCATTTTGGATAATTGGTCCTCCTAGTGGATCCTGACTCAATAAAGCAGAACTCTGACTGTCTTGAGAACTGTCTCTAGCAATCTCTGCTTCAATTGTAGCTTCTTGCTGTATTTCCTTGTTCAACATTTGCAGATAATTTGAAAAAACAGGACATTCTATGGTATCCTTGGTTCCATTGAAGGAATCGTCATAACTGAGAAAATCTCCAAGTAGTTCCTCTTCTGTACGCCATGGCTTAAAGAGTTGCAAAAGAGCTAAATAGTAAAATTCCCTTTTGTCAGGAGATTCGCAACTCAATTTTCGATGATTAATCAAATGGCCTTTTCTTTGTTTCACCAGACATCCTTCACATCCAATTACAGCATATACTCCTTTATTGATATCTTCTGTGATGTTCCTCTTAAAAGTATAGCTTTGCAGAACTTCATAGAGACAAACGTTCTCAAGATGACTACTTCTATTTGGATAGTATGTATCCAACATGTTTGTCTTCAAAATATCTGTACTGTTTGGTTCTTTCTCCGCCAAATACTCAATTTCTTGTACAGATTTCAAAACTCGGTTTCGTGTTGCAGCGAGACCTAGACTCACCCAAATGATTGTTCTAAATTTGGCTAATAGACTTGCTGATGATAACCGATCAGAACTTTCATATGCTCCAATTTCTCGATGCGACAACATCTTCAGACTGTAACTGTACAATTTCTTACTTAGACTCTTTTCATGTGAAATTTCCTCCCACATTTCCTTCAGTTCAGTCTTTTCTGATTTTGTGATGTAAGACGTCACATATCGAGCCACAGCAATAGAGTTGTCAGCAACATATTGAATATCCATGTTAGCATTCCACATGGACAAAATGACTGGGTTGTAGTCATTTATGTATTTGGACTCTTCATTTCTTCTTAAGTTGTATGTATTTTTCGGTGATTTTCTTGTCACAGTATGTCGCACAGAAGACATAAAATTGTTCACTCTTCCTTTAGATATTACTGGTCGTGGAAATCCAAAACGACATTTTGTGTAGAACTTGTCCTTGGATTTGAACTTTCGACGACAGTATTTTCCACAACGATGGGTTTGAAAGCGTAAAACTTGATGTCTTAAATTGTTTTCTTCTATACTTTTCGAAACAGCACATGTAGAATACTGTTCAATGAAATGCATCACTGTGTCATCCGAATCTGTTCCAAATTTGGGTGCATCTTTGATCCATAGCAGCATATGTACGTGAGGAGCACCTCTTGCTTAATACTCCTTTCTCCAAAAGAAATCCAAAACCTCTCCAAGCGGAGGATTTTTTTTGTTTGTGATAAAAGACATCATAGCTTCAAACCTGCTATTGAAATACCTGCATACATTAACTGGATCCAAAGAGCACAGTTCTCCAGGTGTCTTGTATTCTATATTTTCAATGTTTGCATTTGCCTCTCATAGAAATTGAAGTAAGTCTTCCCAAGCATACTCAGCACAGCTAAGAGTGAGGAACCATGTAGGAGTTCCTAGCTTTCTTAGCATACATTTCAATTCCCCATGACGACGGTACCAATACTCGTTAGTACCACGCTGACATGCCATGAGATTAATTAGGTGAGATTCCAAAATACTGTCTTGCAGTTTGACTTTATCCATAAAGTCCCTTGCCGAAACATTTTGCAGATGTACTCCACTTTTCAGTATATGGTTCACTGCATAAGAAAGTCCAGACAAGTCACTTTCAAACAGTAGATGAAACAAATATGGAATGCATTGACGAAACCTTGGATCTTCTGCATATAATCTTAAAGTCCGGTATTCAGATGCAGGAATTTGAACAGGTCGGTCGTCATATCGTCCACCTTGACCTGCTGGAAATAACTGAGGAAAACAACGAGCTTCCAAACTTTCTTCCAATACACTAATTGGACTTCCTTTTGCTTCTTTCACTTGAAACAAGTCAATAGCATTCCCCATTACTTCTTTGGAATGCAAAGGATGAACACTATAATGTTCATAAATTTCTTCACTTCTAGAGACATCAACTTTTTCAATTTGCCCAGCTGAGAAATCACTGTCCTCTTCTACAGTTGTTTCCTCTTCTCCAACATATACATTTTTGTAGTAGTGATTGTTTTTTACCAAATACAACGTTGCCTTTTTGACTTTCCTAATATCCACTAATTCTTGCCAGATTTTCTTACTCTTTGTTGGAACACCATTAACTAGAATAACCAGAGGTTCCTCTTCTACTTTTTCTACACCAATTGTATCAATATTTTTCTTAAAATCTAGAGGCAAATAAACAACTCTTCCCTTTAATCCTCTTTGTAAATCTGAAGGAGGCAATTTCCCTGTCTTAGGCTCCATGCGAACAATAGCCTGAAAAGGATGCACACATTGAATCAGAATAAACTCATAGGTATTTAAATCCATCAATTCAGAAGGAATGTCTACCAACTCCAGATTATTATGAACAGCTCTAGCAGGCATTCTGTTTTCATTTAATTTATTATAACAATATTTACAAATAAGTTGATCAGAACCCAAATCAAAACAATTTTCTACCAACAAATAAGTTGCAAAATCCTTCCACTCATTTTTATTTTCCATTTCACTTTTTACATATAAATCAACTAACCTAGTCTGATTCTTATAATGAGTTCATCGACAACACACACAAGAAAAATTAGGCCTTTCACTTGAATTGACCTTAAACTTTGTAATTTCATGGTCAAATTATTCTGTACTTGAAATCTGTACATTCTCTTTCACATTACCTTCTATTACTGTATCAGTTTCTGCACTGTCCTCTTATTCACCAAAATAACAAAACTCAATTTCTTCACAAATGTTCTTCACATCTAATTCAGAACCATGCAAAAGAGCACTGTTTAACTGTTTTAACTTAAGTGCTGGACTTTTTGCATAATACAACCTTCTCACTAATTTCCTCACTTTATTATGATGCATTGCTAACATCCTAAAATGGTGAAAAACACTCAGACATACTTTTCTTGAAAGACAAGCCAGTGAATGCCCATGCAAACCTGTTTTTTCTCTCACTCTGCAAGGATCTAACTCTTGCGACATCTTCATCTTTTGTTTTAGACTTTTCTTAGTATATGTCCGTAAGAAATTGAGAAACAAATCAATTGAATCCTGTCGCACACTACAAATACTACTACAATTCCAAGTATACACTGGAGCCTTAGGACATCTCCCTAAAACTTCATCAGCTAACACCTCATCTGCATTTCTAGGCACAATCCGTCCTTCACCTCATGTGCTCGACCACTGGTGTCAACTGCATGCACCAAATCATTATCCTGAAAGTAACTCTCTTCATTAAAAAATGGCTCACAACTTGAACTATGCTTCCATTCTCCACAACAAAATCACAAAAATTAGTCCGATTAATTACTCTTTTCCACTTACATTTTGATTTCAAAACATTGTGTGTCATCTCTCTCTTTGCGTGTGTCATCTCTCTCTCCGCCTGTGCCATTTGTCTTAGCGTGTGTCATCTCACTCTCTGCCTGCGCCATCTCTCTCCTTGCGTGTGTCATCTCACTCTCTGTCTCCGCTATCTCTCTCTTTCCGTGTGCCATCTCACTCTCTCCCTGCACCATCTCTCTCACACACTAAGAGAGAGATCGTGCAGACAGAGATTGAGATGACACACGCAAACAGAGAGATGACACACACAAAGAGAGAGATGGAGCAGAAACAGAGCAAGATGACACACGCAAAGAGAGAGATAGCGCAGGCAGAGAGTGAGATGACACAGGCAGAGAGTGAGATGTCACACGCAAACAGAGAGATGACACACAGAAAGAGAGAGATGGTGCAGGCACACAGTGAGATAACACACGCAAAGAGACAGATGACACACACAAAGAGAGAGATGACACACACACACAGAGAGATGGGGCAGGCACAGAATGAGATGACACACACAAACATAGAAATGACACACACAAAGAGAGAGATGGTGCAGGGACTGAGTGAGATGACACACACAGGAGAGAGATGACACACACAAAGAGAGAGATGACACACACAAAGAGAGAGATGACACAGGCAGAAATTGAGATGACACACGCAAACAGAGAGATGACACACACAAAGAAAGAGATGACACATCTCTCTCTTTGTGTGTGTCATCTCTCTCCCTGCGCTATCTCTCTCTTTCAGTGCGCCATCTCTATCTTTGCGCGTGTCATCTCGCTCTGTCTCTGCCCCATCTCTCTCTTTGCGTGTGTCATCTTGCTCTGTTTCTGCCCCATCTCTCTCTTTGTGTATGTCATCTCTCTCTTTGCGTATGTCATCTCACTGTGTGCCTGCACCACATCCTAAAGCCTAACTGACTTCAAGAATACATGTATTCCCATATTTTTAAACACATCAACTATACAAATTATTCACCCAGATACATTTAAAATCAAGCTTGACTCACAGTGTGATCTTAGACACATGACCAGGATGTGACATGTAATCTACCATGTCTGTCTCTGCCTCCACTATGTGTGTCTGTGCTCATACTATCTCACTGTCTCTACTGGCAAAACACAGACCATATATATAACCAAGACATAACATTCCTTTTTCATTTCAACAGCACACCCTGGATCTTTATTGCACAGCTTAGAGCATATTTGAGAACTAAGAGGCCTGACAGACATGCTGCCTAAGATTCTCTACTAGTACATATCCTAAAGCCTAACTGACTTCAAGAATACATGTATTCCCATATTTTTATACACATCAACTAAGCAAAGTATTCACCCAGATTCATTTAAAATCAAGCTTAACTCAAAGTGTGATCTTAGGCACATGACCAGAATGTTACATGTAATCTGCCATGTCTGTCTCTGCCCCCACTATGTGTGTCTGTGCTCATACTATCTCACTGTCTCTACTGGCACAAAACAGACAATATATATATAAGCAAGACATAACATTCCTTTTTCATTTCAACAGCACACCCTGGATCTTTATTGCACAGCTAAGAGCCTATTTGTGAACTAAGAGGCCTCACAGACATGCTGCTTAAGATTCTCTACTAGTACATACACTAAAGCCTAACTGACTTCAAGAATACATGTATTCCCATATTTTTATACACATCAACTAGGCAAATTATTCACCCAGGTTCATTTAAAATCAAGCTTGACTCGCATTGTGATCTTAGACACATGACCAGGATGTTATATGTAATCTACCATGTCTGTCTCTGCCTCCACTATGTGTGTCTGTGCTCATACTATCTCACTGTCTCTACTGGCAAAAAACAGACCATATATATATATAAGCAAGACATAAAATTCCCTTTTCATTTCAACAGCACACCCTAGATCTTTATTACACAGCTTAGAGCCTATTTGTAAACTAAGAGGCCTGACAGACATGCTGCCTAAGATTCTCTACTAGTACATATCCTAAAGCCTAACTGACTTCAAGAATACATGTATTCGCAGATTTTTATACACATCAACTAAGCAAATTATTCACCCAGATACATTTAAAATCAAGCTTGACTCACAGTGTGATCTTAGACACATGACCAGGATGTTACACGTAATCTACCATGTCTGTCTCTGCCTCCACTATGTGTGTCTGTGCTCATACTATCTCACTGTCTCTACTGGCAAAAAACAGACCATATATATATAAGCAAGACATAACATTCCTTTTTCATTTCAACAGCACACCCTGGATCTTTAATGCACAGCTTAGAGCCTATTTGAGAACTAAGAGGCCTGACAGACATGCTGCCTAAGATTCTCTACTAGTACATATCCTAAAGCCTAACTGACTTTAAGAATACATGTATTCCCATATTTTTATACACATCAACTAAGCAAATTATTCACCCAGATTCATTTAAAATCAAGCTTGACTCACAGTGTAATCTTAGGCACATGACCAGAATGTTACATGTAATCTACCATGTCTGTCTCTGCCTACACTATGTGTGTCTGTGCTCATACTATCTCACTGTCTCTACTGGCAAAAAACAGACCATATATATATATAAGCAAGACATAACATTCCTTTTTCATTTCAACAGCACACCCTGGATCTTTATTACACAGCTTAGAACCTATTTGTGAACTAAAAGGCCTGACAGACATGCTGCCTAAGACTCTCTACTGGTACATATCCTAAAGCCTAACTGACTTCAAGAATACATGTATTCCCATATTTTTATACACATCAACTAAGCAAATTATTCACCCAGATTCATTTAAAATCAAGCTTGACTCACAGTGTGATCTTAGATACATGACCAGGATGTTACATGTAATCTACCATGTCTGTCTCTGCCTTCACTATGTGTGCCTGTGCTCATACTATCTCACTGTCTCTACTGGCAAAAAGCAGACCATATATATATAAGCAAGACATAACATTCCTTTTCCATTTCAACAGCACACCCTGTATCTTTATTGTACAGGTTAGAGCCTATTTGAGAACTAAGAGGCCTGACAGACATGCTGTCTAAGATTCTGTACTAGTACATACACTAAAGCCTAACTGACTTCAAGAATACATGTATTCCCATATTTTTATACACATCAACTAAGCAAATTATTCACCCAGGTTCATATAAAATCAAGCTTGACTCACCGTTTGATCTTAGACACATGACCAGGATGTTATATGTAATATACCATGTCTGTCTCTGCCTCCACTATGTGTGTCTATGCTCATACTATCTCACTGTCTCTACTGGCAAAAAACAGACCATATATATATAAGCAAGACATAACATTCCTTTTTCATTTCAACAGCACACCCTGTATCTATATTGTACAGGTTAGAGCCTATTTGAGAACTAAGAGGCCTCACAGACATGCTGTCTAAGATTATCTACTAGTACATATCCTAAAGCCTAACTGACTTCAAGAATACATGTATTCCCATATTTTCATACACATCAACTAAGCAAATTATTCACCCAGATTCATTTAAAATCAAGCTTGACTCACAGTGTAATCTTAGGCACATGACCAGAATGTTACATGTAATCTACCATGTCTGTCTCTGCCTCCACTATGTGTGTCTGTGCTCATACTATCTCACTGTCTCTACTGGCAAAAAACAGACCATATATATATAAGCAAGACATAACATTCCTTTTTCATTTCAACAGCACACCCTGTATCTATATTGTACAGGTTAGAGCCTATTTGAGAACTAAGAGGCCTCACAGACATGCTGTCTAAGATTATCTACTAGTACATATCCTAAAGCCTAACTGACTTCAAGAATACATGTATTCCCATATTTTTATACACATCAACTAAGCAAATTATTCACCCAGATTTATTTAAAATCAAGCTTGACTCACAGTGTGATCTTAGACACATGACCAGGATGTTATATGTAATCTACCATGTTTGTCTCTGCCTCCACTATGTGTGTCTGTGCTCATACTATCTCACTGTCTCTACTGGCACAAAACAGACAATATATATATATAAGCAAGACATAACAATCCTTTTTCATTTCAACAGCACACCCTGGATCTTTATTGCACAGCTTAGAGCCTATTTGAGAACTAAGAGGCCTGACAGACATGCTGCCTAAGATTCTCTACTAGTACATATCCTAAAGCCTAACTGACTTCAAGAATACATGTATTCCCATATTTTTATACACATCAACTAAGCAAATTATTCACCCAGATTCATTTAAAATCAAGCTTGACTCACAGTGTGATCTTAGACACATGACCAGGATGTTATATGTAATCTACCATGTCTGTCTCAGCCTCCACTATGTGTGTCTGTGCTCATACTATCTCACTGTCTCTACTGGCAAAAAACAGACCATATATATATATAAGCAAGACATAACATTCCCTTTTCATTTCAACAGCACACCCTAGATCTTTATTACACAGCTTAGAGCCTATTTGTGAACTAAGAGGCCTGACAGACATGCTGCCTAAGATTCTCTACTAGTACATATCCTAAAGCTTAACTGACTTCAAGAATACATGTATTCCCATATTTTTATACACATCAACTAAGCAAATTATTCACCCAGATTCATGTAAAATCAAGCTTGACTCACAGTGTAATCTTAGACACATGACCAGGATGTTACATGTAATCTACCATGTCTGTCTCTGCCTCCACTATGTATGTCTGTGCTCATACCATCTCACCATCTCTCTGCACCATCTTTACAGATTAAAGAAAAATGTGCAAATATAATTCTTTCTTTCACCCAGACACTCCCTGTGATCCTGGTCAAAATAGTCTGACACTTATACTAGAGAAGTAGGTGCATTCTGTTAGTTAGGCCCTTCTGGGCATGTGAGAATTGGAGTATGTTAAACATAGTTTGTCTCTAGACAGGCTACAAAGATAGTTAACAGAAAGGTAGGAGAGAGCCCATGGGAAAGAAAATGGCTGCCAGAAATACAAAATTGCTTCCAGCTCATGCCAACAAATCTGTCTAATATTCAACACATGGGCTGAGTTCTCTCTCTTAAAGAAATGACTGTGATAAATGGTTTTAGTAAAAAAAGCACTTTTAAAGTTTTTCACCAGGAGTTTACATGTAATCTACCATGTCTATCTCTGCCGCCACTATGTGTGTCTGTGCTCATACTATCTCACTGTCTCTACTGGCAAAAAACAGACCATATATATATAAGCAAGACATAACATTCCTTTTCCATTTCAACAGCACACCCTGTATCTTTATTGTACAGGTTAGAGCCTATTTGAGAACTAAGAGGCCTGACAGACATGCTGTCTAAGATTCTCTACTAGTACATACACTAAAGCCTAACTGACTTCAAGAATACATGTATTCCCATATTTTTATACACATCAACTAAGCAAATTATTCACCCAGGTTCATTTAAAATCAAGCTTGACTCACCGTTTGATCTTAGACACATGACCAGGATGTTATATGTAATCTACCATGTCTGTCTCTGCCTTCACTATGTGTGTCTGTGCTCATACTATCTCACTGTCTCTACTGGCAAAAAGCAGACCATATATATATAAGCAAGACATAACATTCCCTTTTCATTTCAACAGCACACCCTAGATCTTTATTACACAGCTTAGAGGCTATTTGTGAACTAAGAGGCCTAACAGACATGCTGCCTAAGATTCTCCGCTAGTACATACCTTAAAGCCTAACTGACTTCAAGAATACATGTATTCCCATATTTTTAAACACATCAACTAAGCAAATTATTCACCCAGATACATTTAAAATCAAGCTTGACTCACAGTGTGATCTTAGACACATGACCAGGATGTTACATGTAATCAACCATGTCTGTCTCTGCCTCCACTATGTGTGTCTGTGCTCATACTATCTCACTGTCTCTACTGGCATCAAACAGACCATATATATATAAGCAAGACATAACATTCCTTTTTCATTTCAACAGCACACCCTGTATCTATATTGTACAGGTTAGAGCCTATTTGAGAACTAAGAGGCCTCACAGACATGCTGTCTAAGATTCTCTACTAGTACATATCCTAAAGCCTAACTGACTTCAAGAATACATGTATTCCCATATTTTTATACACATCAACTAAGCAAATTATTCACCCAGATTTATTTAAAATCAAGCTTGACTCACAGTGTGATCTTAGACACATGACCAGGATGTTACATGTAATCTACCATGTCTGTCTCTGCCTCCACTATGTGTGTCTGTGCTCATACTATCTCACTGTCTCTACTGGCAAAAAACAGACCATATATATATATAAGCAAGACATAACAATCCTTTTTCATTTCAACAGCACACCCTGGATCTTTATTGCACAGCTTAGAGCCTATTTGAGAACTAAGAGGCCAGACAGACATGCTGCTTATGATTCTCTACTAGTACATATCCTAAAGCCTAACTGACTTCAAGAATACATGTATTCCCATATTTTCATACACATCAACTAAGCAAATTATTCACCCAGATTCATTTAAAATCAAGCTTGACTCACAGTGTAATCTTAGGCACATGACCAGAATGTTACATGTAATCTACCATGTCTGTCTCTGCCTCCACTGTGTGTGTCTGTGCTCATACTATCTCACTGTCTCTACTGGCAAAAAACAGACCATAAATATAAAAGCAAGACATAACATTCCTTTTTCATTTCAACAGCACACCCTGGATCTTTATTACACAGCTTAGAGCCTATTTGTGAAATAAGAGGCCTGACAGACATGCTGCCTAAGATTCTCTACTAGTACATATCCTAAAGCCTAACTGACTTCAAGAATACATGTATTCCCATATTTTCATACACATCAACTAAGCAAATTATTCACCCAGATTCATTTAAAATCAAGCTTGACTAAATTTTAGACTCTGCATCGGTACCTACTTGTATGTACAAAAAACACCCACATAACACAACAGCTCTTTTCAGAGCTACCCTACCTCTAAGCACTCTAAATTATTTTTTTACTCTAATTTTTTTCACTGTTTTTTCCCGTGGTGCGCTCAGGGTACGCTTACCTGGAAGCGTACATGGGAACGCTCCCAGCGCTTACCCCGCGAAAATTTCAAAAATAAATAAATCGTTTTTTTGCCCCCTTATAATAATTTCCCCCTTTATTTTTTCACCTCTTGTGTCTCAATTCTACCGAGACACAAGATGGCGGACTCTCCAGACTGTTTGGAATGTTGACAGACACCCGAGAGTCAATCAGCTGTCCGCTCGCGCACTTCTGTGGCGCGCCGGGTGCGCTTACCGGTACGCGTACCGGTAAGCGCTTGAAGCGCGCATATAGATATATATGTGTTTTTGAAGTGAATTTTCGTAAAAACCACTGGAACAATTTTCACCAAATATAGAAAAGACACTTCTGCGTACCAGTCCCTACAATTTTGCAAAGTTTGGTGTAATTCCATTCAGCGGTTCGGGCTGTAGCCGTGCCTGAACGTCCTATGGAAATTAACATGGGGAAAACACGTTTTGGGACCTCCCTTTTTTCTCGGCCCCCGCATGACGAATCCCCCGGAAACTTCCAGGGAAGGAGTGGAGCGGAGCTGGCCTAAATTTTGAAAAATTACACGCAAATTCCTCAACCAGCGCAAAAGTTACTCCCAATAGCCCCAAGCGGAGGTGGTTGCCATTTTAAAAAAATCTTCAGCAGACCCCTCTATCTTGACCAACTACCGCCCTATATCCCTTCTCCCTTTCCTCAGCAAAGTTCTGGAATCGCACGTGACTTCCATACTCAGTTCCTTTATTGAGGACTCGTGTGTCCTGGACCCTAAGCAAGCAGGGTTTAGACCTGCGCACTCAACGGAGGCTGTCATTCTCTCCGTGATGGATGAACTGCTCAGAGGGGCTGATGTTAACATCCGACAAGCCCTGGTCCTTCTGGATCTATCGGCCGCTTTCGACACGGTCGACCATGGGATCCTGGTCGACCGTGTCGAGGAGGCCGGCATCCGAGGGACCGCCCTTGACTGGGTCCAGTCCTTTCTGACGGGACGACATCAAGCTGTCAGGCTGTCTCAGTTCTCCGCCACTCAGGTTGCGTTGTCCTGCGGTGTCCCTCAGGGCTCTTCAATATCCCCTCTTCTTTTTAACTTGTATTTGGCCCCGTTACTCCGTGCCCTCCGCGGGTTGAACGTTACTGCGTTCAACTACGCGGATGATATTCAACTGATTTTTAACATTGATTCTTCTGAGGATTCCATCTCCACTTTTCAAAATACACTCTGTCTTATCAGTGACTGGATGAGCTTAAATCATCTGAAGCTCAACCCCGACAAGACTGAACTAATTCTTGTCGGGGGAGCCTCCAACCCATGGCAACCGTCCATCTGGCCTGCCAGTCTTGGTAGCCCTCCCTCTCCAGTCCACTCTGCCAAAAGTCTGGGTGTCATTATCAGCAATGATCTCTCAATGACCCCCCAGATCAGCGCAGTGGTGTCCGCCAGCCATTTCCAACTCAGGAAACTCCGGAAAATATCTCGCCTTCTTACCACCGAAGCGCTTACGTTGGCTATCTTGGCATTAGTGATCAGTCGACTCGACTATGCCAACGTGCTATACGTCGGTATTCCGGAGTACCAGCAGAGAAGACTCCAGCTGATACAAAATCAGGCTGCTCGCCTGATTTTTCACCAGCCCAGAGATCAGCACGTTTGCCCACTCTTAAAGAGTCTTCATTGGCTGCCGGTTTCTGCTCGCTGCCAATTCAAGCTTGGCTGCACCATCTATAAGTCTCTCTCTGGTTCAGGCCCCTCCTTTATCTCTTCTCTCCTCTGCTCTTACACTCCGTCCCGCACCCTACGTTCGTCCCAAATGGCCCTGCTATCCACTCCTAGGTTCAAGAGGAAAAAACACGGGGGCTTAAGGTTCTCTCTTTTAGCCCCATCCTTCTGGAACTCTCTTCCTCTTTCTCTTAGACTAGCACCCTCATACTCTGGCTTTAGATCACTTCTCAAAACTTTTCTCTTTACTATTTCGTATCCTTAGATCTTGCTTCCTTTCTATCTATTTCCATCACGCCCCAGCACAGCGCCAAGAAACCTAATGGTGTTAGCCGCGCTCAACAAATTCTTTTCAAATCAAAATCAAATCAAAAATAGAATGTGAGAGACAACATGGAAGACTCAATAATATCAAAGAATGGATACCACATGTGTGGTATATGTGCTGGAGTGCACCTGCGGGAAAGGTTACATAGGGAGAAGAGTTAAAAAGTTAAAACTATGGATTCTTTGGCATTTGTGAGATATAAAGAGTAAGGACTTTGCTTACTCTGTGTCAAAACATCTCTGGGAAGTGCATGATGGAGATGTAAGGAATACGTGTTTTTATGGAATCCAAAATTTCCAAAAGACGCCCCGTGGTCGGGATTGAGAACTGACCCTACGAAGGATGGAGTCAAGATGGATCTTTACAATGGGGACTGAACAACCCTGGGGCTTGAACTTGGATGCAGAGTTGCACGTGCATCTACAGTACAGCTCTTTAAGCCACAGTGTATTGAGGAATAATTTTGACTGTATTGGTATTTTGACAGTATGGGTGCTCTCTGTCATGAAATATGATCCCTCAAGATAGAATACTTGCGTTTGAAGACTAAGGGAATATATGTACCTAATATGTTACCCTCATATGAAGCATATAGTATTTTAACACCCTGCGAGAAGTAGTTAAACTGCACACATCACTGTACTTACCTATGGGATGGACATTTGTTGCAGTAACTGGAGTCCATAGGATTGCTTGCACTTGATCTATGCATAATTTCACAAGACACATTGTATTTAATTAGATGACATTTTAAATAGAATGCTATATTGGTATTTGATGGGAGTATGTGCACTTTAAATTGTTATTTTGCATGAGTAGACACTACACTTTCTGTCGCCAGACTGTATCAATATATAATTATATAGTTGGCAGTACACAACGACTCTGATATCGATGCTGACATATAAAAATTCAGAATTATCTCTTCTTTTAATATCTGAGTGCCCTAGAGGGATGTATGCACTTAAGACATGTGTTCTGTAAATGCAGTCTTAACTTCCAAAGTTTTAATATCAGGATCGATAAAAGAGTAAAGATACTTCATCAATAAATACAACAAGCACTTGCACTTTAAATGGGCCGTTTTGCACATATACACTTTTCACTTTATGGTGCTGATTTGTACTGTCACAATTAGTAGAATTTGTGGCTATTAACAACACGGGCTCACATATTGACAAAATTAAGATTTATTCTCGCTGTGCTCTTGTGCATTGAAAATACTTTATTTATTTTTGGGCTGGCAGGCAAAGAGAGACACCATTGTGTAGCCAAATTCAAACTGTGGTCTCTGAAGGATTGATGAGTGATACAAGGGAAGGCACTCAAGTTGAATGGCCACATATGAATTACGACAATATGAAATGTAATAACTTATTGTCATGTGCGCTTTCTCAAATAAATTACACTGTGGGTATAGATGATTTTATTTAAACAAATCCCTTGTGAGACAAAATCATCGCAGACGAGTTGTGCCGTGCGGTCAATATCAAAAGTAGCGACCCAGTTGTTTTTAAATTGCACTGTATTTGGTATGGGGTTGTCCCTTTAGAAAGGATGTTCTGAACACAAGTACACTATGACCCTGTTTAAGGCTTTGGCCAAAACGTGTTGGTCTATTTTATCTTGCACTAACTTGAAATGCACTAAATAAAATATCAGTAATGCATTGGAGATGTGTTGCTTGCTTCCTTTGCATTCCCATTTCTGGAGAGACATGAGATGGGAGACCAGGAGCAGACATAGATATATATATATATTTCACCTAACTACACCGTTACTTTAATCTTTGTTTTTTTCAGTGAATATATATATATACATACATATATGTATATATTTATATAGCGCGAACTTGATCACAAAGGATATCAGAGCACTTTACAATTTGAGGCAAAGGTAACAAATCAGATATTCACTGAAAAAACCATAGGTTTCAGGGGCGTTATAGTTAGTTGGAAATTTCACTTGTACAAAACCAGTGAAATTCCCCCATTATAGTTAGTTCAGCTAACTAAACTCGCGCCCCCCAAATTGCAGTGCTGATGATGTCACTGATTACATCACTCATGACATGGCCGGTGATATCATTGATGACATCACTGATGACATCTCAAATAACATCACTGATGACATCATCTAGTGACTGTGTGTTTCTGTAAAGTTTAAATATGTTTTATATATATAGGGAAAGACATATTGAAGAATGAGTGGGTGTATAAGTGTCTGAATGGATTATTTAGTAGGTGCGTGACTGACTCTATAAGTGAGTGATTAAACGTATCTTACTGAATGCATGTGTTAGTGACTAAACTGTGTGAATGTGTGTAGTCGTCTAATTGTTGGTGTGTAAGCGGCTGCATGGGTTTGTGAATAGCTACATGAGTGTCTATATGAGTTATTGATTATTTGTCTAAATATCTGTATGGGTGCCTGAGTGTTTGTGTGGGTGGGGTGTGTGTGACTCCGTGCATAGATGTGTGAGTGGGGATTCACTGGGTGCATGGTTTCAAGAGTGCATCTGTGATGGACTGTATGGGTGAGTGAGAGTATGTATGGATGTGTTAGTGAGTGGATGTATATCTCAGTGGTACATGTGTGAGTAACTACATATGTGAAAGGCAGTATATATGTGTGTTAGAGTATTTAAATGGCTATAAGTGAGAGTGTGTGTTTGTGAGAGTGGCTGTTTGGATGAGTGTGTGCTTGTATCAGTGATTGTATAAGAGCATAAGAATGTGCTAGTTTTGTATCAGTAAGTGAACTGGTGTGTGTATAACTGTATAGGTGAGTAAACGGGAGTGTGAATAAATATTTGCATGACTGACTAGGTGAACTAACTATAACTGGGAATTTCACTGGTTTTGTATGAGTGAAATGTCCAACTAACTATAACGTCCCTGAAACTTATGTGTTTTTCAGTAAATTTCTAAGGTTTTTTAAATGTTCATTTCTAACTATAACGTACCTGAAACCTTTGGTTTTTTCAGTGAATTTCAAAGGTTTTTTAAATGCTAATTTCTAACTATAACGTGCCTGAAACCTATGTTTTTTTTAAGTGAATTTCTAAGGTTTTTTAAATGCTAGTTTCTAACTATGCCTACAGAGGTATTGGCATATCCGCCTTGACGGGCTACAGTAGTGGAGAGGCTTGGGCGCCCTTACTGGTATTCTTCTTCTGTGGCACACAATTTCATCATTGTTTTAAATTACCCTACATCCTTGTGTCTGCAGTGAACCCCTTACACCCATTACGAGATTCATCATGCTTTTAAATTACTTCATATCCTTGAGCTTGTAGGGATCAGCAGCCTGCCCATATTTTCCCTAGGGGTAAGCGGAATTTGCGTAATCGCGTTACCCATATCTCCGAGAAACGTTAAAAATTCTCCGCGAACATGCAGAAATTTCACAAACACGCGGAATTCCTTGTTCGTGATTCTTTTTACCTGTTCGCAATTGCTGTTTGCGTGCTTGGGGGAAATATCTCACGAACACGCATTTTTAGAACGCGAACAAGCAAAAAATTTCGCGAAGTCGCGGAACGCAGAATTTTGGGTAATTTCGCTTTCTCCGCGGAATGCGAAATTACCCAAATTCCACAAATTACGCGAGCGGAACAGAATTTACAGCCCAGGCCTAATTTTCCCTTGCATTTGTTCACGAGATATGAGCAAAGATCTAGACCCTTGAAAGTTCTACATACCTTGGGACCTGCCTCGAGCATTTCACATCGCATTGTGCACTCTGTAGGGGACCTTATATTCAAGATACGCCAACCGGTACATATCGTGCCCAACTTGGTAAGACATTTGTGTCATCTTTGATTCCGAAGAAGCATATTGGAGGTGGCTCTCCTGAGGAAGGCAGTTGTCTGCCGAAACGCGCGTTGAGACATCTTGGAAACCACCCTTCAATTATAGAAATTCATGAGATTTTATTGTTCTAATTACTCATTCTATGTGCATCTTTGGTCAGACATTTCATCATTTCAGGATGCTGACAATGTATCATATATAAACAAGCATTTACAATGCAACGGTTTTGCCTTTGACAATGTTAGAGTTATTGGCATTGTAAATTAAAATCTTTTTTTTGTTTTTTTTGAGTAAACAAATAAATAAATGACGTTGTTGTTTACTAGGAAATAGCTTCATGTGTAGCAAATGTTAGACGTATTGCATTTGCACTTATACACACACCTAGGTATATGTCTACAGAGACATACACACACACAGAGCTCTCCTTCTACACATATTGACTGGCTTTGTATAGACAACTACACACACACAGCACGAGACATACATAGTATACAGACATACACAGTTACACTGTATTATACATACATAGCATCACACCCATAGCATCACAGACAGACAGCATTACTCAGCTCCTGGACATATATCTTCACACATACACAGCTACAGACACACACAGCCACACATTGCTACATACACACACATAGCATCATATACACATAGCATCACATACACAGTATCACTTAGCTCTTGTATACATAGCTGCACACATACACTTGTACAGAGGTACACAGTTCGACCTTGCTATAGACACACACAGTATCACACACATAGTATCACAGACACATTGCATCACACATACATATAGCCTCACTCAGCTCCTGTACACATAGCTACACACATACACAGCAACACACAGCATGGCATTCACACACATAACATCGCTCTGCTCTTGTACTTATAGCTCCACATATATACAGCCACAGAGACACAGTCAGACATTGCTATATACACACACATTACACACATATACATATACCAATCACAACTAGGCACTGGCCCAAGCCCAAACATGATATTTGCTTAGACCTGAAACATTGTTTTGTAAATAAACCGTCCCAGACAGAAGCCTACCAGAGCCAAATGATTACAGGGGACACGTAATACCTGCAGCTACAGGGCGGAGAAGGAGCAGTGAGCAATAGCGTTGGTCTAAAAATGATTAAAACAGTCCAGAAGAAGCAGGTATCAAATCATTTGCAGGAGGCAGAACGCAACACACAAAAGGGAGGAACTCACCCTATGCAAGCCAACTCTATCCCACTCCAACTAGGACAAAATGGTCTCCCCCCTGTGTGTACTATCAACGTCCAGTGAAGAAAGAGGCAAGTAATTACACCAAAAGGTGAACTAAAATGAAGGCAAGACACTGTGGGGAGACATCCCAGTCAGTCTCAGTCCAAGGGCCACATGATCGCAAGAAAAGTGTTTGGAAACAATTTAGTAAAACTGGAAGGTCACTTCAGACATGTTCAGCTGCTTAGAACAGCCCCCCCCCCAATCTCTTTCAGTCACACTTTCTCTGCAAAAATATTTGATGTGTGCCTTTGTCTGAAGAAACGCACTTGGAAAATGTTCCAAACTATCTAAAGAAAGCCTTAATTACCTCTTACGTGTATTCCTCAGTCCCTTAAGGCTAGGAGTGCCCATCCCAGACAAGCAGGGCAGAGTTCACGCACCGACTCCCACACACGTATTATTACATACTTCCACGAAGTCAATTAAAGGAAGATTAATTTGCCTGGCGTGCAAAATTCACAACATAATCATTCGCCACAACACGTGATGCTTGCAAGTCATTAAACTGTTGGTAACCAGCACACGCCCGTGCCAAAAATGAATGGAATGTACTCGCATTGCTACACTATAGTCTACAGGAGGAAGGGCGGGCTTGTTGTACTGAACGCTGGCCAACCCAAACGGTAATTTAGGATGGGCCCAATCTGCGTGTCCATAAAACGTCATTAAACCCTTGTTACTCAATTCGGTTTAATGAGCTATGGCTGTGCTTCCGAGCAGTATGAACCCCCCCAATCCACCCCCCCCCCCTCAGTGATTCCCTGACAGACCAGTCTACTCATCCGCTCAATACCACACAGAACGTCAAAAACTGCCACGCATCCAACGGCAATCCGTAATTTGAGAAATGTCTTTCCTGTACCTCATTTAAGACCCACAATTTTTCAACAACTTGTGAAGCCTGTGGCAGGGATGGCTTCGTCCTAGGTGCACGTCAGCACTGGTCGAGAAATACTGGGATTATTGCAGGGCCACTCAAGGGCGGTGGGAGAGTGCGGCTTCACTGAGCGACGGCAAACAAAGACTACAGGGGGGCAGGAAAGGCACGGACAGCGGGAGGGGGGCGGGAAAGGCACGGACAGCGGGAGGGGGGGCGGGAACGGGCACACGGAGAGCGGGAGGGGGGCAGGGGCGGGAACGGGCACACGGAGAGCGGGAGGGGGGGTCGGGAACGGGATAAAACCAAAAGTATTAAAAAATGCTGCTTACCTGATCAGCGGCCTCAGTGCACAGCCCACCCCTGCAAAAGACACGGTGTAAATGAAGAAAACATGGCGAGACCCAAAAAAAAATTTGCACACGCCCACCGCCGCATGACGATTTTGAAAGGGGCGGAAAGCCAAAAATTTGCAGGAACGCCCCCGAATCTGCTCTCAGGATGACGAGCAGATGTCTGTTCCAATGGCTAGCCTCCATTTATGGAGCTAGCCAATGGAAACAGAGGCGGGGACCAAAGCCACTCTACTCTTCTCATAAGGTTTTCCCTGCAGCTGCGCAGTGCGCAGCTCGCTAGTCAAAACCTAAAAACACCCTTAGTACGAAGTATGAATGTATGGATGAGTGATAGTAGTTAGAATGTTGTATAGCACTTGTGCTGTGATCTAAAAAATGTATTTAAAGAATATATATCGCAATAAATAATTTTCTATTTTCCTATCCTTAATCTCACTACTTTTATTTATATATATTTGCTTAGATTGCTTATGAAGTAGCCTTAGGAACTTCACAGCAAGTACTCGTACCAGGCCATGCCCACTTTGCTCACCACTCTACAAACGCACTCCCTGGCACGCTCTTGGATGGGGATTGAAGTCCCCTCACTGCTGAGGGTCCTTTAGGGGCCAACTAGCCTACCTTTTACCTCCAGTAAGCCCCACACAGTGGGATTGGTGAGAGGTAGGCAAAGGCCATGCCCCCTTTCTCCACCACTCTGCAAACGTGCACCCTGGCGTGTTGTAAGTTGGGGGGTTCAGTCCCCTTGAATCCTGAGGGTCCCTGGGGTCCAACAAGCCCACCAGGTACCTCCAGTAAGCGCCACAGAGCTGCGTTGCGGAGAGGTGTAAAAAGGGCCGTGGCCTGGTCCACCTCTCTGCAACGCAGGCCTGTGGCGCTTACTGGAGGTACTTGGTGGGCTAGTTGGCACCGGGGGCCCTCAGGATTGAAGGGGAATTAATTCCCCAACTTAAAACGCGCCACAGGGCGTGTTTGCACACATGTCACCTCAGGCCCCGTCCCCTCCCTTCACCACTGTGCCCTGTGGCGAGTTTTAAATTGGGGGATTATGTCCCCTTGAATCCTGAGGGTCCCTGGGGTCCAACTAGCCCACCAGGTACCTCCAGTTAGCGCTACAGAACTGTGTTACAGAGAGGTGTAAAAAGGGGCATGGCCTGGACCACCTATCTGCAACTCAAGCCTCTGGCACTTACTACTGAAGGTACCTGGCGGGCTAGTTGAAGGGGAATTAATTCCTCAACTTAAAACGCGCCACAGGGCGTGTTTGCACACATGTCATCTCAGGCCCCGCACCCTCCCTTCACCACTGTGCAAAAGTGCCCCTTGGCGCATTTTAAGTTGGGCGATTAGGTTCCCTTGAATCCTGAAGGTCCCTGGGGTCCAACTAGCCCACCAGGTACCTGCAGTAAGCACCACAGATCTGCGTTGCAGAGAGGTGTAAAAAGGGCCGTGGCCTGGTCCACCTCTCTGCAACGCAGGCCTGTGGCGCTTACTGGAGGTACTTGGTGGGCTAGTTGGCACCAGGGGCCCTCAGGATTGAAGGGGAATTAATTCCCCAACTTAAAACGCGCCACAGGGCGTGTTTGCACACATGTCACCTCAGGCCCCATCTCCTCCCTTCACCACTGCGCCATGTGGCGCATTTTAAGTTGGGGGATTATGTCCCCTTGAATCCTGAGGGTCCCTGGGGTCCAACTAGCCCACCAGGTACCTCCAGTTAGCGCTACAGAGCTGTGTTACAGAGAGGTGTAAAAAGGGGCAGTGCCTGGACCACCTATCGGCAACTCAGGCCTCTGGCACTTACTGAAGGTACCTGGTGGGCTAGTTGAAGGGGAATTAATTCCTCAACTTAAAACGCGCCACAGGGCGTGTTTGCACACATGTCATCTCAGGCCCCGCACCTTCCCTTCACCACTGTGCAAACGCGCCCCATGGCGCATTTTAAGTTTGGCGATTAGGTTCCCTTGAATCCTGAGGGTCCCTGGGGTCGAAGTAGCCCACCAGGTATCTCCAGTAAGCGCCACAGAGCTGCGTTGCAGAGAGGTGTAAAAAGGGGCCTGGCCTGGACCACCTCTCTGCAACAAAGCTCTGTGGCTCTTACTGGAGGTACCTGGTGGGCTAGTTGGCCCCCAGGGACCACCAGTATTGAAGGGGAATTAAATCTCCACTGTAAAACGCGCCACAGGGCTCTATCTTGCCTTGTATTTTCCAAGAAAAGAGAAAGCACTCTCAGGAGCGGGTTCAAAGATTTATTGCAAGACCCACAGCGACCAGACGCGTTTCGGCGTTTTGCCTTCTTCGATGGTAAAGCCCACGTCTAAGGCAGCCATTCTTATTTTACAAAATCACATTGCAATGTAGGACATAGACAGAGGACTGATCAGTGCAGGCACGGGCGCCATCTTAGCCTAGTATTTATACATGTATGTAACTGACACGATAATCCAAACTTGCATATATTTTGCACAAATAGAGAGAATTATCGATCTGAAAATCAAAGCATTAATGATGATATAACATTCCATCGTCAGTACTCGATAATAAGGCCCTGAATGGGCTTTGACAGCCTTTTGCCATATTAAATCGTTCTACAATCTTACCCTGAATGGGTAATGTCCATACATAATGATTTCTCCTTACCAACAAACAATATTCCTTACATTTCATTTTTTTAATTCTTTGTACATTTGATCATGTTATCGCTGTTCATAGTATTATCTCTACATATATCACATTACTACACTTCAGTATATATAACATTTTCCTGTGATATCTTTATTTACCCAAATGTACTGATAGTTCTTCATGTGTATTTAATCCTTCAGGGTTTCTAGTTTGTAGATTGATGATGTAGCGGGACTCCAGTCTGCGCAACGTCATCAGTCTATCTCCCCCCCCTTGGATGTATTGGTACATGGTCCAATATGTAGAATCTAAGCAAGTCCCTGTCACTCTTGTGTTTCTGTTGAAAGTGCCGGGCTACTGGATATGTCATATCACAGTTTTTTATAGCCCTAGTGTGTTCAAGGATTCTCTTTTTTGTCTCGTGAATGGTACTTCCAATATATTGGAGTTCGCAGGGACAGACCAGACAGTATACTGTATAAGGTGTACTGCAAGTTAGAAATTTTTTTATCTTCCTAGGTTTATCGACCCCCGGTACCTTGTATGATGAAACTTTTTTGCTACCTGAGCACGCCTTGCATTTACCGCAAGGAAAGAATCCCTGCAGACTTTTACCCAACTGTTTAGGCGGCTTAACACCCTGATAGCTACTAGTGAGTGTGTCTCTTAGTGATCTTGCTTTTCTGAAGGTAAGTAAAGGTTGGGATGGAATATCAATTCCTATTACTGTGTCTAGCTTTAAAAGATTCCAGTTTTTCTTAAAGATCTTTTTTAAGTGTCCTGCCTCCTCAGAAACAGTTACGATCATTCTGAACTTGCCACCTTCAGCTTTCTTGTTTTTCCCTTTAAATATCTGTTCTCTGGGTGTGCTGTTGACTCTTTTAAAGGGGTAATTGCAAACACAACAATGATGGACAGAATGTGGATCAATGTCACACATTCACCCCAGTCCAAAGATCTGGGCCCAAATCCATCGCTTTTGTAGTTCGGACTGGACTGTTCCCATGGGGCACAGGGTCAGCGCTGATTTGCATATCGCCATTGTCTAACCCAGGGTGGTGTGGAGTGGAAAAACGATGGATTTGGGCCCAGATCTTTGGACTGGGGTGAATGAGTGACATTGATCCACATTCTGTCCATCACTGTTGTGTTTGCAATTACCGCTCTAAGGGCCAGATGCATCAAGCATCCATTTTGCGATTCCTTATTAGCGAAAAATAAGGAATCGCTAATAAGGAATAGCAAAATGGAATGCATCAAGCAATCACTACATAAATAGCGATTCCTTAGAATTCCTTAATTGCGACTCACAAATTGGGAGTCGCAATTAATGAATACCTCCCCATACATTCCTATGGGCCTACAGGCCCATAGGAATGTATTGGAGATTGCATGAGCAATTAGCGAGTACCAGTAGGTACTCGCAAATTGCTCATGCAATTTCAAGGGTGCAAGGGTGTCAAAATGACACCCTGTTGCACCCCTGATTTTGATCTATGCACATATGTTGCGCACACACATGCCCTTAGGGCATGTGTGTGCGCAACATGAAACTTTGAAATATGCACAAAAGTGCATTTTTCAAAGTTTTTGCAAATTACCATGAAGTTGTACTTCGTGGTAATTTGCGTGCCCTATTAGCGAATTCGCTATTTTTGAAACTTTCATGCATTGTATTTAAGGAATCTCAATTTGAGATTCCTTAAATGCAAACAATCGCAATGTAGCGAATTCTCTATTTCCGATTTTTGCATTTGGGATGATGCATCCCAAATGCAAAAATACCGGTCGCAAAGGGGCAGATTCTGAGAATCTGCCCCTTTGCGACCGGTTTTTTGCTTGATGCATCTGGCCCTAAGTGTACTGGGGATGCTCAGACGTGAGTCCCAGGCACTCCACACCACTGGAATCAAGCTAGCCGGGCTGATGAGAGGTGTTACCTCGAAACCGGGCCGGTCCTCGGATGCTTGTTTCCGTTCTGGGAAGGACATGGCTTTTGTAGTTCGGACTGGACTGTTCCCATGGGGCACAGGGTCAGCGCTGATTTGCATATCGCCATTGTCTAACCCAGGGTGGTGTGGAGTGGAAAAACGATGGATTTGGGCCCAGATCTTTGGACTGGGGTGAATGTGTGACATTGATCCACATTCTGTCCATCACTGTTGTGTTTGCAATTACCGCTCTAAGTGTACTGGGGATGCTCAGACGTGAGTCCCAGGCACTCCACGCCACTGGAATCAAGCTAGCCGGGCTGATGAGAGGTGTTACCTCGAAAACGGGCCGGTCCTCGGATGCTTGTTTCCGTTCTGGGAAGGACATGGCTTTTGTAGTTCGGACTGGACTGTTCCCATGGGGCACAGGGTCAGCGCTGATTTGCATATCGCCATTGTCTAACCCAGGGTGGTGTGGAGTGGAAAAACGATGGATTTGGGCCCAGATCTTTGGACTGGGGTGAATGTGTGACATTGATCCACATTCTGTCCATCACTGTTGTGTTTGCAATTACCGCTCTAAGTGTACTGGGGATGCTCAGACGTGAGTCCCAGGCACTCCACACCACTGGAATCAAGCTAGCCGGGCTGATGAGAGGTGTTACCTCGAAACCGGGCCGGTCCTCGGATGCTTGTTTCCGTTCTGGGAAGGACATGGCTTTTGTAGTTCGGACTGGACTGTTCCCATGGGGCACAGGGTCAGCGCTGATTTGCATATCGCCATTGTCTAACCCAGGGTGGTGTGGAGTGGAAAAACGATGGATTTGGGCCCAGATCTTTGGACTGGGGTGAATGTGTGACATTGATCCACATTCTGTCCATCACGGTTGTGTTTGCAATTACCGCTCTAAGTGTACTGGGGATGCTCAGACGTGTGTCCCAGGCACTCCACACCACTGGAATCAAGCTAGCCGGGCTGATGAGAGGTGTTACCTCGAAACCGGGCCGGTCCTCGGATGCTTGTTTCCGTTCTGGGAAGGACATGGCTTTTGTAGTTCGGACTGGACTGTTCCCATGGGGCACAGGGTCAGCGCTGATTTGCATATCGCCATTGTCTAACCCAGGGTGGTGTGGAGTGGAAAAATGATGGATTTGGGCCCAGATCTTTGGACTGGGGTGAATGTTCTGTCCATCACTGTTGTGTTTGCAGTTGACTCTTTTAAAGGCATCCTGTAAGGTGCATTCGTCGTAACCTCGTGCCCTGAATCTGTCCATGCATTCACCTGCATGTATCTGAAAATCCACCTCTCTAGTGTCATTCCTCTTGATTCGCAGGAGTTCTCCAAAAGAGATGACTGCTCCGTGCGTGCAATATCGAATTGCCTGCAGTGGGCTTTCGAAACAATTTGGTGTGAATCTTCCCGCCTGTTGTGCATATCTCTAAATCGAGAAAATGTACCGACGTGCTGCTCATTTCCACAGTGAATTTTAAATTCACCGAATTGTGGTTCAGTATGTCAATATATTCCATTGCTGACTCTGCCGATCCCCTCCAAATGACGAAGAGATCGTCTATGTAACGATGCCAGGCAACTATGTTCTGGGTCCAGTTGCTGTTGTTCTCCGCCCAGGCCACCTGCTCCTCCCACCAGCCAACTAATAAATTCGCGTAGCTGGGGGCGAAACAGGTGCCCATCGCGGTCCCAGAAACTTGTCGATAATATTGCCCTTGGTATAGGAAGATATTATTATTGAGACTGAACTCCAAAAATTGACAACCATCTCATTATGAGTGGTACATGGTACATTTCACAGGTCTATTCTGCAGAAAAAATCTCACTGCCTTGATTCCATCGGGGTGTGCAATACATGTGTATAAACTCGTTATATCCATAACGATCATTAAATCACCCTGCCGCGAATATATGGAATCAATAATTTTCAGAAAATCCCTAGTGTCTTTCACATATGATTTCAGTGACATTACAAATTCAGACAAAAAGTGGTCTATATAGATGGAAATGTGTTCCAAAATGCTTGACTGTGAAGAAACAATCGGTCTCCCTGGTGGCAGTATTGCATTTTTTTGCACCTTGGGGAGATGATAAAAGCATGGCACAATGGGATTTAAAGTCCTTAAAAACAAGTATTCTTCTGTTGTTATCATGCCTTTTTCATACCAGTGTTTTAATAACGCATGACAATTGTTTATGCTTGTGAGATACACACTTTTATTCGTCTTTTCATAGAATAATTCATCTGATAGTTGTCTGAGGGCCTCTCTATTGTATGCCTCGTATGTTTGAATCACTACGTTCCCCCCCTTATCTGAGGGCTTGCATACAATTGTGCCATAATTTTTCAGCCCTTCCACTGCTTGCATTTGTTCATAGGTTATGTTCTGTTTTTTCGGTTTCCCCGTTTTTTGTATCTCATCGCCATAAGTTCTTTCGTGACTGTATCAGAGAACGTGTCGATAATGTCGATATATATATATATATATATATATATATATATATTACCTACTGGCGGTCGCCAGTAGGTAGTTATAGTTAGGACCTAGTTTCCATAGGAAATCCACAACATTCTATTTGGAATAACTTTGGCGCCGGTGGACGAATCGTCGTGAATTTCTCCAAGAAAATGACCTGCTCGGTTCCGCTCCTTCCCTGAAAGTTTGGGAAAGATTCGTCAAGTGGGGGCCGGGAAAAAAGGGGGTCCCAAAATGTGTTTTCCCCATGCAATTTTCCATAGGAACATTTAGCCAGGGCTATAGCCCGAACGGCTAAACGGAATTACACGAAATTTGGCAGTGGTAGAGTTCTGTTCGCAGATTGTGCCTTTTGTTAAACGGTGTAAATCCATTCAGTAGTTTCTGAGAAAATTGCAAGTAAAATCATAGCGATATCTAGAGACGGAGTTCAGCACGCGTACTGAAATCTGTTCAATTACGAGCACGAGCTGCATGCTGATTGGCTGTGAACTGTCTGTCAACACTCAAAACCAGGAAGTGTTGGTGGCCATCTTGTGCCTCGTTAGAACCGAGTCACAAGAAAACAGTAAAACAAAGTTGAGAAATAAGGGAAGGGGGTAGGGTAGAGACATTCAGACCCTCTAGGCTTGCTCAGGGGGTCGTACATGGATGTTTAGCCTCTATTTTTTATTTTTTATTTTTTATTTTATTTTTTATTTTTAATGTTTTTATTAACGTTATATTTTTCATTTTTTAAAGAAAAATCGCGGCGTACACGTATGGAAATACGTACAATTACGAGCAGGAGCTGCATGCTGATTGGCTGTCAATACTCCAAACCAGGAAGTGTTGGCAGCCATGTTGTTTGTCGGGAGAGCAGAGTCACAAGAAAACAGTGAAACAAAGTTGAGAAATAAGGAAACGGGGCAGAGTAGAAACATTCTGAGCCTATAGTCTTGGTCAGGGGGTGGTACATGGATCTTTAGGCTCAACTTTAATTTTTTTTTAAATAAAAAATGGCGGGGTACTCGTGCAGTACTTGTACGCTGTGGAAAAGGTGAAAAAAAAGTCGAAGTCTGTTTTATTCATTAGGTCCCTGGGGGGCAAATTACGGGGGCAATTTTTCTGTATAATGGGGGCTTGTAAGGTGCCCTGAGCACTGGGGAACGGCACTCCTCTGGTTTTATTTTGAAGTATGCGAGGGGGGTTACAGTCCTACTCCCCGCAGTCTCGGTGAGCGGCAGCCCTCGGGTCTTTTTAAAAGAAAAATATGTTTTGAGCTCTCTCTCTCTCTCTTCCCGTACACGTTGCGGGGAACGCCACATTTCTGGGGCAGTGACATGTAAAATGACCTTCCAGCTCCGGGTACCTGCATTGTCTGGAGTTTTTTATTAATGTTGGGAGGGTGGACTTGATAATACGTCCTTGTAAATTCCCATAGAAGCCTATGTTCCGGTGTTAACATGGGCTTCTATGGGAAATAACAAGGCTGTATTATGAAGCTCATTATCGCCGTTTTATCGGCAGTTTCCTGCCAATAAAACGGCGATAATTTTAACACCGGTCCTTGATAATATGCACCTAAGTTTACTGGTAAAAAAAAGAGCAATGGGCCATATTATTAACAAAAGGCGATACATTATCGTCGCTTTTATTGGCAGGAAACTGCTGATAAAGCGGCGAGAATGGGCTTGATAATATGCCCTTGTGAATAACCATATCAGCCCAGGTTAACATCAGAACTTTGGCTGCTATGGGAATTTACAAGGGCCTATGGTTTATTATTATTGTTGGGAGGGTGGGCTTGATAATACGTCCTTGTTAATTGCCATAGAAGCCTATGTTCTGGTGTTAACATGGGCTTCTATGGGAAAAAACAAGGCTGTATTATCATGGTCGTTATCGCCGTTTTATCGGCAGTTTCTTGCCAATAAAACGGCGCTAATTGTAACACCGGTCCTTGATAATATACACCTAGGTTTACTGGTCAATAAAAGAGCAATGAGCCATATTATCAACAAAAGGCGATACATTATTGTCACTTTTATTGGCAGGAAACTGCCGATAATGCGGCGATAATGGGCTTGATAATATGCCCTTGTGAATAACCATAGCAGCCCAGCTTAACATCAGAACTTGGGCTGCTATGGGAATTTACCAGGGCCTATGTTTTTTTATTAATGTTTGGAGGGTGATCTTGATAATACGTCCTTGCTAATTGCCATAGAAGCCTATGTTCCGGTGTTAACATGGGCTTCTATAGGAAATAACAAGGTTGTATTATCATGGTCATTATCGCCGTTTTATCAGCAGTTTCTTGCCAATAAAACGGCGATAATTGTAACACCGTTCCTTGATAATATGCACCTAAGTTTACTGGTCAAAAAAAGAGCAATGAGCCATATTATCAACAAAAGGCGATACAATTCAATTTCAAAAGCTTTATTCGATTTGTACATCAAATCATACAAGCAGAAAGATACATAGTTTAAAATATTTAAATTTATCATACTAACATTTATAAGAAAAGGGAAAAGGGAGTAGGGAAATGTGCAGAGGCTGGGATGCAACAATTAAAAATACTCTTGCCAATTTAAAGCAACATACTATTACAGAAACAAGGCGTTCATAAATGAACAGACAGGAAAACAGTAAGGTTTACTCAATAGGCCTTTCCTGGCAACTGTACATAACAATTTAAAATAGTCATAATATACTGTGGATAATACCTGAGTTACAAAAATTGATAAAAACTTGAATACATATATATATACAGACAGGAATGAAGATAATAGCAGCATAATACAATTCCTGGCAGCTGTATAACATAGGTACAGACAGGTAAGTATATAAAATGTTATAGTACAATACTTTTCCTGGCAGCTGTACACTTCAGAATAAAAGTAGCCAGAAAAAAACAGATTTCCTCATTCTCTAATGAAGATAAAAGTGTCAGTGCAGTTTCTGTGGTACGAATATTATATTTAATAAAAATCGGTTTAAGGTATTTTAATCTGAAGAAATGAAAGAATTTGCAAAAAAGTAAAAAGTGGCAACTACTCTGGCGGGAAATACTATCACACGGGCAGGGTGTCTCTGAACTGGTTCTTATATTTGGAAATGCAACCAGATGGTGAACAATACCCAGTCTGACACGAGTTAAGACATACTGATGAGAGGGACGGGTCACATACATAAGATAGCGTTGGAACCCCGAAGTTAAGTTCAGATTTTTATAAAGTTTCACGGTAATTAGATTGCTAGAAACTTTATCTCGCTCTGCCTTTCGGAAGTTTAGAAACGTTGTCTTAATTTCCTTTTTTGAGATAGAGACAACTCCTTCAGGCTCACGGAACACATCGATATTAAAAAGGAGGAGATACCAATAGTGGATGTATCTCAACCACTGAATGCGTAAAGAGTGGTCCAAGCCTATACAATCAAGAATAATATCCTGAGTAAATCGAGTCTCTGGCTTAGCCCAAATAGAACGCCACAATAAGAGTGGCCGGACTGCTGCTAAGTCAGATATAAACTCGACCCCAACCTCTTCATGGATCAGTTGTATGGAGGCAGAAGGGGGGACACACAACAACCTCCTTAGAAACTTATTTTGCTCCTTCTGCAGGGAAATACCCTCACTATGGCCCCATACACCTGCCCCATACAATGCAGAAGAGACACAACAAACATTGTATATGTTCATCATATCTAAAATGCTTCGTGAGCCAAGTTTGGAGGCAAAGCGAAAAATACTGCTAGTGGACCGCAGCATTTTTAATCTAATAGAATCAAATTCCGAGGTCCAAGACCCACTAGTGTTGTATGTAATTCCTAGATAACAAAAGGACTTAACATGAGTCAACTTCTCCTTATCCAGGAAGAAAGTATGTTTGGACTGCTTAGCTGCCCGTCCGCATGACATAACATATGTCTTGGTTTTATTCACGCGGAGCCGCCTAACTTGAATAAACTGCATAAAATTATCGATTAGGCGCTGAAGGCCAATCTGTGTTCGGGATAAAAGAACAGCGTCATCCGCATAAAGTAACAGCGGAACTGGTTTACCACCAATCTGGGGGGGCGTCTGCTGGGATGTCAACCAAGGAACGGTCGACATCATTAATAAAAAGGGAAAATAAAAGCGGGGCCAGAACACATCCCTGGCGTATGCCCCGGGATACTTTGAAAAACGGGGTGCATTCGCCAAGGGTGCCATAGCGGACTTTACAGGAGAGTTTTTCATAAAGTCTAGCTAAGAAATAAACAATTTCCCTCGGAGCCCCAGCATCGAGCAGAACCTCCCAGAGAATGGCGTGGTTAACCAAATCAAAAGCGCTGCTCAAATCTGCAAAACATAAAAAGAGGTTGCCATTTTTAGCCACAGTAAATTTGTTAATTAAAAGATCCAGATTGACACATTGATCCAATGTGCCCATGCCTTTCCGAAAGCCATACTGGACTCTGGTTAAAATATTAAAATCAGTTGCCCAGTCTTCCAGCCTCTTGAGCAAGATCCTACTCATTACCTTTACAGATGAATCTAATAATGAAATTGGCCGATAATTTGAAGCCTCTGATTTATTACCTTTCTTATGTAAAGGGATAATAACCGATCGACCCCAAGTAGGCGGAAAATTGGTTTCAGCCGCACAATTAAAAATCCTTGCCAGGATGGGAGCCCACAAAGCTGGTTCGTCTTTATATAAATCCAGTGGGACCCCATCAGGGCCAGGGGCCTTGCCTCCTTTGCTAATAGAAATTGCTTCATGGCTTTCTTCTAATGTGATTCCCAGCGGGAGGGGAAGCCAAGGGGTGGGCTCGGGTGACAATGACTCAAGAGGTAACCCTTCTGGATTAAAAATTTTTGAAAAGTGACTAACCCAATCACTGCACGCCACATAAGATGTGAGTTCTGGAGCATCTTCTTTATTGAGAAAAGGGCTGTTAATTGTTTCCCAATAAAGTTTGCAGTTTTTGGTCTCGGCAGCTTCCTTCAGCTTATCCCACGCCTCAGTCTGTAATACCTTTTTCCTATTGTTAATTGCAATTTTATATCTAGCCCTAAAATATTGTACATCCATCTTATCACGTGGTTTGGTACCTAAAGCTTTTTTCAGTTCTCGGAGGGCGACTACACAGGTCTTATCAAACCACCCCTGCTTCGGACCACTATTGGATGACGGGGCCTTTGTAAAAATGCCATCAATAATACTGTTCATGGAAATAAAGTGAGCTAATAAACGGCCTGGGTCACAGTCATTATCTAGACAAAAATCAACTTGATACTTGCAACTGGTCAGGACCTCCTTCTGTTTAACCTTAGAATTAAATCCAGTCCATTTAATCCTTAGACCCTTCGGTCTTATAGGTACTAGGTCAGTTGTACATTTTTCACCTATGACTGTCGAAGTACCATGCCCTAAAAGGGTAACACGAATGCTGTTATGGTCACTGAGACTTTCTTCGTTTATATACAAATCAGTAAAGTCTCCACTGCTAGACAAAAGAATATGATCTATAAATGAACCTGCATCTCTGCCTGTAAATGTAGGGCATGTTATTGCCTGGTTGTTTAAGTTACAGTTTAACAGGGTCATATCTAGTGTAGCTAGCATATTATTAAGTATAGAACCATAACTGCAATGTTGGAAATGAGGAGAATCCTCCCTCACTCCCAAACCCCCCCATTGGCTACTCGTAGCTGCTCCAAAGCCGCAAATGTTCCCATTAGACAAATGGCAAGGCTGCAGGTTAAAATCCCCTGCCCAGACAACCTCGGCCTTTCTTTTGGATTTACCCAAGGCCTTGACAATTTCCCTTTCCAGGGGTGGTAAAATATCTCCTCTGGTAGCGTCAAAAATATTGTTGTAGAAATTTACTACAACTAAATCAATACTTTTCCTGCACTCCACCCTTAAAACTTGACTATAGGTCCCAACTGTCGTGCTGCTTTTGACCGTACAATCACACAGCTTGGTGGATAAAAGCTTTAAGAGGCCCCCCTTAGCCCTGCCCGAGCTAGATTTAGTAGCTTTAAGGCAGTAAGATGCGTACCCTTCGATATAAATGGGGTCCGGACACCATGTTTCCTGCAACAGGATCAGGTCCAATCCCTCCCCCATAAATCTAGTCCAGAAGGGTGTACCTAATTTGCTGGCAAGGCCAGCAATGTTCCAGGAGACAAGGGAGAGTCCTACTGGTTTACCAGAGTCGCCAACAATAGTCGACTCTGGCTGGATTACACGTAATGGGGTAGGACCACCTTCCCGGAGGTTGTTATCCAGGCTTAGTCTGGGAGTAACAATAGGAGTGCATGCATCAAGGCTGTCCCTATTTCCTATATACGAGAGGGGTATTAGCGATGACACCATTGGCACTTCAAAAGGCGCAAGCGAAGGGGTAACTGGAGGAACACTCTCCATATCTAAATTGGGCATAGAGATATTTAGGTCCAAAACTTCAGTAAAACTGAGTCAATCTACCGCGTCTAACGCAGCATATCTATTAGGATGGGCAAAATGTGGGTACAGGGGCTCTTGGGAAAGGGGCGGGTCCTGCCATATTTGTTGCCGCTGAGGTTTAACTGGTTGTAGGGGCTGGAAAGGTTGCTGCCACTGATGGGCAGGCTGAAATAAAGATGGTAAAAAATGAGGAGGTTGTTGCCATTGAGAATTAACATGGTGCGGAGGAAAAGATAAAACATGCGATGGCTGCTGCTGAAAATTAGCATGATGTGGGAAAAAAGAAGAAGGCTGTAATGGCTGCTGCCAGGGTTTAGGAGCATGTTGCGGGGGATACACAGATCCTCCATTGCTTTGAAAAATGGGACAAGGAGGATTCGGTCTTGTTGACATCGGAAAGAAATAAGACAAAGGGAGTGGATTAATTTGAGTCGCAGGACCACTAGTTGGTGCATTACATATGTAACTAGCTGCCCCTATATCCCTAAAGTTAACTGTAATTACATCCCCTACTATTGTTTTCTTGCTTCTGCCCACCCAATCCCCTCTACGCACAGTAAGAATTTCCCCATTCATATTGCTAGGTAGAGGTTTATGTAGGTGGAGCCATTGAGCACATTTATTTCTTAGCTCAACGAAAGTTTCTTTTGCTCCCTCCTTCAGCGGGGGAACTGCTGTCAACACAACCACAAAAGGGGAAACTTCTGGTGGCAAATTAATAGACTTAAAACGTGCCTGCTTTAACTTGGGGCCATCAGTCTTATTTGTGGGAAGACACGCTGAAGGGGTGTTCGATTTACCTACAACGTCTATTACTTGAGGAGTAGTGGCTTTATTACAAACATCAGAATGTTGGTGGGTCAAAATAGGGCCCCCCACCTTTAGAGTGGGTAAAGCTGTAGGTTGGACAGAATTATTCCCTGTTTGCGGCAAATGAGATAAAACAGGATTTCCGGGGGCTATAGTTACTTGAACATTATTCGATACCTCTTTAGGGGGC
This sequence comes from Lissotriton helveticus, assembly GCF_964261635.1. Taxonomy (NCBI): domain Eukaryota; kingdom Metazoa; phylum Chordata; class Amphibia; order Caudata; family Salamandridae; genus Lissotriton; species Lissotriton helveticus. The sequence goes on from NC_136057.1 coordinate 1,030,380,340, forward strand.
TGGACACAGGATGAGCATTTAGGGACTGCTTTTGTGATCCCTTGTGGCTGATCAGGCCCTTGCCCATTCGTTTTATGTGGCCATTTCGAATGAATTAGAGACGTAAGCCTATCAAGTTTGGAAATTAATGGCTTGATTTGTGCTGCTATTGTGGCTTCAAGGTCCAATTTTAAATCTGTTACCATGTTTTGCACCCAGCAAGGAATACCTGATGCCAGTTGCAGGGTAGGTGAAATCAGATTATGGTTCCTAACACCAACTTTTGATTTATGTTTACTCTTGGAGGTGACTTTTGGGGGGTTAATAACCCTTCCCCCAGAATCTATAGGTGCAGGAGCTATTACCACATCATTAAGCCCGCTCGGACTCAGCGCCGCTTTGCCAGGTGACTGGCAGGCTTCTAGATCTGGTGTGACCTCCAGGTCGACAAAAGACGGGTCTGAGTCCGATAGGGCAACCGATAAATCAACAGCATTCGGTACAGTCGTGGCACTAATAGTAGGCATAGATAAAGGTAAAGAACAATTATTCGATAACTGCAAGGCGGGTGACTTAGCATTTGCAAGAGAACCCAGGGATGAGCGCTTAGCATTCGCAAGATCCATGGAGACTCTTTTTTCCAATAATACAATGCTTTGGTCAATAGTCTCATTCACCCGTGAAATAAAAAGATCTATGGGCCCAGTCACCTGAGCTACCACCGTAGCTTTTTTGGTACAACTTCTAGTTCTGTTACGCATGGCCGACATCTGTAACACAGGGACAATGAAAATATAGCTGGGAGGCGGCCACTGGTATTACAGTAAGCAAATACAGGACTCAGTTCCGCCTACCTTAGGCAGTTATAGGATTAAGGGCAAGGAGGCAGGGGTTCAGGGCCAGGGCCGTCCTCTGCCGTCCTTGAACGGCCTTAAACGGCCCGCTCTTTGCCCGGTCTTCGCCCCGGCCTTAGCCCCGCGCGCGTCCCGCGTGCGCGTTACTGCCTCTGTTTATCAAGGGAAGGCTGTTAGAGGGGGCGGGAAGAGGACCAGCTGCGGCCGATGAGCGCCGCTCAGCAGGCTGGTCCTCGCAGTCCCGCCTCTTGCCTGGAACGGTGATTCAGCGGGTGGTCAGACCGCGTTTGTACTCCTTTGGGCGTTGCCTGCACTCGGACTGCAAAATTCCACCAAAGTCCAACGCCTACGAGCGGCTCCCGCGAAGCGGGGGCCGCGAGGCGTGATGTGGCGAGAGGGTCGGCAGACAGGTAGGCAAACTCAGCTCCCAGCAGTGTCAGCAAGTACGAAGGAACCCAGGGAAATAATGCTCCACTCTGCTTTTATCCAGTGGAGGGGGCGGGAAGAGGACCAGCTGCGGCCGATGAGCGCCGCTCAGCAGGCTGGTCCTCGCAGTCCCGCCTCTTGCCTGGAACGGTGATTCAGCGGGTGGTCAGACCGCGTTTGTACTCCTTTGGGCGTTGCCTGCACTCGGACTGCAAAATTCCACCAAAGTCCAACGCCTACGAGCGGCTCCCGCGAAGCGGGGGCCGCGAGGCGTGATGTGGCGAGAGGGTCGGCAGACAGGTAGGCAAACTCAGCTCCCAGCAGTGTCAGCAAGTACGAAGGAACCGGCGAAAAGGCGATACATTATCGTCGCTTTTATCGACAGGAAACTGCCGATAAAGCGGCGATAATGGGCTTGATAATATGCCCTTGTGAATAACCATAGTAGCCCAGGTTAACACCAGAACCTGAACTGCGTTACTGACGCCCGTTATGGTGACTTATTTCTAATGCATTGCTATGAAGGCTTTGTAGATCTAGGCTGTTGTGCTTACCTTGTATAAAGAGTGCAGCCACCGGAGTTCACCATTCGACTTGAACTCTGCTTCTATACGTCAAAGTATATTCAATAAGTTGCAGAGAATTCCATTGCTGTTGCTTGATAGGCCGTGGTTGCTTCTGAACAATGTTTGGTGAAGGAAACAAACGGACATTTTGATTAGTCATCGTAAACTGAGTTGCGTAACTACTATCAAAAGTGAATTTTAATGTGGGTTCTTAATATTCCGTAGTTAAGACTGTTGTTGCTCCAGCAAACAAAGGAAGAGCAATAAGTTAATAGAGGCCTGGGACGGCCTCGTGATGCAGAAAAAAATATACTATCATGGACGCACAATTTATAATAATAGAGGCCTAAGCATGTGGCATAGTACAGAAATCCGACACAGAAATTTATGCACGCATAATTTTTAAGATTAGAGGTGTATAGGACCTTGTGACTTATAAAGAAATATTTCAATTATGTAAGTACAATTTAATACCATTGAGGGGTAGGAAAGCCATATGAAGGATAAAAAAATAGCATTATGCATATACAATACAGTGGAGGCTGATGTTGTGACGTCTTCTCTTACCTTTGCTTCTGTCGTCTTTTGTCGTGTCTTGAAAGGCTGCTGTTTCGCTGAGTCTGGGGAGTTTTCGACAGTCTGTCTGTCACTGCAGCAGAGGCAGGCAAAAGAGAGCGTGCTCACGTCAGTGACCGCATTATATGGGAACCGCGGGGCTGACCAAACCAAGCCCAGGGTCGTCATTGGGAGCGTTTTCGCGATCTGCAAGAATGATGGCCCTGGGGGACATGCTATTGGGTAATGTATTGGTTTCCAGGCTAAATGATAGCAAGCTTGCTAGGTGGTGGCATGTGGGTAGTGTGGGCAGGCGTGCACCGCGCATGTGCAAGTATAAGTGTGTGCACTAACAATTAACAACAGAGAGAGATGGGGCGGTGTTATAATGTACGCAGAGGTAGGCCCAGGCGCGCAACAAGCATTGGGCTCACGGGACTTCAGCCCCCCCCGTTGTGTGTGTCAGCCCGGGCTGACACAGCTTCGCGGGCTGGCGAGCATCTCGTTGCAGCCGCACCCGAGTACTTAACAGGTCTTTAAAAGACCATTTACTTGCAAATTAGGCGTTTGTTGTGTGTATTAGGCGTTTGTTGTGTGCTGACCCCTTCTTACAGCCACTCTGTCTGTGGTTGGAAGAGTTAGCCCTCCCCGAAATATTTTTCAGCCCCCCTCCCCCGAAATTTGGCTCTAGTTGCCCGCCTGGGTAGGCCCAGAATCGAATCAGCAATGAGTCAGCACTTCTAATCATTCTCCTTAGCGCGCCCTGAGCTCTGGTTTGTCACTGAGAGGGTGATCGCACCATAGTTTGTACTGCTTATCATACTCAGCGTGTACCCGCGCATACGGTACGAATATGCTTTGACGTCGCATTAAAGCGTTGATGTGACGTCATGTATGGCGTTCTGTACGCGAAAGGGGGCAATGTTTCGACTTGGTTTAAAACATGTATGTATTTAATGTACATACTAAGGGCAGACATTTGGGATAACTATGATTTTTTTAAATACTTGTAATAATCATATATTACTTTAAAAAAGAATTACACAAATCGCGGTAGAACATCATGCGTACTCGTATTGAAAGAGCTGCGCAAGCGCATCATAAGCGTACGCAAAGCCATGTGACATTAAAAGTTGAGATTTGATTGGTTCATAACTTTTCTTATTGCGACTGTTGAAAGTTCCGTCCCATTATAATTATTCGACTTTGACTTTCTAAGAGGAAGCATTTGCTCTGAGAATCTTCTCAAATAGAAGGAAGATCACAATAATAAGAGCAATGGAGTCATCTTCCAGCAGTTCTTCAGAGGGAGATTTCATTCCTGAAGAGCGTCCAAAGAAAAGGAAAGAAGCTCTAATTTCGAAGTTTTTCACTTTTCCAGAATGTCAAAAAAAGGTTAATACTCCAAAAGTAACCTGTAAAATTTGCGAAACAACTCTTTCAAGGGGTGATCCATGTAAAAAATACTCATTTTCAGCAAGCAGTCCACACCCACATATTGATTCTGACTTTGCTAAAGTTAAAATTCTATGCATTTATTGCGATAAACTTTTGTGTTATGGGGAACAGTCTATAGACTTGATGAAATGCAGGATGCAGGATCATTGGTGTCCTCGACATTAGTTGTTCTTTTTAGGGCTCGCCTGCTGATGCGCTTCAGCGCATAGCTGGCGAAGCTCTATTGTGGCTTAAACAGAGGTTAACCACCACTGGCGATTCCACTGGCGATTCCTTCAAGTGCATGTGCTTTTTAGGTCATTGCGCTTGCGCAAGCCCTAAAAAGCGCGTGCACAATGCCACCAGCCGCCTGCCTGCCTGCCTCGCATTACCACATCAAAGGCAGCCCTCCGAGCGCATTTCTCACCCCCTAATTATTCACGGCCGGCCGGCAGGCACATCAAAGGCTGCTGCTGCCGTGACTCGCATTTCTCCTCCCTCCTCCCCTATCACTGCCCAGGCCGGCCGTACTTTCTCTTTACACGGGCGCCCATTCCTGAATCACTTGAAATCTCTCCACATTATTTGCATTTTGTTAATTAAAAAAATTAACTACAACACAGCGTTGCACATTTTTCTCGACTTCGGAAGGATGAGTCCCAATCTCATTTGTGCAAAGTGTTGTAATGGGATTATTGGAGAGTTAGAGAAACGTGCTCACAATACTTTTACGCGATGCTTGCTTCATTCGGCATTATGCTCAGTAGTGGATCGGATACTTTAATTTATCATGTAGGTCTCCGCTGCCAAAGAAATTCCACATGCCCGACGGCGTCTCTATCAGCCACACATGAGGCAAGGTTAATGTTGATATTTTACCGGACATAAGACTGTATCAACATGTACATGTTGCTGCGCTATGTTTACTGCGCTTTTCAAATAATTTGCTGCGTTTTAACAGAGTGCATCCAAAATATAAGCTGTATGTCTCACTGCTTGTTAAAGTTTTCAATTCTTCTCTACCTTTCCAGAAATTTTCGTTAAGTTGTCTTAAGTGCCATTAATTGGTCACCATCACCGCCCAGGCCGGCCGTACTTTCTCTTTACACGGGCGCCCATTCCTGAATCACTTGAAATCTCTCCACATTATTTGCATTTTGTTAATTAAAAAAATTAACTACAACACAGCGTTGCACATTTTTCTCGACTTCGGAAGGATGAGTCCCAATCTCATTTGTGCAAAGTGTTGTAATGGGATTATTGGAGAGTTAGAGAAACGTGCTCACAATACTTTTACGCGATGCTTGCTTCATTCGGCATTATGCTCAGTAGTGGATCGGATACTTTAATTTATCATGTAGGTCTCCGCTGCCAAAGAAATTCCACATGCCCGACGGCGTCTCTATCAGCCACACATGAGGCAAGGTTAATGTTGATATTTTACCGGACATAAGACTGTATCAACATGTACATGTTGCTGCGCTATGTTTACTGCGCTTTTCAAATAATTTGCTGCGTTTTAACAGAGTGCATCCAAAATATAAGCTGTATGTCTCACTGCTTGTTAAAGTTTTCAATTCTTCTCTACCTTTCCAGAAATTTTCGTTAAGTTGTCTTAAGTGCCATTAATTGGTCACCATCACCGCCCAGGCCGGCCGTACTTTCTCTTTACACGGGCGCCCATTCCTGAATCACTTGAAATCTCTCCACATTATTTGCATTTTGTTAATTAAAAAAATTAACTACAACACAGCGTTGCACACTTTTCTCGACTTCGGAAGGATGAGTCCCAATCTCATTTGTGCAAAGTGTTGTAATGGGATTATTGGAGAGTTAGAGAAACGTGCTCACAAGTTACATTTTTATGCAAATCATCTGAGTAAATAAACAATAGCATGGTGCCGTTTGCGTCCTTGACTTGATCTGGTTTTTATTTTTATTTTGCTATTATTCTCACAAAGGCTAAGGTCTGCCTACTTTAGTATTAAGTGCTATACGTCGCATAAGCAACAGCTAACCATTCACTCACCCACGCAACGCCACTCACCCACGCAACGCCACTCACCCATGCAACGCCACTCACCCACGCAACGCCACTCACACATGCAACGCCACTCACACACGCAACGCCACTCACACACGCAACGCCACTCACACACGCAATGCCACTCACACACGCAACGCCACACACACATGCAACGCCACACACACATGCAACGCCACACACACATGCAATGCCACACACACATGCAACGCCACACACACATGCAACGCCACTCACACATGCAACGCCACTCACACACGCAACGCCACTCAACAACGAAACGCCACTCAACAACGCAACGCCACTCACCCACGCAACGCCACTCACCCACGCAACGCCACTCACCCACGCAACGCCACTCACCCACGCAACGCCACTCAGCCACGCAACGCCACTCACACACGCAACGCCACTCACACACAACGCCACTCACACACGCAACGCCACTCACACACGCAACGCCACTCACACACGCAATGCCACTCACACACGCAACACCACTCACACACGCAACGCCACTCACACACGCAACGCCACTCACACACGCAACGCCACTCACACACGCAACGCCACACACACACGCAACGCCACACACACATGCAACGCCACACACACATGCAACGCCACACACACATGCAACGCCACACACACATGCAACGCCACTCACACATGCAACGCCACTCACACACGCAACGCCACTCACACACGCAACGCCACTCAACAACGCAACGCCACTCAACAACGCAACGCCACTCACCCACGCAACGCCACTCACCCACGCAACGCCACTCACCCACGCAACGCCACTCACCCACGCAACGCCACTCACCCACGCAACGCCACTCACCCATGCAACGCCACTCACACACGCAACGCCACTCACACACAACGCCACTCACACACGCAACGCCACTCACACACGCAACGCCACTCACACACGCAACACCACTCACACACGCAACGCCACTCACACACGCAACGCCACTCACACACGCAACGCCACTCACACACGCAACGCCACACACACATGCAACGCCACACACACATGCAACGCCACACACACATGCAACGCCACACACACATGCAACGCCACTCACACATGCAACGCCACACACGCAATGCCACACACACATGCAACGCCACTCACCCACGCAATGCCACTCACCCACGCAACGCCACTCACCCACGCAACGCCACTCAGCCACGCAACGCCACCCAGCCACACAACGCCACTCAGCCACGCAACGCCACTCAGCCACGCAACGCCACTCAGCCACGCAACGCCACTCAGCCACGCAACGCCACTCAGCCACGCAACGCCACTCACCCACGCAACGCCACTCATCCACGCAACGCCACTCACCCACGCAACGCCACTCACCCACGCAACGCCACTCATCCACGCAACGCCACTCATCCACGCAACGCCACTCATCCACGCAACGCCACTCATCCATTTGCAAAACGAAAAATGTCAAACTCTTCTATTGCGAGACCTATTGCATTTTCAATGCTTGTTTTCATTCTTTTGTTCCGCTTGGAATTTGTTGAGAAAACACAAAAAAAATACAAAACAAAAAAAACTGTTCTTTTTAGAACTACCTTCACTGGTCAAAGAAAGAACTATATTTCTATGTTAGTGTGTAAAGGTTTGTCTGAATGAATGTGTAGTTCATAAATGAATGAATGAATATGTTACTAGTATATGGAGAATGTGAAAGTGCAGAACTATAAGGAACTGCTACAGCATAAATCTATAAGGTGTTTATCTATAGTATACTCTAGTATGTCCGAAGCACTTGAATGTATCATGTGTACATAAATATGTTACAAGTCTATGCTTCAATTTGCGCCACTCAGCCACGCAACGCCACTCAGCCACGCAACGCCACTCAGCCACGCAACGCCACTCAGCCACGCAACGCCACTCACCCACGCAACGCCACTCATCCACGCAACGCCACTCACCCACGCAACGCCACTCACCCACGCAACGCCACTCATCCACGCAACGCCACTCATCCACGCAACGCCACTCATCCACGCAACGCCACTCATCCATTTGCAAAACGAAAAATGTCAAACTCTTCTATTGCGAGACCTATTGCATTTTCAATGCTTGTTTTCATTCTTTTGTTCCGCTTGGAATTTGTTGAGAAAACACAAAAAAAATACAAAACAAAAAAAACTGTTCTTTTTAGAACTACCTTCACTGGTCAAAGAAAGAACTATATTTCTATGTTAGTGTGTAAAGGTTTGTCTGAATGAATGTGTAGTTCATAAATGAATGAATGAATATGTTACTAGTATATGGAGAATGTGAAAGTGCAGAACTATAAGGAACTGCTACAGCATAAATCTATAAGGTGTTTATCTATAGTATACTCTAGTATGTCCGAAGCACTTGAATGTATCATGTGTACATAAATATGTTACAAGTCTATGCTTCAATTTGCGCTGCTGGTGAAAGTGCCTGGGTAAATTTGTATGTGTTAGGGGCGCATTTACAATCCCCTTGTGCCTCTTTTACACAGCCGTTGCGTCACTTTTGTGACATAGCGGTGGTGCAAAAGATGTGCCATGGTGTGTGCTATTAACAATGTGACGCCCTGGAGGGTGTGTTACATTGTAAAGCGCTGCGCCAGAAGAGGCTTTCTTGTGCAGAAGGGGGTGCAGCAAGGCCTCCTAAAAGTGACTGAGTAAAATGTATAACATTTTATTCAGTGACTTTTGAGCTTATGCTGCGTCATAACCTTGCACATGCTTGAAGCAGGTGTAAGGATTGATACAGCATTGTGAGCATAGGGCCCCAAGAGAATTGCTGGAGCTGTGTTCTATTTGCAACCGACGTCAAGCAATAATTCATCCAAAAATTACTTTGCAATTTCGTTTTGTTATTATTTTATAATAAGAATATGAAATATAATCTAAAAAATAAAATAAATATAAATATTTATATTAAAAATATAAGAAATAAGTATAAAAAGATAGACATAATAATTAATACATTGGGGCGTGGCCTAAGGCATCAAGATGGCGGTCGCACTCTAAGAGTGCTCCGGACCCCCCATCCGTCATCTGCCCTGCATCCGCCTGCAACAGCCTCCATCAGCAGTCTCACCTGGCATCCCCGACCTGTTCTGACCGCTAGGCACCTCCTGGTGAATTTTGGACTCTCTCGGAGGTCTGTGAGTGCCTCCATTGCTTCGCCTCCTTCCAGCCGCGGGGCCGGCAAGATGGCAGCCCCCTGGTGAACAGCGGGGCGGCCTGTCCCTCTGAGTGGCGGCGGGCGTTCCCTGGCGGCCCCGTGGGCTCTCTGGCTCTGTCGGGTGGGGGGATACTGGGGCACGACACCTCCGCCCCCCACCGAACTCGGACCCGTGCCCGGAGCCGCTGCGTCTGCCTGCTTAGTCCGGGGGCACGGCGCGGGCCCCGGGTGCTAAGTGGGGCAAACAAGAACTGCATGGGCCTGCCCGGGCGGCCGGGGCTGAGGGTGACCCCCGCCGCGCTCAGCGAATTGGCCCCCTCTGCCGCAGACCCATCCGGTCCTGTGTCTGCGGCCGGCTGGTGGTTGGGGCTGCGGCGGGCCTGGCGGTAGGAGGAGGAGGCCCGCCTGCGACTTGCCATGAAGTGAACTGGACTTCTGCCCGGCTGGGCCCGGAGGCCCTGAGAGGGTCACTGAGGGTGACGGCCCCCCCGAGATTACCTCTGCTGCTGAGTAAGTGCTCCCCCTGGAACTGACTGGACTGCTGTGGGGCTGAGGCCGCTCCCTGGGGCTACTCTGCTGGGCCCCGTCTGCCTCCGCATGGAGGCCGCCGTGACACGGGGGACGCTCCTGGGGCCGCGGGGCTCCCGGTGTGTCCGAGACAGTGAAGAGGAGCAGCTTAGGGGCCCGCACGGACGACCTCCATAGGCGGCCCCCCTGGGGACGGCCCTCCTGGGCCCCGGGTGCCCTGTGTGGCCCCGGGGGATCTGCCCTGCTGACCTCTGCATGGGACGACATCTTGGGGGCCCCTGCAGACGATCCGGAGTGACTGGAGCCGAGGTGAGGAGGGGGTCGGGACGGGGTTGAAGCCCCCGGAGGGTCTCGCCAGCGGACTGCCAACCTGGCCTTGGAGACCGGGCGCCCTCGGGCCCTACAAGCACCAATTGACCCCTCGCCTGTCCCCGGCCTGGCCCCCCTGCCCCCCTGGAGAGCCGGCCCAGGCCCCCCACTGCCTCATCGCCCCTGGAGCCACTGACCTGCCTGCTGTGACACACTACCCGATGCTTGCCTCCCGAGCCCTTGACCGCCCCTGACCGTGGTTGCCGCCTGCCACGGGCATGGGAGACCGGGAACGGGCCACCTACCACTGCACCCGCCCGGGCGCTATCGCTGCTCTTCTTCCGAGGCGCGAGCGGCGTAGAGACCGGTGGGGACGCCTGGGCTCCGGGGCCACGCTGCCAAGACTCCGCCCTGCCTCGCTGCACCCGGGCTGGGCCCGCCACCGTGCGACGCAGTGACTGGGACGCCCGCCGGTGTGTCCCCCTCTGGCTTTGCTCCCTACACCAGGAACAGTGCGGCTCCCCCTGATCTCTCCCTCCGCTATTCGACCCTCTGTGCTCTTCCACCCACGCTAAGGGGGGTCCCAGAGTTCTGCGGTGGGCTAAAGGCTCTGCCTGCGCCACAGCGGGAACCAGATATCTGGGTCCGCTGCGGGACCGGGCGGCTCCACCCGTTGGACTGAGCACCTGCAGCTGCGACGCTTCCCCTGGCCCACGACCACCCGGAGAAGCCATGGTCAGGGGAAAGAACACGCAGACCCCGGTCCCCTCCTCCCAGCTACGAATGGACCAATTTGCCAAGGCGCACCATGCCTCTGGTACCAGGCTTCCACCTCCCCCGGGGGCGGAGGGAGGGGACATGTCTACAATCCTCCAGGCGATCAGCGCCTCCCAGACATCGGTCAAGACCAAAATTGGGGAGGTACGAGTGGATGTGTCCTTCATCCGGCAGGACCTCAGAAACGCCATGGCACGTATCACCGAAGCCGAGTCCCGCATATCCACGGCGGAGGACGACCTGTCCACTCTCAAGACCCAAGTGGCCCGTCTCCAAACACTGACGTAGGATCTTCACCACAGGGCGGAGGACGCCGAAAACCGGGCCCGCAGGAACAAATTACGCCTACTGGGTTTTCCAGAAGGGGTGGAGAAGGGCCCGGTGGCCGACTTCCTGGAAACCTGGATCCGCTCCTGGATGCCTGCGGAGAAACTCTCCCCCTGGTTCGCCATAGAACGGGCCCACCGCTCCTTAGCGCCCAATCCTCTTCCTGGAGGCCCTGCCCGACCCTTCATCCTCCGCATCTTAAACTTCCGAGACCGAGATGCCATCCTAGGAGCGGCCAGAGACTTAGGCCCCCTGCTATTCCAGAACTCTAAAATCATGGTCTTCCCGGACTACTCGATGGAGGTCCAGTGCCAAAAGAAATCCTATGACAAAGTCAAGCAAAAGCTTAGGGCGATGAGTCTGCGGTACGGTCTCCTGTTCCCCGCCCGTCTCAAGGTCCTCTTCCAGGACAAGTCCTTTTTCTTTGACACCCCACAAGACGCCTGGACCTGGCTCACAGAGAAGCGCCCCCTTCTGCCTGGGCGGATGCCCTCCCCTACCGCAGGACCCAATCTCCGCCCCGCCCTCGAAAGACCCAAGCCAAGGCGGCGTCAGACCGGCTCCTGCTCACCGGAGGGGAGCGCACGGCGGTCATCTCCCCCCCCCCGGACCGTGGAGCTCCCCCAACGACGGGGCATTCATCTGCGGTCAACATTGGCGAGCCCTTGGACTCGGGCACGAGCCTGCGTAAATCCAGATCGGACTCGGATCTGTCCGGCAGCCCGGTGATCCGGGACTCTCCACAGGATGCAGAGGCCTGAACCAGGGCTTTGAGATGTCTGTCTGCTCAAGGCCACCCTGACCGGCCGGACTGCCCGGAAACGGCCTCCCAGGTCTTGCCAGACGCCCGGAGGGCGGAATACCTAGTGGGGGCTTCTCCCGGGATCTGCAATCTGACCAGCTCATACTTTCCTTCCCTCTTACGTTCCCCCTTTTTTCTACCTATCTCTCCTTTCTGCTAGTACATCCTTCTGTCCCTTGTGAACCTGCGGATACTTTTCTCTGTAACATGTCTACCTTTTAAGCTTCACTGTTTATTGCTGTTGACATTCATCCGGCAATACGGAGGGGGGTCCTCCTTTGTTTGATTCTGGACTAGTGCTACTGCTCCCAACTAATCGTTTAAGTTTAGTGTCAGTCCCCTAGCGAGGGGTTTCTTTTTGGGTGTTATACCTTAGGGCAACAGATGCTTCCTGTTCCGAAGTATAGGGTGGGAGGTGTTGGGGGTGCCGTTGTCTTCCATGTGTTTATTGTTTTTAGCTGCCTACGGACCGCTTTCTGGTTTAGCATTGTTCAGCCGCTCCTCGGCCTTTGTTGTCGCTGCTTGCGAGCGGCTGGTTTCAGCTCCTCCTACTGATGTTCGATGGTGGGTACATCCTTGTCCGACACACATCTCCTGCTCACCGATGTCCTGGCCACTCTGGGTCCCCACGGGCCACCACAGGAGCGGACCGCGGGCGGCCACCCCCTTTCCCCATCTCCCACCTATGCCCTGGGCACCTGTGCCCCGCTGGCCTGCTCCGACTACCTTGTTCTCTTGCTCCGGAGTGGTGTGGTAGGTCCTCCCCCTCGAGGCGCGCCCCCCTGCTGCTCCTGCGATCTCCCACATCCCCCCTCCCTGAATGGCATACTGTCTGATTAGGACCCTCCACATTCTCTCCTGGAACGTCAACGGTCTCCTTGAGCACATCAAGCGCGCTGCGGTCCTTCGAGCGGCGCATCGCCACTCGGCGGACGTGCTCCTTCTCCAGGAGACCCACCTTTTAGGAACCCAATGCAACTTCCTAGCCCGCTACGGGTTCGCTATGGTCTGGCACTCTAGGTTCCAACGCGGGTCCCGAGGGGCGGCGATCCTGCTCCGGAAAGGTCTCCCCTTCACCCTGATTAAAGCCTACAATGACCCACAGGGGCGATATGTCGCAATCTCGGGCGTGGTGGAGGGTTGTCCCCTGAACATCCTGAATGTCTATGTCCCCCCAGCCCTCCTGTCCCCGATGCTTCGATACCTCACACAGATCCTCTCCGCCTTCCCGCCCGGCCTCACAATTATTGGCGGCGACTTTAACGCCGTGATGCAGCCGGGGCGGGACACGACCGGTCCCCCTTCTGTGACCCGCTCCTCCTCCACAGCGGCCCTGTCGAGCTGGGCCTCGGCCCTGGGGCTCTGTGATACATGGTGGGTTTGGAACCCTCGCAAGACACAATATACTCATACCTCGGCCTTCCACCAAACCCACTCCCGCATTGACCTCCTCCTGCTCCCGGCCATGGATTGTCACTTGGTCTCCGGAGCGACTATCCTACAGAGAGAACTGTCGGATCACTCCCCCGTCTCCCTCCTCATGGGCTGCACTCCGGGGGGACCGCGTGCGGTATGGCGCCTCAATGCCTGGTTCCCCCAGGACCAGGCGCTGGTAGACGAACTAGAACAGGAACTAACCCACTACTTCACTGCCAACGAGGGTTCGGTTCTGTCGCCAGGTACCCTTTGGAAGGCTGGAATGGCGGTAATTCGTGGAGTGGCGAGAGGGCTTGTCCACGCCAAGCGAGCAGACCAGCTGGCCCGGCTTGCGGAGTTGGAGTCCCAGGCTGCCTGGCTAGAAGCCGAGCAAACTGCTATCGGTCGGGAGGACCCCACCTGGCGGTTGGCGTTGGTCCGGGAGGAGCTCCGTCAAATCTCGCTCGACTCGGCCCAGCAGTTGTGGCGATCGTCTGTGGTGCGGATATACGGCTGGGGTGACAAAACGGTAAACTCCTCCATAACTTGGTCTCTTACTCTAAGATTCACTGTGTCATTCCGGAGATCCGCGCACCGGATGGCACCCTCTGGGTGACCTCCGGGGCTATAGCGGGAACCTTCGCCGACTTCTAAACCCGCCTCTATGCGGCGCGCCCACCTGACGTGCTTCTAACTACCCATCTGGGCAGGGCCGGTGCCCGGTTACCCTCCCTTACTCCAGAGGATGCAGAGGCTCTGGAGAAGCCCTCCACACAGGATGAAGTCCTGGAGGCTATCCCCCTTCTGAACCGTGGCAAGACGCCCGGTCCGGACGGGTTCCCACATGAGTTCTATGCGGCCTTCCTGGACACTCTGGCCCCCCAGCTGTTGCATCTATTTCATCATGTGATAGAGAGGGGCTCCTTTCCCCCAGAGTCGGACTTGGCCACGATCGTGGTCAACCCTAAGACCAATCCGCCCTCTGTGAATTTTGCAGACTTCCGCCCTATCTCCTCATTAACACCGAGATCAAGCTCTTCGCCACAATACTGGCCCAGAGGTTCAAACCCTTACTACAAGACCTGGTCCTCCCGGACCAATGTGGCTTCATGCCGGCCAGAGGTACCCACCACTGTATCCGCCGCCTCCATCTGGCCCTGGCCCATCGCTCCTGCCTATCTCCCTATCTGGCCCTCCTCTTTCTTGACTTTGAGAAAGCTTTCGATACGGTGGGCTGGGAGTATCTACAAGACGGGCTGGAGGAGATGGGCTTCGGCCCGCGGTTCCGCAGCTATTTTGAGGTCCTTTACGCGAGCCCCAAGGCCCGAGTGCTGATCAATGGGACGCTCTCAGAGGCATTCCCGATATGTAGAGGTACGCGCCAGGGGTGTCCCCTATCTCCACTCCTGTTCGCGTTAGCAATGGAGCCCATGGCAACGCTCATCCGGCATGATCGCCTCGTTCAGGGGTGGACCTGGAATGAGAGTCACATAGACAAGATAGCCCTCTACGCCGAATATGTGCTCCTGTACTTGGCGGACCCGGCGACCTCGGGCCCCAAATGTCTGCAAATCCTTCTTGACTTCGAGCAAGTCTCCGGCCTCCGGCTTAATGCGGCAAAGTCCACCCTGGTCCCGCTGCACCCCTCCAGGGGAATGTTTTGACTGGCAGTCGTCCATCCCCCTTAGACGCCACTCGGTTAAATATCTGGGGATATGGGTGACTCTGCTGCCGGAGCTGGAATGGGCACTGAATATCACGCCCCTAGTAACCCGAATGAGATCTGATCTGAAGAAATGGCAATCCCTTCCCCTTAATCCCCTGGGACGGAGTGCACTGTTCAAAATGATGGTCATCCACCGTTTCCTATACACTCTACAGAATATTTCCATCCCCCTTCCCCGTGCCTGGCTCCGAGAGCTGGACGGAACCCTGTCCAGGTTCCTTTGGAGTGGTGGACGACCGCAGATTTCCCTTGCACACAGCCGCATCACACCCTTTGATGGAGGCCTAGGGGTACCTCATCTCTATCTCTACTATCTCGCCACCAAGCTGATCGTCATCCACGACTGGTACGCGGGCAGCTGGTCCGACCCGGCGTACTGGGTGGAACTGGAAGAGACGGACTTCTCACAGCTTCAAGCACTCCTCTACGGTTGCCCAGTCCCGCAAACCATAGCCCCAATTACCAGAGCGGTCTTGCTGGCTTGGCGCACCGCCCTACGCCATACAGGATGGGATCACAAACGTACCCGCCAGACGCCACTCTGGCACGGGAACTGGCTCCGAGAGGTTTCGTCCCGTGGCGGGTTTCGGCGCTGGGATCTCATTGGGGTGTCGGTGCTCGGGGATGTCTGGGTGGGGGACCACATTTGAGCCTTTGCTGACCTTCAGCAGCGTGACGCCCTTCCTCACGCTCAGCATTTCAGGTATCTGCAGCTGTGCCATGCCCTCCATGCACATCTCCCCGCGCCAACCACCCTTCCAAAGTTTAGCCCGCTAGAAGCCCAGGTGATGATGGGGGACCTGGGTAGGGGAGGAGTATCCTGAATCTACCGTGCCCTAGTCAATAATAGCCCCTCGTCCCTCGACCAATTACGTACCCGGTGGGAGGGATGGGTGGGACCCCTGGAAGAGGCCGATTGGAGGGACGGCCTGATGGCCCCACGTACCCTGACCACATCCTCCAAGCTGCGGCTGGTGCAGACATATTACCTACACACGTCCTACCTCACCCCAGAGAGGCTTTTCCGAGCCCGTTTGAGACCCTCCCCAGACTGCCCCAGATGTGGGCAATCCCCGGCCGACTTCTACCACATAGTGTGGACATGCCCGGGGCATATGAGGTTTTGGGGAGGAGTGAAGAGAGAGCTTTCACAGGCTCTGGGCTGGGAGGTCCCTCATGACCCGCTGCGACTGCTGCTGGGGATCTTTGATGGCCTGGATGGCACTAGATCAGATAAGCACCTGTTGAGGACGGCGGTGGCCGTGGCCAAGCGGGACATAGCACGTCACTGGCTGCGAGAATCAGCTCCCACGGTGGGGGGATGGAGAAGGGGGGTGGACTGGTGCGGTGCCCAAGAAGAGGCCCTCTTCGAATCCCAGGGCTCTCCAGAACAGTTCTCTAAAATATGGGGGAAATGGTACAATTTGATTCCACCGTGAACTCAGATATATACATGGTCTCTTGCTATCACCACGCAAAATGTAATGTCGGACTGGACTGGTTTAATCCCATCCATGTATACTGCTGATTTTACCTCACTGTACCTGTTGATTTATGAGCTGCTGCCAATTAATTCTCTTTGCTGTTTTAAAAATGCTAATAAAATTGATTATCAAAACCTTTGAAATTCACTGAAAAAAAACATAGGTTTCACAGACGTTATAGTTAGGAATTAGCCTTTAAAAAACCTTGCAAATTCATTGAAAAAACCATAGGTTTCACACACGTTATAGTTAGGAATTAGTATTTAAAAAACCATGCAAATTCATTGAAAAAACCATAGGTTTCACACGGTATAGTTAGCTGAACATTTCTCTCATACAAAACCTTTGAAATTCATCAGTTAAAGTTAGCTCAGCTAACTATAACTTGCGCGCCCGCAATGCACTGCTGATAACGTCACATATTACATCACTCATGACATGGTCAGTGGCATCACTCATGACATCACTGATGACATCTCAAATGACATCACTGATGACAACATCCTTGTGGAAGACCTCCTCTTACTGTAATATAACCTTTGATACACACGATCAAAAATAGAAACTAAAATTTTCAAAAAAATTGAGATACCAATTCCAGTTAGAACAACCTATTGAGTAATCCCAAAATGTACATACACATCCACTCATTCACCAACAGTTCTATATAGTCACTCATACATGTACTCACTCCTGTAATACACCGACACTCATCTATAGAGTTACTCACACACATACTTACACATGCAAATAAACTATCAAATATCCATTTACTTGCATATACAGCTATACACCCACCACTACACTAACTTCTACAGAATCGTAGACATACTTACTCTCTTAAACAATCACTTATAGAAACACATACTTATTTATACAGGAAGTCTTAGAATCTCTCGCTCTCAGATATACTCACTTATATACGTCAATACTCACATATACTAGTTTAATACATATGTAGTTACTCATAAAGATACTATTGAGACAGTCATTCACTCACTAACACACCCATACACACACTCATCCACCCATACAGTCCTGCACACATGCTGTCTTCAAAACACATACAGTGCATCAGTCAGTCATTCATGCATCTGTGCGCTAAGTAATACTCCCCACCAAACCGTACAAATATATATATGGAGCCTTGTGTTTTCCTGCCGAAGGGATAATCACAGCCCTGCAGCCACTCGTAACAGGTACAGAAACCCACTGTGGTATTGAATTTGATGGAGTGACGGCGGCCACAGGTACATACCTTGTCAATAGACTTCATATCCCAGCATGCACTATGCTGACACGCCCAGCTGGGCGGGACTATTTAGGGATGTTTGAAGGCGTATTGCTGCTCACACCCATCGGCCAACACCTGTGAACAAGGGCGCATGGACGCTTGAAACGCGTTAGGAAATGCTGGCTAATTAATCTCTGAACTTGAAGTGAGTGACAGCGGGACTGCCTGGCATGAAATGAACATTAACACTTGGCGTAGGGCTCTCCAAGTCTGGTGCTTCTTCGTTTGTCATATATATATATATCTATATATCAAAACAAAACCCTTTATATATATATGTAGATATCTCGCGCTGCAGAGGCGCAAGGAAAGTCGCACCCAGGATCTCTTTTTCACAGGAAAGTATTTATTGACTTGACGCGTTTCGACAGCACGGTCTTTGTCAAAAAGTCATACAAAGACCAAAAGTGAGGCCATGTCTTTTAAAGCGTTCCCATACAATAGACGTAGAAAACGCATTCATTTCCTGTTTGTATGTGTCATGTGGTCTGTAGGAAGAAAGACTCCCACATACATTTTATCAATTGTTGCTTGACAAAACTGGTGAGTAAATAATAAAGCATGTCATGGAAAAAATAACAGTAAATGGTTATTTAAACAAAAACAGAGTTCATCATGATGGCTTTCAAGGCAGTGAAACAATATATGTTCATGATGTTCACAATATGAGGAGGTTGCAGCCCAGTGGCAGACAACCCTTGGTAATTTGTACCCAGGTTTGCTAATGAGCAAGAGGGGCGCGGTGGTAGGGCAGTGCACAATAATAGTGGTGCTGTATGGCCCCATATGTCCTGTGTTACTCCTCAGCACCACGGGAACGGAGTATCCCGCTAATTTGCCAGCAGCACAGAAAAAAATAAGCAGAGGTCCGACTTCAAAGATGAAACACGCTTAATTCAATACCTTGCAGCAGCATTTCTTATCCAGACGCGTTTTGGCATTTATAACAGCCTTAATCATTGGTGGGCAATCTGTGATGTCAGGTGACTACATTTAAAGGCGGACTGTTTGCTTTTCGTAGTCCGAATACCTCAATGTCCCGGAATGCAATAGGGAAGTTAGTAAATGCCTTTTCCAGAATTTGCAAATGCACATATTCACAGTTCGTATTTCGATGTATTCTTCTTCCCAGGTGCTGTGCCCAATAGCTGCAACAATAAACTTAATGTCTTTGCAAAAACGTGTCCATCTCAAGCCAGCAACAGGTGATGTGAATACCCCTCTTGCCTCCCTTGCTAACCTCTGAATGCATTTACTTCATGAAAATCCTCTGTTTGTACAATGCAACATGCTTTGTAGGTCTCGCCTGAGCCAGCGCATTCGCTGTCCTGGCGAGACAGTCAGTGAGTGGGCTTTAGAAATCCGACCACAAGCTTTTGCTTGTGGCCTAAAGCTTGCGGTTACCCGCGTGGACACACGCACAGCCGCCATCTGGCTTTCCTCGCGGCACCCTTACAGCGTGCGATCAGGCGCCATCTGGCTTTCCTCTCGCTTGCTCTCCCAAGTGCCTCGCTCTGCCCCTCCCCCACCACAACGCGCGTCTTGCGGCCGAGTGTCTTGTTTCGTTTGCATCTTAAGCATTTAATTCACCCATTTTTGATTCAAAACTCCAGCTTATTTCTTGTTTGTGTTGCTCTGGGTGTGTTTGAAATGTCAGCTGTATGAATTCACCCATCCAATTGCCTGTATTGCTTCTAAACTTAATGCATTTGTTTACAACTTTCGCCATTCTTTTATTTACATTTTTCAGATCGGCATGTCCTGGCATTTTTCTCTTTTTTTGTAGACACAGGGCCAACGCAGACTCGAACCCAGTTCCCCAATTCCAATGTCGTCAACTCTGGATGTTATGCCACATCCTCTCTGTCTAAAGCAATCCGCATTTTTTTAGGGCTGTTTGTCTCCATTTCCCTCGTCGAGTTACCCTCCCACCTTGCAATCACCCTTAACCCATTCCTCCCTTATCTTCCCCCGAGCGCCCACTCTACAGTATTGATGTGCAATTATTGCCAGTTTGAGCGGCTTTGAGCCCCACGAAGCCATACGCTTGAGCTCTGTATAGAAATATACTGCTAAAGCGGGACTATGATAAAGAGCTAGAAATAATTTTTTTAAACTATGTTTTGAATACTGAAGGAGAAAAGTGATGCAGGTGAAAGTGATGCAGGCAGTGTTAAAAATGAAAGCGTAAGTGGAAAGGGTTCACTTTGACGTCGGCAAAACATATAAAGGCCCACATAAACAATAGCGAACACACACAGCACTACAGGGATCACTGCACGTGTTCTCAGCGCACCCGTGACGATCACTCTCTCAGTGTGTGACCTTGTGCCACTGGACTGGCCTGGAACCAGGCGCCATCAGTGCCCAGGAGGTAATCACCATATTTGTTCTGTGAGTTTATGTGCCTGTTGCAGATATCTGCATGTAATTTGAAGGTCAGAGGTTTGAATCGCTCAGCAGGGTCATCAGAGACTTTCATCCTTCCGAGGTTGATTCAATGAGCACTGTTGAATCGGGTCTTTTGTAGCAACTACTATTAAAGAAAGGTGCTTATGGAATGAATTGAGATGGGAAATACAAATATCCTTTGACAAGGAAAACCTGAAATGAAACACGTATGTTAAGTTAATTTGCATAGCAGAATGTTACCATTTGTATGGTTCATGCCACTTAACACTGTAACAAGTGCAGTATAGGCTAATTTATTGGGTAATGATGGTTTAAATGCAGGGCCACTGGAATTATGCTGTTCTGTGGCTGTGGTCTTTTCTGCGTCATTATGGAGTTTCTTTACTTGACACATAATCTATAAATGTACTTGTGATTTGCAGATTTTAACAAAAAAAGTTTCACGCTCAAACAGATCTAAAGTTACTAAAACACTGTCACCCGAGTTGCCTGTCGCATAATTCCAGAGTCCCTGATTGCATGTGATAGTGGCTGCTACCTCATGGTTGTGGTCTGTGTGGAGCATTTTGGGCATAGACAGTGTGCAGAAAGAATTTGTGTCCCTATGACCACTCCATTTTTTATCAGCAGAGAGCATTCTACTCACTGAGCCATGCTACTATTCGCTGTGTTTTATAAAGCAATACCTTTCAGCATCGATCACTATACCAGCATCACCTTAAAGTCCAGGATGGCTTAATGATGAATCAAGTATATTGTTAAATGTCAGCAGCCACCATTGAAATCCCACTTCCGGTTGGTTCTTCAAGCAGGTTGGTCCAACCTACACAGGCTTACGTGTCTCGTTGATTGGAAGGGGTCCGCGTGCCAGGTTTGAAGCACGGCAATCCAGGCCTTTAAAGCTTGCTATTCTGTTAATGTTGGACAAAGTAAAGCTGTAATGCACCCCAGTCCCGAGGTGTGCGCCACCTGCTCTTACAGTACAGAGGCCCCCAAACAGCTGTGCCATTGTAATGAGGTTTGTTTACCTTAATTCATTTAAGTCTTTTCTCTATGTTCATTGTCGGTTCTTTTCAGACAATGACCTAAAAACCTTGGTCCAATCGCTAGTTCTCTCTAGACTTGACTATTGTAATTCTCTTTTGACTGGCCTTCCCAAATCTCACCTCTCCCCCCTCAAATCCGTCCTCCATTCAGCAGCTCGCTTCATTTCAGGGTCCAAACGAAGTGACCACATCACTCCTATCCTGTCTTCTCTCCGATGGCTTCCCATCGAGGCTAGAGCTATCTACAAAACAGCGTGCATCACCCACAAAGCTTTGCACTCTTCCTCCCCTCGCTATCTGGCGAATAAACTCAAACTGTCTGGAGGCTCTAAACCTTCTCGGAATGCGGAAAAGTTCCTTCTTGAACCCCCCCTCCTTCAAAAGAGAAAAACTGTTGGCACAATCGTTCTCACTTCTCAGGTAAGAACCTTGAACTTGCTTCCTCCTTCGCTCCGTGCCATCACCTCCATCCAGATCTTCAAAGCGGACCTCAAATCTCTTTTATTCCAAAGACACTTTCAGAACTAATTCCCTCCTTCTCAGACCCTGCCAGGAAGTTCTTTAGTCATTGTAAATTTGTCACATATGTTTATATTTTTGCTTATACATCCTGTGCTTGCTGTGTTTGAAATTGTGTTCCTTTTGCCTGCGTTGTTTTGATTCTATGGCCTGCTATTGTTCGCCAGGAAGTTCTTTAGTCATTGTAAAATTTGTCATATTTATTCTTACTTTTGCTTATACAGTCTGTTCATGCTATTTTTGTTTGCTCTAGTCCTGCAACTGTTCTCTCATGTAATGTAACGGGTTCTATTGTACAGTGCTCTGACACCTTTGGGTAAAGTCCGCGCTTTATAAAAATGCATTAAATAAAAATAAATAAAATAAAAATAAACCTTCCCTCATGATTCTGTGTTCCACATGTCTGTAACGTTGTAGAGAGTGTATCTTCAAACATGATTATCATGTTTGAAAATGCATCTCTCGTGGTGCCGCTTTCCAGTTGAGATCACAGCTGTTGGATAGCCATTCAGCGGTTGATCTTACTGGAAAACAGCAGCACTCCTGTGTAATGCTGATTTGAGGATTAAACCTTTACTTTGGAATTTCACCTGTATTTGCCTACTTCTTCTCCTGGATTATATTACAATCTGCATACTTTACAGCCATGGGACCTCAGTCATGTTCAGAAGCATGAACTCGTCCCATTGTGAAGCGCTCCGACACCTTTGGGTAAAGTCTGCGCTATATAAAAATTCATGAATAAATAAATAAGCAGCTTCCCATGTTCCAGTACTGAGACCACACTGAGCGCTGCCCAGGCATGACGGGCACCAGCTCTCTCTCAATGTCCCTCCATCCTAAACTTCAATCTGTAGCCCGACCGCCTCTCCTCTCTAGCTTCTGAGACGCGATTGATTTACTGTGTACACTAAACAAATGCGCAGTCGTCACTTCTTCCCCATCCTCCCCCCCCACTTCAAATCCCGCGTCCCCCGCCTCGAGGCACCACACCCCCACCCCGCCGCGAGCCGCCACGCCCCCTCCCGCGGCTGGCACCAGACTCTTTTCTTTTACTGCTGCTGAATGCATTTGCTCAGCGAGGTGTGGTCACTGCCCATTGTTGTGGCATTTCAATTTCAAATAGGCAGTTTGGGAGGGAGCAGTGGGGGTAGATAAACCCACAATGCACTGCAGCCCGAGGCAGAGTGGAACGAGAGATTAGGAGCAGGGGCTGTGGGGGGAGTAGAGACACCCAGGCCAGTCACAGATAAAGTATAGAAGTGAGCTGAGCTCTCAGATCACCCCGACATTAGCCCTGCCTCTGTGTGTAGTATAAGTTTAATGAACTTGCCACAGTTTGTCCCAACAAAAAAACGGTGGGGTCTACACTTGTGGTGCACGCTGTATGGGTGAGGCGGGGTCGCAATAATGAACATGTCTTCGTGTTGGGACACTAAGACACTCAGGCCAGTCACAGATAAGTATAGAAGTTGTAAAATATTAGCCACGTGACTATCTATCTCTACCTGTCTAGAGCTTGATGCCAGTAGCATGGCTGCGTGGAGCTTTTCACGAAAACTACGTAGAAATGAAATAACTGCAGAATCTGGAAAAGCAAGCCTGTGGGAGGTGAATGTTTATTTCATTTATTTCATTTTATTTAATGCGATTTTATATAGCGCGAACATTACCCGAAGGTGTCAGAGCGCTTTACATAAGAACCAGTTGTGATACATAAGGATGTAGGATTACATGAGTTACATAAAAGATACAAACAGAATTTTTTTTGCAAATGGACAAGTGGTAAAGTCACACAAGGAAGAGATACAAGCACAAAAAATTGCAAATGTACAAGTTGTAGAGTCACACAAGGAAGAGATACAAATGGATAAACTCTAAGAGTCACAGAGGAATGGTAGAGAGTACAGGTCTACTACATATACTAGTGGTTAGAGTTATCTCTATATACATATATATAAATACAAATAGTAGAATTTCTCAGGTCAAGACCCCCCAAAAAAAAACAGGAGAGCAGAGTTCCATTAAGTGGGGTCGGATGAGGTGGTATAGTTGTGATACAGGGGAGTGTTTCTACGTCAGGCGAGAGGCTTAAGAAAGATGGCACCCCCTGAAGAGAGCAGGGAGGTTTGGGGAAACCATCACCACTGGGCCAGAGAGATGGTTTGAGAAGTAAAAAGGGTCGCGAGCTTAGGAGCAGTGAGTGTCAATGGTGCCGACCCTTCCGATCCAGGCCGGGCACCACTGATTACCGGACAAGTCTCCTGCCTCCGGATTCCTGCATGCAGGAACCCAATGGTAAAACTGCCTGAAATAACATGTCCATACCTGTCAGGCAGGCTCAAATCTGCCCCTCCAATAACTACCTCTGACATCAAAGGGTAATGCCTTGTCCTTAATTCTTGGAGTGGGAGATTAGAGCTTGTGACAGTCCTCAACATTTTATTTACATAGCGCAAACAAAACGGAGTTTAGAACTCTGGTTATGTTATGTTTCCAGAGATTAGAACTCTGGTTATGCTTGCCAGCGTTTAGAACTCTGTTTATGTTTGCCAGAGTTTAGAACTCTGGTTATGTTTGCCAGAGTTTAGAACTCTGGTTACGTTATGTTTGCCAGAGTTTAGAACTCTGGCTATGCTTGCCATAGTTTAGAACTCTGGTTATGCTTGCCAGAGTTTAGAACTCTGTTTATATTTGCCAGAGTTTAGAACTCTGGTTATGCTTGCCAGAGTTTAGAACTCTGGTTATGTTATGTTTCCAGAGATTAGAACTCTGGTTATGTTATGTTTGCCAGAGTTTAGAGCTCTGGTTATGTTTGCCATCTGGTTATCTTTGCCAGAGTTTAGAACTCTGGTTAACTTTGCCAGAGTTTTGAACTCTGGTTATGTTTGCCAGAGTTTAGAACTCCCTATGTTTGTCAGAGTTTAGAGCTCTGGTTATGTTTGCCAGAGTTTAGAGCTCTGGTTATGTTTGCCAGAGTTTAGAGCTCTGGTTATCTTTGCCAGAGTTTAGAACTCTGGTTATCTTTGCCAGAGTTTAGAACTCTGGTTATGCTTGCCAGAGTTTAGAACTCTGGTTATCTTTGCCAGAGTTTAGAACTCCCTATGTTTGTCAGAGTTTAGAGCTCTGGTTATGTTTGCCAGAGTTTAGAGCTCTGGTTATGTTTGCCAGAGTTTAGAGCTCTGGTTATCTTTGCCAGAGTTTAGAACTCTGGTTATCTTTGCCAGAGTTTAGAGCTCTGGTTATCTTTGCCAGAGTTTAGAACTCTGGTTATCTTTGCCAGAGTTTAGAACTCTGGTTATCTTTGCCAGAGTTTAGAACTCTGGTTATGCTTGCCAGAGTTTAGAACTCTGGTTATCTTTTGCCAGAGTTTAGAACTCCCTATGTTTGTCAGAGTTTAGAGCTCTGGTTATGTTTGCCAGAGTTTAGAGCTCTGGTTATGTTTGCCAGAGTTTAGAGCTCTGGTTATCTTTGCCAGAGTTTAGAACTCTGGTTATCTTTGCCAGAGTTTAGAACTCTGGTTATCTTTGCCAGAGTTTAGAACTCTGGTTATGCTTGCCAGAGTTTAGAACTCTGGCTATGCTCTGTTTCCAGAGTTTAGAACTCTGGTTATCTTTGCCAGAGTTTAGAACTCCCTATGTTTGTCAGAGTTTAAAGCTCTGGCTATGCTTGCCATAGTTTAGAACTCTGGTTATGCTTGCCAGAGTTTAGAACTCTGTTTATGTTTGCCAGAGTTTAGAACTCTGGTTATGCTTGCCAGAGTTTAGAAATCTGGTTATGTTTGCCAGTGTTTAGAACTCTGGTTATGCTTGCCAGAGTTTAGAACTCTGTTTATGTTTGCCAGAGTTTAGAACTCTGGTTATGCTTGCCAGAGTTTAGAACTCTGGGTATGTTTGCCAGTGTTCAGAACTCTGGTTATGCTTGCCAGAGTTTAGAACTCTGGTTATGTTATGTTTCCAGAGTTTAGAACTCTGGTTATGTTATGTTTCCAGAGTTTTGAACTCCGTCTATGCTATTTTCCAGAGTTTAGAACTCTGGTTATGTTATGTTTCCAGAATGTAGAATTCTGGTTATGTTTGCCAGAGTTTAGAACTCTTTTTTGTGTGCCAGAGTTTAGAACTCTGGTTATGCTTGCCAGCGTTTAGAACTCTGGTTATGCTTGCCAGAGTTTAGAACTCTGGTTATGTTATGTTTCCAATTCCAGAGTTTAGAACTCTGGTTATGTTTGCCAGAGTTTAGAACTCCCTATGTTTGTCAGAGTTTAGAGCTCTGGTTATGTTTGCCAGAGTTTAGAGCTCTGGTTATATTTGCCAGAGTTTAGAGCTCTGGTTATGTTTGCCAGAGTTTAGAGCTCTGGTTATCTTTGCCAGAGTTTAGAACTCTGGTTATCTTTGCCAGAGTTTAGAACTCTGGTTATCTTTGCCAGAGTTTAGAACTCTGGTTATGCTTGCCAGAAGTTAGAACTCTGGTTATCTTTGCCAGAGTTTAGAACTCTGGTTATGCTTGCCAGAGTTTAGAACTCTGGCTATGCTCTGTTTCCAGAGTTTAGAACTCTGGTTATCTTTGCCAGAGTTTAGAACTCCCTATGTTTGTCAGAGTTTAGAGCTCTGGTTATGTTTGCCAGAGTTTAGAGCTCTGGTTATGTTTGCCAGAGTTTAGAGCTCTGGTTATCTTTGCCAGAGTTTAGAACTCTGGTTATCTTTGCCAGAGTTTAGAACTCTGGTTATGTTTGCCAGAGTTTAGAACTCTGGCTATGCTCTGTTTCCAGAGTTTAGAACTCTGGTTATCTTTGCCAGAGTTTAGAACTCCCTATGTTTGTCAGAGTTTAGAGCTCTGGTTATGTTTGCCAGAGTTTAGAGCTCTGGTTATGTTTGCCAGAGTTTAGAGCTCTGGTTATGTTTGCCAGAGTTTAGAACTCTGTTCTGTGTGCCAGAGTTTAGAACTCTGGTTATGTTTGCCAGCATTTAGAACTCTAGTTGTGTTCGCCAGAGTTTAGAACTTTGGGGCAGATTTATGATGACTGGCGCATCCCCAGGGATGCGCCAGTTATCATGCGCCACTGCTCCGCCACCCATGGTGTGCCGCATTTACAATGCGGCGCACCATGGGGCAAAAACGGCACAGATGCGTGACGCATCTGTGCCGTAAAGGTGGCGCATTGCTGGAGTTGCGTCGCAAGCGCGGCGCAGCTCCAGCAAGGCTCGGGGGTGCCCTATCTGACCAATGCTGCGTCAAGACCTACGCCTGCTTCAAGCAGGCGCAGGGTTTTGACGCAGCATTGGCCTGAAAGTGACTGAGTGAAATCTTATAGATTTCACTCAGCCACTTTTGCGAGGCACACCTGCCCCGGAACGCCCACCATGCGCCGGAACGCCCACAAGTGGCGCAGGGCTTTACAACGTGACGCATCTGCCTAGATGCGTCACGTTGTAAATGGGTCGTAGGGATGCGCCACGTTTACGCCGCAGTTGCGTGACGCAAACGTGGCGCATTCCCAACATAAATCTGCCCCTATGTTTTTGTTTGAGCGATGTTATTAAACGGACACATTTGAAATGCTGATGCTGTCACCGAACATACCAATAGACCCCATTCAGGTAGATTGCCTCTGCTCCAGTGTGTGTCTGACGACCGACAATACATTCTCCTGACTTTTTATTTTAGATTCCCCTCTTGCCTGATCTAAAATGTTGGAATGCATGGTAGCAGTGATGATCCAGGGGAGAAAAGCAAACACCTTATGTGATGTTTAACGCCCGTCTATTACAGCAAGGCCTCTTGACGCTGGCGGCTGCATCAGATTGAATACAGATATCTCTGCTGATTGTTTTGGGCTGGGATCATGTGGAGTTTGGGTTTAGTGCCCTTCCCAGGCTTGGCGGCTGTGGGGTCCCGTGTTGGCGAGGACGGAGCGCAGGGGCGGCTCTAGGCTCATGGCGGCCCTGGGCAGGGAGCATAGGTAGGGGGCCCCGGAGGAACGCATGCGCCGTGAAGGGGGGGTGGGGGGGTCAGGGTGTTTGGAAGTGGGACAGAGCCGGAGGCCGCCAAATCCCTGCCAGGGGCCGCCACGCAAACATGTATCCATCCTCAGAGGATTATTATCTTAAGGATATATATTGGTGTGGCAGACCTTGTCGTTTGGCGGCCCTTGGGGCGTGACTCGGTATTAACGCACAGGCCTGTACGTGGGTGTGGCTTGCAAGAGTAACACTCGGCTAATGCAATCAAGGAAAATGGGCTGACTATCCTCAGCAAAAGACAGTCATAATTAGGAAGCAATGGGCTCTTTACACAACACAGCCTTGGTGCCACTGCGCCTGCTGCATTACCGACAGCTTACACTTTTGATTGTCTCCCTTCCCCGGTGCCCTTGCCCACCTCTCCTGGTAAAAAAAGAGAGAATGGACCAGTATTGCACTGTATCGTAATTGCATTTATATTGAGCTTACTACCCCTGAAGCGCCTTTTCGGCGAGTAGGACACTACGTCAGAACCCATAAAGGGTCAGTGTTGAATTAATATAGTGTGATATATTAGTAATTTGAGTGGTGATATGTTACAAAGAGGCAAGGTAACAGCAACAGAGGCGGGCCAGGTGGAAGATGGGAGAGAGGGCTGCACCTGCCCACGACCAAAAACTGAGACGACACACGCACCACACAAGTGTGGGGCGGCGAGGCTGGAATAAACGCGACGAGGGAGAGGACCAAAGGAGAGGGGGAGGGAGATGGTCAGAGAAGGGGAGGGGGGCCGAGGGGGCGATGTGGGGGAGGAGAGAGACTACGCGAGGAAAGGCTGAGCTTGAGAAAACAGCCATTCACATGAAAATACGAATACGATCAGCCGGAGTCTGTCCCCGGCAGTGACACCCAGCAGAGACGGAGATTGCTAACGGGGAGAGGGGTGCGCACCGCATGCAGCAGGCCAGCTCGGATCTCAGCCGCACCGCAGACTGGAAGCCAGAGACTGCCGGTGGAAATGCTGGAACTGACTGCCAGCCAGAGACTGACGACTTGAAATGCTGGAACTGTCTGCTCGAGAGACAGTGCGAGCCAGAGGTGAGACCTCCTCCAAACTCAAGAACTGAGACTGTCTCCAACCTCAAGAACTGAGACCGCTTCCGACTTCAAGTCATACTGCAAACCAGAGCCGAGACTGCCTCCAGTTTGAGACTGTAAAGCAGAGCAGAGACTGCCTCCAGGCTCGAGACTGCCAACCAGAGCCGAGACTGCCCCTAAACTCGAGTCTGACTGCAGACCAGGGCTGAGACTGCCCCTAAGCTCGAGTCTGACTGCAGACCAGGGCTGAGACTGCCCCTAAGCTCGAGTCTGACTGCAGACCAGGGCTGAGACTGCCTCCAGGCTCAAGACTGCTAACCTAGTCTGAGACTTCCTCCAAGCTCGAGTCTGACTGCCAACCAGAGCCGAGACTGCCCCTAAACTCGAGTCTGACTGCAGACCAGGGCTGAGACTGCCTCCAGGCTCAAGACTGCTAACCTAGTCTGAGACTTCCTCCAAGCTCGAGTCTGACTGCAGACCAGAGCCGAGACTGCCTTCAAACGCGAATTACAGTGAAAAGGCTGACAAGAGCCCGACACTAC
The DNA here is from genome assembly GCF_964261635.1 of Lissotriton helveticus. NCBI lineage: Eukaryota > Metazoa > Chordata > Amphibia > Caudata > Salamandridae > Lissotriton > Lissotriton helveticus. Next base: position 1,030,409,649 of record NC_136057.1, read on the forward strand.
TACAGGAAAACACTGCTTGCTAGCTGGAATTAGACTGCAGAGTTTGCACGGTACTGTTAGGCTACAGAGTCTGCAAACCGGGCCCTGAGTGTTGTCACGACGGGCACTGCAGGAAGAGACAGCAGAAAGCAGAGCCACTGAGACTGGTCACTGGAGCCAAAGACGACGGAGTGTGAAGAGAAGTTACAACAGACTGCAGCGAGAGCTGCTGGTATGATTTCTCCCAAACCAACAATGAACGATTAATAATAAGCAAATACAATCAGATTCCCCAGAAACTGGACAACAGAGACCGCAGAGCTCGAGGCGAGAGACTACGGCTATTGGAAAGCGCAGTCCCTCGGGTGTGCAGCCAGGTGCGGCAGAGACGGTCAACAGAGGCCGAGGAGCCGTGGTCGAGAGACTGCAGAGAACGAGGAACGTGAAGCCAGACACTGCAGCGACCTGAAGGAAGAGACAGACCCGTGTGCTTGAGTCAAGAGACGACACCCACTGGACGGCAGCGGCTGCCCCCTCCCTGGAGAGGAGAGACAGCGGCTGCCCCCTCCCTGGAGAGGAGAGACCGCACCGCTCGAGGCAGGGGAGAGACCGCACCGCTCGAGGCAGGGGAGAGACTGCAGAGCAGAGGCCGTGACTCCTTCACGCCATTGCCAAGGTGAGAGGCTCGCGCGATCCATTCAGGGGGGGTGAACTCCTCATTCAGAGCCATCGAGCACCGGATTATGAATGGATTTGGGAGGAAGGACCCCCCCCCCCCTTGCCCCCCCCCCCCATCCCATTTGCATGCACACATTGGGGGCAGGCGGCTGCGCCAACGGCCCGTCTGCAGAGGGACATTTCGCCGCATTTTCCAAACCCAGTCTTAAACAGTTGCCTGTTTTATTGGGAAAATACAATATTTGATCAATAATTCAATATCATTAGGCAGTGTACACCAAAATCCCCTCATATGTGCTCAAAATAGCACTGGAAAGCTGGGTGTCGCCGGGGCATAGGGGGTGTGTGTATTGGGGGCGGGGTGTGGGGGTCTCAAACAGCGAGGCAGCCACCTGTACGATGGGGCTAGGCGGAATGCTTCATGCCAGGGGCAGAAGCGGGGCAAGGATGTCACGGGCTCTGGTGCAAGCAAGCAAAAATGTCCTCCCGGCAGCTGTTGGGGAGTAAAATACAAGAATTATCAGCGCTCAATGCGTCCCTCTGGGCTCTGGGTGCCACTGCACCTGCTGCACCAATTGTAGCTCCGCCCCTGACCTGGTGCTGGGGAGCGTGTTGAGTCTGCTCTTTGGCTGTTGATTTAGATTCTCAGTGGAATCAGGGTGTCTTAGCTGGGGGCCTGTGTATCTGCCAGCTATCTTGGGAGGGATTGGTGGGGGCTGAACTGTCAGGGGTACTACTGTGTCACAGGGTTCTCTGAAACATACATGTGCCTAGGGTTATATCTGGCTCTTGTCTGAGTTGGGTGCCCCCTGTGGGGACCCACAGGGGACGCCTCTTCAATTGATGATTCTCTGGGGGATCTCTGTTTCTTGGGTGACGTGTGTGCCTTGTTTTTACCGTAGCGAATCATTTTGAGACCAAATTAGGCTCATAGAGCCTTAATAGTAATGTTGTTCTTCCGAAAACATCAACGTTTCTTGTTCCCTAAAAACACCGCCTACCCGTGTCACCTTCATTGATAAAAGAAGTGTTGGCACAGCCAATAGTTCCGATTACCACCGTTTTGGCTTTGTCAGTGCTTGTTTTGTCACTTGTTTTGTAAAACATTTTTTGGGGAACTTGGGGGACCTTCGCCAATAGAAAACAATGGCTAAAAGCAATGCATTTTTTTTGGTCTTAAGAAGCATGCGTTGCCATAGTAGCCCCTTGTACTGAAGAAAACTACTTTATGTGCAGTTGTGCACCTTGTGAGCGAGCAGAATGCACTAACTCACAGTGAAATTAGCCAGTGGCTGAAATGGGCTGTCCCATAACCCAAAATCGCATATGCGCGTCCATGTGTTCCAGAATCAAGTCATGAGTCGTGTATGATGTGAAGACTCCTGCGGGAATGCGCTGCTTGACTTTTATACCAGGAGGATGGACTGTACTTGTATTTACAACCTGTAAGGTTTACAAGGGACTATCACTCTTACAGCCACATTGAACCACATTCCCATGACTTGATTCTGAAACACATGGAGGTGCTTATGAGATTTTAAACTTAAATATGTGAATCAGATGTGGACGCACCTCACTCACATCGCTTTGAAGATTGATATCACCACTGATACTTACTCTCCGTGTGTGTGGAATTCTATTATATTGTCTTGTGTATTGAATGCGCCCTGAAGAAGTGGAAATCCAGCAAAACATGTGTTAGCTACCTGTGATTTGATTTGTTGTATTTTTGTATGATTATAATGGTTATTTGTGACTTGATTGTTGCCACCTTGTATGGTCAAAATGTTTATGTGTTTAAATAATCAAATACAAATATTTGAAATTAATCCATTTATTGTACTAATTACTGCTCTTTGTATTTATGTTCCTATTTTCCCCTCTACACCTTATTGAAGCTCATGTAACATTGGTCAGCTGGATCATGTATTGATTTGTGGGTGAGTCTATCACAGGGCCAGTTTCTAAGTTTATCCATTCTCTTTATCAGATATATATGTATTACCTACTGGCGGTCACCAGTAGGTAGTTATAGTTAGGACCATGTTTCCATAGGAAAAGCATTTTTTGACTTGGCTATAACTTTGGCGTAGTTCGACCAATCTTCATGAAACTTTCCAAAAAAGTGCCAAAGGTATATTCTGTTTGTCATGGAAAGTTTTGGGGTGACTCGTGCAGTTGGGACTGGGAAATTGGGGTGCAAAATAAGGGTGCATTTGAAGAGTCAATTTCCATAGGAGCCTTTAGCCACACCTACAGCCCGAACCACTGAATGGACTTACACTAAATTTGGCAGGGAGGTAGATTTTGGTTCAAGGAAGTGCCTTTTGCTTATTTGGTGTAAATCAGTTCAATAGTTGTTGAAAAATGTAAGTTGAAAATTATAGTGATAGCTCTGGCCGTGAAGCCTTCGTGAAAAAAGACAAGCTTGTATAGGGAAATGCACCACTCTGGCTGCCGGCACTTCAACCTGGAAGTGTTGACATTCATCTTGGGACTCGGCTTCACTGAGTACCCCAAAAAAGTGCAAATAAAGAAAAGGGGGCAGGGTAGGAATTCCCTGACCCCCAAGCCATGGTCTTGGGGTCCCACTTGTATCCCCTCATGACATAAAAGAATACAAATAAATGCAGCAAAATCACGATATTCGCAGCAAAAAAAAAAAAAATATCAAGCACAGGCTCCTGTGCTTGCCTTTAAATAACCCCCAGGTGTGTCATGTGCCCAGGGCATATAATAAATATAGGAGGGGGGGGCGCACAGGGCCCCTCTCCTAGGGCTTATCATAGCCCCGGGTACCATCACCTCCCCGGAGCTGTAAGACTAATATATGCGGTGGCTCCACTGCTGCCCCGGGGCCCGCCACTTTCCCAGGGCACACATTATATATAAAATAATGCAGGGGAGGCCCTATGACCTTCCCCGAAGCCCCGGGGGCCATCACCTCCCCGGAGCAGTAATTTAATTATATGCAGGGAAGCTGAGTGGCTCCCCCGCTGCCCCGGGGACCGCCACCTCCCTGGGGCACTGTTCTGTGCAAATGAAGGGGGCATGGCCACCCCCAACCCACCTGCCCCGGAAATCACAACCTCCCTGTGGCACATGCATTAATTAATAAAAAAACAATGCGGGGGAGGCCCTACGGCTTCTCTCACAGCCCTGGGGACTGCCAACTCCCAGGGGGTAAAATAAATAATAATGCAAGGGGGGAGCTCCGGCCTCACCATGCAGTACTGGAGACTGCAGCCTCCCTGGGGCACAAATAGAATAATGAAGGGGGTCTGTTGCGGACCCCTGCCCCATGGACCCAAACCTCATTGGGGCTTACTTAACAAAGTAGGGGGGCTGCGCAGCACCCCTCCTGGAGCCCTAGATGGCACTATGGACCACTAATGTCCTGTGGTGTCTGCCCTGGGACACAGCAGTTTGCTGTGGCTTGTAGAGAGCACTGCTCCCACCAAGCCATAACAAACTCTCTGCTTTAACAAGCTAGAGCAAAAATGGTCTGGATTGCTGAAAGGTGAACAGTGTCTGTTTCCCTGCCCGCTGTGAAGCGAGCAGGGAAACAGACATTGCTTCTGGAATCAGGGAGCTGCATTAGCAGCTTCCTGGATCCCAAAGCAATGCTGGCTCCTACGGGCGGTGGGTAGCCAGCACGGACCGCAGGGGCCCTTCAGGCTCCCCCCCGCAGTCCCCAACCTTGGCAGTGGGTGCCCTGGGTTGGGACCAGGGCACCTAGCATAGAGGCCAGGCCCAGGGGGATGGGTCACCAGGGCTGAAAACCACCTGGGGCCCAAAAAATGGGGCAGGCCATGAGGGATGGGGTCCCTAGGGTTGGAAATGGCCCAGGTGGGGGGATGCTTGGCCCCACTCCTTTTCATTAAACTAAATAAAAAAATGGGGTAGGCCCCAGGGTTGGGGTCCCCGGGGTCCCCTTCCTGAAAAACAGGGAAAAAAGCTGGCAACTCGCTGGAGGCCCGTCCCCTTTCTCCACCACTCTGCAAGCATGCCTTCTGGAATGCTACTGGTTGGGGGATGAAGTCCCATGACTGCTGAGGGCTCTTAGGGGCCAACAAGACCTCCTGGTACCTCCAGTAAGGATCACACAGTGAGATTGCAGAGAGGTTGTCAGATGCCATGCCCCCTTTCTTCTCCACTCTGCAAATGCGCGTCTCAGTGCACTGCTGTTGGGGGATGAGGTCTCCTTGCCTCCAGAGAGCTTCAGGACTAAAGTGAACTGTATCCCCAAGCAGCAATGCGCCAGGAGGTGCGTTTGCAGAGTGGTGGAGAAAGGGGGCCGTTGCCTCTGATGACCTCTCAGCAATCCAGCTGTGTGGGTCTTACTGGAGGTAACTGGAACGGTGGGGGCCTTCAGACTCCCCCTTGGTCTCCATCAAAGTATCTGGGTGCCCTGGTTGGACCAGGGCACCCAGACTAGAGGCCAGGCCCCAGTCAGCCCAGTAGTGGAGCCGTGCGGCCTCCCTCTAGCTATTAAAAAAAAAACCGAAAAGGAGGCCAGGCCTTGGGGATGGGGTCCCCGGGTACAAACAAGATATTTCTCATGTTTGCGACAAAGTATCCCATCCGTCAAATTGTAAATCAGGTCCCAGGCTGCAACCACCAGAATGCGTTAGGTTGTCACATTAAAGCCCAGAAAGTAAAACAGTGTCCTTGTTGACATGCAGCAAGGTAGACACCCTAGGCAGGATTCACAGCTGGGTGGAGAGAGTAGTGGATGTGGGGGTAAGGGAGGTGGTGGTCAGCCTGTCGGATGGTGGTAGAAGAAATAGGAGCCCAGGGGAGTTACCACATGTTGCTGTTTGGTCCATTAATTGAGGTGTGGATTCATTTCTTTGGGTCTGAAGGAACGCTTGCCTCATTGTGGCCATGGGTGTGTTCAGATCTTGAGACTGTGTAATATGAAGTTATTAGACACAGGCTTACGAAAGCTGCCAGCCCTGCATAGGTGCAGTGGAGGTGGTGGCCAAGGGGTGGGCATGTATTGATTAAGATTTTTCTATAACACTGACATAATCCAAGAGTTTGCCAAAGCGATTTACCCGAAATGCAAGGATGTGCTATATTTATTACATAGGCTTAAAAGAAGACGAGTGTAGCTACATGGCCTGGTTACGGGTTCAGAGTAATAACTGACGACCAGCTCAACAAGAAGGATGGTGGAGGGATGACAGAGTGGGACCCCTGGGGGGAGGGGCGGGCGCTAAGGCAGCCGAGGAAGGGCAGGGCATGGAGAGACATTGTTTTCTCTTGTATAGAATGTGATGTGTGGATAAGGAAGAGTCGTTGTGCGCCGAGGGGACAATGACAGCACTTGGCCGCCAGCCCCATCCTCGCTTTCGTCTCACCCTCCACCCCCACCAGTTACGCTTGTCTGTAATTGAAAGGGACAGGCAAAGAGGCCGCTTCAGAAACTGGGAAACTGAGCAGGCCGCAGACGATGTCTCAGCTCTAGGCCTCCTTCCGTGTCTGTCTGCCCTGCTCCCGCTCTCTCTCTATCCCTACACTCGCTCCCCTTTATACACCTCACACAGCCTCAGCTCTATGCAGTTTCTACTCTCTCCTTTCGAGTCCAGCCTGGCATTTTCACTCTCTCGACTGTACCCAGCCTGCCCTGCGGCTTTGGCCATTTCGTGCACCTTCACACCCTCTTCTCTCTGCACTTCTTGCTCTTTCAGTTTGTCTGTCTGTCTGTCACTCTCACACTCGACCTCTCCATGCCTTTAAGGCTCTCCCTGAATAATACCTGCCTGGCACCCTCATTCTCTCTCCCCTCTATGTAGTTTTTCCTATCCCGGTTTTTTACTCGGTCTGGCACCGTCACACTCTCTACTGTCTATCCAGTTCCCGCTCTGTCATCTTTAGGTACCGCCATACTCTTTCTCCTCTTTGCACGTTCTGCCCTCCTGGCTTTAGCCGGCTTATCACCCTCAGACTGCCACCGCTCCATGCAGTTTCTGCTTTATCAACTCGAGCTCTGTCTGCATTTTCATATTCTCTCCTTTATACATATCCTATTTTCCGGTCTGCCCTGCCTCACACCTTCTTCAATTCCTTTTCGCCCACTTCTAGCCCTCTCTAGCACCCTCGCACTGGCCCACCTGTGCAAGTCATGCTCATATTGCCCTGTCTTGCACTCTCTTGCTTCTATGCATGCACCTCCTTCTACCCCTGTTTTGCCCTGTCTGGCACCCTCACGGTGCCTTCAGTTCAGTTCCTGCTTTAACTAAACTCTCCTGCACATTAGCTTGCCTCATGTATCCTCACAGTCTCCACTACCTGACTTAAACTTTGTTCCTTCTCCCGCCAGTCCTGCCTTTACCTCTTCAACTCCCGATTCCACTCCCTACTGGCCAAACACCTTAGGGCAGCTCCCTACTTCCACTCCCATTCTTTCAGGAATTATACTGCATTTTAATTGCTTTTACTACACCTATAGGGAGCCCTGAAGCCTTTCACTATATTGGAAGCACACTACAACCTGTAGAATGTGTGGTTGGAAATGTGCTGTCTTTTTTTGGTCCTATGTGGAAGTATTTACATGTTGTGCTTGATGACCACTGAGGTGTGGTTAACGTGTTATGGGATGCAATGGATGAAGAAGTGTTTGAGAGAGAGCTCACAGTTTATAGTTCTCATTAAGCCGGCAGCTTTCAATAACTTTGCAGGTCCCTTTATGATATTTTGTATGGTCATAGTCCAATTAGCTGGTTACTGCACTGGGATTTCGATTCTGAGATATTATGCTTAAAGTTTATGGTCCTCAGCAGCCATAGATTGGAAGAAGACATGGTGGACAGATGTACTGGGATAGAGTTTGGTAAAATAATCCCTCATCTGATTGTCCAGTAGTGGGCTCAATTAAAGTCCTCTGTTGTCCAGTGGCATGCGGCAGATCTCTTCAGTTATTCAATGCCTGTTCTTCATAGCTCCTCCTTCATTCATTCACTCTATCTTGCCCCCTGTTGTCCTACTCCTGGGTTTCTTTCCCATTCTCCTCCCCTTCAGCGACCAGAGTTGTCCCCAGCATCACATAAAGTGCTATGTTAATAGAGATAGAAGAACTCCAAATCTGTGGGAATTCACTAGTTATAGTTATCTCAAGTAACTATAACTCATGCCTTAAGATAACTATAACTCACACCTTTGATATGCAGTGCTAATTACCCCACATTGATGATAACACTGCAACATTTGCAATGAAATTATTGCTGAGAAAACTGTGGGCACGAGTTATAGTTACTTGAGATAACTATGACTGGTGAATTTCTGTGTTTTTTAGAGCTTAAAATGTTACATTGTTACTGAACATTTCCCTTAACTATCAACTTACTTTAACCTCGGGTTTTGTTCAGCGAATAGATTTTATATGCAGTGTTTCCTATCCTTGTCTGAATTATGGACTGCTGTATACTCAGATAGTTGGAAAAGCCATTAAGTGAGGAACAACATTAGTATGGCACCCGCCACCGTGACTGATACCTTAAAATCCATCTACGTCACCAACAGCTGGTGCAGAGCAGAGTCACAACACGCAGACATCAGCCTCTGCACAGGAGTGTGGAGAAGGGCATGGTTACATTCTCCACTTAACACTGTTTAGCTTGTTTCAATGCTCTGACGCTGGGATTGACATTTTCACTACCCCAGGGCTATTGCTGCATGTCACGGAGATAACATGGCTGCTTTATGCAGATGATGGGATTAATCCATATTGCTCTCAGGGGAAGACGGCCCAATGAAGCCAGAGCTGCACAAGACACACTGTAGACCACGGACGCCGCAGGGCACTCTTTTGTCTTTCAAAGGCTGTGCAAAGCAATAAACAAGCATTTGCAATGCAATAGGTCTCGCAGTTGTTAGAGTTTGAGCCACTGGGATTGTAAATGGCAATGCCTTTTATTTATGTGTTGGTTTTTAAAACGTAAATAAAAGGCATTGTCAATTACAATGCCAATAGGTTAAACTCTCGCAAATGCTAGACCTATTGCATTGCAAATGCTTGTTTAAAATGGAGCAGGGTTGGGCGGTCCTAATGGATATGGGGAGATTGTTCCAGATTCTAGTACATGGATAGAGAAGGCTTGCAGGCATGTTTTTTTTGTGCATTTCTTCAACTCCATTCAGATTGTGCCCTTGTGCGAGTGTGCCAAGGCGGCCATCTGTGGATTATTTTTACCTTGGGCGCCAACAGGTGTGTGCCTCAGCACATCCATGCGCCTTCTGACATGCAAACAGTCCAGACCACCAGGAGGCCTATGCCTCAAACCTTTCAGATGCTAATCACATCACTAGCCCTTTACTCACTGCTGGGGCGTGTGTGTTCATATGTGAGTATGTCCTCGTGCTGCGTCTCAGCAGCACACTACCTGCCTCTTATTCCCTTATGTCTCATCACCAAGGCTGGTAATGGGGTGAATGCTTTTATTTTACTACATAGCTTGTCAGTGTCACTTTCATGGCAGCACAACATAGAGCACCTGAATACAATGGTTCAGGGACTTGCCAGCCATTAAGCATTAATTGCTCGTTTGCGTTATGGAAACCATTATGAAATGTGATTTTAACTTTAGCCAAGCGCATCAGCAAATGATATTACCCCGAAACAATTGATGCTCCTGAAGGGGGGAGAAGCTTCAAGCCTGTTTTTCTCTGCCTGGCCTCAGTCTGAAACCTCAAACTGCCCTTCAGACTGCCCCACTAATTGAAGAATCTCTTTGTTCATTAATAATGACAGCCCCAAACCACTCTGCACACTTTAGCCTTGTCCATTGTCCAACCAACTTTCTATTCTTCAAAGCTAAACCAAATGAGAAGTGTGCATTACAGCCTGCGTGGAGAACATGGCCAGACCCCCATTACCTGGCTGAGCGATGAACCAGGACACACAGACCAGTCTCAATGCTGCATTGCATCATTGTGATTGGTCAGGGGAGCTTGGCTGAGCTTCCTGTTCCTCGAGTCCGAAAAGGAGAGCAGGAGCAGGGATGCAGAACCTGATGGCAAGGTAAGTGTTTATTTTTTTTACATGTGCACCCCCATGTCTGCCTACCACCCGCAAGCCATGCCAGCCGCCACTGCCAAACAATATAGTTCAACAGTTCACTTACTGCTTTTAGTAAACATTTCCCTGTTTGAAAAAAACACCCTTTTCAAATTGAAGTCCCCAAATTAAACATGAAATATGACAAATATTTAACAGATCACATTGTCTGTTCAGAGTTCCAGTGACATTTCTATTGAGATGTCACCAGCAAAACATAATGGAAAACAACAACATAACAAACCACAGCAGAATTATGAAAAACGTAACACATAACTACCACAACAAAATGCGACATAACCAATATGCACAGATATTCTTTCCACACATTACCACTGCTACAAATTCTCTTTCATAATAAGGTGATAAAATGAGTTTGTACCAATTTACTTTTCTCCAAGGATGTGAAATAGGACTAGTAAAAAAGGTTTTGTGCTTCGGCCCCAATGTGTAGACTGTGGCTGCCTTTGTTGATGTGGCTGAACATGTGAGTAACGTCCGGTGACAGTGCATTGTTCGTTCTGGCCGACTGCTGGGACAGAAGGCCTCTGTCTTTGTCCATCGGTCCCAGGGCGCTCAAAGAGTGCTGGGGAGGGCCATGCTCTCTGTGTGGGAGCTAAGATCAGCAGGCACTGTGCTGCTGTGATGCTGAAGGCTGGGCTCGGCCAGGCAGAGCATTGACTGAAATACTGAGGAGAACTGTGACGAGAGAAAAGAGAGAAGTTGGGGGGGAGGGGAGGGGTTGAGATATAGAATATTATATCAGTGCTTAATGTGGGCCTGTGGTTGCAGGTGGGGTCCACTGGCTCTCCATTTGGGGACTCATCAGATTTTACCCCCGCGTAAGAGCGAGAAAAACACAAAAGGAGGAAAGGAGGAGGAAGAAAAAGTCTAAAGAAAAGTGGCGAAGGGAGTAAGGATTCACGAAAATGAACCTGCAAGAGTGAAATAAAGGAGCAGGGTCAGGGAGTGTATGGCGGTAGAAGGAGGAGGCATGAGTTAGAATCAGGACAATGCAGCCTTGACATCAGGCAATCCCGATATTCATCAGCAGCTTTTGTTTTGAGAAAAACTTAGGGCGCTTTCTGTTTAAGAAATTAAGCACTGTGAAAAAAAATAAGGAAGAGGGAGGGAGAGTGGAAGGAAGAGGAATTAAAAACCAAAGGTGGAACAATTAAGAGGGGAACTAAAGGGGGCGGAAGAAAAAGCAAGTACTGTGTAGCATCCCAGAAGAAGCAAACATCAACTTTCAAGTACATTGTCAATGGGGATACCGAAGTGGACAGAGAGCCTAGGAAAGTATGGAAGAAAGAATGAGGACAAAAAAAGGTTATGAAGAAGCAGAAGGGCGAGAAAATAAAAGGATGGGAATGAGGGTAAAGTGGTTGAATGAGGATAAAGGCAAATGTGGCCAGGAATAGGGGTGAGAGAAAGAGTGTTGGAATGAGGGACAAATATGGGGTGAGTTAAATGTAACAGCGATGGAACATATAAAGAAATGGGCAGAGAAAATGTGAAGGAATGAAAGGGAAAATGGCCGCATGTAGGGGAAAGGTGCAGGTTAGAGAGAAATGGACCAGATCTAATTATGGCACTGTTAACTAAACTGTAATCATGTAAATTAGATTTTGGAAATTACTAATTTCAGAAAAATCTGGTCAGTTGTTCATCCATTGTGAGAAAACGTATGATGCATTATTTTCGCTAGACTTAACTGATAATTGGGGTCAATTTCAGAGATACTGACAGCCAGTCGGTTGGGATTGCTCCAAGCTCATGACAAGTTGGGTAGGTTGCCTACCAGTTTGTGAATGGGAAAAGAAGGCTTCTGGGGCCATATGTATCAAGCTAATTAGCATTCGCAAAGGCCGAAATTCTGCGAATTTCGGCCTTTGCGAATGCTAATTAGACAAATGGTATGTATCAAACATGTTTGATGCAAAATAAGGAATTTCAAAATTTGCTTTTCCTTATTTTGCGATTGCACTTAAGGAATCACAAATTTTGCGATTCCTTAAATACAATGTATCAAAAAAAAATAGTCTAAAATTGCCATTAAGGATTCGCAAATTACCACCAACTTCTAGTTGGTGGTAAGTTGCGAATTCTTTTCAAAAAGCTTTTTTACAAAAAACCAAAGGTGCCATATGACGCCCATACATGCCCTTAGGGCATGTATGTGCGCCATATGCCCCCAAATGTCTGTTTCAGGGGTGCAGCAGGGTGTTCTTGAGACACCCCTGCACCCTTGAAAAAATTCCTAATTTGCGATTAGCAAATTGCTAATCGCAAATTGCACTTTCATTCCTATGGGCCTCCTGGCCCATGGAAATGAATGGGTAATTTGCGATTAGCAATTTGCTAATCGCAAATTAGGAATGCTAAGGAATCGCTATTGAAAAGCGATTTTGTACATACATACTGTTTTGCGAATTCCAAATAGCGATTCCTTAAAATTCGCTATTTGGAATTCGCTAAACGGAAGTATGATACATATGGCCCCTGGTCTTTTAGCCTAGCATCTAAAACATGCTTCCGGGTCAGTCCTCACCCTGTCCTCACCACTACCTAATCAATGCTGCCAGTAGTTAACACTGTATCAGCGATCTTAAAGAAATTCAAATCAATTCCTCACTCAGATCAATATGTTCACAGCATTTCCATCAAGATGATTTATCACCTGTGTGACCCAAAGGCCTAACCTAGCCCAAGCAATGAGAATGATATGGACATCTCTGATGGACATAAGTGAAATCAGCACTAACCATTTGATTCCCACGGCTGGTCCTGGGGTTTCCTGGAGGAAGGAAGATAAAGGAAACCATTTCTGCCTAATCCTGCATGTTCTGAAAGGTTCGAAACTCAAAAAGCCAATATTGCCTGGGCAAAAAGATAATTTACTGAGCACGGGGCACATCCTAATTTACTGACAGAGAAACCTATGTGAGTCCAAGCAGGGCCAAATTGTAAAATGGACTGTGGCAACGACTAGAGACCAGTGAAGGAATCGGCAAAGTTGAGCCTAATGTTGCACTGTGCAGTACAGGCGGCTAGTTTAGAGTGGTGCAGTGTCATACATTATTGCAGTCTTCTGTGTTGGTTTGAATGTGTGCTCTGGTGTGTAGGTGGTGCCTGTATGGTAATTCTGGTTATTCTTTTCTTTCAGAAGTTCAGAGAATTTTATTGTGGAAAAAGGAAGATGAAGGAACTGCCTGCAGTAACAACCTGACAATTGCGCTTCATGATGTGAGATGAAGGTTATAAAGGGACCATCTCCAGGGACATGCTGAAGCCCCCTCTTCTCATTCTTGGAGACGGCCTATGAAGGGTGGCATGGCTTCTGTAGAACAGCTTAGAGTCTACCTTATGATCACCTTATTGATTAACTCTGGCAATGTGTTAGCCACCTCTGACATATATCAAACCTCACCACTTCCTGTCGGAAATGTCACAATGCATGGAGGAGAGATGCAGCACCATTCTACAGATTCGAGCACTTCTCTGTTGGACCCCAGTTTGGAGCTTTCAATGTCCAACGGTGAGACTGGTAATCTGGAGATGCTTGGGGAGAGCAACATAGATTCTTTTCTCCTTTCAGACCCTCTGATGGATGATATATCTTCAGAGGATGAAAGGATGTCTTCAACCATAGTTAATTTTCTGACTCCTGTGAATCCACTTTGGACAGAACTTCCCCTCGATGAGACTTCTATAAATCCTTGGCTGCCCAGCTACCATTTGCCAGAAGAAGAACCTGTCCAGGAACCTTTCCATAGAACTCCCCAGCATGCAATTGTAAGCACAAATACGTTAGCCCGTGGGGGACAGTCAACGTTTGAGTGGAGTAGTTCAGTTTTGACGTCCAGGCTTGGTGAAGAAAGCAGTTCTTCGGCCTCTCCGTCAAGCTTTTCCCCTCCAGGACAAATGCAGCTTCCTCAATCCACGTTGGAGTCCCAATTATCAGACCCTGTCTTCTCCGTGGAGGTACCCTCCACTACTAGGCCTACGTTAGTTGTCAAATCTACTACAGTATGGCAAGAGTTATTTGACATTGTGGGACCACCAAGCACATCTTCTCAAGATGTAAACCTGGATAATCCAGATGCAGCTTTGGAGTTACCAGAACATTCTGTGATTTATGACGCGGAGGAAGATACAGGAATAGCTCCCGTTGATGTGGTCAGGCACGCACCTTCCACGGAAAAGACCATGGATGTAATTTACAGGCTTCCAGTACTCACAAGTGTGTCAACCTCAACACAGTTGGAAACTGCGGTTCAAGACATCATCTCTTCAAGTAAGTACTATCCTGAGCCTTCATAGTCAGCTATTTAACATATACATGTTATCACAAGTAAAACAAATAAGAAGCAGCTTCCATCATAGAATAAAGTAAAAAAAGGAACCTTCCTGGTGTCATTAAACAAATGGAATAAGCAACATACTCGAGTACAGAAAGTTCCACTGAGGAACTCCATCAACTCTGATTTAAAGGTTCCAAAGAAAATCTCAAAACAATATCATTAACAAAGTTAGTGCTAAGTTCAAATCATTGTCTAAAAGCTGTGGTAGGTGTTAGTTTGCGTGTGGGTCCTCACTGCAAGATACTAGGAGAAACCCCATATCGTTGCAATCTAGCATATTATACTTCCTGTGTTAGTTTATTATGGATTTTGTCACTCTACGAAGGATCATTACATGTGGTCTAAGAATTGCATTGGGCCCAACACTGCTGTTAAATTGCACATTTCTATGATACAGGGTTAGCGATACAACAGAGTTACTGCCTGGTGTTGTAAAGGTACAGTCTTAAAGCTGTCTCTGTTTTACACAGCAACTGCTTTTAGACTGAATCCTCATGTTGGTCTGGTATTGATTTGTTAATCCATTGCGTTATTAAATGGCCATTCAATAGGGTCACAAAAGATATGGCAATTGACAGCGGACCTCCATCACTTCTTTCCCAATCACAGAATCCCCATGTGCTATCCCTTAACTCTTAGATGGATGGTTCCTACATTGCTTTAAAAATGTGTCATCATTGTAATGGACCTCAAGTGAAGCCTGCAGCAGTGCCATGGGCATCTAACAGACAACGTCCACTTTGCAAATGAACGGCACCCCCTTTGAAGTGGCGCTATCCAACCAACGGTTTGTGGCCACAACTTTGTTTACCAACATTGACGCATATCCTTTGCACGAAAGGATAAGGGTGAGTCCTTCGTAACCCTTCTTCCTTGTGAATCTCTTGAACATTGCAATTCCCAAATCCAATTCTCAATGACGCTGCCAGTCAGCTTTTTATCGTCAAAAAGCCTGCAATTTTTCACTCTGCAGTCTTTACAACTGCAGAAAGCAACAGAAAATAAGGCCTTAAGTCTTTTAGTGTTTTAGACATACCATCTTAAAAGTTGAGGCTAGTATTTTGATTCATCGATGGGATGTTACTGAAAGGGTTTTGTTGTCGAGTGTTGGTCTTACTCTGGATCACTGTGTGAGGTGTGTGTTGATCTGAGCTCCCAACTGGATGAAATGTGTTTGTTTACTTATAATATCTTTCAATGCGTAACAATAGGAGAGCTACAGAAATAATGCTGGTGTTTGGACTGTTCCACATTGAGAGAGTGCGAATCCAACTAGACAGCTATGTTCTGAAGGTAAACACAAGACCCATTAATCTTCTTCTTTCTTGAGGACAGCCATTGTTTTTGTATTCTGTTTTTATTGATTTGTGTACAGCCATTATTACTCATGCCTCTTGGTGTTCTATACAACCTATATTGCAACCAATCTACCCGGTGCAAAATGTATTTTGCTATTTTTATTTCAGTTCAGTTCACAAAACTTTGTTCGGATAAGCATAGTATCCATAAAAGTGCGACAAAGGTTAAAAAATGGCAAGAGTCGCAATATATAATAGTAGGAATTACAGTTGTATAATCAAAATATCATAGTTTATAAATGGCAAGTTGAGACAAAAATCATCAATACTAAATAAATTACCAGTATATAAAACCAATCTGTTAAATGATTAAAACATTGTGTACATAGTTAAAACTCAATTAATTAAGCATTGTCTTACGCGCCCTGGTTGCAATTCTCAGAAATGTACTAAGGCGAAAAACCAGCTCTTCATCAGTCAAGGCAAGCATATGGGAATAAGCAGAAACCAAACAAATAGGCCTGCTCTTTTTAAAAGAAGGGAGAATAAGCCACTTAATATATTTTGTATAGTATTTGCAGAAGAACAGAAGATGTTGTGTTGTTTGACCACTAACCCCGTCACATGGGCAGGGTAGTCAATCAAGTTTCGGATGATAACCTAAAGGGAAACACAATGCAAATTTAGTCGCCCCAGCCTTCAGGCGGAATAAAAGGCTCCTTTCCCACCGACTTATAGGTAGGGTGGATAATTTGGTAGGGGATAGTATTGCCGTTCGTGAGCCATCTAACTGGAAACAGAGGATTTATTTGATTCCAACGCAATTCTTGCCATGCTATATGACAAGTAGAGAGCACTTCTAAGTTCTCTTTTATTTACAGTTTCGGCTTCGCTGGGATTTAAGAAAATGCAGACCTTATTAACGCTGGATAGGCTTTGGTACACTCCAGATAACCATGGAATGTCCATCCCATTCTCACACTTCAAACAGTCTGTTATGATATTTTTTGTTAGAGTGGCTGCCTGGTTCTTCCAAACCGATAGCCAAAAAAGGGTTGGGCTGGCACGTATAAAATGAGATATATAACTTAAATTCAATTCCTTATGGCAAACATATTATGAGGTCGAGATTGGGATACTCAACAGCTTCCTACAGAACTTGTTTTGTTCCTGCTAAATGCAGGAGCTGTCCGCAGTCCCCCAAATCTCCGCTCCGTACGTAGCCAAAGGGACACATTGTTTTTGTATTCTTTATTTATTTATTTGTGTACAGCCATTATTACTCATGCCTCTTGGTGTTCTATACAACCTATATTGCAACCAATCTACCTGGTGCAAAATGTATTTTGCCATTTTTGTTTCAGTTCAGTTCACAAAACTTTATTCGGACCCCACCTGTGAACAGCAGAAAACGCTCCTACAACCTCTTCCTCCCCCCTTCCACTTCACTCTGCATGCACAGGTGGAATGAATCACTGGGAGGCTTCTAAAGTGTCTGTCATTGAAAGGTGGGTGGGCATTGCCAACATATGACTGACTTTGCCCAGCATTGCCAGTTAGTTTTGCTCACCTTGTGGAGAAGTGTGGCTCAATGGTTAGAGCGGCAGACCCTGATGCAGAGGTCTAGCCCGGGACCAGGGTTCAATTCCCCGCCTCGGCGGGTCTTGAGCTAAAAAATTCCACGGACCTGATAATTCTCGCCTCGGTGCCTATTCCAATCATGGAGTCCAACTCTGGGCAATAGCTTGCTTAATCTCCACAACGGCCCCCACAACGCTAAGGATGCCTGGCCTCCACCTTGGGGGTGCCCAGGAGTGGACACCTCACAGGGAAAGCCAGGATGGGTTCCACAGTGGTATTCGTACAAGCGCCTTGAGACCCTTGCGGGTGAGTAGTGCGCTATACAAGTATCAATTTATTCATTTCAATCTTTATTTCGGCCAGTTTGACCATCAAAGATATACAGTAAAACACATATAGTACAATATAAAACCATCGGAAATGTGCAATAAAAAGCCATACATTAAAATTCATGTTCTTATAATTAAGTAGTCAACTGCGACTTTAAAATACGGGTGCGAGTATGCCAGACATTTGTAAGGAATTTGGCTAATGCAAACACCGTTAGTCCCGAGACATCAGTTTTTAAAATTCTATACATCGGGAGGTATTCCCTACAACCAAAGTTTCTGATAAGTGGTAAAAGCCAATATTTCCTAGCGGCCTTGTAAGTTGGACAAAACAAGACCACATGTAGGTCGCTTTCCTCAGCACAGGTGCATGCCGGGCATTGCTTGGTAGAGGGCGGTGTTGACCAGGAGCTAGTATATAACCGCAAAGGCAGTGTGCCATATCTCCATTGGAGAAATAGCTTCCTGGCCAGCACAGGAGTCATCCCATCCAGAACCCTCTCCAGCCTGTAGGAATCCTTACATTGTGTAAATACAGATGTTAATGACCCCTCGCCCTGGCGATCTAAAACCATAGCCAGTTTCTGCTCATAATAAGCATTGGCCAAGACTCTTCGTGGGATCCTAAGTGACGCATTAGCTGGATCGGACCATAGGTCTGGGAACCCCAAGCTCATACAGGACTTTTTTTAATATATTTTATCCAGGGAATCTGTAGGGCTTTGGGGTGGGTTAAAAACTCCCTCAGTTGGGGGGCGGAGCTAGCCGGCGTTCATGGCGGACGCATAAGCGCGAAGCTCCGCGCTAGTGCCGCCAACAATTCATCAATAATCCTCACAGAGCGGCGATTATGGTGGAATTCCGGCGGGGGCTGTCCCTACTCCCCCCCGTGGACCTCCGGCGCGACTTTGGTGGGGCTGCGACTGCGGGTTCCCCCGGCGACGCCACTGACCGGAGAGCTGCAAACCAGGCCGGGATCCCCGCGCTGTCCTGAGACGCGGGGCCGGGCTGCGTCACCCGACGTGCGGCCCCTGGGTGGAGACGTCCCGCGCGCACGGTGACCGGCGGCGGCCACGACCACTGAGGTGCCCCAAGCCCACACAGCGGACTCCCGCTTCATCGAATGCACACCCTGAAGGCTTTGGGGGACCAGAGCGAGCGCCGGCGGTGGGGCGGACCCGCCGGGGGGACACACGTGGCGCAGACGGGACTCTGCTTCGCCGCGGGCGCCATTATCTCCTACCGGAGTGGCCTACCCGGCAGCCTGTCCGCTTGGAGGAGGCCCTGAGGAGCGGCGGGCGACTTCGAGATAGTGCACCCGCTGCACGCGCCCTGCGCCCCTGATCTGGCTGGGGGTCCCCTGACACCGAGGCGCCCAGTGGGGGAGTGAAAGCTGCGGGCGCCTGTCTTGGCCGGCAGCGGTGCTGGGCAGGCAGGCCTACATACGACTGGGACCTTGGGGGACCACCGGCTCAATAAGGACTGAGGGCGCTGACCTCGCTCTCCGCCGCGGTGATGGGCAAGAGCGACAGGACTCAAACTAAGCTGTCGTTTGACCAGAGAAGACAGAAGGTGCCGGACCCTCCGGCAGACCAGACCCCGGGAGCAGCTGCAGGCCCGAGCTCCGCACTGTGCGCAGAAATTAAAGGTATGCTCAACACGATGGAGAAGGGCCTACAGGAGGGCATGGCGGCCATTGGCACCAAGATAGACGCCCTGGCATACCGGATGGATCGAATGACGGAGAGGGTGGATAAGCACGCAGAGAGGCTGGACATGGCGGAGCGCAGGCTGACGGAGGCGGAGGAGGCGCAAACAACATGGGACGCTGACCGCAAGCAGTTGGGAAGGCTGCTCCAGGTGATACAGGATAAATCCGAAGATTTAGAGGCCCGCTCCAGGCGCTCCAACATCCGCGTCACGGGTGTGGCGGAGTCGACCCAGACGGGGAAAATGGAGCTATTTGTCGAGAAACTACTGAAATCTCTGCTGGGGGACGATACCTTCTCCCCTATGTTTATAGTGGAACGTGCGCACCGCACCCTGGGACCGAGGCCTCCACCGGGTGCGAACCCTAGGCCCATAATAGCAAAGCTCCTCAACTACAGGGACAGGGACGCCGCCCTCCGTGCTGCTAGAGAGAAGGGAGACCTGCAGTATGAGGGGATGAACATTTCGTTATACCCTGACTTCACCTCCAAGGTACAGGAAGAGAGGCGGCGATTTGTCCCCTACAAGCAGCAACTCAGAGACCTGGGCTTGGACTATGCCATGTTGTACCCGGCGCGGCTGCGCATCAACAGGCAGGGCCACTCACATTTTTTCACTGATCCCAAGGAACTACAGAAGTCCCTGAAGCAATGGATCAAGGAACATCGAGAAGCCCGACCTGCGCCTGCGGAGGAGAGTGCTGGCAATGGCGAACTGGATGAGCAGGACTAGCGAGGAGAGGGGATGCAGTGGCTTCCTCAAGCGGATCGGCTACACTGTCCCCTGCGAGGCTCCTTGCAGGTGGAACCGAGAGAAGCCCACTCGGGGCGCACCACTGCGGCAAACGGACTTCTGCACGAGCAGCTGCGGGTGAGATCTGCACAAGCCTCACGGGTTATGGTGGGGGGCGGCGATTGCTATGACTCTGTTAGACTGCCCTGAGGTGGCGTTGCTGGGGCCCAGCCACACGGGGCCGGGGGGGGGGGGGGGGGGGACGCCCCTTAAGGCGAGCACTATACTGCTCATATATCCTACAGCCGCACTTGCGATTGGGGGCGCTGGCGTGGGGGCGGCCTACTTATACTGCGCAGGAGGAACGACCGGACTGAGGTCGGTTTGGAAATAGTGTGCGCTACCTCTGCCCTGGCGCTTACGGTGCTTGCGGCTCTATTTGAGACTGTTTGGGGAAGTTTGAAGACGGGTGGGGGGGGTGGATGCAGGGATCTCGGTCACACCAGGTTGGGGTTGGTTGACTGTGGGCGGAGGGGGGTAATGGGGGTTCTGAATTCAGGGTTGTTTGGGATGTTTGGGGTACGGTCCGACATGTGCTCTCACAGGTTAAGCTATGCGAGGTGGGTGAGCGGCTGCCGATACTGGAAGGGGGTGGCCCCTGCCACCACGCTACAATTGGTGACCTCTTTTAATGGTAATGGCTGACACGGCTCGAGCAGACTCCCTGCGGGAGTCGGAACCCTTACGGGCTGTCACCTGGAATGTAAGGGGCTTAAATGATTACAGGAAACTCCGCAAGGTGCTACACTACCTGCAGAGACACCACATAGACTTGGCACTGCTGCAGGAAACACACCTCCCTAACACCAGCAGGATGCTAACACACAGGGGGCTCCAGGGGCACTCCACTTTTGCAGGTTTCACCACACACGCCAGAGGGGTCCTCACCTGGGTTAACCCGAAATCTAAGCTATCCCTCGCCCTGGTGAAGGCGGACCCGGAGGGGAGGTTTGTGTTAAGCAAGTGCACGGGCAAGGGACACAACCTATTGATCGTGAATGTCTATGGCCCGAACTATGACTCCCCTGACTTTTACGCAGCGGTAGCGGAACATTGTAATGAATGGTCTGCTGGGAATATGATGTGGGGAGGGGACTTCAATTTCACCTTCAGCCCGGATCTAGATCGGTCCACGGGCCCTGCCAGGCGCCCTGCTGCGGCGGCGCAGCGCATGCAGGCGGAAATGTTGAGGCTGGGCCTAGTAGATGTGTGGAGAGAAAGACATAGCGCCAAGGGGGGGTACACGCACTACTCAGCATACCACAACATCCATACCAGGATTGACTACTGGCTGGCATCACACTCCCTGTTTTCCATGGTCAGGGGCTGCAGTGTGCTTCCCCGCACTCTGTCGGACCACTCCCCGGTGCTCCTGGAGTTGCACACTCCCCTGCAGAGAATCCCGCCATTCACGTGGCGATTCCCACCTTACTCGCTGCTGGACGAGGCATTCAGGGCGGACCTAGGAGAGGACATAGATAACTTCTTTACCACCAATCTGGGCTCAGTGGACACCTTCGGGACAATCTGGGAGACATTCAAGGTGTATGTACGGGGGGTGGTCATAGCTAAGCACTCCGGGGTCCTCAAGGCAATTAGAAACAGACTGAAATTCTTGGAGGGGCAGATAGCAGACTACGAACGCCGCCAGCTCCTAGACCCGAGCCTGCCTGGGGATGACACCCTGCAAGAACTTTTGAAAGAATTCCACGAGGAGGCGGACAGGGAGGTACGACATTTAGGAAAGTATGCGACGGCCCGCGCGTATGGGGAGAGTGACCGCCCGGGTGCACTGCTTGCCAGGATTATGAAAGGCACTAGACGCAAACAGTCTGTAGCGGAACTGCGCTCCACTGGAGGAGTGTTACTCACAGAGGAGACACATATACTGGCGGAATTCAGGAGCTTCTATGAGGAGCTATACACCACTAAAATTACGGGGGTGGAGGACCAAATTGATAATTACCTTAGCTACATTAAGATGCCATTCCTGGAGAACTGGCAGAGGGAATTCCTAATGGCCCCTATCCACTGCGAAGAGATATCTGACGCGTTGGCCACCATGAGAGCGGACAGTGCCCCCGGGATAGATGGTCTGACGGTGGCCTTTTACAAGGTGTACAAAGATAAGCTACTCCCCCACTTCTCCACCCTCTTTAACGAAATTTGCAAAAATGGCGCTATGCCCCCCTCTATGCGGGAGGCGCTAATCGTCACTATACTTAAGCCTGGCAAGCCCAGCGACTTGCCGGGCTCATACCGCCCTTTGTCCCTTCTCAATGTGGACGCTAAACTATATGCAAAAGTACTGGCGACCAGACTGGCCCTGGTGGCGCCCCAATTGGTGGCCCCGGAGCAGGCTGGGTTCATCCCGGCTAGGAACCTCACTTACAATATACGCACGGTCATGGGAGCCATGCAACACACCAGGCACGATACCAAAGCCATCGCGGTCTTTCTGGACATGGAGAAGGCCTTTGACTCTGTGGAGTGGCCCTTCATGCGCAAAGTACTGCAGAAGCTGGGGCTGGGAGAGACCTTCCTCCAACTGCTAGGCGCCCTTTATCACCAGCCCACGGCCAGAGTCAGACTGGGGGATGCAGTCTCGGAGCCGATCTCCATCAGCAGAGGCACGAGACAGGGGTGCCCTCTTTCCCCGCTGCTCTACGCCCTAGTGGCGGAGCCACTGGCGTGTGCAATTCGGGAATACCACTCGTACGAGGCCATCAATTACCCCACCTATAAGTTGGGTATTTCCACGTATGCGGACGACACCCTTCTTTACGTCAGGGACCCGGCCAACAACATTGCGTCGGTACTGAGGGAGGTTGTGAGGTTTGGCGCGTTGTCCGGGCTGAAGGTTAACTGGGAGAAGTCAGTCGCCTTCCCACTGACCCCAATTACTGTCCCCTTCGAGATGGACTACCCGCTCCAATGGTCCTCTGAGCCGATAAGATATCTGGGCATTATGCTGCACACGGACCCGGACGTCCTGCTGAGGGAGAACTACGGGGTTGCCTACAGCAAACTCGTGGATAACGTTGAACTCTGGATTAAGCTCCCGCTGTCCCTGATGGGACGGATCGCCTTAATGAAAATGGTCATTCTCCCGAGGTTCCTATTCCTATTCAACAATCTCCCGATTGTCCTCTCGAAAGCCTTCTTTGCCACTCTAAACAAACTCCTGGTGAGATTGGCGTGGGCCGGGAAACAACCTAGGGTGCAATGGCGGGTACTGCAATTACCGTACGAGCAGGGGGGATTGGCGGCCCCAGATCTGGAGCGCTATTACAGGATCGCACAGGCCTCCCACCTCCACACTTGGATACATGGCAACCAAGCCACTCCGCATGTGATCCTGGAACGACTGTTCGCAGACCCTACCCCACTTCCCGCTACCATATGCGGCCCCAGAGACCGTAGGGTTGGCGTTCTAGACTCCTTGCTATCCACCAACCACGCCTGGCATTCTATTGTGCAGGGGCAAAACAAGGAGCTGATGTACGCTCCCAACATGCCTATACAATGGGCGCTCTGGCTGCCGACCTTGGCGGAACCGGGTGTCCACAGGGCCCTACACGAACTAGGTGCACGCACTATGGGGGACCTCTTTGAGAATGGCAGGGTGAAGACGTGGGCGCAGATCTCGCATCGGAGGGAGAGTTCCACGTTACTCCAACGCTTTCAGTACCATCGAGTCCGTAGTGCCCTGTCGGAACTACTGGGCCCGGATATGGAGGAACCCCCTGCGGTCCCGGAACTGGTGTATGTTATAGACAGCGAATCGCCAAAGAAGCTGCTCACTAGGCTCTACAGGATAGGACACGATCACACGGCACTGCTCTACACGAGGGCGCGATTGGCTTGGCAGGCTGACCTGGGCACCCACGTCGATGATGACATGTGGGCATACTGCTCTGCGGCCACAAGGCGCATCTCCCTGAACGGGAGGCACCGTTTGGTCCACTTTAAATTTTTGCAAAGGGTATACCACACACCGGAACGACTCCACAGGTACGGCCTCCGCGACTCCCCACACTGCGAGAGGTGTCGGGCACAGGTTGCGGACTTCTTGCACTTAGCCTGGTCCTGCCCGGGGGTCGAGAGATACTGGGCAGGCGTATTCGCTGAAATGAGCACTATAGTGGAGGTGGACCTGGCCATGGACCCAGCCCTCGCCCTAATGGGCTATACGAAATCGATGCCCGTCTCGATTAGGAAGCTGGTGGGCATGGGGATGCTCCTTGCGAAGCGAGTAGTTGCACTATGTTGGATGAGGGGGCCATTACCTACACTCAAGCGATGGGCTAGCGATATGAAGTACTGCAACACACAGGCGGATACATACAGTGAGCTCCTTCCGCCCAGAAGCCGCCCCAAGAACTTTTGGGGGCTGTACCAGACCCACTTGTCCTCTAGGACGGACGGAGATGTCTCGGAGGAAGGGGAGGGAGAGGAACTGGAGAGTGCCCTGCAAGAGCCACCTGATTCACCTGCCCGGTGTGTTCCCCCGCACACCTAGCGCGCTTTAGGCGTTAGGAATCACCCCATCCATAGAAGTGTGAGGTGGGAGGGCTACACCTTAGATGGAGGAAAAGTGGTAGGCCGCACTAGACACAACAGGTGTTAGTGACGCCTGAGGACTTACTCGGGGAGCACAACTGAGGGACCAGTTATGGGGAGGGGGGGTGTTCACGGGGTTAGAGTTTGGTTGGGAGAAAACGTAAAATTTACTGCTTTGTACATTTATTCCAAATGCACGCTACTCAGCAGATGGTACTAGCCTACAGAGGAGAATTGCCATCCATCGACCTCCGGCTAGCGCTTGTATTGGACTCTATGATGTTAAAGTATACTGGTATATGCCATTGTTGTTGCACGGAGACCTAATGCCGGCCCGAGATGGGATGTAGGCGAGCTTTTTCTGTACTTTGTGGGGTGCTTTTTCCTAATAAAATAAATTTAAAAAAAAAAAAAAAAAAAAAAACTCCCTCAGTTCTGCCCTGTAGGTAAAAAGTTCCTCACTGCTCCATAACCTTCGCCAGAAGGCTATGGGTCTGAGGCCCAATTCGTCTGCTATGGGTCTCAGGCCCAAGTCCATCCTCAGGGGGAGGAGCGGTGTACTAGACGGGAGTGCAACTATCTGTCTAATAAATTTGTTCTCCGTTATAGACAAATTGTGGACAGATGTATGGCCCCACAGTTCCGCCCCATATGTAATGGCACCCCTGGCCTGTGCCTTATAAATCTGGATAACCGGCCCCAGTGGTCGATATGTGGAATTTTTCATCATCCGTACAATGCCACCTGTGGTCTGCACTAATTTGAGGTTTGCCCTAGTCTGGTGTGTTCCCCAGGACATGGTTTCGTTTAACGTTACACCCAAATATTCAAAGGTGGAGACTCTCTCTAAACGTGATGATCCCAGCAGGGGGTTCGGGCGTGATCTTTGGGTTGGGTTCAAGACCATAAACTTAGTTTTCATAGCATTGATCTCCAACCCCCTTTCCGTGCAGAAAACCACAAAAGAATCAAGAATCCTCTGTATCCCCATGGGGGTTTTGGACAGCAGCAGGGTATCATCTGCAAACATAATTGTAGGTACCCTGCTGCCGTTCAATTTTGGAGCATCAGTGTATTCAATGCCATTGAGATGGGCGATTACCCCGTTGACAAAGAGGCAGAACAGGGTCGGTGCCAGTACACAACCCTGCCTGACCCCTCTGTCAACGGGGAATCTGTCCGTTAATTCCCCAAGCTTCCCGCACCTAACCCGGGCATAGTTGTTCTGATGCAATCTCTGCAGAATTGCCAGAATGTCCGGGGGGAGCCCCATCTCGGCCAGAACACTCCAGAGTTTCCCTCTGGGCACCAGGTCGAAGGCGGCCCGCAAGTCCACAAATATAGTGTACAAGCTGCCGCCCTCGAATATCGCTGTCCTCCAGTAGATAATGTTCAAGCGAGGAACCTGGTCCACTGTGGAGACTCCCTTCCTGAAGCCCGCCTGGTATGGACTGAGGGCGCCAGTTTCCTCCACCCGTCCTGGAGGCGATTCAACAGTATCCTACCAAAAAGCTTCTGGGGCACGTCAATTAGACTGATTGGTCTGTAGTTGGCTGGGAGCAGAGGCGAGCCCTTCTTGAATATAGGAACCACCTCTGCCCCCAGCCAAGTACTCGGAATTTCCATGCCATGCAGGACTGCATTAAATACAGTAGCCAGGTAGGGGGCCCAAATATCGGGCTCCTGCTTGAACAGGTCCCCAGGGAGACCGTCCAATCCTGGCGCCTTTCCCGATGCCAGACCTGCAATTGCTGCCCTAACCTCCCCCACTGTGATCAAGTCCCCGCCATACTCTGCCGGTCCATTACCGACTGCAATCATGGTTTCTCCCAGCTCTGAACTATAAAGTGACTGAAAATGTGCCTGCCACACCCCTGCTACAATATTTGGCTCTATTGCCGAATGGAGGCTCCCCGATCCCCCATTTACTACTCGCCAAAACATTCGATAGTCTCTTGTTGCGAGGGAGCTAGTAAGCTCCTCCCATTGGCCCTCCTCCCATTCAGTTTTGGCATGAGCAACTAGTTTTTTATATGCCCGTCTACTTTCACGTAGCTCCTCTCCGCCTATTTCCTCTTTGATGCTTCTAAGGAGTTCTCCCTTTGCCTTCCTGCAGGCTGCATTGTACCAGGAGGATTTGTGTTGTTGCCCCCTCCTAGAATTCTGTACCTTGCTAAAGAGCTCGAATGCCGCTCCCTTTATAAGGTCCTCATGTGCCTGATGTAATTTATTGTGGGAATCTTTATTGCCCACATCATTAGCTAAATCTCCCACTTTTTCCAATATTGGAATTAATCCTGCGTAGAGCCTCGAGAGTTTCACTTGGCTCGTGACTAATTTTTCCCACCTGATTCTTCTCCTGTTGTTACCCAGTAGAAGTTCAGGTTTATTCTCCTCCTTAGTTGTAATAGAGGCTTCTATACCAGGGTGGGTGAGATCTAGTTCTAGGGCATTATGATCGCTATCTAGTCTCTCAGTAACCCTAAAGTCCAGAATGGATGACCAATTCGCTAGCTGTACAAGGGCGTAATCCAAGCGGGACTCTCTTCCCACTCTGTTGTACGTGGGTTTGCTTGGTATATCAGACTTAGTACGCCCGTTGCATGCTCTGATTCCATGCTTTAAGGTTAGGGCAGTAATCTGGAGTGCTAGAGGTGTCCATGCCTTCGGGGGAGGTGCTACTACAGAGGGTACTGACCACCTGAGCTCTTCTTCCATGGGAAATCCCTCTAGAAGACCAGACAGTGGCTCAAAATGAGAATGTAGATCCCCTCCCAATACATAGGGGGTGCCCCTTGGAATGTTACATAAATAAGCTGAGAGCTCATCTATGGTGGGAGATTCTCGCGAAACTCCCACAGGCCTAGAGTAAATATTTATCAAGGCAAGTTTCGCTAGATTTGGCCAAGCTAATAGGACCACTAAAATGTCATCCGATGGCACCGGTAGGCGTGAAGCCTGGCACCCAAGGTGGGACGCCACCCAGGTTGTAAGTCCACCTGAGGGGCGGCCCTTACCCTCCCACCTAGCCGGGATAGAAAATGACAGGTAGCCCTGCTGAATATATTCTTCCCTTGCCCAGGTCTCCTGAAACATGCAAACATCCCCAGACTCAATATAAGTAACCCAGTCTTGTTTGTCCAGCTTATTGGCTAGGCCGGCCACATTCCACCAGATTAGTCTCAGATGCGCCGGTACAGCAGCGGAGGGGATTACAATAGTGGGAGTAAAAGGGGAACTAATGCCAGATGATACACCAGGACCAATGTTAGAAGTAGGTGGGTCTGGATCAGATGGTTCACCAAAACCATTGTCAGAATTACCAGGGTTTAGATCAGGGGCTGAGATCAGTCAATCAACCCCATCCAATCCATCAAGACAATTAAATCGGTTAGAGTCGTAGAAGGGTGTCTCCGGAGGATGATAAACCGGTCGTGCAGCATACCCCCGGTATCTAGATCTCCGTTCAACCCTCATCCAATTGCCTTGTAGTGGATCATGATGCATACGAGTAGGGGGAAAGAAAAAAGACACTGGCAAAGTCTGTATGGTGGAATCAGGAGATCTGTTTGACCCAGCACATATATGTAATACTGTCCTAGGGTCTCGGAAAGTTACCATAATACAATCCTCTATTATTGATTTTCTAGTTTTCCCCAACCAAGGTACCCTTCTCACCATGATAATCTCATTGTTCAGATGGACCGGGAGGGGTCTGTTCCAGTTCAACCATTTAATGATTTTCCTTTTGAGTGAGTGAAAGTTCTCACCTTCTCCCACTTCAAGAGGGGGAGCACCCGCCAAAACCACCATAAGGCTATTAGCCTCAGGCGGCAAGTCGGGTCTCCGTGGTCTGGGAGCAGGCTTCTCAGGGAATAGGGGAACAGTACTATCATTAGGTATATCCCCAAAGGTTATGCCAGGGGCTATGCCAAGGGGAACTGGGCCCACTGGTTGTAGAAATGGAGTATTAGATTTGCTGGGTGGTATTGGCACTAAGTTGGCCATAAGTGGCTGCAGGAAGGGGACAGCAGCAGTACCAGAGGAAGGACCCGCGGTAATTGAGGGGTTTTGAGTGTTAAGGGGAGTTTTAGCTGGGGGATTAGGCTCGAGGGGTCGGCTCTGTTTATTAGCCGAGGTTTTCAGGCTGCTTATAGTTGTCTCCAAAATAGAGAGTCTGGTCTCTACTTTCTTCAGGCTCTCGCTAATGAGCAGAAGCAGTGATCTGAGTAAAAATTCTATGTTCCCCATAGAAATAACAGGGGATGATATATTAGATAGATTATCCCCTTGGACGCTAATAGAATCAACAATATTAGTATTAGTGCCCTTAACAGGAGTAGGATTATGAACATTCAATGTTATCCTATCAGAAGTAGGAGGGGGCTTAGGTGCTTTTCCGAAATCGGAATGGGGGATTTTAGTCTTGCCCTGCCCTCCCCTCAACTTCCTTCTACGCTTATTCGGTGGAGGGCCATGCACCTCTGCCACAACTATTTGCTTTGGCTTGGTTTTTCTTGTTTGAACTACAGGGGGCATTTCAGTGACTAGGTCAACAGCCATACTCCTAGGACTGGGGAGGGAGATAACATCAGAGGTCTGTTCTGTGAATGGTCAAAAGTTGGGAATACTCTCCCGCAATAGTAATAGAGGGACGCCTTCTTGGGATGATAAATCCTGGCTAACGTTAAAGGAACCTCCCTCTTGGGAGATAGGATAAGGAGTAATATCACAAAGAGGTCTATTTTTCATATTCTCAATAGAGCGGCGGCGCTCCGCCCTATGCTTCTCCAAAGAGGTTTCCTTATCCCCCTCGCCCTGTGCCCGTGTGAAGTAATTATCCAAAGTTCCATTTTTACCTCCTCCCACCTTCGCTGGTGTTCCCTCCGGAGCCGGTGATGGCATGTCCAGGACCTATATCAAAGTCCATGCGAAATCAAAGAAATACAGGCAAAAGAGAGCGGGCCCAGCCCGGCCTCCAGCGGCCCCTGACGGCCACAGACGGTCCCGCCCTTGTCCCGGGACGCTCCCGCGCAGCGGTGGATGGTATTGGAATTATGAGGGGAGTGACGTGCTGGGGGGCGGGGCTTGCAGGGAGAGCGGGCCAGGTGTAGAGTATTGGCCATGCAGGGACTCCTGGTAGTTGGAGTCCCTGCTGTTGCTCGCAGCCCTGCAGCTCTTCCCCTTTGCTCCTCACCAGCGCTCGAAACAGACACCAGTTCAGCCCAGCACTCCTTGCTGCAAAGCGGGACCCGCGGAGCGGGTCCGGCGAGGAATGGCGTTTGAGTCAGGCACAGCAACAGGCTCTCGGGGCAGGAATCCGTTGTCCACACAGGATGAAAGGGTAGTGCAGATCAGAAGAGCGTCCCACCGGTGCAGGGAACAGGTAGGGATTTAAAAGTCCGTTCGCTGGGGGGCGGGGCTTGCAGGGAGAGCGGGCCAGGTGTAGAGTATTGGCCGTGCAAGGACTCCTGGTAGTTGGAGTCCCTGCTGTTGCTCGCAGCCCTGCAGCTCTTCCCCTTTGCTCCTCACCAGCGCTCGAAACAGACACCAGTTCAGCCCAGCCCAGCACTCCTTGCTTCGAGTCAGGCACAGCAACAGGCTCTCGGGGCAGGAATCCGTTGTCCACACAGGATGAAAGGGTAGTGCAGATCAGAAGAGCGTCCCCAAAGTATCAATTTACATTTTACCTTACCATGCCAGGCTACCCAAGCCCTTGCACCATGAATATTGCAAGTCTCACGATATGGTACCAGGCCTACGGTGGTCAGATGGGAAGTTGTCTCCCCCTTCCTGAGGTAGCTGTACTGATGAACAAATGCAGTAGTGGCTCACTTTGGTGTGCTACAACAAATGTATTTATTTAATTTGACATTTCAAGAACATTTTGAGACCAACCTTGAACAGTAACCGGTGTGGGCTGAAGATGGTACATCTCCCAATAATTCTGCAAGTGTCCCCTTTTTTTAATTAACTCAAAGCAGATGCAAATTAAAGCGCGCTGGTCGCTGAGCTGCTGGCTTTTGCGGTCATATTTGCACGAGTAACCAGAGTGGAAGGTCTTGGGAGAGTCTGAACAAGAAGCCCATCACAGACCCTGCAGGAACCCTGTCCAGTCTGACCCCGAAATTCAGGCCATAGTAGGGCAGTGTTCAGGTGAGGATGTATGACATTACAACGCATGCTTTTACCACGCATGCCTTCACAACGCGGTATTTACAACGCATGGCTTTACAACGCATAGCGCTTTGGGGTGCGCGATAGTGAATAGTTTAATTTACTATTCCAACTCCAGTCCCCGTGGATAGTAGGGAAGGTTTTGGATAGTAAATTAAATCTATTCCCTATCCTAGAGCGCCCCCCAGCGCAATGCGTTGTAATGGTTTGCGTTGTAAATACCGCGTTGTAAAGGCACTACGTTGTAAAAGTTGCGTTGTAAAGGTTGTTCACCTCAGGTGAGATTGGCCAAACATACCGAAGGCTGGGCACAGCCCCTTGATGAATATTTCTCCTCAGCTGCTGCATGGCTGATTTCAACTTACTTCCTGACCAGAGCTTGTGAAAGTGGGTGTTTCCTGCTCCCCTCTACCAAACCCCTCCTCCTGTTCGGTGGGATGGGTGGACCTGTTAAATGACAAGAAACGCACAAACACTTCATTTATTGTGCATCTGTTGTTGTTTATTAAAATGAAAAGCACAGATATTGCAAGACTTACTCATGTGATAGCCCTGCCAAGAAACAAACATTTAGAATTTTGTTAGACGGCATGGTGGTGCTTAAGCGTGGTTCAGTATTTATAAATAGCCACTTACGATAGATATAGAAGTCTCTTGTAAAAATTCCAACTGAATTGTAATGAAATAATATTAGATAGACCATGGATAAAAACCTGGTATGATTCAATTTGTGTTTTTGTGAAAGTTGGAGCAGCAAGCATAAAATACAGTATTATATATTGAATATGTAATGTGTAAATACCAATAAACATTTTTTTTTTTAAAAAGGAGCATACATGAGCATAAGGGACACTTCCTTTAAATCAAAAGAAAAGTTTATCCTGAGTATGTTTTGATATAAAATTAAAAAGTTCATTTCTTCTAGGGCCACTACCCTCAGGGCCACTGGAATTATGTGGTTCTGCGATCACAGGTTTTTACACCTAATTCTGGAGTTGCCGCATAATCCATCATGTGCTGCATAATCTGCAGATTGTAACAAAAAAATGTTTTCTAGCTCAAACAGATGCAAAGTTACTAAAATATGATGACATGTTTTCCGCTCGTAGTGGAAGGCCGTCTGCAAAGGTTAACAGGTCATCTTTGAGTTGCTTATTTCTAAATTTGGTTCTTAAACTAGTACTAATCATATAAAATCTTTGCCCAGACAGTATTGCCATGTGTAAAATTTCAAAAATGATGAATACTATAAAAAAAAGTGCTGCATTATACCATGTAATTTGCCTTTGTTACCACATAATTTGGTGCTACCGCCACATAATTCCAGTGACCCTGCTATTACAACACACAGCAAATATTAGGTTAAAGATTAATTTTGTCTCTCCCCCGGTTTTTGAAAAATAAAATAAAAAGTTCAGTACTTTCTGGGGGTCTAAATTACAGGGCCAGGAGTAGCTCAAAGATAAATACTGTCTCTGTTGTTTATGAATATCTGTATTACGTGCCTCCCAAGTATTCTTGCCAACAGGTTTCAACTCTCAACAGTGGACTAATCTTTGGTGAGGTCTCCCTCAGGGCCACCTGCATTATAAACAAAGATCTCTGTTTCAGAAGCTTTGACATCCCTCAACTCAAAATGGCAGGGTTGAAGAAAATTAAAATAGTGAAACAATTCATTTCATAAAATGCACCTTGTGTAAAACTTTATTCAACCGAAAATTAGAATAACCCCTTCATATGAAATGTTCAAATAAGAACTAAAGAACCTCCTATTTCAGCATTAGTCATACATGACTAATAGCAAATCAGGACCAGGAACTGTAGGAAATATGATCTCGATTGTGACTGCTGTCTGCTAATATTGCTTAGCATCTAGTATTTATGATTTTATCGGGTAACTTAATAGCATTCTCACTCTTCTGTTTATATTTTCTAGTCTATCAATGCATCCTACATATCGAATATACTTATGTATGAATATAATTTTTTATTCCAATTTGCACTTGTAAAACCGTATACGTATGCATAGTGCTTTGAAACCCTTGAAACCCACCGGGTCATGTGCACGCTGTATCAACTATCAACTGAAAACAAATAAATGGTAAATGCTAGCATGAGACTGGCAAAGCGAAGACAAGCTATACACAGTGCACACAGGGTGTTAAACAAAACCTTAGCAAGAAGGCACCAAAAACAAAAATAAAACAGGCCAATTGTTGGACTGCCGGTCTCAATTCCCTGAAGGGTCGCCAAAAACTCTAGAATCTACCTGGTGGAAACCCCTCTACAAGCCAGATCTTCTACAATACTTGGTAAAGAGAAGGCTGGTCTAGCAGTGGGACTCAAGGGCCTCTGAGATGTCCCTACTCGCGCACAGCAGTGGTGGAGCAAATGCTGAGATTCCAAGACCATAGCAGATGGTGGGGTTACTGCTAACACCAGTGTGGTAGCATTCATTGGCCTGTGAAGATGGCCGCCGGACATGAGCTCTAGGGAAGAGCTCTGGGGTTAGGGGATATCCAAATATGGAATAAATCCCTGAATAACCCTAGGCGCGACCTAGAATTCACTGTAGATATCGCCGAAGACTCAGAGGAGCGAAAAATCAGAAGGAACAAAGCTAAAAAGAGCAGAATACAACATACCGGGTCGGGGATCGACGAGGCTGACCCAGCTCATCGGACTCCACGGACGACAGACGGACGGACCTCGGAGTGCTGGCCTCGCTGGGTGGATGCTCGGAGCTGGGGAGGACCCGCGACGAGCCATCTGACACCTGATATCACCCTTGGCTGCCCGGGGCAGGGGCTGAGAGAGAGGAGCTTTCCCCGACTGCACCTTCTTCTTCTTCGGTGTCGGGGCTTCGGAGACTGCACCTCCGGTGACGGCAGGCAAGTCCGATCATTGCATTCTGAGGGGGAGCCTCGGCGGGCGACAGTCGAGGTGCGAGCGCCCTGCCTCGCGGCACGGCCCCCCCACCCTGATTGTACACGGGGGACGGGGAGGCGAATTGAAATTGAAAGGAGAGGAACGGAGAGGAATGGGAAAAGTGGCACGCCTGACCTTAAAATGGCGGCCGCTTGAGACATTTCACTGTATATGAGCACGATCCCCTAGGCGCCACATGTGGAGATCGGCAAGAGGTCTGTCTATCCTGATATGACCATGGGCAAGGTGAGAGCATACCCTGACCACGAATAAAGAAGGGGAGAGAGGTTAGGACCGGTTCACGGTGCCTGCAGTGAACATCAACTCAGGGACATAGACACAGAGAAGGGACTGCCGACATACCAAACCAGTGAAGAGAGCCTGCTGAGGAAACAGATAAACGAAAGAAAAAAGGGACCAACTACAGGAGAGGAAAGGAAGGAAGTGCTCTCCCCCCCAGTACAACAGTACAACAGGGAAAGAAACGGCGGACATCTTGTAAGTGAAAAGGAAAAAAGGACCAAAGGAAAAAAGGACCAACTACAGGAGGGGAAAGTAAGGAAGTGCAATCTCCCCAGAACAACAGGGAAAGAACCGGGGACATCTTGCAATGGCTAGCTCAACACGAGTCCTCTCTTAACTTATAGTAAATTAACTCAACTTAATAAGGGACAGCTAAACTAATTCTTACTGCTTGGTAGTCCAGCCATAAGGATATAATTAGAGGACAGAAGAGGAAATATACTACCACAAAATATTGGTACCAGAACTATTTCTAATCCACCGACTACCACTGCACAATTGCAAACGATCAATTCAGAACTAATCACCGGAAGATTTACAACGGGAAAGGAATATGGATAATAGATACCGGACGATGGCCAGCTTCAAAGCAGAGAGTATAAAATATCCTCCTTCGCTATCTAAAAATGCTGCCAAAAAGTTTAAACATAACACACTGAGAAAGCACCCAGACATACTGTTCGCAGACCCATTCTTTGATGGAGTCAAAGGCACCATAATGAATGACTTGATTTTCTACACAAATAAAACAGCGAAATGGCGCAATGCCCTCACAGAAAGGTTACTCATAAAAAGTATGAGAAACATCCCTCATGGCACAAAAATAATGTCCTCCCCGACAATAAGATGCAATGCAGAATTATGCATCACGCTATATAAAACAGGAATAGTGCTGATACAAGCACCTAATAGGGACCTGGAAGAGTTTGAAAAGTCTTTCCTAACAATAAAAGAAACTCTGGAGAGACCAAGACACCAACTACCCATGACCTCACATGTAGTCACTCTCGTCAACACTGATACTACAACCAGAGATTCCAACCGAACCAATGACCATAACAGCCAAACTTCCAGCTCGGGAGACATAACTGAAAGGGAGATGGCAACCCCAGAGTACGAGCCAGAAAGGGAGATGGCAACCCCTGAGAAAGAGCCGGAAAGAACAGAGAGATCTTCCAATCTGACAAATGAAGAGCAGGTCCAGGCCCAAAGGATACAGCTGATGCCGCCACTAGTCAGCGCGAATCTACTTGAAGAGAATACCTCAGCTCCTAGCGAGTCACCAAATGACTCGATACCTCTCCCGAATTGCATACCAGAGTGGGAAAGATCACCACCCACAAACTCAATACCTGCACTACACAACACAAATAACACACTCGACATCCCAAACAGATTTGGAAGCGACAACCCACCCAAGGAAACAAAGGATAGAACTTTGAAAATGAGAACAGAACAACTACGGAGTAGAGCAAAATGCACAACCCGAAGTGGCAGGGCAATCCTCCCTAAGAAAACACCGCGAAGCCAGAAAGAAATTAAGAAGCTCCAGAAAATAGTAGGCAACCTAGCTCAAGGCTCGATGATAATTTCGCAGGCATTCGAAAAAATGTGGGAGTTGACGGCAAGCACACACTCCAAGGTCTCTGATATCCAGAATCTAGTACTCGCCGCACAAAAAAGAAATGACGAGATGGCCCTGTCCCTAAGAAATAGGCCCAATAGACCAGACAGGATAAACCCTTTGTCAAACGAAGAAACTCAGGCCTTACTCCGAACCTATGAACAACCGGCCCAGGAGAGGGTGGAGAGAATCAGAACAGTACCAATTGATTCCAATAGAACTTCCAGAAAGAATGACAGGAAAGCAAGTCACCTCAACCTACAACATATTCAGTTATCAGCATATGAATCCGAAAAAGGGAACATCCTTAACCCTGATAATCCCTTAAAATACCTTCTTCTCAATTGTCGTTCGGCATCCAAACATGCATCTGACATAGCAGCACTCATCATCAATAACGAAATCGACCTGGCAATCCTTACGGAAACGTGGCTAAAGGAATCATCCTCCCCCGCCATTGATCTCTTGGTACCACCTCATTATAACATTATGAGATTAGATAGGCCAAGGAAAACAGGAGGAGGTATAGCATGTATTCATCGATCAGAGATAGAGGTCAACATGATTCAAGCCGATCCCATAGAATCTTGTGAATACCTCGGTCTGAATATAAGATCTTCAAATAAACAAAAATGCAATTTACATGCATTCTACCATCCACCAGGTGATAACACAAAGTTCTCAGAGCAACTAATAGAGATCATAACTGCCAACTCCAATCCGGATGCCAACAACATATTCCTGGGGGACTTTAATCTACACTGGGACGACGACAATGACAAACTGGTTAATTCGTTAAAAGAGTTCCTCGCCGAAATAAACCTCATACAAGCATGTACCCAACCTACCCACGTGCAAGGAGCGACCTTAGATTGGATCATCTCCAGAAACAAAGAGACATTGATCTGCGCCATAGATCCATGCGACTGGTCTGACCATCACGCCATAACATTTATGATTCCCACAGTGAAAAAAGGTAGAACCGTACAACCCCCCAAGTCCACAAAATTGGTCAGAGAAATAAAAGAGGCGAACATTGAGCTATTGGTTGAGAGCTGCGAGAGAGACTTAAAGCCACCTAACAGCATGCAGGATGTAAATGAGCTGACCGAGCACTACATAACCTCAATAGGAAATATAGTCAATGACACCATGCCTCTAAGAATGAAAAAAGTTACCGACAAGCCTAAGAATCCGTGGTTTAGCAGATCACTGAATGAGGACAGGCGCAAACTGAGAACAGCTGAAAGAAAATGGAGACAACACCCTTCCTCACCTGAGCTGAAAGCCCTCAGAAAAATCAGAAACGATTATAACAAAAAGGTAATCAACTCCAAAAAAGAATTCATAAGAGCAGAACTAGACAATGCCAAAAATAGACCACGAAAACTCTTCGAGATACTAAAACAGCAATCAGATAAACTAGCCAAATCAACCCAAGAAAACTCAAAAACTCCTTTAAGCTGTGAGGAATTCTCTACATTCTTCAGCGAGAAAACAAAATCACTAGAGGTAGAGCTCTCTAACGCTGCGGTTATCCTCCCGACCCAAACCCTGCCGAGGAGCGAGGCCGGTGTGTCAACAGAGAGTATTAAAACAAAGAATGAAGCAATCTGGGACACATTTGAACTATACGACCAGGTCAAGATCGCCAAAACACTGTCAGAAATCAGACCAAACAACCACTATCAAGACCCTTTACCTGCAAAATGTGTAAGAGAAATCAGCCACATTGTGGTTCCAATATGGACCGAAATCATAAACGCTTCACTTACTCAAGGGA
Organism: Lissotriton helveticus; assembly: GCF_964261635.1. Lineage (NCBI taxonomy): Eukaryota > Metazoa > Chordata > Amphibia > Caudata > Salamandridae > Lissotriton > Lissotriton helveticus. The sequence goes on from NC_136057.1 coordinate 1,030,446,819, forward strand.
TCCTCCCCGACTGCCTAAAAACAGGACAAGTAGTGCCAATAATCAAAAAACCGACAGCGGACGCATCAGATCCGAATAACTATCGACCAGTAACCAACATCCCTTTACTGGCCAAACTAATTGAGAAATGCGTGCAGAGCCAATTGAAGCAACACATCACCAAGTTCTCCCTACTAGACGAATGCCAATCAGGGTTCAGAGCAGGGCACAGCACAGAAACAGCGATCCTGCATATCGTTGATGACGCGCTTCAAGCACTAGACCAAAATCAAGCATGCCTATTGATTCTCCTAGACCTGTCATCTGCTTTTGACACGGTAAACCACGAAACACTACTCTCCAGGCTACAGGACAGGATGGGATTGGCCGGCAATGTACTGAGATGGTTCAAATCGTTCTTAAGCAACAGAACCCAACGATTCCGGGTTAACCAAGCAATTTCAACCCCATGTCCTAATGCAATTGGGGTCCCGCAAGGCTCAACTCTATCCCCAGATCTATTCAACTTGTATGTCGAACCTCTTACAGACATTCTTCGGAAATCAACGATATCCTACCACATGTATGCTGACGACACGCAAATATACTTAAAGATCGCCTCCCTTGATGACATAGATCTAATGAATAAGACACTAAAGATGGCTATGCAATGGTTAACGACGAACCATCTGAAATTAAATGCCCAGAAAACAGAATTCATGCTAATTGCACCTCCAAGGAGCCACCCAGAAGTAAAGGAATGGACCAAATTGGTGACTGCGCTTAACTGCACACCAACCCTCGTCAACTCAGCTAAATCATTGGGAATCATATTAGATGAGAACCTCGACATGAAAGCCCACATCAATTCAATGGCCAAAAGTGCCCGCTTCCATCTGAGCTACCTAAGAAAATTAAAACCATTCATCTCAAAAGCAGACTTAAAATTGGCTATACAGTCCCTAGTCATATCCAGGATCGAATATGGTTGCTCTACATTAACTGGTCTACCTAAAACATCTACAGCACCGCTAAAAGCCTGTCTCAATGCTGCGGCAAGACTTATCACTGGATCGAGGAAATTTGATCATATATCTCCTCACCTGAAAGCACTAAACTGGCTACCTTATGAGGCCAGAATTCAAATGAAGACAGCATGTATCACTCACAAAGCGGTGCACTATAGCACGCCAGGATACCTAAGCAAGAAAATAAAGCTATCGGGAGGAAACAGACCAACGAGAAGCGCCAAGGAGCTGCTGTTGAGGCCGGCCTTTTTTCGAAAGAAAAAGACATATGATCGAGCATTCACTGGAGCTGCCCCCAGAGTTTGGAACTCACTCCCTCCTAGCATTAGGAAGATCCAAAATATCGCAACATTCAAACGGGAATTGAAAAGCCATATGATGAGTAAATACTTGGCATAGGGAAGCCGACGGATCGCCAGTATGAACTACTACATCAGCTGAAGAGTGATCCCTCTTCATGATTACTATCTTTATCAAGAAACTGACTCCACTCACTAGCCTCGGCTGTACCCTTATCAATACCACAGTCCTGTGTGAACCAATTGCTGGTCTCTGAGCCAAACTATATAACCTCTACCTCACCTTAGCTACTGATATGGACGGTGCTATAAGCTAAGCCTCTCTCACCTTTATTACTAATTGCACATGTATTTGATATATACTTATTTATTTAGGCATCCGTTATAGCCACAACCTCTTCTACCTTATATCTGTTGGTTGTTAGAATGAATATATGACTGTCAATGCGTAACCTACCTCGATGTAATGTGATGTAATGTGCGGAGATGGTTTAAGCCATTCCTATGCAATAGAACTCAACGAGTCCAAGTTACTAAGCAATCTCAACCCCTTGTCCTCATGCAATCGGGGTTTCGCAAGGCTCACCTTATCTACTGATATGGACCATGTTATGAACGAGGCCTCTCTCACCTTTTATTACTAATTGCACATAGGTTTGTAAAAGGTTTATTTAGGCACCCCGTATAGCCACTACGCCTTTTACCTTATATCTGTTTGTTTTTAGAATCTGATATTGGACTGTTAATGTGTAACCTACCTCGATGTTAAGCGCTCTGATACCCACGGGTCTTGTTCGCGCTATACAAAACTCTATAATAAAATAAAATATATTCACCCTCTTCGTTTTGACATCCACCCTTAATGTGGTGGCAGAAGCGCTGGCAAGGCGGCGTAGGGCAAAGTTGGAATGGGCAATAGATTTTTCTTTGCCCATCTTAGTAATGGCTGGAAAGCTAACTCTTAGTGGGTGGAGGAGTTTGGTAGATTTCTGCTAATGTCAAAATAAGAAGCTGTTTGTCAAGCTATTGCTGGTGTCTTCCCCCATTGCTCTTACATCCCCTCCATTCCTCCCACTTTTGTTTTTGCATTCCCTCCCATATTGCTTCAGTGCTTCCCCAACTCTCTCTCGTGTTACTTTGCCGTTCACACCCTCCCTTCCCCCATGTTGCTTCACCATTTCCCGACGCTTTCTTGTGTTACTTCTGCTCCTCCCACCCTCCCACTTAAAAAAAATGCTTTTGCACACTTTTTTTTCCTTTTTAGTTACCGATCCATCATGGATTGGCAATTAAAAGAAAAAAAAGAGCATGAGTAAATTTGTAGGAGTGCTTGTGCATGGAGCACGTGGCTATAAAATGACATGGGCTGCCCCATCAAAGGCTTTTGTGTTTTTTCTTAACTTTAGCCATGCTACAAAGCATTACGGATGCTGTGCAGCGTTGCTGAAAACTATTGGCATAGCCAATAGCTCACCATGGGTAGATATATTGGCTTTGCCAGTGCTTGTTTTTAATACAAAGATCGTTTGAATATTTCAGCGTTCTTTCATTACTGTCTTTTCTGTGTTGTTTAGCCACAGGGAGACAAATACATATTATTAAGAATGTCTGTTGGTAGGCAGAAAGGTTTAATTATTCACAGAAAAGACCCTTTCATTAGTCCTCCCACATCCTCCCCAGAAGGGGAGTTGTAAGGCCACATGTTCCAACAAATACAGATACCTCTGGGCCTGTGGGTAATGGGTGACAAGTTCTGCAACATGGTTTCTGACGACTCCTATGCAATAATGTAGAGGATGTCCTATACCCAAAGTTTGTTCTTTTGGGCTTTTCATGGCGTGGGAGTCAGGCCCACCAGACACAAGTTTTGGACTTGCCTAAGACAACGCGCATGCGCTCTCTCATTTGCATGAGATTTTGTTTGCTAAAAGGGGATTGGAGCCTGCATATTGTTTACCATTCATTGTGACTCTTTTTTGTTGCCTTCTAATTGGCCAGTGTGTGACAGTTTCACTTTCTCTGCTTTTTTGAGCACCATGTACCAGGTACTGATTGTATCCTTTTAATTAATGTCCTACTGCAGCTCTTAATGCAATTGAGGAACTATTTTTCTTTCTTCTTCTCCTGACGTTCGCTGTTCTTAGTGTTGCTTCTTCCGTGTTATTTCTGTCCGCGTCATAGCCCCCGTTGTCAGTGTTGCTTCTTTCCTCCCACCTCCTGTTGTCCATGTTGCTGGATGTATGATATTACAACGCATGCTTTTACCACGCATGCCTTTACAACGCGGTTTTTACAACGCATGCCTTTACAACGCATAGTGCTTTGGGGCGCTGGATAGTGAATTGTTTAATTGACTATTCCAACTCCAGTCCACGTGGATAGTAGGGAAGGTGTTGGATAGTAAATTAAACCTATTCCCTATCCTAGAGCGCCCCCCAGCGCAATGCGTTGTAATGGTTTGCGTTGTAAAAGTTGCGTCGTAAAGGCACTGCTTGGTAAAAGTTGCGTTGTAAAGGATGTTTCCCATGTTGCTTCTACCCTTCCACCTCCTACCCTACTGTTGTCCGTGTTGCTTCTTCCATCCCTCCTCCCATCCTCCTGTTGTCAGTGTTGCTTTTTCCCTCCCGCCTCCCATGGCCTGTGTTGCCTTGCCATTCACCATAAAAAAAGTACTATGATGTGGTTAGTACTGGTCAGGTACTAGCTGTTTTTACCCTTCCGTTGCCTGTGTTGCCTGATAACTCATTGCCCGCCCACACTCTCTATGAGAAAAAAAGCACTGTGACACAACCAGCACTGGCTGCGTAATAGCACGTATTTCTATAATAATAATAATCCACATTTGTAAAGCGCGAACACTCACCCGTGAGAATCTCTAGGCGCTGGGGGCCGTCAGGAAGATTAAGCAAGATATTGGCCAGAGTCACATTGTGCTGGGCTACTATGCCACCGGCCCTGGGGATCGAACCGTGATCCCCAGATTCCAGCGTCAGTCGCCCTGGCCACGGCGCCACACCTCTTCTCTACATTTCTAAAGCCACTAGCTCTCACATAGGTGCAACCTATTTTCTTTTCCAATGTTTTATTTTCAAAGTCAGAAGGCTATGAGTTTGTAGAGTGGTTGCAGTTTCCCAGTGCCTCAGCTGTGTCACCGTTCAGAAAATAATTCCATCACAGGTTCCTCAGGAGGAGTCAGTGGTCTACCGTGGGTTGATAAGCCAGGCAACTAGAAGCCTCCTTTGAAACCCTTGTTACTGTTGTTCTGCTACAGCTTGATTCGGAAACCTCCGTTTTATATGTTACTCCCTTAGTGATTTCCTCTGAAGCCCCTGCTTTATTTCATCTGACAGTTTGCAATGAATCCTCCTTGTGATGTCTCAGCTTTAGGCTCGACTCCATTGATTTGGGATGCAGGTCGCCTCAGACTATACTTAAAGCCCAGGTGTTTTGGAGAGGTGGCAGTACCAGTGGGAGCAGAATGGCAGTGCCCTAGTGGGATGTAAGGTAGCCTTCCTTTCTATCTGAAGGAAATAAGGGCTCGGTGGTGGTAGTCGGTCGATGCATCATCAATAACCCACTCATTTGTGGTGTCAGGGGACCATGAAAAAGGAGGAAAGGCCTTCATTTCTTCTCGCAGCTCAAGATGCCCACCCATCCTGTCCTATAAATGGATATGGGCAGAGTTGGTGGTTTGCTGGGGCAGAATAGGCAAGGAAAGAACTTGTCTCGAAAGTGTTTTTTTTTAAGGTTTGATGTATGGGGTACATTCACAGGAGATGGAAAGCTACATTCAACAAAAGTGCGTCCATTTTGTTGGGGGTTAGCCACGACCTCAGAGGGTCTTGAGGTATAGCAGGCCTGATAAGTGAGTAATCAGGCTCAGAGGGGCAATGGTGAGTCCAGCTGAAGAAAAGACCTATAGGTCAGTGAGCAGCACTGTTCCAGTAAGCGGGCAATCCGGGTAGAGGACTAGTAGGTTTAAGGGAGGAAAAGGTTGAGTAGTCAGTAGAAATTAAAGTGCCCACTCGATCTGGGAGTGGGTGAAAGAGAGAGGGAATAAAGTTGAGGGTGGACATTTTGGACTCACAAAATTATACATTTGTTTGAACCTTAGGCATTTATCTTTTTTTGAGAGGCTGCGGGGTCAACAGTGTGATTTTGTGAGTTCTGTCCTGTCTTGACTACACAGCGACCATGATCAGTTGCAAAGCATGTCTCCCTCGTAGAAGGAGAGAAGAGGAGAACGCCGGGGCACAAGAGCCCGACACAGACCAAGGCTGGGTGTGGCGAGCAGTCAGGAGCTCCGCTGGAGCTCTACAGATGACGCTTCTTGTTGCCACCAGGCAGTGGAGAGCTTTCGCCGCAGGAGCTGATGCTGAAGGGCTAAGTGTTGGGCTATGTGTTGCATTGTTGATGCAGAACTGCATTGGGATGCCCGTCACATTTGCACTGTACTGTGATGCCATTGGAATACCCATCCCACGTGCCGTGCTGACCCCCACTCAGTATTCTGAGTGAAACCAGGAGTGGTTCGATGCTCCATCTTCCAGTAGGAGCCTTTAGAATGTCAAATTCATCATGCACAAAGTGCAGTGTTTACCTCTTCGTCCCTCACTAGCCTCTTCCCTCCACTGCTCTTACAACCTCCTTCTTTAACCGGCCTTTTATCTCTTTCCCTTTCAGCCTCCACTCTTCTTCTTTGTGTTGTCTTCCTTTCTCCCACTCTTCTTCTCTTTACCTGATTAATCTTTCCCCTTCCGTCTTCCTTATCTCTTTTTACCATTGATCCCTCTGCTTTTCAGCCCTTTTATTTTACATTCCCTCGTTTATTCTCTCCTCTTTTGTCCGTACTCCTCCATTTCTCACAGTGCTTTAGTATTCATCCAATCATTCTTCTAGCCTTTTCCATCATTTCCCCTCTTTCTTCGCTAATTTTTTCACTGCATGACCGCCTCGTCCTTGTAGTTTTTTTCTTCACCAATTAGCTCTCTAATCCTTTTGATTATTCCTTCACCCTTCTCTCCCTCTAGAGCTCTCCTACAGCTTTTTCTTTTCCCTTTAACTATCATTCATTCTCACTTTCTCACTCTTTGCTTATTGTTTTTCAAACTATATATATATATATATACCTCTCTTTCATTCTTATGTCCTTCTCTCACTTCTCAATTACTGCTCTCTCTTGTCTTCTCTCCCTCTATATATCTTTCTCCCTCTCGTTCTATTTCCCTTGCCCACAACCCCTTCACACACCTTCTTTTCTTCACCTTGCAATTCTTCTCTACCATTTACTGTCGTTGTTTTCTTTCTACCTGTCTGTTATGTACTTGGTCTCCTCAGCAACTCTTCTTCATTTCCTTCCCATACTCACTCCCCCCTTTATTCCCTTGACTATCTACATCTCTTTCTCATCCCTTTGTTGTTTTCTTGCTCCCGCTGGTCTTTGTTCTTTCCTCTTTCACCCCTTGTCGCCTCTAGCCCAACCCATCTCTCTCTCTCTCTTTCCCTTTTCATTTCTTCTCTCTCTCTCTCTCTCTCTCACTTTCTCTTCCTCTTTCTCGTTCTTTCTTCCTTCTTCTCTCCATCTGTCCCTATCCATTCTATATACTCCTTTCTCTCTTCATCCATCCACCTCACTCATCCTCGTTCTCTCTCGCTGTCTCTAATCTCTTTATTTCTTACCCTTTTATCTTTCTTCTACCTTTTCTATTTTTCTGTGCCCTGCACACCCTTTCTTTCTACCCGACTCCACCCACTGCTTTTTTCTCTCATTAGCTCTTTCTCTATTGTGCTCAGTATCTATTCTTAATTTCTTTATCAGTTGTATTTACTTCCCGTTTCTACCTCCCTCACCTTCATTCTGTATCCTGCCTCTCCCTCTGTGTTGTTAATTTCCACACCTTCCATCAATGTCTTTCTTTTTCTTTCACATCTTGTTACTGACTCAAGGCAAGTTAACTTGCAGTGCTTAATTTATAAAAAATAAATAGGAGCCATGGCCCAACGTTTTGCTCAGAATCCCACGGCCGGCAATATTGAAATCAGGGTGCTAAATACCAGGGCTGCGTAGTCTTGATTCCACTTCATATCTCTTTAACCTACCACCAAACACACCCTGCCTCTTTATCTCACTCTTGCAGATTCTTTTTCATCCCTGTTTATCGATTTCTCACTGTTACTCCTCCTTTCCCCCTTTAGTATTTTTCTGTGTCTAAAAGTCAGTTGAGCAAAAAGAAGTGCTAATCCCCAAAAATGAGTGCCAGTGAGACCCACCTGCAAGCACTGGCTGAAATCAAGCATTGAAGTTCAGATATAAATCACCAACACTCAGCAGAAAAATTGATAATCTTATCATGTATCAAACTCTTTTGATACAAATATGTTTACCTTCTGCAGATTCTCTGCAGATATCGCTACCCGGGATTTATTTGAGTGGGGAAAGTGGACAAAAATGAAAGGAAAGAACCACTCGCCATCATCTTGCTCTTTAATAGATTCACCGTAGCTCCTGATCAGGACAACGAGCATGGCATCAGGCAAGCTTGGGCAGCACATTCCCATAATGCATTAGCACCAGTATCCATGTTGCTCATAGTCAGAACACCTCCTGCCACTTACCTCACCTCCTTTCATTCAGTGCAGGAAAATCTTATGTTTTTACCCTATTGAGGTTCGGCTGCGCATCTGTTCAAATCCGGCCTTCCTGTCCCTATGATGCTTTCCCAATTGCCTGCAAAGTTTTTACCCTGGCTCGACATTTAGGATCTTGTCAGAAAATATTAGCAATCGGGAAACTCACAGCTAATCTGTTTTTTAGAGAGACAACAATGAAGTTATACCCTGTTTGTATACCAGCATCACTGTTTTGCTTGTCATCTCAACCCCAGGAAGAAGTCTTAAGGTCTACGAGTCTCCACCAGTGTGCCACCCCCTCGATTAGGACATTGCAAGAACCCTTTCAGGACCTCACAGACAAGCCAGGATCTATAGATTCGATCCTCTCTTGTTCTTATTGATACCTTTTATCCTGGACTCCATTTTCAATATAGCATCTTCAAACTGGGCCTGGGTCCTTGTGAACTATTTTTGAGTTCTGTTCCTTTTTCCCACAGAGGTCTCCAATGCTGCCCTTCCGCTGTGTACCGGTGGCTGTTCTGCACCCACCGAACTCTAGGTGCGGCCTCCCTATCTTCACTGTGAGCAATTGCTAGGAAACCCCTCAAGGAATATCATCATCCTCTCACTCTTATTCTTCTAGCAAGACAGTGGAAAAGGGGACAGACAAACATATATACCACTTACCTGTATCCTTGACAAGGACAACCAGTTTGGGCTGTTACCCCGTAATGGTAAAGCGAAAATAACTGTATGTATAAAAAAATGAAATAAAATATTTTGAAATAAAAAAAAACATTTTCATCTGGGGTGAGCAACTCTCTTGGCTCGGCGTCTCCCACAAAAGTTCATACCGTTTAAAAAATAACTTCAGTTTGTTTTATCTTCTACTTGATCACTGCTCAGCATTAATCGGATGGAAGGATGAAAGGTGGATGCAGCTGCAAGTTTATGCACGTGTGTGTGTGTGCGGGCGAGTGTGCAAGACTTGCCTATTTTGCACCTATTTTGCATAGCGGTCTCTTCTTTCATGACACAAAAAAAGCTAAAATTGTGCACACTCTCGTCACTGAGACTCTGTCGGTTGTGTTTCTCCAAATTATGTTTCCTTATCACTGCATGCACCTCTAAATCTTCCTGTTTGATTAAGCATCCTCTAATCTGAAAATGGCAGTTCCACTTCCTCAGCCTCTACTGTGATCTCTCACCATGTGGGGCTATTATGTGCAAATATTGGATCAATGTTCACCTTCCCTAGTCCCCCCTGGTTCTTCACCTGCCACTCACTAAATTTCCGACCTCCTATACTTGGGCTCAGTCTCAATATAGCATCATCTACCATCTTGTCACCTTTAGTCAGCCAGATGGAGAGTGGTCCTCTCAGACTCACACAAACCACAGTTTCAGAGTAGGTTTAATTTTGCGGCCTCCCTATCTAGTGGCACTGCTCTGAGGACCAATATCAAGTACTCTCAAGAGCACAGCACAGAGAATAGAGTGTAGAGTGCAATCGTTTTTTGCCTGGGTGTTAGTTAGGCCTGGGCAGAGTTCCACTACATGGAACTCCACTAAGTGACCAAAAAAACTCAGCCAACCTAGGCAGAGTTCTGAGAGCGGCGGAGTGCGTTACCTCACGCTGTTTTTTTTTGCACTGGGTGTTTGCCCCGCGCTGTAAAATCAGCATGAACAGCCTCATGTGCAGCGCAAGAGGGCGCTGCAGCTTCCTCAACACTAACGGAAGGTTTCTCAACGCGAGCGGTAGCGAAGATCCACGACTGTCCACATTGAGAATTCTCGCTAGGGAGCGGTCTTGCACTGGATTTTCCTTGCTTGCGGTCGGCAGCTTTCTGAGGAAAAAACTCTGCTTCTCCACGCGGAGCAGTGTTTTTGGGAACTCTGTGAGCTCCGCGGAGTGCGGAGTGCGAAAACTCCACGAACTGCGCGAACAGAGTCGAGTTCACCACCCAAGACTAGTTTTACTACTTTATTGAAAGTGCAGCTGTGTGGAAGAACTATTGCTACCAATTCTTTGAAATATACAGAGAGTTACCAATTCTTTGAAATATACAAAGAGTGGAATTTGGCTCCAAACAGGTGTAGTTTTGTCTCCCCCCTCATACTATTGTCTGTTTGGTGGATCATTCTAATGCCAATGAAGTGCTGGCACTGGAATGCATAAGGTTCTATTTACATTCCAAAAGTAATCCGAACCATCACACATTACATTTTTTTTATCTCATAGATGCATTGTATACAGAAAGCGATTGTTTTTGCTTTGCTCCACACTGCAGCTGGCTTTTTAAGTGATTTGCTTAAGACTCACAATGTAAGGCATTTTCTGCTTTGCAACGGTTGCATTTCTCAGACTGCTGCGATTATTGAACCAAATGTACCTACTCATCAGGAAATGTGCATTGCCTTCACTGAAGCCTCTCCCTGCAGGGAAGCACACATTGGCTGCATGCTTACTGCTGCCGCTTGGCCATATGCCTCCGTTTGGTGGCTGGAAAAATACTGAAATGCGAAATCACTAGAAATATATGCAAACATTAGGGAAGCGTGGTCTAGAGACGGCCTAGGAGCAGCAGACTGCTTGTTTCTAGTGACTGTCAGAAGTGCCCAATGTGCCACCTTTTTCACATTCAAATAATGCTGCTTCTTTCTACAGTTTTGCATGCTCAGTTTGCAGGTAGCGGGAGGCTAGGGGTAATACTGCAGTCAGAGGCTCTTCCTGAGTGCGCCTCGGCAGAATGATACTTAGTGCAACCCTTCTCTCTCACCTTGTTTACATCTTCTCTCGACCAGTGGTCGAAGTGGGGGAAAAAAAGTAGGGGAACTGTGGGCGGAGAATCAGCGGGCTGGAATAACCTGTGGGTTGGGTCAGTGGGCGGAGTCAGAGGTGTGGCTGAAAGAGCCAAAAATCCCAATTTTAAGTATTTGTTTCCCATTTCACTAAACGGTTACAGCTTATTATGTTATTTAATTTAACTAATGGATACACATGTTTATTTAAGGTGTAGTATGAGTTATTGACATTAAATACATTCACGAAGTGGGATTAGTTTCCAATTACAGAATGTCCCAAATATCCTTAAAAGTGGAATCGCAAGGCATTTGTATCTCAGCCATAGAGTTTCTGTCATCGGCCCTTCTCCTCCCTTTTTCCACAAGAGCAGTTCAAACATGAATGGCAAAATATCCTAGTTTGCAAATGTTTTCCACATAATTATGCCTCTGCCATATTTGCCACATAATACATCATCTGCTGCATAATCTGACAATGTTAACTAATGAATTGTTTAGAGCTCAAATGGATCAAAAGTTACAAAAAATGTGACTTATGCTGCTGTGAAGTGGAGGGCCCTTTGCAAAGGTTGACTGGTCACCTTTCTCACTGCTGCGGTTGTATGTTCCACTGGTACTAATAAGGACACATCTTGGCAGAAACTGTTAGCATGTGTAAAAATGTAAAATAATAAAGTATCAGCAAATGTACAGCACCACTAATACCAGTGTAGGGTGTCAGAGCACTTTACATTCCACATATTACACAGAGAAAATCAATTATGCGTGTGTAAATCACTGTATAGGAAATGTTACAAATGAAAAAGGACAAGGTGTAGGAGTTGAGTCACATGACAACCATACTAGTAGGGAGCATAGTTTAATAGTGATTGGTCTGGAGAAACACAAACTCAGAATTTAAAACATAATACCATGGTTGGGGGTTCTCTTTAATAATCAGAATTGAATTCTATCCATATTAACCCTTTTTGCAACATTAGGATAATCAAAGACTGGGGAAAAACCATAACGGTCTAATTTATACCTTGCAGTTTGCATGCAGCTCTTACATGACAGTTAATAGCTCACTGTTCTAGGTTAGGATTTTAACTTATTAACTGCAAGTAACAATAGTGTCTCTCTGACACAATCAGTAAACCACTGACCTATTTACATTATGTGCATTTTGTGATCTGCATGGCACATGTTCTTAGCAGCAGGCACATTAACCCTCTGTTCTTCCTTTCCATGAGTCAAAACTTCCACTAGACAAAACTCCATCTCTCTCTACTAATAACATTAATGACTGGAATTATCATGACATTTTTATTGTTGCCAAAAATTGTTGGAGGCCAGGAAAGAGGCAGCAAGTGCATTTAAAAACATAGTATACTTGCAAACATGACTCCCCCACCTGAAGTCAGCAGCTGGTGCGGTCGCCCTGCCCTAGAGCCACCCTGCTCAATGGTCCTGTGACCTCAGTGACAGAGTCACTGTCACTCCATTGTGTGCTGCTTCATAGGCCTGCCTGCAAGACTGGAGGTGAACTTCAGAATGAATTGTGGCGGACAGACCTTCAAGTTAACCCACATTTGCCACTGCTAGGGTCCACCTGCTGGTGCTAAGGCACCAGGGCTTTTAAGATATTGCGGGCCTTCTAAGGTCTAGTATGGGAATGTGCTCCCTCAGGGGGAGTGGTCTGGTGGACTGGTCATGAATTCTGAACCTGGTTCCCCAGATCCAAATTCAGCAGCTCTGACCATAGTGCCACATCCTCTCCCCCACTGAACACCATACTGCCCCACTGAGAGAAACTTGCACTGCACTGACCTGTTGTAAACACCTGGATGGGACTCAATTCAAATTACTCAGTAGACAAGAGCAATATGCTGCCTAAAAAAAATTAACATCCTAGAAAAAGCAAACACTTAAAAGGAATGCAAGATTAAGTTAAGCATGTGAAATGTAAGCAGGAACAACATGGTTACCTTTTTCCTTTTACAACTCATTATTCAGAAATTAGTGAGTGATTTTGCCTGCAAAGTTAAGGTCATGACTACAGGGCCAAGAAGGGACCCGTTTCAATGCCCATTGCTTATATCCTTACAAAACGTAGGCAATATGGTTTAAAAAGACCACATTCGTAATTGCACAGCTGCTGTACACATCTTGTTTTCCAATTCACCCATCAAGCGGGTATTTCAGTACTTCCAGCGTTAGTGCATTTTCCCACCCAAACTTTTAAGGTCCCAAAAGCAAGACTTATTGGCTATACCAATGCTTGTTTGGGGTTTGTCCTAACACAGTCCCTGGCCTTGAGCCTATCGCTGGTCCATTCTTTGGCCCTGTTATTGGTTCTATCTGAGATTCTGTCCCTTCTCGTGTCACCGGTGATATGTTCCAGTCCTTGACAGAATCTAAGATTGCGCTTCGAGCCCTCGGCCTGTCCACGGTTCCCTCAATGGCTCACCAATTGCTTGTGTTCCAGTTAGGAATAAAGAGCCAGTGCCGGACTGAGAACCAAAACCGGCCCTGGCAAAGTGCTCGGCCGCCCCCCTGGGGGTGCAACCAAGCTCTTTGCCGGGGCCGGTTTTCGACCGATTTTATTACAGGGCCGATTTTGCAGCTATGCTGCAAAAATGGCCTGTAACAAAAACGGCCCCCAGGGCCCAAAATGGGCCCCCACCCTTGCGGCGCACCGGGGGATTGCCCGGTGCCCGCAATGGCCAGTCCGGGCCTGTAAAGAGCCCTGTGACTGGCCCTATTCTTGGCTTGCCCAGACTTCTATCTGGGTGTACGGAGGCTGGGCTTGTGCCTTTTCTATCCCTATCCATCTGCCCCTTGCGTCTGTTCTCTTGCCTTGCTCAGAATGGTGCGAGCTTATTGATAGGGGGCACTCTCGGTAAACCATTACCAGAGATATATGGCTCTGAGAAATTGTGATCGGAGATACTGGTGAGGGAGGCAGGCATAAGCAGGTTAGGGATGGACGAGAGTAGGAAGTGTGGGTTGGGAGGAGGGATAGAGAGAACACCACAGGATGAACAGAAAAAGATGAGACGGGTAGAAGAGCAAGGCGCAATGGAGGAATGAGGGAGAGATTGTTGCGCTAATAGAGAGAGTGGTTAGAGGAAGATATGGAAGGCAAGAGTTGATTGCTGGAAATGAAAAGGGTAACATGGTGAGGAAATAAGGTAGAGTGACGGGGTGACAGAGGGATGCAGAAGGGAGAAAGGCAAAGGGAGTGGAGAGAGTGATTTGAAGACAGGGATAGGTATGCATGGGTAGTGGAGTGGGTGAAGGACAGAGAGGGTAGGCTTCACAGTTCAGCAGATAGTGACGGCTGGGGTACAGGAACTTCCTGAAAGAGGGAAAGGAGAGTGTCGAAGCCGGAGGGGGTGTGGTGTCTTCGGGGCGTGGCATGGTTCCTCACCGCGCTAATGATTCGGCACGCAGTCTTCACTCCGAGTTGTACACAGCAACGCACATCAGTTGCCAACAATGTGGATATGAGCATCCAATACACAGATGAGCAATGCTCTTAACATACAAAGACATCTTTCGGCATAAAGGTTGGTGAAGCCATTGGGGCAGGCCCGCAACACCCATTGGACACAAAGGGCTTCAGCCCCTCCCCCCTGCCGCCGTGAGTGGCAGCCTGGGCTCAGACGGCTCCGGGCACAAACAGCAGCACCCGAGCACTTCACAGGTCTTTAAAAGACCATGTGCATGTTAATGAGGCTTTCGTGTTGTTTCACCCCTTCTAAGAGCCCCTGCAGCTCCACTCTGCCTACTGCCCAAAATTTCAGCTCCCCCCGAAATTTTTTCTTAGCCCCCCCCCCCCCGAAATGTGGCTCTAGTTGCACCTCTGCATTGGGGCCATATGCGAAAACACACACGGACAGCATCATTGTCATGACTGACACTGAGGAGAAATCACAGGGTTATAGAGCAAGTCATTTTCACTCAATAGCTAGTCAGATTTCCAGCCCCCCACATTCATACTGAATGTGGGACATATGGGATATAACCACGAACGTTTCAAAAAGTAAGGCAAGCACCCAGAGTGTCTACTGAAAATCAGGACTAATTTTAGGAAACACACTCTTGTGCCCGAAGATAAATTGGAAGGGGCAGTATGCCTGGGTGGGATACTGTTAACTTCCACTCAATTATAACCTTCACCTAGGTTTCCCAGGTGTGAGAACACCGGAACTGATTTTACTTGCTGGTAAAAATCACACGAGGGTTAGGCTGCCACTGCCAGCACAATCTGGCCTCGGCTCCTGGCCCCCGCCTGACCCTCCCCCACCCTCCTTTCATGTCATAGGGCACCAAGGATCGTTCACCACTGCCAGCATACAGGCACTGCTGTGTCCTTGCACCATCCCCACCTCAGCTTCTCAGCACAGTTGTCCCCCCCAACCCCCTCCCCTATCGTGTGTGTCGGCCCAGGCTGGCGTCCGTCTCATTGCAGCTGCACTTGAGTACTTAACAGGTCTTTAAAAGACCATTCACTTTTTTAACATGGCTTTGTTGTGTGGGGGAACAAAGAGAGGGGGTGGGGGTAACTACCAGCCGCAAGAGACACCTTGTCTTCTACGGGCACGGAGGAAAAGACAGAGCCATTTTCCTTCTCTGCCCATTCCGCCCGTCCCCAAAAGCCGAGCGTTAACTATCGGCCTGGCATTTCTGCAGTCCGGGACGCATGTTTAATAGAAGAAAGTAGGGGAACAGAATCTATAAAATTCAAGAAGTAGGGGCTCGCCGTGCCCTGCCGTTCCCGCCCACTTCAACCACTGCTCTCGACTTAGCACCCTTGCCTGTGCTCGCTTGGGTCCTTTCTATATCGCATTCCTTCCCCATATCTATCGCTCTGATCCTTTTTTCTTGCTTTCGTCAGCGCCACCACAGCATCAATCTGTGCAACCATTCAACAACAACTGGTTCAAATATGTTCTCTCAATGTTTCAAGCTTTATTACAAATGTCACAAAAATATGTTAATATTTCACTTCTGTTCTTGGATTTGTCACAATAAAATATACTGAACATAATCTTCACAAAAGATATTTACAAAAGTTTAAGCTATTGCAATTATAAATTACAATAACTTTTATTTAAGTTTTAATTATTAAAAAAAATTAAAATCCATTGTTATTTGTAATAGCAATACATCTAAGTCATGTAAATACAACACATTGCATTACAAATGCTATAGGTGTCACATTTGCGAAAGTTATAACTATTGGCATTGTAAATGACAAAGCTATTAATTTTGCTATTTTTAAAACCAACACATAAATAAAAAAATTGTCATTTACAATTCCAATAGCTCAAACTTTCCTAATGCGAGACCTATTGCATTGCAAATGCTTGTTCTTGCTTTCCTGATCTTTCTGCCATCTCTCACGCTTTGTCTATGCTTCTATCCATCTCCTTTTTCACGTCTGTGTACTGTGCCTGCGTGTGCGTCTAAAATTCACACAGCACCCCGTTCTTCAAACGCTGCACTTTCTCTTCAAGCCGCACTTTCACACACAGCACTTTGTTGCACACAGCACGCTGTCATCGCATACAGCACCCTGTTCTTCCCTAACAACACGCAGTTTCATCGCACAGCATTCTATTTTTCCGCACACAGCGCCCTGTTTTGTGTTCATATATCCAGGGCTCGAGTCGGGGTACCACGCGGGCGGACGGCGTCCCCCCACTTATTTTACCGGGTGGACGGCGTCCCCCCTGCCATCAGCTGGACTTCATTCTTTGGCCTCTCTGGGGTGAGATCGGAGCTCACAGCACGCTGCTCACGCACTGACTTCTCAGATGCAATCACATCTAAGAGGTGAGCGAGGGGAGGCAATGAGCCCAATGGTGAAAGTCACTTGTCGTGACGTCACTTCCGGTGACAGCGTCCTCCCACTTCTTATTTTAGGACTTGTGCCCTGCATAGATCTCGTTCTTCACACATATGACCCTATTCTGCTTTCAATGCACCCTGTTCTCCACACACCGCGCACTCTCGCCCTCACAGAGCCCCCGGGTCTACGTCAGGGATGTTTTTTTTCGGCTTTGCCGTGGCGCAGGCCGAGCCGCCCATTCCTGGCTCGCGCTGGCGTGGCCTGTGCTCATCATAAGCATCCCGAGACAGTCACACGGCGCGCGAGGACCACAAACAGCTATTCATTTCTATTTACCATAGCTCGACTTCCTTCGCTACCCCTCGTGCTCGCTTCCGCCATTTCTAGTTCGCTCCCTTATTTATGTATATTATCTCTACTTTTCTCGACCACCCACTCTGTTTCCTCCCCCTTTTCTCTTTCTATCCCCTTTCCACGTTCTATCACTGCCTCTCTCTTTTTACCATTACATGAGATATATCCATGTCCAATTCTCCCTTAACTTTCCCTGCCTAAGTGTCTTTCCCTCTTTCCCAATATCTGAATGTCCCTCTCCTCTCTAACGTTCGTTCTCCTCCATATTTGTCTGTACATCCATCTGCTGCCCGCTCTCTGTCCATCCGTCACTCACTCTCTCATGTATTCTTTGGCGCTTGCTATGTCTTCTTGTTCTCTAGCTTCCTGCCTCGCCTACTTTTTCACACTCCCTCTATTTAGATCATAAAATTGTACAAGTTTGCAAAAGGAAAACTCATAAATATGCATATATTTCATGAAATAAAAGTAACACATACTGAGGATGAAATGACCTATATCGTATCTAATGTCTGTGCATTATGTTACTGTATGTATTACTCAATCATTCCGTCCATGTAATAGAAAGATAAGTGGCAAAGATTTTGATGCTCTCTTAATAAGAAAAGAATTGTATTTCAATGTACAATAGGCCCATCAGGAGGAACACGAGTAAAGAGACATCTGTTTTGATTAATAAGTGCCCCAATTTTCTGCCTTGGTTCATCAAAAGTGATAGCTTTTATCTGTCCAAATTCTATGGCAGAAGCTACCAAAATATGTCCATATTTGTTGGCCACATTTAAGTATTGTTACCAAACAAGAGGGTTTCAGTTGAGCGTTGTGTCCAGTTCTGGAATATACAGCAGAATATTGTGTCCAGTTCTGAAGGTCACACCTGGAGTGTTGTGTAATGTTTGGACATCACAACTAGCATATTGTGCCTAGTTCTGAAGGCCATGTCTGAGATACTATGTATTGTCGGATACTACATGTGGTGCATTGTTTCGTGTTCTGAAGGCCACACCTCAAATACGGTGGAAGGTTTGGACAGCCATCAGGCATATTGTGTCCACTTCTGGAGGACACATGTCCAGAAAGAACAAGTTTGAAAATAGCTCTCAGACAGGCCCTCTAGAGTGCGCTCTTTAAACCACACAATCTTTGATGAGAGACTCAAGAGGGTAGCCACATGTACACTGATGGAAAGGCGAGCCGGCGGATATGATTGAGATATCATTATTCACATATGGGGATAAATAGAGTTGATGGGGTTACATCTTTCAGTGGAAGAGCAGGGCTGGAGCTTGTGCACAACGTCTTGCTCCCTTGTTGGAATCCATGTAACAAAATCCATTGTGTACATTCACTTGTTCTTTGTACAGTCGGTTGTTTTTCCTGTGTTGAGAGTGTTTATTCTGCTGCAGTCCCTTTCGTTCCCTTTTTAGATCTCGCCTACAGAAAGATACAAACAGATCTATTTTCTCCAATGCATTAAAAAATATACATAGGGTGAGCTTTCGGTCAGCCGCTGCTCACTATTGATTGGCTTTCTTGTCAGACCTATTTGCTTGCTTCCTATTTAATAATGTTTCTTCTCTTGTTTGTCCCTCCCGTGGAGCACAGCTTCTTTACCATCCTTTTCATTGAGTGACTTGTATTCTTCCATTGCTTACAATCAGGGAACTATAAAAGCAGTTTTTTCCTATGTAGCGTTTGTGCCACGCACTGTCGACCCAAAGGTATTGGAGAGCCTAACACGAGCACTAGTTATTATACAATAGACACAATTTTTTTGAAGAAAAATTAAATGTTTATTATTCCATTAGCAGCCTGTATCAAGTCATTAATACTCTCCAGTCCATGGTACCAGAATAAAATGGTAATCAAATCAATTTTTTACCATTTTATTTTTCACGCTTTCTGTGCCTGCATGTGAGGGGGCGATACTCCTCCACCCTTATGGAGGAACCACCACTGGTGCATGTGTTTTCTTGCTTTCTCTATCGTCTTCATCTTTCCTCCTCAAATACTCCCCTCGCTTAGTGGCGGCTCCTCCTCTAAGGCAGAGGGGCATCACCCACTGCATTTTTTGCAGTAACACAAAGGGAAAATAAAATGAAAATAGCTTGCATTAATATCATTTTATTTTCTCCTACTTCTGCCCGCTTCGCATTAGAGGGGCAGAGGAGGAGTGATAGCACCCTCCTAAAGTGCGCAGTGACTGCTTGGCCAGCCCTCTCGGGCCGCCCAAGACAGTCTTGTGCACTTCGCTGCATCACAGCCTACATGGAGAACATGCCCAGGCTCCCAGTCAGCGCCTGCGTGGCAAAACATGACGCTCAGCCAATCACAACGCTGCCTTAGCAGCGTTGTGATTGGCTGACTAGTTGCCTGGGTGTGCTTCTGGTAAAGCAGAGCAACTGAGGACTATGGATGTGAGTAAGCAGCGAGAAGGTACGTTTAAAAAAAAATTATTATTCCAGCTTCCCCGGGATGCAATCCTTCCGCCCCCTATCTTCCGTGTCTTCCTGCCCCTGCCCCCTACCTCTGATCAGTGCCAGACGCCACTGCCCTCGCTGTCTGTGTAGCTCTGCTCTACCTTGAGCTATTCTTCCGCACCTTTCAAACTGGGTTTAATTTTTTAATTTTTAACCCACTGTCAGAAATTGGCTTCTAGCTGGGGTGGTTTGAGGTCCAACACAAGTATTAAAGGCACTATCTTGTTAAGTCTAGTTGAAGATTTCAACATGTAAACATGTGTTCACCCCCTAGCAGTTATGTCACAAAGCAAATCAGCTTAACTTTTAGAGAATGTTTAAAGCATGTATAAGCTTCAAACCAGCTAAAAGGTCAAAAATACAAAGCAATAAAATCTCGCCTCCAATTCTAACAATAAAGAATGATTTAATTAACAAAATGAAACTAAAATAACCATAATACAATAAATGAAACCAGAGTTATGGATTTGAGAAGATTTAAGCAAAAATAGTACTAAAAAGGCGCTAAGCATCAGTGTGGGTCAACATGTCGTGGTAGACAGGGACCTAGGCATGATTTGAGGCTGACCGCAATGGAGCGTAAGTCAGATATACCAAACAAGTTCGACCAGGGCAGAGATTTTACCTTGGGACTTCGTCTCAAAATTGGATGTCAAAATCCTTCAGCAGGGCAGCAGGCTGTATCCCAAGCGGGATTCACAATATTGGATAGTCACTGGATGAGGTCTTGGTGAAGTCGTTGGTCTTGGTGGGAAAAGTTCCAAACTAGAAAATTTGAATTTCATGCCCAGGGAAGTCTTCTAATCAGGTAGCTACTTTTGGCGTCTTCATTATGTAACGATTTCTGCTTTCAGCCTTAGCCTCTTTGTTAGAGCTTGGAACCCTCCAGCTGGGCAACGCAGCGCGCTGTGTCCAATGAGGAATCCATGAGGGAAGATACTTTCTAGTTGAGGTCCCACCAAAACAGAATTGCTGCTGCGGAGAAGCTCTGAACCAGGGAAACCTGTTTCTGTAGTCCAGTGAGGTCATGCTTTGGGTGGATTGCCTTGGCAGGCCTGTCCTGGTCCACCGGAGCTCTTGAAGTCCCCAAAAGATTTTTGTCCCAGCTTTTCACAGGTGTTAGAAGACATCTTGTAAGACACAGCCAAGCGTCCAAGGACCTCAGGAACAGCACTTGAGGGTAGCGACTCACCCCAGTAGAGGCCACCAGCAGTGTACAGGCCACGTACAGGTGGTACTAGTCAACTAGGAGTTGCAGGAAAAAGCCTCTTGTACCTTTTTGGGTCTCGCTGGCAATGCATCCGCAAGCGGATGCATGTGTCCAGCTGGAGACGTATAGCGATCAGTCTGGGGGGAAGGAGGACAAGAGGGTGTACGAGCTTTCTTTCCTGGATTCGTGTGCGCGAACGCGCACGTCGCGTCCTGCGCCGTACACATGCGCGCGCAGACAGACACTCGCTCACACACACACCCCCTCCCCCACAGTCACACACACGCACTCCAAGACACATACACACACACACGCACGCACGCACACACACACACACATACACAGCCCGCCCCCCCCGCACGCGCTCGCACACACATGCTCCCCCTCCCCCCCGCAGCTCAGCAACCCACTCACCGGCTTCCTTCGTGCGGCGGCTCTCCTCAGCTGCAGGGCCCGGCAGCAGGACTCTTCTTCCCTCCTTCGGCACCGGGGCGCAGGGTAGGCTCCTGCCTGCTCCGGTGCTCCAAACAATCGCGGCTCTTCCGTGGGAGGCGGGGTAGGCTCCCGCCCTCCTACTTCCTGTTTCCGGTTGTCGCGCCGGCCTGCCTGACTTCCTGGTCGCAGGCCGGCAGAGTGACGAGGATGTTTGATTTGCGGTATTTATTTATTTATGCATTTTTATATAGCGCAGACTTTACCCAAAGGCGGTATTTATTTATTTATGTATTTATGCATTTTTATATAGCGCGGACTTTACCCGAAGGCGGTGTTTATTTATTTATGTATTTATGCATTTTTACATAGCGCGGACTTTACCCGAAGGCGTCAGAGCGCTTCACATTAGGAACAGAAATGAAACATAATGAGAAACATTACAAAAGAACAGGTTGCAAAAACATACGTTACTTACATAAGGTAATAGTGACAATTGTGAGCAAACAAAATACATGAGGTAGTAAAAACTATGAGCAACCAAAAATACATGAGGTAGTAAAGGTAATAGTGACAATCGTGAGCAAACAAAATACTTGAGTAAAAATTGTGAGCAACCAAAATACATGAGGTAGTCAAAAGTGCACAAGAGGAAATGAAAGTGACAAGTGTGCAGTTATAGGAGAAAACAGAGTATAATTAGAGGTATAGTCCTGCAATAAGTGCTAGACACTCAGGCTCAGGAACAAGCGTTACATGGGCAAGGTGGCACTTGTGCAAGTATCAAAGGCAAAGACATGTGAGAGGTAGCAGCCGTGTGTTGCAAGGGCAGAGTGGTGTGTGCATGTTACAAAAGGGCACCGAACACCAGTACATGGAAAATACTGCAAAAAGGCAGACCCTCCAATCACAGGCATACACTGGGAAGGCACTTCCATGGTCATGGAAAGTAGAAATTATCAGTAGTGGGAAGTCTTCCTCACAAATAGCAAGAGGACGTGAATTACTTTTGGAGGTGTCTCTGGAGGAGGAGAACTTTGAGGTCCCTTTTGAAGGCCTGGGAGGAGGCGGTGGTCCGGAGCTTTTTTTTGTCCTCTCGCGGTTTGTAAATACAAAACATATTGCATTACAAATGCTATAGGTATCACATTTGCGAAAGTTATAACTATTGGCATTGTAAATGACAAAGCTATTAATTTAGCTATTTTAAAAAAAAGAAACATAAATAAAAACTTTGGCATTTACAATACCAATAGCTCAAACTTTCCTAATGCGAGACCTATTGCATTGCAAATGCTTGTTATGTCCCTGTAGCCAAACAGGAAACCAGTTAAGTGACCCTTGGAGTCCACTTCTTTGTCCTGGGTGCAAGACAGAGCAGGTCCAATCCTACAGGGCTACTCTCAGGTCACAGACAAGAGGTCCAGTTCTGTTCTTCCTCAGGTCCAGCAGTGTTCTGAAGAAGGTGTCTCGAGATACTGTATTTCTGCCTGGCACTGGCAGGTGGGTGGAGGTGATTCCTTGCCCTTCCCTAAGCAATAATGTAAAAGTACACATGTTTGGCCCTACTCACATTTGCGTCAGTTCTTATGTTCCCTACTACATACAATCCCACAGAACCCCTCACTCACTAAATCCAAGATGAAGAAACCCTTCCCTCGTTGTGTAGAGCGTGTGTACCTGCCCAGAGGCGTGGTGCGTGTAATAAGCAGTCCTTTTCTGTGGTCCTCCAAACCAGTTCTAGGGGCAGCTTTCCCCTTCACTGGGTTTGGTGCCTGCCTGTAAGGTAAAAGAAAGGGCCTGTTCATCTGTCAGATGACATCTCCTTGTGCACCCTTGAAGTACATTAAATTCCTGGGGGGACTGCTAGGTAGAACCCCCTGGTGTTTTCAGGCTGTGATGTCAAATTTTGTGCCAAAAATAGCAAAAATTACAATCCCAAACCCGAAATTCTGAGGTATTTTTGCAACAGGCAGAACACGTGCCTGTCACAAAAATACTACTCGATCCTTAGTCTGTCACTGCTGGATACTCTGACAAGTCACAGTCTGCAGCACCTTGCCTTGGAACAGGAGGGTGCCTAATGCCAGAGAGTGTATATCTACAATTTAAAACTGCTCTCTCTGGCAACCAACATCCAGGATTCCTAAAGTGTACAGGGCAGCAGGTGGCAAATGGAGTGGGGGGAAAATAGGGGTAAGAGATGGGCGCAAGGAGTATCCTGGTGTTGTTTGGGGATGGATGTTATGGCCTCGGCAGAGAGAAGGCACAGAAGGGGTTGGGGGTGCATAGGAGGGAGTGTGTAGGGTTAAGATCTGAGCTGCCATCTTTGGACCTAGGGAACCAGGTCAAATTCAGCTCAACATCCTGTGATTCAGGGCAAATCACTTAATGTCCCCATGTAACTAGTACTCATTCAAAGCGCTCCAATGATGGTCAAGTTTGCACTATATAATTAAGCAAATGGGGTTGTAGAGGAGAGAGTGAGGGGGTAGTGGTGCAGCAGAGGAGAGAGGATGTGGTGTTAAAACCTGAGCAGACGACTTTGGAAGTGAGGAACCCTGCGTCAGCTCAACATCCTATCATTCTGGGCAAATCATTTCATGTTCCAGTATACCTCATGCTCATGTAAAGCCCTCCAATACAGGTCCAGTGTGCGCTATATAAAGCAGCAAAATAAATTAATAAATAAAGAATCAAGGTGCAGCAGGTATCACAAAACAAAGGTAATGACAGGGAAGTGAGCAGAGATCTGGGTGCAGCCTGTCAGCACAGGAAGAGAGCCCTGTGCATTGTAGGTGATTAACTGGCAGGCAGGGAACAGAGAAATTTAACACCTCAGCCACCAGGCACCTTGTTGTTTACCATCCTTTTATTGGCTCTGAATATCACAGAGCTAATAGAAGGAGGATCAGCCTTAATATAATATTTTTAGAATGGGAAATCTTTGCAAGCACTTTTGTAAAAAAAGAAAATTACAATATCTTGGGGGGTCGGGCTAGTGTAACACAAACAGTTCCCCAAACCCAGGCCTTTGCCTTTGTTCTGGGAGCACTTTTCACACCTCATTAAGGCTAGGCACTTACTGGATCAATGCTATAGCACTAGTACAAATTAGACTCCAGGAACTTCAGGCAGGGAAAAACTAACTTTATAAAAGTTACTTTTTACTATTTACTCAAAATCAGACTTCACAATTGTGTAGGGCTTTTAATAAATATTTAAAATATTGGCTTAATCCTATTTCTATCTGGTCCTAATCCTGGTATAGCATAATTGCTGTTCAATATTGCTTTCCATTACTTTGCTGTGGGCCAGCCAACCTTGCTACAGTGAAAATAGATTTTCGGTTCTAGTCACTAGTAGGGCATTCTAATTTTACATTTATACATGTCCTACTTTTAAATTGCATGCACTCGGCATTGTGGACTGCAAGGTCTACATAGGGTGAATCCAAGGCCTACATGGGGGTGACGTATTAATATTTAAAGGGAGGGATTTCTCCTTTCAAAAAGGGTGTATTTTGATACATTTGCCTTGGCCATGGACCGTGCCTATAGACTTAGGGATGGCGGAAAAAAGATGAGAAGAAAAAAAGATACAATAAGATTCATTACAACGTTTAGGAGTGTTGCTGGTAAACTAAGTAGGTTTTGGCTAGACATTGACCCTTAGTTCTGCAGAGTGTAGATGGTGTAGCCTATGCAAATATTTAGTTGATAAGAAGACAACGTTTAGCTATAATGGGAATGGTGAATATAACATCCGATGAAAATTACTTGCCGGACGAGGTATGTTGTGTACATATCAATATGCAATTCTGATATGATCTATGTAGGGAGTACCATCAGGCTCTAAAGAGAAAGAGTTATGGAAAATCTAAGAGCAGTGAAAACTGGGGTTGAAAGTACCACATTGTATCTTATGTATTAGTATGCAAACAATGGACACCACATGTGGAATTTTGATTTAATGGCATTGAGGATGTGCATACAGACAAGACAGGGGGAGTTAGAGAAATGAGCCTATACCAAATAGAAGCCCGTTGGATAATGACATTGAAAGCAGCAGAAATGGCAGGTACAATTTGGTCCTAGGTTGCCCCTTTTTTTCCCATCCTCTTTCACTCATATTTTTTTAATTCATTGCTCCAAGAGTGGCTGCCTCATCATAATCTATGCATGCACATGTGTGGTGACAGATGCACATATATACATCATCACACAAAGGTTGCTGTAGCATCATGGAGCATACCTGATAACGCTTCGCTTGTGTTCCTATGCATAATTGTACTTTTTTGTCTATGCTGGTGACAGTAGCCTTTTATTTTCTCTTTTACCAATGCTGAACAGTATCAACAACGATTGGGAAAACCAATAGGTCTGCATTGAAAAAGCTAAAATGGGAGATCAATTGGGTTTTCCAGTGCCTGTTTACTTTAGGAGCCTTATGATTTTGACTTTCTCTCTTTTGGATTGTATTTCCAAACTGTTGATGTCAGCAGATGGTGAGCCCTGCCTTTTTCTCCTTTGTAATAAAGGAGGGTGTAAAATGGTTTTCGTTCACCAAAAGATGGTTGAAGTTATATTGCTATTCTTCAAAACTACCCATTGTCCTTATGCATTGCTACTGATAATGTGTATGGTGTTTTTTGTATTACTTTATGCTTTTTTACGTTAATGTCTCAGTCTTTCTATCTTACACTTTCTGACCATCATTTCATTACTTAAAGGCGCAGGGCAAAAATCAACTTGTAAAAGAGAAGACAGCCTGGAGGTGGAAGTTAGAGCATGCCATTACAACGCAAGTCGTTACAACAACGCGTTGTTCCATCACATGCCATTACAACGCAAGTCATTACAGCGACTTGCTGTAGAGGGGGTGCTGGAGTTGGAATAGTATAATTTACTATTCCAACTCCAATGTTTTCAACAGTAGGGAAGGTGTTGGATTGCAAATCCAACAAATCTAACACCTTCTGACCCCTACAACAAGTGGTTGTAACGACTTGCATTGTAATGGCAAGCGATGTAACAACGCGTTGTAACAATTTGCGTTGTAATGGCATGCGTTGTAAATGATGCGTTGTAAACGTTGTTTACTGTTAGAGTTACTGTGTCGCATTCTGGGAAGGGATGAACAGGCTTGTTTGGCCTAGCTGCCTGTATCATTTTTATCATTTTTTATGCCTCAGACCTCTTTTTTGCTCGCTGTTGATGGTTACTTCTGTTTTCTCATCTACTGTATGATTAATTGTTGACCGGGTGCTGTGAAGGGGCGTTTCCTTACTGTTTACCACAGCATGGTGTGCACAGGGGAAAGGAATTTGTTTGCACAGAAAGTGCGTGAACTGCACAAAGCAGCAGTAACTTTGTTGCTCTCGGTGATACATTGTGCCGTTCGGTGTTTTGTGAGCGCCTCATCGTTCCCTGCCTCCCCCTGAACTTGGAGGCGCTGGTTTCTGCTACATCCCAAGGTGAAGCCGGGGTTTTGCTGGTCACTGCGTGGGAACTGTCGAGCTGTTTCTGAGCTCATGAGCAGGTGCGGCCAGCCTTCACCCCCTCCATCCCTTGCAGGGGCATGCCGCCACACAAAAAATGCCTCATTGAGGGAGCCTCGTGAGCAAGGAAGACATTACCTAATTGATGTTTTATTTCTTGCAAAACACACGTGATGTTAACAAACCCAACTATTTTATTCCCTACAAAACAAGTGTGAGGTTGATAAACATAAGTGAAATAAGACACTCTCATGTTCTGAATATATGTTTCTGTTTCATTGGGATTTATAGCAATTTAACTAGATTTCAGACTGGTTTTGTAACGAGTCAAATCCAAGAGATTGCTGTTTAGGGTTTACCTGACTTCTGTTATAGTTTATTTTAAAACATTCACTGTATAATGGCGGGGAGGAACTACTTTGTGATCCTTCTTAGTGGCTTACTCTGCTTTCTGGGTTTCAGACTCCATATACCAGTTTAGAAAGGACACAGCTTCTCAGATCTGACATTCCAGAATCCTATGTTTACGTTTTGTAGGCCTCTTTTTGTTATAGCACCTTGAGTTATAGCGCCTAGCCTCCTTGGTGAGAGAGCATGCCTCCCGTTGATTGATAGAGTGTAGCACCTTTAAGTGTCAGACCACATCCTCTGTGGGTGACACAGCCTGTGGCCTGTTTGGGGGACTAGGCTTGACATCTTTAGTTGATAGATCTCGGTTACCTTCAGCCACTTAAACTGACCACTCTCTATTTTACCAAAGTGGTCAGTTTAAGTGGACTCTCAGGTTAATAGACTTGCCCACTTTGGGCTACAGATCTTGTCCTTTTTTATTGTGAGGTCTCTCTCTCTGTCTCTCTCTCTCTCCCTCTCACTCTCTCCCTCTCATAAGTTGGAAATTAACCGTATCTATTTGATTCACAATCCTTGCTGACATATTCCGCCTTTCTTTGGTTGACAGAGGCTTGTCCTCCTAGGTATGAAACCCTGTTCTCATCGCGGACAGGCAATTTGCTCTCTGGGTAATAGACTGGGAGGCTCTGATTGACTGGCTCCCCCTTGCAGGTTACAAACTCTGAGTGAGAGATCCTACACTATGTGATGGATTAGTCTCTGTGGGCAAAAGTAGCTGTTCAGAGTGAACAGTATGTTCTTTTTATGTTAAACGTTTGATAAATTATGATAATTTGTTTTTTCCAATTTAAATCAGATTAGGTAGTGGCCGTTTATAGCTTGCCACCTCAAATCACTGATTTACTGGTTTTCTGCCCTTAATAGTATGCAGGACTACAACATGGTACTATGCCAAACTCCAGTATCTGGGTAGAGAATTGTACCACGCCAGCTGTCTCTTTGTTATTCTAGCCACATGTATCTATAATGTGCTGTTGACAAGCAGAATAGGGCTGGTTTGTAGTCAAATCATGGATTATCTCAGAGGTTGTTTAAGGGTCGCCCACCCCCCACACTATATATTTTTAAGAGTTAGTAATCTAAAAAGTGAAATCAAAATGACACCAGTATTGTCTGATAAGAAAATAAATCTAGCCCTGGTACCCTATGGTAGCCAAACTATGGCGAGAACAAATCACCTGTAACACTGCATAATTGAATTAATCTCTGCTGTAGGACGCAGAAGGCTTCTTTATGATGGCTAAATGGTGTGGGGCATAGATGCAGGGCCATAAATGATTGTGGGTCTGTCTCCTGCAACCATCTTCCTAACCAACCATCTCCCATTTTAACATTTAGACTGCTGGTCAAAGACTAGGCCTTCTAACTTTGCACAAAATGGCGTCCGTCATAAGTATTTAAATTCAGCCACAAACAATAAATATGGTCCCAGTCTAACAGTACGAGGCCTCATATCTCTCTCTCTCTCTCTTTTCTCTCTCTCTCTCTCTCTCTCTCTCTCTCTCAGTCACTCGCTCACTTTCTCTAATTTCCTCTAACTCATAAAAACACATTTTCCTTGTCAGTTAATTGGACATGGACTATTTTATTTATGCAGGCATGAGCCGAGACAGTTTTAGGTGCCAGGGAATAGCGGAAGAAGGGGTAGGCCACTGTAAGAGAGGGAAAGAAATTCAAGTGATAGAGGTGTCAGGGGACTAGCAGAACAAGTCATGTTGGCACTTTTTGTGTAAATATTGTATTTAGTCATATGCCATATGTAGATTTCCTGATATGCTGTGCAAACCCAGAGGCAACCTTTCCTTTCAAAAAGATGCATTTGTAAGATGTGCATGTTCAATGAAGGCAGATTGTTTCTACTATCTGCAATGTTCAATTATTACAATGAAATTCACAGTGCCAAAAATACAACATGCTCTTTGTCATTAGTTATTAGATTTTTTAAAAATCCAAAATTGGCCACCAAGCCATTGGAAAACGTGTTTTTCCATGCAAGAATGCATTCCATGGTTTAGCAATATTTCTATCCCTTCCCTCGGCCCCTCTACAGCAATAAATGGAAGTAAACAATTACTGTAAGTCCATCACCTCACCTGAAAGGGAATTCTCCCTTCCTCTTCTCTCCACTAAAATGCCTCTGCTTTGTGATGCTTGATGCTA